>NC_045776.1:22839399-24050232 GCF_008692025.1 Phocoena sinus | reverse complement strand
AAGACACAGACTGGCTGAATGGATACAAAAACAAGACCCGTATATATGTTGTCCACAAGAGACCCACTTCAGACCTATGGACACATACAGACTGAAAGTGAGGGGATGGAAAAAGATACTCCATGCAAATGGAAGTCAGAAGAAAGCTGGAGTAGCAATACTCATACCAGACAAAATAGATTTTAAATTAAAGGCTATTACAAGAGACAAAGTAGGACACTACATAATGATCAAGGGATCAATCCAAGAAGAAGATATAACAATTGTAAATATTTATGCACCCAACATTGGAGCATCTCAAGGCAAATGCTAACAACCATAAAATGTGAATTCAACAGTAACACAAAAATAGTAGGGGACTTTAACACCCCACTTTCACGAATCATCCAAAATGAAAATAAATAAGGAAACACAAGCTTTAAATGACACGTTAGACCAGATGGACTTAATTGATACTTAGGACATTCCTTCCAAAAACAACAGAATACACTTTCTTCTCAAGTGCTCCTGGAACATTCTCCAGGATAGATCATATCTTGGGCCACAAATTAAGCCTCAGTAAATTTAAGAAGATTGAAATAGTCTCAAGTATCTTTTCCGACCACAATGCTATACTAGATACCAACTACAGGAAAAAAACTGTAAAAAATACAAACACATGAGGCTAAACAATACGCTACTAAATAACCAAGATATCACTGAAGAAATCAAAGAGGAGATCAAAAAATACCTAGAAACAAATGACAATGAAAACATGATGACTCAAAACCTATGGAATGCAGCAAAAGCAGTTCTAAGAGGGAAGTTTATAGCAATACAATCCTACCTCAAGAAACAAGGAGAGGGCTTCCCTGGTGGCACAGTGATTGAGAGCCCACCTGCCGATGTAGGGGACACGGGTTCGTGCCCCGGTCCGGGAAGATCCTACATGCTATAGAGCGGCTGGGCCTGTGTGCCATGGCCACTGGGCCTGCGCGTCTGGAGCCTGTGCTCCGCAATGGGAGAGGCCACAACAGTGAGAGGCCCGCGTACCACAAAAAAAAAAAGAAACAAGGAGAGTCTCAAATAAACAACCTAACCTTACACCTAAAGCAATTAGAGAAAGCAGACCAAAGAAGAACCCAAAGTTTTTTGTTCCTCAAACCAAAGAAGGAAAGAAATCATAAAGATCAGATCAGAAATTAATGTAAAAGACATGAAGGAAACAATAGTAAAGATCAATAAAACTAAAAGCTGGTTCTTTGAGAAGATAAACAAAATTGATAAACCATTAGCCAGACTCATCAAGAAAAAAAGGGAGAAGACTCAGATCAACAAAATTAGAAATGAAAAAGGAGAAGTAACAACTGACACTGCAGAAATACAAAAGATCATGAGAGACTGCTACAAGCAACTACTGTATGTCACTTAAATGGACAACCTGGAAGAAATGGACAAATTCTTAGAAATGCACAACCTCCCGAGACTGAACCAGGAAGAAATAGAAAATATGAACAGACCAATCACAAGCACTGAAACTGAAACTGTGATTAAAAATCTTCCAACAAACAAAAGCCCAGGACCAGATGGCTTCACAGGCGAATTCTATCAAACATTTAGAGAAGAGCTAACCCCAATCCTTCTCAAACTCTTCCAAAATACAGCAGAGAGAGGAACACTCCCAAACTCATCCTATGAGGCCACCATCACCCTGATACCAAAACGAGACAAAGATGTCACAAAGAGAGAAAACTACAGGCCAATATCACTGATGAACATAGATGCAAAAATCCTCACAAAATACTAGCAAACAGAATCCAACAGCACATTAAAAGGATCATACATCATGATCAAGTGGGGTTTATTCCAGGAATGCAAGATTCTTCAATATACGCAAATCAATCAACATGATAAATCATATTAACAAATTGAAGGAGAAGAACCATATGATCATCTCAGTCGATGCAGAGAAAGCTTACGACAAAATTCAACACCAATTTATGATAAAAACCATGCAGAAAGTAGGCATAGAGGGAACTTTCCTCAACATAATAAAGGCCATATATGACAAACCCACAGTCAACATCGTCCTCAATGGTGAAAAACTGAAACCATTCCCACTAAGATCAGGAACAAGACAAGGTTGCCGACTCTCACCACTATTATTCAACGTAGTTTCGGAAGTTTTAGCCACAGCAATCAGAGAAGAAAAGGAAATAAAAGGAATCCAAATTGGAAAAGAAGAAGTAAAGCTGTCACTGTTTGCAGATGACATGATACTATATATAGAGAATCCTAAAGATGCTACCAGAAAACTACTAGAGCTAATCAATGAATTTGGTAAAGTAACAGGATACAAAATTAATGCACAGACATCTCTTGCATTCCTATATACTAATGATGAAAAATCTGAAAGTGAAATTAAGAAAACACTCCCATTTACCACTGCAACAAAAAGAATAAAATATCTAGGAATAAACCTACCTAAGGAGATAAAAGACCTGTATGCAGAAAATTATAAGACACTGTTGAAAGAAATTAAAGGTGATACAAATAGATGGAGAGATATACCATGTTCTTGGATTGGAAGAATCAACATTGTGAAAATGACTCTACTACCTAAAGCAATCTACAGATTTAATGCAATCCCTATCAAACTACCACTGGCATTTTTCACAGAACTTGAACAAAAAATTTCACAATTTGTATGGAAACACAAAAGACCCCGAATAGCCAAAGCACTCTTGAGAATGAAAAATGGAGCTGGAGGAATCAGGGTCCCTGACTTCAGACTATACTACAAAGCTATAGTAATCAAGACAGTACGGTACTGGCACAAAAACTGAAATATAGAACAATGGAACAGGATAGAAAGCCCAGAGATAAAGCCATGCACATATGGTCACCTTATCTTTGATAAAGGAGGCAAGAATATACAGTGGAGAAAAAACAGCCTCTTCAATAAGTGGTGCTGGGAAAACTGGACAGGTACATGTAAAAGTATGAAATTAGAACACTCCCTAACATCATACACAAAAATAAAATCAAAGTGGATTAAAGACCTAAATGTAAGGCCAGACACTATCAAACTCTTAGAGGAAAACATAGGCAGAACACTCTATGACATAAATCCCAGCAAGATCCTTTTTGACCCACCTCCTAGAGAGATGTAAATAAAACTGAAAATAAACAAATGGGACCTAATGAAACTGCAAAGCTTTTGCACAGCAAAGGAAACCATAAACAAGACCAAAAGACAACCCTCATAATGGGAGAAAATATTTGCAAATGAAGCAACTCACAAGGGATTAATCTCCAAAATTTACAAGCAGCTCATGCAGCTCAATATCAAAAAAACAAACAACTCAATCCAAAAATGGGCCGAAGACCTAAACAGACATTTCTCCAAAGAAGATATACAGATTGCCAACAAACACATGAAAGAATGCTCAACATCATTAATCATTAGGAAATGCAAATCAAAACTACAATGAGATATCATCTCACACTGGTCAGAATGGCCATCATCAAAAAAATCTAGTAAATGCTGGAGAGGGTGTGGTGAAAAGGGAACACTCTTGCACTGCTGGTGAGAATGTAAATGGATACAGCCACTATGGAGAACAGTATGGAGGTTCCTTAAAAAACTAAACATAGAACTACCATACGATTCAGCAATTGCACTACTGGGCATATACCCTGAGAAAACCATAATTCAGAAAGAGTCATGTACCAAAATATTCATTGCAGCTCTATTTACAATAGCCAGGACATGGAAGCAACCTAAGTGTCCATCAACAGATGAACGGATAAAGGAGATGTGGCACATATATACAATGGAATATTACTCAGCCATAAAAAGAAACGAAACTGAGTTATTTGTAGTGAGGTGGATGGACCTAGAGTCTGTCATGCAGAGTGAAGTCAGTAAGAGAAAAACAAATACCGTATGCTAACACATATATATGGAATCTAAGAAAAAAAAAAAAAAGAAGGTCATGAAGAACCTAGGGGCAAGACAGGAATAAAGACACAGACCTACTAGAGAATGGACTTGAGGATATGGGGAGGGGGAAGGGTAAGCTGTGACAAAGTGAGAGAGTGGCATGGACATATATACACTACCAAACGTAAAATAGATAGCTAGTGGGAAGCAGCCGCGTAGCACAGGGAGATCAGCTAGGTGCTTTGTGACCACCTAGAGGGGTGGGATAGGGAGGGTGGGAGGGAGGGAGACGCAAGGAGGAAGAGATATGGTAACATATGTATATGTATAACTGATTCACTTTGTTATGAAGTAGAAACTAACACACCATTGTAAAGCAATTATACTCCAATAAAGACGTTTAAATAAATAAATAAATAAATTACTATTTTGAATACACCCATTTTATAAAGCAAAATGGACTCCAACCCAAGAATGTGAATATAAAATATTTTGTCCCATTACAGTAATGAAAATCACGTAAGGTCTCAAAATTTATAGCTGTGATAAAATATAGACAGTAGCAAAGGAAAACTCTGTCTGATCTGTAATAATGTCAAACTCATTTAAGGAGGGATACAGTTATCAATATATAAGTACCACTTTCATTCTCTATTATGCCAATCTCTTTTCTTATATACTTTTTCCCTCTCTTGTCTTACCAGTCCTGCCATCACATATATGATAATTGGCCAAGCAATTCATCTTTGCTATAAGCTTGGTGAAAAAGCAAAACATATGAGCTAAGTACGCTGAAGAAAGGGTAAAATTAATAGCAACAAAAGCCTAAAAACATGATTTCCTTGGTGGAAAGTTGTTCAAAGTCAATTTCACACAAATTTTCTTTCCAACGACAAAGGAATTAAGCGTAATAATCATTATTAGTGTTGTTGTTTCCCAATATTTAGTAAGACAGTGTATAAAATCTAAGTGCCTTGAAGAAACCACCAGAAATTTAAGACTTAAAGGCTCAGGAACAATAGTATTAAAAGAAGTCAGAGCAATATTCTTAGAGTCATACTTAAATATGAATATAACATTAATGATGAAACTGCATTTAGCCTAGTCCCTCAGAAAACTTAGTAATAACAATGTTCCTGTGTTTTAAAGGGAAGAATTTAGTAGTGTTAGGCAGAGGAGTAAAATCTTACCTTGAGGTTACAGAAACATTTAATCATCTTGATTCTCTCCTACTCCGCTATAATATATATTACATTAATTAGATTTATATTCCTATCTATTTTTGAAAACGCGATTTTTAAGACATTTTCCACATTTTGTTATATCAAAACAAGCAGACCATTCAGTTATATGGATTCAGAATAGGACAATCCTAGTTATCATCCATAGCATTATGTTACTATATTTGACAATGATGGAAGCTTGTGTATGTAGTATGCCTACACCTGTAATAAAAGTAGATTAGATTAATTTGTTCCTAATTCAAATTTGATTCCATTTGAACAAAATTCCAAGTCATATGGCTCAGAACAAAGTCTATATTTGACTTCCACAATTTAAAAAGACATTGACAAAATGAAAAGGAGTTGAGGAAATCCCCAAAGCTGTATATTTAGACCTAGTTCATTTTCATCAAGATCAAGATGTTATTTTACAGACCGAGTTAAAGAATGAGTTTTCACCAGGGTCCAGCTAATATTTATTTTATCTAAGGACTAAAAGAGAAAAAATTGGAACCTGATTCATGATGATTCAGATTAGAAAAAAGAGAAAATGTTTTGAAATTTCAGAGTTATTAACTATCGCAATGAATATTGTTGAAGCTGTGAATTTCCTTTGCATATGTTAAGATTGGCTTCCTTCTATCATCCGTGTGGGATAATATATGCAGCTTTAGCTGCCAAAAGCTGTGTAGTGAAAATAGCTACATTTAACATTGTGGTGTGATAATACACTATAGTTGAGGATTCTGCATGTACCTTTGCTTTTTTGTTAATAAAGTAGATTCAAATGTTACTTTTAGTGTGAAATAATTAGAGAGATTTATGGAGTCATCTATCCTGATCAGCTTGTTCTCTTTATTATATAATGGGTTAAAAAGAAAGTTTAATCTTTAAAAAAAATCCTCTAAGAATTCAAGATTTGCATGCATCTCGTTGTGGAGATCTGTAGCTTTTGTGTGACCGGCTGTCTATGGTTATAATTAAAAAAAAAAAAAAAACAGTATACAGATGAACCTGAACCATAAATTATTTAACATATTGTAAAGTTTGTAAATGTATGTTTTAGGAATGTCCTGTATAAGTTCTCAAAGAAAATCAAAGGTGAACTCGTATAACTAGTTTTTGTACATTTACATGAAAAATAGCATGTTACTAATTGCAGCTTATCAATCACTTGTCTGCAGCTACACTCAACATGCTCCTGGATATTTCATTGCACTGGTTGTACATGTAATTGCTGTTATTTTTACAACAGCCGTGTAGCACCCCAGAGGCTGAATTCAGGAAATGAAATTGAAGCTTATTGAAATTTGAGGAATGACTGTCCAGTAATATAAAGAAACAAGAAAATAAGTTGATTTTTCCCCTTATAAATGAACAAAATTGATTAGTAAATGAGCCAAGTTGTCCTTCAATTCTGTATCAAATGTCCAGTGAAAGTTCTGATTACTAAAATCTATGCAATTAAAATATTATAAACCCCTTGTTACATGGGTACACTATCAAAACATTTACCTCAATGTTATTTCAACAATAAGCATAATTAACAATGTTATAGCTCTGAGGTTTTACATAGACATTAAAAATGCCTATAACAAAAATTTTAAAAAAACGAGGACTTTTTCAGTACCAATAATTAACCAAGTTTTTGCAAGTTAAAGATAAATGTACAATTTTAAATTAAATGGCAAACTAATATGGCTACTGATTCTCTTCCTCAAAGCTTAACCTGAGAGGGGTTCCAGAAACAAGAGAGGTTTATGAATCTTGTAACCTAACAGAAAAACTTTGATAACACAGTTATAAAATGAGTGTAACTGTGTTCTGATAAAACTGCATTTATGGACACTTGCATTTAAATTTCATATAATTTTCATGTATTTCATAAAATACTATTCTTCACTTAATTTTTTAACTATTTAAAAATGTAAAAAATATTCTTAACTTGTAGGCTGTAGAACAAGAAGCAGCAGGCAAGATTTGCCAATGGGCTGTAGTTTGCTCATCCCTAAGCCAAAAGGAAAAAGACCGGGTCTAAGGAGTCTTCCAAAAGTCATCAGGAATGATTGAGGAAGAAAGAATTAGAAGAAAGTTTAGATATGAAGTAAAAAATTATGTAATCTAAGTACCCAATTATTTATTTAAATATATATCTAAAATTCACACAGTGACCTTCTCTAGAGGTAGGAATTTAGGGTGCTTTTATTTTTTTTCTTCTCTATTTTTCTAAAATCCCCATAATGAACATGTTATGTTTTTATTATTAGAAAATAAATCACTTTAAATATGGAGGGAAAAAAGAAAAACAAAAAACCCTCCAAGAGCCTGATGTTTAAAATGACTGCTAGGAAAATCAGGGTCACTACCTGATATATTGTTACAAAAATAAATTAACCTGAAAGTGATTTATTCATTACAAAGTTTTATCTTTTATTTTGTAATAACATGAAGACTTTGACAACTCAGATTTTACTATATCCCTTTTCCTTATGCTCAAGGGAACAAATGTATTTGCCCAACTATCCCTTGAAGAGATTATGCTAGTTTGTACTTCTACCAACAGTATCATTCAGTTCCTTTGTAATAAAATACATTTCTTATCATCCTCTAAATTCTCCAGCTCCCATCCTCATCTTAGAGTCTTTATTCAGTGTTTCAAACTGCCTTGCCCGGCACTCTCACAGACCTGGGTTCAGATTCTTCCTCTACAACTTAGTAACCTTAATGCCTTTAATAATCAGTTTCCTTGCCTGTAAAATGGGAACAATAGTTCTTGCCTCATAGGACAGTTGTGAAGATTAAATGAGATATTGAATGTAAATCTATGTGCACAGTGTCTGGCACATAGGAAGCACTCAATAAGAATGACAGTCATGACTAGCTTTTTAAAAACTGTGATAAAATACACATAACATAAAATTTACCATTCTAACCAATTTTAAGTATACAGGTCATTAAGTACGTTCACACTGTTATGCAACCAACCACCATCCATCTCCAGAAGTCTTTTTCAATTTCCAAACTGAAACCCCATACTAAACACTAACTCCCCATTCTCTCTTCCCCACCAGCCCCAACAATCCCCATTCTACTTTCTGTCTCTCTGAATCTGACCACTTGAGGGACCTCATATAAGTGGACTCAAACAGTATTTGTCCTTTTGTGACTGGCTTATTCCATTTAGCATGTTTTCAAGGTTCATTACTAGCTTTTAAGAAACTATTTTCTATGAATATTTTTCCAAGAAAAATTAAATATTGACCTCTCCTAATAAGTACTATAAAATTAAAAACCTACAGTGTTATATTGAAGTGAGCATTTCCTCTAATAACTATTAATATTTTCAGAGAATTAAATAAGATGTTACCTATACCTGACATCCATTCACAATGGACTGGAAACCGGAGCCACAGAGCCTATTAACAGTGACAGCTGGGGTCTCTTTTGGGATTCCCACACGCAAACCAACATGTCTTGCCAAGTATATAGCATCTGAAGAAGTCTGGAACAGAGGGAAAGAAAAAGAATTTCCTCTATATATCTAGGAATTAAGAAGAAGGACACAATATAGTAAAATGTTCACAATTTTTCAAAAATTATAAATTATATGGCTCTAAGGTAGGACACAATGCATACAGGTACAGCATATTTTATATAATACATGTTAATGATTGGAATAAAAACTGTAATTCGGCCAACTCAATTTTAAACAAAGTATGAGAAATCCTTATATTAAATCCTCAGTAGAACACAGAATTTCATAACAATTAGAACTGTTTAAAAATGGAATATGCTATCTTGAAGTAGTACATTCTTTAACAGAGGAAGCATTAGAGGCTATGGTTCTCAACCTTGGCTGCACAGTGGAATAACCGAGGAAGCTTTATTAACACAGTGATGCTCAAGCTCCTAACCAAACCAATTAAACCAGAAAGGCTGGAGGTGGCCACAGGCATCAGCAGTTACTTTTAATAGCACCCAGGTGATTGTAATGTGTAACCGAGGCTGAGGCTGGCTGACCTAGGAAGGGGAGAGATGAACAATGGTCAGGAGAATAAGAGGTGGGACTAGACTACTGCTTCCCAAACTTTAAAATGCATACTGGGGCATCTTGTTAAAATGTATGTTCTCAGTAAATAGGTCTAGGACTACCTGAGATTCTGCATTTCTAACCACTGCCTTGGTGAGGCCAATGTTGCTGGTCCAAGGACCACACACTTTGAGTAAGAAGGGATGAAACAACTTTTTTTTTTCTTTTTAACAATAACAACAGCTTCTATTGTAGAGAAAGCTAAAGCAAATTTGATAAAATGTAAAGTTACAAGAATAGTACAGTGAACACCCTAAAGTTACCCTGATGGACCAATTCTTTACATTTTATCAAATTTGCTTTAGCTCTCTCTACAATAAAGGTACATTAGTGCCTTTAACACCAAGAACCTTAACACCTCTCAAAATAGGCAGGACATAAATATATAAGTTCAAAATATAGTCGATTCTTATTATGTGTAGATTATATACTTGCAAATTCACCTACTTGCTAAAATTTATTTGTAACCCCCAAAATCAATACTTGCGGCACTTTTGTGGTCATTTGCAGACATGTGCAGAGTGGAGAAAAATTTTAGCTGCCTGATATGCACGTTCCTAGCTAAGGATGAACAAGGGGACACTGCCTTCTTGCTTCAGCTCTCATCCTAGAAACAGTGATCTTCCTGCAGTCTATTTAGTTTTATGCATTTTTGTGCTTCTTGTGGGTGATTTTACTGTTTAAAATGGCCCCCAAGTATATAATGCTGAAGTCCTTGTTCTCCAGTATCCCTAAGTGCAAGAAGGCAGTGACGTGCCTCACAGAGAAAATATGTGTTAGATAAACTTCATTCAGGCATGAGTGATAGTGCTGTTGGCTGTGAGTTTAATGCTAATGAATCAACAATATATATTAAATACAGTGTCCTTAAATAGAAACATATATAAAGCAAGGTTATGTACTGATCAGTTAACAAAAATGTTGTGACCGGAGGCTCACAGGAACCTCATCCTGTCGTTTCCCCTGGGAGCAGTGGTTCAATAGTTGCTAATTCGGTGTACACGGCAACTATATAAAACATAACTACTGTGAATAACGAGAATTGACTACCATGAACAGTTGTGTGCCAATAAATTAGATAATTTAGGTAAAGAGGACAAGTGCCTAGAAAGACACAAACTACCGAACCCAACTCAAAGAAAAATAGACAATATGAATAGACCTATAACAAGTGAAGACTGAATTCATTAGTAATCAAAACACTACTCACCAAAAAAGCCCAGACTGGCTTCATTACTGAATTCTACCAAACATGTAAAGAAGCATTAATACCAATTATTCACAAACTCTTCCTAAAAAATAGAAGAGGATCACTTCCCAACTCATCATGAATTATCCTGATATCATAAACCAGACAAAGACATCACAAAAAAGTACAGATTAATATCTCTTATGAATATGGATATAAAAATCTCCAACAAAATACTAGCAAACAGAATTCAGCAATGTACAAAAAGAATTATATGCCATGACCAGTGTAAGGGTCATCCAGAAATGTAAGGTTGTTTCATCACCTGAAAGTCAATTAATATATCACATTGTATCAACAGAATAAAAAACAAAAATCATACCATCATCTCAATTGACATAGAAAAAGCACTTGACAAAATCCAACACCTTTTCATGATAAAAACATTCAATAACCTAGGAAAAGAAGAGAACTTCCTCAACCTGATAAAGGGTATCTAGAAAAACCCATATAATCATACTTAATGGTGAAAGACTGGACGCTTTCCCCACAATATCAGGAACAAGACAGGGATATCCATTTTTTGTCTCTTTCATTCAACATCAGAGGTTCTAGACAGAGCAATTAGGTAAGAAAAATAAATACATAAATAAAAGAAATCCAGATTGGAAAGAAAGAAACATAACTATTTCTACTCTCAGATGATATAATGTTATATATAAAAAATCCTAAGTAATCAACTAGAAAACGATTAGAAGTAATAAATGAGTTCAAGGTTTCAGGATATAAAATTAATATATAGAAATCAATTGCATTTCTTTTTTTGAAAAATCAGCTGCATTTCTATACACTTGCAATGAACAATCTGAAAATGAAATAAGAAAACAATTCCATTCACAATAGCATCTAAAAGAATAAAATACTTAAGAATAAATTTAACAAAAGAAGTGCAAAACATATTCTGACAACTCTAAGACATTGTTGAAAAAATTAAAGAGGATTTATACAAGTGAAAAAACATGCCATGTTCATGGCAATATTCCTTCAATTGACCTACAGATTCAAAACAATCTCTATCAGAATCTTAGCTGACTTCTTTGTAGAAATGGGTAAACAGATTCTAAAATTATCAAACTGCAGGAGACCCAGAATAGCCAAAACAACTTTGAAATGAATAACTAAGTAGGAGGACTCACATTTCTTGATTTCAAAACTTACAAAGAAGCAATGATGATCAAGACAGTGTGGAACTGACATAAAAAGGATAGACATATAGATCAGTGGAAGAGAACTGGGAGTCCAAAAATAAAATCATGTGTCTATGGTCAACTGATTTTCCATAACAGTGCCAAGACCATCCAATGGGAGAAAGAATAGTCTTTTCAACAAATAGTGCTAGAACAACTGGATAGCCACATGCAGAAGAATGAATTTGGACCTGTACCTCAAAACATATATAAAAATTAAATCAAAATAAATCAAAGGCCTAAATGTAAGAGCTAAAACTATAAAACTTAGAAGAAAACATAGGGATAAGTCTTCATGACCTTAGATATGGAAATGGATTCTTAGATAATGACACCAAAAGCCTGAGCAACAACAACTGAAATTGGGCTTCATCAAAATTAAAAATTTTCATACTCCAAAAGATACTATTAAGAAATGAAAAGATAGCAAAGTATAGAAAAATATTTACAAATCATGTATCTGTTAAGGGACTCATATCTAGGATAAATAAAGAACACTTATGACTCAATAATAAAAAGACAAATAACCCAATTAAAAAATGAGAAAAGGATATGAATTAGACACTCTCCAAGAAGATACGGCAATGGCAACAAGCTAATGAAAAGTTGTTCACGTCATCAGTCATCAGGGAAAGGCAAATTAAAACCACAATGAGATACTACTTCATATTCACTAGAATGGCTATAATAAAAAGACACACAATAACAAGTGTTGACAAGGATGTGGCAAAAGTGGAACCTTCATACACTGTAGGTATGAACGTAAAATGTTTCAGCTGCTTTGGAAAACAGTCTGAAAGTTTCTGAAACAATTAAATGTAGAGATACCATATAGCCTAGCAATTACACTCATAGGTATACACCCAAGGGAAATAAAAACCTATGTCCATGCAAAAACTTGTACTTGCTGTTCAAAGCAGCATTATTCACAAGGGACAACTGTGCACCTTTTTCTGAGCCTTATCCCAGCTCTAAGAGCTGAAAGCGCTCAGCGCAGGAGGTGGCAGTAGCCTCAAGCCTTCTCAGCCTGCCTCACCCTTCTCAGTCTGGAACCACCTTAACGAGTCAGGAGAACAGTGATTAGGGCCCCAGTACCGTCAGTGGCAATGCACTCAGTGTAGAGCCTCCGTCCCACCAATGAGGTCTGGTAAGAGTAAGACAGTTCCCACTTCATGGCCACACTTTGAAGGAATATTCAGCTTTCAATTACTGCAAATGAATCATCTATTTTGTACACCATACATAGCAAGGTAGAGGGTAAAGGAGCTTCTCATTTCCCACAAAACACTGACCAAGCTCCTATTGTGTGTAAGAAATGATGGGAGATGTGTTGCATTGCTTGGGTTTGCTACCCTCCTTAGTGGCACACAGAGAGAACCAATTTACTTCAAATAAGTCAAGGAGATTAATTTGCTATTTAAGAAGCAATAAAATGTATCCCAAGTCCCAGACAGATCCCAGATAGATATATAATTTCTGAATATATGTTCTTTTGAATTATATATGTCCTTCTGAATTATATATGCCATTGCTTCTGGAGTCAGAGGACTCCTCAAATTATGAATACCTTCAACTATTATTAACTGGTACACCATTACAACACGTTAAAGGAATTATTTTTAGAAACTGATAAAAAAAAGCAATAGGAATGAAATGTCCCTTCAGCCCTACTAACCTGTATGACGTTGCCTACAACGACACTGTCAATAGTTTCAGGCGAGACTTTGCCAGCAGACAAGGCAGCCCTGGCAGCAGACTCAGCCAAGTCAGTAGCTGTGAAGTCTTTCAGAAGACCTCCATAAGCTCCAAAGGGTGTCCGCTTAGCAGCAACGATGAACACACCTATTGCAAAGAGGAGAGATTTATGAGCAACTACAGGTCAGTGTCCCTAACATGCTTTAAATAATTTCATTGTGAACCTTATTGTAAAGTACAATTTTCAATTAAATAACTAAAAATCTTTGTCACATAATAATACACAGAATGGGTCACACTCACAGAAGCAGTACTAAAAGTTATCATTTTGATCAATACCTACATGCTGGCACCAAGAACTGCACTGCAGGCTACGATGTAAATCCATTTTGGCTAGATGACATTCTTATAATCTGATGATTTGCAATGCTAGAAACATTTGTTTAAAATGAAAGGCTTCTTCTATTTGCTGGAGTATATTGCCTAGTCCTAGAATCAAAGAATCTCCCAACTAGAAGGTACCTTAAGGTTGTTTGAGGCCAACCACTCATCCTATAAGAACATCCTCTAGAATATTCCTGACAAGAGGTCCTCTCGACCTTCTGCTAAAGGACTTTCAGTAAGAAGGCATGCTCCATTGTGTGAAGCAGTGTGCCCGTGAATAGGCAACATAACCTAACGATTTTTTTTCTCACACTGAGCTGGCTTGGTTTACCAAGTGTTCCATCCACCAATCGTAGTTCTAGCCAAATGCATTCCAAACTCAGACAGATGATATAGCTTCTAGAACATACACTGCTTTGAATTTGTATTACATATGTCACTGCTTCTAGAGTCAGAGGATGACTCAAATTACAAATTTCAAATAATGTGAACTATTATCTTTTACTCTTAGAATAAAATGAGCATAACAGATGACCTTTATCATGGGTAGCCCCTCCAGTATCTGGAGTCAGCTAACCTGTAAAATTCCCCAGACCTAATGACTCTTTTCCCAAATGCACAAAAAGTATTCTTTCAACAGTTCTTTATTTAACATTAATTCTGGTTGTTTTTCCCTAAAGACACTCTCATTTGCTAATATCCTATTATAACGTGTCAGTTAGAATGTAACAAAGTTTCCTACATCTGACCTAACCACAAAGGATACAGAGGAATTATCTATACATCTATTATTGCAAAGACTACAAATTTGCGTATCACTATTGGTTCCATTGGTGTCCCTGTACAGATAAATACAAATTGTCCCCTCCCAAGGCACTCTACTGCCACCTGCCAAAAAAAAAAAAAAATATATATATATATATATATATATATGGTTAACAAATCTACAATGACTATGATATGAGTGGCACCCATTAGAGTTGTGAAATGCAAAGCCTGCATACTGGGGAACAACATCGGTTACAGCAGCTTCATCACACTAACATTTATTAGGCACCTACTGAGTACTAGACATCTCATCACTTGTCATATAGTATCTAATCTTCCCAACAACTCTGCAAGGTAAATATTACAGTTAACATACAGGGGCACTTACTGTATGATGGACTTCATGCTTGATGCTTCGTATACACTAACTAAATTTTCCCAAAGACAATCTGAGCACACATTTCCACATCTTGCCAAGAAACTAAGGGACTTTTAACAATGGGTTTGTACCCAGATATTGACCTATAATTGAGACCATGCAAACATTATACCACTATTGTTATCTGGGTACAATTCTCCTGTTTATGTTAGAGATCTCTTTCCATGGAACAAACTAAATCTATCCTAAAAAAAATTCCAGCTTCTTCTTTCATTCCTACGTTGAGAAATTTACAGTCTAAAAGAATGTTAGGAGCAACATATATAACTATACTTTAGAACAGATCCAATCAATTCTTTACAGATAAAATATCCAGATACTTACAAAATGCCATAAATATTGGTTTGGTGCACTACAAATGTTTTCCTCTGAGATGGGTTATTCTGGGCCACTATGCCTTCCTGTAAACATCCTCTAATCCTCCTTGATTAATAGTCTCTGCCTATTTTTATACTGGTGTTTGCTTTATTTCATTTTCCTTTCCCCTTTGCTTGCCTTCTTCCTGATTTTGGTACAGTCCTGCTCTGGTCATCGCTTAGTATGCTCCTATTTGACCAACTCTCCAGTAGACACTGAGGATATATGAGAATGGCTTCCTCAAGTCCTTGGAGAATGAACAAAAGTAGGCAGATGTAGAGTAGATATGGGAAAAGGGAATAGCACAGGGTGAGTGTCCAAGTTATTTATAACCTCTAACTTGAAGGCCAGCAGCCCACGCTAAATAGAATGGCGAGAATTCAGAAACTCAAAGTCTTGCTGGCTTGAAGAATCAGAGAACTGAATTTATGGCAATCACAGATACTGGAAACTGAGGGGGGGATCTGTGAAAGAAAAGCACCACAGTGGGGAGCCCAAATATCTGGCTGAATCCTTTATCATGAACCTGTGGGGACAACTACAACCGCCTCAGCTAAGCCTAAATGAATTAGTTAGATCTGAGCTACTGCCCTCTACAGGGGAGACAGAGTGTGCAGTTTGAGTTCAGCCAAATTAACTGCCTGCCAAAATAGTTAACTAAATAATCGGTAAGTCAATACTTTTTGGAAAGTACCAGAATCCAGTCCCTACAATGGTTCACCTGCACTGTCCACCACACAATCCAAAATTTATTCACGTATGAAGAAACAAGAAAATACAGGCATATCTCAAGAGATATAACAGGTTTGGTTCCACACTACTGCAATTAAGTCGCACAAATTTTTTTGTCTTCCAGTGCCTATAAAAGTTACGCTTCTACTGTAGCCTGTTAAGTGTGCAATAACATTATGTCTAAAAAGATGTGCATACTTTAATTTAAAAAATACTTTATTGCTAATAAATACTAACCATCATCTGAGCCTTCAGTGAGTTGTAATCTTTTTGCTGATGGAGGGTTTGAAACATTGCGAGAATCACCAAAATGTAACACGGACACAAAGTGAGCAAACGTTGTAGGAAAAATGTCACCAATAAACTTGCTCAACTGCAGGGTTGTCACAAACCTTCAATTTGTAAAAAACCGCAGTATTTGCAAAGTGCAATAAAATGACATGTGCCTTGTGTGACTCATTCTTGAGATAAAAGAGAATCAACAGCAACCAACCCCAAGATGACCCAGATGTTAGCATTAGCAGACAAGGATTTTAAAGCAGCTGTCTATCATAACTATGCTCAAGGATGTATAGAAAACTTTGTTCATAATAAAGGATAGGACATCTCCACAAAGAAAAAAAAAAGCTTAAGAAAAAGAACCAAAGTGAGAATTCTAAAACTGAAAAATATCTGAAATAAAATATACACCAAATGGGAAAAAGCAAGTGTGAAAAAAGAAGTGTAAAAGCAGAATGGAAGTGAAAGGAGTACGATTCAGTGATCTTGAAAGAGATAAATTGACATTACCTGATCTGAAGAACAGAGGAAAAATATGATTGGGGAAAACAAAACAAAACAAAAAACATGGGCAAAGTCTGACAAAGGAACAAAGGCAATTCAATGGAGAAAGGATAGTCTTTTCAATAACTGGTGCTGGAACAACTGGACATCCACATGCAAACAACAACAACAAAGTAGACAGACCTTGCACCTAATAAAAATTAGCTCAAACTGGAACATAGACTTAAATAAAAAATTCAAAGACTATAAAACTCCTAGAAGATACCAAAGAAGAAAATCTAAATGACCTTTGGTTTGGCTTGGTGATAACTTTTTAGATACAACACTAAAAGCACAATCCATGAAAGAAAAATTTGGACTTTATTAAAATTGAAAACTTCTGCTCTTCAAAAGCCATTACTAAAAGCACAAAAAGACAAGCCACGGACTGGGAGAAAATACTTGCAAAACACTTATCTGATAAAGGCTGGTATCTAACATATACAAAGAGCTCTTCAAGCTCAATAATAAGAAAACTAACAACCCAGTTAAAAATGCATAAAAAATGTGAACAGACACCTTACCAAAGATACTATACAAATGGCAAATAGCCTTATGAAAAGATGTTTGACATCATGTTGTTAGGTAACTGCAAATTAAACTAACAATGAGATACTATCCCACAACTATTAGAATGGCTAAAATCCAAAAAACACCGGCAATACAAAACGTTGGTGGGGATGTGGACCAAAAGAAACCCACCCACTGCTTCTGGGAATGCAACATGGTACAGCCACTCTGGAAGACAGTGTGTCAGTTGCTTCCAAAACTAAAACTAACCATACTCCACTCATATGATCTAGTAGTCACACTCCTTTGTATTTACCCCAGTGAGTTGAAAACTTAGGTCCACACAAAAACCTGTACACAGATGTTTATAGCGGCTTTATTCGTAATTGTTAAAACTTGGAAGCGGCCAAGATGTTCTTCAGTAGGTGAATGGATGAACTGTGGTACACTCATACAATGGAATATTCTTCAGCACTAAAAAGAAATGTGGTATCAAGTCATGAAAAGACATGAAAGAAACTTAAATACATATTGCTGGTGAAAGAAGCCAATCTGAAAAGGCTACACACTGTATGAGTCCAACTATACGACACCTAGAAATGGCAAAACTATGGAGACAGTAAAAAGACCAGCGGTTATCAGGGGTTGGGGGTGGTAGGGAAGGAGAAATGAATGGGTAGAGCACAGGGAAATTTTAGGGCAGTGAAACTACTCTTTATGATACTAAAATGGTAGATACATGCCATTATACATTTGTCAAAACCTATAGAACTATACAACACAACAAATGAACCTTAATGTAAACTGTGGACTTTCGTTAAAAATAATATATCAGTATTGGTTCATCAATTGTAACAAATGTACCACATTAATGCTGTTAATAATAGGGGATAACAGAGTGAGGCGAGGAAGTATATGGGAATGCTCTGTACTTTCTGTTCAATTTTTCTATAAAACTAAAAGATAAATTTACAGATTCAAGCTCAGTAAACTCCAAAGTGAATAAATGCAAAATACACGCACACACTCACTCATCTTGGCACATCACTGTCAAACTTCTCAAAACGAAAGACAGAATCTCAAAAGCCAGATAAAATGACATATTGCATACATGAAAATGATTCGAATTGAACGTTGACTTTTCAGAAACAATGAAGGCACGTTTCATTTGCTTCTCCATAAATTTCCTGTCATGAGTGTTTCCCTTGTATTTCATAATCTAAGAAAGCATTTTTGTGTGGGAAGTGTGTATGGTGAAATATGAGAAATCTACAAAAGAGTGTGCGTGTGTGAAAATGAAAGCAAGAACTTCCCCTTTCCTTACATCACGTCTGCTTACTTGAAGCTCCCAGGCTGTAGAGGTTAGCATGAGCAAGGCTAAAACTGAACTAATACAATTATTTTGAGTGGGGAAAAAGCTATTAAGTGTATTTTTAAAAATAATCTGGCATGTGCAGGTACAAAGACTAGACAATCTAAAGGATTTTTCCCTGTAATTTCATAAACTGGATACCATGGCAATAATTATTTGATCTGATGCCGATTTTATGTGGAAATTGAAAGGTCTAAAACTTAACAATCGGTAACACCCAGCTAAGACCTTGTGTATTTTTAAAGGCTCTGAAAATTCAGAGGTTAAAGATTTTTACTGAAAGACAATGAAAAGACATATTAATCCAGAGCATAGTGAGTCAGAAACACCAGGAAAGGGCCTGGCAATGTGGCAGATGTGACCACAGAGGAAAAATAACACTAGAAGAGAAAGAGGAATTCTGCCTTCCTTTCTATTACATTGTTAGGCAAATATTTACTCATTTAATTACAGCAACTGCAGACAGCAACCAAAGCTAACAAGGAAAACTGCTGCTTCTGTATCCACTTCAGTTTCAGGATTAATCTGGCAGCTCCCTGACCCCCGCCCCCGCCTGCCCACCTCACCTGCCTTGAAGGGTTGCACAAACATTCCCAGCAAAGCTAAGGAGCAGTAAGAGAGCTAAGATTTGTTGAGTGCAACCCTTCTACCAAGTCCTGGGATTGGTGCTAATAAAAACCCGGGATATTGGTTCTACAGAAATCTGATAAATTAATGACAATCTTTACCAAAGTCAATTATGCTCCCATTCAAATGTGTCCTTTTCCCCACAAGAATCAGTCACACGTTCTCTCTTACCCACTAGTCCTGCAAGCACCTAGTATGCTACTTGAGAGAAGTATGTATCTGTAATGTATTCTAACTAACCAATAACAATCAAGACACTAACTACCATTAGAGACAAGCCATTCTACCTTTCTGGACATCAGTAAAACAGGGAAACATTCCCTGTAAAACAGTTTACAGTTTCCCTGTAAAACAGGGAAATGGATAAAAATACGATCACTAACTTTTAACACCATAGTGAATGGTATCCCAAATTTATAAACTTCATACTTCCTTAATGCAGGTGTTGATGTACATCCTTTCCCCTTACTGGGTTCATAGTTTTCATCAAATTTTCAAAGGGGTCTGTATTAAAATAAAGTGGTCAGAACCACTGATAAATTCTTATACAGAGAAATCAATAAAAATATAATTTCTTTTAAAGATGATAGCTCATGACCATGCAGCTTTTAAATAATTTGGGTTTTCTGAATACCTCATCTAAAAAAAAATCAATATGCTGCTTTATTAAATTCAGAATTGTAAAGAGCACTGACAAATTAAATTAAATCCTCTTGTCTCAGAATACCTATTTCTCACTTGAACTGTTCACATGTCATTTTGGCTCTTCTGAGCTCCAGATCCCCCTAACCAACTGCCTACCTGATATCTGCTGAGCACCTCAATATTCTCTTACAAATCTGTCCCTTCCCCAGTTTTCCTCACTCCATAAGGAGTACCATCATGAACACAATTCCTCAAACCAGAAACCTGGTCATTCTTGACATTTCCTTCTCATTGACCTGCCACATCCAACCTATCACCAAGTTCTGTGAATTCCAACTCCAAATCTATCTCAAATCATTCCTCCCCCTTTTCCCCAACTCCACTGACCCCGACTTGAGTCAAAACCATCATCTGATGCTCCTGGGCCTTTGCAATAGATTCTTAAATTCTCCTCCTTGCTACAAGGGCAGCCTCATAGCCCTGAGGAAATGGGGGCAGATTGGATATCAGATTCTGTTATTCTACTTTAAGGTAGGAGGTTGCCTTCTTTTGAATTTAGAATAAAACCCCACCTCCTTCACAGAGCCCACAGGGCCCTGGAGCACCAGAATAATGGTTCTCAGTTCCTGCCAAGTGTTTTTCTGCCCGGGGCCTTGTGTTCCATCTGAAGGTTCTTCAAAGGATGAGCTTTCATCCTTATTCCACTGACTGCGACCATTTGTTATGAAAAGAGAGTTTACATATATTTTTAAAGTTAATATCTGTAGAATTTATGTACTCAATGACTGCACTCTTCTGGACTCACTCGAAAGAATAGAAGGGAAACGGATTAAGGAAAGTTCTCCAACAGATCGCCACCAAGCACCGTGGGGGGGAACGGAAATCCCCTGCCGACTGCAAGACAACATTCCTTCCTTTCCCCCAAGCCCCGCCCACCCTCTGACCAAGTCCGAGGCCGCCGGGCTCCTGGGAAAGGCACCCCTCCGCCCCAGGCCGCCTCGTGCTTATGGCGCCGCCCCAGTCTTCCAAATAGCTAACCTCGAATTAGGTGGGTCACTACCGCGCGAAGGCAAATGACCTTCAAGGTCAGAAGCAAGCAAACCGTGGTCTCAACTCTCAGCTGTAAGTTGCCGGGAGATCACTGTCGCTAGTGCCTGACAAGTATGTTTTCTCGTAAACCCAAACAGTGCTTTCGGGTTGGGGTTTTATCAAGTCCCCTTTACTGCCTAGGATGCCTCGACTTCCCGCCGGGACCGGGCCCTTCCCCACCCCCCACCAACCAGGGGCGAGAGAGGCGAGGCTGTAGGGGTCACCTCGGAGCAGGGCCATGGCAGCGGGCGGCAGCGCAGGGGTCCTCCTCGGCGACGCTGACGTACCGCCCCGGACACCCGGACTTTAAGCGCGCGGGGCGGCGCCAGCGTGGTCTCGGCCGCGCCTTTTTACCTACTTCGCGCCGCTCGGCCAGGGCTCTCTCTCTCTCTCTCTCTCTTGGCAGGACGCGGCCCTCTGCGCCACCCCGTGGGAACCAAGGGTACCAAAACCTCCCGGGGAGACCGGCCTTGGACAAGAGAACGTTCCTCGCAAGCGGATTTTTTTCCTCATATCGCTGTTTTTAAAGACTTTGTCTCTCTTGTCTTGTCAAGAGAATGATTTGACTCTACCCTGTCCATCCTATCTACGCCCCGCTACCCCAACAGGCAATTAACGTGCCTCTTCACCCCCACTCCTGAATTTTCTTAAACGTGTGACCAGGCGGCCGAAAATGTTGAACTGCTTTGAAGTAGGTGGGGTGCGGCCGGGCGCTGCCTGCGGACCGGAAGTCGAGTGGGGGAGGCTCGGAAGACGGCGGGAGGGGATTGGCTGAGCGACTCCCGCAGGCTGGGGAGAGCGGCTGCGCAGACCAGAGGCAGAGGCCTAGACTGCGGGGCAGGCGAGGGGGACAGGCCCGGGGAGGTTGGCAGGCGTGGAGTGTAGCGAGTGGCGTAGGGCAGGGGCGCCCCCGGGTCCACCATGCAGCTCCGGATGAAGCCGCTGTATTTTCCTTATATGATCGGGCCCCATGGCTGGCGGCGCCGCTGGCGGAGCCTGAGAGGATTATGAAAACTTGTCAGGCGAAATGGGGCCAGGGAACCGGGGGCTGGGAGATTAGGGTGAGCCGGTTAGGCTACGGATGAGGGAGGTTAGGGATGCCTTTGCCGCTGTAACTGTGAGCCCTGGTCGATGATGACGTGACCACTGCGCAATCTGAGTTCCGGGAACCAGGTGATGAGTGTGTGCTGAGAACGGACTGAGACCGGGCGAGCAGGAAGCGACCCGGGCAGAGAAGGGGCAGATAGATCCCCAGCGCCAGGGCTCTGGAGGCTGGCCAGGCTGCCTCGGGCTTGATTCGCGTGGTCGGTGTGGTGTGCTCCAAGGACAATGAACAAGATAAACTAAAAGGGCCAACATCGCCGGAACAGAGAGTTACCAGACCCTTAATGACTCTGTCATGCAGCAACCATTGCAACATCTCTGAGCTTTCCCAAGCAGCATGCCTTGCTCCTTTTCCATACCATATACAGAAAGGTATTCATCTCACTGGAAACATGCAGATCCTACCCAATCAGCGGGTGACTCAGCAGTCCCTTTGTTCTCTGGCTATAAAAACAGACAAGCAGGGTATATGCCCAGTAGTGGGATGTTGGCTCGGATCAGCTCGCTGCTTTGTGACCACCTAGAGGGGTGGGATAGGGAGGGTGGGAGGGACGGAGACGCAAGAGGGAGGGGATATGGGGATATATGTATATGTATAACTGATTCACTTTGTTATAAAGCAGAAACTAACACACCATTGCAAAGCAGTTATACTCCAATGAAGATGTTAAAACAAACAAACAAACAAACCAGAGAAGGAACCCACGCTCAG
The DNA here is from genome assembly GCF_008692025.1 of Phocoena sinus. NCBI lineage: Eukaryota > Metazoa > Chordata > Mammalia > Artiodactyla > Phocoenidae > Phocoena > Phocoena sinus. Next base: position 24,027,302 of record NC_045776.1, on the reverse strand, counting down.
GGTCGGCTTTCCCTGGCTTCCAGGAAGTCGGCCAGCTGTTCTTGCAGCGACCCTTCTCTTTAATAAACTCTATCTTCCTCACATTCTGCCTTGTGTCTGGAAATTCTTTTCCAACCTGTGCTGGGACCACACAGTTGGGAAGGGGTGGTAGGAGGCACTGAGGTGTTCTGTGAGCTGTCAGGCAATGCTTGCCCTAGAATCCTGCTTTTCAAATGCCTTTGTGGCCCTCTCACATTGTGTTTGTTTGTTTAATTTTATTAATCTATTTTTGTCTGCGTTGGGTCTTCGTTGCTGCGCACAGGCTTTCTCTAGCTGCGGCGAGCAGGGGCTACGCTTCGTTGCGGTGCGCGGGCTTCTCACTGTGGTGGCTTCTCTTGTTGCGGAGCATGGGCTCTAGGAGCGTGGGCTTCAGTAGTTGTGGCGTGCGGGCTCAGTAGTTGTGGTTCGCGGGCTCAGTAGTTGTGGCTTGCGGGCTCTAGAGCACAGGCTCAGTAGTTGTGGTGCATGGGCTTAGTTGCTTCGCAGCATGTGGGATCTTCCTGGACCAGGGCTCGAACCCATGTCCTCTGCATTGGCAGGCGGATTCTTAACCACTGCATCACCAGGGAAGTCCCTATTTGTTTGTTTTATAGTCCAAAGTTTTTATTATGAAAACTTTTGAACATACAGGAAAGTGGAAAGACTTCTACAGTGAACACCCATATATTCACCACCTGTATTCTACAGTTGTTAACATTTTGCCATATTTGCTGTATCATGTCCCTCCATCTGTTCTTCCATCAAACCATCTTTTTTTTTTTTTATTTTATTTTTAAATGCAGATCTTAGTACACTTCACCCAGAAATACTATGACTCATGTTAGGAGGTAAGTATTTGTTTACAATTCTTTTAAGGCAAAATCTCCATGGGGTCAAATGTACAAATCTTAAATTGGATGAGTTTCACAAGTGCATATACTCTTTTAACCCAGACTACTCTCAGCTTTCAAAATATAATTTAGAACATGTCCATCATTACAGAAAATTCCTTCATTTCCCATTTGTTCTCCCAGTTATCCACTGTTCCCTTTTACTCACCATCTATTGTGATTTGACCCTCTGGTTTATTCCTTTTCTTTCTTCTGTTGCTTTGATTTGAGCAAATCCAGGAAATTGACAGTCGTCAATTCAATACATGAATTCTGAGGCTATTGACTTTAAAAAATATGTATGCTCCTTTTTCACAAGAAGTGTATATAGTCAGTGGAATTTGGACTTTGAATAAATCAAAGCTTCCCACATACCTGATGATTTTTTTTCACCTTCATATTCTGGATGATGAGCAAAGAGCATAGAAAGATAAAAGCTACCATCTATGAGCACTGTGTGCCCACCATGCACCAGGCACTTACGTATGCTGTTTATAATTCATATACTCAGGCAATATGATAATTGTTATATAAAACGGAATAACATACAATTCATATAACAGACAAGCCCAAATTAAGGAACATTCTGCAACCCCATGAAATAGGTAAGAGTTTTTTCTTTCTCATTTTATAAATGAGGAAGCTTAGACCCAGAGCGACCAAAGTATTTGCCAAGGCCTCAAATCTAGATTTGCTGAGTTATAGGTTTGAACTCTTGATTCTCAGAAGCCCAAGGCCCATGTTGTTTGTCCAGGGCTTATGGCATGTGGAACGTAGAAGCGGAGGTAGAAAAAGAGACAGGTATCATTAACTAAGGTATATGTTATAGAAAACAGGAAAGGAGGTGAATGTTAAGTTAATCTTCCTCGGTGGAAGAAATAAAGTAGTTGAAACCTTGGTAAAAGTAACATACTTGCATATGGTGGCTTGGATTAGAAGATTTATTTGCTTTTTTGGCAGGGGAAGGATCTAGGGGTATGAGGTTAAGTGTGGTTTCAGGTAGGTGGAGAAGTGAGGCAACGTGTCACTACTAGATGCTCAGCCTTTCTCAACCACGGCTCCTACAGAAAATGATTTGAATGATTATTTTCTTAATTCTTCCAAGGATGGTACAGAGCTGGTACCATTAGAGCATTAGAACTTGATTTATGTTTGAAAGCTAGTAACATAATAAAATTGAAACCAAAATGGAATTCATTAGGTGAGCCAAAACCAACACATTTTATCTCAAGCTGACACTCAGTAAACTTAAGCCAGTCAAATGTGTGTTTTGCAATGAAGAAAATAAAAATCAGAAATCATCTGCAGTGAATTATCTGTGAGATACAGTGGCGGAGGAAATAAACAGATCTTTAAAAGTTATGGGTTTTTCCATTAAAACTTTCTAATAGTCCAAATGCAGAGTAATTGCATCTGGTCTGTAGAACTATTGATAAGGGTATTAGCGTTCTTCAATAAGAGAAAAAGTCAGGTTCTATTCAATTTGCCCCCCATATATTTATTAAGAAAAGTTAAGATACCATCACTCTAAGTATCACGGTTTCCCACTCAATACCTTACAGATCACCAGCAGCAAGTCTTTCCAAATTTCCTAAGTTTTTTGTAATTAAAAATGTCATGAAAATGGATGGATTTTGAAAACCATTGGGTAAAAGTTTTACATATATTAAAAACATGTAAATCTATGTAAAGGTATTTACATAATCTCAAAGTATCATGAAGAGGAAAAGTTATCCATACACTAGAGAAATCTTGTATTACCATGACCAAGTGACCAAGCTTAACATTACCAGTAATGGGACAAACTGACATCATGCACCCTCTGGATACACTGAGGACACAACCTCACTTATGTAGGATTTCTCCAAAAAAAGTCTGACTTGAATCTAATCATAAGGAAACAATCAGACAAATCCAGATTGAGGGACATTCTGCAAAATAACTGACCTGAACTCTTAAAAAAATGTCAATGTTGTGAAAAACAAAACAGGCCAGGAATAGTATTAGATTAGAGGAGATATGTGACATTTGAATGTAACATAGGATCTTTAATTGGAAACTGGATTTAAAAAAAACAACTCTAAAGATCAGAATTGGGACAGTTGGGGGAACTTTCTATAAATTGCATGAGACGGTAGCATTGACATTACTTTTCCTGATTATGTTAATTATATTGCAGATATGGCAGAGATTGTCCTTTGTTCTTAGGAGGTACACACTGAAATATTTAGAGGTGAAGAGTCATGATGCTGCAACTAATTACCAAATAACTCAAAAAATGCATACAAATACACTGGCAGAGAAAGAGAGATAGCAGATGCGGCAAAGTATTACCAATTAGGGAACCTAAATACGGTTGTTCATTGCTCTATTTTGACAACTCTTCAGTAGTTATTTAACTTTTCAAAATAGAAATTGGGAGGACAAGTATCTTTCAATAAAGATGCAAAATTACCGGAAATAAATTATAATTAGTTCTTTTCATGTTTAACCCTATATAACCAAGTATATATTGTATAACACTAAATATCTATATCAAAATTAGTTATTTTATAATTCTTAAAATCTAGACATGGGCCCTCGTGAGATGTAAATGTTCTAAGACATTTAGCTCTCAGTATTTTTAGAAATGCCCTGTTATCATTTCTTTCTGTAATTATTTATTTTGAAAAAAAAAAAGAGGAGTAGATCAGCGTTAAGACTGGAAATCAATGAATCTATTATAAATCTGTAAATTCTAATGTTAAGATTTCATTAGGATTTCAGAAATAACCAGCCTCAACCCTATCTTCTACATTTTGTGGATAATTTTCCTGTGCTTAAACTTCCTATAATACTCAAAATTAATGGTAGCTTATGCAGCAATGGCTTTAGAAGTTTCAGTAACAGAAACTGGGAAAATTGGTGGAGTTGGTAGGGGCTAGGACAATGTTAACAAATGTGTAGAGTTTTCCCTCTGTATCTTAGGGAATGGTTACAGGAGGATACCAAAATCAAGTCCCTTATCTAAAATGACATGGTATTTGGATATAACCTACACACATTCTCCTTTAAGCAATCTCTGGATTAGTTATAGTACCTTATACAATGTAAATTCTATGTAAATAGTTGCTGGTGCGTGGAAAATTCAAGTTTTGCTTTTGGAACTTTCTGGAAAAAAATTTTTTTCAAATATTTTTGATTTGCAGTTGATTGCATCCATGGACACAGAGCCCAAGGATACAGAGGGCCTTGACTTTGAATAAATGAGACAGGTGAGTTTGCTAATCTTGAGTAGTTGGGCAAGTTATGTATGTGCTCATTGTTAATCTAACTGCTTTGGTGATAACTTCAAATTTTGTTAATTAAGAAGTTATTACCTTGGATGTAGTTTTGTCCTTATAACAAATACCTACTCTACAGAAAGTTCGAGTTGCCAAACAAGAACATCAGAAATGAAATGTAGACGGAAAATAATACAGACACTGATTTACCGAACTTATTTTACCCCAGGTCTAGGTGTGTTCCAAATAGCTTAAGATGTTGTCAAGTGAAGGATATATACAGTTGACCCTTGAACAGCATGAGTTTGAGCTGCACGGGTTCATTCATACGCAGAATTTTTTCAGTAGTAAATACTACTGTACTGCGTGAGCAGAGGTTGGTTGGAACCTCCCATATGGAGGGCTGTCTACAAATTATATAGAGACTCTTGACTGTATGGAGGGTGGGCTCTCCTACCCCCCATTCAAGGGTCCAGTGTATTTGTCTTTGTTCCTCTCCCTGTTTGAAGGTTATTTGCAGTGTCTATATCCTTACCAAGCCTTAGAATTTCATTTAGTAATACAGGCATACCTCATTTTATTCTGCTTCACTTTATTGCATTTTGTTTTGGTTTGTTTTTCATTGAGTATGTGGCAGCCCTGCTTGGAGCAAGTCTACTGGTGCTAGTTTTCCAACAGCATTTGCTCACTTTGTGTCTCTGCGTCACATTTTGGCAATTCTTACAATATTTCAAATTTTTTCACAATTATTATATTTGTTATGGTGATCTGTGATCAGTGATCTTTGCTGGTACTACTGTAATTGTTTTGGGGTGCCACAAACCGCACCCATATAAGATGGGAAACTTAATCGATTATGTTGTGTGTGTTCTGACTGCTCCACTGGCTGGCTGTTTCCCTGTCCTTTCCCTGTCTTCAGGTCTCCCTATTCCCTGAGACACAACAGTATTGAAATTAGGCCAACTCATAACCCTGCAGTGGCCTTTTAAGTGCTCAAGTGAAAGGAAGAGTCACACATCTCTCACATTATATCAAAAGCTAGAAATGATGAAACTTAGTGAGGAAAGCATGTGGAAAGCCTAGATAGGCTGAAAGCTAGGCCTTTTGCAAACATTTAGTGAAGTTGTGAATGAGAAGGAAAAGTTCTTGAAGGAAATTGAAAGTGGTACTCCAGTGAACACACAATAATAAGAAAGCAAAACAGCCTATCGCTGATACAGAAGTTTTCATGGTCTGGATAGAAGATCAAGCCCGTCACAACATTCCCTTAAGCCAAACCCTGGTCCAGAGCAAGGCCCTAACTCTCTTCAGTTCTGGGAAGGCTGAGAGAGGTGAGGAAGCAGCAGAAGAAAAGTTTGAAGCTAGCAGAGGTTGGTCCATGAGGTTTAAGGAAAGAAGCTGTCTCTGTAACATCAAAGTGCCAGGTGAAGCAGCAAGTACTGATGTAGTAGCTGCAGCAAGTTATCCAGAATCTAGCTAAGATAATTAATGAGGGTGGTTAGACTAAAAAACAAATTTTCAGTGCAGACAAAACAGCTGTCTATTGGAAGAGGATGCCATCTAGGACTTTCATAGCCAGAGAGGAGAAGTCAATGCCTGACTTCAAAGCTTCGAAGGACAGGCTGACTATCTTGTTAGGGGCTAATGGAGCTGGTGACTTGAAGTTGAAGTCAACCCTCACTTACCTTTCTGAAAATCTTAGGATCCTTAAGAATTATGCTAAATCTACTTTGCCTGTGCTCTGTAAATGGAACAACAAGCCTGGATTACAGCACATCTGTTTACCACATGGTTTTCTGAATATTTTAAGCCCATTGTTGAGATCTCCTGCTCAGAAGAAAAGATTGCTTTCAAAATATGACTGCTCATTGACAAAGCACCTGGTCACCCAAGAGCTCTGGTGGAGAGGTACAATGAGGTTTATGTTGTTTTCATGCCTGCTAACATAACATCCATTGTGCAGCCCATGGATCAGGGAGTCATTTTGACTTTCAAGTCTTATTGTTTAAGATATACATTTTGTAAGGCTATAGCTGCCATACATAGTGATTTGAGAAGATTAACTCTAATTTTGAAAGATGTCCTACTGTGGGTAAAATGCTATCAAACATCATTGCATGCTACGAGAAATCGTTCATGAAAGGAAGAGTCAATAGATGTGGCAACTTCATTGCTGACTTTTTTTTTTCTTTAATTTTATTTATTTATTTATTTTTATACAGCACATTCTTATTAGTTCTCTATTTTATACATATTAGTGTATAGATGTCAATCAGAATTGCTGCAGCCACCCAACGTTCAGCAACTACCACGCTGATCAGTCAGTAGCCATCAACATCGAGGCAAGACCCTCCACCAGCAAAAGGATTAAGACTTGAAGGTTCAGATGATGGTTAGCATTTTTGAGCAATAAAGTATTTTTAGATTAAGATATGTACATTTTTTAGACATAATGCTATTGCATACTTCAGTATAGTGGAAACATAACTTTTATATGCACTGGGAAACCAACAAATTCATGTTACTCACTTTATTGTGATATTCACTTTATTGCGGTGGTCTGCAACCAAACTGGCAGTATCTCCAAGGTACCTGCCATAACCTGTATAACCTGAGGTGTAACCACGCAGGCCCCTATTGGTCCTTCCCTGGACAGGCCCGCCCCCTACCCCCACCCCCACATCCTCCACCTGCCTCTTGTTGGTAGAAAAACTTTAACCCCCTAGGCCTTCCCTGAGTTCCAAAGAGCAAACTTAATTGGAGAATGAGAAAATGCAGAAACAAAAGAAAACAGTCAAGACAAAAATAGTAACAGTTTAGCCATTAAACAAAGTCAAGGACCTTTAGTTCCTCCTCAAGGGCTATAGATAATATTCTGAGCCAAGTCCTTTGAGCTGTTTTGCAGATACTGAAACTGCCACCAGGTGGGAGAAGTTAACTTCGTGCTGCCCACAAGCATAGACCCCAGACCAGCTGGAAGCAGAAGGTTGGTGATGTTGACTCCTGACTACCTCACCGCCAGCCAGTCAGAAGAATGTCTAGGAGCGGATCAGGTACCCTGAGACCCTCTGCCTCACCCTGTCTTTCAAAGCCTTTCCCTGAAATCCATCTGGAGTTCAGGTTATTTGAGCATTAGCCACCCATACACCTCGCTTAGCCCTGCAGTACACTGCACTTTCCTTCTCCACGGCCCCGTGTTGGTAGATTGGCTTTACTGTGTGCAGGCGAGCGGACCCAAGTTTGGTTCAGTAACAGTACCTCCTTGGTTCTAAGTTTACCCTGCAAAATGCTAATTTTGGTGGAAGGGGACAACACTGTGTTGATGCCCTTAAGCCAAACGCCTCCTGGCACACACCTGTCTGTGAACAGGCTGGGTTTAACGCTGCTGCAACAGGAAGTCTGCACATCACGGGCACACCTTAGGGAAGTGAGGGGCAGCTCAGTGAGAGGGTGTTGGACGTTGGGCTTTGGTTAGGTGATTTGGGGAGTCCAGAGATGCAGAGGTTCACTCTGGATTGGGTGCTATTCAGAAGTAGGGTCAAGTCTTTGATTAGCTATTTCAGCATGATCCTATCTAGAAGGAGGGAAGATTAGAGCTAGACTAAAGCTGCAACTGGTGAAGAAGCTGCAGTCACCCATTAGCCAGGAGAGGGGTGTTTGGTATCGTGTGGTTTGCACAGAGATCTTGTGTCTGTGTTTAGACAAAACTGTGACGCAGTCTTGTGTTGTCTCCCTTCATTAGTCAGAGTGAGCTTGTCTGATGTGGTTTTGTAAGATTGTGTGCAGAAGGAGATCACCGGGGCCTAGCTGGGAGCACCAGGCCAGCTTCTGCCACCACCCAGACCTACCTCTAAGTGTCAGACCAGGACCCAGATGTCGGCTGCTTTGTTCTTTCGCTACTGTTACTACATAAGTGTATGCTGTCTGAAATTTGGCTCTTGGCACACAGTTTTCCTGTTGAGGTCCTGAAGATAGGCGCTCACCTCTCTGGGAATGAGGTGGAGGCTTTCCTGAAGAGAGGTTATTCTTCCACCAGCCACCCAGAGTTTTGTCCATCCTTAAGTTGGAAGTTGGGTTCCAGAGGTAACTTTTCAGCTGATCAGTATGTTGTGAACACATTTCTGTATCATGAAATATTTCAGTAGGGTTCCCTAATGATGGGTGTTTAAGGGCACCTTCCCTGGAGATGTCTTACCCTGTACATTTGGGTGAGGTTGGTTATGTGAATTCTTAAAAAGATTTCCAGGTGATTTTTGTGTGTGCTCCTCTAGGTAATAAACAGTCTACCAACGTTTCCATACAAATGTTCAGCTTCTAGGCTCTCTGTTCTGCTCCAATGGTCAAATTTTCTATCTCTGTGCCAGTTTCTCTCATCTGAATTACTGAAGTTTTATAGTAAGTCCTGGTACGTATTAGGGAAAGCTTTCCCGCTTTGTCTCGAGGAGCCTCTTCCTTATCCTTGGGCCTCTGCTCTTCCATATAAATTTTAGAATTAGCTTGTCAATTTTCACCCCAAAAAACTGTACTGAGATGGATTTTAATCTGCAGACCAACTTGGGGACAATTGACATTTTTGTGGTATGGAGTCTTCTTATCTGTGAAATATATTTCTCCAATTTTTAAATGTTAATGTTTTTCACTTATAAGATCCTCCATACAGATCTTGTAAATATCTTCCCAATGATTTGTAATGCCACCTCTACCATTTACAGAGTTATACATATGAGTCTATCTCTGGGCTCTCTGTCCTATTCCATTGATCCACTACACCAAAACTGCCTTGTTTGAATTGTGTAGCTCAGTAAGTCTTATTTTATAGGGAAAGTCTCTCTCTACCCCAATTTGCAGGCTGTAGTTTGCCAAACCCTGGTTTAAATGATCATGAAGCATCTTTGAATATAGGCCCCTGAATAGTTTCTTAAGCATTAAAAATGAACTTTTCAGCCAATGTGTAGTTACAGAGTTTTAAATTTCATTTAGATTTGTCACACCACTTTTTTCAAAAGTATTTATTTCCACAAATTTTTATTCACAGCTGAATATTACAGTAACTAATACAAGCAATTTTTATAAACAAAGGTGTAGTTTACAGATTTGGTCAAAGTGGAAAAATATTTTTATTAGTAGTATTTCTTCTCCATTGTTAGATTCACCCATGAATATGATGGGATCCCCTTCAGTGAAGAAGCCCTTCATCCAAACATCAGTTGGGAGCAAAATGTTATAGTCAAATCTGGATTATTCTGATACTGTATCACTTTAGAAAGTAGTTTAAATTCATTTTTGATTGACCCCCTTTATTAAAATTAGAAATTTTTTTAGGAAAAACAATCTTGAGTATCTAATGACCTTTATAATAAGAAAAAGTCCTATGGCATTGGCGTCAACCTCTAATTTTCTACACTCCCAAATTCTCTATGGTACCGATGTGTACAAAAAGTGAATTATGGCTATTTGGGTCATGCAGCAAATAATTTGAGAAACTGCAGAGAAATATACTATGAGGAAAATCTACAGTGTCCTGCCCCATGCTGTCATATTTTAGTAACTGTTTAGTCACTTGGCATTATACAAGTGCTTCAATTAGGATGCCCTTGGTGCCTTAGAATGAATGAAAACAAATTTACTGTATGTAAAAGAAATGGATTCTAATGTATTTGTTACTATAATCTTAATGCATTAAGTGAAGCGCTAAGTAAATATTTGATGAACTGATGGTAGCAGTGTTAAATTTTTTAAGTTTTCCAAGTTCCTCGTTTTGTCTGTTTTGTTTTCACAAAAGCTTTAAAATTTAGTACAGGAAAGGGAAGAAGGTCGTATTGATATGCTTCATAAAAAGGGGGGAAAAGCCTATTTTCCTTTGGGTCTGATCTGCTTGCTGGGTACCACAAGTCTAACTGCAGCTGTGATGGCACGGGGAGAATGTAGGTGATATGCATGTAGGTGATATGCTGTCAGCCTCAGCAACGAACACACATTACTCTAGGTAGACAGATAGGTCCCATATAATACTTAAAATACAAATTGTTTAATCTAAATATTTGATTCTTAAGTAATCTTTAAAATGCTTCTCATGTTTCAAAAGACAGATCAAAACACCACCAGGACGTTATGTTGAACATGAAAATTCTTCCCACAGAAACACTTATTTCAGAGAAGTGCTGTCAGTTACCTTAGTAACTGCTAAAGGCACATAGTGAGAAAAGTGTTAACTAAATTTATTAAAATATAAAGACAGATATTTGGTTTAGAATTCAAAACTTTATGTTGAATTAAGTTATTTAAATTAAGTCATTATTGATTTCATGAAGTTGGAAAATGAATTGAACTGACTTTAAAAAAAATGCAAAGAAGAAAAATGCTAACATATTAAAGATGCTTCTTCCAGTCGCCAAGTGTTACATTAAAAAGGGCAGATCTAAACATTAAGTAACTGATTACTGTATTCCTTTATTCCTGGTGTCTATAAAAGCGTACTTGTTTTTAAAGTATATATAGATCAAGTACAGCTCCAGTGAAATACCTTTACCTTCGGAAGAGGAGAACTAAACCTGCATTTCTTAGGCTAAGTAGAGGACTATTCACAAGGTTCCCCCACCCCATTTATTCTACTTGCCAAGCTTTGATTCAGTGAGTCCTTGGCACCCAGTGATTAACCAGTGACAGCAGAGGGAGTAACCCAGAGGGATGGAGAGAATGAGGGTGTAAGACAGCACGTAGGACAGGAAGCCGTTGCATTTATGGAATCACTGCTTTTTACACTCCTTAGCACTCTAACAAGGCATTTTTGGTTCTCGACGACTAAGAACAGGCCTTACATGAAGCCAAGTTTGAAACTAAAGTGCAGTAAAAAGCAAGTTACACATAATGAACAACTTTAAAAAGAGGCAGCCACGGACTCAACTGGTTTAGACTGGCCTTCCAAAGCTAGTCAGCATGTGGGTTGTTGAAGGGTGTGGTCAGGGATGTCATATCATGTAACTCTAGCTGGGAAGGGAGGGAAAGGCACAGCTCTGCGTGGACACCTAAGAGAAGCCGGGACGTGCAACGTGGAGGTCGAGGGGATCATGCCGACGACTTGGGTTGGGACGTGCTGGGCAGCGGTCTTCCCCCGGGGGCTGTGCCTCGTCCTGCCCGGCGGGCCAGGATAGCTCCGCGCACAGGATTGTTTAGGGCTCGGAGTGTGTTGTGTTTCCAAGAGCCTTTTAAGCTGAGAGGCTAAGAGAAGGTGGCAGGGTATGGGGGCTCTACTTGTACTTTGTGGAGAAATTTTTTCTTCTTGATGCAACATAGAGGCTCTTCTATGATTTGCAAACACCATCTGTTCCTGTCATGGGAGCAGCATACTGTTATCTACCAGAAATATGAAAAAAATAGTAGAAGACTGTAAACAACATGTAGGATTTTCTAATTGAATGCTTGCTTTAGAAGAGACAAAAAATTATAAAAGTAGCAAACAAATAAATTCATTGTAATATTATCATTGAATATTCTTTAAATCTCCCCATAAACCCATTGAATATTCTTTATTCTTTACAATTCATTGTAATATTATCATTGAAAGTTCTTTAAATCCTTATTTCAAAGCAGAGATATTTACAGTCTTTTGTGGTAAATTTGAAAAGTGTTGAAAATAACCTGAAAAGGGAAATTTGACATAAGCTTCTCTCCCTTTAAAAAGAACACACACACCCACAAACGCCCAGAAGTTTTGGATAATAATTTAATAATACCTGAACTGATTTTTAAAAAAGGCTTCTCAAATAGTCTGATCCTCAAGATGAAGTTTGTTTTCCTTACTCTTTTAGTTATCTGGAATTACTAGCGCATTATGTAATGTTCTTTTTGGAGGTATCATGGCAATAAGGGATTAAAGGCTTTTATACTGACTTGTTTGGTTTTTAATCTGTAAATAAGACTTGTTATTCTTTTCTAACATTTAGCTTACACAGATTTTTGTGAAGAAAGTTTTGTTGACTCAGGAAGTGCATGGATTAGCATCGGAAACGTAAAGAATATCTTTCTGTTTGCTCACATTTTTCGTTTGGGACTGCAGCATTTTTAGTGTAATTCTTCCGTAAATTCATGACTACACAAGTGGGTTTGTGTACGTTAGGGACTGAGTCTTCTAATTCTATTTATTTCAGAAACCAATAATCAAACTGTTTAGTCTGGAGGTCGATTACACCATTGTCTCTGCATCACCAGGCATTAAAAAATATCTTTGGGAAACTTCTCAGAAGGCCCAGGTCTGTATATTTGTCCTCAAAACTTCTCCCCATAAACCCATCCACACCTACGGTTTGTTGATGGGGGGAAATGTCACTCACTATATGACAGTGTCATGGTTATTAGTACCATTATTTGTTAAAAGTCCTCTGAAGGCAGTTTATATGACTTACATATGTTTAATATCATTTTACTTTGGGCATTCTCCAGCTATGTGCAAAGATCAAAACTAGGCAGTTTCCATTTTATAGACTGGCATCTTTTATATGGCCCATGGGGACTGCTTGGTGGCTGTAGATCATGATGTATATTTGTTTAGACCGAAATCATACTTTAAAAAAATCTTCCATATTTCAAGTGTTTTTATTCTGAGCAGTAGGTACAAAATAAAATAACAGATGTGTCTTATTCTGTATAGTCCACTCTGCACAGGTTCTCAACCTCTGATTTGATCTACTTTTATAGATTTAACAGATCCTTAAATTCACTTTACTGGACTGTATACTTCCTTCTTGCTCGCACTGGCAATCGAGCTCTGGCACATGCATTTTCAGACTTCACTGAGGAACTCCAGGTTGAGACACGCTGGAATGTGGATTGAGTCCATGGTCAGAGAAGATGGATTAAATGGGAACAAAACGGGAAACATGTGCTTGAAGTCTAACAGCAGGTGCTGAGGGTCATTCCGCTCTTGCAGTTGTGCCTGTGGGGAAGAATAAGATGACATAAAATATTTCCTCTGCCTAAAAATAGCCAGTTTTGGTGAACTCACAAAAATGAATCACAGGAATATTCCTGTTACGATAACTGGGTAGGACTTCAGGAGAATGTGGTCTCCCTCTCCCTGAGGTATTTAGCAAGGAGCGAAGATCTGGTTTAGGCTTGTTGGAGATCATGACTTTAACTCCTCTCCCAATTCTAGCATTCTTTAAAAATTCTCCATCTAAGGGAGAATAGAAAAATATAGTTCAGGTGCAAATCATATGGCGAGGCAGTATGGTGAAGTGGTTAAGGCCATCGGCTCTGGAGGCAGATAACCTGAGCTCTAATCCTGGCACCACCCTGGGTGAGTTCCTGAACCTCTCTCTGCCTCAGTTTCCTCATCTGTAAAAAGGAATGGGGAGACTGACATCACACAAAATGACAGAGCAGGCACCTCTAGGGGTCAGTCCCTCCACTGAAGCAACCACCGAGCTAGAAAAAAGCAACTGGCATCAACTATCTTGTAACCCTGTAACCTGGTTGGACACTTACAACAACCAGGAGAGTGCCTGATGAAGGGAGAGCCTGCTCATCTCTGCTAAGAGATCAGTGTGCATCAGCTACCATCCCCCGTTCTCCAGCTCCACTGCAGCTGTAGGGATAGTAACCCACAGTCCTGGAGCAGCTGGCTGGTGCCAGGGTAGGCAGTGAGATCTTGTCTTTCAAAAATCTGGGGTTGTGCACTTTGGTTGGTCTGGCAGTTCCCTGAAGGACTGGCACAGATGCCTGCCTTGATTTTGGCTCTCTTGGGATGCAGTGGCTCCCTCCAGCAGCATCAATTGCAAGATTTAAAGGGATAGAGCCCATCTCCTTTTCCCTTTATTTGGAGCCAGATATAGGAAAAGTATAATAACTAAAATGAAAATTTTCATTTAGCTCACTAAAGGGGTCTAACAGCAGACTTGAGCAGGCAGAAGAAATGACCAGTGAAACTGAAGATAAAGCAATTGAAATTCTTCAGTTTGAGAAGCGGACAGAAAAAAGGGTGAATAAAAGTGAACAGAGCCTGAGGGACCTGTGGGACACCATAAAGTGTACCAACATATACATCATAAGAGTCCCAGAAAGAAAGGGACAGCAAACTACTGGAAGAAATAGTGGCTGGATTCCCAAATCTGATGAAAGATACATTTTTCTCTCTATATATCTCCAAGAAGCTCAACAAACTCCAAGCAGAAAAAGCTCAAAGAGATTCACACTGAGACACATTATAGTCAAAATTTCAAACCCCAATGACAAAGAAAGAATCCTGAGAGCAGCAAGAGAGAAGTGACTTATCACATAACAAGGTATCCTCAATAAGAGTAAAAGTGGCTTTCTTATCAGAAACCATGGAAGCCAGAAGGCAGGGGTGATATATTTGAAGTCCTGAAATTTCTTCTTTCTGTCAACCAAGAATTCTATATCTGGCAAAACTATCTTTCAACGTTGAAGAATTACAGTCAGCCCTCTGTATCCATGGGTTCTGCATTTGTAGATTTAACCAACCATGGATCAAAAATATTTTTAAAAATTGCAGGGCTTCCCTGGTGGCACAGTGGTTGAGAATCTGCCTGCCAGTGCAGGGTACACGGGTTCAAGCCCTGGTCTGGGAAGATCCCACATGCCGTGGAGCAACTAGGCCCGTGAGCCACAACTACTGAGCCTGTGCGTCTGGAGCTTGTGCTCCACAACGAGAGGCCGCGACAGTGAGAGGCCCGCACACCGCGATGAAGAGTGGCCCCTGCTCACCACAACTAGAGAAAGCCCTCGCACAGAAACGAAGACCCAACACAGCAAAAATAATAAATAAATAAATAAATTTTTTAAAAATTGCAGGAAGTTCCCCAAAGTAAAACTTGGATTTGATACATGCTGCCAACTATTTACATAGCATTTACATTGTATTAGGTACTATAAGTAATCTAGAGATGATTTAAAGTGTACAGAGGATGTGCATAGTTTACATGCAAATACTATGTCATTTTATATAAATGACTTGAGCATCCACACGTTTTGGTACCCATGGAGGTTCTAGAACCAATCCCCCACAGGTACTGAGGGACAACTAAGTCATTTCCAGATAAACAAAAGCAGAAGGATCTGGTTACCAGTAACTAAAGAAAGTCCTTAGGCTGAAATGAAAGGACATTAGACAGTAGCTCAAAGCCGTAAGAAGAAATAAAGAACACTGGTAAAGCTAACAACATAGGTAAATGTAAAAGCCAGCATTATACTTTTGGTTTGTAGCACCTTTTCTTGTATGATTTATACAAATGCAGAAAATGATTATAAATCTCTGTTAATGGGTACACATGTATAACAGATGTGATCTGTGACAATAACAATATAAAGGCAGAGGGATGGAGATGTATAGCAGCAGAGTATTTGTGTACTACTGAAACTAAGTTGGTATTATTTAAACTAGGTCGTTATAAGTTGAAGATGTGAATAGTGATCACCACAGTAACCACTAAGAAAATAACTAAAAAATATACAGAAAAGGAAACTAGGGAATCAAAATGATACACTCGCTACAAGAAATAAACACACAAAAAGGCAGTGATGGAAGAATTGAAAAACACAAAACATATTAAAACATCCAGGAAACAAGTAGCTAAATGGCAGAAGTAAATCCTTTATCAGTAATACTTTAAATGTAAATTTAAAGGCAATTAAAAGGCAGAGATTGGCAGAATGGATTGAAAAAACATGATCCATCTACATGCTATCTACAAGAGACAGTTTAGACACACAAAAAGTTTGAAAGTAAAAGTTTGATAAAAGACATTCCAAATAATCAGAAAAGAGCTGAAATGGCTATATTACTGTCATACAAAATATACTTTAAATAAAAAAAGTTTACAAAAGACAAAGGAGGACATTATATATCTGTAAAAGGCTCAATCTATCCAGAATATATAAGAGTTACAAATATACATGCACCTAGCAACAGAGCTCAAAATACATGAAACAAGAATGGACAGAATTAAAGGGAGAAACAGTTCTATAATAATAGTTGGACACTTCAATACCCCATTTTCAATAATGGATAGAACAACCATATGGAAGATCAACAGCAAACAGAGGCCAAAGAACACCACTATAAACCAGTTAGACTTAACAAACATATACATGACCAATTTGGAGTTATCCCCAGAATGCAAGGGTGGTTCAACATACAAAAATACAAGACTGATATTCCTGTGTATGTATATACCTCATGCATTGCTGGTGGGGATCCTTTGGTGTGTTTAACAATCCCCTTAAATTTACATTCTTATAGGTCAGCATATTCTGTCCTCACCACCCAAGTTTGCTTTAATAAGCAACTTGTATTTATCCTACATAAGGTTCAAGTACAGGAGGATGGCATGGATTGTCCGAGCCTTTCCTCTGAGCACTGTCTAGGGAGAAACAGAACATAAAACTCTAGAAAGAAAAACCAAACCAAACCAAACCAAAAAACCATTTTTTGAAAGAATTGCTGGACATGGGAATTGACTGCTAAGGAAGACTCAGAAACTGACTGTACATGTCTCCAGAGAATATCTGACCAACTTCCATTGTCTTTTTCCTACTTCCTTAATTCAAACCCAAGTCTGACGTGGCTCATATTCTTTGACCTTTGGCCTGAACTCTTCTGTAAACAGTGCCAATTTATAAGCAGTTACAGCTCTCCCTCTAATGTATGTTTCAGATATTTAAAGACAGAAAAGACTTTCTAAATCTGCACTTTGCTTTGTGTAAATCCTCAACTCTCCATAAAGACAGCAGCAGGTCAGAGAACTCAATGGCTTCTGTCATCAGTCTTTTCAGCAGCTGACTATACAGTATCTGTGTTGGTGGCCCTGCCTGCTTCTCTGTGACCCCAATCTTCAATAAACCACTGCATTTCCCCCACTGCCTTTAAGAGAACACCCTCCCTTGATCTTCAGCCTCTATTCTCTACGTATACATGACGCTCAAGTTAATTTATTCTTTTCCTGCCTCTTCCTCTGATTACTTTTCCCCATTTCATTTTATCCTTGTTTCAGATTGACAATTACTTCACAGGCTAAAGAGGTTGTTTAAAAGTTTGAGAAAGTATTAGGTCTCCTCAAAATGTTACCCACATATACTAATGGGAGAAATGCTCCTCGTTTTTTGAGTAATCTTGATGGGACTCATCATTTACATGCTGTCCGCTACAGCACCCACAAAGGTTAGGCACTCAGCCCAGATCACCTAGGGCTCAGCTTAGGTAGCTCATCTTTTTTTCTTTTTGAAAGAGTGATCTTGGGGTCTTCTTATTTATTTATTTATTTATTTTTGGCTCTGCTGGGTCTTCGTTTCTAATTGTGGCAAGTGGGGGCCACTCTTCATCGCGGCACGCGGGCCTCTCACTATTGCGGCCTCTCTTGCGGAGCACAGGCTCCAGACGCGTAGGCTCAGTAGTTGTGGCTCACGGGCCTAGTTGCTCCGCAGCATGTGGGATCTTCCCAGATCAGGGCTCAAACCCGTGTCCCCTGCATTAGCAGGCAGATTCTCAACCACTGTGACACCAGGGAAGCCCAGGCAGCTCATCTTTATGTAAAAATTCCCATACTCTTAAGACAGATTTAAATAATCATTTCCCTGAAATGTTTTCTTTCAAGCATATTCCTAAGGGCAAATATTGTAAGCCTTAAGAGTCAAGATTTAAGAGCTCAAGTTGTTTTCTGAAAAGAGTATTTCTTAGTTCCATTTGTGGGTAGGGTTGATATTCCGCTTACTTTGTTAATTTCATTTTGTGCTACAGTTTAGTAACGTGCTAGTGGCAAATGAACTACTTAGACAATGTCTAAGATCTGAGAGGCAGAGATGACTGAAGTTCAGTCTTCTGTGCGTATATGATAAGTTATTCATGGGTGGTGTGGCTCATATTTACCTAAAGAGAACACCTAAAAATGTAAGGTCTTCTAGAATGTAACGTTATTTCATTAATAAAGAGAAGCAAGGTTAAAATCTAAACTACCAATTCTTTTATTTGTTTTACACTAGGACTTTATAAAATTGATTAATATTTTAAAACTCACCTGGATTGTTCGTATAAAGGCCACTGTTACCCGTTCTTCAAATTCATTCAGGGGAGTATAAAGGTTCAAAATTTTGACAATCTGTTGGAATAAAAACAAAAGTTTAGCACAGAGCTAAGTGAACATAAGACAACTTTTGAATTTTAAAGAACATATGACCTTGGCACAGGAGGACACTTCTCTTTAGGCAAGATCCACAGTTTAGATACAGCTGGCCTGATATTTAGGGGTCTACGTTTAGTAAACTGAGTCCGGAAGCTCTGCCTGGAAGATCTGAGCTCTCTTACCCCATTCCTCTCTCCCGTATACCTGCCCACCCTGCCCTCTACGCTCCATGGCTTATAAAGTAATGAGGATTTGAGGAACCTGCTGCCTGAAGCACTCAGCCTCTCATCCACGAGTAACTTAAAGGTTTCATTTAAAGAGTCCTGGGTATCTTACCTTATATGACAAAGGTCTTAACAAAGCCTTCCTACCTCCCCCCACCCCCAAAATCACTTACGAAGGAACAGATTTTACTCCCGTCTAAGTGGAAGCTAATCCTCTGTCTGCTACCAACTGTCTGGGGGAAGTAGCCAGCCCAGGGGCAGAGCGAAGCCAGTTGCAGTCTAGGAGTAACCTTGTGAAAGCAACATTTTAAAAAGTTTCAAAACTTTCAGTACACTTGTAGAAGGAAGCAGTTTTCCTAAGAGTTTGGGATCTCATCTCTTAGTAGTTAGTGGAGGAGGTAAGGAAACGTATGTTTACTTTGCAATGCTGAGTTTGGATTTTGCTGTCCTTTAGGTGCTGGGCAGGGAGAAGGTGCATGATTGAATCTGGAAAATCTGATTTCCTCATGCTGGTCTCATTTTGCACTACCACCTTGTGGCGGGCCCATTTCTAAATAGGCACATTCATGACGGAGGGCAAGGTCACCTGTGTGTGGACAAGATTTATCTTTTTACAGACTGGTAATATCTCTGCAACCGAGTGCTAGTACAAATATAATTTTGAGCGGAAAAGGAAAGGAACATTTAAATGCCTCTAGCTAGATTCTCACTGACTTTATTTAAAATAATGTAAACGGATGCTAAGTGAAAACAGGACCATAATGGAATCATAGCTGTAAAGAAAACAATTTAATGCCAAATGCTGGATGCTTAAGTTTCTAGGTGAGAGACATTCCAGAATTCACTGTAAGCGTTTAAAAGAGTGTGTGCCTAAGCTTGACGTTTGTGGGTTGACTACCTTATCTTTCTACGTAAGCAAGAGACACCAGAGAGTTACTGGGAAACCGTGGCATCTTGTTTCATAGACCGAAGTAGCCTTTGGTTCATCCAGGAACATCCCATCCTCTGGACCTTCAAGACTGTATCATTGGGAGCAGAAAGGGCCAGGAGTGCCACACTAAGAAACAACCACCGGCAGGAACAGACTTGAAATGGAAGCTGGGCTTGCTCTGAGGCCCTCGGCTGACAGTGACCACACCTGCTGGGTGCTGAGGGCGGTGCACAGGGAACAGATGGCCTCTGCATCTTCGGGGCTTTTCTTCTTTAACTGCAGGAGCTGGGCTGCTTGGATCAGAGGTTCCATGGTCTCAGCAACTTCCCTCTGGTGCAGGTTTCTTCCCCGAAGCCACTCCTCCAGCTGACTTATATTGTACCTTAGACACAGGAAAAGGGAGCTCTGTTAAACCTGGCCTCCTACTTCACTGGGAAGAGCTCACCTCTTGTGTTTATTTTGCAGGCCAGCTGCCATTAGTGTTACCATTCTCTTCATCTTAATTGTCCCACATGGGCAAAAGCGTGAAAAGTACCTGGCGCTCGATAACTTTTTGTGTAAGAGTGGGTGCTTAAAATCAAGCCAAGACGAAGTACCTAAAGTGTCTGTACTAAGTTAATGAGGAAAAAAGGCATTAACTATATTGAATTAAAACTTAACATTTAACATTCGCAAACACGTTTGTACTTCTCTGTGAGCCTTCATGCCTCTTAAGTCATTAATTTTTCTCTCTGACCTATCCACCTCATGTTTACAATCTTTATATTAAAGTATGTAAATGTGTTTAAGCTCTGAACTAATTTGTTTACCGGGTCACCATCTCAGTGTGTGATGAATTTCACCAACCCATAAAAAGGTGATGGATCTGAGTCACATACCGACTGTGACAAGGACAATCAGTTGCATTTGGATTTCAGTTTCAGGGACGAGTGTCCCGTGCCCGACTGGGGCTGGTGTGTGCCAGGCCAAGGCGCCTCTCGTACCTGAGCTGCATGCCTGTGCTCCAGGAGCAGACGTCCTTCCTCAGAAGCAGGTTGTTGAGAGTCACCGCGTTGATCATGTAGAAGAGCTGCTTGAACACCTGCAGGATGATCTCGGGGTCCAGGCCCTGGTCGCACATGACTGTGTGGAAGGAATTCATCTGGCGGATGATGGCTTCCAGGCAGTAGGAGTTATCTCCATCCGCCAGGCTGGAGGTACGCTTCCGGTAGCCCGTGGGCTTCACCCCAGACAGACCCTGAATGCTCTCGTTCTCCAACATGGCAGACACTGAAAGAAAAGCATGATTAGAGAAGCTGCGTGTTCCCAAGGAAGATCTGTTTTCGGGTCACTGAGACCACACAGTACTCAGGGCTTTGGCAGTGATCCCACCCAGAGGTGAACAAGGTCGACATGCACTTGGCATGGAATTTCTAACCTGTTGATTTCTACACAGAATAGGACTTCCACATAGAAATCCTGGACTAAACCTGTGGACCACATTTTCGCGTAAATTTATTGGTGATGGGACAGAGGTAAAAGGCACGTACCGACTTAATTCTGTTCTGGCTTCTGTGCTGAGAGACCAAAATGGAGCAACTTGGGTGTAGTCATGGCCCAGCCACTGACCTGGGCCTGGACCCTGAGATCAGCCTATAGGTGTTCAAATAACTTTTCTCCATCAGCCACCGACCATGTAAATCTTAGGTGAGCTGGTCCGTCACACTTACTGCCCAGCACTTAACTACAGGTCAGGTACTTTATATTCAGTATTCCTTTTAATCTTCCAACAACCCATTTCCTAATGAGGAAACTGAGGCATGAAGAGGTTAAATAACTTGCCCAAGGTCACCCTGCTAGGAAGTGGCAGGGCCAGGATTTGAACCCAGGTATGTCTGATTCCAGAACTGATGCTGTTAACCATCATCTTACCTGAGCCATGAAACATCCCCAGTTCTCCCTGTCTGGTGAGAATAAACTGGCACCTCGTAAGAGTCTCAGACAGGAAGAAGGATTTGGAATGAATCTTATCCCAAGGGATATATTTCTGGATGGCATGTAGGACTCTGTCCTACTTGGAATTCACTTGTAACCTACTCGTGTTGTAAGAACCTGGGGAAAGAATTACTTACATGGTCCAGGAGACTATTTCCTCAACAGCCTTTAAGGAGCACAGTGAGTGATGCATATACGTGTCACACTTTTCTCGTGACTTAAAAAATAACTGCTCTGATTTCATGTTAAGTGCCCAAGTGTACTGCTTTGGACAGAATGTTTAATAAATATTTATTGCGTGAGCGTTTACTACTGTGTTCATTTATATGAACATAGTTAATGCGTTCCTTTTTCCACGAATAAAGTATATATAGGGGCAAGCGGATTATATCTTTTCACTGTACATGCATTTACACTCTCTGAATTTATATTTATTACTTATGGAAATTAGTTTGTTTTGGGAATAAAAATACAGTATATTACAGAAAAAGAGATAAAGGAAAAGTGATCTATACTCTCACTACCCAAGCATCACATGCTTTGACGGGCTGGTGTTGAAAAGTTCATAACCGCTTTTGAGTAGATGGCACACATCTCCTCAGCTTCCTTCACTGGGGAGGTCCTGGCTTTCTGGAGGCCGCACCTAAGATACCCGGTTCCCCAAATGTAGGGAGTGCTTACCCTCACTTCGGATCCCATGATGAGCGCAGGAGATCTCCCGTGCCAGCTTACCTATCATCGGCTGCAACAGGCCCTCGGAGATTTTAATGAGCTGCTGGTAGATCTGAATGGAAAGGTCGCTCAGCACCTGGCGGTATTCAGTGAGGTCGAAATTCGTAAGACAGTGCTCATTCTGCTTCGCCGTGTTCTGAGTCATGAAGCCCTGCAGAGGCAGATGGGTGCTGTGCTGAGGCTCCGTGGCCCGCCGTGCTCAGCAGGCCTTCTGGGCCTCCAGTCACTTTCTCAGTACCCTATTTGTGGGGCCCGATCAGGCTCTGTCTGCTAATATGACGTTCTACCAGACCCTGTCGGTTCTTTGAGGTCTCGGTGATGGCTCTTAGACTTGAGGGCAGTGTCAAAACTAAGCAGATAGCGGACTCAAAACTGCGTAATGAAAAAGGCCGCAGTCATTTAGTCCAAATCCCTGAAGTTTCCCTAAGGTAGCAAAGTGAAGGTTGGTAGCAGGTCCAGGGAAAGAGGGAATCCATGCTTTCTGACTCTTTACCCAATTCTCTTCCCAATATACCAAGTTACCCTAAAATATTAGATTATACACAGTCCCTAAAGAAGTACCCGGGTCAGAGTATATGTTTTTAAAATGAGAAATTTATGTGGATTCTATCACTGAGTATCAGAATTAATGGATGAACTGAAATGATTCCACAGCTGCAGCACTATGTCTTCTTAGCTTTCTATGTTGACAAGATGAAGTAACATGCAAGTTCAAAGAGCTGCTAATATCAAAAGGACTCATGTGACCAATGTCTCTCTGTATTCAGGCCAAGGGGAACCAAGAGCAGCCAAAAGGTCAGTGTTTTCAAAAGGGTAACTATCCCCGGCAAAGCCTCTCATACTGTGTCAAATCACAAATCCATTTTTAAAGAAAACAAAAGCAGGCAGAAGGGACTACCCTGGTGGCACAGTGGTTAAGAATCCGCCTGCCAGTGCAGGGGTCAAGGGTTTGAGCCCTGGTCCGAGAAGATCCCACATGCTGCAGAGCAACTAAGCCCGTGTGCCAGAACTTCTGAGCCTGCGCTCTAGAGCCTGCGAGCCACAACTACTGAGCCCGTGTGCCACAACTACTGAAGCCCGCATGCCTAGAGCCCGTGTTCCGCAGCAAAGAGAAGCCACCGCAAGGAGAAGCCTGCACGCCGTAAGGAAGAGTAGCCCCCGCTCACCCCAACTAGAGAAAGCCTGCACGCAGCAATGAAGACCCAACACAGCCAAAAAAAAAAAGCAAAAAAAAAAGCAAAAAAAAGCAGGCAGAAGAGGGGATAACAAGATAGCTGTTATTTAGGCTACATAGATATGGTTATGTTGTGGTTCAAGTCTTGTCCCTGGGAATATAAGCACGTGAAACAATAGCCTAATGTAATGGAGTTCTTGGTCCTCCCTAGCCCTATGTAATGTTCCCTGCAGGGTACAGACAACATTGGGTCAAGTGATGATTCTCAACGAGATAACCTCAAATGCAGTTCTCTGCTTAAAGTGAAAGCTTGTATATAATATCAGGGTTATGGAATAGAGGACATCTGGTTTGAAATGAAGCCCATGTCTTCCAATAATACAGTAAACACTATTTCTTTAATACTAAACCCACTCCTTTTCAAAATAAAAGCAGCTGTATCAAAGTTCTGATTCTAGGAGAGAGATGGAGTCAAGTGCCATTCCAAGGGTGGCAACACTGACTGGCATGGCATACCCTTTTATTATCCCAGGGAGAAGAGTCTGTGAAAACTTGTTCTGGCACAAAAGATGGAATAAAGCTTTCAAAATTGTTGCACTATATTGATTTACACTGTCTTGGCCTTGGGGAGGGAGGGTGGAGAGTGAGATATGTGAAAGGAAGGGGAGAAGGAAAGTCAAGGAGGCCTGCAGGGCACTGGGAGTGGGCAGTGCCTGGGACGAGTTGGGATTCTCACCGGAGAAATTAGGGTGAAAATGGGCCATATGTTACTAGGTCACTGGGCTGAATGCAGAGCACGGGAAAAGTTCTTTCGAGGGCCAGCAGTGGGAATGGTGAGTTCTAGATAAAGCTGGACCCTAGAGGTCCAGAGCAGAACATTAAGTGATGGGGTGAGCTGGGCCTCAGGCCAAGGAACTGAATTTGGTGAGAAGCTCGAAGCTGGGCCTCAGGGTCAGTTTGCACAGATGTAGTTCAGCTACATTGTGCCTCTTCCCTTGGACCATCTCTGTCTGTCTTAAAATGGACAAAGTAACTGGTTGGCTTAGGAGACAATCTGACATCCCAGACAATTGAGCTTTCTGCATTCACAGAAATGGGGCTCTTCTAGGACTGCTTCAGAAAATTAAGGTCACAGCGTTTTCAGGGGGAGTCCCGAGGGCTCTCAGATGATGGATGGGTTACGCAAATTCGTTTCCCTACAAATCCACTTATTCATTCAGGGTGCTTTCCAGGGGCCCTTGGGGTCATCGAGGCCTGCCTTATTCCTGCTTCCAGTGAACAGGTACAGAAGGCATGCCCAGAGCCTGAGGTCCCAGAGGGGCCCCAAAGATCTCACACCCTCTCTTCAAGGGATACAAAGCAGCTCAGAATGACATTTGGACAAAACAGAGATGCCTTCTATGACCGAAACCTCTGCCCTCCGTTCTGACCTGAGATCTGAGGTGCTCTGAAGTGGAACACGTGTTGCTGTGCCCAAGGAAACGAGGGCCTAACTGCTGAAGAACACGGGGCACCTCGACAGTGTTTAAGTGCACTTTAGGGGACTGGGTTTATCTTACACTCACCTCATCCCCGCTGTACTGCTTCAAGCAATGCAGGAGGCGGCAGGTATTGGACAACCAGAACGATGTCATCTCAAAGTCATCATTGTGCTTCTGTGAAAAGAAAAAGAGGTTCCTGGTTATGAGTAAGTGGTTCCCATCTGGTCAGATGCTCACCTGGTCCCTCCATGTCCACGTTTCCTTCTCTTACCCAGCAGGCCCCAAGCAGATCCGATGGCAAGCAGGCCCTTACTAATCACAGTCACACAGAAGACAGCCATCCCCGCGAGGCTGCGTGACTGCTCTTCCACTACCGGGGATGATGTACGACCCAGCCCTGGTCCCCGATCAGTGGTCCACACACGTCAGCTGCCTCTACAGCTGACGACTACAAAGCCAAGTGACACAGACGAGCTTGACTCCAGCAGCCCCGGGCTCTGCTGTGAGCACTGGGCCAGCTGGCCTGGCAGGTTCTCACCATCAGTGATCCAACATAAGGGGTGTTGGGGAGCACGTGGTGAAAGATTCTGGTATCCTGTTTATCTAGAGGCCAGGTGTCACTTACCTTCAGACCTGGAGATTTTGGAGAACTTGTGATCACAAAACCCAGACAGAGAGAAGCAGCGGTGAGCTGCTGTTTCCCCCGAGTTCCCCACACACCACCACCTTCGGCCTGGACACTGACCTTGAGGACCTTCTTAATGCCATTGATGGTGGAGGTCAGCAGGGAGTGCACCTTGAGGTCGTCGTTCACGTAGTCCGCGTGCCTGATGCACATGTAGAGGATGTAGGCAGGGAGGCAAGGCACGGTGCCCGCCAGCGCCTGGGGCTTCAGGTCTACCGGCAACAAACAGCAAGAATTAGATGTATAGCCGATGCTCGGGGCTTCAAGAATCTTGGCCTGCAATGCCAATAATTTTAACATTTTCCTGTAGCTCCTCGTGGGGGTTGGGAAAGGAGCAGGGGAGAAGCTGCCCTGATACACAGATTCCCTCTGACCTTGACTACCGGTAGTTTCAGAAACTAGTTAAAAACCCCAAACAAACAAAAATCATGTTCCTAATTGTTTAAAATAGCCTCCTCACTCCTCGTCCTTGCAACATGGAGGAAAAGAATCCACAGGTGGCTCCCTGCCCGAGTTTACACACGGTAAGAAGGGCCCGCGGCCAGAGGCCAGCTGGAGACAGGAGCTGGCTCCCTCACCAGGCGGCCGGGGCGAGAACTTCCCACCCCTCTGCACCAGCACTTCCCGTGGGGGACACATGGGCCCTGCAGCTGCAAGAAGGCGAGGCCGGCTCCCGCAGACAGAGCCCGCGTGCCAGGGGCTGGGAGAGCTGCAGCAACTTCTAGCGCGTCCGGCGCTCGGTTTGGCCAACTGCATGGCAGCGCCCGCCGCCTGGACAGCCTCGGAGGCAGCAGGTGAAGCAGGCCACTGACTGGCCACAGCCGCTCTCCCCTCCCCACGCCGCCGCCTCCCTCTTGGCCAGCAGTAGCCTGGCCACACTCAGGGACAGCTGCTCCCCCCTCCCCTCCCCCCAACTCCTCTCTAAACCGCCACCCCGTGTGCTCTGGCAGGACCGGAAGCGGCTGGTGGGCCTCCCCGTGAACTGCAGACTCCTGCTCAGCCTTTTGGTCCTTTCTTGCCAAAGCCCCTGG
Organism: Phocoena sinus; assembly: GCF_008692025.1. Lineage (NCBI taxonomy): Eukaryota > Metazoa > Chordata > Mammalia > Artiodactyla > Phocoenidae > Phocoena > Phocoena sinus. The sequence goes on along the minus strand of NC_045776.1, from coordinate 24,000,767 downwards.
AGGGCCAGGGAGAAGCTGTCAGACTGCTTTCCATGCCAGAGGGGGCCTGGGGAGGCACAGACCAGGCTGAGAGCAGCAGTGTTTGGTGGGGGCCCAGAGCAGGAGGAGGAAAGGCCCAGGGACAGGCAAGATGAAAGGCGAGCACGAGGCCCGGGCACAAGGCCACGGGCCTCAGACTCCAGGCGTGCTCACTGCACCCCCAGGCCTCACCCCACACCCTCATGACCGCCACCCCCAAGCTCCACCCAGCCCAGGCCTCAGGAGCCACCTCTAGGCTTGGAAAGGCAGTGAGGGAGGCCACCTCCCCTCCACCTGCAGGGCGGCTGGGGGAGGGGAAGGAGCAACTCCTCAGATCTTCCGCCAGGGCGGTCGAGGGCCCGGGTGGTCTAGGGTCAGGGCCGTCTAGGGCCAGGGCCGTCTAGGGTCAGGGCCGTCTAGGGCCAGGGCCGTCTAGGGTTGGGGCTGTGCATGTGCTGCCAGCGTCTCCAGTGGGTACCCGGCCTCAAATACACCTACAGGCCATAATACTCTGGGTACCTGGTTAACATCTGGGCATCTTATAGGTTTAACAGATGACTGCGGATTGGCCTTTGGCTCTAATTAGAATGCCAATAACATTTATACAGAAAAATGTGTTTTAAGGCCCAGACTTCCAACCTACAGCTTCTGGCTTCGAGGCTGACCCGTATGCAGATTGCAGATAGCTTGTCCTGCCTTGGAACTTTCTATTGTGATTTGAGTCCCGTAGCAGCTAAATGGTAGCGTCTTGTGGGCAGGGACCATGGCTCTACTTTTCTCCATCGTCCACAGTAACCAGCCAACGCTGGGCCGTGATCAGTGGAATCCCGGTGTTCGTGTGGAAGGGTCTTTTGGAGCGAAGGTGACCAGTGCTGTGTGCAGGCGGCTTAGAAGATGAGCTGGCCTGGGGCCACCTGAGCGATGACCGTGGCGGGGAGCCACCCACTGGCTGGCACAAGCAGCCTCCACCATTATTATTCTTTTTGCTCTGATGCTCTGAACTTTGAGTTTCATTCATCAGAGATTAAAGGCTCATTCCTAACGGTGTCTGAACAAGATGCAGCCTGGTTAAGGAAATTTGAGGTGAACTTAGTAGTCAGGCAATTGTGGGGAAATTAACCTTTATAAAAAGAGCAAAATACTCAGCTATTAAAAATACCCAAAACAAAGAGCTGAAGCAAAACCTGTGCTAGGCTGAAGTCATGCTCCGTTCTTCCCGCAGCCCTTGGCCCAGTACTCAGCAGACTGGGACTTCGATAAACGTACACTTCTCTAAAGTAACATTTACCTCTTATCTGAACTCCAAATACCCCTGCAAAAGCTACCACCTCTTTGAATTCCTCACATTCGAGAAGGGTTTCGCAGCTTTAACACAACACTTTCACCTTTGTCATATTTCAAGTGTGGGGTGGGCGGGGTCAGTATCCTCATCCCCATTTTACAGATGGGAAAACTGAGAGACTGGAGAATGGAGCTAGTAGCTCAGAGGCCAGAGGACCAGACCACCAAAGATCCCTCCTTTTTTGGTCCAGGACTCTTCCTGCCGGCTCTGCAGGCAGCTGATGAACTGGGCTGAACACAGAGCAGGAAGGCCGGCACGTTGCAGCCAGATGGGATGTAAGACCAGAGGGGTCGGAGCTGGTACAACTGGCAAACCAGGCCCGGGGCTGGCAAGGAAAGCAGCTCCCCAGAGCCCTGCATGCGGCCCCGGGGGCAGCCCACACACTAACCCCAGCATCACTATCACCTGGGAGCTGGTCAGAAGTGCAGCAGCTCGCGGTGGTGGCTGAGAGTGGCTGGGGGAAGGAGGATGGGGGAGGAGGAAGAGGGCGGGGGTGTCTGTGGGATGGGGGGTGTGCAGGAGGTGCAGGAGGAGGGGCTGGGGGTGGGATGCCACAGAGGGCCTGACCTGTCACCAGATTCCGAATGAGCAGGGCCTCATCCTCCTTGTGGTACTCCAGCATGCCCTGGAAGTCCTTCTCTTTCCGCTGCACGGTGACCTGCCTGTTGAGCTCGTGGCGCCTCCTGTCACTCTGGGCCAGTGCCTGGGTAGCTGAACAGGAGAGAGGGACGGAGGATGAACTGGGACCTCCAGGCTCAGGCCTGGGGGCGGGGTCATTTCAGGTGGGTGGGGTTGGGGCCTGGGGCCCCAGGGTTCTGGGTTCTCTGGGCTGTCACACTCCTTACATGGTCTGTCCCTGCAGCCTGGGCCACACTCCAAGTGTGACCAGAGGAGCTTAGCATCAGGCACTGGGGGCCACTCAGGACAGGGGCTGGGGAAACACCCAAAATGGCAATGGGCAGGTTTTGGACCAGAGAAAACTCGGGAAGGATGTGAGGTGCAGGGTGTACAACCATCCGGCTGGGGAGCTGTTTCTCTTTCTCCACCCAGCTGTAAGAAAGGGAAGGAAGGAGGGAGAGGGAGGGAGGGGGAAGGAAGGAGGGATGGAGAGAGGGAGGAAGGGGACAGGACAGAAGGAGGGAGGGGAGGAGGTGGGGGAGAAGAAAAAGCCTGAGTGACCAGGAGTTTGAGAACTCTAGGAACAGAAAAGAGAACTCCAAAGATGGAGAAGGACATGTGGGGTATGGGGGCAACGGCTCAAGGCTGAACAGGACACAGCCCTGCCCTCCTACAGCCTCGTCCAGAGCAGCAGGTGGACATAAGCAGGTGATTAAACAATACCTATGATGGGAACTGTGACGTAGCTGTGTGGTGTCAGGACAGCAAAAGAGGGGACTGGAACCCTGAGGACGTAACTCCTGAGCTGAGGTGGAAGGATGGGGGGGTATCCCAGGTGGTGAGGGGACGAAGAAAGGTTTCCCAGTAAGGCAGGCTGTTTAAAGGGTGGGGAGTGACATGATTAGATCTGCAGCGGGGAGTCAAGGAAAGAGAACATTCTGGGGTTTCTGGGAGACTGATTTAAATCTCTGCCTGACCTCTCTGGGCCAGATTCCAGCTGGGAAGTTTAACCACAGAACTGACCTCTCTCCCTGACTACTGCAGCGTGGAGAAGGGCCCCCGTGGTTTGGGCCTTTATATTATGGAGCATTCTTTCGAACCAGAAGGTACTGCCTCCCAGCTTTAAGCCCTCTGAACGCAGGACCACAGGGCCACTGTCTCAGCTGCCCCTCCCCGCATAGCTTGAGTCGGCACCCAAACACCTGCTAGGTTTGTGGATCGTCAGTGCAGGTTCCGGCAAACTGAGACTGGGGGAGCTCCTGGGGTCTGCGTGATTGTGTCACGTGACTGCCCCGGGCAGGGGCGGCAGCAGGTGGGGGAAGTGGAAGTGTCGGGCGGGCAGGCAGTGCCCTCCCTGAGGGTGGCCGAGCACACTTGTGCCTCACGACACCCACGTTCACACCCTACCTTCCAGGTCCTGGACTTTTTTCATGTAAATCTTCAGTTGCTTTTTGAGCTTCCTCTCGTTCTTCTCCAGCTTTTCCACCAGTTCTTTAAGGTCCTAAAAGCAGAAGGAAGCAGCGTGAGAACAGATCTAATCCTGCCCCGGAGGGCGGGGTGGGATCCGGGGCCCAGCCGGGCTCACAGGCAGCCATCGAGGAGGCCAGGCCCCGGGTCCAGCAGGAGGTCCGCCCCAAGCAGCCTGCTGCTCCCCGGGTCTGGACCCATGAAGTGGGAGACGGGTCACAGTGTTCTCTCAGCCCGGACGGCAGGCTCCTCTGGGCTCAGGCGGCCTGGTGCCCGGCCCAACCCACAGTTCTCTAGGCCAAGCCTCCTCAGGTTGCCATGCCAACCACCAGGAGACCCTCAGCCTCAGGGTCCTCAGGTGGCTGGGAGGTGCCCTGGGAAGGAATGGACAGGTGAAGGCATGAGAGTGCAGCGGGGAGGTGCCAGCTGGACGAGCCTGCAGGCCAGCGAGGTTACCTGGGGCCCAGGAGCAAAACAGGCTCTTGGCCGGGGCCCCTCAGTGGCTGCCTAACTCCTAGCAGCCACCACCACAGGGAGAAAATCAGCCCCCAGGACCTGGAACAGCACTACTGTCACCTGACCCAGCTGGGCAGTGGAGGCAGGAAGCTCCACAACCGTCAGAGACACTGTGACTAGGAGTGACGCAGGAGACAGAAGCAGACATGTCCCTGTGGAACCTCGGAAAACATCTGGACCCCCTTTCTCCTTCCTCCTCTGCATGGGTGACATCCCTTTTGTGCCTCCTGCCTCAGGTCAAGCCTCCCCTACAATTCTTTTTCTGTAATACTTGTTAATCCCATGTAGAATCATACTTTTGGAAACACCATCTTCTTTCTCTTCTTTTTTTTTTTAACATGTCTTGCTTCCCCTACTAGCCTGGTAGCTCTCTGAGGACAGAGACTGTCTTTCATTTCTCTGGCATCTGCCCGGCTCCTTTGGTTACTGTCAGGATGGCCACCAACCGTTCCTCCCCTCCAGCAAGAAGAAGAGCCCATCCCCATCACTCAATCTGCCCAGATTTGTCTTAATCAACAGAATGTGGCAGAAGCGACCCTGGGCCAGTTCTGGGACTAGACTTTAAGAGGCCTCCCAGCTCATCCTGTTGGAAGTCAGCTGCCGTGTAAAGCAGCCCATGGTGGTCCAATGAAAGACGGCCACATGTGTGCAGAGAGCAGATCACGTGGAGGGGAACTGAGGCCCCAGACACAGGACTGGGGCTGTCTATGTCCTCCAGCCCCCTCCAACCACAGTAGAGCAGAGACAAGTCACCCCCACTGAGCCCTGCCAGAATTCCTGACCCACAAAATGTGGTTGCTATTCTAGGCTGCTAAGTTTTGGGGAGGTTAGTTATACATTAACAGATAAATAAAATAGCTCCACAAACACTTGCTGACTGTAGATTTCTAGACTCTCTACTCCTACCACAGGGCCAAGCACATGAACCTTGTCCACTTGGCGAAAGGCCACTCCCGGTACCCTTTGCTTCTAGAACGCGACCTCCCAGAGCTGGGCTCCACGGGGCACGGCGACTCACCAGGTTCTCATTGGTCAGCCGGGACAGCTCCTGCTGGATGCCGAACTCCAGCTGGGCCTCTGGGGACAGCAGTAGCGTCTGGCAGAAGGTCTGCTGCTGCTCGTCCATCTCCTCCTTCAGGGCCTGCACCTGGGCCTTGAGACCCTCCACCTCCTCCCCGTGCTCACGGCTCTGAGCCTGCAGCTGGGCCTCCAGCAACCTGCACCCGGGAAGGAGGGCAGGTAACTGGGTGGCTTGCGTCTGTGCCCCCAAGTAGGGGCCACACGTGGACACGCAACAGGGGAGCAGCCGAGCAGGGACACAGCAGCAACTGCATGAAACCAACAGGGGACGGACACGGAGGGGAGCAGGTCCACGGGGCTGGGCGGGCGCAGGCCAGCCTTCCTCGGGAGGACGGGGGGTCAAGGCCAAACGCGGCACCCCTTGCCTTAGGCCTTTTTCTCAACCACCCTCATCCCTTTGTTCTTTGTTCCTGAGCACAGTCTACTGGTCTGGGATTGAGAGACTGTCTCCATGTCAAAATATCATCAGCAGAAATAAACTTCTTAGAGCATCTATTCAATAAAAGCGTCCATGTCTGCCCGAAGTTCACAAGAATCTCCTTGCTAAGACAAAACTCTGGAGGACCGAACGAGCTATATTACTTGCATATTTTCCCTTTAGTAGATTCTCTGCAAGTTTTAGAAAGATCCTTTCTTTTTACCTTTTTTTTTAATTTCTGAATTTTATTCATTTTTTAGACAGCAGGTTCTTATTAGTTATCCATCGTATATATATTAGTGTATACACGTCAATCCCAATCTGCCAGTTCATCACACCACCACCTCCAACTCCCTGCCGCTTCCCCCCTTGGTGTCCACACATTTGTTCTCTATAGAAAGATCCCTTCTTTTTATTTACCTTATACCCACTTCATCTCTGGCCTTTTATATACATTTTTTCCCCAGTCAAAACAGAAACTAAGACTAATTGCAAATGATCTGGAGGGAGGTTTAAGATCAACTGATGTCATGACAAGAAGCAGAGAGACCTAGAGAAGATCTGGAGAAGGCTGGGGAGAAGCTTCAGGAGACTCTCTGGGCCATTCTGGGAGATACCTTCTATTATGAGGGAATGGGTAAGGAACTAAGGAAGGCTCCGAAGCGGCCTCCTCTTCAGGAAGTTACTGATAAGACTGTGATGCTGTCTTCTTGGGCGTAACTACTTGAACAAACTTTCATCAAAAGTCTCCTGACTTGGTCACCCCACCCTCTCCCTGGGATGCAGACAAAGACCGCGACGAGAGCTCAGCAGAGTCAGGACCGTGGAAGTGCCTAGGAGACAGTTCCATGTTTCTGCAGTTCTGCTAGTTCGGCTATCATTCTGGGAGGAGACAATTCCCACAAGACAGGAGGGAGCAAATCTACGAGGGAGCAAGAGAGAGGGGAGAGTCTACACTGGGAAGTCCCGGATGGAAGCGACCCCGTGTTCGGTCAGCTCCACGGCGGCACCAGGTGCAGTGCTTGGCCCCAGGGACTCCTCAGCAAAGTGACACAAATGAATGAAGAAATGACGGAGGGACGACTGATTCACCCATTCATCCCAGGCAGCATTACCAAAGGAAAGCAACAATGCGAGGACTGTGGAAAGTAATTTGGCAATCGAATCAGCATTTTTAGGGGACACACGATATTTAGATAACATACAATCTTGGCTACAATAAACTAAAAGTAATCACCAGTAAGTTATAAATTTAATGAGAGAAATAGACTGGAACGCTTGGGCTCTAGGAACTTTGACCGAAGGATTAGTTCCCGGGTTGCACGGTGAGTTTGCTGCTCGCATCTTTCTTATCCTCCATGTAGACTGTAGTTGGGTGACTTAGTCCGGGGTTCTGTGCAAAGTCGGAGAACCCCTGACTTAGCAGGTGAGAAAACTAAACGTGAGAGAGGTTTGAGGCCACTGCCAGCGGCAGATCTGGTTCTGGATCTCCTGAGGCATAGGGCTGTGCCTTCTTTGTTTTATTAATGCTTTCATTTCTTTATGTATTAAAGCGCATCCTATTCCCCCTCCCACCCCAAAATAAAACAAACTTCTAGATGGGACAGGAATTTGATCTTACTCCAAAATAGCCACTATAATACAAGTAGCAGCTAATATTTATTCCGCGCTTTCTACGTGGCAGGCACGTGCAAAGTGCTTCACCTTCATCTATTCCTTGCAATGACCTGAGGAGGTAGGTCTGATTCTGATCCACATTCTACCAGAGAGGAAATGAAGCCAGATGTCATGTTGCTCACAGGTGGGGCCATGTTTGAACCCACAGCCGGGAGACATGCTGCCTTGAGAACCAGCTGACCTCAACTTTCTTCTGCCAAGAAGAGAGGCTCTTGATACTGTAACGGGACCTCCATGATGTCATCAGCAGGCAGAACTCAGGAGATGATGCGAGGGGCACTGGGCTCCCGCTCCAGCCCGCCGGCATCAGGCCGAGGGCGCTGGGCACAGCACTCATGCCACCTCGCCCAGCCTGCTTCCTCTCCTGGGAGACAAGCCTATTGTTGGGAATCTCAAGTGCACGAAGCTATGTCACAGCCCTGAAAAGCCACGTGCTGGCAGGAAACGTGCGATGTGATCGTCAGGTTGTGTTAATTCTATGCACATTTAACTTCCTTTGCTAAGCTGATCACCCAGGGCTGATGGCCAAAAGGGTTACGGATTCAGGCTCCAGTAACAAATGGAACCAGGTTCACATTCTGGATGTTCTGCTCAAGCAGCGAGTTCCTCACACCCTGCAAGCCCCAGTGTCCTTGCCCTGTGAGTGCGTGGTGAGGGTCAGACATGGCGACCCTGAAGCACACTGGGCGCTGGGCGGGTCAGCTCTTATGAGGTCCAGGCAGTCACTGCAATGGCGACTGGCACACGTGCTGGAGGGCAGGCTGCCAGGACCCCTGTGCTTGGAGCACGGCCAGCAGCACAAATGCAGCCAATGCTCTCGACTGATCCTGCAGTCAGGATGGTCAGTGTGTAGCACGGAAGCGGCACAGACTCAGACACCCACAGAATGAAATTCCCCTCGTTCTGGAGAGCTGTGCACCTGCTGCCACGTTAACTCCCTCTGGTCTATTCCTTCACCTGCAGAGTGAGTGAGCTGCAGCCGGTGGTCTCTGAGGTCCCGGTGAGCCATCTAGTGCTACCACCTTGACCCAAACAAGCAGCCTTCACACAAAGTGACAGACGATGATGCAAGGGGCTACCCGCCAACACCCCTCCCCGTCTCACCCCCGCGAACTGTGCCCTTGCATCCACTCCAGCTGAAAAACAATTAAGCATAGACACAAGCGGACAGAACAGAGCAGACACAGGAAGAAAGGCACACATTTGACCTGGCAACTTGCTTTAGGCCTTGGTAGGCCAAGCCGAGCTCTCCATCTTCATTCAAGTATCCCCAATCCTCAGTCTTGCTAGAAATAAAGGACAGAAAAACAGGGCGTCCAGTGTAGAGGGAGAGAGAGGGCAGCAGAGAGCCCGGGGAAGAGATACTACAGCCAAGGTGTGGAAAGGCAGGAGGGAAGGCTCCAGAACACCCAGCTCCCCTCCTTTCCCTCCCATCACCAGCACCTCCTCCTGTGGGATCACTGATCACCCCAGGCCTGAAGACAGAGCAGAGGGTGGCACTTTTTCTGCTTATCTTTAGCATGGGCAGGGCAGAGGCATTTACCTGTGCTCGCTCACGGTCCTTCCCACTACCAGGAGGTTTGGGAAAAGAAAGGGAGAATCAGGAGAGATGCAAACAGGGCAGGGAGGAGAGGACCTGCGCAGGGTGGAAGGTGCAGACACTGAGCAGGGGCTAACTGTACAGGGCAGGGCCGGCGGCCTCCCAGATGCCGGATCTGGGGAGCAGCAGGGCGGCACCTTGGGGACATCTGGCTCCGAGAGGACAGGGAAGGAGACCACATTTTGCCTGCTTTGTAATGTGTGTTTCCTTCCTGTCACTTCTTAAGGGCAGAAAAGTATTAACTCATCTCAACTCCTGTCCTCACTGCAGTCTTGCATAAAGAAACAGTTAATAACAACTTTGCTAATAATAACCAGCATGATGAGCACTGAGCTTTCTCCCCTTAACCTTGGGACCCAACTGCATTACTCCTATTTACTCAGCTGGGAAAGCAGGAGGCCAGATGCCTCCTATTTGCAAGTTATTTTATCCTCTCCATTTGACCTGTGTTTGCCCAATGCCAGCAGCACAGCTCCTGGAGACCAGGCACATGTCACATACTCCCCCAGCATGGACCTCCCCCAACCCTACACAGCCCCGGGCACATGTGAGGCCCTCGAAGGCCAGCGGGACTGGGTGGTGGGCGGCAGGCAGAGCCCTGCTGTCCCCACTAGATTTCGGCCCCTCAGTCCCTGCTCCCAGAGGCCTCTGCTCCTGCCGGTTGGATCCCAGTTTTCCTGGCAGGAATCACGAAGCAGGAGCTGCGTTCACACTGCTTGCTATCAGGACCAGTAACCCCTTCCTATGCCCTGCTGTCAGGCTGTGTGTGAGGTCTGGGGGTGCAGCCACCCATTATACCTCCCCCCGGCTCTGCCTCATGAGGAAGGGCCCAGCCCTTGTGGGGCTCACCCAGGCTGCTTCTTGGGCACAGCTGGTCACACAGACAGCAGGCCCGACTCTGGAGTCAATGAAAAGGAGCAGAGGGAAAGCTAGTGATGAGGATGCTTTGGGAGCCACTCTGGCCTCTGCTTCCTGGTAATGCTTGTTCTCCCTCCGGCTGGGTGCTTGCCCTGGGACCTCACACAGGCCTGGCTTCTCCAGATACTGCCTTTGCTTGTAGACTCTGCCGGCCCTGCCCTGCTTAGCTCTCAGCTGGTCTGTGTGTCCCATTATCCTTGCCAATCCACACATAGCCTGGGCTGTGTGAAGCGGGGAGCCGATAGCTTAGGCCTTTCCCTTCCCAGCTGTTAACACTTACATTGAACTCAGGGCCTTTTAGCATCTACTGAGCTAGTGCTTTAACCCAGAGGGTGGGTCACTGGGAATAACTCCTGGCACTGTTGGGGTCATCCTTGGGTCGGGCCCAGAGGTGGGTGTGTCATTGCTGAAGGGGCCCTCGGGGATCCCTTCCTCCAACTATCTCATTTCCACGTATGCAGGGACACCAAGGGGGAGATGACCTCCTGACACTGACACCTAGGCTAGAACGCAGGTGCCCTGTCTCCCGGCCTTGGTCTCAAGCCCTTTCCTGCCTCACGCTGGCTGGCCCCCCAGACCACGAGGAGGGGCTGCCAGCCTCTGAGGGTCCCCGCACTCCTACGGCTCCCAGCAGACTCCCTCTGCAGGGGGGCACGCGTGTACTGCTGAGACCTGCTGTGAGGAAGTTAGCATTCCTAATTCTGTAATAACATCCAGGCATGGTGCACAAAGATTAGAGTGCTGTGCGGCCCAGCTGTCCCATGGGGCTCAGGACGTCAGGCACACTTGAAGACACGGGGAGGGGGAAGGGTAAGCTGGGACGAAGTGAGAGTGGCACAGACATATATACACAACCAAAGGTAAAGTAGATAGCTAGTGGGAAGCAGCCGCATAGCACAGGGAAATCAGCTCGGTGCTTTGTGACCGCCTGGAGGGCTGGGATAGGGAGGGTGGGAGGGAGGGAGACGCAAGAGGGAAGAGATATGGGAACATATGTATATGTATAACTGATTCACTTTGTTATAAAGCAGAAACTAACACACCATTGTAAAGCAATTATACTCCAATAAAGATGTTGAAAAAAAAGAAGAAGAAAAAAAAACCAGTCAACCAACTCCAGGCCCGTCTTTTGTTCCCGTTGAAGGGGTCTCCCTCCCCCTCCTCCACACCACTGGGGGCGAGGGCCGGTGAGGGAGCGCCCCCTAGTGGTTTGAGAAGGAAACCCCCAAACAAGCTCACAGGAAATTACTTTTTAAAATAAAGCTAAGTCTTGATGTAACTTAATACCACCCCATATTCATGGAGAACCTCCCGTGTATATGCCCCTGTGCTGAGCCCTGTTCCCAAAGAGGCCAGAGACACACACAAGAGTAAGCAGCGGGCAGAGCCTCTGACAGCGCCCAGGCAACGGCTCCCCTCTGCTAGGGAGCTCCTGCCTGGGCCAATCACCCACGCGGCCCCGGCCTCCTCCTTCACTGTGAGTGAAAGTGCTCAGCTGTGTCATGGGAGAGGTTTCTTCTAGATCGGCAGTATACAACCTAAAACTGGAAATGGCGCGCACCAGAAAAGGCCTGGGATAATATTACTTTCCCTCTGTGGAGACTGTGAAACCTAGGACCCAACGACCGGCCCTCTGCCCAGCGGAAGGACCTGCCGCCGCATGGACAGACACAGGCAAAGTTCCAGCCAGCTCGGTGTCCCATTTCTACAAAGACCGCTTTGTGCTCCATGGATGTTCTCATTTCTTTACTTCCCACCCAGATTTTCTACCCAACTGCCCAAGAGATTCGGGATCTCTGAGAAATGGGAGGCAGCAACCCCAATACCAGGAGCAAGAGGAATGCTGAGACCACAGGCCTGGCCACAGAGGAGGGAGCCGTTTATGGATAAATATGGTTATGCCATGGAATTACAGGAGACAGAAGTTGTGCTGATGGCTCAGGACCAACAGAACTTGGGGGAAGATAAGGGAATGATCACCCCCTAGGAGAAAGCTGAGAGCTTCTAGGAGCAGCTGAGCTGGGTCTGTGAGAGAAGCTGAGCAGAGTCAAGCTGCCTCTCCTTCGCCCTGCCCAGCAGGACAGCCTGCAGCAGCTGGGGCTCAAGGCCAAAGGAATCGTAAACTCTAAGCCACCCTAAGGCGGCTGCACATACCCCTTCCTGGTGAGACCAGGTCTCCATCCTCCTGCGCAGGCCCGTTAGGGGGTGAGTAATAACCCCAGGGTCAGCTGCCCAAGCCCAGGTGGCAACAGCAAACCTGCTCTCTGTGCCTAGGGCCTCATGTAGTTTCCCAGCACCTGCTGGGTGGAGAGGGCCTGCAAGGAGGTTTCTTGGGACCTGAGAAAAGGTCCAAGAATGCGCCCTAAGTCTTGCTCTGGAGTTCTACAGATTTGGGAAGGCTTGGGTGGAACGGGCCAGCAGCGAAAGGAACATGTTCCTGCAGCCAGACCTGAGCCCCGGCAACACCCCTGCCCCCACGCAGCTCTGTGACCTGGGTGCACGCCCAGAGGCGAGGCCAGCCCGAGAGCAGCAGGAACCTCTGTCTCCCAGCCCACCTGCCCGTCTCTCCCAGGAAGACCCTGATGCACTTGGCTCCAGACAGCCCTGAGAAGACGGCCTCTCCAAACACCCAGCCTGTCGGCTGCAGCCCAACTCTGGGGCACGGACCAGCCTTCTCTTTACCCTAGTTCTGCCATTTATAAAATGGTAATAACGCTGCTGGTTTCTCTTAGTTCCCCAGATGTGAAAATGAGAGAGCGTTTCGAAGCAGAAGTGCTCTACATATTCCTGTGGCTATTCTCAGAGCAGGCCCTCAACACTGGCTTCTCGCTCCAAATTTGAAAACAAAAGGCACAGTTGCAAAGGTCAAAAAAGAACTCTATAAACTATGAAAGTTAGCAAGTGAAAAAGTTCTGAACTTGGAGACCAGTACTCTTAGAGGGGCTGTGATTGGGTGGGGTGTGTGTGTCTGTACTCCCTCCAGAAACCGAAGCAAAATTCAGTGTATACGTTTTTCTAGGGAGACCATAGATTCTCCAATCGCCCCAACTCCAAAATCATCCCTGCATAATACAAGTTACATTTCAACCAGAACACTCTCCACTACAGGAAAAGCAACTCTGTCTTCAAAGCACCTTTGCAGGGAGCAGCCCTTGTTGGAAAGGACGCCCTCGCTGTCTGGGCTCCAGGAATCACATCCTAATCCTCCTGCCCTGCCAGCCTGCCCACTGCTGTCCTTCCTTGCTGCTGGGATTCAAGGAATTGGAAGAGAGACAAACCCACCAATGTCATTTCCAGGTGCGGGGCAACTGGGGCACTGGTTCCAGTGCCTCTGGCTTCCCTTCCCCGAGGCAGAGGCTCCTTTCTATACTTAACTCGGTTTCACAGGCTCTTAATTCCCTATTGTACCCTGGGTTTGCTGGGAACCGAATTATTTTAAGACATAAGAAAAGCTATTTTTATTTTATCACCATCATCATTATTGCTGCAAAGGAAGACAAACCCAGGGTATTAAGCATCCCCTGGGAAACCTATTCTTAGGTCTGGATGCCTAACAACCATCTGGATGAACAAAAAGGGGGCTGATGACAGCGGCGGTCCATGAAGGTCAGAAAGCTAAGCACACTCGCTTGTCAGCACCAAGTTCCCCGTTTCCTTCTTCCTCTTAAAAAATTTTTAAATGTCACCTGTGTTCCTTTTCCTTATTCACCTCATTTCTTATCTTCACCCAAGGTGATTTAAAATGACTACATCTTGACTCAGTTTTGGCATTCAGAGATTCACCTTCATTTCCTTCTTTCCCTCCTCTTGAAAGAAACTGAATTTCCTCCTGGGAAATTCAGGCCTGGGGGCCTGCTCAAATACCCTCACCTTCTGATCACCTGCACAGCGGGCTGGGGGCAGCCCAGCCTGAGAGTCTGGCCTTCGGATTCTACCTGGACTCAGTTACAGGCCCATCGTGTGCCTCAGTAGCTCAGTTTTCTCATCCGCAGAAAGAGGGGCCAGATGAGAAGATCCGGGAGTCAAAGCCCCGGGAAGTCCTCACGTCGTTCGGTGACACTCCCGCAAACAGGTCCATGCTGCACTCCCAGTGCTCACTACTGACAACTTTCTGGGTGCACCTGCTGTTTTTAGCAATTTTAAACAAATGCTTAATGATTGATCAACATTCAGGAAGAGAGACGGGTAGCCAGGGAAAAGGCCAGCTCCGGTTTTACAAGTGCCCACAGAGGCACAGGTGATAAGAGCGGCTGTAACCACACTGATGTTTACTGTGTGCTTATCATGGGCAGGCACTGCTCTGAGGGCTTTGCACGGACTAACTCGCCTAACCTCAGTCACCCTCTGTGGTAGGCTGCGCTGACCGTCCCCAGTTCACAGGTGAGGAAACAAAGCACTGAGCGGTTTGAAGTGTCCCTGAAGAGCTGGTAAGCGAACGGAACCCCAGTGCACACTCTCAAGTGCTCGGCTGTACTACCTCGGGGGCCCTGCTCTGTCCTGCGTCTCGGGGCCCCGCTGCCCCCCTCAGTCACTCTCTTTTGCCTTAACCCTGCGTAGCTCCCCCTTGAGGGGGGACCACAAGTGGGAAAGTTCTGGAATTTAGTCCAGGCTAAAGTCCAGGGAAATCTCCTTTTAGCCAATATGGTAGTGGTCGCATTCTCCCATCCAATCTCTGCAGTGTCTGGCTTGGGTTCCATGTCTTAAATGCCGGGGCACGGGGCCCAGTGTCGCGTGCGTCCACCAGCTGGGCAGAGTAAAGCTGGTAGACGGGGCAAACAGCTGGAGCAGCCCCTCCGATACCACTCAGGTGGGCTCACTTGCCACCTGCTTCCGTTTCAACGAGAAAAGTCGCTCCCAGCCAGTCCTTCCCTCTCGTCCTGTCAGACCTCTCAGGGAAGCTCCCTTCCCCAGTGCTTTTCAGAGGATCGGGGTTCGGGATGCTCCAGGGGTGCTCGCTGGAGTCCCGCTGATGCTAACATCAGGCTTCCTTAGCGCATGGGACTCACCGAGTCCGCTCCTCCTCATTTATCTCCTATAAAAACCAACACCCTGATGCTGAGTGCGAGGTCAGTGCCTGAGGAGTGGCCCTCACATACCAGGCTGGGCAGGGCTCCTTCCCTGTCGCCCCCTCCAGGCACAGTGACTGCAAGGTGGGGCTCACCTGTTCGTCTGGCAGACCCCGTGATAGGCCTCGATAGCGTCTTCCTGATCCACGTGCTTTTCACTGTTAGGCCAACTTGTTCTGGCATTGATGTTTGGCTCCTAGAACATCCCAGATTAAAAAATAAATAACTCTGGTTATACAAACAATTGTCAGGAAATGACTATACACGGAGGGAGAAAAACGAGCCTTTGGGAAAAGATAAAGGCAGCAGAAGGCTTCAGATAACAGCGGTTAATCCCCGGCAGGAACGTGACTTTTAAAAATCACACTGGGGGCTTCCCTGGTGGCGCAGTGGTTGAGCGTCCGCCTGCCGATGCAGGGGACACGGGTTCATGCCCCGGTCCAGGAAGATCCCACATGCCACGGAGCGGCTGGGCCTGTGAGCCATGGCCGCTAAGCCTGTGCGTCCGGAGCCTGTGCTCCGCAATGGGAGAGGCCACAGCAGTGAGAGGCCCGCGTACATGAAAAAAAAAAAAAAAAAAAAAAATCACATTGGGAGAGTCAGGGAGAATCACAGTCACAGTCAGAGGCCTGGCTGTGAAAGGCAGAGAGGGTGGAGGGGAAGTTGGGGGAGGGAGAGGCAAGGATGGTGTCCCTGGAGGAGAAAGCTCCCCGAAGGTGGAGGAGATGACTGAAATCTGTCTTAGTTTGGAATGCTGCACACTGAGTGCTGCCCACCTGCCCCAGCTCCCCCGTGCCCTGGGCCCACGCCCAGAGCAGCCCAGGTGGCCTCCGGCCCCTCCCGCCCGCTCCTCGATCTGTGCAGGAGGGGGAAACATTAGGAACAAACGCTAAGTTGCACTTGTCACCCTGGGAGAGCTGAGAGAGAGGGAAGACTTTCTTTACCCGGGAAACAAAGTAAATAGCAAGGGGCAAGACCTGAGGTGAAAAAAACAGGCCAAGGAGGCTGCTCAGGCCGTGGCCCAGGTTTACTCTAAGCCTGAGCCTCATTCCTTTTGAGCATGTTCCTACGGAGTAACTTCAGAAGATCCTAGAAACTTCCAGCAGTCTCCTGCGAAAAGTTATGCTGGGAGGACAGCAGGTACCTCGCTCTACTTTTAGAGGAGACTCTAAAAGACTCTGCTATTTTAGGTTGAAGGCCCTCCTGCGTAAAGAAACGTAAGAAAAACACCTCTTCCCCTAGCGTGGCCCCAATGCCCCGCCCTCTCCTCACCGAGCCCTTGCCAGCCAGGCGGCGCTGGTCGGCGCTCACGATCTGGGTCCTCAGGATGAGCACCTCCTCCTTGCGCACCTCCAGCTCCTCGTGGGCCAGCTTGAGCTGGTTCAGCAGGAGGCAGTAGCTGTCAGGGGTGCCGTGGGCGGCGCTGTGCTCTGAGGCTTGGTCGGCCACGGCTTTCCTCAGCTCGTTCAGCTCATTCTTCAGCTTCTTGTTCTCCGACTCCAGCTCCTGCCTCTGGAAGGCAGCCCAGTGACATACTCATCACTCCCTGGAGACCGGGCAGCGTCCCCGGGGGGCCTCCTCCTCCACCTTCCTGAACCACCTGCCCCGTCCACCTGGGAAGCTAAGAGCAACCTTCCGGTGTTAACGACGGGACACACAGTATACGTTCTGACTATGTCAGCAAGTGGTCAAAGCTGGGGCCCGGACTTGAACCCAGACCCCCAAGTTATCGGTGCCAAGGATCTGACATGATGCCTGTATGGTCGCAATCCTCTAAGTGATTCAGTGGGGTTCGTATTTCTAGGTGTATTTGGCTATGAAACCCTTCTTCGTGGAAGTGCTGGGTTAACAATTTTAAACATGCTGTTAACACAGGACTTCCTGGAACCCTAATATGTTAATGTATCTTTTGACTTTCCAAGAGAGAACATAAAATGCCTGATATCCTAAACTTATTTGTCTAGAGAGGCCTCCTTGCCGTTTTCTTCTAAGGAGCATCACATGGACTAGCGTTCTGGAGAACAGACCAAGAACATTATTTTGGTCATACGGAAAGCCGTCAATTGCAAGTGCTAGCAGAGAAAACACTGCCCGTAGACAGAGTCAAAAATACCACTGAAACTCAGTTTTGGAGTGTATTTAAAATTTTCTAGGTAAAATATTTAACTGTGCGTTTGAGATGAAATCAGATAATTTAAAGTCTGATAATTACACATAAATTGCTGACAGGGCTCTGGAATACATGGGATTCAAAATTTCCCACAGAAAACCAAGAACATGGATAACTGGGCACTGGTTACACATTCATCACAGAGCCACGGGATCACAAAGCTAGGAGGTCATTGGGTATAACCCTTTTACTTAATGAACGAGGAAGCTGAGGATGGAGCAGAGAAGGCTCATCCAGGGTCCTTCCCACTACTGCACCACACACGTGGTCCTTTCTGGGAGATTTGGGACCAGGCATGGAGACAAGTGATTCTGCAGAAATGAGAAGGGCCCTGGGGTGTGGTGATTACTGGTGCGTCTAGTTATTAAGTTCAGGAGTTAAGACACCACTCAGAGCCTGGGTGATTTTCCTTCTGCTAGCAGTGTGCACTCCCAGGACAAGCCAGCACTGCCTGATGAAGGTGCACTGGCTTGGAGGCAGGAGCCCTGGGTCCTCACTCTGGCTCGACGTACAACTTTGTACCCCTGGAACCTTTGCTTTCTCAGGTGTGGTTCAAGGGACTGAGACCAGATGGTGGGTGAAGTTTCCTCTGGCTCTGACCAGAGTTGAGTGGGCATCAGAATCCCCAGAGGGTGCGTTAAAACCCAGATTGCTGGACCCACCACAGAGCTGCTGATTCCGCAGGTCTGGGCTGAAGCCCAAGAATCTGCATTTCTAGCATGATCCCAGTGATGCCGCTGGTCCCAGGTCCCCTCTTAAGAGAACCGCGGGGATAGACCATTTTATCATCTTTAAAATGAGGGGTGAGATTGATGTCCCGATAGCCTAACAAGATCCCGTGTTCCTTTCCTTCCTCTGGGGCTAAGCCTCCCTCAGGAAAGGAAGCTGAAGGATGGCGTACAGAAAGCCCTGTAACAGGCATTTATCACAGCAAGAGACTCCCCTGCCCCTGGGAAGGTGTTAAACCTTTTAAATATCACATGAGAAAGTAAGTCTAATCAATAATTCAAAAGAGAAAAACCTACCTAGCACCCTCTTCTTATACCATTAGTGTGGCCCCAGTTGTTCAAAAAGCTGTGGGAATGACTCAGGGCTGTTCTCCTGAGCAATATGGCTGTTAGCAGAGTTATCTGCAGTCCTGTAAGTGGGACCAGGCTTGAGTGGCCCTGGCAGACTGGATAAATTCCCAACTCCCAAGTCTCTGGGAAAGAGGACAGGGGAGTGGGAATGCTCCATCTAACGCCCCTTTTCTGTACCTCCCACCCACCCCCACCCACCTGCCGCATCGCTGCAGTAAATGCGGGCCCGCTTGTCCTCAGACCTGAGCCCTTCCACCCTCCACCTGGCCACCTCCTGCTGGCCATGCTGGGAGAGCCCTCGGCCTTACATATCTCCATGCTGGTCTGGATTGTTTTTCAAAGTGAGTCCACTCCACTGGCACATTTTACTTTAACTGAAACTGTATCAGGTAGGTAAGATACATGTGACATAATAATAAATATGTATTTGGTCTCTGGCTCTGGTTCCTGGAAGAGCTTCTTAAACTCTTGTAACCTCCTAGTGTTAGAGGTGAGAGGAACATCTTCTATTGTATTTGGTCTTAGCCCCTGGTTCCTGGCACAGAGCTCCTAAACCCTTGGAATTTCCTGAGTGATGAGGTGAGGGAAGTGTCTTCTGTTATTCATCGTAAGCCCCTTTCAACCATGCTGGAGTTTATACTGAGGTAACTCTCGGAGGATGGGGGCTTCCAGAGGACCCAAGCCTGGGGTTAGAGCCCTGCAGCCTTCAGCCCACCCATTGACCTTAGGAAAGGGGAGGAGGAGGGCAGGAGATGGAGTTAGACACCAACGGCCAATGATTTAACCCCATCATGCCTGTGTTAACGGAACCTCCACAAAACCTCTCATAGACAGGGTTTGGGAGCTTCCGGTTGATGAACACGTGGAGGTGTCTGGAGAGGGCTGGACACTCCGAGTCCCCTCCCGCATGTGTCACACCCCTTTCATCTGGCCTTTCCTGAGTTGTACCCTTCACAGTAAACCAGTAATAGTAAGTAAAATGCTTTCCTGAGTTCTGTGAACCGTTGAAACAAATTATCAAACGTGAGGAGGGGAGCATGGGAACTCATGATCGTAGCAGAGTCCTGGGGACCCACCGATGTGATTGGCATCTGAAGAGGGGGCAGTCCTGTGGGGCTGAGCCCCTAACCAGCAGGGTCTGTGTTAACCCTCGGAAGTTTGTGCCACAGGTGAATTTAATTGTAGGACTCCTAGTTG
This sequence comes from Phocoena sinus, assembly GCF_008692025.1. Lineage (NCBI taxonomy): Eukaryota > Metazoa > Chordata > Mammalia > Artiodactyla > Phocoenidae > Phocoena > Phocoena sinus. The sequence continues at coordinate 23,981,601 of NC_045776.1, read as the reverse complement.
GTGTCCACAGAGAACTGGAGAATTGCTTGATGTGGAAAACTCATACATTTTGTCTCAGGGGTGTTTGGAGTAAATACAAATTTTCCTTCACTTCAAAGATGAAGAAACTCAAGTGCGGGAAGGGGAAACTGTGGGCTTACGGCTCCACTTATGCGTAGACGGAAGCTCAGGACTGGACTTGCCATTGCCCAGCACCATCATCCGTCCTCCGTAGGGTGAGTTAGGGAAGCTTGTCTTCCAAGAATCTTACCTTCAGACTATTGTAGGCTAGATCTGCATCCTGGTCCACATCTAAGTCACTGCTTGGCTGTTCTGCCTGCATGGATGAAGAGGCAAGGAGGTGAGCACGGGCTGCAAGGCAGCTGTTCCCCAGGATGATTTCCCACCACGGTCAGGACGAGCTTGTTTTGCCCTTGCTTGTGCCCGGCACTCCCACCCTCTGTATGTCCGCCTCCTTCCTGCCAAGATGCAGCTCACCACCTCAGGCCACCAGGGAGCTCCCTCCTGCCTGCCCACATCCCCTACATAACTTTATTCACACGATCTTCACAAGCACCTACAGGTTGCACACAAATAACACTGTGTTATGGGTTGAGCCATGTCCCCGAAAAGATACACCGAAGTCCTAAGCCCTGGTACCTGTGAATGTCACCCAGTTTGGAAATAGGGCCTTTGCAGATATAATCAAGTCAAGATGAGGGCATTAGGATGGTCCCTTGTCTGATGTGACTGGTGTCCTTATAGGAAGGGGAGAAGGCCCGCCCCCACCACCACGTGAACTGAAGATGGAGGCAGAGCTTGGAGTCACGCAGCTGCAGGTCGAGGAATGCCAAGGGCCGCCAGCAGCCCAGACATTCAAAGAGAGGCATGGAGCAGATCCTCCCCAAAAGCCTTTAGGAGAGCATGGCCCTGTTGACACCTTAATTGTCGGCTCCTGGTCTCCAGAACTATGAGAGAATAAAGTTATGTTGTTTTAAGCCATCTAGTTCGTGGTACTTTGTTTCAGTAGTCCTAGGAAACCAGCACCGTTAGACCTGTGTTCTTATTAGGAAGGTTAACATATAATAATGATGTACTTATTATGAGGTTTAAGAGCCCCTCTTCAGTTTTTTTTGGCGGGGGGCGGGGAAGCGTGTGTGTGCACATGTGTATTGTTTCCCCAACTAAGTCACTCTAAGCGCCTTGTGGAGAAGCCTGCTTCCTCTATGTGGCTCTACAATAAGCAGTGTGACAGCTGGCCCGCTACGGAGCACCATGAATGCTGTCTGACTTCACAGCTCCACAGCGGGTGGGTGTGGATAGCAACAACGGGAACGCTAGCCCATTAGGACTCAGCCGAGCCGATGACTCCTATCACTGTTTGGCAGCTATTGGACTTGACCTGTCCAATGAGAAGGGGTAGAAACACCTTCACAAATGGTTAACTGCTAGGGGTGATTTCAAGTAGTGAGTGATAGCCCCTGAATAAGATGGGTTTTTGGAGCTAAAATCTGACAGTGCTTAATTAGATATCCACAGTGCTAGCAACCTGAAGTCCAGCTGTGGCTGGATTAGGTGGGTCCCAGGCTTGGAGACTGGGGCTGGATCTGAGCAGCCCTTTCCAGGTCAAGGCCTGCAACACTGGCTGCACTGTTTCCAGTCTGCAACCTGGGAAAGCGACGCTCCAGGCTACCAGTCTCTGCTTCGTCTCCCACTATCCCCAGTGGTAGGGGATGTGACTACTCAGGGCCAGCTCATGACCCGCTGGCCTGGGGAGAGGCCTGCGCCTGTGTTCTACGTAGCATGGGCTTGCCACACGACCACGGATTATTGTTAAATGCATTAGGTTCTTGGAAAATGGAGATCATCTATCCAAATCGAGGAGCTGTCCTAGGGTGGACCAGCAGTTATGTTTCTAAGTGGACAGCCCACTGGAATCCCCCTGATAGCCATGGTGACTTTGCCAGGCCCGGGGAAAGGGAGTCAGCTGGATGGGAAGTCAAACACACGGATGGGCTGTCCCAGAGGCCCCACCTCATGGCAGGCTTGGTGCCTCCCTCACTGACAGGCTCCCTACGGACCTCCCTGTCATCCCTCATCCAGAGCCTGGCCTCTCTCTATAGCCAAGACCTGGGCCATATCACTCCAGACCAAAGACCTAGGTGGCTCAGAAATTCTCTTGGGACCCCGGGCAGATCCAAGAACAGGATCTCTGAAAGCTCAGTTTCAGGGTTTCTGCAGAGGGATTCCATACTCTGCCTTTCTTACCAAACTCTGGCAGAAACAAGCTCATTCTTCCTAAACAGAGATCCTCAGTGCACGTTACAGGGCTGTGAGCCAAGCCTGCGGTTCTAACTTTTGCTCAGTGATTATTTTTTAATGAAAGATATACCCCTTTTTATCTGGTTTCGAGACAAGCAGAAGTCCTAAAGATTCCAAAATTATTTGGCATTTCTGCAGCGGGGAGCCTGGCGAGTGAGCCTTCAGGGACAGCTGGGCGGCCAGGAACTTTCACGTCAGGCATTGTCTGATGTCTGTGCAGCTTTTCATCTATTTGATTTGTGCTCGCCTGTCAGGGCAGATTCTCTTCTAATTGAATGAGTCATTTATAAACCTAATCCTTTCACCCTCCATTCTGAATCTAATCCACCTGAAAGATTTGAATCCATCAGCAAGATTTACCTCCCCACTTACTGCTCAGGAAAAACCCCAAGAATTTACCAGTAATACCGATCAACATCTGTATCACATTTGATTGGAAAGGGAAGTCGGGTGTTACAAAAGGAGAAAGTGTGTAGGGGTGGGGTGGGGGTAGAGCTGAGGATGCAGGGAGGGGGTCGAACCCCGCAAGGGGCAACTCAAGCCTGGGAACAGACCCAAGGCCTTTCACAAACCCACAGTGAGGTCAGTTAATGATGTGATCCATGTCTGAAATGGCCTCATATCCCATTAGAAGCGGTCCTCATAGCAAGTGGAGGACCACTTGCTCTCTATTCCTACAGGACCAACCTGTCTGTACTCAACCTGGCATTTATTTGAGCGCTACCAATGTGATTTTTTATTCTTCACCCGTGTTATGTCTGGTCCTCCTGACCTAGATTACACATTCCTCGAATTTACAATCTAGTCAATGGGGGGATTTCTCCTCTGTTTGTATCTCCCTCATTTAATAAACACGTTGAACACCTACTGTGAGTCCGGCACCGGCACAGTGCTAAGCATAGCATAGGTGCCCAGTGGGTCCTTGGGATGGACTGATACATCCGGGGACACTAAGGTTTCAAAAAATATCTTTGCAAGACCCAAGATACTGATGATAATTTAGAGCGAGGCGAGGCTGCAGTCCTGCGTGACTGCAAACTTGGTCTGCCCCTGACCCAACGGGACTAAACTCAAGTCCACACCAGATTCCAGGTACAAACAGGCATCGATTTTCTCTAAGATTTGACTTTCGCCTATATAGTCGACCCTTGGATCACATGGGTTTGAACTCACAGGTCCACTTTTTCGTGCACTTTTTTCAATAGTAAACACTACAGCACTACACAATCTGTGACTGGTTGAATCCTCAGACGCAGAACCAGGGCCGACTATACGTCACAGGTGAGTTGTCAACCGTGCAGAGGGTTGGCTCCCCTAGCCCGAGTTGTTCGAAGGTCAACTGTGTTTATACTCTAATTACGCCCTGGTTCTCTTTGCAAGGGGGTGACAATGACACAGGCTCCCTGCTGGCTTCACCACTGGAAATCCTTTACCCTGAAGGTACTGGGGAAGCTGACTCCTGTCCGACTGGCGTGATGTGGGTGCTTGCAGAGAAGATTCAATATGCCACCAAGACAAGATGAAGCTCTTCCCTGAAACCCAGCCCCAGCACGACCTCTCGTGGTCACACCTGACCCCGTGAGCCCTGGCAGGAGTGAGCTGTGTCATTCTGACGCCAGCACCCTCAGGGTGCGGCCCTGCGGGCTCGCAGCTCCTTCACGCACCGGGATTTTCTTGCTATCCTGCTGTTCTTTCTTCTCCAGTTGCACCTGCAGTTTCTTCCTCTCCTGCTCAAGCTCTCGCACCCTCTTCTGCAGCTTCAGGAAGACTGTCAGGTCCATGGCCGCCTTCTCCAGGCCAATTTCCTTCCGAGGAAGACAGGGAGCAAGAAGAAGAGGTTTTAATAGCACAGATGCCTTAGGAGCGCACGGCACCCCCCGGGTCAGCTGTCTCCGTCGGCCGTCTGTCCTCCCTCTCCCTCCCAAACATCAATCCACGCCTCTGAGACAAAGCCAATGCCAACCAACTATCATTCTCATATTAAAGTTGGTGCTCCAGGCTCATTTTCTGTCTGCGTAACATCTGAGTCTCAGCCACTTATATTCCTCCTGTGTGAGCCACGTAAGATGATCAATCATATACTCTAGGAACAAATGGATAAGGACACAGCCTTTTTATTTGGAAGTTAAAAAAGAGCTCACTTCTGGAAAATGGTCTCACACAGAGAAGTTGTAAAACTCAGGATATAATGCTTCCTGATGAAGGATCAATGTGCTTACTAATCACCGTTAAATGTGCTGTCGAATACCACTTGACTGCACCTTGAATCAAAATCAGTGCTTGTCCTGCCAGGGAACCCGTTTATCCAACAGATCCTGCAGCATCAATTTCCCAGTAGATTTCTTCCTTCAGATTCATGCCTGGGTTTGTCCTCCAGGGTCTGTCACGTGTGGGTGTGCATGGACAGACGTGTATCGGCACAAGCATATCCACACGGATCTTAAAAGTACATGTTTGTACATAAGGGACAACATAATGTGGTTCAGCCAGCACTTAATGAATGCTGCTCTGGCCAATCCCAAGAACCAGCCTCAGCTTCCCGGAAGACCATAAATCCACTGATGGAAGTGCTTATGCCTGCAGGTAAACCGTCACATATACAGACACCTGGGTGGTGCATGTGGAGTTCAGGCTGACCAAAGCCTCTGGGACCCAGACTCAGGAGACTGCAAAGCAAAACCAAGGGCCTTAAGCCAGCATTTATTAAATGCTTACTAAGTACATACAGCCGGCAGCAAACCACACCAAACTGTACAGCAGACAGACCTTTACCTGGAGGACCTCCTTTTCTATCCTTCCACCCTTTATTCCATCACTCGCCATCTCTCACCACCCTTCACTTTCCTTTACAGCACTTAACGGTACTCGCAATTGTATTATAAGCTTCTTCCATCAAATGATTAGTGTCTAACTCTCCATCAGACAAGCTCCATGAGGGCAGGGACCTTCTCTGGCTCGATCACCTGTTTCTCCAGTACCCGCCAGCAGTGCCTGGCACAAGGATGTGATCAAAGCACATTTGTTTTTATAACCGTCCCTCTTCCACATCTATCTTCATGTGCTTCATACGGTTTTACGTGCTTGTGATTTTCTGCTTTTCAAATGCCAGAGGAAAAACTGTGTGTCTTTGTACCTTTAATAAAATTACACACAGACTATAAAGACCGCTGTGTGACTCTAAGAGGCTATTACCGACAAAGATACATTTCGTTCAGCAAATATCTGTTCTTTCAAATATTCGTTGCTGTCCTCTGAGTTTTAGCCAGCTTTCTAAGTCAGGAAGGGAAATTTTCTTGTTGATATTACTATATGTGCTGTGATACTAAATGGGGATGATAAATTATATCTCTTTTAATGACTCAGCTGTTCCAGCTATTTCACCTCTCTGCAACAGGTCCTCAGTTTTGCAAGAGGAATCAGGGATCTTCCTTTATGGAGAGTGGGAACAATAATGTATTGCCTTGCACAGTAAATATTAACTCCAGAGAACCGTCTATAAGTCCACCGCAGTTCAAGTGACCCTGCTGTCAGGAATGAGCCCGGGGAACTGTGGTCCCGGAAACAGAACAGCGCTGGTGGGGGAAGCTGCACACAGGTCACAGACCCTCCCACTGGAGCACAGACAAATAGCCAAGAGCCTGTCTTACTCACCTCCACCTGTTGGAGGGCATCTTCTGCGTCTCCGACCTCAGATGTCGAGATGGAGGGGTAATTAGAGTCAGATTCTAAGCTACTCTGGTTTGATGGGTTCCGCCTGTGGCCTGGGGTTTGCTGTTTAGGGAGAAACATGTGAAAACACATAATGAATGAATGTTAACAAGAACTATTATTTTTCAAATAACAGTACATTCTAGAATTGGACTTTTGCCTCCTTTGTCAACAAGAATAAGTACCACTGTTTCTTGGAACGACGGCTAAACAGAGCTGTTCCCACGAGAAATTTCACCTACAGTTCTTACAATCGTCCAGCTAAGCAACAAAATGACACTTGGAAGAGAACACAGCTCTACAGCGGGTCTGTGTTCCCTGTAAATGAAATGCAAACCCCTAACATTGGGCCAATTTCTCTGAAAAGTCCTGGGGAAAAGACCCTTAATCCCCAAACAGCCTGAAGTACACAGACAGTCCTGTCACCGCCTCCCTCTTGAAGAGAACACTGCACACCGGCCCCTCAAGGCCCCTGCTTCAACCTGCACTCCACCAATTCTGTTTCTGAAAATAGTAAGCATATTAGAAATAGAGCTTATCATCTATACTGTTCACTTAAAAATGACTCTTTTCCCCCCTTGCATCTGATTGGGCGCTGAGAGTAAAAACTGATCTCGGTAGGAAAATTTTAGATTTCTATATATGTTCCTACTCAGCTTCTCTTCGTGGGTCCTATGCGATTAACTTATTCAGTCTCGTTTGAATACGCCTTTTTGGAGGGAATAGTTACATGGGGTAAAAGAGAATGACAAATCGTGAAACGTGAGAACGTTCCCCTGTATCTGTGTGGCATCGAGGGTTAGGAGAAACCGTCAGACCCTTGCAGGCCCCCCCGCAGCTTGTGCTCCCCACGCCATTCCTGTTTCCACACAGGGATTCTCCCAGAGTAGGAAACAAGAAAGAGAACACATTTACGTGGGTGGAATTTTCCTTCAAGTCCTAACCGAGATCTTCATAAGACCCCAAAGTTGGGAAAGGAGCTGCCCTTGGGAAGGACTCACTGCCCAGCTACTTGCTCGTGTGAGATCTACCCGCGGGAGGGGTGAGAACTGACACGGGGAGGCGACACTGTTCGTGCAGCACCGATCACCGGGCATCGCTGTGCCAGACGGCACTGCAGGGGCAGCGGCGCGAGAACAAGGGCTGCGAAGCCGGTGGGCGGAAGGACTGCCCTCCTTGCCTTTATGATGGTCATCTCGTCCCGGAGGTTGTCGTATCTCTGCTCCAGCCGGGAATATTCCTTCACGAGGTTCTGGTACCGGGAGCGTTCCTCCTCCAGCTCCTTCTTCATCAGGAGGTTTTCCTCGACGGAGGTCTGGGCAAGTTCATCTGGAAAGCAAGTGCACGGAGCTGCACGTCTGCTTGGCATGGCTTCCCCTCGAGCGTGAGCACTCGTGCCTGCCGACTAAACTCTTGTTAAAATGCTGCCCACAACAAGCTCACGACACAGATACTTGGCGAGTTTATTCAACGACTTCACCCTCTGCAGAGCCCAGGGAGGTTTGCTCCCAAGGCTCGGCTGCAGTCTTCGGAGCGGGGGAAAGCCCACTCTGCCCCTAGGGGCTGGGGAGAGAAGCCGGCTGCACACAGGACGACTCGCTCGGCTAACATGCCAGACTCTCTCTTACAACAACTGTCATAGCAACTGCTGGCAGCAATGCTGGAAGAACCCAGGTTCTGTTCCAGAGTTTCTTCCTTATTCCTGGTCTTTCAGGTTCTTGTGCAGAGAGATTAAAGGAGATGCGAGGAGATACGACTGCAGGTTAGGTGGGGGGAAGGAGGGAAGGCAAAAAGGTAACATGGGTGGGCTTTTCTCCCACCAAAACTTCTGATTCGTATCAGTGGAAAGAAACAATTCTTAAAGGGAAATTTAAAACAGTTAAAGACCATGCTGGGTGAGTCTGTGCGCTCAGGTGATTAAAACTCCTGAAACCAAATGTCGCGGGATCTTAAAGATCACCCTTCTTTTTCATCTCTCTCCTGATGAAACCCTTTCCCCACTGCAGCATCCGGACTAACTACACGCTTCGTAGAAATCTTTGGGGGAAAATTCGTGTGGAAAAGAACTTAAAATCCAAAATGAAAAGTCCTGCCCTTTGGTACCTACCTTTAGATTGGCACAGGATTTGGTTGTTAAGCTGTTCCTTCTCATCTTTCAAGAGGGCATTTTCTTGCTCCAGGTCTGCAACTCGCTGAAAGAGAGAGCAGGGGGAAGAATATTTGCCTGTGAAGCCGGGCAGAGGAAAGGCTCCTTTTGTGAGGTCTGAACTTCAGCTGGTTAAGTTTAAATGCTCTTTTTACTAAAGAAAATTGAATCGACCAAAGCTGCTTTCATTTGGGGATTAAAATTGTACACTGAAAGAAAAATCCCATTAGAACAAGGCAGATGAGTTTACCACTGTTTGTGGTTTTGCAATGCCCACAGAAACCTCAAGAAAAGTCTACACCAAGGTCATATGCTGTGTTCAGGATCTTACAATGATAACTGGCCTTCTTGTATTTAGTTCCGTGTCTTGGTAAATTCTGAGCTCTCATGTTTGAGTCTCAGGAAAGCCTAAAGCTCACAATGAAGAATTACCCCTGGTCTTCACCCACCCCTGCCCATGTGTGTCTCACGGGATCCGCACAGCTCAGATGCTGGGGAAGGGAAGGAGCCTTGCTATTGACTTTCAACTAGAGGATGTGAATTATGTTCAGTGAAACTGCTGTTTTCCTAAGCACAGTACCCCGTGCTAGGTGTGGCAAAAGACAAAAAAATGAGCATAAGACAGGCTCCAGGTTTTGGTCTGAGTGATGAGCATAAACAACCTCGCTCCCTTTGGTTGAAGAAATCGGTTCTGGCTATCTTTGGTACATTTTATGACCTACTGGGGAGAGGCTTCTTCCCAACCTGTGTAGAAAGAGCCTCAAAATGCCATCCTCAGTACAATAACAGAACACGTGATAACCAGCCTGTGCAGAGTAGCTGAGACTAGATGGTGACCTACCAGAATTGCTACCTAGCAGATTGTGGCATGGAATCCAGGGGAAGAGAGGATCACACAGATCCCAGAGGACCCACCTGCACTCCCTTGAAATGCTGCTAGACCCCGTGGCAGGAAAAGCAGGAAAGGAGGCCCCAGGGATGCTGGCTAAAGGGCAGAAGCCTTGGAGAGGTCTGAATTCCAACTAGTTATGTTTCAATGCCATCTGCCCTTCCTCCTGGCTTTAAAGATAAGCTTAAGGCACCAGGAGGTGAGTTAAGAGAACTGCTCCCCCCAACCCCCAGCATCACGTAGAAGGGGTCAGGAGAGAACTGCAACGAGGCTGGAGTCCAGGACTGAGGTCTGCTGTTCTCCCCTTCGGAATTCAGAAGGCAGTGGCTCCCACTTAGGTGCCTTGGCCCCTCTGGGGAGCTGCTGATAGTCTGCAGGTGGCGTGCTCTCTAAGGATCCTTACAGAGAAGAGCAGACACACAGTACTGGCAGAGGCTTGCAAAAGGTCCAAGCCATTTGTTAACCCTCCATTAACATGACCCAACTCCTTCAAACTTCAAGGAGGTTTCAATCTCCTTCAAAATGTGGCTCGAAACTACCTTCCAGGACACTGTCCCATCCCGGCAACGGGACACTGCAGCTCCTTTGCAACCTCAGTTCAGATGGACTCAGTTTCCCTCGTCAGCTCATCTGCGGACGTGCTGCTGAGAGTTACAGGAATGAGGCTCTGACTAGTGAGTGCAACGCTGACACTACTCTAGGGCGAGAACCGCTGGCATTACGTCTTTATATTCAGCAGACCCGTTCCCACCAAGTAGATTATTACCCCCTTCATGGTCAGGAACTCTCTCTATGGAGGATCGGGCAAAGGACCATGCTCTGCCCCCCCACAGGATATCAAATGAGATAAGGCTGGTAAATATGTATACACTCATGTAACTAATTATACCAAACTGTTATCTTCGTCGACAATTTATTTTTTATTATAATGAACACAACTGATGTTTTGTGTCTACAGAGAGCAAACCTGACTTGGTGGTGAGGGCAAAGTATAAAAGAAAAGCATCGGGATGGACGCTGTTTTATCATCAAAGGCTCCCACTTGCGAAGCCTAGTTCTGGCCCAGGGGGTGACAGAGGGCAAGGCTGTCACTCATCCATCACACACTTCCTGATGTGCTTCTCTGTACCAGGAGCCCTGCCAGGGGCTAGGGGATGCAAAATGAACAAGACTCAAGGTAGCTGCCCACAGAGAGGGCCCAGCCTAGCAGGGCTGAGGAACAGGTGGGTGGCAGTGAGAAAACAGGTAAGGGCCATAGCAGGTTTCCGTAAAGCAGGGTTTCTCAGCCTTGGCGCTACGGCCCTGCCCTCTGCTCAGCCTGGACCAAGAGGCCTCAGCAGGACCCAGGGGCCACGTTCCAGGCTGTCACATCATCAGTACCCGGCCCGACGCGGGCACCTAACGCTTGTTGAACGAATGAATTGCCCTGCAGATCCAGTTAAGGAGCCTAAGCTCTCCTCATGCAAAAATCAGGACTCCTTTAAAGGGTGTTTTGTTTTTTGTTTTTTTAAATGTGTTTATAGTTGACTAAAACATCTAGAAGACATGAGCTTGTTTAATCAAATAATTCAATTTGGCTCAGGAGGCCAGGAAAAAAGCACTCTTTAAATTCATCTAATTTGCTGTTATTGGACGCAGTTCACCACCCAATGACCTCACGTGTGCCTTTAAATTAGCTTGGCAAATACTCAAAATAGCTTTCCCTTTTCTAGGTGTACAAGTCAAACTGAAAACAACCAACCGAAGAAACCACGTGGTGTGAACCTCTACAACAAAAAGCCCACCCAGGGTGTAGCCAGAGTGAAGCTCCACCTGGTGCCACAGTCAGGAGGGCAGGACTCCAGTCCCCCTCGGAGAAGCAAGACTGCAACCCCTGAACCAGTGGACCGGGGTGGGTGGCTGCTCAGATCAGGCTGTGAGGTAACCAGACCCTCCATGGAACTAGGCCTTCCATTCCCTAAACCACCTTCTGTATACACGGGCAGCTCACAGAGCAGGTGGGCACCTGAGGCGGCTTCCAGGATCACTCAGTGCTCATGACTGTCCTCTGAGCATCCTACAGGCCGGCAATGTCCCTCTGAAGTGGAGCGTGTCGTCTGCCCAGTAGAGGGCGCATGCCACCCCCACGAGGCTGGACCTGACACCTCCATTCCTCCGAATGCAGGCGAAGATCAAGAAGCTCCATCGCAACCACCTGTGATCTAAAATCTCAGCCAAGACTCCAGCTGGCGGGGCAGCCACGGTGACGAGCGTGTACCCACTAAAATCTGCTGTTGTGCGGGCGCCTCATTTCTTTCCCCCGTCTCCCTCCAAGGCTTTGATTCCAAAAGACAGGCCTCTGATGAACTCAGCTTTGTTATGCTAAGCCATTCATCAAAGTGGCATTGGGGAGCTTTGCTTTTCTTCCTGCCTGAGCAGTTCTGGAGGTAGGCGCACAGCAGGAGGGATGGGCCCCATCTCAGCTCCACATCCCAGGTGGGGGCAGAGAGCGCTCCCCCAATCACACTTTGGTCTCCCCAACCAGCTAGCATATGGAGAGTTTGTTGGCCGCCGTTGTGGTGGGTGACAAACTTCTGCAGCCAAATGGCCTTCCTTTTGTTGTCAGGGACGCAGGCTGCAGGGGGAGACGCTAACAACGCAGAATCAGGCAGGTGTGTCCTCTCAGGTGATAAATAGCACCCTCGCCAGCTGTGGCGGCTCATTAAGCATCATTCAGCAGCTCCGTTTTTTTTTTTTTTTGGTGGAGGGGTCTTTTAACTCTTGCAAGGCAATATTTTTGGGAGTGTTTCTTACCTCTAAAAGGTGATTGGGGACAGATCATCAGAACCAACACTGGTGTAAATCAGGCTAGTTTAGTCCCTGGTAAGTTAAATGAAACAAATGCCTCAGCTAAGTAACTGCCTTTACGAGTGATAATGTTTGGGGACACAATGTAGCTCTGGGCTTTTGGTTTTGTTTTGACTTAGTTTTTTCAAGTTGGATTCTTGCGCTGTAAAGCGGGCTGTGGCCCTGAGCAGACCGGGTCCAGCTCGTAACCACTAGGCCACCCGGCATCCTGACAGGTCAGAAGGCTGACACATGAAGGACAGCGATGTCGAAGCCTGGAGCAGGCCTCAAACGCCTGGTTCCGACAGCAGAGTTACAGGAAGGCGTTCGGGGCGGGAGGGACCTGGTATGTGCTGCAGGGACCAAGTGCACCAGACAGACTTGCTCATCTCTCTGGAGGGTTCACGGCCAATGTTGCCTTCAAGGTCAGAAGATCCTTCCTGATGTGATCTCACCACCTTCCTACCCTTCTCCTTGCTCTGTCCACCTCAGCCCGATGGCCTCCTTGTTGGTCCTTGAACCCACCCAGCCTACTCCCACCGCAGGGCTGACGCACCTGCTGTGACATTTGTCACCTGTTCCCTAGAAGTCCCCATGGCTCACACCTCACTCAGGTATCTCCTCAGCGGGAGTCTGAATGAAACACACCTGCCCTGGCCCCGAAGGCCCCCCTCTATCCCTTTACTCTGCTTTATTTCTCTTTATTGCACAAGAGGGATCATTTGTATTTGATTCCCATCTGTATACTCTCCAATAACCCCCAAATATTTACACCCCCTAAGAATGAGAAGGACTTTTTTTTTTTTTTTTGCGGTACGCGGGCCTCTCACTGCTGTGGCCTCTCCCGTTGCGGAGCACAGGCTACGGACGCGCAGGCTCAGCGGCCATGGCTCACAGGCCCAGCCGCCCCGCGGCATGTGGGATCCTCCCAGACCGGGGCACGAACTCGTGTCCCCTGCATCGGCAGGTGGACTCTCAACCACTGCGCCACCAGGGAAGCCCAAGGGAAGGACTTTTAAAATTGCTTACTTTTGCACCAGTGTGCAGAACAGTGCCTAACAAACACACTCAGTAAATAACTACTGAATAAATGAAGGGCTGTGAGCTTCCGTGATTTCTGCAGTGAGATAACGTCCTTCCATGAGACGCATGGGGTCCTCTTTCTAACAACCATCAGCCTCCTTATGAACCATGAAGCCCGCTGATAGCACAACTCTGAGTCTTAATGGGCCAAAGAAGTCCTGTTCTGTATCTTTGCGGGGGAAAGACTCAAAACATTCCACTGTGAGAACCCCCCTACCCCCAAAGGCAGATCTTTTTACTTCTATTTGGAAAAACAAAACCTTTACATTGGAACTATCCAAGGTAACTATGCGCGGGTGTTGGGTGGCTGACAACACAGTACAGCACAGAACCCCAGGTGCACCAGCCTGAACACTCGAGGCCTGCGGGGCTCACAGTGTCAAGGACCCTCGCTCAGAGCCAGGGACCTAGCTGTGGGCTGCTCTTTCTTACCCACCCACAGCCCTGCTCTGAGCCAGGCCGTGCTGGCCTCACCAGCAGAGCAGATTCTGGATAATGAGCCATTGCCTCTGTGTCAAGGGCAGCCCTGGGACTCATGTCTCTTTCATCAGGGATAGGAAACAGCACAGCTGCACAAGTCTGTCAGCGCAGGGATCACTGATAGCTTTAGGAAGGAACAAAATACACATCCCACAGCTAAAAGGAAAGGAGGCTCCAGGCCGAGGTGCAGACCACTCTGGGGAGAGGCCGCAACAAGGACACCTTTAATAGAACGACTGTCAACTAACTTCTGCAGCTGATGGGGGTGGGTCATGCCCAGGCTCTGCCCCCAGGGAGGCCTGGCCTCCCACAGTCCAAGGCAGCATGGCCATGTGGCCTGACAATGAGAATGCCGTCAGAAGCGGGGAGCCCCAAGTTTACCGGGATGCCAGTTCCAATACAACATTTGCTGACAGAAATATCAAATCCATTAATTAAACATCTACCAGCAGCCAGCTCCCTCCCTGCTTCGCCCGCCTCATCAATCTTGTTCAGCAAAGAGCAGGCTGCTGGACAAGCCCGAGAAGAAACCGTCTGATTATTCAGCGTTTGTTAAGACTGGACGTGGTACCTTTGATAAATATTAAACCCAGACTCGGCAGAGAAGAACCAGAGGGGGAAAAAGCCAGCCCCTACCTGCCCTACCCCACAGCCACCAGAATAAACGTTTGGAAGACCTTAGAGAAAGAGAAAAATTTGCTTCCACTTTTTCTCCTTCTGGAAAAAGATGGACATCGCACTTAATCATTTCACGCCAGTTTCTTAAGTCACCAGCTTGGGACTTGCTTATATTTGGAGTCAGGGAAGGTGCTTTTCTCGTTCTGCCTCTGTGCCTGCTATTCCCTTTTTGGCAGTGTCCTTGAATTTTTCTTTTTTCTTGCCAGGACCAAGCTCTCATTGTATTGATATTTAAGACCCAGGTCCAGACTTCAATAGTAACAATTTTTCCAAAGGAGAGGAGGAGGCAGCCCGCTTCCTTATTTGGCTCACGGGATATTATAAACCCTTAGGCTCCCTGGACGGAGACGTGGATACTTTAAAAGTACTCTGAGTCCCCAAATCACAGTGCCCCAGGGGAGGCAGAGAAGGAGCCTGGAGAGTCCATGAGTCAAGTGCCCTCTGTGGAGGCGGAGACCGCAGACTCCGGTTTTGTGATCTGCTGGGTTAACAGACTTCCCAGCGTCTCATGTGACCAGCACCCATGTGCAGGGAACCTGCTTTTCTTTTTCTCCCAGGGTCACCAATCTCAAGAGTTTCCAGTTCTAATCTTGGCCTCTTCTCTCTGCCTGTGGATTTCACCATCTTGTCTCTTATTCACATACAAGGGTTACTGTCTATCTGTTAGCAAGGATCCATAAACAAGTTTGGAATTCCACGCTTTATAGGTTACAGGCTTGTAGCTACATTGTAACGGGAGTTTCCTTAAGCATGTGCTTTATCCCGAAGAATGAAGTCCACTCCAGGCGTGGTGGGTGAACTGGCAGGTTTATCTGGGCAACCGGCTGCAGGGTGGCCTCTTTTGTGCCAGGCTGCCTGCACTGCTAAGTCCTATGTCTCAATTTCCTCGTCACCTAATCCCCATGTGGATCTCCCTTCTGACTCTGGGAAACCCCCTGGGATCTGGGGAAGGCAGTGGCTGACAGTGGGGAAGTTCTGCCCAGGACGGGAAGTGACGTAGGCAAGCCCAGCAGGAGCTGGGTCCGCCGGTGGATGGCAGCCCCCCTATTTCCCGTTGTGCCTGAGGGCTCAGCCCAGGAGAAGGTAACTGGGCACAGGAAGAGACAGGCACTACAGAGCAGGGCTGAGGTTCTTTTTCCTTCTAGAAACCATCAAATACCATCTCATGAAGCTGACTAGCTGCAAGTAGAAGGGGCCTAAAAAATGATCTAAACCAACCTTTCTTCTTCTTTTCTTTTCTTTTTTTTAAACAGATGAGGGAACTAAGGCCAGTGAGACTTCCTGCATGCACTTGGTAATGGCAATGCAGGGATGAGAATCTGGAAACTCCTGTGTCTACCTCAGCATGCTTTCTGTGGCAGCATTCAGCTTGCCCCAATTTTTAAACACTGAAAATTGTTATTTCAATGTTAGGAACACTGAGTCCTTCCCTCTTAGATTCTTAACCCATCGTGACTCTCCAGTGATGGACAGGAACTAAATAAGTGGGCAGTGTGCCATCTTCCCTGTGGCCTGTGGGTTGCCATAAAGATGGGGGAGAGAAGCAGCGTCCTGAGACCGTGGAAGGCTCCGCAGGGGCACGTGGGACTTCCCTGGTTTGAACAGCTATCTTGGCAGTGGAGAAGGGAATCTCTGTATCCTGACATTTGAGATGGGAGAGTGGGGTCCAATCCCGTTTTATGGGGTAGAAAGTAAACCTACAGAGCACACCAACCAGAGGAGATTAGTCAGGCTGAAACTATCAACACTTAAACTTAAGGCAAATTCCCCAAAGCACTATGATTATGGGTAGGGATGCCTAGAGGTTGCCCCTAGTCCCTGCAGGCAACGTTAAGAAGAAAGGCCACTACCTCTGCACCGTCTCTCCTGCCAACAGGAACTCGGACTGCAGAGCGGACTCAGTGGCTAGTTCTAGACTATAAGGAACATGCCCAAAGGCACATGTGTGTAACCTTTCAGGGGATGCCATCATGTCCAGGTAATGGCAGAAACTCAATCAGCAGCACTTGCCAGGTGAATGGACACGTGCTTGTGTGGGTTCCCCCAAAGCAGTGGCACTTTACATCTAAACGCAGAGGGATGGTCAGTCTTGGGCACAAGCCCCAGTAAAGTCCACGGCAGTGTAACAGCTGGAAGAAGAAACCACTTCGGAGGGGTGCTCCGTTAGCCAGCCACCACCCAGCTGCCCCTCTGGCCCCGACATACCTTTCTCAGCTCGTCCTTCTCCCGGGTGTGGGCGTCCTCCAGGACCTTACGCTCCGAGTGGGCCCTCTGCAGTTCTGTACGCAGGCTCTCGACCTCCTCCTGCAGCTGCGGGCTGCTGTCCCCATCCTGGCTCTGCTGGTAGCAGGCCAGCTCCTCCTTCAGCTTCTCTACCTCCGTGGCATGTGTGGAGGTGATGGCTGACAGCTGCTCCGACAGCATCTTGAACTCTTTGTTCTGGGAGAGCACCAGCAAACAGGGAGGGAGGAAACAGGTAGAGAACAAGGTTAGTGGGACAGGAACAAACATGAAGGCAATTAAAAAAGGGACTTCCAAGGCGGAATTAAACCTCACAATCACCGAACGCTTGAGTGCTTTCTTGGCATCTCCCTAACAAAACTCTACTGTGAACCTAGGAGAAATAAAGGAAAAGAAAAAACACCAGTACTGACATTCAAGGAGTGCTTAGGAGCTGTGACAGAGCTGGAAGCTGGCCGACAGTGGCTAGCCTTCTGTGTCCGGCTGGAGAGATCTTACGCCCGGTTTTTAAGTTGCAGGAACAATGTTTTTGGCTTCTTGGAACTGCAGCCTTTGCTTTTCAGGATTCCCTGCTCTTTCACGCTGGGCCCTCCTGTCCTTGGACTCAGTGGTACAAAGAGCTGCAACCTAATCGCTGGCTCTGAGACAAAGGACCTCTTCAGCATCCCCTCTTCCAAGGAGGTCCTCCATGGGGCCTAGGGATCCCTCCCACCACCTGTCAGCTTATCCTGTAAGACTCTGACTCCAGAAATTGATGCCCTGGCAGAACCCGTCCCTGCCGACGAGGTACCCAATCATGTACCCACTCAAGCAATAGGTAAGTGAGAAGCATTCTCCTGGGTGCCTGGCAGAGGTACGGAGGGGGGACTCGGAGGCAGACTGTGGATGAGCTCACACAGAGGAAGCCCTGAGGACCCAGGGCCAGTGTCAAGTGCTAGTGTAAACATGGGCAGGAAGTGGTGCTGCAGTTGAGCATATCAGCTCAAAGTGGTCAGCAGGGAAAGTGGAGTGGAAGCAGCAGGGTTCTCCCAATAACCAAGCAAGCAAGCAACAGTCAGTGACAATTCTTCATTGCTATTCTCTGCAGGAGCTCCAAGTAGAACAGAGCTATTGGCTAAACTACCAACAAGCTGGGGCATCAGGAACCGATGACTAATTCACACCAGCAGTGAAGCTTCATGGAAAGCAGTGAGGGGCGGCAAACGAACAGCTGTGGGACCCAGTACAACACCATGAACGCCATGCGACCTTAAGGCTGAGACCCATTGTTGGTGTCCAAGTGGTACATTTCCCTCACTGATACAGCACAAAAAGATCCTCCCACAGTCTGTGGAAACCTCCCAGTTATTACCTGACATGCCCTTATGTCTGGTCTGGCAGTCAGCCTTGCTCTAAGTAATCACAAATAAGAAATCCAATTAGGTAGCATCTGTTTAAAAACCCCAGTGCCATCTGCACTGCCCACCCAGGTCTGGGTCTCCCAGGAAGCTTGAAGAGTCTCTGCACAAGGCGGGTGGGGTTCAGGGAGGGAACACGTGTTGGACTAGCCACCTTGACTTTGTTCTGCTCTGGGCGGGAAGCGAGGTTCCTCCAGGTGCTGCAGCCTGGGTCAGATCCCCGGGAACGTGGGAAGGAGGACGGAGCAGGTGTGGAGAGGCACACAACGTGATGGTGACATCCTGCTATGGGCAGTGATGACACCCCAGGAACCTCATGCAAAGATAACATGTCTAGGAGGCCAGCTCTTTGCTTTCATTGACACACACGCTGAGGCGAGGCTCTGGGAAGTTGGGGAGTTAAGAGACTGGACCCAGACAGACCTGTGCTCAGACCGCAGCTCTATCCTGATCAGCTGCGAACGTGTGGTCAGGTCATTCCACCTCCCTGTGCCTGGCTTCCTCATGTGTAAAAGACAGATAACTGTAACTCCTTCCTCACAGGGTTTTATCAAGGCTCAGGGGGATTAAGGGCTTCCCTGGGGCCCGGCACCAGGGGCACAGTTAGTGCCTGATAAAGGGCAGCTTCTTCATCATTCAGTTCTCTAGGGACCCCCTGGGAGAGATGCTACGAACTCTTTGCCGGCCGCCTGGGGTGTGGCTGGGAGATTCCTAACAGCTGCACAATTCCTGTTCCGGAGGCATGGTTTTAGAAAGGAGGACCCCAGAAGGGCCCAGCAGTTTCCTGCCTCATCCTCATGCCATGGAACCCATGGCCGTGCAGCCAAGCCTGGCACAGGGAGTGGTGAGGGGCACTTGCCCCTCATAGACCCCGGAAACCCTCCCTGTGATGGCAGGCCAGGCTCCCTGGAGCTGCCTTTGTCAGTGTGACTCGAGACCCGGCCAGCTCTGTGCTCCAGCGAGGGCCTTTTCCTAACAGCAGCGGGCTGGGGATTTCCATATGGACCCCTGTTCTCCTCGAGCTCCCCAGACATCCCGAGACGATGCTTACTCTGCACCACTGCTCAAGGGCACTGTGCTACAGGATTCACATCTATTAACTCATTCTCTAGTCACAAAAATCCTATGTAGTAAGGCTGAGTAATATCTCAATTTCACAGTTGAGAAAACTGAGGCACAGAAGGACATAAAACTGTGACTTGTCACATACGATATTTCAAATGTACATGGGTGAAAAAGAAAATATTAACTAATGCTTACCGAGTGTGTACTAAGTACACTGAATCAAACTGATTGAAAAGGTTACTGACTTGTAAATAAGTTCATCTGTCCCTTTTTTTTTTTAAGTTTCCACATGTAAGTGATATCATATGATATTTGTCTTAGAAATAGAGTCACAGACGTAGAAAACAAACTTATGTTTACCAGGGGGGAAAGAGGGGAAGGAGAAATTGGGAGATTGGGATTGACACATACACACTACTGTATATAAAACAGAAAACTAATAAGAACTACTGTGTAGCACAGGGATCTCTACTCGATACTCTGTAATGACCTATGTGGGAAGAGAATCTAAAAAAGAGTGGATATGTGTGCATGTATAACTTATCCACTCTGCTGTATATCTGAAACTAACACAACATTGTAAATCAACTACACTTCAATAAAAATTTTTTTAAAATAGGAAAAAAAAGAATCTTAATATGTTGTAAAATAAATAAATAAATGAATAAATAAACGAATAAATAAATAGGTTACTGACTGAATACATACATTTGCATCATATTTTCATATATCAAATAAAATATATTTAAATATAGCCTTATACTCATAAAGGTCTAAGGAACTTGACCCTCATTGTAAAAATATTGTTAGCTCAACTGGCCTCACTCTCCACGCTGGGCTTGAATAAAGCCAGATTGATAGAGAGCCAAGTTCATAGGTTACATCATTTTGGCTGAAAAATGTCACACCACAGGCCTACACCAGGAACACTGCAAGAAATCATCCCGGAACTGTCACTGAACTTACTGCTGAAGGATACTGTGAAGGATCTGGTTTATTATATCACAGACTCTGAAAACCCTCAGGAAACCTGTCTCAGCACCATGGACAGCTCCAAACCCTCCTAAACTCTTTCAACAGCTCTCAAGGGATCCTGTTCCCTTCTTTCTGTTTGCTTGGGAGCTTCGTGCTAATTTTGCATCTTGTCTCTTCAGTTGGGTGCACAAAACCTTAAACATGAATTTTGGGCACTAACCTTACCCTGGTTTTATCTTTCAGTTTCCTCCTTTGCTGACTTCTTGGCAGTGGGGGTACTTTTTAAAAAAACCTCCCCCTCGTGATTCTTCATTGCAGTCTGGAGTTGGGAACCACTTTATTAGCCACTTCATGGCATCAGTGAATTTTTGAGCTAGAAGTTAGAGATCTTAGGCCAATTGTCTCCGAGGAACTTAAGGCCTAATCAGAGATTCGGCCATAACCCCAACCTGTCAGCTCTGGTTGCAAGTATAACTGAGACAGAACTCAAACCTCCATCCAGCTGGGACTTTGACCGCTACACCTCATGCTGCTCTGACAAATACTCTGGGATGCCTTCACCTATGTTGTTCCTGGCACACGTGTATCCTTTCCTCCTGGCTAAGAACCCTGTGTGTCAGGGGAGCAGCTGCCTGAGTTGCCTCCAGCCATAAAGAAAGAACAGAAACCCATTCATTTACAAAGGCTAGCCCTGCCTGCTAAGAGACTGCAATAAAACAAGTCCTGGTGCCACGGATTATGCTGCTGGCTCCTCTCGTGACACAGCACCACACATGTTCTTTGACACTGGGTCACACACCCCACTGTCCAAGGACGACGTTGTCTATGAGAATGAACCCCAAACAAAGCTAAGGGTCTTCCTTGTTCTGAGGAATTCTCACATGTCTGAAGAATCCCGTAATATGCAGATATCCTAAAATTTGGTTGGAGGCAACAGAACATTCTTTGGAACCAAACTGCCAAGTTTCAATCCTAGCCATGCTACTTACTAGCTGTGTGGCCTTGCGGGCTACTTAACCTCTCTGTGCCTGTTTAAAATGGGAATAATGTTAAATCTCATAGGGTTGTGGTAAGGATCATATGAGTTGACGCATGAGAACAGCGCCTAGCACACAGTCGGGCAACATGGAGAGGGACACAAGAAAGCAAGATCTAACCCACCCCCTCCTGCCTCTTCTCCTTACCCTCTGCACACAGGGTAACACCTGCCACTACTCACAGATGTTTGCCAAGCAGGAAGCTGAAGGCAAAAAGCTCTTTAAAAATAGGCCTTTTAAATCTGCTTCTCTTTGATGTTCCAGCACATGGAGTATAAAATACCAGATTTATTCTTAACCTCTCAAGTCAACTTGAGAAATCAGCAATGCCAACGCAGGGCCCTATGGCTGGAACCCAGGGCCGAGGCGGCAGGGCAGTACATGGGGCTCCTGGCAGGGTGCAGCAGTGCCAACGAAATCTGCTCGTCCCTCTGACTATACCTTGCTCAGAAGGTTAATTGGCACAATGTCTTTCCTGGCCAGTCATCAACAGCCATAATAATAATAATAATAATAATAATAATGGCAATGATAATAATAATACAACCCTAGGTCCTCCTTGTGATTGTGTTTTCCAAATGGCTGATCCCAGAGTACAGACCTTTTCCTATCCACTCCTGATGCTCTGGGTAGATATGTCTTCCTCCCTGACCTGACCTATCACTGTGGGCCAACCAGGGCCGGGTATGTATTGAGTGTCCTCCACGCTGCACTGAGCTTTCTGTCTTGCTTCCCCACTAGGGAGCCAAGCCAAAGAAGACACCTGTAGAACTCACATAGAGACAGACACCCAGGGCCACAATTTCTTCTCCAGAAGCCGTCTTTTGCAAGAACAGAAAGGCAGGAACATTTAACCACTTTTGGACTCCTGTTTAGGGCAGCTGGTTTAGGTGTAAAATGGCTCATTTATTTTCTTGCCCTATTGGGATCATGAGAAGCTTAAAAAAGTGCCTAGCATAGAATAGGTACAATAAAACCAGTGACTGCCAAAGCCCTGCCTGGTGGCCCAACTCCAACCGTCTTCCTCCACATCACATACCACACGCCTTCAGCATGTTTCCCCCCTTCCTTTGCTCCATCTTCTTCTTTCCTTTCTCAGGAGGCACCTGAAACCCTCCAGGGCATTGCAAGAGCCTGGTCCTGAGGCCATTAATACCCTACACGAGCAAGGTACCAGTGAGCCTGCTTTCAACTCTGGAAACCCATCTTAAGCCACGACACAGGAAAGGACCGACACTTTAGTGACATTTGGGGTTAAAAACACCAGCATCACCCTCGTTATGGCCGTGGGATCAGAAGACCTGGGCTGGAGTGCTGGTTCTGGCACTTTCTAATTCTGTGACCTTGGCCAAGTGCTTGATGCCCCCGATCCACAATTTGCGTGTCTGTAAAATGGCCTCACGAAGTCTTGTGGGGATCAAATGAGAGCTCCCTGGGGAAGCCATGGGTCTCTCTCAAACATGCCCGTGGAGTCTCCCCACAGCCCCACCCCCTGGGTGGGAGCTCAAGACACCAACCTGGTCGTCGATCTTCCGCTGCAGCTGGACCACCTTGTTCTCCATGCCCACGTTGAGGCGTTTTAGGTGCTCTGCTGAGCGGGCCTCAATCTTGAGGGCCTTCAGCTCCCGCTTGGCCTTGAGCCTCCGGAAGCCGCACTGGATGACAATGGCCGCGCCCCGAAGCCGCTGGAAGCACCTGCGAGCCAGCCAGCTCCGCACGTGCTTCTGGATGATGGTGGCCTTGTGCTCCCTGAGGACCTGGCAGGGGACAAGCACACACCTGGTGGGTTTGCACTGCAGGACGGGAGCAAGGGGCTCATGTACTGCTCTGGGGAGAGAGCCAAGGTCAGCGAGAGACAGCCTCCCTATGGCTTAGGGCTCTGGTGGCCATTTATTTTATGAACAACTTGTAACTAAGTTGGCAGCCTGTGTACCTACAGGAAATGAGCTGTCAAACTCTCTAGTTTTTTGTTTTGTTTTTTAACTTTTTATTGGTTAGGAAACCACAGTCTAAAAGCCTCAAAGCTGGAGGGGCTTAAACATTATCCAGCTGATAAGCCCCCCGTTCAACAGATGTGGATCCCCTCCTGGTGACGGTGAGCGGGAGAGATGAAGTGACACTGTCGAGTGAGATTGCTGAGTGGGTTAAATGGCTTACAATTACAAACTTGGCTTGCAATTCACTGTTTGTGTTTTTTTCCTATCCAGTTAAAAAACCACTCAGAAAATTAAAGCATCATCAGTGTTCTCACTCTAATGCCCTGCAAATAAATATTTGTGGAATGAATAAATAAACATGTTGAAAGACTAACATGCCCAGTAGCACAGCTCTGAGATGAGCTGGGTTCAAACCCTAGTGCCTCCGAAATGCCACCTGTCCCATCCATGGTGACACCACACAGATGTCACCAATCTCCCAGGAATATTCACAGAAGCTTTTCCCACGGGCCCGGGGGTGCTCCATCTGGTGTCTAACCACGTTTGCTTTTTCATTATCAATGTAACACTTTATAGTTTTATTACTGAGAAAAATCACACCTTCTCTGATCATACAAGAGGTAGATGTTCATTTTAGGAAAACAAAAGACCATTTTAGACATTTCGTTCCAACCCATCTTTCATCTTAGCATTGAGCTTCAGTTATGCGGGGGTGATCTGGTGGATGGGGTGTGTCCTGACTTGGGGCTACCTAACTGGGTCTTTCAGCTTCATTGGATAATGGCCCGGCAGGGAGGAGGTCAGGGTCCTTCTCCTGACCTCACCTCACTGGGCTTCAGCTTGCTAATCAGTTAGATGGAGGAGCTATAGCCTGACGACTCCCAATACTGCCCCCTTCTCTCAAGTCTGTGTGAGCCCCAGATAGGTCACCAGGCTCTGCCATGGGCTGACCGAGTGCCCTTGGGCAGGTGAGTCAGCTGCTCCGAGCATCTCACCGCTGCTGAAGGGGTACAATGATACGCACCCTTCCTACCTGTGATACTTAATATGTGTCAACTTGACTGGCCACGGGATGCTCAGGTTAAAGACTGTTTCTGGGTGTGTCTGAGAGGATGTTTCCAGAGAGAGAAGTATTTGAGCCGGTGGGCTCAGTGAAGAGGACTGCCCTCCCCTGTGTAGTGGGCATCATGCCATCCACGGTGGGACTAAATAGAACAAAAGGTGGAGGAAGGAGGAATTCGCCTTCTTCCTGCCTCACTGTTGAGCTGGGACATTTCGTCTCATCTTCTCCTGCCCTCAGACTGGATGTGTACCACCAGCTCCCTTGTCCTCAGGCCTTCAGACTCGGGCTGAATTACACTCCTGACTTTCCTGGGTCTCCAGCTTGTAGACAGCAGATGGGGGGACTGCTCCGCCTCCATGACTGCACGAGCCACTTCCTCATAATAAATAAACACACACACACACACACACACACACACACACACACACACAGACAGAGATACACGCATCTCCTATCGGTTCTGTCTCTCTGGAGAACTTTTGAGACACTATACCTCATGAGACTTTGGTTAGGATTCAGTGAGAGCAGACTTGCGAAATTACTTAGATAAAAGTTAGAAGCGCCCAAGAAACATTTATGTTGGTGCCAACCCATTTGTTGCTGCTTAGTTCTGAGTTTACAGCCTGAGTCCCTCAGGGTGGCTACACACCTGGTGGTAGATTCTCCGTACAAACATGCCCCGAGCGAAGGCCTGGATGACGACGGTGGCCCTGCGGACCCTCTGGTAGGCCTGGTGAGCCCTCCGCATGCGGTACTGCTTCTGGAGCACCACGGCCGCCCGGGTCCTCCGCAGATGCTCGGCCAGCCTGGGGAGGGAGAGAGTGGTGGGCCAGACTGACGGAGGCCTCTGGGTCACTCTTGAATGCGAGCCCCTCCCCCCCGGCCCTGCCTGGACACCACAAGGGCAAGCCAACTCTCATCACCGTTACCGACTGTAGCAAGGCCTTGGGGACTTGAGGCTCAGCTCAGAACAGCAGAATTGGCTTCCTCCGTCTTGCGCAAAACGTCTTTCCACATATTTACAATTCAGTCTAAGTCTGATCAACTCTGATCCTCATCTGTCCACTCCCCCACCCGCAAGCCCCTCCTGCAAGCTGGGCAGTCCTCAACAACATCACATGTTCACACCCCTGTCTGGTCCCTGGATCTCATCGGGTGTGGAGAGGTAAGGAACCATGTCTCAAGCATCCTTGTACCCCTACATCCAGTACAGGGCCTGGCACAGTGGCACATGGTTAAGTATTTGCCAAATGAATAAAACCTTCTCAGACCTGCAGCGACCCCTCTTTGTTTTCTCATTTCCCAGCCCATTCTGCTGGGGATACCCTGCACATGGGCATCTACTTTCCTCTGTTTCATTTCCGCATTCTCCATCTCACCCCTCAAGACAGACATAAAGTCAGTCCAACACTTTTTACCCTCCTTCAGGGCTTTGTTTGGTATCAGGCTCATAGCAAACGCTCAACTAGAGAGTCAGAATATTAAAAGCTAGAAAGGACCTTGGAAATCATCTAGCGCAGCTCCAGAGTGGGAGGTGACCCACTCAGCCCTGCTCTACCTGCTGAAATGAGTCCGAAACCTGGTCCAGCTCTCCCTGAGCAGTCTCTCTAGAATACAAACACCCTGCAGGGAGAGTGCAGGCCAGCTTGCTGCCCAAGTCAGAGCCCCCGGCACCAGCGTGCTCAGTGATGCCCTGACTGTGGATGATGACTTAGTGTTGATACCACTGACAACCTTCTCATTTCCGCAGCTTTTGTTCCAGAGACCATCTCTCAGCTCTTCACAGGTAAATCAATGGCGCTCATCATCTCCAGTTCTGCTCGGATAAACAGCTAACAGCAAGGGCAGGAGGGGGAGCTGGAGTAATCGTCTAACTTTATGGTACAAAGGGTGCCTGCTCTGGGCTTGCTTTATATATTCAAGCAGAGATGCCCGAGCAGCCACTTGTGAAACTTTGGCTTCCAAATGCAAGGCTTCCTGGCAATGACTGTCATTTCTCCGAGGAAATCCGGATCTGCAGAGGTCACTGATTTTGAACTAGGGCTGGGTCCAAAATCTGATGACCTGTGTAAAGGTCCGGGGATTGGTCTGGTGGCAGGGGTGTCCTCCACGCCCATCCCTCTGCTCTCCGGAGATGCTTATACCGCTTTAGCGTTTCATCAACCCAATGACATCACTGAGGAGGGGACGTTTAAAGTCAAGTCGCTTCTTCTACATGGTGTTGGGCTGGGTCAGGGCAGCCGACTGGCTTCAGGCTCTGCCCCTAGGTAGCTGCTTGTGGTCAGACAAGTCTCGCCCTCTCTGTGCTGAGTGCAACAACTCATAGAAGGGACCTCCCCGGGTCTTGCCAGCCCTATTACCAAACTCCCAAGGGATTTTGAAATTGGTGGTGTAAATCACAAAGCTGAGTGTATGTTGACTGTGACAGAAAGGCTGAAATTGTCTCTTTTTCTAAAAGAAGATTGTTTTACTTAAGAGTTTAAGCAGAGGGCAAATGGAGGTTTTGTGGGAAAACCAGCCAGTGCTAGCCTAGGACAGGGACAGACTGGGGGAGGCAAGAGACCTGGGAACTAGACCTACATGCTCAGGTGAGAAGGGCAGGAGAGAGAGAGGCCCAGCTGCTGGGGGAAAGCCGGAGGCGGACAGGGCCCAGCAGGAACCACTCGAACTACCGGGGCTGAGAGAGGCCAGCCAGCTCGGAGCTGGTCCCAGCCCCCTGCCCCTCCACCCTCACCGCCAATCTGCTACCTTAGATGTGCCCCGGCTCAGCTCACCTGCGGGCCAGGTGTCCTCGGCAGTACCTCTGCAGAGTTAAGGTAGCTGCCTTCAACCTGCGGTATTTCACCTTCTGCAGCCAGCCCCGGACGGTTTTCTGGATCGTGATGGTGGCTGCCCGGAACTTGTCAGCCCGAAGCTTCTCCAGGTAGGCCACCTGGCCTGCCCGGAAGAAGATCTTGGTGCGGCCAAACTGGAACTTGTCAGGATCCTTTACAAGGCAGGGAGGGGAGCTGGTTCACCATCCGTGAGCAGTAAGGGAAAGCACCCTACCAGCCCAGGTCCTCTGACGCACAATTCCCTTGCCAGGTGTCACATGCCCCTGCTCCTTACACACATGCAGAGACTTAGTGTGTTAACGGACCCCGAGCCTGTCCCTACTACTGGTCAGACACCGAATGCAGCAGTGAAAAAGATCCCTGCCCGCCAGCAACTGACATCGCCGTGAGGGCAGCCGGACAAGCAAACAAGGAGACAGTACATTTCAGGCAGTGCTGAAGATTACGGAGACAATAAACTGAGGGCTGGAGGATGGGATGGAGATGTTGAAATAGGCTAATCGAGGAAGGCATTTCTATGGAGGTGATGTTTAAGCAAAGGCCTGAACGAAGTGAAAGGAGGCAGGTGTGGGAAATTACGAATATATTGCAAATAACCCCCAAATACATTTTATTTGGTTTCTAACTATGTTGTGAGGTTTTTTCAGACATATAATTACTATCTTTAATTACATCTATTCAGGTTGAAGTTAACTGCCCCTCCCTGCGCTCACCCTGGTGGATAAGGGAAGATGACCCAGCCATGTGTATGCGGATGAGCCTGGGCTACTATATTCGATAGGTAACTCACGATAACTGAGCACTCTTTGTAAATAACCTTCATCTAATGTTGCTCCCTTGGCATGCAGACCATAAGGAGGAGATAATGAGCCAAGGTCTAAGGAAAACACACACACGAGAATACACTTCACGTTGACAAATAGCTCTGAAATAACGCTGAGTCACCACTCTTCACGGCCAAGCCCTGGACGGCTAACAGGAACCTGGCTCCACGCACAGGAAAGCCAGGCTGCCTGAGCCGTGGCTGAGCTGGGACACAGCATCTGGCTAGACTGTCACTGACTGTCCCCTCCACGGTCGGGCTGCCGGTGAAGCTGGGAGGAGCGAGCTGCGAGGCCCTGGTTCTCATCCCCGCATCTGCTCAGGGCCCTCAGCTCACGCCGGGAGGAACAGGGGCTGGGCTGGACGGAGAAGCTCTGAGGCGGCCGAGGCCTTGCCTGTATCACTGCCCTGCTGGGGAGACTCCTCTTCAGTGAGCAGGGCTCCAGAAGCAAAAGGTGGGTGGCTCAGCCCTCAGTCGGGGGACAAGCCTGGCTACTGGGCTTTCAGCAGAGCTAGGGCCTGGGAGGTGCCTGCTGCATCTCAGGAACCACAGAACACAGGCTCCGTTTCCTATGCTGGAAAAAAAGCACCAGGGAAAGGGCAGTCTGGTTCACAGAGCCACAATTTTTACAAACGAGGATCTCTCTGAAGGTCCTGCCTGCTACAGCCATCACCACTGCCCTGATGGCTACACTCCCCTTCCCCCAGGTGTCTTGAGAACTTCTACCCCAGGCCTGCTTTCTGTAACCCCTAGAACTGGCTATACTCTTCACATACCAAGCAGAGGTTATCTTTTGAGAACCCTTCTCCAGTAATCAGAGACTGAGGGAGTAGAAAGGAATCTTAGCAATCTACCCCAAGCCAGTGCTTTTATTTTTACAGATGCCTAGAATGTTGAGGTGACTTGCCAAAGGTCTCACTGAAAATATCAAGGAATAGAACCCGAGACCCAGGACTCCCAGGTCAGAGGTCTCTTACTACACCACGCCGCTTCTGTAATACCATCTCCTTCTCATACTCCTCACGTACATATTTCCTCATGCTCTCTGGGTCTCAGGAGATGCTTGTTAATATGCTCCTTCACTGTCAGGATGAAGGTTCAGGTTTGCATGATGGCCAGTGATGTCTATAACCACACTAGATGACCATCTGTCCTGGAGGGCAGGGCCCACCTAGTACACTCTTTCAATAACCCTCACACTGACCACTCCAGGTTAGTACATAGGAAGAACTCAATAAACATTTGAGGAGTTAAAGAAAAAAAAATTCAGGCTAAAGATGGAGGTATTCCTACAATCCTTGCAGGATGAGACTATCACGCGTGAGCAACCTCATGAGGCAGCCCCTGCCCCATGGCTGCCGGCCAATGGATGTGGCTGGTGAGCGCCTACTGCCTGGCCTACAGGCCGCCTTCGCCTTCGTCACTGCTTCTCTCCTAATCACTCTGCTCTAAAATGTACTATGACATAAATCACCGCAAGATCCTTGTTGACCCACCTCCTAGAGAAATGGAAATAAAAACAAAAATAAACAAATAGGACTTAATGAAACTTAAAAGCTTTTGCACAGCAAAGGAAACCATAAACAAGATGAAAGACAACCCTCAGAATGGGAGAAAATATTTGCAAATGAAGCAACTCACAAAGGATTAATCTCCAAAATTTACAAGCAGCTCATGCAGCTCAATAACAACAAAAAAACAACCTACTCCAAAAATGGGCAGAAGACCTAAATAGACATTTCTCCAAGGAAGATATACAGATTGCCAACAAACACATGAAAGAATGCTCAACATCATTAATCATTAGAGAAATGCAAATCAAAACTACAATGAGGTATCATCTCACATCAGTCAGAATGGCCATCTTCAAAAAATCTAGAAACAATAAATGCTGGAGAGGGTGTGGAGAAAAGGGAACACTCTTGCAGTGCTGGTGGGAATGTGAATTGATACAGCCACTATGGAGAACAGTATGGAGGTTCCTTAAAAAACTACAAATAGCACTACCATACGACCTAGCAATCCCACTACTGGGCATATACCCTGAGAAAACCATGATGCAAAAAGAGTCATGTACCAAAATGTTCACTGCAGCTCTATTTACAATAGCCAGGAGATGGAAACAACCTAAGTGTCCATCATCAGATGAATGGATAAAGAAGATGTGGCACATATATACAATGGAATATTACTCAGCCATCAAAAGAAACGAAATTGAGTTATTTGTTGTGAGGTGGATGGACCTAGAGTCTGTCATACAGAGTGAAGTAAGTCAGAAAGAGAAAGACAAATACCATATGCTAACACATATATATGGAATCTAAGAAAAAACAAAAAAAATCATGAAGAACCTAGGGGTAAGACGGGAATGGAGATGCAGACCTACTAGAGAATGGACTTGAGGATGTGGGGAGGGGGAAGGGTAGGCTGTGACAAAGTGAGAGAGTGGCATGGACATATATATACTACCAAACGTAGAATAGATAGCTAGTGGGAAGCAGCCGCATGGCACAGGGAGATCAGCTCGGTGCTTTGTGACCACCTAGAGGGGTGGGATAGGGAGGGTGGCAGGGAGGGAGACGCAAGAGGGAAGAGATATGGGAACATGTGTATATGTATAACTGATTCACTTTGTTATAAAGCAGAAACTAACACACCATTGTAAAGCAATTATCCTCCAATAAAGATGTTAAAATAAATAAATAAAATAAAATAAAATGTACTAATCACGTTCCTGGAGAGGGCAGGGAGCTGGCATGTGCCATTTTAGGCTAACGTGTGGCTTTGCCAAGTCTCAGTTGCTTGAAGTCCCCAAGTCACTTAGCATTGGTGACCAGAAGATGTGGTTCCCAAAAGAGGGAAAAAACAAACAAAAAAAGGAAATAGAAGGTCTCTAGGGAAGCCTTAAAGCACTGATCCTTATTCCATCTCTAGGAAGGGTAATTATACAGTGACATTAATTAATCAGTCAGACTCAGCGGGTGATGTGGTTTAGACTGTGGGGGCTCCTGAGTAGCCTTGGGCAATTTTTATATCAGCTGCCTGTGCCTCAGTTTTCCTCAGCTGTGAAATGGGCATCATGCTGTATGTTTCTCATAAGGAAATATTAGGATGAGACGAACGAAGTGTGTGAAGCAGTGAGAAAAGAGTCTTGACTCCTAGTAAGTGCTTAATAACCGTGAGCCACTGGTGGCAGGTTTCATCAGGACAGGCTCATGTCACCCATGCAGCCACTTGCACAAAGAGCAAAAGAGCTCACATCAGAGCTCCTGTGATGACCAGTTATTGTGCTAGGAACAAATGACAGCGGGGCCCTTGCCATTTAGTTGTTCAGAGTCTGGTGAAATGAAAAAGAAGCCCTTAACTACAATACAAGGGAAGAAACGCAAAAATGGAAGACAGAAGTTGAGAAGTGTTAGCCAGTGACTAACTCCGACTGGGAGGCTAGGAACAGGCTTCAAAGACCAGAAGGCATTTTAGAGCTCAATCTAGAGGGAAAGTAAAACCTGGCCGGACAGGTAAAAGAGGGAAAAAGCACTTCAGGCGGAGGAAACAGCACGTATTCACATGCTTTAGGGAATTCACTTGTTCACTCATTCCACAAATGTTTGGTGGGTTACTTCTGTGTGTCAGGCTCAGTACTCATAACTAGGGGAGAGTGTCAATATAAAGACCATCCTCTGAAAGAAAGGAGACACATCTGGAGCACAGGACAGCATGGTATGGGCTCAGAGAGTGCTGGATTGAGGAAACCGGGAGGGCAGAGTCGGCATGGAAGCTGGGCATTAACAAGCCAGCGGCCTGAGCGTATCAAGAGCAGGACAGGGCAGTGGCACTCGGTCCTGCCAGCTGGAGGGGAGCAGAGTGCGGGAAGCTGAGTCAGCCAGTCGGACCTGGGCCCCCTCCAGAGTACCCTCTGTTTGGGAAGCAGCAGTTCTGCTGGAAGCTTGGAGAAATCCAGGGAAGGCAGAGGAAGTGTGGAACTACAGTCTGGAGAAAGGAGAAGGCAGCCCCATGGCAGAGTAGGCTACTTGTGAGCCTTGGTTACACGAAGAGCCTCCTGGTACCAGTAGAGAAGGAAGACTCCCGACGCTCCACGTCAACCAGAATCAGCTGACCTTGAACACATTTTTCTCACCCGTTGAAAGAGGACACGTTGAAATGTGAACACTGACAGATACACCACAGCAAAAACCTCAATTAACCAGAGTCCAGAGAACCAACTGCAACCTTCAATTAACGAGATTGTCATCCTCTTACTCTCTGTGGAATATTTAGCACAGCACTTTGTACTGTCTACAGCTACAGACTTGAGCTGCTAAGACAACGCTGAGGGTGACTGTGTCACTTTCACAAAATAACATAGGACCTTAAAAGCTGATCATCTGGCAATGAGCTATACTCCAGATGAACAGATTTTCCTAGCAAAACAATACTTAGAAATTAAAAAATTTAGATGTAATTTCTTACCTTCTTAAAGGAAGGGTTTTTGATATAATCTAGCCCTTTATTGAGACCATTAAGTACCGTACTCTGCTGTAATCCCTGGATACTCTGGAACTAAGAAATACTCAAGGGTCTGTCCCTCACTACAGGCCCCCAAGAGCTCTGCTATAGTTCTCCAGTCCCAAGTGTCAGCTGTTGAGTTCAGATTGTTTCAAATAAAATGAAATCCACTGCCTGATTTAAAACAAGCATCTGGGGGTGGGCCTGAGGCCGGCTCTGCAGTGAGGAAGCTACCAGAAGCACAGCTCTTTTCCCCTCCGCTAGCTCCCAGGCTGTGCCCGGGCTCCAGATCAGAGCCCCCGGGTGGGTGCACTGGTGCCGGCAGGCTGAGCTGTGGAGCCCCAGGCTTCGGGGAAGCCAGAGATCCCGGCCAGCAGCTTGTAGCCAGCGTGCTGTATAAACAATTTCATTTTCTATGTGAGCTGTGATGTGGGAAAGGCTAGAAAGTTCTCCAGGCAGGTGAAGGGGCTTCTCCTTTACAGTTGCTGACACAGGCAAATAGATTAATATCTCAGGAACAGTTTCAATACGAGGGATGAAGACCCAAAAGGCAGTTAACACCTCCCCCAACCCCCTAATCCCAGGGCACCGCGGCTGAGCCTCCCCTGGAGCCCAGCAGTCGGGCCGTGCCCAGCTCACCTTAATGAGGCTCTCCAGCACAGACTTGCAGATGGCCTTTTTGTCTGTGTTGGCGAGCTCTTTCTTCTTGACCAGCACCCGATACCGGTTGTAGAAGTCATGGTAGGCCCACCTAGAGGGAAAACCGGTGCATCAGGGGACACGTCCTGCCTCTCGGCCACACAAGGGCCGTGGGTGATCTCAGACAGCGCCCCATGGGGTCAATATGCCTGGCACAAAGCCCTTCTCAGAGCAGCAAAACATGTTCCGGGGCATTCTGTTCTCCCTTGATGCCTTCTGAGAATTTCAGTGTGTAGTTAAGTTATAGAATCATGGCTGGAAGACTGAAAGAAAAAGGAAGCACTGGAGGCTCCCCTGGGAGGGCTGACCAGAGGCACAACCACTCACAGGAGGTTTCTGCCCCAAAACGTGGAGCTCCACTCCATTGCTGCTGGAATGGGGGAGCCTTACCTGGAATGCAGCTTGATTTTTCTTCTTATAAAACTAAAACTAATATAGCTCATTGAAAACTTTCTAATGCAGGAAAGCATACGTTAGCAAATA
Organism: Phocoena sinus; assembly: GCF_008692025.1. Taxonomy (NCBI): domain Eukaryota; kingdom Metazoa; phylum Chordata; class Mammalia; order Artiodactyla; family Phocoenidae; genus Phocoena; species Phocoena sinus. The sequence goes on along the minus strand of NC_045776.1, from coordinate 23,948,430 downwards.
AAGAGAGGCCATATTCTAACCCCTGGAGATACACTGTTCATACATGTTGGTATAGTTTAGAAGGAGCCGTTTTTCTCCTGCAAGTAGACTTACCACCCCTGCTGTTTATTAGAGTAATGTAGGCCCACTGTAAGAAAATGTCCATCAATGCACATAAAATAAAGAGCACTTATAATTTCACTACCTTTTAAGTAAGTGCCATTCTGGTACATTCTGGAAGGAAATCTTTAAGAGAGCCTTGAGTTTCTCCCTTGGCCTCTGAGGAGATCTCTACTTAAAACAAATGCAGTCTTTTCAATGACCAAAGACGTCATTTTCCAGGCGGGCTCTGACCCTTTCTCCTGATAGCGACCTCAGTTCACACGGACGCTCATGTTCTCCTCGCTTCTCATCTCAGTTTTCAGGGGACGCTCACAGCCTTTGCGTGGAACTCATGTTCTGTTGCAGCACAGCCCTGCACTACGGAGACTTTGAACTTGCAGCCTACGTCCCTCTGAAGGTGAATTCGGCCCATCTGTCCCCACTCCTTCCGAGTCCTCAGAGGCATCAAGAGATGCTCACCCCTTCGGAGGCATCAGGAGATGCTACACGCACACTGTCTTCAGGTCCACATGCTGTCCACGGTGCCCATTTGGAAATCATGTAGGTGCTGCCTTGAGATCATGTGTTACCATTTACCATCACCTGTGGCCTTGCTGAGTGACTGTCCAGTTACTCGATCTCCCTCATTCTAAAGTATTAATGCAGAATAAACGGATTGCATCCCTTCTCCTGGAGCACATTCGCTTTTAAAAGGGATCCTTTAGAAATTTTATCCAAAGAAATGAGTACTGTGGAATATCAGGGGCCCCTGCGAGCTGCTCCCCTTGCCCTCCACAGTCGCATGCCAGTGTGGTCCTTGGGTTCCCCCTCCCTCCCAGGCGACCCATCTCCACTCCCTGGGACGAGAAGGAAAACAGACTGAGCTCAGAGCCTCTCCACGCCTTTGAAGACACTCGCCTGGTTTGGTGGAAGACTTCTAACACAGCCATGGGTCTCAGAGAAGGTGCAAATAACAAAATGGCTTTTTTTTCCATCTTTTTTTTTCTCTACATAAAATGGCTTATGCCTTACCTTTTTTTAAATAACAGCTTGAGATATAACACACATACTGTAAAGATGTACTTTTTAAAAAGTATACAATTCAATAGCTTTTTAGTACCTTCACGAAGTCGTGCAACTATCCCCAATGTTGAATTCCAGAACATTTCCATCACCCCCGAATAAAACCCGACACCTAGTATCAGTCACTCCCTGTTCTCCCCTCCCCCCAGACCGTGACATCCACTAATATACTTTGTTTCCATGCCCTTTACCTTTTCAATGGGTTCTGTCTGTCACAAATGCAAGGTTACAGGGGAATGACAGCATCTGTTCTGCTCGGAGCTGACCAGGTGTGCGCATGGCCCTGCTCCACAGGCTCACAATGTGTGGGTTCCCCCCTTCAGCAGGGGGGGGCAGAGGGTGCTGGGATCGGGCCCAGGTAGCGTTTCTGCTGCTCTGTGCCCTTTGGGACTGTGAGCCAAACCCACCTAATTACTGGAAATCTCTACCAGGAGGCTTTAAAAATGGAAACACTTATTATTTGCCCAGCTAAACGTTGCTTCAATGATTTCAATCAGGCACAGTAAATGTCAAGAAAACTCCGAAGCTCTGACCGACCTAATACTGGCGGCCCAGGAACAGAGAGCTGGATGGATAAGCTGCAAATCAGACATTCATTTTGTTTTGTTTCTTTTTTTGGTACGGGCCCAGCCGCTCTGCGGCATGTGGGATCCTCCCGGACCCGGGCACGAACCCGTGTCCCCTGCATCGGCAGGCGGACTCTCATCCACTGCGCCACCAGGGAAGCCCCATTTTGTTTTTAATACATGCAAACGCTGTTGAATTTTTTCCAGGTCTTTCTGCACCAGCCCCCAAGTTTTAAACATAGACCATTCTGTTTACTGATACTTCCACGTGGGGCAAGATGGATCTGGGCAAGAATCCAAGAGAATGAAAAGTGTCCTTACTCCCCACGCCCACCATCAGTGTTTCACCCGGGTCATGCACTCCTTCCTGCCTGCCCAGCAGGGTGTGGGCTCTCCCTTCAAGGTGGCTCAGCACTTTCAGCGTGGCTTTCTGAGGCCACTTTCTACCTCCTGCAGTTCGGTTAGCCATGTCATCATCTGTCTTGTTTCTCACTATGAGTTTGCAGTTTCTCTGGGGAAATAATTAGAGCAGCGTTTCACTGGGCTAAAAACCTTCAATGCTTCTAATTTGAAAACCACTTACTGCTGACAGTTCTATAACTCTGGAAGGTTACAGGCTCCAGGAGATGACGAGGGAGTAGGGAGCTGTGACCGCAATACAGAAAAAACTTGGAGGACGGGAGCAGAGAAGCCCGCTCTGACACTGACTGGCAGTGTGACCTTAGGCAAGTCACAGACTGGACACCTCACCTCCCCTGTCTGCAAGTGGAGAGAACATCACCCACCTCACGAGTACCTCCCAGGACTTCAATAGCCAGTGAGTTCACGGACGTGGAGGGTTTGGAAAGCTGCAACGCTTCCTAAAGACCTAAGTGACTCTCCCTTCCCATCCAAGCCCTGCCCCTTTTCTTTGAAAGGCTTCCTCAGATGCCTGCATCAAGGTGACACCAATGGGGGAGGAGGATGCTGCAGAACGCAGCCCTTCCGCAGAGAAGGGCTTGGGTGGGCACTCCCTCATGGAGTACCACAACAGGGTCTGGGCATGTACGTGTCCTTCACCAAAGGACCCAGAATCAAACGTGGATTCCGTTTTCTGTGGACCTCTGTGCTCTTAGAAATGAAATCTTCACAGGAAAGGCTCCCTCATCCGTAAGAGGAAAACCTCCCAAGGGAATCTAAATAGAATATGTGATTCTTTTTCCAGGAGTAGAATTTCTTAACAAGACTTTCTGTTTTGGCAGGAACATCTGGATGGAGGTTTTCTGTGCCCATGTAAAAGTTAGGAAAGACCGCTTATTACCACCACAGGTACCCAAGGCTTCCCCTGGAGCTTATGTACCACGAAACCTCTCTCTCTCATAGCATTTGAAGTATTCCCGTTTCCCTGGGGGACACAGAGCTTTCTGCGTTGTACTGTGGATGTTTTTTTGTACATGCTAGCTTCTCTGCTGGATCTGTGCCTCCTTCGGCCAAGCTCGGATACATCTTCCAATACTTTTTTTAAACCTCCCAGCGCCTATCACGCATGGTATCTTTACCTGCAGTCACTTACTACATCTTAAAATCTCGGTATTTTCTGAGCTTTAAAATGGCTGGAACCCAGTGTTAAACTTTTCTCTCTACCAGAGTTTCTCAAGGAGGGCAGGAATGGCTCTGGGGCAGACCCTTCCTCAGTGTATGGGACAGTTCCCCAGGACACAGAGCATCTTTCCACCATTACCCACCTCCCCCTTCATCAAGATATGCAAAAATGTTCCCAAACATGTGTGGAATGTGTGTTACAGAACACAGTCCTAGTCCAAGGAACCTTAAGAACAATGGACCATGACTGCCATCCACCTCTGCAGTGTGAATCTGCTTCCTCCGGTCCCACCCCCCGCTCTTTGGGTGGCCCTGGAGACACCCTCTCCCAGGCATCTCTGTGGCTGATGGCCTGGGGGTGTCTTTTAAGCCCACCCTGGGCCCAGCTGCTCTTCCATTCTATTCCATATTAGCAGTGGGAGAAGAGCTCCCATCCTAAGTGTATTCCAGGCCTCAACTGTGGCCCCAACCCTGGGCTATGTGGAGTCGTAGGGGCCTCAGAGACAGGACTCACTCAGCCCTGTTCTCTCTGGATTCAGACTCGCATGCCAGGGGTCTGGCTGAATGTCCCAGACTTTAATATCATGTTTTCTTCGAAATAGAGGCCTACTACACCCTAAGTGTCTCTGGTCTGCTGGGGAGCAGGCATGCCAACCGGTAGAGCCGTCACAGCTGGGTGTGGGGAAAGCCCAGGACCTGTGACGGCTCCTGGGAAGAAGTGGGAGCACGCATGGTGGACGAGCTGTCCCAGGTCAAGGGTTCAGCAGAGCCCACCAGTCTGGAAAGGTGCTTCCTCGTTACAAGCTCCTCAGGCCTCAAGACAGTGTGTGGTGGAGCACATGCAGTGGGGGGATGTTTTGCTTGACTGAGTTCCCATCTGGAGCCCGATACTGTACCTAACATGTACACGTGGGGACGCCCCACAGAACACGCCTGCCTGCAGGGCCCCAATGGACCAGTGTGTACAATGGGGTGGATCTGCAAAGGTGGTGGCACTTTGCTTCCTTCTCTTGGACAGGTTTCCTCATGCGGGGACTGGCTGGTATAGACAAGCTCTGAATCTCTCCAGTAAGACCAGAGTATGAGGCTAAGTCACACAACTTCTCTGACATCAGGCCACAAGAGGAATCCCTGAAGATGGCATGTCAGGTTATCACAAGGACCCCTAAGAAAAAGGTGACGAAACCATCAGGGCTTTTCAGGTCAGGATTAGGTGGGTTAACCTGTACTTTGACATACCTCACGGCCCTGTGACATTCAACTTAGGCAAAGATCCTGGTCATGCCGACATGGAACATAAGGGGTTATGCTTCTCTTCTAGTTTGAGAACCTTCAGGAGCCTGTGAGCTCCAGGGGCCGGGGGCGGGGGGCTGGTCCCCTCCAGTGTTTCACACACGGGCCAACAGACATTTGTGGGGCAGAGGTGTTTAGCCATGCTGAGATGCCCGTTAACCAGGACCAACAGAGTCTGTCTAGATACGAGTTGCAGAAACAATTTTCATGATAGACACCAAGCACCATACTCTTCTCTTGTTCTCTGTTTTGAAGAAACAACCCAGCGGAGAAATAAATGATGTTGCATGCAGGAGTTTTCCTTGGAACTGTATCAAGGATGGACAAAATTTTCCAAGGAACACAAGAGACTGAAGTCAGAGGAGAGGGCACTTTGTAGAAGACTCACAAGTGAAGGCATCCTTAACCCCTGGCCGTGTGGTATGACAACTCCACCCCTTGCTATCTGTGAGGATTTAATCTGATCACTTAACTCTCAAAAGGATCTGTTTTGTCATCCTAAAATGGGGTGATACCCCCTTATCTTGCCTACCAAGAGTCAATATGGTCTTTTCAACAAATGGTGCTGGCACAACTGGTATCTGTATGCAAAAGGATGAGGTCGGACCTCTACTTCACAATACACATAAATTAACGCAAAATGGATTAAAAACCTAAACCTATAAAACTCTCAGAAGAAAACATAGGTGTAAATCTTTGTGAACTTGGATTGGGCAAACAATCTCAGAGGAAAAAATAGATACATTGGACTCTTGCTAAATGAAAAGCTATTATGCTTCAAAGGACACTATCAAGAAAGTGAAAAGACACCCAACAGAATGTGAGAAAATATTTGCCAGTCATATATCTGGTAAGGATCTAGTATCTAGAATATGTAAAGAACTCCTACAACTCAACACCAAAGAGACAACTAACCCAATTTAAATATGGGCAAGTGATTTGCATACCATTTCTCCAAAGAAGATATACGAATGGCCAATAAGCACATGGAACGATGCTCAACTTCATTAATCATCAGAGAAATGCAAACCAAATCACAGTGGGATGCCACTTGACACCCACTAGGATGGCTATAACAAAAAAGACAGACAATAGCAAGTGTTGGCAAGAATGTATGGATATGGGAAGCCCCATCCATTGCTGGTGAGAATGTAGAATGGCGCAGCCATGCTGGAAAACAGTGGCAGTTTCTTGAAAGAGTAAAGAGTTATCATATTACCCAGCAATCCTACCTCTAGGTATAAATAGGAGAAATAAAATATACATGCATACAAAACTATGTGCATGAATATTCAGAGCAGTATTATTCATACATGTTAAGAAGTGGAAATAATCCAAATGTCCATACAAAAACGAGACCCGTATATATGCTGTCTACCAGAGACCCACTTCAGACCTAGGGACACATACAGACTGAAAGTGAGGGGACGGAAAAAGATATTCCATGCAAATGGAAATCAAAAGAAAGCTGGAGGAGCAATTCTCATATCAGACAAAATAGACTTTAAAACAAAGACTATTACAAGAGACAAAGAAGGACACTACATAATGATCAACGGATCAATCCAAGAAGAAGATATAACAATTGTAAATACTTATGCACCCAACAAAGAAGCAGCTCAATACATAAGGCAAATACTAACAGCCATAAAAGGGGAAATCGACAGTAACACAATCATAGTAGGGGACTTTAACACCCCACTTTCACCAATGGACAGATCATCCAAAATGAAAATAAATAAAAAACACAAGCTTTAAATGATACATTAAACAAGATGCACTTAATTGATATTTATAGGACATTCCATCCAAAAACAACAGAATACACATGCTTCTCAAGTGCTCATGGAACATTCTCCTGGATAGATCATATCTTGGGGCACAAATCAAGGCTTGGTAGATTTAGGAAAATTGAAATCGTATCAAGTATCTTTTCCGACCACAATGCTATGAGACTACATATCAATTACAGGAAAAACTCTGTAAGAAATACAAACACATGGAGGCTAAACAACACACTACTTAATAACCAAGAGATCACCGAAGAAATCAGAAAGGAACTCAAAAATACCTAGAAACAAATGACAATGAACACACAACAACCCAAAAGCTATGGGATGCAGCAAAAGTAGTTCCAAGAGGGAAGTTTATAGCTATACAAGCCTACCATAAGAAATAAGAAACATCTCAAATAAACAACCTAACCTTACACCTAAAACAATTAGAGAAAGAAGAACAAAAAAACCCCAAAGTTAGCAGAAGGAAAGAAATCATAAAGATCAGATCAGAAATAAATGAAAAAGAAATGAAGGAAACGATAGCAAAGATCAATAAAACTAAAACCTGGTTCTTTGAGAAGATAAACAAAATTGATAAAACATTAGCCAGACTCATCAAGAAAAAAAGGGAGAAGACTCAAATCAATAGAATTAGAAATGAAAAAGGAGAAGTAACAACTGACATTGCAGAAATACAAAGGATCATGAGAGATTACTAGAAGCAACTATATCCCAATAAAATGGACAACCTGGAAGAAATGGACAAATTCTTAGAAATGCACAACCTTCTGAGAATGAACCAGGAAGAAACAGAAAATATGAACAGACAATAACAAGCACTGAAATTGAAACCGTGATTAAAAATCTTCCAACAAACAAAAGCCCAGGACCAGATGGTTTCACAGGCAAATTCTATCAAACATTTAGAGAAGAGCTGACACCTATCCTTCTCAAACTCTTCCAAAATACAGCAGAGGGAGGAACTCTCCCAAACTCATTCTACAAAGCCACCATCACTCTGATACCAAAACCAGACAAAGATGTCACAAAGAAAGAAAACTACAGACCAATATCACTGATGAACATAGATGCAAAAGTCCTCAACAAAGTACTAGCAAATAGAATCCAACAGCACATTAAAAGGATCATACACCATGATCAAGTGGGGTTTATTCCAGGAATGCAAGGATTCTTCAATATATGCAAATCAATCAACGTGATACACCATATTAACAAATTGAAGGAGAAAAACCATATGATCATCTCAATTGATGCAGAGTAAGTTTTCAACAAAATTCAACACCCATTTATGATAAAAACCCTCCAGAAAGTAGGCATAGAGGGAACTTTCCTCAATATAATACAGGCCATATATGACAAACCCACAGCCAACATCATCCTCACTGGTGAAAAACTGAAACCATTTCCACAAAGATCAGGAAGAAGACAAGGTTGCCCACTCTCACCACTCTTATTCAACATAGTTTTGGAAGTTTTAGCCACAGCAATCAGAGAAGAAAAAGAAATAAAAGGAGTACCAACTGGAAGAGAAGAAGTAAAGCTGTCACTGTTTGCAGATGACATGATACTATATATAAAGAATCCTAAAGATGCTACCACAAAACTACTAGAGCTAACCAATGAATTTGGTAAAGTAGCAGGATGCAAAATTAATGCACAGAAATCTCTTGCACTCCTATACACTAATGATGAAAAATCTGAAATTGAAATTAAGAAAGCACTCCCATTTACCATTGCAACAAAAAGAATAAAATATCTAGGAATAAACCTACCTAAGGAGACAAAAGACCTGTATGTAGAAAATTATAAGACACTGATGAAAGAAATTAAAGATGATACAAATAGATGGAGAGATATACCATGTTCTTGGATTGGAAGAATCAACATTGTGAAAATGACTCTACTACCCAAAGCAATCTACAGATTCAATGCAATCCCTATCAAACTACCACTGGCATTTTTCACAGAACGAGAACGAAAAATTTCACAATTTGTATGGAAACACAAAAGACCCCTAATAGCCAAAGCAGTCTAGAGAAAGAAAAACGGAGCTGGAGGAATCAGGCTCCCAGACTTCAGACTATACTATAAAGCTACAGTAATCAGGACAGTATGGTACTGGAACAAAAACAGAAATATAGATCAATGGAACAGGATAGAAAGCCCAGAGATAAACACACGCACATATGGTCACCTTATCTTTGATAAAGGAGGCAAGAATATACAGTGGAGAAAAGACAGCCTCTTCAATACGTGGTGCTGGGAAAACTGGACAGCAACATGTAGAAGAATGAAATTAGAATAGTCCCTAACACCATACACAAAAATAAACTCAAAATGGATTAAAGACCTAAATGTAAGGCCAGACACCATCAAACTCTTAGAAGAAAACATAAGAAGAACATTCTATAACATAAATCACAGCAAGATCCTTTTTGACCCACCTCCTAGAGAAATGTAAATAAAAACAAAAATAAACAAATGGGACCTAATGAAAGTTAAAAGCTTCTGCACAGCAAGGGAAACCATAAACAAGATGAAAAGACAACCCTCAGAATGGGAGATAATATTTGCAAATGAAGCAACTGACAAAGGATTAATCTCCAAAACATACAAGCAACTCATGCAGCTCAATAACAAAAAAACAAACAACCCAATCCAAAAGTGGGCAGAAGATCTAAACAGACATTTCTCCAAAGAAGATATACAGATTGGCAACAAACACATGGAAGAATGCTCAACATCACTAATCATTAGAGAAATGCAAATCAAAACCACAATGAGGTATCTTCTCACACCAGTCAGAATGGCCAACATCAAAAAGTCTAGAAACAATAAAAGCTGGAGAGGGTGTGGAGAAAAGGGAACACTCTTGCACTGTTGGTGGGAATGTAAATGGATATAGCCACTATGGAGAACAGTATGGAGGTTCCTTAAAAAACTAAAAATAGAACTACCATACGACCCAGCAATCCTACTACTGGGCATATACCCTGAGAAAACCATAATTCAGAAAGAGTCATGTACCAAAATGTTCATTGCAGCTCTATTTACAATAGCCAGGACATGGAAGCAACCTGTGTCCATCGACAGATGAATGGATAAAGAAGATGTGGCGCATATATACAATGGAATATTACTCAGCCATAAAAAGAAACAAAACTGAGTTATTTGTAGTGAGGTGGATGGACCTAGAGACTGTCATAAAGAGTGAAGTAAGTCAGAAAGAGAAAAAAAAGAAAATGGTCAGAAGAACCTAGGGTCAAGACGGGAATAAAGACACAGACCTATTAGGGCATAGACTTGAGGACACGGGGAGGGGGAAGGGTAAGCTGGGACAAAGTGAGAGAGTGGCATGGACATATATACACTACCAAACGTAAAATAGATAGCTATGGGAAGCAGCTGCATAGCACAGGAAGATCAGCTCAGTGCTTTGTGACCACCAAGAAGGGTGGGATAGGGAGTGTGGGAGGGAAGGAGGGAGACGCAAGAAGGAAGAGATATGGGGATATACGTATATGTATAACTGATTCACTTTGTTATAAAGCAGAAACTGACACACCACTGTAAAGCAATTATACTCTAACAAAGATGTTAAAAAATTTTTTTTTAAATCCAAATGCCCATCAACTGATGAATGGGTAAAATAAAATGTGGTATATTCTTACAATAAAATAGTGTTATTTTAGCATTATAAAGGAAAAACGTTCTGATGCATGCTACAAGATGGACGAACTTTGAAAATATCATCCTAAGTGTAAGAAACCTGACATAAAAGGCCACATGTTGATCACATGTGTGATTCCATTTGTATGAAATATCCAGAATAGGCAAATTTCTAGAAAGATGATACTCGTGCATGGGTTCCCAGTGCAAAGGTGACAGGATTCTCACCCCGCCACGGATACCTCGTATTTGCCTCTCCCTTTATCCCCCACGTACGTCCTGGGCCTCTCAGGGGAACACAGGCTGAGACCCCAAGGTGGCCCTGGGTCTGAAGGTCGCTAAGCCCTACTGCAGGGGAAGGGAGACACAAGCCTTCCCCACTGGCTCCATGCTGGAGCCGAGACGCCATGAGGACAGAGGCAAATCTAGGCGTCCTGCACTGCCCTCAGACAGTCAAGTGGCTGTGGTTTACCAGGGGCCAACACTTGCTTCTGGGCGACAGCTGTAGGGCAGGATGCATCTAAAAATCACCTGGGAAATCTTGTCGAAGGCAGTTTCTGAGTCTGAGGCGGCTCCTGGCTTCTGGGAACGCTTCCACATGACCGTGATGTGCAGCCGTGGTCAAGAACCCTGTGTCAGACCCTGGTGCCCGGAAATGAGCACAGTGCTCAGGGGAGAAAGGGCCAGAACTAAGGGCAGGAAGAGCCGAGATAAAAAATTATTTTGCTGCAAAATAAGTTCTACATTCTTCTTTCTCGGTAGGATTTTTAAGAGCAAGGTGAGTAACTATGTGTCTGTTTGTTTAATCATGATTAAACAGGAAGGTGAACGGAGCAATTTCTCAAGCCTCCATCCAGTTCTCCAATCCTATGCTATTTAGTCCCTATGGGGCAGCGGGGTGAAGCTGGGGAAGGAGTGGAAGTCTTTTTGGAAAGCACCAATGAGTTTTTCTGATGTGACTGTGAGGTAGAGTGAAGAGTTACCGGTGAGTTTTTTTCCTAGGATATAAATACTGCATATTCAAGCAGCTCCCCTCTCTCCTCGCTCCCACCACACGCTTGTTTTGCTTAAGTGGAATTTGCTTCACAATTCCTCCAGGACACAAAGCTGCTCTGAAGCCCCCCGAGGAGGGAGACAGGTGACTGCACAGGTGTAAGACACCTGGCGGGGGGGCTGGGAGTCAGGTGCTGGGGGACGAGCTTGTCTTACTGGACAGCGCATTTATCACGGTGCTTTATGGACGTGGTCACGGACATTTATCTTAGCCACTGTCGCATTTCAACTTGAGTGATACATTTTCATTTTAAATCAGACTCACAGAGGGCCATAGTTCTTATGGAGGATAAAAACAGACAGGTAGACTGAAGCCTGAGACCAGGGTGAGGGAGCGCCAGAGGCCGCGGCTGGCCAGTGACTCTGCATTCCTCCTCTCTGGCTTGGTGGACTGTGTGGGCACTGGCATCCATTAATTTCGGAACAGGGCTAAGAGCTCCACACGCAGGGCATCGGTAGGCTGGATGCAGGGACCTGGCCTGAGATCCCAGCTGAAAAGGGCTGCTTTTGGCTCAGGCTCCTTGGGGAAGAGCCCTCTGGACATTTCATCACAAGTCCCTGCCACCCTGGACCATGCGTTCCCTTTCCCTTTGCCATGTTCTTCCCTGTAAAGTGATACCTGCCCTGTGGCCACAGAAGGAGGAAAAATGTAGGAAAATGTTATGAGTTGTAATCCCCGTAATCAAAGAAGCCATTCAAGTTTCCTTTGGAGACAGCTGTGCAAAGCTATGGCTGCCTGACGAGCTCATGCACGTGACATCACTTGGCTGCACTGAGTCTCAGCAGCCACGGAAGCTGAAGTCTTTTTGTGATGACCCTCTGGTCCCACGAAGGTCTCCTCGAGTCAGGTCAACAAAATGACTGCTCACCTCTACAGTGAGGGAGCACACGTGACACCTGTGTGTTTCCTTCAGTGGCAAACACCTTGACAGGCACGCAGTATCCGTTAAACCTCACTCACTTCACCCCCAGACACAGCAGACACACACCAGGCTTCTGGATGAAGCAGTTAGGTAGCATTTTGTTTTCAACCAGCGAGGTCACTCCACGTGGCTACCAAGGCTGGCAGGTACCGAAAGTCAGGCCACGTGCAGAGCCAGAGACTCCGGGTGTGGCGGTTTGCCCCGCAGCCCTTCCCTCTCACCACTCACCTTCCAAAGAAATGCCACCCGAGGTGCTGTGACTTGGCGGTGGGGAGAAGTTGGGGTCCAACTGAAATAAGATGGTTGATTCAACTCCGTCTCGACACTAACAAAAGCGTCACAACACTATGGTGCCGCTTTCCAAAAGTTAGTGTCTCAAACGGCAGTTTGGGGAGGAAATCCTCTCTTTGACCCTTCAGCAAAATCTGCTACGATAGCAAACAGGAGGAGGATACGGAACGCAGTGTTCTGGATCTAATCCCAAACATTTAAATCACAGCATTAAGTAACATCTTCTGTGATACCAGAAAATACCAGGCTTTCTTTCCTTCCCTACAATACCTTTCCATCATCCAACTGTGTTTTGCAATTACAAAAGCAAAAAGTACAGATGCCCTTGTAATTATCTGCTGGGAATAAGTCTGAAACAATTAGGGAGGAAGGGAAAGACACCCGTCAGCTGCCCCGCAAGAGGCCAGCAAGTCTGTGGGCGTCTCCACTTCACCGGCAACTCTGTCTGCAGCCAGGTGGAATGAACAGCAGAAGTGGTTCTCCATATGAATCGAAAGACTCGGAGGGAATGCGTTCTCTTGGCTGCCAAGGAAGGGGCTGTCTGGATGAGGCGAAAAGCAGCCCTGGCACGCTAAGACTGGAGGACTGAGCAGGGGGAACAGGCACTGAGCTGATCTCCCCCATCACTGGACAGGAAGAGCAACCTACCACCCCTTCCAGACCTGGACCACACGCCGCGCCCTGACTGGCCGTAACCTCCGGCTGCCTCCTCATCAATTCGAATACTCCTCACCCTTCAAGGCCCAGCTCACGTCTTACCTCCTCCATGAAGACATGTTTCCTCCTAAACTTGCACCTACAACAGTTAGTTGTTCTCTAACTGCTTTAGGCGTGTAGCACTCACTCCTCCTAGACTGTGAGCTCCTGGTGGGCAGAGGCCATGCCTTACATCCTGAATCCCCTCAGAGCAATCGGCATGGAGCTAGATGCTCGATACAGGATGAGACATGCTGTGGAAGGACAGATTAACAGGAGAAAGGGATACCATGAAGGCAAGAAAACCTTCTCATGCTACAAAAACTCATGGGAGACCACAGGAGTAAAACGCTCTCCCCTTCCTCTTCCACCTCCAAAACAGATGGTTTTGTACTGTGTCAGCAAAACCAGTGGGTGGCACACGCTGTCACTCCGATTGATTTCACAGTGAGGCTGCGAGGAAGCTCCATGGGTGAATCGGAGATGACAGAGATGAGCAGGGGCCTCTGCCTGAAGCATGGTCTACAGTTCAGCATGTCAGACTCAAAGACTTCTAGCCTTTTCAGCATGTCAGACTCAAAGACTTCTAGCCTTTCCTTGACGTTCTCCAAGAAAAGAGGGTCATGCCCTCTGCAAGCCATTTGTCCTACTATTAAACAATTCATTCTGTTAGAAAGTTCTTGGCGAAACAGGGTGCTCCTTGTATACTGAGACGGGTCCCCAAGCTTCCATCTACCTTAGACTATCTCATTTTCAAAGGGTCCCAATGTTCACGCCTCCCATTGGACAGGCCCAGCATTAGCACCCATTATATGTTACACAAAAAGATGAGCGCCTGGGTTTCTCTGCTTACCTCCAGACCTCATACAGCACAGGTATGCTTGTGAGGACCTGTGATCCCTAAGTTTCCTGCACAGGGATCCTCAACAGTTTAACATGGGACATCTCAGCTCTATTCTGTTTTGACGTACTTTAGACAATTCTTAGACTGACCTTTTCAGTTGCTTGGAGAGTTCTGAGAACTCCAGAATGCTCTTTTGAGGCGACCAGGTACATCAGGATTTCACAAAAACAAAGCTAGAAATGTCTGATATAGGCATGTCCTACCCTGATAATTACCCCAGAAGGATGCAGCTTCTCACTCATATCTGGATGAGGAATAAATATGTTATTAAATGCTTATGTGCCTGGCACTGTGCTGAGGACTTCAGATGCATTACCTCATTTATCACAACAGTCCATGACGTAAGTATGACCATTCTACTAAATAATGAGGGAACCCAGGCTCAGAGAGATTAATTTACTCGCCTGTGGTCACCCAGCCTAGGAGTCTGGGAGCTAACACTGAAATCTAGGCCTGACTCTGAGGCCCAAGGTCCAACCACCAGGTTCTGATGGCTCCAGTCCAGGCCGCGCTTCTGCAGTCTGGTCTTTTATTTACAAGCTGGAGAGGGCAGGGAGCAGCTCCACACCAGGCCTCCAGCCTGGGCCCAGCCCACAGGACCCCACCTGTCCCCGCACTCCTCCGAGACACCTGTTTGGAAGAAGAGTGAAGAAACGCTTCACTGACGTAAGCAGTTAAGATGTTTGCCAACCACCACCCGGCAGAGCAGGGCAGGGTGATTCTAGTCCAGCCGGAGCACAGCCAGCTGGTGACCCTGGGCAGCTCACTTCCTTCTCGGGGCCTCCCTGGTGAAGATGCATCTTAAATCAGGAAGCACCCACACCTACACGTACAGCTAAAGTGAGCTCAGGCCACAACACACTTTTGCCGCAAACTGCCACCTTCTATTTTCCATCTGAAGTTATTTCGTTAAACAAACAAGATGTTGGCCACAGCCCATTAAATTGCTTTCCTGACCCACTAGTGGGTTGCGATGCAGTTTTGAGAGACACTGGACTCAAGATGCGGGATTAAAGAAACCTTCCCGGGAGCCCAGCAGAGAGAAGAGCCAGGAGCCGGAGTGGGGCCCGGCTGCCAGTGGAACACGGTTTGAAAACCAGTGGCTCGACAGCTCCCTAGCGTCCTTGTCAAGTTCTTAAGTGGAACAAACTATGCCTGGTCTGAACCCTGTGCTTGGAGCACCACTGAAAGGCCATCCAATCAGCCAGGCTACAATACTTGAACTCAAGATTGAACCACTGTGCCCGCAGCCTGAGCCCCTTCCGCTCAATCAAAAGGCGATGTGGACGCTGCAGGGCAGGAAGAAGGGGCACAGAGCCTTCACCTAAGAGGGGCAAGCGTGGCCCACCTCATTAATCGTGGAGTTGTCAGCCAGATGTGTTCAGACCCCAAGGTCCAAAAATGAGATGGAGCCCCAGGACACTCCTTGTCTGTTTTCTAAGAAGAGAGATGTGGTTGAAAGACAGTAATAGCAGCCTTCTACCTCCAGCTGGAGCAGATCATTCTGAGCAATGCTTGAACCTGCTGGGTTTTGAGAAGCTGCACGGATGTTGCAGATTAGGGACAGTTCTTTGCACCTTCCAGGTCAAATGCAAATTCCTAATTCCATCAGCAACTTCCTTTCCAGGTGCAACATCTGGGAGCCGTTGATGGTTAAGTTGTTTTTGGGTAACTGACCACTGCATATGAACGTTTCCTCAGCTGCAGTGGGAAAGTGCCAGGTGGAGATGGCAGGAGGGGGGCTGGGCTGCCTCTCCTCCTCCCCATTTCTGGCTCCTTCCTCCTTCTGTCACTTAGGGGACCTTCTTCAGACAGGTGGGTCCCTGTGGAAAATACCACAGGCTCTGCGTTGCTACAGTGCCCTGTTCAGCTCCAGTTCCTGGCAGAAGATGTTTGGCTTACGTGATTTCACGGGGGCTAGTTGGTCGCTATCCGTACCCCGCCCCTATTGCAGGCCAGTGTCCAGCAGAGGGGATCCACGGTCTTGGCACAGCTTCAACAGACACTGGGGTGGCTCAATGGCCTATCCACAATGCAAATTAGATCGTGACAGCGGTCTTTTAGCTCGAAGAAATGACATTTTCCATCATATATCTGATTCTATATGAAAAGGTAAAGGGGTCCATTGACAGATGAATAGATAAACAAGATGTGGTCTCTACATATAAGGGAATATTATTCAGCCTTAGAAAAGGAAGTTCTGACACATGCTACAACATGGATGAATTTTAAAGACATTATGAGAAGTGAAATAGGCCACGCACTAAAAGACAAGTACTGCATGATTCCACTTACACGAATCATCAGTGTAGAGTCATCAAAATCACAGAGACAGAAAGTAGAATGCTGGCTGCCAATGGAGGCAATGGTGAGTAGTGCTTAATGGGTACAGTTTCAGTTTTGCAGGCTGAAAGAGTTCTGTGGATGAATAGTGGTGACGGTTGTACAAGTAAGAATGGACTTAGTACCACTGAACTGTACACTTAGAAATGATTAAGACGGTAAATGTTAGTGTATTTTGCCACAATAAAGAACAAACAAGCAAAAGGTAAAGAGGACAAGGTAGGACTTGGGCACAGGAGAAATCCCCTTGGCGACTCCAGCCAGCTTGACACCCAGACCAATGCCAAGTTGAAATCTGAAAAGCTGTCCAGGAGGATGTTACTGTTGACACCCATATTTCTCAGCCCAAACTGAAATTCTGTCTGTCAGCGCCCTGCTTGAGCCCTCAGTGTTGGGGAACATTTCTGGAGGCTCTGTCTTGGGGGACAGCACGTAAGAGGGTTCCCTGGGGAGCCAGGCTCCAGGGGCCACGGTACCTGGACGGGTAGCCAGCTGCGCTGATCCGAATGGTCTCCAACACCCCGCACGCTCGGAGCTGCTGCGCTGCTCTCTTCGGGTCAAAGCTGAAAAGCACAAGACAAGCAGTGAGTGCCGCACGGCAAAGGCGTGGGACAGGGAGGGGGAGAGCCCGCCCCTCCCGCACAGGCACCCTGGAGCTCAAGGTCAGGGGCCAAGCACAGACTAAAGAACAGTGACTGGCAGCACGTGAGCCATCTCAGCATCTTCAGGTCTGTGCACATTCTTATTCGCACCTGGGATACTCCTCTTCTCTGCCCCCCGCATTCTGTCCACCCACCAAGGCTCATTCCTGCTTCCTCTGCAGAGCCCTCCCTCATTATCTCCATACACAGGGGCATCTGTCTTAATTCAACAGCCAAATCATACACACTCGGCACCACAAGCATTATTTGGCTCCAGAGTTAAGACGGGGAGTGTCTCAGGCCACGCAGACCTGGGTTTGAATCATGACGTGATCACTTATAGCTGCATGTGTGATTTGGGGCAAGTAACATAAACTTGCACGGCAGTATCTTCATCTGTCAAGTGGGGATCGTAGAAGCACCCCTTTCAGAGGGTTAGTGTGAAGACGAAATGTAATGGCCCATGAGAGCAGTGAGAACAGCGTCTGGCAGAACATAAGGGCACACGTGTTGTTAGCTACTATCATGATAGGTGCCCAGTTAAGAATCATATAGATGAAGAACTTTATCTTCCTGTCTTTAGAGATATGAGCCATGACTTCAACAACTCACCCACCCTAAAATGCTACATCTAGCACTGAAAACCCAGCTTTTATTCTGGGTATATGTGTATGTGTATGTCTGGGTATACGTGAATGTCCTACACATATACTGAGTAGGACACTGGAATAAAAAGTCAGACATGGTCTGGATTTTCTAAGAGCATCCACACTTGAAGAGAAGTGTATAGAAGAAGTAAACCACAAGGCAGTATGTGATAAAGGTGGTAAAAATGCTGAAAGAAACTGGAGGGAAAGATGTTGAGGTTCGCTGGGGTAATCAGGGAGTCTTCGTGGAGAAAGAATTAAGCTGAACTAGAATTAATCATTTATATTTGGGATGAGGAATAAGTGTTTCCATTTCTTTCTGGCTGTTCTGAAGCCTGGATACAAGCCGAGGGCCTCTTGCTCCTTGCACTCTGGGAGGAGGGAGGGCAGGGGTGAGGCCCTCCAGACTCAGCCCCGGATCCTGCGGATTGTACTGGCTTCAGCGCACACCTGGCCGGGCAGTCGGGCAGCCTACTTGCCCTGTTGGGTAAATGCAGATGGCAGCTTCTTTACTTCTAGGACCCAGGAGGGCTCAGCAGGCAACCTCTCACCACATTTGTCTGCCATGCTCCCGGACAGCCCCAGATGCTCTTCTCCCAGCAGCTGGACCCATTCAGGATTCTGGAATTCTGCAGGAAGGACGTGGCCTGGGGTCGACTGCCCTCGATTCACATCTCTCCATGGGACACACCCTCTCTGTCCTCCCATCTCTACGACCTGCTCGGCCCCTGGTCACGTTGCTCTCCTACTCTGAGTTGCGCGTGGGCCAGAGGCCCAGGAGTCCACTGAGGCAGATGGTGCCCTGCAGTGGCCTGGGCTCAGCGGGCACTTGGTGGTGGGGAAACAGCAGGCCTTTTCCAAGTGACTGAAGACAGCGAGCTGACCTTCCCCGGGCACTCTCTTGGTTCCAATGCGCAGGGCTCGGCGTCCCAGGAGACGCCCTCGTCCTCCTCCAGGCCTGGGCTCACTCTGACTTCCTCCCACCTACCCCTGCCTGCTCAAGTCCTCCCTTCTTTGGACACCCAGCTCGTCCATACAGTCTTCCTGATGACTCCAGCCCCAGGGCGAACATGGCACTTTGAGCGTGTAAGGCACAACTAAGCGCTGAATTCTGCAGAGTCCTGGACACCAACAGTTACTTCAGAGGAGTTAATTTCATCTTTTTTAGGCAGAGAAGAAGCTCCTTAGAGGAAGGGTCTTACAGGACGAAAGGAAACACTCGCGCCGAGACTAGACCGTAGGCTGAACCTCTTACTATGCCACCTACTTTGTAATTTTGCTGAGGCCGCCCCAGGATTCGGCTCAGTTCTGGGATCTGAGGAGGACCTTCATAAGGGTAGTGGTGATCAGTTTCATAAGAAGCTGTACGTCCGAGGGACATAAAGGCTGCCTGTGACCTCGAGAGATCCAAGGCGGCCTTTGGGAGGCAGCCTCTGCCGTTTACAGGTTCTGCTCCTCTCGCCTCTCAAGTGGTCAGCTGGGCCCTGAGTCAGGAACGCAACGTGGACGTGCTTGTCCTTGGGAAAGGTTTTCTGCTCACAGCAGCCTCTCCCTCGAGGCACCCTGCAGCCGGGATCTCGACTGGCCATCGGCTTCTTCCCTTCGCTTGCCACAACTACGGGGTCAAGTTCAACCTGCTGCACATGGTGGGGACGGGCAGCATGCTTGGCGAGCATCTGTGACCTCTAGTCCTTTGTGAGCTGTGGGTCTAGCTGGGGTCCCTACTTCCTCCACGACCTCCTGCTGCTTCCTGGGTGGAAAAATGAGCTAACTGTCACTGACAGGCCCTTCCCTCCTTCAAAGGACTATTACTCTTCCCCAGCACCCCCATCTCCTCCTGCTCTGGACCCCGGTATCATGTCTGTGAAAACTGGGCATGCCAGCCCTGAACCAGGTCCTGTCTGACGGCTGGAGAGTGGCTTGGGAACATGACCCCTGCTCCCATGCAGTGCTGTGGAAGCTCTTTGGGGGAAACGTCTTCTCTTGGGGCCCACACACCGAGTTGGTCCCATGGAAGGCATGTGACAAATAAATTTTGAACTCAGCTTTAACATTCTTCCCTGCTTCTTGATGACCTCAGCAAAATCCCGTCCTTCTTCACACATCCTCTTCCCCGTCGTGGGGGAAACGAGCAAGGCTGAAGGGGAACTTGGACTGGCCTTAGCTCTGACACCAGCAGCTAATGTCACCTTGGGCAAAACACTCTCTCTGGACCTCGTCTTCCTCACTCATTCAATGAGAGCTGAGAATATCTGCCCAAGTCTAATCCACTGGTTTGTTGTAATGATTGAGTGACGTAAAAGAGAGGAAGCTGTTAGAAAAAACCCAAGAAGACAGTATACCAAGAAGATACTGCCATGACCCTCTCCTGTCCACACCCCCCAGGGGACACGTAAAGCCTGTCAGACTTCTGTACCTTAATCTTATCTCCCTGATAGTAAAGAAAACTCACTGTTAAACTCTCTCAGTCTGCCTCCCTGCATTAGTTACCAGTAACTGGGAGTGAAGACCAGCCCTTCCACCTATTAAATTTGGGAGGGCCACAGTGCAGACAAGCAACACCTAAGTCTGGACTGAAAAATTACCAAAGATATGTAAGGGTCCAACTGCTGAAATGCAGGGTTATTCTCTCCTCTCAATAAACTGTGCAGGTTCAGCAGAGCCGGAAGCTTGCTGGACGCAGAGTGAGACCTCCGCCCGTGGTGCCGCCTGGTTGATTTCCACACAGGCTGCCTGGCGCTCTGCGGTGCTGTGCGCACAACACGCAGGAGTCCGAGGTGCTCAGGACCACCCGCTTCTAAGATCCGTGGACTGGCCTTCAGGAAACCTGGCCAGTTCCTCCGACGAGCCACCCCAGATGATCACACACACCCTAGGCCACCTCCTTCCTGGACACTTCACGCCCTCTCGCCTCCATGCTGCTGTGGCTTCTACAGACCCACTGACAGTCACTCCTTCCATGTGGTCAACAGTTATTTGTGGCTGGCAACTCCTTAAGGATGAAGGCTACGTCTTATTCACTGTCATTCCACCTGTCCTAGCCCAGTGCTCAGGACAGATGGTTTCTGAATGCAGGAAGAGGTAGAGAGAAAGACTTTTATAAAAGAGATGCTAACAAAGCATTCAGTGCAGGACAGCGGCTCTCCACTGGGGGCAATTCTGCCCTCCAAGGAACATGTGGTGATGCTTTAAAACATTTTTAGTTGTCACAATAGTAGGGATGTTCCCATCTAGTGGGCAGAGGTCGGGGATGCTGCTAAGCTTCTTCCAGCGCACAGGACACCCCACAGCAAAGAATTCCCTGGGCCAAAATGTCAAGAGTGCTGAGGTTGAGAAACCTAGTTTTAGGGGATGGGAGGAGGGATATAGCACTTTCCTTCCAGAATGTCAACATTATATATATATATATATATATATATATATATATATATTTTTTTTTTTTTTTTTTTTTTTTTTTTTTGCGGTACGCGGGCCTCTCACTGTTGTGGCCTCTCCCGTTGTGGAGCACAGGTTCCGGACGCGCAGGCTCAGCGGCCATGGCTCACGGGCCCAGCCGCTCCGCGGCACGTGGGATATTCCCAGACCAGGGCACGAACCCGCGTCGCCTGCATCGGCAGGCGGACTCTCAACCACTGCGCCACCAGGGAAGCCCAACATCATTTATTTTAATGGCATACATTTTTATACTTGTCACAAATAATCCCCATTACCTCCTTGAATTCTTCCATCAGTATAATTATTTCTTTAACCACAATGAACAGATGAGGAAATGAGACTAAGAGGGTAAAGGACTAGTTCGGGATTCGCCAAATAATTGGTAGCAGAGAATCCAGGCTTTCTGACTTGGTTCTGTATTTCCCCCCATTTTCTTTATTGGGAGGAAGATTTTGGTCCCGAAGGAAAAGGAGGGTCTTAGAAAAATGGGATATTAGGACTAGAAAGTCCCTTTGAAAGTCCCCAGTGTCTTCTCTCACTTGGGAGGGGAGACCCAGCATGAGAATTCGGCACATGGCGGGCGTCCGGTCTGACGAATGAACTGCCCAAGGTCGCGCTGGCTGGGGGGCAGAGCTGGTGCCAGCCCTGGACTCTCCTCTCCTGGGCCCAGTACTCCGCTCCTGCCCTTCACACATAATCTAAGTCTTTCACACATGCTGTGTTTCTAACAGCCTCTTTTCTTCTGGAGGCAGCTGGTAAACAGATGCCACACGGGGGGAATTCCTAAGCGTGTCTCGGAAACTTGGAGGAAGGGAGAAGAATGAACCGTCAGCACGCTTCAAAGAAGGCTGATTTGACGCTGTCTTCCTAACCTTTTTCAGCACAAGGTTCCTGTGAGTGGAATTCAAGCTTTATTAACTGATACAAATTGCAGAAGGCAGTTCAGATATTCATTCTGAGAGTCAGAGTTGCCAAAGTAAATTATTTCACAGAAAGAAATTATGCCAGGACCAAAAAGGAAATCAGAAAGATGGGAGGAAAGTGCTTGAAAAATTTTAAAATCCCTTCTCCGGCCAGAGGGAATAGCACACGTGGAGGCTCAGGGTAACCGAAGAGGCTGCAGAGGTGAGTGAGAGACCATTCTAAAGGCGCAGGGCAGTGTTCCAGGCAAGAGATGAAGAGAGTCTGAAACAAGGCTGAAGTGGAAGGGAGAGACGAGGGAGACCAGTGTGAGAAATTTTCAAGTAGACTCCTTGGGACTTTGACAACGACTGGATCCTGGGGAGTAAGGGAGAGGAAAGAATCAAGGGTCATGCTGTCCAGTATGGTAGCCAGTAGCCACTTGTAAGTAATTAAAATGAAATTCAGAATTCACTTTCTCAGTCACACCAGCCACATTGTAAGAACTCAATGGTCACATGTGACTAGCGGCTACCATGCTGGTCAAGGCAGATTATAGAAGAGTTCCATCATCACAGAAAGTTCTACTGGACAGCACCGGTCTAGAGAGACTTCAGGTTTCTGGTTTGGAAGAACGAAGTTTGGCGGGTGGATGAGATGTCAGGAAATCATTATGCCATTTACTACAACAGAGACCAAGTAAAGAGGAAACATTCAAGGGGGAGAGGATGAGTCTGGTGTCAGACACGTTGAATGTGAGGGGGCCAATGAAGCTGCAGCAGGCCTGCAGAAAGGCTGGCTGGAATCTGACACAACCCAGAAATGACAAAGATACTGAAGAGTCACTGCTCCCCAGATTTGGGTGAGGTCAACCATGGGACTGGTGACAGAAATGGAAGAAAATTTTTAAGGTAGGAGTAGTGGCAGAATTGGGGTTAGAGTGAGGGGAAGGTGAGCAAGTGTGGGTAACTCCGGAAGCCCAGCAGGAGAGGGGATGTGAGAAATGGGACCATCTGCATCGACACACTGCTTTAGGTTATGCTTCCTCCATCGAGAAGCCTTCCCTGACCACTCCGGACATACTCCGGTCTCTGAACTGAGCAGTCACTGTGAGACGCACTATGTCTGCATTTAACGGCACACTTCTAAGTGGTTCTCGGATTCGTGGGCGCATTCGACACCACTGTAAGCAACAGGGGATCGGGGAGCTGGACCTTCTCATCCCCCTGAATCCTCCAGACGGCAGACAGGCGCAACCTGTATTCGGCATATAAACCATCTGGGGAGTGCAGGACCAGCTACTCATCCTGCTGAAGAGTGCAGACCTCTGAGAGGCTGCCCCTGAACTTGTAAGGCCACACGAAGAGGCCGGCACTCACCGGAAGGGGAGCTTCTCGTCGTTGGGCTTGATGCAGCGGACGTAGTGCGGCGTTGTGGTGTTCAGGGTCTCCATGAGCAGGTGCAGGGAGGTGCGGAACTGGGGAGACAAAGATCAGTGACTGGTGATTTATTTGTCTTCAGCTTTGTGGCTGAATAAGGAACAAAAAGGAGCACACACAGACTGGTGGTAGTATCTGTCAATACTCTTATTGTTTAGATCATTCCTGTTTAACCCAGAACAGGGGGACACCCAGGGACCTGGTGTCAGACTCCAGCTCTGACAGCTACCTGGCTGCATAACCAAAACCAAGGCCCTCCCACATCCCCGGCACCGGGGCTCCTCAAAGCACGTGGGGAGAGACCGCCTGGATGCGTCTCATTCAGTGCCCCGATCAGATGAGAGAAGGTGAGCAAGTGCTAAGAGCGTGAGAGGGACCATCGCTGTGAATGGAGGCCCATGAGTCCTAAACGTGAGGCCCTGGAGCCCTGACACGTGGTGCCCGGGCATCCCGGGAATTACTGCCTTATAGGAAATGCTCAGAGCCGGGAATCCATCGAAGTATTAAGGTCAGTGGTTGCCAGGGGCTCAGCAGGCACTCTCTTCTCTTGGGAGACACACTGGACATAAAATCCCACAGCAAACCCACAGCAGGAGCTGTTTCTCAGTTTCTGGGTCCCCAGGCTATTGACCCCTCCCTCAACAACTGCACCTCTAGACGTCTGGCCTCGCCCACAGGTGTCTGTGGTCCGGCAACATCTACAATCCCCACAAGCATTAGACGTATCGTGTGGGGCTGGAGTCATCCTCTTTCTCTCTCCTGCCAGTTCCCTCAAGAGAAGCTTTCGCAGTTTCCTTCTTCAGAGGGCACAGAAAGACCAGGCTGGGCGCTGGGGATGCGGAGGCCGAGGCCACTCTGGCCTCCCTCTGACTCTGCACCTACATCCTTCGTCTCCAGAGAGGCAGCCCCGCTACACGTGCCAGGGCCCACAGCTCCCGCCACGAGGCCTGGGGCTGACCTGGTGGCCCACGGTTTTCTTGTGCTCCTTGTTGGAGGCTTTCAGGGGGGGTCTGGCAGAGCGAACGCTGATCTTTGAAGACGTGGCGGCAGCAGGAGCAGAGTCTTTGCCATCGTGGAACAAGTCAGCCACCAGGGGGAGCTAGAAACAAACACAGGAAGAAGACAGAGAACGAGTTCTTGGACTTTATGCTGCTTACACTCTTTCCAAGTAGCTTTCCAATACACGCCTGAGAGAACTGGAAACACACGTCCACATTATTCCTAATAGCGTTACACATGTACAGCATTATTCCTAATGCCCACAAAGCAGGGACAACCCAAATGCCCATCAACTGATGGACAGATGAGCAGAATATGGTGAATACACGCGATGCAGTATTACTCAACAAAAAATATAAAGGAATGAAGTCCTCATACATGCCACAACCTGTGTGAACCCTGGAAACACGCCAAGTGAAAGAAGCCGGACAGAGAGGACCGCACAGTGTGTGATTCCATTTACAGGAAATGTCCAGGGGACAGCAGGTCGTATACGGTTTGCCAGGGGCGAGGGGAGGGGCAAAGTGAAATGCCTGCTGATGGGGACAGAGTTTCTTTTTGGAGTGATGAAAATATTCTGGAATTTAGCATGGCGATAGTTGTACAACTTGGTAAATATACTAAAACCACTGAATTACACAATTTAAAAGGGTGAACTTTGGGTACAAGAATTATATCTCAATTTAAAGAAAGGAAAAATGTAATTTTCCCAGACAATCTCACTTAACCTTTACCTACAAAGATGGGCAAAACTTCTTTCCCTTCTGGTGTGGGAGAAGGTAGCTATGTTCTAAGAAAACTGTTTAAATTTTTCCATACTTATTATTACTGGGTCTTGTAAAGTTATTTAACTTCCTTAAGCCTTATTTTCTTCATCAGTAAAATAGGGATAAGAATGTACCCATTACGTGGAGTTGTTATGAGACTAAATAAGAATATATCCCTGTTAATGCACTGTGTGTACCAGGGTGAAGATCAGACCATGCGTGAGGGGCAGGTGGGACAGAGAGTCCCAGCCCTCCCCCGTCCCCTACAAAACTAGTCCTGCCAGCATCCCTTGGGGAAGTGGATGCTGGGGATAGAATCAAGTGTTGTAAGGCCACTACCACATTGCCTGCATGTGGGGAGGGAACAAAAGGAGCCCCAGGCCCCACTCTCCAGCCCTGAGCCACTCCCAATCCCAACAGAAGAGAGGCTCAAATGCTTGTGCCTCCGTGTCCAGGCTCCGGTCCGTCACATCCCCTGCACCTTTCTTCCCACAGCCCCCATAACGATGCTGTCTCCCATCTCCTCCCGCCAATTCTGAACGCCCTGAGTCTGTCTTCCGGGGGCTCTGCAATCGGATCCCACTCACCCCCTCTCAGATAATACCTTTTTTCTTTAAATTAATTTTTATTGGCGTATAGTTGCTTTCCAATGCTGTGTTAGTTCCTGCTGTACAGCAAAGCGAATCAGTTATACACATACAGGTATCCACTCTTTTAGACTTCCTTCCCACTTAGGTCACCGCAGAGCAGTGAGTAGAGCTCCCTGTGCTATACAGTAGGTTCTCATTAGTTACCTATTCTATACATAGCAGTGTATATGCGTCAATCCCAATCTCCCAGTTCATCCCACCCCTGCTTCCCCCCTTGGTAACCGTAAGTTTGTTCTCTATATCTGTGTCTCTATTTCAGCTTTGCAAATAAGTTCATCTCTACCGTTTTAGATTCCACATATAAGCGATATTATATGCCATTTGTTTTCCTCTTTCTGACTTCCTTCACTCTGTATGACAGTCTCTAGATGAAGCTGATCACTTTACTGTCACATAAACCAACACGCTTGTTATTCCCACCTTTGCTCACCTTTATTCTTATCTGAAACACCCACCCCCTTCTCCTACCTGCTCTCATCCCGAGAGCCCCATCTCTCAGGGTCTGGCCCTGCCTCCTCCACGACCCTTTCCCAGATCACTTCATCCACTCATTTCTGCCTCTCCCAGGCTCAGCCTGTGCCACCTGGGTACCACCCGAGTCTGTGCTGGGCCCTGAGCCCTAGGCTTGCTGAACCTACAGCCTCCTAGCCTTCCCCCTTGATGGAGGATGAGAGCTGAAGAGAAGACTAAAGGAGAAAATCCACGTGAGTACAGAGAAGAGTGCCCGGCATAGAATAAGCACTCATATATGATCTAGTTTTATTATTTTTATTGGGGGTATATATATATAAAATCTGTCTACATTGTGAAAGTACAGATGCCTGAGAAAGTTATATTTTTGAGCTGAAGAGGAAACAGAATCATAGAATTTAAATCTGGAAGAACCATAAAGATCAACCCTCAGCTTCCTGTGGCAGGTGAGGAAAGAGCAGCTCTGGGAGGAGGGACCTACCAGACCCTGCTTCAACCCCCAGTCGCCCCACAGCAACCACGGCGGGCGGCATCAGGTCGCCCAGGGCTGTTGGTTAATGGAGGAGCCAGGGCTGGAAGCACTGACCACGGCCTCCTCTCTGAAGACCTCTTCCCTGAGATTCAGCAGGTCCACATTCCTCCAACTTTCTGCCTACTTTTCCCAATGTGTTCTTTCCCAGCACCTTTCACTGGTCCATCTTCTGCACTTCTCTCCTTTGAGTTGCTGATCCCCAAAACTGCATCCTCACCACTTAATTTTTCTAACATTCATTCCCTGGACAGTATCCTTCATGCCCACGGCTTCAACTGTCACCTTCAAGCCCGTCTCTCCATCTTGATTTTCTTCCACTACCAGGGTCCGTAGTTCCAACCATCTGCTGAATATCCTGCTTCTCCTCCCTCTGGGTGTTCCACTGGAAACTCCAAATTCAACATGGCCCAAAACACCACCACCTGCTGTCTTCCCAGATTTAGGTTAGAGATCCTGCCATCACCCTACTTCTCATTCCCATCAATCACCAAGTTCTGTCCATGGTTAAGTCTCAGCAGTCCTTTCTCGATCAACCAGAAAATCGCTGCACTGGTTCAGGTCTACCTGAGCTCTCTCCTGGGTCACTACAGTCACCTACAAAAGTCGAGTGTCCTACCCCCAGGCATACGTTCATACAAACACATTCTACCCCACAGCCAGTTTTCTCTAAATCCAAACCATACCCAGTAACCCCCTGTTTACAGACCTGCTGGTCCTCACTGACCATGGCAGAGAGCCACCATCACACATATTAACTGAGAACAGGGGTAGGGGCTGGAGGGGTTGGGGGAGAGGACAGCCCAGGCATGGGGACTCTGTAAACTGGTGCTAGAGAGCCAAGGCACACGTGAGAAAAGGTCAGGTGCCCAGGCACAGTGGCGACTAGAAATTTCCATAGGGAAATAAATAATGGGAGGCTGAAGCCAGGTTCACATTCTGAAGACATCAGTGATTCAGTCTGCCAAGTCTAAACAATATATAAACTGATTAAATTATTCTAATTCATATACTTTCAGAAATAGACTTCCAAGATGTTTGAGTCTTGGGTAGAAGTTACCAACTGCGTGACTGCACTGTTTAAGGGGTCTAACGTACCGAAATCGTTAGTAGTGGCTTTTTCTGTGAAAAATCTGTTAACTTCTAAGGTCAGGAGCGTGTATCAGAACCACAGGAGGAACTTTGAAATCGGATTCAATTATAAGAGTATTTGAAAACGTAAGCCCCTTTCTCTTGCTTCAATCAGAAAAGCTATGCCTTTTTTTTTTAATTTGACATATTACAGGATTTATAACTTAAGAACAAAAAAGGAAAACTTTTGTTCAAGGCAGATTTTAATCTACACTGGCACTGTGCTATAATTTGGGAACAACCAAGGTTTAGTCTGGAGAATTTGAATTTTATTTTAAAAGTTATGTTTTAGGGCTTCCCTGGTGGCGCAGTGGTTGAGAGTCCGCCTGCCAATGCAGGGGACACGGGTTCGTGACCCGGTCCGGGAAGATTCCACATGGCGCCGAGTGGCTGAGCCCGTGAGCCATGGCCGCTGGGCCTGTGCGTCCGGAGCCTGTGCTCCACAACAGGAGAGGCCACAACAGTGAGAGGCCCGCGTACCGCAAAAACGAACAACAAAAAAGTTATGTTTTAATTGTAGGTCCCTGCTATTGAGACCGCATTTGGAAGTGGTAGGGTCCCTGGGATGGAGAAGAAGATGAGTTTGTTGGGACTTTAAGGAGGAGGGGCAGGCTTTACATCCTATACAGAATTTGTATGATAAACTCAGTAAACGTACAGAGACATCTAATTTGACCACAGGACTGAAAGATGGACAGGCACCATGTTCAACCTCAGGCTGCAGGCAGTAGTAAAAGACCAGGACAAGGGGGCTGGGCCAGACACGGACCTCCTTGTCCCAGGAGTGTCCCAGCTGTAAATTAACCCCAAGTCCCAATGAAAAGTAGTTACCAAGTTCCTGTTTGAAAAAGGATTCATGCAAAGGAACACATTTCTGAGTGAGAGAAAAAGAAATTTTTTTTTTAATTGACTAACTCCAGTTCTGCTATTAGAGTGACTGGAAAGTCTATTTACCAGATGACCAACCAGTAACAGAAGTACTACGATTCATCTTAGGGCAGCCCTCAGAAACACGATCCACCTGGGCCTTTCTAAAAATTTACTCTCTTCAGTCTTGAAAACACTTAGATAAAACCTTCAAACAAACCAAGTCCTTCCCTGATACTACTTGTCACTTATTTCAAAGTGTCCACAGGTACTGGCTTTCGTGTTCTCTGCTATTCAAGTCTATATATAGATTTTAAAAGCCTGAGGCAGATCTGTTTGAAAAGGGATTAAAAGAAGTATGAAAACACTTTCTAAAGACCACTTGACAGTTTAAGAAAAATGTCAGTTACAGGTACATACATATTCATTTCCATTTATATGAACATAAAATATCTTTTCTTTAAAACAGACATAGTGAAACTAAAATAAGACACACTATAATAACCATTTGATTGGAATCTCTTGTCTAGAATCTTATCTTTAAAAGCTACGGCTGTAAACAAAGTAACGAACACATTTTCTTTTCAATCAATTCTTTTACATGGTAAATGCTACCCTCTGGGGGAAAACAATATCAAACTTTTAGGTAAGAAATATTCTGTTTAAAGGGGTTTTGAAGAGGATTTGGAGGAAAAGTCTCAGTACTTCATTTGTTTAAAGAAGGAAAGGGGGACCTTCCTGGACTGCAGGGAATGATTATCTTGCTTTACTGCCTAAAGTTCTCTCTCACATAGTTACCTATTTATTCTAAATGTTGGTAGAGGCGTTTTAAGTACCAGTACAAACTGATTTTAAACAGGAAGCATTCCAAAAACACTTAAAAGCAAATGTTATATAGTATGTTGACTCAAAGGTTATTATATAAAAAATAAATTAAAATTTAAAGCAAATGCGTTTGCTCAGAATGAAATGTGTGTATAACCTGTAAGGAAGCTAGCAGCACGGAAAGCAATGGAACGCATGCATTGTCACCCTTGATGAGCTGAAGTTGAGGGAGAACAGAGATGGGGGGAGATGGAGTTTGGGCCTTGTTGGAGCTACTCCATCCTGACTCCTGGACCTCCGGGATTGTCACGGCCCAGGGTAGGCAGCTTTGGGCTAATATGGTCTACTTGGCCTCTGGACCACATTGGTCTCGAGATCCCTTCCGCTAGGATGGCGTGGAGAGATGGCATCAGGGTTGCCTGCCTAGGAACACGGCCCAGAGTGGCCCTCACTGGCCAGCACCTGCTGGCATAAACTCTGGACCCACTGCCTATCTCTCTGACTTACACTCAGCACTGCCCCAGAAGAGGAAATCTCCAGAAGAAAAAAATTCTCCTTTCGAGATTTTTTTTTTCAGATTGATAAAATATTGCTTTTTACAATAAACACTAAGAAGGAAAACCCTCCACCTTTAGCATCTAAAACAAATCAGTCTGTTAACCTGAAATCATGTTTTAAAGAGGCATCTCTTAAGTCTCTATTTATAGCTCTCTGACAGCGGAGAAAGCAATTAGCTATATTATAGCCTCTTAGGCAATGTAACTGGCTTTACTAATTACATTCTCATTAACACCGTTTTATCTCGCTGCTCTTAGTGGGAGCTCTTCAAACATCCTTTTGGCTGATAGGGTATATGGTAGTCTTCCATCCCATACTGCTTAATTTTTCACAGTAATTTGTTAATTTCTTATCAGGGATGCCACACAAAAGAAAAAAGCTAATAGGTCTCCCCCCAGATAAAAATACTTTAAGTAAAACTATGGGTTTACCTACAGGATCTAAGATCTAGCTATGCTTAGTGAGAAGAAAACCAATAAAAAAAATTGGGCATTAACTGGATACCATAGGCTTGCATCTTTCCAGGTCTTTATTTTTCTCTCTGCTTTTAAGTGCGCCTTAGAAACATAAACCTTGTGGGACTACTGTGAAAAAAAATTAAAGAAAACGATAGAGGCTCATTTTAAACTATGAGTTTTAAAAATGCTACAATGACAGACGTCGCCAGAGGTGTCCATCTGTCCAAAGGATTTAAAGCACATTTCTGATCACTCTGATTCGTAGCTGCAGTCTGTGGAAATCCCATCTGTAGGTTTATAGTGACCTAGTGTCAATCTCTGCTTTCCCTCCTCTGGGATGTCTGAAATGGGTCCAGGGTGGAGAGTTCTCAGCACTCCCTCCTCCTGCTGGGGTCTGGTGGGCCTAGAAGCCTCTCTCGGTTCATCTCTGAGTACTGCTGGTCACCATCACAGCACCTCTGAGGGTTTGCTGGGATGGAGGTGCAAGGGTCTGACAACAAGGTCATTGGTTCTTTAGAAATGTTAGTTGCTGAAGGGGGAGGCTAGAGTTGTGGCAGGTGGACAGGGAACAGAAAGGAGTTGGTACCATTTAAGAGTAGATCACAGACCTATTTTACACTCCAACTTAGCAATACCTCTAGACTTTTGAAGTGCATATTCTTTGAACCGTCAATTCCATTTCTAAACTTTTACAGACATAACTATACAAGTAAGCAAAGATATATGTAAAGGGCATTCCATGCAGTATTAGTTGAATTAGCAAAATACCAATAGCTGTTTAAAAAAAGAAAAGAAGTGGATATGTACTCATGTGGAAAGATGGCCAACGGTAAGTGAAAAATTAGAGAGGACAATGTATAATGCAATTCATTTCAATCTTTTTTTTTTTTGGCTGTGTTGGGTATTAGGTGCTGCGTGCGGGCTTTCTCTAGTTGTAGTGAGCGGGGGCTACACTTCGTTGCAGTGCGCGGGCTTCTCATTGCAGTGGCCTTTTTGTGGCAGAGCACGGGCTCTAGGCGCATGGGCTTCAGTAGTTGTGGCACACGGGCTTAGTTGCTCTGTGTCACGTGGGATCTTCCCGGACCAGGGATCAAACCCGTGTCCCCTGCATTGGCAGGTGGATTCTTATCCACTGCGACACCAGGGAAGTCCCCATTTCAACCTTAAAAAGATGTACCAGTATGTTTGTATCATCAGAATGGGAATTCATCAAAAGGGGGGTCAGGAATGGGAGAGAATACTTTCATTTTACATATTTCTATACTATGTGAATTTTTATAAGCCTACATTTCATTTCTAATAAAAACTCAATCTACAATGATACCCCTATTTAGAAAAGAGCTAACATGGCAGGCCTGAGACTGCCATCCTAGAAAGGCCTGCTTACAAGGTTGACCCTTGGCTGGTGTCTGGAAATGTCGATTTTGAGAGGGTTTTCAGCAGTCCCTGATAAGAATGGTTTACTGAGCCTAAACTGTTTATGCAAACAATATGGTTTATGCTGAATGAACCTGCTTTCCTTCTGGGAGTCTGGAATTTCAGTATGTGCTAGGCAAAGGGTGCCCACGTCACTGACTCTCAGTAGGGAACACTAAGTGCCCAGGCTCAGGTGAGCTGCTCTGGTAGACAGGTCACAGGCACCGTCACAACTCAGTGTGGGAATTAAGTATATTCAGTGCGACTCCAGCGGAAGAGGACTCTGGAAGCTTGCACCTGGTCTCCCCTGGACTTCACCCCGTGCACCTTCTCCCTTTGCTGATTCGCTTTGTATCCTTTTGCTGTAATAAATCATAGCCATGAGTACTACAATATGCTGAGTTCTGTGAGTCTTCCTAGCAAATGGTTCAATTTGGGGGTGACCTTGAGGACTCCCAGCACATTCCTATTACTCTTTTCCATAAAACCTTCTTCTTGACCTTCACAGCATTACCACAATTTTTGATGAAACTCTATATCTTTTCACTAGACTGTAAGTTCTGTGAGGTTAACTACATACATTTGTTACTACTACATACCACACAAATATTCAATAAAGTTTGTTAAATAAAAATAAGAAAAAAAATCTCACTGACTAATAACAGATGATCTGCTGGAGAGAGAGTGTGAGAGATTCCCTTCTAGATTCTGGGATCCCTAAGAGACACTCAAAGTAGGACAAAAATTAATGGCAGAACCAGACGCTGCCATGCCCCTCACTTGTGATCCCACCTGAAAGGAGAAACTTGTAACAAAAGTTTCTCAGCCCTCTAAGGCCAGTGTCACAGTAACAGGAGGTCACAGGCGTCTAACTTCTAAGACGCACACAATGAGGACACGTGCTCCTCAGGGCTCAAACCATCCACTGCTACTCTCTCCCTGTGGCTTTTCTCCCGTTCCCCACCTCCCTTGCAAAGAATGGAAAAAGTCACGTCAACCACCATGGACTAGAGGGCTGGACACCTGGCAAGCCGAGGGGTTAATCTTGCACTGACATGCACATTTACCCAAAGCAAATTTGTCTTAGTGACGACTAATTCCCTGATGCTCCAGATATCGGGAGATGGCATGGGGCTGGGGTCTGCCCCAGGCCACCCACATCGCTGGTACTGACTCAAATCCTCCCTAAAACCCTGGCCTCGGGGCCACGTGATTTACTTGCCTTTAGGAGCCTGGGTCCATTTTGCGGGGCGTATTTTCTCCATTCCATCATCTCACCCTAACTGCATTCATCTAAAGCTTATCACAAAGAGAAATTAATCTGCCATTTCTAGTGTTATCAGGCCTCTGCAGTGAGTTCAGTACCATGTGGTCTGGTAGAAAGCCTCCTAAATCCTAGAGAGTCCTTTTCTGGGTTCCCTCTGAAAGGCTGAAGCCAGCGATGGCACCTGCATCGGCGGGGTGGCTTTCTGTAACGGCGGGGCTCACGCTCCCTGCACCCCCACCCCAGCCAAACCTCCTCTCTTTTCAGGTACCGTATGCTTGTTTTTCTGCCCACTCACAGCCCACTAGAATGTAAACACCTAGAGAGTAGAATCTATCTTATTCACCTCTGTACACGGTGCATTTAGGGGCAGTGCCTCACAAGGTATGTGCTTAACAAATATTTGTTTAGGTGAATCAGTGCCTTGTTCCCTCTACCTGTAGAATGGACACAATATTGGCTACCTTTTTGTCATGCTCGCGAGAAGGAAATAACTGGAATTCTGGAGATAACAGAAAGTAACATTCCAAAATTGTAGATTTAAGTGTCCCTTGAATCCTATGATTCCATTTAAGTTTCTGGCCATAGGGAAGTTCCACAGACTGCTAAGCAGAAATGAAACGCACTGATACTAGGATTTGAAGGGGTTTAAGTACTTTTACATCTGCATGTAGGAGGTGGAGGACAAATGACCCGATGGATGCCAGCAATGTTTTCACAGTTATACCTACCATCGTCTCTCCGACTGTCACTTCTCCTGTTCCCCCCGCTCCCCTGTCCTTCCATTAGCTGGCATCTTTCCCAGTCACCTCTGCCATCCCTTGCTTTCTTCCCTCCATCAGGCCGTTCTCAAATTCTCAGACTGAAATAACCTACAGACCCCTCACCTCCCCCTGCCCCGCACCCCTGCCTCGGCCCCTCCAGAGTGGGGACGGCACCAACCACACCCTGTCTGGCTCTGGCCGTGGACACTCCACCTCTGTTTCCCTGCTTCCGACGCTCTTTACCTTGCTGGCCTTCAGAATATTGATCTGCTCTTCGTACACCGTGTCTCTGTTTTTCTCCAGAAAACTATCTGAAAGGTACTCCACCTGGAGCCACGGCAGGAAACAGAAACGGTAGTTAGTGCTCCAGCCTGACCCGGGACCCTCAGCAGCTTCTCCAGTAGTTTCAGCTCATCCACAGTGTTTTCTGAAAAGAGCTGTGCGTACATGGGAAACCCACAGATGTTCTCATCCAAACTGCAAACCCAAGACGTGATTAGGGTTTACATTGAGGGAGTTGAATATTCATTTTGCGGAAAACCAAATTGTTTTTAAAAAGGAGTTCCTGTAAGATGGCCTTTAATAGAAGGCTTCCTTTGGGTGCTCTAAATGCAGCTTGTCAGCCTCACCCCAGATCAACTGAATTAGAACCTGCCTTTGAGCAATACCCTAGGTGACCTGCACACACATGAAAATTTGAGACGCACTGGGCTAGTGCACACAGAACACAGCCCACGTAGAGAAATTCTAAGTTTACGCCAGCCGCCGGGAAAGGAGCCACCTGAAGAAGAATCACTCTTTCTTCTTCTCTCTCAGGCTCCAGGAGAGTAGACAAGGCCCCACCCAAGAGACTCCAGGCCCCCTGAATTCAAAGGGCAGCTCCCTCTTAGCCCAGGCACCCCGAGTCCACCTTGGACGGGGCTCACGGAGCACCGGGCCCACCAAGAGGAGACCCACCTTATCTGCAAAGTGGACGACAATGAAGGCCGTGTTGGACATGCGGGGTTTCTGGAAGTGCTGGCTGCCGGAGTGCCGGTCGTAGAGCTTCTGAGCCCAGTTCTGGTCAGTTCCTTTGGGGACCTGTGGATCCACAAAATCAGGTGCTTTGTGAAGAGGAAAAAGGAAGCCAAGAGTCAAGGCAGAATGATGGAGTCTGCCAGGAAGCTGACCTCATGAGGCTGGATTCAGCTCTGAGACCTGGACCCTAACTGGATGTGGAAAGCAGATTCAATCGTGAACACCTGGGATCCCACATGGCATGCCCTCAACATGCCCTGTATGCTGGCACCCTGAAGGGGTGCGCTGAGCCTCAAAGAACCTGCTGTCTGGCAGACGCTGGAAGAGTCGGGAGAAGAAGAGGGTGGAGGCCAAGGTCACAGGAGTAGAATCATAACCCACAGGATAAATCTGAAGATGCTTCTTTGCTCTGGTGGGGCCAGTGACTTCAGGGTCATGAACACACCACATCCGCCTCCAGTGCCAAGTTCCTGCTCACTCAGGTCAACTCCTGCAGCAGGAAAGCCCACTGTCTCTCTCTAGGGCCATCTGAATACCAGTGTCCAGGCTCAGCTCAAGTCTGTCCTCTTCTCTGGAGCCTTTCCTGACCACCCTTGATCTCGCTTTGGAATTCTTCCAACTTAGCTCTTACATATGCACTGCCTAATATTGTTCATCGTTTGGTTTTTGTGTATCGTCTTGTCTCTATAAACTGTAAAGTAAGTTTGTTGGGTTCAGGAAGTATGACTTACTGTTTTTTTTCCTGTCCCTCAAAGAACTTAAAATTGGATTCCAGGGCTTCCCTGGTGGCGCAGTGGTTGAGAGTCTGCCTGCCGATGCAGGGGACACGGGTTCGTGCCCCGGTCCGGGAAGATCCCACATGCCGCGGAGCGGCTGGGCCCGTGAGCCATGGCCGCTCAGCCTGCGCGTCCGGAGCCTGTGCTCCGCAACGGGGGAGGCCACAGCAGTGAGAGGCCCGTGTACCGCAAAAAAAAAAAAAAAAATTGGATTCCAGCCATGCACTGGGCGCTAAGTACCTGGTGATTGAGCTACGCAGTACTAACCTCTACCTCCCCCCAATTTAAAGTTAGAGATTTACTACATTAATAATTCTGAAGGGCAGCCTCTTTTAATATCTTTAGAGATGGCTTCAGAAGTGAAAAAGCATCTTGCTTTGTTGAAAACACAACACGGAGTCACTGTAACCACCACTCAAACTGTCAAGAAACATGGTGCCTCTGCTGATGGGAAGGTGCTCCCCACCACCCGTCACCCCTGAGCATCACTGCACACGCACCTCCCTCAGCTATGGGCCACCAACTGCCTTTCGCCCTTTTCATTAGTTTAGATTGTATATTTGGATCAGGCAGGGTTGAAGGTGACCCTTGCACTAGCCATTTAAAAAGGGCTTTGTTTAGTAAATTAATAATACCTGTGCCATAAGAAAAATGCTTACACACTTGAGAACAAAGTTCTCAAATGCTTTGTAAGCAAACAGATTTTTCTCAATATCCAGCTTGGTGTAACTAGGATTGAATATCCAGTGCTAGGTGCCACAGGATTTTTAAGGAAACTCCTTCTTGAAGGAGACTATTAATTGCGTTGGGCAGACAAAATAAAATATATTTAATTGAGCATTTAAAAATATATTGTTTTACATTTGTCTCCAAGCATCCTGTGTTTAGAAACACCAGGTACGGGGGGAAGCAAGAGGGCAGCCTGGCGGAGCTGTCAGGAGGCGAGGCTGGAGAACAGGAACACAATGGACCCAGCACTGGCAGAACTGGGCAAGACAGAACAGAAAGGGTAGGGCTATGATGAGAAGCCCCACCTGGTCAACACTTGTATTTGCCAGTATCAAAATCTTCTTGTCTTGACAAGGAAATTGGACTTCTGTTAGCAGACTCCATAATTCCACATAGTCTCTAATTCAGACTTGCATAAATCAATGAGTAAGGGAGGTCAGGAATCAAGGTCATAGGTATACATGTTTCCTGACAAGGGTCAGTCTCTCTTCTCACCCCCACCCTTGACTAAAAATAAGGGCCAGCAGGAATTCACAACCATTAAGAATCTCAGATAATAATCAAAGCAAATGCCCAAAGAACTTACTGCCAGGCAGTTCTCTATACATTTTCGATGTATTAACTCATTCAACCCTGGCAATAATCCCATGAGCTAGGTACTATGGCTGTATACATTTTACAGATGAAGAAACTGAGACAGAGAGGTTAGGTAACTTGCCCAAGGTCACACAGCGGGGAAATAGCAGAACTGGGGTTCAAACCAGGACAGGCTCTAGAGTATGTGCTCCTCACTATCATGCTTTCCTGCCTGACGAGAGTTTTAAAGGTAACCACAAAGGCATGGTTAGGCAGGATGTAGTTATTTCCAAAAATCCTTCCAAAAAGTAGATTTAGAACAGGCGTAGGAGATAGAAAGCAAATTTTGTATTTTGATAAAAGCTACAATAGATTGTGGTTATCAGTAGCTCTGGAATATGCAGCGAATCAAAGCCTTTAAAAAAGAATCTACCAGCAGCTTCACGCGAGCTTCCTTACTCTCCTCTCCAAAGGCACTGGACCAGGAGCCTGGACCCCAGCTCTGTCCTCATCTAGGTGGGTACTGTCCCTCAGAGGGCAAGTCCCTCCGACCTGCTCTGTTGGCCACTGGTCACAGCAAAAAGTGAAGGCCCGGGTCCCAGACAGGCAAATCTCCAGAGATAGGAAGTAGATGAGTGGTTGCCTAGGGCTGTGGGGGAATGGAGAGTGACTGCTAAGGGGTTTCTTTAGGGGACGATGAAAATGTTCTAAAATTGATTGTGGTGGTGATGGCTGCATGACTCTGAAAATACTAAAAAACACTGAATTGTGTATTTTAAATAGGTGAATTGTATGGTTCACTAATTCTATCTTAATAAAGCTGTTAAAATGCATTAAACCTGACTTTACTCTTCGTTATTGAAATAAAACAGAGAAAACATGGCGGGGGGAGGGGAATGAAAGTCCTCAGACTTACTAAGCCCCTCAACAGCTTGGGGTATAAACCCTGTGGCCCAGGACGACTTTTCACCAAGGTGCTCTTGGAACCTTGTCGGAAACTGTACTCTCTTGAAGACGTCTGGCTGCCATCACTGGCCTGGGACATTGCCAGGGGCCGAAGCCTGCCCCAGCCCAACAGCTGACAAGAGCTGACTGATAAGGACCCCAAAGCCAGTTATTCCATCTCCGCTCCTTGTCCCGTTTTCCGGGGCCACTGCCACCACGGCCGCCTCCCTGGTCACTATCTCACTCCATCCCATACCTCCGTGGGCTCCCTGATGCCCTCTCAAATGACCCTGCCCCCATCAACCCCGAATCCTCCTGCGATAGCTGGACCTCCAGGACGCTGCTGTCCTAACAGCTCTAGGCGGAGGTGGCTCCTTCCTCCCCACCTGGCAGCCATCTCCTCCAAGGCCAGTTCCGGGCCTTTACTTTTCCACCCTCACAAAACAGCCTTTCCGCGTGCTCAGCGAGACGCTAATTCTAGAGCAACTCAACGACCCATCCTGTCCCTTCCCACACCTGGGTGGCTGGCTAAGATCACACGTCAGCTCCTCTTCCCTTCATCGACTCCTGCTGATAAGTTAATATAATTTAGTATTGCCGCCAGAAAATAAAATCAAATTTCACTGTGAGCGTCACTGC
This sequence comes from Phocoena sinus, assembly GCF_008692025.1. NCBI lineage: Eukaryota > Metazoa > Chordata > Mammalia > Artiodactyla > Phocoenidae > Phocoena > Phocoena sinus. Next base: position 23,909,705 of record NC_045776.1, on the reverse strand, counting down.
CATGGATTAAGACACTGTGCCCAGATTGAAGGGGAGAGTTGACCCCAACAACTCCCACATCTCACTTTATGGTCTCTGACCTCAGTAAACACGTCTCTGCACTCAGTATTGCTCGTCCCTGTTTGTAGGACACCTTGTCCCCTCCTCCTCTGTTCTCTTCAGCTTCTAACCCTGCTGTGTCTTAGCAGATGCCTCGCTTCCTCCCTCATAGGGAAGCCAGCTGTCAAGCAGGAAACCTCAAATTCCTGCTCTACATCCAGAAACTCAGCTGCATCCACAGCCCTACGATCCTTTGGGCCCTTCTCACGGGAGGGAGCGCTTCTTCCCCTAGCCGGCATCCTGCACACGCACCCCTGCCTCCTGGAGACCTGGATCCACCCAGCTTCCCTCTCCCGGAAGCCTCTCCCGCCTCTCCTCTCTCTCACCTCCTCCTTTTCACAGCTAAGCCTCCGGAAAGGAATTCAGACTTGCCATCTCCACGGCCTCACCTATTCTCTCAGGTTACTGAGGTCAGGCTTCTGCCCAGACAACTTCCTTGAAACTGCTCTAAGCGACACCTCGCTGCCAGGTGCAGGGCTCCGAGGCCCTCACCACTGCTGCCCTCCCTTCTCAGCCCCTCTGCTCCTCGCCTAGAGCCCTCGGCGTCTCCTCCTGGCTGGACAAGCGCAGCGCTGCCAGGGCACTGCTGACTCCAGTCTCTCTGCAGCTTACGTTTCACACAGTTGCCAGGGAGACCTGTTGAAAAGTGAGTCACATCTGATCACATCTCTCCCCCGCTTCACACCCTTCCACCCCCGGAGCTTCCAGAGTCAAGTCCAAACGCCTTCGCCGGGCAGGCAAGGCCGAGCCTCATATTCTTGGACGGTTCCTCCTCCCGCCCTCGCCTGCCACCACCATAGGCTCTCTCTGGACAGATAGGACCATCTCATATTCTGTGAACGTGACATTCCCTTTGCTCAGAACCCCTCTCCCCTCATGTGACCCCTGCTTACACAGCTGCCCTGAGCACGCTTTCCCCCTGAAACTTTCTTCTCAGTGTTTCCATTTCCCTGTCATCCGGGGAGATGATCTCAGTGCTTGCTCGATCCCCTCTGATGTGTGTTGAAGGGAACATGGGGTTCGCAGGGTGGATGAATGCGGGAAAGGCACTTCCCCCACCTCCACCACAGGCTTCAAAGCTGCTCACAAGCCGTAGCCTCTGGGGTGACGTCTTAGGAAACCACAAGCCCTTGGTCTTGATCCACCGTAAACTCTCATGAGAGCAGCCTTGCCCAGGTCAGGAAACCGAAGGGTATTCACCTCCCCGTCTGCAGGCTGCTTTCCTTCTACTGCCTCAACAATAATACATTAATTAGGAAGGTCCATCCTCGTCGGCTCCGCAGGCTGGGTTCCATGAAACAGAGAATCCTAGTCAACAGGGCAGAGCTTGCCTCCCCGACCCAGGCCTTCCTTTGTGGGTCCCTAACACAGTCTCTACAACCTGAGACGGTGTCTGTATCTTCATTCACTAGAATTGCTTCCCGGGGTCAAAGTATCATTTTCACAAAATTCCTGCTAAAATGCAAGTATGTGATTTATGAGAAAACATGCACTGACATCTCAAATCCTATCAGCCCTAACCAGTTTGTTCCTCCAAGAGGGAGGGACTGATGACCGAGACATGGGGAGGGCAGGGAACTGGGGGTCTGAATTCGGTGTAGACACGCTTATGTCCACAGCATCCACAGCAGCCTTAGCGCTGGGGGAGGAGAGTTTTGTTACGAGCAGCCCGGAAACGATCATTTTCCACAAGCAAACACCCTCTCCCCTGGCCGTGGTTACTGAGGAGCAGCTGTAGTTTGCGGCTCAGTCTGGGTCTGACGATAAATTCATGACTGTAGGGAAGCTTTCCCACCTGGAGGAATCCGGAGCACTTCGCTGTCCTGGTCCCCACGCCTCCTCTGCAGCTTCCGGCACCCAGCACAGGCTGAGGAGACCCACCCTATGTGCTGCCCCTTTCAGTCCATGGCTACCCCGTCTCCACGTTTCTCATTTAAATCTCAGCCCACTGGTCCTGCCTGCCACTAGATGTCTTCTCCAGGAGAAGTGATTTTCCCGATGGCTGCTTTTTACTTCATTTGGCTTCGTGGCCTGTCGCATAACCCACTTCTTCACAGTACGATCTCCTGATTCTTTCTCACCCTGCAGAGTGTATCTGAGGCAGCTCCACGTCCAACAGGATGGCTCCCGAGAAACGCAAGCTGCCCAGGTGTGACCAATTCCATGGGAATCCCTAACCTGCTTAGGTCAGAGTCATGGGTGCTGCTAGAAGGGTGCAGCAGGCTGCCCTGTTTCTAAAGTCAGATTTACAGTATGATTTCCAAACAGCAAAATGCACCCTCTTTAAGTGTACAGTTTCATGACTTGACAAAAGTAATAACTGTTGGTTAAAACTCCATCTGTTACTAGAAGCTGAATCAGATTACGCTGAATGACCCTGAATTCCCAGAGCGGTTAAACCTGGTGGAGGATGGCGCCCACACTGTGGGGTTTTGCTTTATTCCTTAATGTGGTGTTCAGCTTGCCTCCCCTGCTATACTTGTGACTGGCGGCTAGTGAGTTTGAAAGTGTCACATTCACAGTACTACCCCCAATCCAACGGGACGCTCTAGTCCCCACCAGCTTGACTAGCAAGAAACCCAGGCTTATCCTCAGACCTTCCCTTCTAAGGAGCCGCAGGGATGGGGAAGCAGGGACCTAACAGAACTGCCGGGGCTGCGTGCAGCTCAGCACTCTTTCTCACTTGGTGTGCCCTGCCCTTGAGGTCACTCCGCTGCCCCTGCTGGGCTCTGGTCCCTGCCCACAGCCCTCTGCGGGCCCCTCGCCCTCACTCAGGCCAAGCTCTTCCCCAGCACCATCCTGTCCCTCTTCACCCTTTGCTGGCCGGCAGGGAGATCCCTGCCTCCACTCCTGAGGGTTTTCCCCTCAAGACCAGACATACAGTAGGTGCATCATACATTCTGGGTGTCTGGCAGGAGTTTGAGTTGGATACAGTCTTTGACTTAAATCACCTAATTTTACAGACCCAAACAGAAGGCACCACAGAGCATAAGGCAGAGACCATCCCTGTAAACACAGCCGGATTTTACTTCCCCTTAGCTTCTTGAAGGTAATATAGGCAGCGTGCATTCTGTAGGAAGACTGAACAGAAACGTCTGGGGAGCCCTACTGCCCCGGGAATACCCAAGGCTTCAAAGTCTAGGGATTTGGGGAAGTTACTCTCAAAACTGCTGAATACTTGCACCTTGGTCCTCCCTGCAACCACTGCCTACTTTTCGGCCGCACTGCTAAGCACTCCTCCACCACTCCCGGAGCCACCTGCCACCCGGCCCAGTGTTGCACTGAGTGCCCCCCACTCCCTCACCCAGAGGCCTGGGTCCCACTCTCTGGACAGCAGTCTGAGGTCTCCCACCTTGCACTGGGACCCGTGTTCTCACCGCCGTGACCTGACATTCCTGGGACACGTTCCCTAGGGTAGTGGCACCTCTGAGAACCTCAAACTGTGAGCCAAAACAAACGCACACGTGGCCCTGGATTGCCTGCCAAAGGCAGGAGAAATCAGGGAGAACTGATCAGACAGCTGCTGAATTCACAGACTCAATCACCCTGAGGCACGGGGCTGTTCCTATGAGAGGTGTGTGTAAGGCGAAAGGAGAGGCCAGGCCCCCCTGGGGCCGTGGTTTTGGTGTAGTCAGCGCTTCAGCACAGAGCCAGGTAGAGCAATGCAGAACAAGCCGCCTGCCTCAGAGCCCTGTATGACCTTGGACTTCACAACTGGGTAGGGGAATGAAGAGCTGGAGCCCTCCTGGAGCCAGGGCCTGGGGGGCTGCGCTGGCTCAGCAGGCCAGAACGGGACCGAGGACATGGGTTGGGGGTGTGGAGCTGGGGAAGGTTATGGAGAGGATCACAGAGGGTCACAAGGGGGAGGGGAGCGTGTTCCCTGAGTGTCAGAAGGGAGCTATTGGCTGTGGACACTAAGCCAAGAATATGAGTGAGTGGTGAACACCGGGAGGGGAGACTGGAGGGCCTGGGCTGTGACTTCTGTCATTGAGCCAGTGCCACTCGAGGCAGGGACAACTTCTTACCACCTTTACCTCAACCTCACAGGCGGAGCAAGACAAGGCTCACCTCTGCCACACTGAGGAATTACCTGTTCCTGAACCTGACTCCAGATGAAGTCCCCAGCTTAGAAAATGTGCTGAAAACCATCAGATAAAGATGTGGGGGGGAGGACCTTCAAGACGGCAGAGGAGTAAGATGTGAAGATGAGCTTCTTCCCCACAAATACATCAGAACTACACCTACATGTGGAACAACTCCTACAGAACACCTACTGAACGCTGGCAGGGGAACTCAGATTTCCAAAAAGGCAAGAAAATCCCCACATAACTGGGTAGGGCAAAAGGAAAAAGGAAAAAAAAAAGAGACAAAGGAATCTGGACAGGACCTGCCCTTCTGGGAGGGAGCTGGGAAGGAGGAAAAGGTCCCACACACTAGGAAGCCCCTTCACTGGCAGGGCTGGGGGAAGCTTTGGAGCCACGGAGGAGAGCACAGCAACAGGGGTGCAGAGGGCAAAGCGGAGAGATTCCCACACAGAGGATCTGTGCCGACCAGCACTCACCAGCCCGAGAGGCTTGTCTGCTCACCCACCGGGGCGGCCGGGGCTGGGAGCTGAGGCTCAGGCTTCGGTCGGAGTGCAGGGAGAGGACTGGGGTTGGCGGCGTGAACACAGCCTGAAGGGGTCAAGTGTGCCACAGCTAGCCGGGAGGGAGTCCGGGAAAAAACCTGGGCCTGCTGGACAGCAAGAATCCACTGTGGTGGGCTGCGGGAGAAGAGGGGCAGGCCCACCAGAGGAGCTTCCTGCTCCGTGCGCCCACAGACGGCAGGGCAACGCCTACACAAGTGTGAGCGTGAGCCGCAGCTCTCATCTCAGAACCCAGAGGCTGCTGCCGCTGCCACCAAGGGTCCTGTGTGCAAGGCAGGTCACTGCCCACACACTCCCGGCAGCCTGTACAGCCTGCCCCTGCCGAGGGTCCCGCGAAGCAGGACTAACTTCCCCGGGAGAAGGCACAGCGCACCTCAGGCTCTTGCAACTCCGTGCCAGTCTCTGCTGCTGCAGGCACACCTGCACATTCCAATTGTGATTGCTGTATCCCTCCCTCCCCCCGGCCTGAGTGAGCAAGTGAGCATTTACAGCCGCTGCTTTCACCCACTCTTGCCTGGGAGGGGACCAGACACCTGAGGGCAGCTCACAAGCAGAGGCGGGGCCAAAGGCAAAGCTGAACCCCAGGGGCTCTGCGACCAGAGAAGAGAAAGGGAAATCTCTCTGTGCAGCTGCAGAAGCAGGGGGTTAAAATCCCTGCAATTGGCTTGGTAAACCCCGCATGTGTGGAATACGTGAATAGACAACAAGTGTTCCCACAATTGAGGCTGTGAACTTTGGGGACAAGTACACACAGGAGGAAAGCCAGATGAGAGGCTCAGCTGGCCCAAAAATGCCCACAGCAGAGACCTACTGAGAAGTATAAGAAGACTTCCTGGATGGGCAGGGATTGGCTGCGGCTCACTGGGGGGACACGGACACTGACAGCTGAGGCCCCAGGAAAACATCACTACTTTTTTTTCTTTGTTTTGTTTTGTTCCATTGTTCTTTTTTTTATGATTATTCTTTTAATTTTTATTTACTTTTTATTTTCTTTCTTATGCTTTTATTTCTAATATATTTTTAATTTTATTTTTTTCTTCTTTCTACTGTACTTTTTTGTTATATTGTGTTTTTTCCTTGTGTTTCTTTCTTTGTTTTGCTTTGTTTTCATTTTATTTTAAACTATATTATCTATTTTTACTTTACTATGTTGTTTTGTATTTTTTCCTTTGGTTTTCATCTTTCTTTTGTCTTTACATTTTTTTTATCGTTTTTGTGTGTTTGCTTTATGCTTTCATTGCCTTTTTTTAGTTTGCTTTCTGCATCTGATTTGTTCCTGGTTCTGTGTATTTATTAGTTTACTTTTTAGTGTTTGTTTTAGTTTTTGAGATTGTTTATTGGTTTGGTTGCTCTCCTCTTCTTCATCCTCTTTTTTTCTTTTCTTTTCGTGAGTGCGTGTGTGTATGTTTCTTCATGTGATTTTGTCTGTTTAGTTTTGCTTTTACCATTTGTCTTGGGGTTTTGTCTCTTTGTTTGTTTGTTTCTTCTTCCTTTCCTTCCATGCCGTGTGGCTTGCAGGGTCTTGGTGCTCCAGCTGGGGGACAGGCCTGAGCCTCTGAGGTGGGAGAGCTGAGTCCAGGACACTGGACCACCACCAGAGAACTCCTGGGCCCATGTAATATTAATCGGTGAGAGCTCTCCCAGAGGTCTCCATTCCAACACTAAAACCCGGCTCCACCCAAGGGCCAGCATATTCCAGTGCTGGACCCCTCATGCAAACAACTAGCAAGACAGGAACACAACCCCACCCATTAGCAGTCAGGCTGCCTGAAGTCATACTAAGCTCACAGACACCTGAAAACACACCACCTGACGTGGCCCTGCCCATCAGAGGGACAAGATCCAGCCCCACCCACCAGAACACATGAACCAGTCCCCTCCACCAGGAAGTCTGCACAAGCCACTGAACCAACCTCACCCACCGGGTGAGAGAAGTAAGAGGAACTATGATCCTGCAGCCTGCTTTCTGACCTCAAACACAGTAAGTTAAATAAAATGAGAAGACAAAGAAATATGCAGCAGATGAAGAAGCAAGGTAAAATCCAACAAGACCAAACAAATAAAGAGCAGATAGGCAGTCTACCTGAAAAAGAATTCAGAGCAATGATAGTAAAGATGATCCAAAATCTCAGAAACAGAATGGAGAAAATACAAGAAATGTTTAACAAGGACGTAAAGGAACTAAAGAGCAGACAAACAGTGATGAACAGCACAATAAATGAAATTAAAAATCCTCTAGAAGGAATCAATAGCAGAATAACTGGGGCAGAAGAATGGATAAGTGACCTGGAAGGTAAAATATTGGAAATAAATACCACTGAGCAGAATAAAGAAAAAAGAATGAAAAGAACTGAGGACAGTCTCAGAGATCCCTGGGACAACATTAAACACACCAACATTCGAATTATAGTGGTCCCAGAAGAAGAAGAGAAACAAAAAAGGGTCTGAGAAAATATTTGAAGAGATTATAGTGGAAAATTTCCCTAATATGGTAAAGGAAATAGTCAATCAAGTCTGGAGAATGCAGAGAGTCTCATATAGGATAAACCCAAGGAGAAACACACTGAGACACTCATTAATGGAACTATCTACAAAAAAATATTAAAATCAGCAAGGGAAAAACAACAAATAACATACAAGGGAATACCCACAAGGTTAACAGCTGATCTTTCAGCAGAAACTCTGCAGGCCAGAAGGGAGTGGCAGGATATATTTAAAATGATGAAAGGGAAAAACCTACAACCAAGATTACTCTACCCAGCAAGGATCTCATTCAGATTCAATGGAGAAATCAAAAGCTTTACAGACAAGCAAAAGCTACGTGAATTCAGCACCACCAAACCAGCTCTACAACAGATGCTAAAGGAACTTCTCTAAGTAAGAAACACAAGCGAAGAAAAGGACCTACAAAAACAAACCCAAAACAATTAAGAAAAAGGTAATAGGAACATACATATTGATAATTACCTTAAATGTGAATGGATAAAATGCTCCAACCAAAAGACACAGACTGGCTGAATGGATACACAAACAAGACCCATATATATGCTGTCTACAAGAGACCCACTTCAGACCTAGGGACACATACAGACTGAAAGTGAGGGGATGGAAAAAGATATTCCAACCAAATGGAAATCAAAAGAAAGCTGGAGTAGCAATACTCGCATCAGACAAAATACACTTTAAAATAAAGACTTACACGAGACAAGGAAGGACAGTACATAATGATCAAGGGATCAATCCAAGAAGACATAACAACTATAAATACTTATGCACCCAACATAGGAACACCTCAATACATAAGGCAAACGCTAACAGCCATAAAAGCAGAAATCAACAGTAACACAATAATAGTGGGAGACTTTAACACCCCACTTACACCAAAGGACAGATCATCCAAACAGAAAATAAATAAGGAAACACAAGCTTTAAATGACACATTAGACCAGATGGACTTAATTGATATGTACAGGACATTCCATTCAACTACAACAGAATACACTTTCTTCTCAAGTGCACATGGAACATTCTCCAGGACAGATCACATCTTGGGTCACATAACAAGCCTTGGGAAATTTAAGAAAATTGAAATGTATAAGCAACTTTTCCGACCACAACGCTATGAGACTAGATATCAACTACAGGAAAAAAAACTGTAAAAAATACAAACACATTGAGGCTAAACAACACACTACTAAATAACCAAGAGATCACTGAGAAATTAAAGAGGAAATCAAAAAACACCCAGAAACAAATGACAATGAAAACATGACAACCAAAAACCTATGGGATGCAGCAAAAGCAGTCTAAGAGGGAAGTTTATAGCAACCCAATCCTACCTCAAGAAACAAGAAAAATCTCAAATAACCTAACCTTACACCTAAAGCAATTAGAGAAAAAAGAACAAAAAAACCCAAAGCTAGCAAAAGGAAAGAAATCATAAAGATCAGATTGGAAATAAATGAAAAAGAAATGAAGGAAACAATAGCAAAGATCAATAAAACTAATAGCTGGTTCTTTGAGAAGATTAAAAAAACTGATAAACCATTAGCCAGACTCATCAGGAAAAAAAAGGGAGAGGACTCAAATCAACAGAATTAGAAATGAAAAAGTAGAACTAACAAATGACAGATCATAAATACAAAGGATCATGAGAGACTACTATAAGCAGCTATATGCCAGTAAAATGGACAACCTGGAAGAAACAAATTCTTAGAAATGCACAACCTTCTGAGAATGAAGCAGGAAGAAATAGAAAATATGAACAGATCAATCACAAGCACTGAAGTTGAAACTGTGATTAAAAATCTTCCAACAAACAAAAGCCCAGGGCCAGATGGCTTCACGGGAAAATTCTATCAAGCATTTATAGAAGAGCTAACAACTATCCTTCTCAAACTCTTCCAAAATACAGCAGAGGCAGGAACACTCCCAAACTCATTGCACGAGGCCACCATCACCAATACCAAAACCAGACAACGATGTCACAAAAAAAGAAAATTACAGGCCAATACCACTGATGAACATAGATACAAAAATCCTCAACAAAATACTAGCAAGCTGAATCCAACAGCACATTAAAAGGATCAGTCATGATCAAGTGGGGTTTATTCCAGGAATGCAAGGATTCTTCAATATATGCAAATCAATTAATGGGATATACCATACTAACAAGCTGAAGGATAAAAACCATATGATAATCTCAATAGGTGCAGAAACAGCTTTTGACAAAATTCAACACGCATTTATGATAAAAACTCTCCAGAAAGTGGGCATAGAGGGAACCTACCTCAACATAATAAAGAACACATATGACAAACCCACAGCCAACATTATTCTTTTTTTAAAAAATTTTTAAACTTAATTTAATTTTTTATACAGCAGGCTCTTATTAGTCATCAATTTTATACACATCAGTGTATACATGTCAATCCCAATCGCCCAATTCATCACACCACCATCCCCACCCCCCGCACAGCTTTCCCCCCTTGGTGTCCATACGTTTGTTTTCTACATCTGTGTCTCAACTTCTGCCCTGCAAACTGGTTCATCTGTACCATTTTTCTAGGTTCACATACATGCGTTAATATACGATATTTGTTTTTCTCTTTCTGACTTACTTCACTCTGTATGACAGTCTCTAGATCCATCCACGTCTCAACAAATGACCCAATTTCGTTCCTTTTTACGGCTCAGTAATATTCCATTGTATATATGTACCATAACTTATTTATCCATTCGTCTGTCAGTGGGCATCTAGGCTGCTTTCATGACCTGGCTATTGTAATTGTGCTGCAGTGAACACTGGGGTGCATGAGTCTTTTTGAATTACGGTTTTATCTGGGTATATGCCCAGTAGTGGGATTGCTGGGTCATATGGTAGTTCTATTTTTAGTTTTTTAAGGAACCTCCGTACTGTTCTCCATAGTGGCTGTATCCATTTACATTCCCACCAACAGTGCAAGAGGGTTCCCTGTTCTCCACACCCTCTCCAGCATTTATTGTTTGTAGATTTTCTGATGATGCCCATTCTAACTGGTGGACGTGATACCTCACTGTAGTTATGACTTGCATTTCTCTAATGATTAGTGATGTTGAGCAGCTTTTCATGTGCTTCTTGGCCACCTGTATGTCTTCTTTGGAGAAATGTCTATTTAGGTCTTTTACCCATTTTGGATTGGGTTGTTTGTTTTTTTTAATATTGAGTTGCATGACCTGTTCATATATTTTGGAGATTAATCCCTTGTCCATTGATTCATTTGCAAATATTTTATCCCATTCTGAGAGTTATCTTTTCATCTTGTTTATGGTTTCCTTTGCTGTGCAAAAGCTTTTAAGTTTCATTAGGTCCCATTTGTTTATTTTTGTTTTTATTTCCATTATGCTAGGAGATGGATCAAAAAAGATCTTGCTGTGATTTATGTCAAAGAGGGTTCTTCCTATGTTTTCCTCTAAGAGTTTTATACTGTCCGGTCTTACATTTAAGTATCGAATCCATTTTGAGTTTATTTTTGTGTATGGTGTTAGGGAGGGTTCTAATTTCGTTCTTTTACATGCAGCTGTCCAGTTTTCCCAGCACCACTTATTGAAGAGACTGTCTTTTCTCCATTGTATAACCTTGCCTCCTTTGTCACAGATTAGTTGACCATAGGTGTGTGAGTTTATCTCTGGGCTTTCTATCTTGTTCCATTGATCTATGTTTCTGTTTTTCTGCCAGTACCATATTGTCTTGATTACTGTAGCTTTGTAGCATAGTCTGAAGCCAGGGAGTCTGATTCCTCCAGCTCTGTTTTTTTTCCCTAAAGACTGCTTTGGCTATTCGGGGTCTTTTGTGTCTCCATACACATTTAAAGATTTTTTGTTCTAGCTCCGTAAAAAATGCCACTGGTAATTTGATAGGGATTGCACTGAATCTGTGGATTGCTTTGGGTAGTATAGTCATTTTCAAAGTATTGATTCTTCCAAACCAAGAACCTGGTATATCTTTCCATCTTTTGGTATCACCTTTAATTTCTTTCAACAGTGTCTTATAGTTTTCTGCATACAGGTCTTTTGTCTCCCTAGGTAGGTTTATTCCTAGGTATTTTATCCTTTTTGTTGCAATGGTAAATGCGAGTGTTTCCTTAATTTCTCTTTCAGATTTTTCAGCATTAGTGTATAGGAATGCAAGAGATTTCTGTGCATTAAATTTGTACCCTGCCACTTTACCAAATTCATTGATTAGCTCTAGTAGTTTTCTGGTGGCATTTTTAGGATTCTCTATGTATAGTATCATGTCATCTGCAAGCAGTGACAGTTTTACTTCTTCTTTTCCAATTTGTATTCCTTTTATTTCTTTTTATTCTCTGATTGCTGTGGCTAGGACTTCCAAAACTATTTTGAATAATGGTGGTGTGAGTGGACTTCCTTGTCTTTTTCCTGATCTTAGAGGAAACGCTTTCAGTTTTTCACCATTGAGAATGATGTTTGCTGTGGTTTGTCAGATATGGCCTTTATTATGTTGAGGTAGGTTCCCTCTATGCCCACTTTCTGGAGAGTTTTTAACATAAATCGGTGCTGAATTTTGTCAAAAGCTTTATCTGCATCTATTGAGATGATCATACGGTTTTTATTCTTCAATCTGTGAATATGGTGTATCACACTGATTGATTTGCGTATACTGAAGAATCCTTGCATCCCTGGGATAAATCCCACTCTATCATGGTGTATGATCCTTTTAATGTATTGTTGGATTCTGTTTGCTAGTATTTTGTTGAGGATTTTTGCATCTATGTTCATCAGTGATATTGGTCTGTAGTTTTGTTTTTTTGTAGTAGCATTGTCTGTTTCTGGTATCAGGGTGATGGTGGCCTCATAGAATGAGTTTGGGAGTGTTCCTTCCTCTGCAATTTTTTGGAAGAGTTTGAGAAGGATCGGTGTTAGCTCTTCTCTAAATGTTTAATTCACCTGTGAAGTCCTCTGGTCCTGGACTTTTGTTTGTTGGAAGATTTTTAATCACAGTTTCAATTTCATTACTTGTGATTGGTCTGTTCATATTTTGTATTTCTTCCTGGTTCTGTCTTGGAAGGTTATACCTATCTAAGAATTTGTCCATTTCTTCCACCTTGTTCAGTTTATTGGCATAGAGTTGCTTGTAGCAGTCTCTTAGGATGCTTTCTATTTCTGCAGTGTCTGTTGTAACTTCTCCTTTTTCATTTCTAATTTTATTGATTTGAGTCCTCTCCCTCTTTTTCTTGATGAGTCTGGCTAATCAATTTTGTTTATCTTCTTAAAGAACCAGCTTTTAGTTTTCTTGATCTTTGCTACTGTTTTCTTTGTTTCTATTTCATTTATTTCTGGTCTGATCTTTATGACTTCTTTCCTTCTGCTAACTTTGGGTTTTGTTTGCTCTTCTTTCTCTAGTTCCTTTAGGTCTAAGGTTAGACTGTTTGAGATTTTTCTTGTTTCTCGAGGTAGGCTTGTATAGCTATAAACTTCCCTCTTAAAACTGCTTTTGCTGCATCCCATAGGTTTTGGATCGTCGTGTTTTCATTGTCATTTGTTTCTACGTATTTTTTGATTTCCTCTTTGATTTCTTCAGTGATCTCTTGGTTATTTAGTAACGTATTGTTCAGCCTCCATGTGTTTGTCTTTTTTACGTTTTTTTCCCTGTAATTGATTTCTAATCTCATAGTGTTGTGGTGAGAAAAGATGCTTGATATGATTTCAATTTTCTTAAATTTACTGAGGTTTGATTTGTGACCCAAGATGTGATCTATCCTGGAGAACGTTCCATGCACACTTGAGAAGAAAGTGTAATCTGCTGTTTTTGGATGGAATGTCCTATAAATATCAATTAAATCTATCTGGTCTATTGTGTCATTTAAAGCTTCTATTTCCTTATTTATTTTCATTTTGTATGATCTGTCCATTGGTGTAAGTGAGGTGTTAAAGTCCCCAACTATCACTGTGTTACTGTCGATTTCCTTTTATAACTGTTAGCAGTTGCCTTATGTATTGAGGTGCTCCTATGTTGGTTGCATATATATTTATAATTCTTATATCTTCTTCTTGGATTGATCCCTTGGTCATTATGCAGTGTCCTTCCTTGTCTCTTGTAACATTCTTTATTTTAAAGTCTATTTTATCTGATATGAGTATTGCTACTCCAGCTTTCTTTGGATTTCTATCTGGATGGAATATCTTTTTCCATCCCCTCACTTTCACTCTGTATGTGTCCCTAGGTCTGAAGTGGGTCTCTTGTATACAGCATATATATGGGTCTTGATTTTGTATCCACTCAGCAAGCCTGTGTCTTTTGGTTGGAGCATTTAATCTATTCACATTTAAGGTAATTATCGATATGTATGTTCCTATGACCCTTTTCTTAATTGTTTTGGGTTTGTTTTTGTAGGTCCTTTTCTTCTCTTGTGTTTCCCAGTTAGAGAAGTTCCTTTAGCACTTGTTGTAGAGCTGATTTGGTTTTGCTGAATTCTTTTAGCTTTTGCTTGTCTGTAAAGCTTTTGATTTCTCCACTGAATCTGAATGAGATCCTTGCCAGGTAGAGTCATCTTGGTTGTAGGTTCTTCCCTTTCTTCCCTTTAAGTATGCCATGCCACTCCCTTCTGGCTTGTAGAGTTTCTGCTGAGAAATCAACTGTTAACCTTATGAAAGTTGCCTTGTATGTTGTCATTTTTCCCTTGCTGCTTTCAATAATTTTTCTTTGTCTTTAATTTTTGTCAGTTTGATTACTATGTGTCTCGTCGTGTTTCTCCTTGGGTTTATGCTGTATGGGACTCTCTGGGCTTCCTGGACTTGGGTGGCTATTTCCTTTCCCATGTTAGGGAAGTTTTCCACTATAATCTCTTCAAATATTTTCTCCGGTCCTTTCTCTCTCTTCTCCTTCTGGGACCCGTATAATGCGAATGTTGTTGTGTTTAATGTTGTCCCAGAGGTCTCTTAGGCTGCCTTCATTTCTTTTCATTCTTTTTTCTTTATTCTGTTCTGCAGCAGTGAATTCCACCATTCTCTCTTCCAGGACACTTATCTGTTCTTCTGCCTCAGTTATTCTGCTATTGATTCTTTCTAGTGTAGTTTCCATTTCAGTTATTGTATTGTTCATCTCTGTTTGTTTGTATTTTATTCTTTTAGGTCTTTGTTAAAGATTTCTTGCATCTTCTCGATCTTTGCCTCCATTCTTTTTCTGAGGTCCTGGATCATCTTCACTATCATTATTCTGAATTCTTTTTCTGGAATGTTGCCTATCTCCACTTCATTTAGTTGTTTTTCTGGGGTTTTATCTAGTTCCTTCATCTGGTACATAGCCCTCTTGCCTTTTCATCTTGTCTGTGAATGTGGTTTTTGTTCCACAGGCTGCAGGATTGTAGTTCTTCTTGCTTCTGCTGTCTGCCCTCTGGTGGATGAGGCTATCTAAGAGTCTTGTGTAAGTTTCCTCATGGGAGGGACTGGTGGTGGGCAGAGCTGACTGTTGCTCTGGTGCGCAGAGCTCAGTAAAACTTTAATCAGCTTGACTATTGATGGGTGCGGCTGGGTTCCCTCCCAGTTGGTTGTTTGGCCTGAGGCAACCGAACACTGGAGGCTACCTGGGCTCTTTGGTGGGGCTAATGACAGACTCTGGGAGGGCTCACTCCAAGGATTACTTCCCAGAACTTCTGTTGCCAGTGTCCTTATCCCCACGGTGAGCCACAGCCACCCCCCACCCGCCTCTGCAGGAGACTCTCCAACACTAGCAGGTAGGTCTGGTTCAGTCTCCTATGGGGTCACTGCTCCTTCCCCTGGGTCCTGATGCACACACTACTTTTGTGTGTCCTCCAAGAGTACAGTCTCTGTTTCCCCCAGTCCTGTCAAAGTCCTGCAGTCAATTCCCACTAGGCTTCAAAGTCTGATTCTCTAGGAATTCCTCCTCCTGTTGCCGGACCCCCAGGTTGGGAAGCCCGATGTGGGGTTCAGAACCTTCAGTCCAGTGGGTGGACTTCTGTGCTATAAGTGTTCTCCAGTCTGTGAGTCACCCATCCAGCAGTTATGGGAACTGATTTTACTGTGATTGCGCCCCTCCTACCATCTCATTGCAGCTTCTCCTTTGCCTTTGGATGTGGGGCATCTTTTTTGGTGAGTTCCAGTGTCTTCCTGTCAATGATTGTCCAGCAGCTAGTTGTGATTCTGGTGTTCTCGTAAGACGTAGTGAGAGCACGTCCTTCTACTCCGCCATCTTGGTTCCTCTCCAATATCATTCTTAGTTGTGAAAAACTGAAAGCATTTCCTCTAAGATCAGAAACAAGACAAGGGTGCCCACTCTCACCACTAAAAAAAATGTGCTGTGGATTTCAGTGTATTTTCATTCTGTCTTCCACTGTCTTATTAATTGTTCCTTCTCACTTTCAAAGGCAACGAAACTTGGAGAGTCCTTCTGGAAGAGAAACATCTGCTCCTCCTAAACCATCAAGCCACAAGCCACCCTTTAGAGGGAAGACATGGGAGACCAGAAAGTAAACTCAACTGGGCTCTTCCGTTTCAATACTGAGAACCACGTGTGGCTTCTACACCTTTTGATTAGAGTTTCCATCACTGGAGGAGCTGGCATACATTTATCCCCTGATCACCAAACACCAAACCCCCTCAATTCATAGAGCAGAGAACCAAAGGCCAAAGTAGTTAGGTGACTGATAACACCCAGTTCCCCTGCCCCACATTTCCAAGGCTGCCTGTTTCTCTCCATGTTGGCAACTCAGGCCTCTTCCTGTTATAGCAGGTAGCATCCATGACAAGCTACATGGGGGAAATCTACAGCTTTCACCTGCTACCAAGCATGTGGCTCTTATCGCTCCCAAGCCATCTGGCATGGTAAAGATGACCCTGTGCTCTTGACCCACACTCTCTGGGATGCCTGTCTACAAGTCGGGGTCCTTCTCTCAGCACCTAGGTGATCTGGGGCACCAAATCCATACCACCATCACATCATGCCAATCCGCAACACCCAGTCTCTGCCAAAAGAGGCACATGTTCACCAATGCAGAAATACCTGCCAGTCATACTCAACGTGTTACCTTCTGGTATCTTCTAGTACGCAGAATAGACACCAATGCTTCTCCCAGCAAACTGAAGGCCAGCTAATCACAGATGAAATTCCAGCTTTGAGATCTCACATGTTCCCCTGCACCACAGAGCTGTCCTCTGCCCCACACCCCAAGCCTATAACTGAACTGATTCAATGATAGCATCAACAGTTTTACCTTACATTCTTCATCCAACAGGTCCAAGATGCCCAGCTTAGCTTCTATGAGGTCAATACAAGGTTGGTTATCATAAAAATCAATCAAGGTCCAAGGGATCTGCTCCTTCATGTATTCCTCTTGCTCCAACTTGAATACATGCTGGTGTAAGAAGTGAAAGGTCAAGGTTAGTGAACTATAGACACACCTTAACTTTCAACTCCCCTGAGCTTCAACCACATGGGTTCTGAGCCCTGGAGGATGGTACACACTCGCTAGAAAAGGTTTAGGCACAAGTCACAGTCATGAATGCAGAAGAAAAAAGCTCAGTTAGGTGATCCTCACTCCCATGTGAACCCTTCCCTAGGACACTCCAATAATCACCTGTAATGTCATACCTCAACCAGTAGCGAGAAGCCTCATAGCTGGCTTTCAATTGCTCAAATACCCCAGAAGCTCGGGGTCAAAAGAGTGGGAGTCAAAGCCAAGGAGAGGATCACTGACCTTCTTCTGAGCAGTGGGGAGCACCTGCCTAGAGCTGGGGCACCACCAGGAAACCAAGGGCAGGTCAGGGCAGAGCTAGAGCCCACTGACCCTGGACAGAAGAGAAGTAGGCCGGGCTGTCTGTCACTCCCTGGTGGGGAGAGAGGTCTCCCCGACCCGACATGTCCGGGTCCAGAAAAACCTACCAAGTTGAACTGTTGTTGGAGCTTCTCATTCGCATAGTTGATACAAAACTGCTCAAAACTGTTCACGTCAAACGTCTCAAACCTGCAGAATGGGAAGAGCAGAGGATAAAGTAAGAGACATCTCCTTTTACCAAAGGAATCACTGGGACTTCAGCAAGGCAGCCCTCGTCCTCTGCTACCATCCGGCTCTAGCCTTAACTCCAGCACACAATTCCCATCTGCTCTTGTGCCCAAAGAGACCACTGTTGCCGGCATTAGCACGACAGAGTCCTATTAAATAGGAAAGTGAGAATGTACATCTTTTTCGCAATTAGAAAAAGTACTGACAGCAGGACATTCGGAAAAAGCAGGTGTAAAAAAGAGAAAGTCACCCATGGTTCTATCACTCATGTTAACCACCAGTTACATTTTGGTATGTTTCCTTCTAGTGATTTTACATTTTTGAAGAAAAGTAGAATTATATGTAAAATTATACCTATATTTGTCATTTAACTCCCCATTCATTATTCAACATTTTCCCATGCCATTGTTCTTCAAAGGCATCAGTTTTATTTATTTATTTATTGTTTTTTGGCCGTGTTGGGTCTGTTTTTTGGCTGCATTGAGTCTTCGTTGCTGCCCACAGCCTTTCTTTAGTTGCGGTGAGCAGGGGCTACTCTTCATTGCATTCTCTTGTTGCAGAGTACAGGCTCTAGGCAGGTGGACTTCAGTGGTTGCAGCATGTGGGCTCAGTAGTTACGGCACATGGACCCTAGAGTGCATGGGCTTCAGTAGTTGCCACATGTGGGCTCAGTAGTTGCGGTGCATGGGCTCTAGGTGCGTGGGCCTCAGTAGTTGTGGCTCGCGGGCTCTAGAGTGCAGGTTCAGTAGTTGTGGTGCATGGGCTTAGTTGCTCCGCAGCACGTGGGATCTTCCCGGACCAGGGATCGAACCTGTGTCCCGTGCACTGGCAGGCAGATTCTTAACCACTGAGCCACCAGGGAAGTCCTGAACGACATCAGTTTTAATGTCTGCCTCATGGACCCTCGTATGGATCACAGATGCTGCTTTAGGCCTGAGGGTTGTACAGGTGCCCAGGTGAGGGGACCAGTGGGGCCAGAATTTAGCTGATGCCCCCCTCAAGTCTGGGAGGGAGCATTTGCCCCAGAAGGGATGCCTTTTTCCAATTCACACAAAGCCTTCTCCTGGGCTCGCAGTGGCCCCCATGCAGACGAATCATAATTTAACCAATCACCTATTGTAGAACATTTTGGTTCTTTTTGCAGTTTTTAGCTGTTATCACTGCTGTGACAAATATTGGATATACATCTTTGAATTCATGATCTTTAAGATCTAGAAGGAAATTCTAGAAGGAGATTCTAGAAGGAAAATTACCATGTTGGAGTTTGTTTTCTTAAATGGTAGAAGAAAATTACCTTCCAGAAAGATGGAGCCAATTGATGTTATCACCCTACCCCCACCCCAGCCTCCCAATGTATGAAAGCATCTTGTTCACCTAATCCTGGTTAATCATGTTGTCTTTAAATTCATGTTTGACTTAGAGTTTATGTACGATAAGATGCACCAATTTGAAAGATATATTTCAATGAGTTTCTGATAAATACTATACTACATGTGTCCATCATCACAATCCAGATATAGAACAATTTTTATCACCATAATCACCCCAAAAGTTCCCTTGTGCTCCAATCAGGTACGTTCTCATTGCCCCTCACTGGGAGTATTAATGCATCACAGATCTTTGGTCAGTAATGTAGATTAACTTTTAAAAATCTTTGGTTAATTATTATACGAAAAATGTTGTTCTTTGATTTTTAATATCTTTTGATTATTGATAGAGCTCAACATCTTTCTGTGTGTGTGTGTGTGTGTGTGTGTGTGTGTGTGTGTGTGTACTAGTTGTCTGTACCTTGTGAACTGTCTGTGATTGGTGAAGTATTTGTTGGGTTTTAACTTTAAAAATGGACTTATTTGAGCTCTTTATACTTTAGACCATCAATACTGACATCAACTACTCAACTGAAATGTTTGCAATATGGCTCGATCACCGCTGGGGAAGGGAGTTGGAGAAGAGGTGGAGCCTGCAGAGAGGAGGGCAGGTAAGGAGATGAGACACGGCACAGCACAGCCAGGCACAGTCCCACCTGCAGACCTTGCATGCTACACTTGAGGGGTTTGGATTTCACCAGGAGAAATGGGGAAAATTTGAAGGATTTTAAATTAAGAAATGACAACCAGGGCTTCCCTGGTGGTGCAATGGCTAAGAATCCGCCTGCCAATGCAGGGGACATGGGTTCAAGCCCTGGTCCGGGAAGATCCCACATGCCACAGAGCAACTAAGCCTGTGTGCCACAACTGCTGAGCCTGCACTCTAAAGCCTGTGAGCCACCACTACTGAGCCCGCATACCACAACTATGAAGCATGAACACCTAGAGCCCATGCACCGCAACAAGAGAAGCCACCGCAATGAGAAGCCTGCGCACCACAGTGAAGAGTAGCCCCCGCTCGCCGCAACTAGAGAAAACCGCGCACCGCCAACAACCCAGTGCAGCCAAGAATAAATAAAATAAATTTATTAAAAAGAAAAGAAATGACAACCATACTTGCATCTTAGAAACACTGTGATTTGTGGGAAGGTGTGCGAGACTGAATGCAGGAGGTCGAGTAAGGCAGTTATTATTGGAGCAGTAATTCAGGAAAGATCCAGTCAGGTCATGGCTTAGGCTGGTGGTGGCCAAGTAATGGGAATGTTCTAAAGACATTAAGGAAGGTGGAAATGAGAGGACTTCAAATGACCAATGGCGTGTGGAGATGAGATTCACCTGTACAACTGAACGGATGTGATCACCCACCAAGCTGGAAGCATTATTATAGCATCAGCAGCTTCAGCTACAAATGAGTGGGGCCACCATGTTCGCAGAGCAAAGGCATCAGGTTGAGGGGGTAAGAAGGGGAAGAAATCGAGGAGGAAGAGGTACCTTTTTCTCATTCACGCACCATGCTGAATGAGCTGGCAGGGACCTTGTAAATGAGCACCTATAGAGCACCAAGCCCCAGATGCTTCATGAGCTCCCTGAACACCCACAACAAACAAGAGCTCGGGTCTATTACTAATCCCATCCTACTGCTGAAGAAACTAAATAACCTGTCTGAAGTCAGAGAGTCAGTAGACAGAAGAGCCAATATTTGAACCCAGAGAGAGTGATTTCTGAGACCACATTAACTCAGAAAGGAATAAAAGTTCCATTTAAGAAAGAATGAAAAATAAATAAGTCAATAAAAAATTAAAAAAGAAAAAAGAAAGAAAGAAAAAGAACGAAAGAACAAAAGAAAGAAAGAAAGAATAAATGAAGAGGACGCCACGCGCCCAGGTGAGTGCTGCTGCTTTGGACAGGCTGGGCTTGCGAAAGCCTCAACATGCCTTTGGCTAGAGATTTACTGCATCCTTCCTTGGAAGAAGAAAAGAAAAAACATAAAAAAAAAAAAAAACTGGCTGGTTCAAAGCCCAAATTCTTTATGGATGTAAAATGTCCAGGTTGCTACAGGATTACCACAGTTTTCAGCCATGCTCAGAGAGTGGTGCTTTGTGTTGGTTGTTCAACAGTGTTGTGCCAGCTGATGGGAGGAAAGGCCAGGCTCACAGAAGGGCGTTCATGTAGAAGAAAGCACCACTAATGATCCATGCGACTTCCTGAATCTGGGTTCTATCACAGAAAGCCTTATCTGTTTAGTAATTCTAGTTAATCTACCAAGATGATGCAATTATGTTTAATTTTGTAAGGTATACAACAATGCTCTATTTTGAAGTCAGTTTTTCAATAAAGTTTTGATTATGAGCATAAATAAATAAATACATAAAGAAGGAAGAGATGACTAGGAAGGGCTGTGGAGGAGAGGAGAACTTCCCAGGGGAGGAAGTGTTTGAGCACGTGGAGACTGGGAGAGGGGTGATGCCGAGGGACCCCAGGCTGGGGACACAGGCTTCAGCCTTCATAACCTCACATCGCTAGCCCTCTCACTCTTTGTATGGGTGACTGAATTTTCTCAGTCTTACATAAATTTATGCCAGCCCTTCCAAACAGGCTGAACTACCACTCCCTAATAGAAATGTTGGAGCTGCCCCTGGTGGGGTTGGGGACGGTAGTGGTGGTGGAAAGGCAGCACCATAAACAGCAGAACCAGCAAAAATAAATGCATCAGATGCCCAACAGGGTTGGCTCAGTGCCCAGAACACATCAGGCTTCTCCTCCTCTGTGCCCACCTCCCCCACCAAGGTATAAGACGCGGAGAAGTGGGAAATCATCTTGAGATCAAAGGAATCAACTGCTTGGAGACAACCACGTTAAAGCACAGCCTTTGGTCATGCCCACAGAAGAGAAGTAATTCTAGGTCAATAAAACACGATCAAAGGTGCAAAATCCAAGCTGGAGGCACTCCAGACCATGCAGGAGGGAGGCACTGGCTCTTCCAGTCCTCACCCTGGATTAGGGTCCTCCCAGCCCAGAGGATGGTCCTATAGCCCGAGTTAAGCCTCCTAGGACCTCATTTCCTCCCCCTATAATCCCGTCACACCCCAAGAAAGGTTGATGATGACAGCCAAGTCCCAGAGGAAATTTCATTAATAAAGCCTAGAAGGACGATAAAAGAGCTACCCTAGCAACCGGCCAGATAACAGCACATGGGCGTGTTTGCTGAGCTTGGACTGGGCTCCACAGATAAAGGATTTAAATATCTCCCACTTGTCATTTTTTAAAGGTTTACATTGGTAGCACTCCACAAGGAACATTCTCATTAATTTGAGAGGGCCTGAAATTAGCTGATAATTTCTCTATTTCTAAGATATTATCTGGTAACAATTCCTCTGCCGTCTAGTGTAATTACTGTAATGCAGGAGGGCCAGACATGAATGAGGGGTTTGGGTAGCTTGGAAAATGTCTAAGAAAACCACAGATAGGGAGATAGGGCAACTTCTCTAAATTAAATTGTATTTGTAGTAATTCTTGCCATCAATAGAGATGACTTTTTAAAATAAACACAATGGATCAATTTATAGTTCACAAGATTAAAATATCACAAAGAAATGTATATATGCGAGGGAATTGGATTTCTCTTCTAAAATCAATGTTGGGAATATTTAGACTAGAATCCTTGGGTGGGAGGAAGGTCAAAACATGAAATAGGATTTGATGCTGAGACCTGAGATCTGTACTCACGGTGGTACAATTATCACCCCTACTTCAATGTTCCCCTATCTTCAAAAACGTAGTAGAAAAGTAGAGAATTCCCTTCTCATTCTACCCGACTTCAGGATGGGGTAAGGGATACAAGCACCTCTATAAAAATAAGGCAGTGTCTGTGGGAAAGTGAAACTGCAATAAATAGAAGTCAACCCATCACTCTGAGTTAATTATTAACCTCCACGAACCATTCATTCCAGAGCAGAGAGGCAATGAGATGCTTTGAAGGTTGGGAAACAGTTCTTCCCCTGGAGCACAGGTCAAAGGAACTAGACTTTCTCAGCTCAGGCTTGTCTTTCTATTTCACCAAGACCTCTCTCTATCCTTCTACCAAAGGTCAAAAGAAAAGATATGTGATATAGGTTAGACATAGAGGGGGGCTTCTAGGGAATGAGTACTAAAAGTCAAACAAGTCCTCTCAAGGTCTCTTTCCCTCCTGAAGCCCATGAAACCTCACAAGGGCACCTTGCAGTCTGTTAGGGAGGCCAACCCTTCTGATCTCTTTACTAAATAATCCTGGGGTGCCAGCTGCACCTAAGAATGGCAGGACTTGAATTCTGCTCACGTGCTTCTCTCTGTGCCCAGATGTCCCCACATAGGACTTGTCCTTCAGGGACAGCACAGTTCTAGGCACTGCTCACATCCCAAGGTCAAGAACAGTTCTTCTGGAGGACCAAGTCCATTCAGTTTGCAGTGTGCTCCAATTCCCGGCTCTCCTCCATGTCTGAAAATCTAATGTGGGACAGAAAGATGCCCACCATATGGTAACCCTCTCCCAATCCATCAGTCAACTGTCCCAGGAACTGTAAGGGCTGCAAAGAAGAGCAAGTCATGGACCCTGCCCAACAGAGCTATTAGGAGGATAACATGAAACCAGTGTATGAAACCTTCCAACTAGTAGAGATTTTATGTGTTACAAAAATTTAAAGGAGGGTGAATTCATGGGGGTGCTGGCATGAACAGAGAGAAATGGGAATTTATCCAAGCTTTAAGACTATGTAGTGGTGTTTGGTTCCAGGAATGCTCCAAAGGGCTGTGTCAGAGCAATTCTGGAAGGTTGAGCTTGACTTTCGAGCACTCTGAGTTACATGGCTCTCCTGGGAGACTCAGAGATTCCAGGGAGAACCCAATTGCTTCGGGTGATCTGCTGGATCTGAGAACACTGGGGCCAGCTATGCATGTCTACCCTGAAGAAGACATGTCCAGGAATCTTCTGGGCTGTCCAAGGTTGGGTCACTGTTCACAGGCTGCAGGGTAAATGCAATCACTGACTTCTCCCCCTCCATTCGCCATGAAACCTTTCCATACTAGACAGAGAGGGGATGGGTAGTCTTCTCCAAATAAATAACTTAGGATTGTGAAATTATCTGTAAGTCTATTTTGAAGAGTGAGACCAAGAAAACAAAACATAACAAAGACACAAAGAATTTCCATCAAAAAAAAAAAAGAATTTCCATCAAAATGATGAAGGCAAATGGTGAGCCTAAGAAATTTATTTAAAATATATCATTAAAGGCAACTTACAGAATTGTAGAACATGTTTGCAAATCATATTTCTGAAAAGGGGTTAATATCCAGAATATATAAAGAAATCCTACAACTCAAAAAAAAAAGTAAATAACTTGATTTAAAAATGGTCAAAGAACTTAAAACATTTCTCCAAGAAGATATATGAATGGCCAAGAAGCATATGAAAAGACCATCATAAATCATTAGAGAAATGCATATCAAAACCACGAGATACCACCTCGTACCTATTGGGATGGCCACTGTCAAAAAAAACAGAAAACAACAAGTGTTGGCAAGGATGTGGAGAAACTGGAACCCCTGGGCACTACTGGTAAAAATGTAAAATGGTGCAGCTACCATAAAAAACAACATGGATGTTCCTCAAATAATTAAAAATAGAATTACTATATGATCCAGCAATCCTACTTCTGGTTATATATCCAAGAAGTCTAAAAGAAGAGATATTTGCACACCCTTCCTTGGTCATTGCAGCATTTTCACAATAGCCAAGAGGCAGAAGCAGCCCAAATGTCCATCAATGGATAGATAAATAATATGTGGTACATGCATACGATGCAGTATCATTCACCTTTAAAAAAAAAAAGGAAATCCTGTCACATGCTACAACATGGTTGAATCTTGAGGACGTTATGCTAAGTGAAATAAGATGGTCCCAGAAGATAGATACTATGATTCCATTTACATGAAGTCTGTGGAAGTATCAAAATCATAGAGACAAGGGCCTCCCTGGTGGCGCAGTGGTTAAGAGTCCGCCTGCCGATGCAGGGGACATGGGTTCACGCCCTGGTCCGGGAAGATCCCACATGC
This sequence comes from Phocoena sinus, assembly GCF_008692025.1. NCBI lineage: Eukaryota > Metazoa > Chordata > Mammalia > Artiodactyla > Phocoenidae > Phocoena > Phocoena sinus. The sequence continues at coordinate 23,884,989 of NC_045776.1, read as the reverse complement.
CGCGGAGCGGCTGGGCCCGTGAGCCATGGCCGCTGAGCCTGCGCGTCCGGAGCCTGTGCTCCGCAAAGGGAGATGCCACAACAGTAGAGGCCCGCGTACCGCAAAAAAAAAAAAAAAAAAAATCATAGAGACAGAACATAGAATGGTGGTTGCCAGGGGCTGGGTGAGGGAAGATGGAAGTTGTTTAACGTATAGAGTTTCAGTTTTCCAAGATGAAAAAGTTCTAGAGATCTACTGCACATCAATATGAATATACTTAACATTACTGCACTGTACACGTAAAAACGGTTAAGATGGTAAATTTTATATTGTGTGTTTTTTTTTAACTACAATTTAAAAACACTTTTTAAATCATTAAAAAGCACTGAGTAGAGCTGGATGCAAATTTAAAGTTAGGAAATACCATAAGAGACACAGAAAGTAACACAAGAACTGAGGAAGATATAAAATCCCAGCAAACCCCATTTCCTGCTCCTGGGGCTCAAACGTCCCTCGGCATCCTCTCCCTCACCATTCCTCAGCATTATCTGAGGAATCTATCCCTGCCTTGCTCCCAAAGTCCCCTAGGCCAACTGTCCTCTTCAAGAATGAGCTGGCCATAGCCAAAGCCTCCTGCTATCTTGGCATTTTGAAGGCTCAGGTCAAAGACAAATAAATGTGTATTCTTCCCAAATTGGAACCATTTATTTCTCATTGCCTCGAGAAGGAGAGAGGAATAAAGGGTTACGATTGTAATTAACTAAGCCTGTAGAGGCAAATGCTGGTTAATGCAACATGAAAAGGAAACCCCAGCCAAAAGCTGCCTGGCTCTCTCCTATTAATTTCCATCCCCTGCCTGGTAAGAAATACCCTGCAGGCAGCTTCACAGATCCTTAGTTAAGGCAAAGAGCTTGGCTTGGGTTGGCTAAATTGCCCTGGGTGTTGCTTGCTCTGCACTTTTTGGAGCTGGGGCAGGGGAGCGAGATGTAGGGAAGCCGTGCTTCTAACGGGGCACTGGGTATCTGGAACTGTTCAGGAGAGCCTGAGAGAAGGGCCTCTGAGCAGGGGGCTCACCACAGCTGTGGTGGAGGCAGCTGTGGCCCAAGCAACTTACGTAGGTGCTCACAGCCTTTTCTACCATCTGAACTAACTACCCTTCAGAACATCATGATAAGGGGAGGTATGTATGTATGATGCTGGCTCACACACTGCTTGCTTATGTACACAGAAGTGACTGTTTATTCACTCTAGCTGCTGATTCTATAGTAACATATTAAACATTTATACAAAAATCTGGAGTGGCTCATTTATACTATGGAACTCCTTCCAGTTGTCTCTAGAATGAGCCTGACTGGTGACCCAGTAACACTCTAGCTAGGTGCTACAGTTTATCTACGGACAGTCATCCCAGCTGAAGGAATCAGTACCTACTTGCAGGGGAGGGGGCAGCAATCCCACTCTTACTTGCTTGTTGCACATTCCCAACCTAATTCAGAGAGGAAGATAATTCCTTATCCCTTTCCTCTTAATCAGTGGGCTTTAATGTATTCAGAAACCTAACCCCACCTTCCCTCCCGCTCTCTGCAGCTGCCACACGCTCTCTTTTGCTCACAGGTGACAAGGAGGAGTAAGAACATTAAAAACATTAGGTCATCCCAAGGGCACCTTCTATGTGCATCAAGGTATCCCCACATCTAGGGCTGAGAAACAACGAGTGAGACATTGGGATAGATGGTATCCTCCCTCTCCAGAGTTTGGTGGTCAGGGATTTGGGTAGGAAACTCAAAATATTTAAAAAATGCTGGAGTTTTCAGATGCCATGGAAGAATCACTTCCCATAGTCATATTGTTTGTAAATAAAGCCTAAAAACAGGAATTAGTTTGAAATGAGAGGAGGTCGTTAGGGTCACAGAGGTAGAGTATCAAGCATGACACCCACTTTCAAGTAACTGAAAACAAAAGATTCAGTGGGTTTCTGAAAGGTATCTTTTCTGAAGGTTTCTGAAAGACGGCTGGAAGGTGTCTGAAGCCCACAGGAGACAAGTCAGAAGAACACCATGATTGGGAAAGGGAGATGACAGTAAATAGTTCAATGTAAATCCCAGTTTCCACCAAATGTTGCCACTTTCTCCCGGATTAAGAAATAGTGTCATTAACCTGATGGATCAGAGAGAGTACCTCCAGATTCAAGTCACCTGCTTTCCTGTGAAGTTTTTGGTTTTAGTCTCCTAAGCATTCATTACATACCTTCTTACCAGAAAAGAAAGAGAATGACTTCTCAGCAGACCAGAACGGTTGAGGAGCAGGTGTATGTACCTTCAGGGTGGTCTGTAAGTGCTTTTACTTGGCCACAAACGGCCCAGTTAGACAGCAGCTGGTTCACGCTGAGCCCACCTTATCTAACTTGCCATCCTGAACTCTGCCCACAGCATGTGAAGCCGGCACTGACTGGGCAGACAGAGGAGGAACCGTGCATGGCATTTCTCTCTCCCCAGGAGGAGGTGAATCGCTTTCTAAGTATGACCGCTTTATGACAAGGTTTGAAAAAGTAAATTAGCTTCTGAGAAGGAACAAGGATTGAAAAAAAGAGAAAACAGCATAGCGCACCCGGAAGGAAGCAGAAGGGGAGGAGACTCCCCGAGAGTGCTTGTCTAGGGCCCCAGGTTGCACAGCCCCCCTGCGATGGGACCTGTCCTCGCTGAAAAGCTGTCAGATGTTCTCAAAGGAACCCACGGCCGCACGGGGAGGAAGGAGACACACAGGTCAGGCGCTGGCACCAGAAATAGGAGATGGAGTCCTACGGATCCCCATCCACCCACGGACAAGTGCACCTTCACACCAAAGACAAGTCTTCCCTGTGATCTATTTCTCCCCTTTGGGTGGGCACAGGATCTTAGAGCAAATAAACTCAATTATAAAAATTAAATGGCAAATATGAACACAAAATCCCAGCTTGCAGGGGCTCAGCTGACACCTCCAGACTCAGCAACACCAGCAGCCCAACCCACAGAGGCCTTCCTCTTGCTGGGGATCCCTTAGAAGGGAGGAGCTACCTATTTAAGCTCAAGGCACTGCTATGTACCTATAACACAACTAAGGCATGATATTGTACATATCAGTAGCACTGCAGTCATAATACTTTTACGTGCCATTAACAACGGGGAGACCTTCAACGTGGCGGAGGAGTAAGACATGGAGTTCACCTTCCTCCCCACAAATACATCAGAAATACATCTACACGTGGAACAACTCCTACAGAACACCTACTGAACGCTGGCAGAAGACCTCAGACCTCCCAAAAGGCAAGAAACTCCCCACGTACCTGGGTAGGGCAAAAGAAAAAAGAAAACACAGAGACAAAAGAATAGGGACGGGACCTGCACCAGTGGGAGGGAGCCGTGAAGGAGGAAAAATTTCCACACACTAGGAAGCCACTTCACTGGTGGAGACGGGGTGGCGGAGGGGAAGCTTCGGAGCCACGGAGGAGAGCACAGCAACAGGGGTGCAGAGGGCAAAGCGGAGAGATTCCCTCACAGAGGATCAGTGCCGACCAGCACTCACCAGCCCGAGGGGCTTGTCTGCTCACCCGCCGGGCGGGCGGGGCTGCAGGCTGAGGCTCGGCTTCGGTCGGAGCACAGGAAGAGGGCTGGGGTCAGCAGCGTGAGCACAGACTGAAGGGGGCTAGTGCGCCACAGCTAGCCGGGAGGGAGTCCGGGAAAAAGTCTGGAACTGCCTAAGAGGCAAGAGACCATTGTTTTTCGGTGTGCAAGGAGACGGGATTCCTGCTCTGTGTGCCCACAGAAGGCAGGGAACCGTCTAAGTGAGCTCCAGAGACGGGCGTGAGCCGTGGCTACCAGCTCAGACTCCAGAGATGGACGTGAACTGCTGCTGCAACTAAGAAGCCTGTGTGCAAGCACAGGTCACGACCCACACCGGCCGCCGGGAGCCTGTGCAGCCTGCCACTGGCAGGGTCCCATGATCCAGGTACAACACCCCTGGGAGAACACACTGCACACCTCAGTCTGCTGCGATGTTATGATGGCCTCCGTTGCCGCAGGCGTGGCCCACATTCCAGTTGTGACTCCCATACCCCGCCCTGTCCCCAGCCTGAGTGAGCAAGAGAGTCCTAACGAGCTGCTGCTTTAACCTCCTCCTGTCTGGGTGGGAAACAGACACCTGAGGGCAACCTACACGCAGAGGACAGACCAAAACCAAAGCTGAACCCCAGGAGCTGTGTGAACAAAGAAGAGAAAGGGGAATTTCTCTATTCACCCTAATGAGTAGCAGATTAAATCCCACAATCAACTTGATAAACCCAGCATCTGTGGAATACCTGAATAGACAATGAATGTTCCCAAAGTTCAGGTGGTGGACTTTGGGAGCAACTGGAGACTTGGGGTTTGCTTTCTGCGTCTGATTTGTTTCTGGTGTTATGTTTATCTTAGTTTAGTTTTTAGTGCTTGCTGTCATTGGTGGATTTGTTTACTGATTGGGCTGCTCTCTTTCTTTTTTCTAAATTTTTATTTTCTTACTATTTACAAAAATTTTTTTCCCTTTTTTTTTTCTTTTTGTGAGTGTGTATGTATATGTTCCTTTATGTGATTTTGTCTGTTTAGTTTTGCTTTTACCATTTGGTTTGGGGTAGTATCTGTTCGTTCTTTTTTTTTCCTTCTTCTTCCTTTTCTTCCAAGCCATGTGGCTGGCAGGGTCTTCGTGCTCTGGTCGCGTGTCAGGTCTGAGCTTCCAAGGTGGGAGAGCCGAGTCCAGGACAATGGACCACCAGAGAACTACCAGCCCCAAGTAATATCAATCGGTGAGAGCTCTCCCAGAGATCTCCACCTGAACACTAAGACACAGCTCCACCCAACGGGCAGCAAGCTCCAGCGCTGGACACCCCATGCCAAACAACTAGCAAGACAGGAACACAATACAACCCATTAGCAGTCACGTTGCCTAGAGTCATACTAAGTTCACAGACACGCCAAAACACACCACCAGACACAGCCCTGCCCACCCGAAGGACAAGATCCAGATCCACCCACCAGAACAAAGGCACCAGTCCCTCCACCAGGAAGTCTACACAACCCACTGAACCAACCTCACCCACTGTGGGCAGACACCAAACATAACAGGAACTATGAACCTTCAGACTGTGAAAAGGAAACCCCAAACACAGTAAGTTAAACAAAATGAGAAGACAGAGAAATATGCAGCAGATGAAGGAACAAGGGAAAAAACCCACAAGACCAAACAAATGAAGAGGAAATCGGCAGTCTACCTGAAAACGAATTCAGAGTAATGATAGTAAAGATGATCCAAAATCTTGGAAACAGAACGGAGAAAATACAAGAAACGTTTGACAAGGACCTAGAAGAACTAAAGAGCAAGCAAACAATGATGAACAACATAATAAATGGAATTAAAAATACTGTAGAAGGAATCAACAGAAGAATAACTGAGGCAGAAGAATGGATAAGTGACCTGGAAGATAAAATAGTGGAAATAACAGCTGCAGAGCAGAATAAAGAGCAAAGAATGAAAAGAATTGAGGACAGTCTCAAGAGACCTCTGGGACAACATTAAACGCATCAGAATTTGAATTATAGGGGTCCCAGAAGAAGAAGAGAAAAAGAAAGTGTCTGAGAAAATATTTGAAGAGATTATAGTCAAAAATTTCCCTAACATGGGAAAGGAAACAGTCAATCAAGAACAGGAAGTGCAGAGAGTCCCATACAGGATAAATCCAAGGAGAAACACACTAAGATCCATATTAATCAAACTATCGAAAATTAATTACAAAGAAAAAATATTAAAAGCAGCAAGGGAAAAGCAACAAATAACATACAAGGGAATCCCCATAAGGTTAACAACTGATATTCAGCAGAAACTCAGAAAGCCAGAAGGGAGTGGCAGGTCATATTTAAAGTGATGAAGGAGAAAAACCTATAACCAAGTAAAGACCCACAAAAAAAACCCCCAAACAATTAAGAAAATGGTAACAGGAACATACATATCGATAATTACCTTGAATGTAAATGGATTAAATGCTCCAACCACAAGACACAGACTGGCTGAATGGATACAAAAACAAGACCCATATATATGCTGTCTAGAAGATACCCATTTCAGACCTAGGGACACATACGGACTGAAAGTGAGGGGGTGGAAAAAGATATTCCATGCAAATGGAAATCAAAAGAAAGCTGGAGTAGCAATACTCATATCAGACAAAACAGACTTTAAAACAAAGACTATTACAAGAGACAAAGAAGGACACTACATAATGATCAAAGGATCAATCCAAGAAGAAGACATAACAATTGTAAATATTTATGCACCCAGCATAGGAGCACCTCAATACACAAGGCAAATGCTAACAGGCATAAAAGGGGATATAGACATTAACACAATAAGAGTAGGGGACTTTAACACGCCACCTTCACCAATGGACAGATCCTCCAAAATGAAAATAAATGAGGAAACACAAGCTTTAAATGACATATTATACCAGGTGGACTTAACTGATATTTATAGGACATTCCATCCAAAAACAACAGAATACACTTTCTTCTCAAGTGCTCATGGAACATTCTCCAGGACAGATCATATCTTGGGTCATAAATCAAGCCTTGGTAAATTTAAGAAAATTGAAATCGTATCAAGCATCTTTCCTGACCACAATGCTATGAGACTAGGTATCAATTACAGGAAAAAAAACTGTAAAATATACAAACACATGGAGGTTAAACAATACACCACTAAATAACCAAGAGATCACTGAAGAAATCACAGAGGAAATCAAAAAATACCTAGAGACAAGTGATAATGAAAACACGATGACCTAAAACCGATGGGATGCCGCAAAAGCAGCTCTAAGAGGAACGTTTATAGTAATACAATCCTACTTCAAGAAACAAGAAAAATCTCAAATAAACAACCTAAACTTACAGCTAAAGCAATTAGAGAAAGAAGAACAAAAAAACCCCAAAGTTAGCAGAAGGAAAGAAATCATAAAGATCAGATCAGAAATAAATGAAAAAGAAATGAAGGAAACAATAGCAAAGATCAATAAAAGTAAAAGCTGGTTCTTTGAGAAGATAAACAAAATTGATAAACCATTAGCCAGACTCATCAAGAAAAAAAGGGAGAAGACTCAAATCAACAGAATTAGAAGGCTTCCCTCGTGGTGCAGTGGTTAAGAATCCGCCTGCCAATGCAGGGGACACGGGTTCAAGCCCTGGTCTGGGAACATCCCAACCCATATGTTGCAGAGCAACTAAGCCCATGCGCCACAACTACTGAGCCTGTGCTCTACAGCCCACCAGCCACAACTACTGAAGTCCATGCGCCACAACTACTGAAGCCCACACGCCCTAGAGCCCGTGCTCCACAACAGAGAGGCCACTGCAGTGAGAGGACCACGCACCACAACGAAGAGTATCCCCCACTCACCGCAACTAGAGAAAGCCTGTGTGAAGCAACGAAGAACCAATACAGCCAAGATAAATAAATCAAAAAAAGAAACTTTATAAAAACTAAAAAAATTTTAAAAAAAGAATTAGAAATGAAAAAGGAGAAGTAACAACTGACACTGCAGAAATACAAAGGATCAGGAGAGACTGCTACAAACACCATATACCAATAAAATGAACAACCTGGAAAAAGTAAACAATTTCTTAGAAAAGTACAACCTTCAAAGACTGAATCAGGAAGAAACAGAAAATATGAACAAACCAATCAAAAGCATTGAAATTGAAAATGTGATTGAAAAACTCCCAAGAAACAAAAGCCCAGGACCAGATGGCTTCACAGGCGAATTCCATCAGACATTTAAAGAAGAGCTAACACCTATCCTCCTCAAACTCTTCCAAAATACAGCAGAGGGAGGAACACTCCCAAACTCATTCTACAAGGCCACCATCACCCTGATACCAAAACCAGACAAAGATGTCGCAAAGAAAGAAAACTACGGGCCAATATCACTGATGAACACAGATGCAAAAATCCTCAACAAAATACTAGCAAGCAGAATCCAACAGCACATTAAAAGGATCACACACCATGATGAAGTGGGGTTTATCCCAGGAATGCAAGGATTCTTCAGTATATGCAAATCAATCAATGGGATACACCATATTAACAAACTGAAGGATATAAAACATTTGATAATCTCAACAGATGCAGAAAAAGCTTTTGACAAAATTCAACACCATTTATGATAAAACTCTCCAGAACATGGGCACAGAGGGAACCTACCTCAACCTAATAAAGGTCATATATGACAAATATCACAGCCAACATCGTTCTCAATGGTGAAAAACTGAAACCATTTTCTCTAAGATCAGGAACAAGACAAGGTTGCCCACTCTCACCACTATTATTCAACATAGTTTTGGATGTTTTAGCCACAGCAGTCAGAGAAGAAAAAGAAATAAAAGGAATCCAAATTGAAAAAGAAGTAAAACTGTCACTGTTTGCAGATGACATGATACTAGACATAGAGAATCATAAGGATGCTACCAGAAAACAACTAGAGCTATTCAATGAATTCGGTAAAGTAGTAGGATACAAAATTAATGCACAGAAATCTCTGGCATTCCTGTACACTAACGATGAAAAACCTGACAGAGAAATTAAGGAAACACTCCCATTTACCATTGCAACAAAAAGAATAAAATACCTAAGAATGAAACCTACGTAAGGAGACAAAAGCCCTGTATGCAGAAAACTATAAGACAATGATGAAAGAAATTAAAGGCAATACAAACAGATGGAGAGATATACCATGTTCTTGGATTGGAAGAATCAACATTGTGAAAATGACTGTACTACCCGAAGCAACCTACAGATTCAATGCAGGCCCTATCAAACTACCAATGGCATCTTTCACAGAACTGGAACAAAAACTTTTACAATTTTTATGGAAACACAAAAGACCCCGAATAGCCAAAGCAATCTTGTGAAGAAAAATGGAGCTGGAGGAATCCTGACTTCAGACTATACTACAAAGCTACAGTAATCAAGACAGTATGGTACTGGCATAGAAACAGAAATATAGATCAATGGAACAGGATAGAAAGCCCAGAGATAAACCCATGCACATATGGTCACCTTATTTTTGATAAAGGAGACAAGAATATATAATGGAGAAAAGACAGCCTCTTCAAAAAGTGGTGCTGAGAAAACTGGACAGCTACATGTAAAAGAATGAAATTAGAACACTCCCTAACACTATATACAGAAATAAACTCAAAATGGATTAAAGACCTAAATATAAGGCCAGACACTATAAAACTGTTAGAGGAAAACATAGGCAGAACACTCTGTGACATAAATCACAGCAAGATCCTTTTTGACCCACCTCCTAGAGAAATGGAAATAACAAAAATAAACAAATGGGACCTAATGAAACTTAAAAGCTTTTGCACAGCCATAAACAAGATGAAAAGACAACCCTCAGAATGGGAGAAAATATTTGCAAATGAAGCAACTGACAGAGGATTAATCTCCAAAATTTACAAGCAGCTCATGCAGCTCAATATCAAAAAAACAACCAACCTAATCCAAAAATGGGCAGGAGACCTAAACAGATATTTCTCCAAAGAAGATATACAGATTGCCAACAAACACATGAAAGGATGCTCAACATCACTAATCATTAGAGAAATGCAAATCAAAACCACAATGAGGTATCACCTCACACCAGTCAGAATGGCCATCATCAAAGAATCTAAAGACAATAAATGCTGGAGAGGGTGTGGAGACAAGGGAACACTCTTGCACTGTTGGTGGGAATGTGAATTGATACAGGCGCTATGGAGAACAGTATGGAGGTTCCTTAAAAAACTAAAAATAGAATTACCATATGACCCAGCAATCCCACTATGGGGCATATACCCTGAGAAAACTGTGATTCAAAAAGAAACACATACCACAATGTTCACTGCAGCTCTATTTACAATAGCCAGGAGATGGAAGCAACCTAAGTGTCCATTGACAGACAAACGGATAAAGATGTGGCACATATATACAATGGAATATTACTCAGCCATAAAAAGAAACAAAATTGAGTTATTTGTAGTGAGGTGGATCGACCCAGAGTCTGTCATACAGAGTGAAGTAAGTCAGAAAGAGAAAAACAAATACCATATGCTAACACATATATATGGAATCGAAAAAAACAAATGGTTCTGATGAACCTAGGGGCAGGATAGTAATAAAGACACAGACATAGAGAATGGACTTAAGGACACGGGGAGGGGGAAGGGGAAGCTGGGACGAAGTGAGAGAGTGGCATGGACATATATACACTACCCAATGTAAAACAGATAGCTAGTGGGAAGCAGCCGCATAGCACAGGGAGATCAGCTCGGTGCTTTGTGTCCACCTAGAGGGGTGAGACAGGGAGGTTGGGAGGGAGGTGCAAGAGGGAGGAGATATGGGGATACAGGTATGCATAGAGCTGATTCACTTTGTTATACAGCAGAAACTAACACAATGTTGTAAAGCAATTATACTCCAATAAAGATGTTAAAAAACAACAAGAACAGTGAGTCTCCACATTAATCTTCCCACACCGAAAACTCAGTAAAAATAGATTCTTGCCCAAGTAGATTAAGGAAACCAGGTCAGATGCTGCATCCTGACTTTCTCTAGCTCTTACATCAGAATGTGACACTAAAGGTCAGTTTCTTTGAAACCCAATTACCTGAAAATACTCATGGCAGAGGAATGAATGACACAGAATTAATTACTGACAGCTCGGTAGTATGTTTCCAGGGTGCACAGACTGTTCTATGTTGCTCTCCCCAGAGCAACTGGAAGGGCTGAGTCAAAAAGCAGGCACTCAATGGAGCAGAAGAGAAGTGGCATGTCCACAGTCACTTGGCTAGAACCCTGGAGATCCCGGGGAGGATGCATTCTCCTGCCTCCCCCCAGGTCATCCTCCACTGTGCTCCACATCACCTAGGAGGTGGCTTTTTTCCTACCATCTGGACTGTGCTCCTCTCCCAAAGGGTCTCCCCCTGCCGCCTGTGTTCTACTCTCTCCTTGAAAGATCGATTTCAAGCCTCACCTTCCACGTGAAGCTTTTCCTGACTGTGCCAACAAGCGTGCACTCTTCTGCCTTGAAACTCGTACAGCACCAAGTGTCCAAACCCTCAAACCGACCCTGTTACAATTTCTTCTGTTGTCTCTTGTATTATGTAGCTCGTGCATGTGACTTAACTCTTCAGCATGTTCTGGAAGCCTCTGTGATGCCAGAAATCAAGTTTACTGCCACAGCATGTGACATGATTTGATTCAAAGCCCAGTGATGAACAAGCGCGTCAGAGATGGAGCTGGGACAGCCTATCTTTGCACGGGAAAGCGGCCGCTTCTAGAGGAGGTTTTCCTTTACTACAGCCTCAACATAAGGCGAGCACCAGCTTGTCAGCCCACTGAGCAGTCGTTTCTACCAGAGTATTGTGGCTGTTACAACTCTGCACTTCTAAGGGTCCAAAGTTCTATTTTAAGACAGAAACCATGACCTCTATGATATAAAGATCCAGGAGGATTTCATCTATTATTAGCTTAAGGAGGGCAGGACATTGATCATAAAAGAAGTGCAGGTAAGGTTTCAGCCCAGTGCATATAATTTCAAGCAATTCTAGAAGGACCTGGAATGCACCTAAGAGAGACTTGTGGCTCAAAACTTCCTTTCAAGCTATAGAAACTAAAGAATAGAAGGGCTGTGATCTGTAGAGGTCATTCAGCTAGCTGGGGACAGCAATGAGTCAGAAAGCCAGTCTCCTAGCGCCTAGTGAAGTACACTCTCTACATGCCAGGTTGCCTCTCCCTGTAAGTTACACTGTCATGAGTAACCGTCTTTTCCACTAGGCTAGAATTCTAAAATGCAGAGAAACTTCAGGAACAACCACACACAGTGTCAATCTGTATCGCAGCACTGGGCGCAGTCACAGTATTAAAACAATCCCCTTGATTGGTAACATCGTGAATGAGGTCGGATGATAGTTTTAAATAAAACATAACTGAAGTAGAAAACCTGAATTTAAGTTCACAGAAACCTCCAGTCTGATGTTGAACAAGACACTGCCATCTCTGGGCCTCAGTTTCCCACAAGGACAAAGGGGTGTCTGTGGCGTTTCTCAGTGGGGGAGCTACTGGTGTTTGATAGGGTCCATTCTTCCTCGGGACTGTCCTCTGTATTGTAGGACACCTAGCATCTCTGGCCTTGGGCCACCAAGTGCCGGCAGAGACCCAGCCAAAAATGCCCCCTTCCCCCATATTTCACACTCCCCTGGTTGAGAACCACCAGGAAGGTCTCCAAGGTCCCCGCTGGCTCTAAAATGCCAGCAGGAAGACACCAGTGACCAGCAGCAGGGGGCACCGTCCTACCCGTAGATGTCCAGGACCCCGATGAAGGAGTGCTGCTTGAGGGAGGTGTGGAGGGCCTTGTTGACATGCCCCACTATCCAGCCAAACAGCTGGGCGTAGATGTGCTTGGCCAGGGCGTTGCGCGCGTTGACCACCTGCTGCAGGGACATGGTCTTGACGTAGGTCTCCGAGGTGGTGACCAGCTTGCGATGGCACAGCCAATGCTCCATCTGACTGTGCTCCACCCCCAGCAGCTGGCAGAAGTTGCTCAGGTGTTCATCCTTGGGCTGGAAGAGACATGGGAGAAGGGTTCAGGAGAGGCGTGGAGGACAGCCCACCACCATGCTCTAGGGAGGGAAGGAACCCAACTCTAGGCCCCCCAGAACCCCATTTCATCCCTAGCCACTGCCCCAGCCATCTCATGCACTCTCACACCACTAGGTGACAATAGGGGCCCAAAGAGTGTTGCTCAAACTGGTAATACCTGCTCATGAACACATCATCAGCAGGGCTTTAAAAAACAACTCTCCACTTTCCCTGTCCCCTCCTCCCCTGCCAGGGCCTGAAGGGTAACTGGAGGAGAGGGCTCCGGAGTGAAGGGTGCAGGATGAGAACTGATAACTTAGGAACAGATAATCTGTTAAGAATAAGGAGCCAGCGGCAAAATCACAGTGAACGTAGCTTCCAGCTGCAGAGTTCCACATGCAGTGCTCAGTCCACAGCCCCGGAAAGGTCCTCGCTTTTGAGTGTTACCTTGGGCTCGCACGCGGTCTAGAGCAGTGCGCTCGGAGACAAGCCCTGAGCTGACCCCCTTGGACGATGACAGCACACTGACATCACACCGTCCTAAGCTTCCAAGCAGATTTGCTTTCATCTTAGCCCTGGTCATACTAAACACATAACGGAACTTATTTATATACTTTAAGCACTTGCCACTTGGAAAGAAAGCGAATCTAGGTGGAGAGCTAGGACAAATGGCAAAAAATAAGGAACAAATTTTGACTTGGGAAGATCACTTGGAACGCTGTAACTGATATTCATGTTTAGAGCTGGGAAAAACTAGGGATGCCCCCAGCATAAGTCCCTTCGCCTACAGGTAAGAAACTGAGCCCCAGAGAAGTATAAGAACGCACCCAGGTAGTCAGCTGCATTTCATCTTGACCCTCAATTACCCAAAGTACCAATCACATCACCTTGCCCTTGAGTCCCTGATAACCAAGTCACCCACAGAGTTTTATTTCCCAAGTGTGTAGGTGTCCTGGGTCCCCCTTGCTGCCCATTCACAACACCCCACAGAAAACCTGCTTTTCTTCTAGAGGTTCTTCTCGCCCATTATTCATTCCCTCATCTAAATCCCCCAGGGGAAGTTGATAACCCAGCCATGAGCCTGCTGGAGAGCTTAATAACTCCGAGGCTGAAAGGGAATCCTTCAGAATGTCATGTGCCACCTCCTAATGGCCCTGAATTGCTTGTGGGAATCATTTTCTGATGACGCTGCCACCGCGTAAATGCAGGCTTGTTCAATGAAAATTAACACAGATAACTGTGCCATTTCCCCAGCCCATTTTTTCTCCCTCCTACAGATACTTAAAATCCATCTACCCAAATACACACAATTACAAGATAATAAAATGTCAGAGTAGGAAAGAACCTCCAAAAGTCATTAAGGCCAGTTTTTCCAGAGTATGGTTTGTGGAGTTGGAGTAATAGTTACAAAGGCCATTAACTGGCTTTACTCAACAAAAGTTGGGGGGGGGGGGCGGGAGAGTGACAGTAGGTCGACTGTGGTGGAACCGGCTTGTTAACGTACTCTGTAAACACACACACACACACAGAGTTCCACAAGTTCTGGAACTTTTCAATCATCACCACGGGGCAGGTTCCCATCGGCTGCAGCAGGGAGTGGCCTGCCCATCTATTCCCCCACTCCTGACTGTTGATTAAAGGTACCAACTGAAACTGATTTAACGTTATGCAATTACACTTAAGCTTAATCAAATGATGCTAAATCCATTAAAGACAGCCAGCATCACAGGCAGCTGATGAGTTTTGTGGGCCCATATTGCCAAGTTCAAGAAACAAGTTGCCTCTGGTGTCCAAGTAATCGCATGCCACTGCATCTCCAAGGTAACTCTGGCAGTTACGGGACATATATTCACGCTTTAATTAAAAGTAACAACTACCAAGCAGAAGGCACACTGCATCTGGACAGACACCCCTCCACAGTAGGAGGTCCACCCTACGCACCCAGGGCATAAACCAAAATCCGTGCACTAGCAACCACTTAGCAAAGCATTTCTCGAGCGAGCACACACTGCGTGCCCGGCAGCGTGCTGGGCACGGATGGGGAACATCAGGCTAGTGGAAGACAGTCCGTCCAGAGGAAGGCGCAGGGCCGGCGGTGGCGTGGAGCAAGAACGCTGGCTGGGCTTTGCCATTAACTGTCATAGTGGCCTTAGAGAGAGAGTTTCCTCGCTCTGGGCCTTAGTCTTTCCAACCCTGTGAAGGGAGACGGATGCTCAGAAGGTCCACTCTGGCTCTGCCAACAATGACGATAACAGTCGAGAACTCAAGCCCTCGAGCCCTGTGCCAAGGTGGGTAATACCACCCCCACCCGCAGATAAGGAAACAGGTAAGAGACTATCAGTAAGTGGCAGAACCAGGATTTGAACCTTGGCAGCCCCGACTCCAATTTCTCACTCTCAATTAGCTCTCGACACAGCCTTTAACTGGAGAACAAGATGAGACCAGCCTAGACCACGTACCTGTGCTCAGAAACCTCTGACTTCCTGTCGTCTCTGAGAGTAAGGGCCTGGTGTCCAAGCCTCCACCTGTCAGGCATCCTCCCCTCCCTCCAGCACCATTTGTGTCCTCTGTTCCCCCCCTCCTTTCCCCAAGTGTGCCCTGATAGCCCTCCTTCACACAGAAGTCTTTACACACACACTCAGTGGGTGCCAGTGTGTGCCAGGGCTAGAAGAGTGAGCACAGGAGACACTGTCCTGGAGTTTGGTGGGGGAAACGGGCATCGATCAAATACCACCAGTAAACGTTCACTCTCCTTCTCACCTGAAGGTCCCTGCAGAGGCTGGTGCGGAAGATCAGCTCTAAGATCAGAGAGACACTTCCCTGATAAGCCCAAGTCCTAGCTCTCCAAAGAGGCCCTGGCCTCACTCAACCCACAGCCACAGGCACCCAGGAACTCGCTGGCCCTGGTCCTCGGGCCTCACCATCAACACCGCCCAGTGTTCATCTATTTGCTCACTTGCATCACCCCTGAGCCTAGGGAGCCTCCATCATCCATCCATCTGCTTACTGGGCATCTACCAAGTCCTGGGCACTGTGCTGGGTGCTGGGTGCTGGTGATACAACAGCGAGCAAACAGTCCCCGTTCTCATAGACTTTGGAGTCTCATGAGGGAGAGAGACACACAGCAAATCATCACATAATAAATGTAAAATTACAACCATGCTGAGAGATATGGAGGAGAGGCATGAACGCCGTAAGAACCCACGATGGGGGATGTGACCAGGATGTGACCTTGAGAAGGAGGAGACTGGGGGAGGGGAGGGTGGAGGCCAAGGGAAATCTGTCAGCTTCCCTGCATTTGGCCAGCCTAAATCAGGAATTCTTCAATGCCAGTGTTCCTAATCTCATCTGTCCCCGACACTAGGCAGAGTACGGTTGCCCTAAGGAACCAGGGGACATTTATGGGGACGTGCTGGGAGGGGAGGCACAGACCCTCTGTGCCTTTCTCAAGAGGGACAATGCTTCACTGGCCCTAAAGAGTGTCTGGCCTGCACTAGAGGCCCATCCGCCACCCCACCAAGGCACCACGTTCTCCTCTGCCCACCTCAATCCGTCTCCCAGCATCACCACGGCCAACCACACTGCCCCGCCACACACACACACACACAGGCACATACACGCAGACAGGCGCACACACACACGCTGATGTCCCGGGGCACCGAGCGCTGCCCAGCTCCAGCATTCCCTGCTTTCACACTGGGCCCAGAGGGGGATCCTCTCATGAGGCTGCAGACTCCGTGTGGAGGATGGCGGCAGGCCTGATGGGGCCAGGGGCTCCAAATCCAAGGCTATTTCTCTGGTAGGTGTATGGGGGTGATGAGCTCGGCCAAATGCCAGCTACCATTCAGGACTTCCTCTCCCTCAAGGCAGGGCCAGGTTTAACTGGGTTAAAAAATGTCTGCACAGTTGAAAAAGGATCAGCTGGTGCGTGGCCTGGACACATGCCCACATTCCTATTCTGTAGTACTGTCTTCTGTATTTCCCCAGTTATTTAAATTCTAAGACCTTGGTAGCAAGAATCATACTTTGTACCTCCCAGGACTTGGCCATAAATGGACACAAAAGAGGCCTAAAAGAAAGAAACAATTGCAGATTCCTTACTCAAGGTCAGAATATCAGTTTTTTAGCCCAGCCCCACATCATCACATACCAGAGAGCACACAACATGCTGTCTATGCTACGTGTAACCGGCAGTGTTCCCCCACCCACCCACTTAGACATTTTTTATCTACCACATATAAGGTACTACACTGGGCACCAAGAAAGTAACAGTCATTAAGAACATTTATGGAGCACTTCATAGTTTGCAATACTGTCATACAGATGTCTCAGTATTCTCTCCTTTGTACTGTCAAAATCTTGGCAACTGTGGTTATCTGTCCTGTCCACCCAATTAGATTGTAAGCTCCTTGGAGACACTGTCCAACACTCCCTCATATCCCTGCAAGCAGACCGGAAGTACTCATGAGCTGATAACACTGTAGAATTCCATGGACCTCGGGTACTTGGGAAATCAAACCATCAGAAATAATTTATTGAGTAACCACTAAATTCCCTGCCCTCAGTGACAGAAACTTGATGGCAGCTGATTTGAAAAGAATTTGTTGTTTTAAATAATTATCAGGAAGGGAACAGAAACCATTCCTCTTAAGAATAAATAACCTATGAATGTCCTCTAAGTGTAAAGGTATTTCAGTTGTATAAAGCTCTATGAACAGAGTAAATTGTGTACATGTTATCTCTGGTGCTGGTGGGCAACTTACTGATATACTACAGGATTCACCATCGCGCTCGGCTTGAATCTCCACATTTCCGAGGTGTAGGATGGAAGCAATTATCTTAAAAATGTTTATCTGATGGGACTCTCTCACTCCTGGGGGGAAAAAAAGATGAATGAATGACACTCAATATCCACGGTAGGATACAAAGGATGTTTTCCCCTCTTTTTAAGGACTTAAGGAAAAATGTTTCACTTTCCTTTCTGGGCCAGTGACTCCTAAAATGATCCAGGCTCCTCACCAAGTAATTACCACCCACAGTAACAGCTCAGAGGGCAAAGGGGCTCCTTGGACTAAAAGAGAAATATCTTCACGGTGACTGTCCCGATCAAACCAGATGGGTCACACTACCATTTTCACTTCTCCAAGAGCAGAGGAGAGGCAGCAAATCAAGCAGACTTATTTTGGACTTCATTTCAACCAACATTTTATGGATGTTTTTATGAGTTTAATAAGAATGGTCATTTATCTGCAGTCATTTTTCTCCCAACATAATATCCTGCAAACATCTGTGACACACATCTGAAGTGCCAACGGAGAAAGAGGAGAAATTTCTCCTGGGGGTGCTGTTATGGGGCTGGACGGCCAGCTGGCCCCTGGCTGTTCCCCTGGGGGCTGTTGCCTACCACACTATATGCTCCGTCAGTTACAGACACACACACCTACTCTGGAGCCACTGACGGCAGATATCTACTGTCGATTTTATTATTTATGCATGTAAGTTATCAGAGACATGGATACTCTCTTAAAATTTATATTTAGCTTTAAGGCATTACCATTTCTTTTTGAATTACCAAATACTTCAGACTTAAAAAAGGTTACAGACTAATATAATGCACACCAGTTGACCTGCCATTCAGTTTAAGAGATAATATAGTTGTTCTCCAAACTCTTCCCCAGATGCAGTTACTTATTTTTAAGGCAATATTTTACTCAGGCTTAAAAAAAAAAAAGTCAGTAACACCTATATAAATGGGAGTAAAGATGTGTCATGTTAGGATTAAAAACTTTACTCAGATAATCAACTAAGTGGACAACCCAAGCATGAACTAGACAAATTAACTCTACACTTTCACAGTGTTAGATGACCACTACTGTGTAAACTTCATAGGGTCAGGGATTTACTTTTTAATTTTTATTACACAACATCTTCAAAATATACAAACTTAAAAAAAATTACAACGAATCCCTGTTCTTGCTTCATCATTATATCCCCAGTGCCTGGCACACAGTAGGTGCTCGGAAACATGAGTGACAGAAAGACTGTATTGATACTTGTTACGCAGACGGAAGTCCTTGCAAACGTCTACAGAAATGCATGCATTGTTCAAACATCTGGTTTTACTTAAACTAATAATCCAAAGAACAGCCAGAGGGTGAACAATTTAGGCACATGTCCTGAGTGTAACTGAGTACGAGTGGCAAAAGAAAGACCAGTTAAAGCCAGAGGCTGAAACCCAGGACAATACAGCAGGCTGGACGGTTATGCACCTGTATAGGGAGTAAAGCACTGTAGAGTGCTCTCAAATATGTCCCACAGAACTAGTCAGGAAGTGGGTGCTGGGCCCATCACAGGATGAGAGGGATAGATCACTTTCCTCTCCCCTTCTCTTATTCTTAGGAACCAATGCTTTGTCAATTTCCAAAGACCTAACCACCCTGTCATAGTAGGAATTTAAGTAGTAGATACTGGATGACTGACTACTGAATCCTAACAATAGTTAAGATTCCTATGCTATACTGACCAGAAAGTCCCTTTTTAATACAGGATTCTCCGAATAAGCAGTACCTCTTTACAGGAAGCAACAAAACAAGACAAAACAAAACAAAAATCAAACACTAAATCTGAAAGGCTCGCAGCCCACAGCCTGCTTTTGTAAATAAAGTTTTATTAGAACAGTCACGTCTTTCCTTTTACATTTTGTCTATGGTTACTTTTGCACTACAGTGGCAAAGTTAAGTAGCTGCTACAGAAATCGTATGGCCAAGAGGGCCCAAAATATTTACTATCATGTCCTTTAAGAAAAACTTTGCCAACCTCTGGAATTAAAAAAATGGACATGTTTATTAAAGAGTAGGGAAGAATGGCTTATTAAATAATTAATTTTTAAAATTCCATTTGCTTTGAGAATTAAAGTACCTAGTCTCCTTAGGGCCTTGGAGGGAACAACCATCTCCTCGGATCAACTTATGCCCACTGCTCACACCGGCACTACAGGGGCCTTCTCCTTTCTTAGCCAACCGCTATCCTCCTCAACATCGAGTCTCTTCTATACCTACACCCCAGCACTGGAGAACAGAACAGCTCGGTGGTGCTGGGGAACTCAGGGACACCCGTACCCAGTTTATCATCTCTCAGCTTCAAATCTGCCCTTCTTTGCCCTGCTGTGTCACACCAGGTGCTAGACCCTGTAAACATTTCCCCTTGGCCTGCGGGTGGCACCTCACACTTGGTCAAGAGAGGGCACTGCAAGGACTTCACAAGGCGAGAGCAGCAAGAAGCCATTTCCATTCCTGGCTCTGGTCCTCCACAGCCATCAGTATTCATCTTGGGAGCCCAGCCACCCGCCCGGTGAGCTCTAGCTGTGTCTTCAGGCCACGCTCCCACATTAGCAGCTGCGTCTGAGAAGTTCTGGCTCCACCACACCCCAGGGCACTACAGGCTGCTTACACGGACCAGGGATGGCCCGCACCCTCTGGCAGGTTCCTTTACCACCAGAGGGCTTCCTGACCTTGAGGCTGCCGCATCCTCCTAGGAGTGTTCGCGACCTCAGCCTGGCATGGGGGGCTCTCCTAGTCAGCAGCTCCTGTACTGGCTGTTCCTCCTCACCCTCGAGACAGCTCTTTTACACCCACCATTTCTAGACCCCTAAAATCCTCTTATTTATAGTTAATTATCTACTACTGCTCTTGTTAACAATTATAGTAATTTTTCTCTTTTGGAATAACCAGTGCGGTTTCTGTCTCATGGGTACAAAAAAAGGCAAACCACATCTATCCACCAGTTATCCAGAGAAGTGAACAGCACTCAGATCTCAGCACATGCAGTCCTGACTTTCTCCCCATATGGAGATCCGGGCACGTCCTGTTTGGCCATGCTTTATTTGGACGTTGGATGAAACCTCCCTGATTCCCAAAGAACCTAAGAAATGCTGCTCTGGGTTGGTCACATGACTCAGAAGCCAAATGTCTGTCAGGGAAGGGCTGGGAAAAGCACCAGGTCCCCCTGAGCCACTTTGTGGATTTCAGGCTAACTTCCCAAGCTTCCCATTTTCTGGCTGCAGGTCCCAGGAATTTACCACTTCAATTTGCCAGTTAAGCGCAGACTGCCTTCCACTTTACCACTTGGGGGCTCTTTTCCCCCAAAACTGGCCGGGGAAAGGGGCAGTTTTCTCCAGCTCTATTGTCTTATATGACCCAGAAGGACAGAGGGATCTTGATTTATAGATTCCACTGCTAAGTTCTACATGGAAACAGCAACAACAGAAATAGCACTGCACGTATGGCAGAGCTACTAGACCTCTGCAGTCTGTTTCCCACTTGGAGACCCTGACTGTGAAACATGGGTGGTTTCGGTCCCTAAGGCATGTTCCTTCTGCTAGAACACACTGCCTCAAACCCTCAACACAAAAAGACACGGCTCTTCTCGGCTTTCATCCATTGGTGTCAATGCCCTGAGGGAGTGAAAAGGAGTACTTGGCAATGCCTCAGAGATCAACTCTCAAATCCTATTGTTAAGAAAGGGCACCAAAGTTCCATGCCATAAGCTCTGGAGCCCAAGGGTTGGGATGGAATAAGAGTATAAAGATATTCACCAAGAGCACGAGGGCTTCCCCACCAGCTCATGAAGGTTGGCAAGCAGAGCGGGACACTGCCATGCTTTTTCTCCACGCGGTCAACCCTCTGGGCCTTTCTCCCCATCCCCAAGTTCCTTACCAAGGAGTGTGAAGGCTTGTCGAGTCTTCTCAAAGTCCTCAGCATCATCTACACCCTCGATGGACGTGTCTCCTCCCTGTGATGTATAGAAGAAGTCCTCAGCACAGGCTGCGGTGGGAAAGGAGGTGAGGCATCAGGCATGGGAGGGACGCTTCATCCCCAGGTTCACCACAGACCATGCCCCCCGAGGACGTCCACTCCCTGAGCAAGCTGACCCGGGCCAGAGTTTATTCCCAGCTGGATGTGGAACTCTTTCAAATATCATCTTTACTGACAAAGGCAAGTGGGAGAGAAAACTGAGTAACAAAAGACAGAAAAGTACAACACAGTGACAGAACCTGTTGTTGCATTTGTGTTAAAACCGATATGTGAAAAACAAGGGAACATAAAATCATGGCAAGTTCAAGTTACAGTAGCATTCACCACAGACTTGTTTTATAAAAGGCTCTGATAGACACAGTAAAATGTACACCCACCCTAGAACCAGACTTCCGTGACCATCAATAATCTTAGTCTGACAACCTCGTTTGACACATGAGGGGCAGCGATGTGCCCAGAGTAACACGATTTGTTTGTTTTAAACGTTGGGGCACCTTGAGCTATTTAAGCACGTGTACAAACATAGGCTGAGACTCTCATCCCCTGGCTTACTTCCTCTTCAGTCAGGCCTCTGCTAACAGCCTGGGGATGACTAGCGAGGAGGGGCCCAGGTTCCATCATAGAATTCAGAGCCACCCTCAGCAGAGGGCAAAAGTGCAACGAGCCCTGGGGAGTACCTGAACTACAAGGCTTGAGAGCCAGCATTTGAGGTAACAATTGTACCTCATCAAAATCACCCTTGAAAATCACTTCAACTTTCCACAAACTACAATGCCTTTGTGTGGTACAATTCTGTCCAATGCTTGGCATTTCTAAGTGTAAAATGTTTGATTTTGATAAGATGCCAAAACTGGACACTAGCTGTTCTCCCTCCTCCCCTGGAAACACCAGTTAAATGATTTTCTCTTGACCTGGGCACATACGGGTGTGATTATGATGGGTCTCTTGTCCTCCAGTTTGGGTCTCTCTCTTTACTTTCAGCTACACATGCTTAGGTGCAGCTTCATTGCAACTCCCAGCCCTCCTTCAAAACTTTGTCCTCACGATTTGATCTCCGAAGAATTTCTTGAGTCTCTTTCCTTCCTCCATCCTGACTGCCACTATCCAGGGTCTGACCTGTCCAGCATCTGTTGTCTGGGGACTGTTGCAAAAGACTCTAAGCCTTTCTCCCTGCTTCTGCTCCTGTCCTTTCTAAATCCTCCTTTAAACTTCTGGTAACTCTGATCACACCACTCCCTACTTAAAGCCCTTTGGAGACACACTCCTGTTCCACTGCCCTCAAGGCAAAAGTCAAACACCCTAGAAGGGCTTCCCGGACCTTTCGTGAAGTGGCCTCCTCCGACTACTCCAGACTCATACCTAGTCCTTCCATCCCCACCTCTATGTCCCAGATACACCGGCTTCCTTCCTGTCATTCCTCAGCTCTACCCCTGTTCGTGCCGTCAATGGCCCTGCAGACGTCTCCTTCCTGGTCTCTCCCACTTCTCACCTTGATCCTATGCTCCAAGCCACACTGCACTGTTCCGCCAATTCCTCCCACCGCTCAAGTCCACGATACCAGGCCCAGCTAGGAAGTGGCAGAACTCAGCCCCAAACCCCAGTCTCACACACAACCAACAGGCAACACTGCACATGGGAATGAACGGCAGAATACTGGTCATGTTTTATGAGGGAAGGCTTCCTGGAGGAGTGACTTCAACCCACTCTGATGACTGCAGGCAGCTGAACTGGGAGACGAAGGACTTTGGCCCTGAGCTCACTCACAGCCACAGCAGAAGCGAATTCCGATGAAGAAAGTCACATCAGGTCTCTGCGGAAGATGGCATATTTGGATCTTCCATATCTAATCACCCTGGAAGCTCTGGTACAGAGTAATGTGACAGCTTCAAGCGTTTAATAAAAGCATCAATTCTTTTTTTCCCTTTACACTCACCTTTCAAAACACCTCATTTGATGATTTTTTACTGTGTCCACATGAAGACGACTGAATACAGCCGTCCCTCTGTACGCACAGGGAGTAGGGCCTAGGACACCCCCCCCAACAGATACCAACATTCACAGCTGCTCAAGTCTCTTATATAAAATGGTATAGTACAGTCAGCCCTCCACAACCATGGATCGAACTTCAGTTGGTTGAATCCACAGATGCAGAACCTGCAGATATGAAGGGCCAAGTGTATATTTACTCCCATTTTTCAGACAGGCAAACTGAGCACCATAGGGCTTTAAGGGGTTTCCCAGGCTCACCCAGGGTTTGGCCAGGCCTGTGAGCCCATTCCTTGATCACCCAATTAAGGAGATGGTTATCTATGACATCCCATGACTTAGCCATAAATTTAACCTACATCATAATCAAAAGTATCAGTTGATACACTAGAGTCACCTGAGACTCCAAAAAGAACACAGCTTTCATATAGGAGGGAAGGAGGCATTTTCAGCATCAAAGACCTTTCATTGTCAAAGGCCAGGGCCCCAATGCCTGATGTTCTGAGTGAAACAGACCTCCCCACCCTTCCCTGCTCTGAGTTCCCAAACTCACAGGCCCAGCAGAGTAACTTCCTCCTGCTCGGGTTCATCACTGCAGGGGCCACCCCAGCCAACCACAGCATTCCCTACTGAATGATTTGAATCCAATCAGAATAATCATCTCCTTTCCATCTGCTTTAAGGCTACAATCACCTCTGTTAACGTCACTCCCAGACCCTCTTAATAAGACAGACATCCTAACAGGATGCAGTCACTCTTCCCCTATTTGCTTTGCCTGCCTGGATCTCAGCTCTCCTTTTAGGCCCATGAAGCCAATCACCCCATCCCAGAGAGGGGTCTCTTGTCCTCCAGTCTGGGTCTCTCTCTCTACTTAGAATTCCCAAGGAGATATACATCACAAAATCCCCTGTTAACTGGCTCACTGGATCAGACTAGTGTACAGAAGGGTCGTGAAGCCAGTGGTTAGAGCAATGGACCATCAAGGCCACGGTTCAGGGTTTGCACTTCACCTGGGGAGGCTGTACTCTGACTTGTGCAAGGCAAGAGAGGATGGTTATAAAACTGTATCTATGCAGCTACGGAAATGAAAAAGAAGAAAGGGTTTGTTCCTCATTACGTGAAGGCTGCATTTAAGGGAATATGGTCCATTACACCTCTTTTTCCCATCATTTCCCCACACTCTAACACACTATTCACTGTATGACTTTTTAAAATCTCATCCCGAGGTCATTTTAATGCAACAGACCGCCAGCCACAGGGCAGAGGGAAGGGGGGCTGTATGCACATCTGTCCACTTCATCCTCAAGACAAGTGCACAAAATTCCTGCAGGGCCAAGGGGTCTTACAGAGATTTCTGTGCATTTGAACAGCACAGTTTAGGTGAAGAAAAGAGGGAAGGAGGGGAGGCAGGTCTGAATATTCACTAGAAGTCGCTGGCTAGTCCTTCATTTATTTGACGTTTCCATCCATTCAACCAGGGCTATCTGTGGAACTATAAATGTCAAGCTTCAGGGCTCACAGCCCATCCACCCACAAGGCGGAAGACAGCCTCATGCCTGAGCACGAGAGCTTATCAAAGGCTCTTCACTTCACTCCAAGATGCTCTCAGAGAGCACACGCAGGTTAGAATGCAAGAAATGGATCCAGTCGGGTAGTTTTCAACTGTTCCAGCCAGAGGCCCAAGGAGCCTGCACCTTGCTGAAACACGGAGTAAGGAAAAGTCATTTTTCTCCTCAATGCACTCCTGTAAGTGGGGGAGTGGGGAGGAAGATTTCTTTCCTATTTCCTGAAAGTTACATTTGGGATAAAATAGTCCAAATACAGCCAGATGGATCTTACCAGCATTCGTTCATTTTCTATAAAACTGACCCTAAGAAAAAAGTTTTCAACTCCCGCAGGTTGGCCCTGAGAAGTCCAGCTGGGCCTGTGGAAGGAGCGGGGAGGATGGCAGTGGCCCTTAACGTGGCCTGCCTTCCTGGTCCCTTGGGACTGTAAGCCAGCACGAGAGCCTCAAGCTGCCAGCTCAGGGCAGTGCCCATCAAACAAGGCTTGTAACATTCACTCCTTGTCCGAGGAGTTTACGACTTCACTGGGGAGAATCAGACCTGCAAGCACGGAAGCCAGCCTCATGTGTATCATCCAAGGCTTCCTCCTTTGGGACCCCATTTAACATGACTTGCCCTGAGCAGCTTCTGACCCACCACAACTGCGCTTCACCTTAGCACAGCCTTCTCGCTCCGTACTGTAACTGTAAGCGAAGCAAGGGCAGGACGCACATCTGGTTCAACACTACGTCCCCAG
Organism: Phocoena sinus; assembly: GCF_008692025.1. Taxonomy (NCBI): domain Eukaryota; kingdom Metazoa; phylum Chordata; class Mammalia; order Artiodactyla; family Phocoenidae; genus Phocoena; species Phocoena sinus. The sequence goes on along the minus strand of NC_045776.1, from coordinate 23,859,229 downwards.
GGCCTAATTTGCCTGCATGGGGCTTAATGAATGAACGGAGGAGCCAGTGCTAAACTGCCTGGCACGGGCTCTGAGTGCTGCCAGACTCCATATGCAAGTAAAGCGGAGAGTGAGGAGGGCAGACCAAGGTTTGAACCACTTGATGTATTTTACCTACTGGGAGCATAGGCTGGAGTGGGCAGAGCTGGATCTGGTGATGGGTCCTTAAGATGGTGAGGATTTGGCTCTGGGACAGTAAAGCCTCAGAAGTCTACTTCTCTTACAGTTGCACAAAAGCCAGTTAACCTCTGTCTAGACACCCAGCTCTGTACACCAACTGCTAGTACTGGACCTACGCACACCTCCCCAAAATACAGATGGCAGGCCAGAGACAGGGGAGCTGCATGGCCCCGAGGCGTGCCCTCACCACACGCACCCACCAGCAGGTGGCTTGGAGGACTCAGCGGCAGGACTCAGTCAATATTCCAAGATAGGGCTGCGCACATAGAACGGGGAAGGCTCCAGGCCCGGGGGGGCGGGGCTACAACGGTATGGTGTCAGGAACTAAAGCCTGCTCGCCCTTCTTGCTCTGTCCTGGCTCTCAACTCCACTAGCTCCAAGTCAACAGTCTCCAGGCACCTTAGCAGACAACAATAACAGAAACGGAGGGTGACTGGGACCCACTGAAAGGCTGTCTTCCTACCTGATGGCAGCAAAAAGCTGACGCATGCCCCTGGCACCCCACTCTGGCTGCTCCGCTCTGGCCTCCAGGCTGCAGGGTGGATGTGGGCAAGCTGCCCGCCTGCTTGCAAGGAACTGGAGGACTGCTGCCCGGCTGAGGCTCAGAGGTCCAGTTAAACTCCTTGAGTTCCTCTCTCACCTTCTGTGGGGCCTCCCGGGATTCATCAACATGCCCCTTGAGCCAACCCCATGCTACCCCTGCTTTATCCTCACCCCCTTCCTTCTTTTTCTTTGTCTCAGTCCTTAAATATGACTTAAAACATGTCGACCACAGTTAAGTGATGCGCGTTAGCTAAACCTCCAGATCCTCGTGGTTGAGACACATTTCTCAGGGCGTCTAGAATGAAAACATATTTTTCAAAATAATAATGCATGTCAATTCACTTGTGCTCTGCAAAACACTGTTCCACCCCCAGCCTCTTATCCTCTCATTTCCTGTGGGCATGAAACTCACAGAGGGGTGGGACTGTGCCCACAGGTGAGGCAGAGCTAAGTACCCGCGACAGAGGTCACCGAGCCGCGCACACCTTCTCCCTCAGAGCCCCCAGATGCGCCGCCTGCGGCAGCAGCAGTCCAGCCCCAGGACGGGCACGCAGCCCGTTTACTTACTTAGTGCGAGCTCTTTAAATTCCGGAAGACTGGCAGCCGCGCAGAGCTGGTAAAAGATGTGGTAATTCCTCTCATCATCCGCCTGGAGGAGGAAAACAGTTAAGCAGTGTTAGGGGCAGGGACCCCAAAGATTGTCCCCTCGTCCATTCTAATTCCAGGGTGACAGAGGTCAAGGCTTTTCCTTCACGCCTCTGCCGCCTTCAATTCCCACCTCCAGGTTTTCCATTCACCGTTATGGGGCCTTCTGCAAACCAGAGGACTTTTACCTCTTGATTTATGCAGAACACAGGGGTTTTCTTTTTCCTCCTCTATAGGGCATCACTGCTACCCCACAAGTGACGTCTCGGCGGATCAGCTCTTGTTCAGATAACCGAGCTGCCTGGCTCATGGTGGGCTGACCGTCACTTCCCTGCTGCAGGCTCCCTTTCTCCTCTGGGAGGCTTGGAACTAAGTAAAAGCTATGCCCTTGCCCATCATGTCAGGCTGGGGCAGTCAGGAAAGGTCCACGACTGAGACAGGACTTCCAGGGGACAATGGGGCCAGACCTGCCTTAAACTGGCGGAGTGGTCGTGGTGGTAGTGGGGTGGGACGGGGGCTTCAGGAGGCCTGAGCAAGGGCAGCAAGGAAGAGGAAAGCCCACAGGGAGGCTGGCCAGAGCCGCGGCCAGCACAGCGGGCTGCTTGCTCTGATGCAGTGAAATGAAGGATGTGGGGTAGTCCAACCAAACCTGGGAGGTGGAGAGAACTGCTCTGGGGGTTGTGAACTGCAACGACCACCACCAAAGGCCACGGTGGAGGAGGAAGAGGGTCACCAAGAGACCAAAGAGTAGTTGGGAAGGAGGGAACAAAAGGCGAGCAAAGAAGAACTGAGTCACGTGAGAAGCGCGAACTCCATTTACTTGAAAAGGAAATGAAGTAAGTGGTCAAGTAGGTTTTGTGTTTTTTTAATATAACTTACCAAATAAGATTCCTGGTGAAAGTTGAAATCCACAGACCCTATATGACATTCCCCTGATCACAAGACTCCGAGGTCCACAAAGAACACAACAGTCTTATTCTTCACTGTATCTCTGGTGACTAGCACAGGGCTAGCACATAACAAACAATATATGTTTGTTGACTGAATCTAAAATCAATGCCCTGGGACTTCCCTGGTGATCCAGTGGTTAAGAATCCACCTTTTAATGCAGGGGACGTGGGTTCACTCCCTAGTCAGGGAGTGAACTAAGATCCCACATGCCTCGGGGCAACTAAGCCCACACACCTCAACTACTGAACCCTCAGGCCACAACTAGAGAAGCCTACGTGCCACGACAAAGACCCAGCGCAGCCAATAAATAAATTAATAAATAGATAGATAAATATTCTGCTTGCATGGTATATGCATGGTATTTATTTATTTAAAAATAAAAAAATAAAAACAATGCTCACTGAAACATATCAATACTGAGTAAAAATTTTTCAGGTCTGATGCCTATAAATGAATACTTCTTAATGGAAAAAAAAAAAGAAAACCAAAAGAGCAAGTCTAACCAAACCCAGGTTCAAACAATGAGATGTTCTTTGGGCATAGGGAGCAGAACATGGAGCGAGTAAAAATCCATGGGAAAAAATACAAGAAGGTCCAGTCACAGGGCTCACCTGAAAGACCACTCTGGACTTCTCCAAAAGGTAGGTCCTCATGTTGGCCCCAATGATGCGATACCTCTTGTCAAAGCCAATCTGAATGTATTTTCCGAAACGGCTACTGTTGTCATTGCGAGTGGTTTTAGCATTCCCAATGGCCTGTGCAGAAAAAACAAACAAAAAGTGTGTACAACATGGCGGGTTTTCTTAAATTTCAGGACTGTATGCTCATGGCGGCACCTCTATTCCCTCCCTCTTCCTTCCTTCTAGAACCTCTCTACTATTGGGATGACAGTGGGTCGAGCTAAAAGAAAACAAAACAACTTCATTTTCCTGCTTCCCTTACTCCTAACGATGGTCAATGAGAGTGATGAGTTGACTGACAGTCTCTCTAAAGGGGACTAAACAGCTGGAAGTTGCACCCCACTGACCTTCCTCTCTTCTTCCTTTTCCTACCTGGAATGTGCATGTGATGGCTACAGCTGCAGCAGTCACCTTGGGACCATGAGGAAAAGGTCTAGAGAATCACAGAAACCACTGCTCTGACATCCTTGAGCCACTAAATCAATGCCAGCACCCAAGAGCTCTAGACTTTCTGTGAGAAAAATGAATCTTCTGGGGCTTAATCCACTTTGATCAGGTCTCCACTGATCAAATGTCAAGTATCATTCCCAACTGGTAAATGGTACTTCCTAGAAAGAGACCAAATGTCAAACGCCCCCCTCCCCCCAACACATACATCATCACTAGGACATATCAGGAAGCCATCAACCTCTTGGTATTATTTCTTACACGGCAGCAGGGACACAGTTCAAAACATGAGACAATAATTTAAAAGACAAGTGGCTAAATGACTGGTCTCACTGTGCGATTATTCACTTTCTATAAAACATCACGTTGCTGATGGGTTGGTAATGAACATACTAATACTGAAACCCCTTTCACACGTTTACTTTTCAGGTGGTTACAACACTTGAAAGATATCCACTGTAACTTTTCAGTTGTCCAGGAAATTTGAGGCACAAAGAGGCTAAAAGCAGATCACGATTTCGGAGGCCCTGAGGGACCCAGCCCAGCCTGGCCTCTCATCACTCTTGCCCTCTGTCTCCAGCCTCTTATGATCCTGAACTTGCTTTTCTTTCTCAAAAGACCTGTGTTCTCTCTGCCTCCTCCCCCACCCCCCAAGTTTCACAGACACGGTTCCCTCTGCTGGGAACACTCTCTGCCCATGCTCCCTCCACCTCTTCTTTCCCGTCTCAGCTGAAATGTGGCTTCTTCAGGAAGGCCGACCCTGGCCTCATAAGCGAGGGGACCTCCCTCGTCACGTGCTCTCCCAGGCCTCACTCTGCACGCCCTCTTGTTTCCCTAACCCCCATCTCCACGAGACACCACCCTGTCTCCGTGAGAGCGGGGTGCGCACGTGTGCTTCCCCATGGGACCTCCCGCACTCACCCCAGTGCCCAGCACACAGCAGGCATTCAAAGCATCTGAGTGAATGGAAGCATAAATGAACTTGGGTTTTGGTTTTCTTTCCTGTGAAATAAGAATTTTAAGTCCTTGTCCTCGAAGGTCACTTGCCTCTTTAGGTCCCTAAAATCTCCTGTTAGGGTCATGAATACATATTTTTTCGTTTAGGGTTTAAAGTGTATACAGCAACCTATACATCACATATACAGCGTGTACCTCTGCAGGAAAGTGGGGAAAGTGTAACCCCAGTACACTGCGTTGCTCTGAAGGGAACCATGGAGCATGGAACATGCCCCTAAGGTCAGGGCGAGGCTGGAGTCTGGCCAAGCTGAAACGACCGTCAAGAGATGACTAATCCGAGGAGTTTATGTCGTCACTCATGCCCCTCAGCATCCACCAACATCATCGTCTCAGCAGAGGCTTCACTGCACCCACTTCCAAGAGGGCCCTGATCCTTCAAGGCACCATGTGACAAGCCACTGTCAGACTTCAGGGAGCCTATTCTGTTTGAAAAGTGGCAAGGAGGGCTGTATTCCCTAAAATGCAGGTAAAAATGATGGTTTCCCAGGCCTCCATCACAAGCTAGGTCCTGGGCTGGGATCCCTTTAGTTTCCCTGAATCCAGACAAGAATCCCAGGGGAGAGGCATTATCAACTTTCCTCATACCTATGGGAAAACTTAGGCTCAGAAAGGGTAAGCAGCGTGCCCAGGGCCACTTGGCTGGGAAGTGCCAACACCAAGATGTAAATTCAGATATAACTGAGTCCGGAGTCTGTGTTCATTCCACTTGGTTTCGCAGTCCTTTTCCAGCTCTCCAAACTACTCACCAGCAGACAGGAGCTGCCACCCATGTGGGGAACTTCTTACATCTCAAACAGCCAGGTCAAATCAAAGGATAAAGACAAAGACATGAATCCTCGCTTTTACCTTTTCATAAGAAAGGGGAGAAAAGCCTTTCAGAGGATGGCAGGGAACCAACTCATTACTCTGACAACCAGTAGATAAGGAATCAGACATCCATCCTAACTTCCCTGTGTAAACTCTATCAGCGTAACTAGCTGGCAAGGAGAAGTTTCTCTTCCTAAACTTATTCCGGCTGATAAATGCAAGAGGAAAGATAGAATGAGAACGTCACCATTTTGTAACTCCTGATGAATTAATAGATCTAGGCATAAGCGATGGCTGCTGACATCACCAAAAGACACCTAAATATTCTGTGCGTCTTGACGGGAATACATACCACCACCAATAAAGGGTTCTTGGATGTTAAGAACAAACAAGCAAACAAACAAACCTAAACCTAATCAAGCCTCTGAATTTTACGACCCTTTCAAAGGATGTAGAGAGGCCAAAGGAACACGTTAACAACATCAGGACGGTGCAACCAGCAAAGACCAGTTTGTGTAAAATTCTAAAGGATTATCTAGTTTCAAACAAAAAATCTCGATTCCAAAAGTTCAAAAAATTCAAATTCTGTCATTTCTAAAATGGCAACAAGAACCTTTACCATATCCGAGATCACTCCTTGTGGTAGCTTAGGGGAAGCTTGTCAACATTCTAAAGATCACTGCCGAAAGGTCTACCCTCCTTACCTCACTAGGCTGCTTTAAGAAGTGATATAATGGATCTACAAGTACTTTGAAAGTATATAATGGTACCCACAAAGGAAAGGGGTTGCTTGTATTATTACTACCAAAACCCATAAACTCCACTCTGGGCATGAAGAACTTCCAACTTCTACACGTGTGTGAAGGACCTGCACGTTGTTCTTTATCTTTTAAAAACCCTTGCTAGGTTTTTTGTTGTTGTTGCTTATTGACTTAGAAAACATTTTGATGCATGAGGAAAACAAACCCAGTTGTTATAGATGATAAAAGCCAAGGCTTTGACTCTGAGTCCACAGTCCAACAAAAGACACAGTTATGATACAAATAGTTAAAATTTGGAAAATGAACAAATGTTGTACGCAGGGAATGCACGGAAGAAACTCACATGACCAATAAACATAAGATACCCAACCTCAGTGGAAATCAGAGAAATGTAGACAAAAATGACAGTCCAGAGGGGCAGTAACTTTGATACTATGAAATAATGATGAGGATGTGAGGAAAAAGGAACTCTCATACACTGCTGTAATGTAAATGTAAACTGCAACAGCCATTCTTAAGAAGAATTTGGCATATCTAGTAAAACTGAACATATATGGACCTAACAATCCAGCAACTGTACTTCTAGGTATTACCTAGAGAAACTCACACAAGTGTACAAGTAGGTGTGCAAAAGAACGTTTAACGCAGGCTGTATTTAATAATAAAAAATACAATCTAAATGTCTACTAGTAGGAGGAAGAGATAAATAAAATGTGGAATATTCATAAATGGGATGCTAAAAAGCTGTTAAACTAAACTAGAGCATGATGCATGGATAAATAAAAAACAATCAGTGAAAAGCAAGTTGCAAAGTGGTTAACAGAATATGATACCATTTGTATGTGATATAAAAGAACTACCTTTTTTCTGGTTTATACATATACAAATATGTAGTAAAGTAAAAATGGACTAGAACAAATCATTTCAATATGATTGGGATTATACAGTACCGAGATGCATATCAACCAGTGTGGAAACAGAGAAGGGAGAAATTAGCCAATGCTGGCAGAACAGGAAACGCTTTAAGAAGTGTAAGATGAAGTGGATCTTAAAGGGTGAGTAGAATTTTACCAGTGAGGAAGGAAAAGGAATTTTATTTATAAATATAGTGTAGGCAAAGGGACAGGGGTATGTGAGAGCCCCAACAAGTGAGGAATGGCTAGAGTGTGTTGAAACATGAGAGAAAACAAGAGGAGAAGGTAAGGTATGTTGGGGGCAGATTCTTGTACGAATAGGTTAATAGTTGTAGGCCTACTTGCTTCTTCAGCTTAAAAAAAAAAAGTCAAACCCTGAAAATTACATAGTAACTGGTCTTAGTTTCTGTCAGTTTTGCTCACTGTACCCCTAGCCCCCTTTCTTTCTCCCAGGTTGAGGGGAGGCTCTGGGGCTCCTAGAGTTGTATGCCTGCACACTCCAGTCAGCCCGAGAAGCCATGTGACCCCTCTGGGCTGGGCCTGGGTTCTGTCCCTGCTCTATCAGTCTCTTGACTAGCAATATCTTTTTAATCAGTGCAGACTTGTGAACAAATCACTCCCAGGATGCTGACAAGCTCTTAAACAGAATGGGGCCAGAGAGCTCCGGCGCTGACAATAAATCATCCCAATCTACCCCAGCCAACCCCAATCCACCCTCAAGTCACCTTTAATTCAAACAACTGCCACTTAGCGCAGCCCACTGGGAATTCCACCTCCTCAGACGGCCCTCAACTCTCCGACTCCCTAGGAGGCATCTGCAGCTTCTGGCCTGGAGAAATAATGAGGTGATGACATGACCATAACTGATTGCTTCGCTGGGAGGTGCCAACCTTCCCCGGGACAGGACTGGAGTCATCAGTAATCAGCTGTGCCCTGATTAAAACATGACTTGCACTGGTTGTAACCCTCTGAGGAGCCACAAAGCTGACTGGGCTTCCTGACACGAGGGCCCAAGTAAGACTCTGAACTTGTGAAAAGTTGGGTTTTGGCAGAGCAGAAGCTGCTCCTTCTCTGCTTGGCAACACTCTAATTCCACCTAGAATTCTTCCTGGCAATAATTCTTCCTTCCCATGTTCACGTCCAACATTTCTCTCAAACGTAACACTCAATAACAGCTCAAGGGATAGTCTCCATGATAACAAAACTCCGTATTTGACAGAATGAGCCCTCTGGACTTACCCACATAATTTCCAAAGTACCAATTCGCACAACTTTAGAAATTTAATGTTTTAAGCTCAAACCACTGCAACATGTGTTTACAGGACATCATGCAAGAACAGGCTGGTTCATGTACACACTCCTCCTTCTCTAGGGGTGTGCATGTTGCTCTCACATTTCTTCCATGCCTCCCCAGCAGTCCACCAGCCTACTCAAGCTATAACAGATACTGAAAATATTAGATCATTTCAGATCACGGTCATTTAAAAAACATTCCCAAAGCAGTGACCCAAACAGGTGCCCGCCAATGTTCACAGCAGCGTTATTCACACTGGCCAAAAGGTGGACACAACCCAACTCTCAGCGCAGGAATGGATAAACAAAATGTGGTACATACAAGCAACAAAATGCCATGCAGCCATTAAAAACACACACAAAGCACTCATGCATGCTACAACATGGATGAACCTTGGAGACATTATGCTAAGCGAAATCAGCCTGACACAAGAGGACTGATGTCATACGACTCCACTTGTATGAGAGACACCAAAGAGGCAAATTCACAGGGACAGAAATTAGGATAGAGGTTACCAGAGGCTGAGTAGAGGGGAGAATAGGACGTTATTGCTGAACGGGTACAGAGTTTCTGTTTGGATGATTAAAAAAAAATTCTGGAGATGGATGGTGGCGATGGTTGTACAACATTGCGAACGTACTTAATGCCACTCAACTGCACACCTGAAGTGGTTAAGGTGATAGATTTTATATTACGTATGTTTTATTACAACAAAACAATAAAATGAAAAAAATTAATTCCCCTTGTGTCTTGTACCTGCTTAACGTGGTGATCTGTCTTCACTGAATTCCTCTCTTGGCTAACAAGAACTGTGTTCAGTCACCAGAGATCGAACAGGTTTCTTCCCTTCCCTGTTTCGTCCAGAATAAGTACGTACTTTACCTCCAGAAGAAGAGGCGCTCTGTGTCTTTGCAATTTTACTACCTAAAAGATGAACTGAATTTTGAAACTTCGAGGCAAAGGAAAAGCTGAAATCCTGGTCTCACTCCCACCTAAGATGAAACGTGACGCTAATCGCAGAGTGCTGTCTTAGCTGTCTCCATTTAAGTGCATTGGCGGCCCAGTGGGGTGTGGACTCCAGTCCACGATCGTCTCCTGAATCCAGGCCATGGCCAGGCCGCCACCTTGGGGCTTAGAATAAATGCTATGAGCAAAGAGGCTACCAACTAAATGTCTGACAAAAGGAAGTTAAATTATGGTAAAACCATCTATTAACGTATGTTTGCAGCCAATAAGTTTGTACAAAGCTTAATGATATGGGGACAAGGCATATACTATAATATTCAGTGAAAAAGCTGGAAGGAAATATACCAAAATATGGAACAATTATTAGCAGGCTGTAGGATGATGAGGAATTATTCCCTTTTCTTCCATATTTTCCAGTGACTCCTTCCTATTTTTTTTTAATATTTATTCAATAAATGGTTCTCAAACAGGTGTGGGACCCAGAGCCGCAGCATCAGGATCACCTAGGAACTTGTGAGAAATGCAGATTCTCAGGCCCTTCTGAACCAGAAACTCTGGGGGTGGTGCCCAGCTATCTGCTTTAACAAGGCCTCCAGGCGATTCTGATGCACAGTCAAGTTTAAGAACAACTGTAAACTAATAAAAGTGTTTTTTTGTTTGTTTTTATCTGTTTGGTAAAAATGCCTTCAACTACATTGACCACTTCCCAATTCATATAAGAACAGACACCAAAACTTGCTTTTGTCTAATTCTTAGTGAACACCGTGTGTCTGATTACTGAGCAGAGAGTAAAAGCTCTCTGGATAATGCAACTCTGTAGGCAGGAGAGTTTGCCTGGATAATCAACGAGCTCCTATGAACTGACACTCAATTTACTCCTGCACTTGGTAAAGGAAGGGGGAGAGAGAGGGGACCTGGGAAGGTCCAGGCAGGTTCTTGTTCCCCCAGCCCCCAAATAATCGGAAGGACCAACCACGCCGGTGCTTTGTGTCTTAATGGGCGGGGCTCACGGCTGTGCAGAGAAACCTGATGCTGTTTTGGCGGCTTTGGGCCTCAACTGAATTTCTTCTTCCTAAAACAAGGGGGCTGTTCGGGGCTGGCAGAAGGGCCAACTCCTACCAGACTGCAGCCCAGACAATAATGAAGAGCCTCAACTTCAAACGCAGGAAATCAAAGCTGGCTCAGGGACTGTGCAGCCATTTAGCTCAACTCCATGAGAATGAAGCGTTTATAAGGAACGGAAGAAAAAGAGAGATGGAGTTCTGACCCTATAACATCGTTTACTATAGCTAGACCCAAGGTTTTGGAAATACCTCTGGCCCTGCACTTGCATCGGCCGCTCTGAGGCCACCCAGCCGGGAGGTCGGGGTGGTGAAGAGACAGGCAAGACCTGTCCATGCCAACAAAGGTAACATTTTCTCAGGATCTTCAACAGATTCTGTGTCGTCACATAGCTTTTGACTCTATCTCCCCACAAAAGAGTCACAAAGCTTTGGACTCTATCGCCCCGCAAAAGATAAAACGTCCAAATATCTTTTGGGAAAAAGGGGAATCTTTTATCTAGGCCTCCTCACCGCCATGAAGACTGCCCTCCTGACTCAGCAGACCTTCATAGCATCAAATGGTTTTGGTGGGACACTGATTTGCTGACACAGGATGGCAGCAGGGGGGAGGAACACAGCAGAGATGGCGGTAGATGGGGGAGGACTGTCACAACAGTATTCAGCAGAGTCAAGGAACAAGGAAAACGTGAAGAGGCCGCTGCATCCAATACTGGGGACCTGGGCTACCAGGTCAGAATATTCCCAAATCTGTGGTTTTAGGGGCACCTTTGAAATTCTTCCCTCAGCAGTGGACAATGGGTTCTTGGGAAGAGGCATGAATGCTGACTGTGTGAGTGGCTTCCAAGAACTCTGTGATCGGCCACGCGAGGCTGGACACTCAAGCAGTCTTAGTGCCAGCAGAAGGGACTCCAGACAAGAAGGCCAAGGACATTTGGATGGCTTTACCTCCATGATGGGACTGGACGCCAGGACCTTCTCTTCGATGTTGGTGTCACTGGCCGAGCCACTAACCGTGGCGAAATAGCGCATGGCGTACTTGGCCGACACGGTCTTGCCGGCTCCAGACTCCCCGCTGACTATGATGGACTGGTTCTTCTCATCTCTGCAAAGGAAAAAGCCTTGGTCAGTCGCTGGCTGTGGAAGGGCATGGTCGCCTTCCAATGACACTGTCGCCTTCCAGTGACACTGTTGACAAGGGCCCGAACCCAATCAGGAGCATCCCTCCCTCGTTTAGGAGCAAATGTGAGGGGCAGCGTAAAAATAGCCCACCTTCCTTCATACGCTTGCTTGCACAAGATCTGAAAGTGGGAGAAAGAAGCTCTGAGAAGGGCTTACAAATCCTATTTTATGACCTGAGGGAATGGGGATGTAGCCGTCGGGTCACTCTCCCAAGTTCTCTCTGGAGGCAGTACCCCATAGAGCACTCCCTTCCAAAGACATCCCCTGAGAACTTAACATAAATATACACTTTCAGTTACATAATCTCGCCTTTCTGTTACATGCCCATCTTGCGCCACTTTCTTCAAGAGCAAGGTTCTTTTCTTCTCCTCTTGTATTTGAGCCTAGCATGCCAGCAGACACAGTTCTGAACATTTTTGTTCATGTAGATCTACCACAAAGGGCATGCTACTAGCCACCAGGCTAATCTTGCCTCAAGTTTCCCAGAAATTAGATAAAACAGCTATGGATTGCAATAAGAGGGAGTTCAATCAGACTAAATGGGAGGCAGAGAGCAGATACTCTACATCAGATAAAATGTATCTGTACGTATCCCTTTGAGACAGATATGAGACAGACAAGTAATGGAAAACGCAACCTATCTGGTCTCCAAGGAACATGGATGTTCAAGCAGGGAGTAAGAACAAACATCTGCGCCACGAGTTTGGGAAACGAATTGCTTGTAAGAGCTACACTCAGCCATCTACCTCTAGCCCACAAATCCACTGCCAGGAGGAGGGCAGGCACTTCGCTTTCGATCTGCAGTACCTTTAACAGTGCCTGGCATAGAGAATACACCCGAGATAAAATATTATGTTGGAGGAGAAGCCAACTTAGGGATCAACCAGCCCTCTTCCTTTCCAGATGAAGAAACCGAGGAGTGTGAAGTCAGGTTTAGAACACGGGTCTCCTGGCACCAGCCCAGTACTCCTAACACCAGCACCTGTGGCTTCCTGGGCAGGGCTGGCTACAGAAAGAACGGCCTGCCCCACCTCAGTAATTATCAGCACAGGTAGATTGTACCTGATCAGCACGGGTGAATGAATGTTGGCCTTGCTTCTGGGCCAACAGCTGAGAAGCTGAAAAAGTGGTGTGATGACACTGATGTTAACTAGAGGTGAACTGGAAAGACAGACAAAAACCGGCTTGAAAGGGGGGCCCCAGGGGAGAGTCAGGTGTGGCAGCCGGGCTGAAGAAACCTTAACCTTCAGCTGCTCTTCAAGGTCAGCGAAGAGCTGAGCAGTCTCAAGCTCACACACCATCACTAAGTGGGGAGGGACTCGAGTGAATACAGATGGCGAGTAGATGCTATTGAGAAGATGAAGCTGAAAAAACCTCATCTTTCAAACTGGCCATACAGCCAATTACCTGAAAAGCTACATAGAATCTCACCTAGTATTTGGAGGATGGAACAAGAAGAAGTGGCTTTCGGAGAGCCCTTGTAGTTCTCGGATACCACTGTCGTGAGAGTGTGTTTCTCCTCTCCTTGGTTCTGTGAAAACGTCCTACTGAAAGGTGGCCTCTAAAGAAGCCTGTGCATGCTTACGGTTCCCATACTCATTTGTTGTTCAAGTTTTATATGACATCCACTGGACCCTGGGGACCGGGGCAGGTGTCACCCCTCCTCTTCTCAATACCATCACAATCAACTCCTTAGAGAACTGCTCAGAAGTACAACCATCCCAAGGGACTAGGCGTCGACCAAGCTGGGCTTTAGACCTATGAAGGGGAGCCAAGTCTGATGCCACCTTGAAAACTACCTGAATCTGCAACAGGGAGATCTAAATTGCAGGAGCCATACCCACAAGTTTGGAGTTTTGCTCAAAGTCTGTATGTTTCACCTAAAAAAGGATGAGCACAGGTTGTGTCTAAGACTTAGTCCTCCACAGAGAACCGCATCGAATGGGGAGGTATATACTGTCCAAATAACTTAATAAGGATCCCTGGGAGCAACATGTGGATGCCAGGAGAGAATTAATCAGATTGGTGGGGGCTGGGGGTCGTGAGTGCTGCCAGGCTCCCTGCGGCAACACAGCACACAGAGGGAACTGAACTGCGAAGAGACCCAGATAACATGCTACATCTGGCACAGAAAAGGTGGCAGGCTTCCCTGGTGGCGCAGTGGTTGAGAGCCCGCCTGCCGATGCAGGGGACACGGGTTCGTGTCCCGGTCCGGGAAGATCCCACATGCCGCGGAGCGGCTGCGCCCGTGAGCCATGGCCGCTGAGCCTGCGCGTCCGGAGCCTGTGCTCCGCAACGGGAGAGGCCACAGCAGTGAGAGGCCCGCGTACCGCAAAAAAAAAAAAAAAGGTGGCACAGACCAGTGACACCTGTCACTTTTCACTTGCTGTGTCAAGACGGGCGTTGCCCTGCGCATCACTAGGAAATGACTGAAAAGTCACATATGCTCAGGAAAGAGAATGACCCACACAAGAGGCAGAAAACTTTGAGGGCCAAGCAGGCTATTCCAAGTGTAAGTGGCCAGAAAGGCAAAAAGGCAGGGCTACTTCACGTGACAACAAAGTGTCAGGACCTCACAAAGAGAGGGAATCAAAGGCAGGGAAACAAAAAACTGGCAGGACATGGAAGCTAACTTTGGTGTTTTGATGAAAACGCATACATGTGGCCAAACTATGATCAGAGCTTATAAACATCCCCAAGTGTTTCAAATCTTTACACTCGAGGCTCTTGGGCGTGAGGGAGTCTGGGCAACGACCATTAGTGCTAACTCCCAGCTAATTTGGTGGATAGTCAGACTGATGCCGGTAAGACTGAAGTTAGGGAAATTCAACTCTTCTTAGACCAACAAGGACCATTTAACAACTTCCCTTACTGAGACCAACTTAAAATATTTTTTAGAATTGATGATTCTCATTTAGTTCTACTGCACTTCCGCACACCCTACCTACTCCCATTCTTAGTCTACTACGTGGCTGGGTGCACATTACATATCTGTACGCTATTTGTAACGGGATGATGTGCAAAAGCATCCTCAGTCTGTTCTACCCACATTAGCTTTGCTTCCAACTCAACTGGAGAACACAAGACCAGAAAACGGGCAGTAAATACAAACTTGATTTTGAACCTCACGTGCACTGGTCAGCTGTCTGACTTTAAGCAAGGGAGCTGACTTCCTGACCCTCCGATTATCTCAGTCCAGTCTCTCACGACTTTGCTCTTGCTCTTCTAGGTGGTCACCTTGACTTAGGGACCTAGGTCTCTAATTCATCCTAACATTCCTGCCAGATTAAATGTCTAAAGCACAGCTCTAATCACGCTCCCCACGCTCAAAAGAAGTTAACTACTCATCGCTTACCGAATCAAGTCCAAACTCCTTAGCTGAACTCCTCCACAATGCACATCCCAACGCTAAAACCCTTGACAGGCGTCGGCATATTATGGTGCTAAGAACAGAACACCAGGCTTTTGGTCCAAGGCTCTTGTCTGAGTCCTGGTTCAGCCATCAGCAGGCTCTTTGTAAGCCTTAACCACCTTACAGAGGATACCCCCATCTTACAGATTTGCTGCAAGATTATATGAAACGATCTCTACGCTTTGTGTAAGATGAGGGGATTACAGTCCAGACAAAATGAGCTACGCGTCGGTCTCTGAAACTGCACACCTTCCCGGCACTGCCATTTATGGTTTTCCCCCTACCTGAAATCGCCTTCAACGTACACCCTTCTGCTGAAGTCCAACCCGTCTGAGGCAGCCCGGCAGGCCATTATTTCTCTGCCTTCTAAAGTCTCAAGTCATTTGCTTTGTGCCACTTGTGAGGCATTGTCACCTCTCATCCCATATTGATGTCAGGCCCTGTGTGGCCATTTTACTTGCTGTGTGACCTTGGGTCACTTCTTTTCTCTGGGCCTCTGTCTTTGCATCTTGTAAAGTACAAGGTTGTGACGGGGACTCCCCCAGTGATTTAATCTGTCTCTGACATTCGATGATTCTGTGATCAAAATTGTAACAGAAGTGTGGGTGGGGAAGAGCTCTCAGTTTCAAACTTCCATTACTTAGGGCTGGTCGTGGGGGAGATATTTATGAGTGTGGAATTCTACCCAGTGTCCTTCAAAAACACAGCCAAGGTATGGCTCCATCCATTCGGCCGAGTTACAGACATGACTTAGCTGACAACTTGGGTCCATGTGCTTTTCAGTCAGTCCTTTTCTCCTGAGCCCAGTGAGGTTCCCTTTACAGGCATTCCTTGGAGATATTGCAGGTTCGTTTCCAGACCACCACAATAAGGCAAATATCCCGATAAAGAGAATATCCCAATAAAGCATCACATGAACTTTTTGGTTTCCCAGTACATGTAAGTTATGTTTACACTATACTGTAGTCTATTAAGTGTACAATAGCACTATGTCTAAAAAAAAACAATGTACATACCTTAATTTAAAAATACTTTATTGCAAAAAACAAAGTGCTAACCACCATCCGAGCCTTCGGCCAGCTGTAATCTTTTTGCTTGGGGGGGCGTCCTGCTGCTGACTGATCAGAGTGGTGGTGCTGAAGCCTGGGACGGCTGGGACCGTTTCTTAAAACAAGACCACAGTGCAGTTTTCTGCAGCGACTGTCTCCTCCTTTCACTTGAACACTTAGAGCCACTGTAGGGTTAATAATTGGCCTAAGTTCAATACTGTGTCTCGGGAAATAGGGAGGCCTGAGGAGAGGGGGAGAGATGGGGGAAGGGCCGGGTGGAGGAACAGGCAGAACACACAAAACATTTATCAATTAACTTCACCCTCTTACATGGGTGTGGTTCGTAGCACCCCAAAATAATTACAATGGTAACATCAAAGATCATTGATTGCAGATCACGGTAACAAACAGAATAATTGTGGAAAAGTTTGAAATACTGCAAGAATTACCAAAACGTGACACAGAGACTTGAAGTGAGTAAAAATGGTGCCGATAGACTTGCTTGACACAGGGCTGCCACGAACCTTCAGTTTGTAAAAAAAGAAAAAAGGCATTATCTGTGAAGCACAATAGAGCAAAGGGCAATAAAACAAGGTCGGCCTGTATTTAGAAAAATTAACCCATGGCCATGGCATTTCATGCCGTGAAATACCAGCCGTTACTCAGGCCCAGACGGTCTTCAGGAAGGCAGCACCACCCTCAGCAGGAAGAGCCCCTTGAAGGCCTCTGCGTCAGGCAAGAGCACAGGATTCCCGGTCAGGTACCAGCCACTCTCCAGCTTCCAACACGTGCACCACAGACTCTCCCCGGCTCACACTGAATCCCTGTCTTTGACACCTGAGAGGCGGGATTGAATTGCTGCTAAGCCACCTGCTCTTCTGGTAGAAGTTTCCCACCAAATCACTTGAAGCTCCCTGAGCAAGGCCAACCTCTCTCCCCGTCCCCATTTTTGGAGAGTGGAAAAGGAGGCTGTCCGGGCACCTGAGGTCGACGCTGCAGAGCACTGATCAGCCAGGGAGACACTGCGGGAACTGCGGGGACACCCCGCTGAGGGGTTGCCTTGTTCAGGTTTCCTGCAGAGAATAACGCATCACCCGTGGCCTCCCCATCAGCAATGCGCACACAGAACCATCAGGAAAGCACTGCTTCAGCCGATTCTGACTGAGAGAAGCCCCGGCTGTGACAAAGAGGCCAGGCCCTCCACCTGTGGACGGTTGCGGCACCACCATCCTCCCACCTGGAACCCCCTGTTCTAACTGCCACAGTGCGTCCACACATCAGTCAATGAATTGAGAGCTCCCGGAGGGTGGGCACTGGCTTCAACCTTGAACCTGAAGGGTTCCTGGGGCCGAAGCCTCACCGTCACTTCCCGTGCCCCGACCCAGGCCTTCTCTGTGTAAGTGGCACCAGCCTCCACTCACCCACTTCAGCCAGAAACCTGGAGTCACTGTGGATTCCTCCCTTTCCCTCCAGACAGCATGCCCTATTGAATTCCCCTCCCAGTACAGACCACTCTCGTCTCTGGACCTCCTTTTTCCAGCCATCATCATCTCTGACAAGCATTGCAATAGCAGCTTTCTAACCCTCACTGTCATCCTTCTGTAAGGCAACCTTTTTTTTTTTTTTTTTTTTTTCTGTGGTACGTGAGCCTCTCACTGTTGTGGCCTCTCCCGTTGCGGAGCACAGGCTCCGGACGCGCAGGCTCAGTGGCCATGGCTCACGGGCCCAGCCGCTCCGCGGCACGTGGGATCTTCCCGGACCGGGGCACGAACCCGTGTCCCCTGCATCGGCAGGTGGACTCTCAACCACTGTGCCACCAGGGAAGCCCTATAAGGCAACCTTTTTACATGACCTTTTGTCGTGAATATTGGATCAAACCTCTCCCCCTGCTTTAAGCCGTCCAATGGCACCCCTCTGCCTCCAAGATCCCAGCTCTGGGACCATGTTCAATACCCTCTGTGAACCAGCACCTCTCTTTCCAGCTTTATCACGTGCCACTCTTCTCTTTGTTCATGACGCTCAAGCCACACAGGGCTTGTTTCTCTATTCCTTCCTACTTTACAGCTGTCTGAAGCTATTCCAGTTCAAACTTATTTTCCCTTCTTTGACCTCACAACTCTTAATGCCTGGTACTCAATCACATTCTGGGGGCGGCTCACGCCTTACTACTTTTCATTGTAATTAATGACCACCACCTACTCACATCATGCTCGAATGGTGTACAAAACTCTTGGCCATGTTATCTCTCGCTTAGGACTCATGAGACTATTGGTGCCAGACTTCTCATTTTAAAGAGGATAAAACTGAAGTTTGGAAAGGCCGAGTGATCTTCCCAGAGTTCTCAGCTAGTAAGACACCAAGTGCAAACTTGAACACAGGCTTCCTTATCCCTGTACAATTTCCCACTGGGTTATGCTGTGACATCTCTGTATCACCACTACAGCCCCTTCATGTATAATCAAGCATCCATTAGTGAATCCCCCTAACAAATCTAGCCTCAGCTAAGACATTAGACATGAATCAGGTGTCCTCAGTGCCAGCTGGCTTAGCATCACCTCCTCAGCTAAAACATCACTTCTTCAGAAGCCCTCCCCTGACCACCCTACTTTCATAGCAGTCAGCATACAATTTACTAATACTTTACTGATCTACTTAGTAGTCCTTCTACCGTTGTCTTCCCCACTAGATGGTAAGTTCCATGATGGCCAATCTCAGATGCAGGGCTTGGATGGGCAGGCCAGCACCTGGATTGTGTCAAGAAAAGAGCCCTAGTAAGGGCTGCCATGTATGGTGGTCTATATAGGCTGAGGCCAGGGTCTGGTGCCCCCTAGAGATGTGCAACTTACCGCCTGCAAACCAAACATGGTGGCTCCTGCCCTGAGTTCAGTTTCCCCAGCTCGCCCATGGGAAGGGGGCTGACAGCAGGGGCCTCAAGTCTCAGGCAGGTGTGACTCTCTTTCCCTGGATTGGGCACTCCCTGAGAGAGGTGAAGAGGTGGGAACAAAACCTGGACACACAGTGGAGGTGCAAAACAGGAGGGAGGGAAAGCCTGGCTCAGGCGCAGGAGGAAGGATGCCCTGTCTCTGAACACATCATTAAGTCCCTCCATCGTTTCTTCCTCCAGTAACAAATCATCTGAAAATTTAGGTGCGTCAGGAGAATATATTCTATTCACTAATGGGGTAATCAATCTACTGTCTCTTGCCTGTCTACATCTGTCTAGCCTCTAATGATATTTTCAACACCATCATCACAATGCAGGCCGTCTACTATGGTTAAAAAAGAAAAAGAACTGCACCAGAGAACGGGGATACAAAGAATTTTTAATCAAGAATTTCTGTTGAACAAAGATATTTGTGTCAGTACCAGGGACAGAGTTCATAACTGGGAGACAGACTAAGAAAACAATGAAAATGAATCTTAGAAGCAATGCCAACTAAAAAAAAAAATGACAGTACTATATATGGTATGACACTCTTAGAAACTCAACAAGAAAAAAGAAACATGATCCTTAGGGATACAAACACAACTATATTAAAACAAAATGATATCAAAACCCCATGAGAATGCGGGAAGTCATGTAACGCCAGGCAGAAGGCAGAATCAGATTGGCGGAAATAAAACTGGGTTCTGTGGGGAGGGAAAAGTAAGATCTGGGGACAGAGATAGGTGAGGATGGAGGTAAAGTTAGGTGAGAAGGATACAGAAAATTACAGTGAGGCAGTTTGGGGCTCAAAACAGAGCCATACGGCTACAGTGAGTCTAAAGTTAAAGATTCCCTCTCAAAGTTGGGGCACTAGAAAGAACAGTCCTGCTGTGAGAAGGGGCTGGGCAAGAAAGCTCCAAGCTACAGATTCTATGAAGCCAGCCAACAATAAAGCTGGCTTAAAGTGGGAAGGAGGACATATGTCCTGGCCAGCTAGAGGGAGGGCACCTATGTGAGGGGTCCTCCAGGCTCACGGCCCAAGCAGGCCCTGGGCTCTAGGTGTGAGGGAGGCAGACAAGCATCCCTGAGCACTTCTGCCATCAGGCACTAATGTCCTACACTGCCACCCTCCCAGGTAGCGTTGTGTGCTCACAGCCCAGAGGTCAAGCCATTCAAGAAGGCGGCCATAAATATTCATGGAAAAGTGCTTAACTGGTGGTTAACAGTCAGAGTCCTAAGTGTCTACTAAGATGAAATTGAACCTTCTTACAGGGCAGGAGCTAAGTACTTAGTGCATTTCATACCCGAGTATCATTTTTCCACTTCAATATCAATTTCACAGCGGCCTTCCGAGTGTTAAGTTCTGTTTATAAACCTCCTAGGTGTAGTGTGATACAGGTAGTAGAAAAATGAATCCACCTCCTTCCACTTACTCGCTGTTCCCAGGAGAGGCTGTCTCCTCTCAGATGTGAACGCACCACAGAAAGAACCTCTGGGAACTCAGTCAAGCCCACCCCTCACTGGAAGATAAGCAGGGCAGAGTGAGACAAACTGGGTGGGGGGCTCCTGGGTGTGAACAGGGATGTGCCAACTTCTCCGCTTTTAAACTAAAGGGCTGGAAGATGATCCTTAAGACCTCCTGCTATTCCTGAACTCTGATTCTAGATCCAGGTTATAGCTGAGCTGTGCGATACTCCACATCAACTGCAGCTACCCGCTAATTTTGAAGATATACCTTGAAACTCAGAAATCTGTGGGTTTAGATGAAGGTGAGCAACAGAGGCAAATGTTTCCTGTGATTTTAAACTTTACAGATTTATTTTGTTTAATGTTATCATTAGCTGGGGGTAAACTATGATATACACATATTTGTACCCTACAGAACCAAATAAACGCTTTTCAAGCTCTATTTCATTGGGTGCTGGAAACTATTTTGCAGTGAAGGAACACATTCAAGCAATACTCAGGTAAAAAAGGCTTCTCGTTGGTCAGTAGTCCAGCTAGTTAGTATCTGAAGCCAGGTGCATCTGAGCACTTCAGTCTAAAGCTCATCCTCTTTCTCTACACTGCACTCTCTCTGCCAAGCTACCAGTAAGATACAAGGTCTTTTACGATTTCTCGTATAAATACTGCCTCATCCATTCATCTTTTAAATATTAGGGCATCCCTGCAAGTCAATTTCAGCATCTCCTCTCATTTCTCTAGGTTGCCTCTAACGTGATCTCATCTTTCCTCATGACTACAAGTGCCACCCAAAAGTTGTCCACACTCAGATATATCTCCCCAACCCAACTGTCTCCCAAGAGCCAAGCACATCCGCACAACTGCCCTCTGGACAATGATACTCATCCTTTCTCTCCGGGATTCTTCCACAGCATCATAGCTGGTCCTCCTGTGCCTATTTTAGCCCCTACTCAATCCATTCTCCTCATTGCCATTGGACAGGTACTTCCAAAACACTCATTTGACTGTATGTAGGTCCCGCTAAGCACCCTCTCATGAGACACTGTGGTCTGTGGGATGCCTTCAGCGTCTTCAGCATTCCAGGCCCTTGGTGATCTATTCCAAGAGGCCATTCTAGGCAGAGGTGTTAGGCTGTGCAAAGGGTGGGAAAGCACAAGCAGTGCTCAGGGAAGAGGGTGAAGTTTAGGGCACTAAGACCCCAACAGGCACGTCTCGGCCTCTGGCAACAATCTGACTGCAAAGAACCATCATTTGTTCATCAGCCCTGGCTGTACATTAGAAACACCTGTGGAACTCACGAAACTCCCCCTCCTGGATTCCACAGCAGACCAACTGGATCACAATCTCTGGAGGTGGGGCCCAGATATTTGTTTTGCTTTTTAATTCCACAAGTGATTCTGATGTTCTGCTACAACATTAGTTCTGCTGGGGTTAAGAACCACCGCTCAACAGCTTAATTAAATGGGTCACTATATAAATATGTTCAGGTACTCGTTTAAATTCAAATACCTAGTGAATTATTCATGGTTGATATCAGCCTAATACCATGTAACAATGAACGTAAAACAACGATTAGCTACACAGAGGCTCAGGGGTTACACAGTCCTTGATGTGTGAATTTATTAACCATTTTTCCTGGCTGCAAACGATAGGACCCTTTAAGTCTACGCTCCAGCTAATGGCTTATGATAAATCGCCTAGAAATCAAAGTAGAGTCTCCTCATTAATTGGATTTACATTGTTGAGAGCCACATAGTTGAAATAATAGTGGGGACTGGTTAGAAGCACGCAGAGGCACACACACTACAAGGAGTGCGCTACTGCCTGCTAATGCCTATAGCTGGGGAAAGGAGACAGCTCTGCCCTACCCCTACTTCAGGTGTTCTTTACCTGGGGCCCACACATTCCCAACAGGCCCATGAACACAATTCAGGGGGACCCGTGAACTTAAATGGAATAAAAAAAAGCACATCTTTATTTAGTTTTTACTAAATTTTAACATTTTCTTCAGTTAAGGATATAGCCAAAAATTATACAAGTGAACTTATTTGTAAAACAGAAATAGACTCACAGACATAGAAGACAAACTTATGGTTACCAAAGGGGAAAGCAGGGGGAGGGTTAAATTAGGAGTTTGGGATTAACAGATACACACTACTATATATAAAATAGATAAACAACAAGGTCCTACTGTATGGTACAGGGAACTATATTCAATACCTTGTAATAACCTATAATGGTAAAGAATCTGAAAAAGAAAAAAATATATATATAAAATGGAATCACTTTGCTGTACACCAGAAACTAACACAACATTGTAAATCAACTATACTTCAATTTAAAAAAATAAAGAAAACAAAAGAATATAGTCAAAGACAGAGAGAACAGGAAGAACCTGTGACTCGGACACCGTATTACAGTTGCTGCAGATAGCATTAAATATTTACACTCACCACTACTTCAAAATGATGGTTATTATTAGATCTGCCACTAATGCATTCACCATGCCTTATATTTATCACAAACTCCTAAAATATGTTGATAATTTCAATATAATCAGTCCTTTGTAATTGTACATATGATATTTGATACATTTAAACGTTTTAAATGGAACAAAGATGGTTAAGAACCCCCAAACCTCTTTTCAAAGTGTTCTTTTCTTTTCTTTTCCTGATTGCAAAATCCTGCCTCTTTACACAGCATTAATGACAACTTTCAAGGAAACCATGCTTACATTTCACCAGTCCTGCTGCATTTTCCAAGAGCCAATCAGAAACACCACTAAGTGTGCTGGTAGAGGTGGGAGGCAGATTTCAGAGACCCCCTAGGGTATGGGGCAAGGCTCTCTCCACTGGAAAACACTGTAGCTTAAGCCATAAAGTTGGTATATAAATTTTCAGGCCTTAAAACTGAAGCTGACTAGAAGACTAAATGGCACTCTCACACTGCCTGCATCTTACTGCCCTTAACGGTCCAACACCGCCCTTTGGGAATGCAAGGATTTTGAGATGTACTTTCTAATAAGTTCCTGGGTGATGCGGATGCTGCTGGTCTGGGCACCCTGAGAATCATTATCCCTTTGCTGGTTTTAAATTTCGTGATTCTCTTATGTGGCCATGAAATTACATAGCACCTGGGCCTGAAGCTGCATCTGCCTTGGTTATTTTGGGGAACCTACTCCAGTGTGTGAGGAGCTGGCTCAAAAGGCAGTGTTTGTGGGTCCGTCTCCCCGCCTCCAGTTGCCACAAGGGTCTCACAGGCCTCCGTTCAGAGGCACTCTTCACTGAGTTCAGCTTTCTCTGGACCCCTCGTCTCCTGAATGCAGCCACGCTGGCCTCGTGGCCCAGAAACCGTTTGTCCAACCTTTCAAGTACGAAACGCTCAGCACCGGGTGGGGATGGGAAAAGAGGAGGACAGGTGCTCAGCACTGGGTAGTGTCAGGAACTGCCAAGCCCTAGGGCAGATGGTGGACATACCAGAGTCTGGTGTCCAGAAGGCATTCAGTATTTCACGATGAAGGAACAGATACTGTAGGTGGAGAAAGAGAACGCGAAAGACAGTCTGGCTATGGAAAGGTACTGCTAGTTGCCTTCATTTGTGTCAGCTATTTAATATTTATGCCCAAATTATCATGTAGCACAATGATTATGAACATCATTAAACATGTTGAACTAATTCTGCTGTAGGCTTTACTCAGCTACAAAAATAAATGCTCCACCTTCACAGTGCTTTCCCTATATAGCTTAAAAAAATTAGACCGCTACTGCCAGGCACAAACCCACAGACCTGAGCCACAGGAAGCTGACTGCCTTAGGAATCTCACTTATGACCCACTAGCCATAAACCAGAGCGCCAAAGGCAAGTAAAGTAAGGGGGACCATGCAGGTGTGGGTTTGACTGCAATGCACTGGAGCCTAAGCATCAGTTACGCGGGGCAGTAAAGCTTTTAAGAAAAAGACGTGATAAAGGAACCGGGGAAACTCAGGGCAAAGCAAGTCTCTGCAACTTGCAGATAAAGGCAGTGGAAACTAAGGTTCCAAGACATACTGGATAGGGGGGTTGATACAGGATAGAGAAGTCATGCCTTTCTTGAGGGCAAAGGTCAGCAGGGGGGTCAGTGGCACAAGTGGAAAGCTAGCAGGAGAAGTTCCAGGGTCGATATCCATGTTCTGCTAACAGATCTATAAGGGAAGAGCTTTTCCGTTCTTCGCCCTTCAGCGGGGGCTCCAAGCAGGCAAGGAATATGTGTACAGGACTCTTAGACAATACAGAACTGGAGAATGAAGGGCAGCATTTGCTTTCCTGTGTAGTTTTCTTTGACATGAAATGCAGTCTCCTATGACAAAGTAGCCAAGATGTTGAATGTGGAGCACTTCAGTTACCTGTTTCCATAATGAGCTCTAGTTTATAAAAGAGCTCTTGGCTGTTGTTTACTTTGCTGTGTCTCCGCCCTCACCATCCTCTTTCTTAGTGTAAACACACCCACGCTCCTTCCACTTCCTGCTTTTAGTCACTTCATAACATCACCCAAAGAGGGTACAGAGTAGAACGTGAGGGAATATGGCACAGGGAAGGGCTTCACTTGACCGGACCTCCATCCCAGGTGGCCCAGGGAGCTGCCCCGGCACCAGGTTTGAGGTGGAATTCCCACCACCTCTGCACTCTCCAGCCTCACCAGGGACCCCATGTCCAGCGGACCACACTGAGACAGACTGACACACAGGACTGTGAAGAGCGGGAGACTAGGAAAACACAGCAGTCAGCGTACAGCAGCCAAGCTGTGAGAAATCTGAGCCAGGGCTGGGGCTGGGGCCAGCAGAGGAATCAGCCCGACCCCATGAGCTTCACCCTCCACCAGCAGAACCAGCACCACAATTACAAGTTGTAAGGAAGCTGCTGTCAGCTCCAAGAAACACAAAACCTTTGTAGGTGCAGTCAAATGGCACTATTCGTGCTCTCCCACATTGAGCCACACTTTCTTTTTACCCCTTTCTCACTGTATTTTTCTTTAGGGGGAATTCTCTCTCAGTCTCCTTCCCCCAGTTTCTTTTCTTTTTAAATGTATTTGTTTATTTATTTATATTTGGCTGCGTTGGGTCTTTGTTGCTGCATGTGGGCTTTCTCTAGTTGTGGCGAGCGTGGGCTACTCTTCATTGCAGTGCCCGGGCTTCTCTCGTTGCAGAGCACGGGCTCTAGGCATATGGGCTTCAGTAGTTGTGGCACACGGGCTCAGTAGTTGTGGATCGGGGGCTCTTGAGCACAGGCTCAGTAGTTGTGGTGCACGGGCTTAGGTGCTCCGTGGCATGTGGGATCTTACCGGCCCAGGGATTGAACCCGTGTCCCCTGCATTGGCAGGCGGATTCTTAACCACTGTGCCACGAGCGAAGTCCCTCCTTCCCTCAGTTTCATACTCAAATCTTATCTATCCCTCCAGGACCAATGAAAAGGCCATCTTCCAGGAAACCTGCCCTGAAAATCTAGCTGGAAGTAGGTGCTGCTACTTTCCTCTCCCCCCATGGAGGAAACAGAGGCAAAAAAAGCTGCATGATTTGTTGGAAGCCACTCTAGGTTAAGTTGCAGAGCCCCAGCTGGACATCCAGCCCAGCATTCTTTCTACCACACTGGGTATTCAACCATACGAGAGGCTGCTTCATAAAACAATCTGTTTCAGACTGAAGGCGTTCAAGCAAACACAGAACCAAACTCATGGCTTAGTAGATAACGTTGGTATTATCTACATGTAACTGCTGGGCTCAGAGCAAACACACAATGAATGGTCGCTCTGGTTATTTACCAATAGCACGCTCATTCACGGGTCTCTTTAGTACAACGTCCCAAGTCTGTGCATCCTGGGATACCCACTGGGTCCCTAAACAGTTCCGAGTCCTCAAAAGAAAGACTCGCTTTAATGGGCTGAAGAAAACCTAATAATGGAAAGCAAGTCAATTATTCATTACGCTGTCAGGAAAACTCGCCAGCTCTCAGAAATGTCTCTAACAAAACTAAAATTGAGAAATGCTACTCCCCTCTCTCAGCGCACATAGGCTTTTGATACAGTCTTAGATTTGTCTCATCTGGGAAATCCTAGCTGAAGGTCTAAATGTGCCAGCCCCACTCCTCAGGCTTCTAAGGTCAGCCAAGGCATCTTCCCTATCTGAACTCCTTGAGATTTTAAGATGGCAGATGAAACCATTTTAATAGGTGAAAAGACTATAGCTGACCTTTGAGCAACAGGTTTGAACTCCGTGGGAACGCTAACACGCAGATATTTTTTCAGTAGTAAATGCACAACTCATGGTAGGTTAAATCGGAGGAGCCGCGGATGGGGAGGGCCAGCTCTAAGTTATATGCGGACGTTCAAATGCACAGAGTGGGTGCCCCTAAACCCCATGTTGTTCAAGAGTCAACTGTACACTTATATTGAACTTCTGCAATAGCAGCTTCAGGCCGAAAATCGGCTACCTTCTGGAGAAGATCACTGGATCCTTCTGCTAGAGTGCTGGGTCAGAGAGTAACCAAGATCTTATTCTAACAGTTCCTATTGACTACTCACCCCCTGCCCTCTCTCAAGACCTTTTAATATAGCACAGATATAAATGGCTAAGAGGTAACAAAATAGGAAACCTACATAACAGGGATAATCAAAATTCACAATAGTCAATATCAGTTCTATCTTACTACAGGATCACATCTAAAACTTCAGTTTACCCTTCTGCTGACAACATGAGGCAGATCAGGTAACACTCCTTCACCCACTTTACAGGCACAATAACGGGTACAAAGCAGAAGTAATTTATCCAAAGCCAGCGTTTCCTTGGCAAAGTCCCACTTTGCTGCTTCCCCCTCCACTGCCAAGCCCAGCAGAGGGTGTGGCACTGAACACTTCCCACAGGTTAGAGCCCACGTGCCCTTCAACAGGGGTGGTGCGTCAACGTGGGCAAGAACCCAGGAATTAGAGTTCAACTTCCGAGTCAGGAATCTTTAACCCTTACTTGAGGGCCTACAAACCTCTCAGCATCAAGAAAGGGAGAGAAAAACCATGATGATTGGCATATAAGTACATAAAAACAGCTCCCTTGAGGGGCTGACACTCAGAGGGACACCCAGCACACCGAGAACAAAGGGCAGCGTTTGTGCTGGAATGTGTGGAAGAGACCGCCACTAGTCTGAAACTTTAGAGAAGGGGAAGATCCAAGAGGGCTGAGACCTTAGAGAAAGACCCCCAGAGAATCTTCTCAAATGTCAATGTTGACAGCCTTAAGGTGGATCTTAACCAAGAGCTGGAAGTTTGCAGCAACAGAAGAGAAGCGCAGAGACAGGAATTAGCTGTGCGATGGGTTCAGGGGACGGGGACTGGAGAGCTGAACCAAAGACAATTTTGAGGGTACAAGGTAATTATGTAAAAACCTTGCCCTCTGAGGGGAAAAGAACCTCCGTCAGAATAAACTTCTTTTTGTCAAAAATTCAAAACAGCATCTCCCCACGAGCAAAGAGACTGTTTTAATGCAAACAATTGACTTTGGGGAGATTTTGGGTTCTGAATATTTGCAGGCTTTGGGGGGTTGGGTAACGTAATTAAAGCAATACTCAAATATTCCCAGCACCAGAATTGGCTTGTTGTTTTACTCTTTAAAAAAATACATTCCAGGGCTTCCCTGGTGGTGCAGTGGTTGAGAGTCCGCCTGCCAGTGCAGGGGACACGGGTTTGTGCCCCGGTCCAGGAGGATCCCACATGCCATGGAGCGGCTGGGCCCATGAGCCATGGCCGCTGAGCCTGCGCGTCCGGAGCCTGTGCTCCGCAATGGGAGAGGCCCCAACAATGAGAGGCTCGCGTACCACACACACAAAAAAACCCCAAAAATACATTCCAGGACTTCCTTTAGTAATCTTAAATGCTGAAATCTAGCTCTTTTCAGTAATGGTTGTGAGAAGTCCCTCATCAGTTGCAAAATCCCAAATGGTTAAGTATTTTTAGTGTTATATTTAGTGTCCTTTATCAAGATCCACATGCGTTCTAAATTTTAAGTTAAATACCGTACTGGAGCAGCAGGTGTGCCCAGGGAGAGGGAAGCCCAGCTTCCTGGGAGTAAGTTACCAGTTATCTTTGCGGGCACATGCAGCCACACCGTGTTCTCTCTCAACTACTAGAGCCCTCCTCCCTGCGCCCCCTGCCATAAGCAAGCACTGTCTTGCCATAAGCAAGCACTGTCTACAGAAGGAAATGCTCCCGTTGGAAGCAGCACGTTTTCCTTCTCTGGTCTGAGTGCCATGATCGTGCTCCATCCCATATTCGTCTAATGCTGATCTGGAGCATATTAACATTCTTGCTGATACCATGGTCACCTCCAGTCCTGGAAGTACTACAGGCTCCACGACTGGGGAGCTTACCTGGCCAACCTGCTCAGCAACCACAACTTGGTGCATTTTGCTGAGCCATGTTCAGGCTTCTTGACTAGTGGAGAAGGGACATAGGGAAAGGGCCAAAGATGGGAGGCATCAGGCAGTGGGCAAGGCCTTCAGAACCCAGGAAAGCAAGATCAGAGGCCGGGGCAACCTTGAGCTTGAGATGGGCCCTACTGCCCAGCTGCTGAAATGTTTCTTCTTCAATCCCCTTCTCTTCTTGCTTCATTTCTTTGCTGTCCCTGACTCTCAGTTCCACCAGACTATATATTAGCCCAGGATCTAGTCCTATATGAACTCAAGTCCTAAATGCTTTCTTTTTAAATCCTTGTTTTATATTCAATGAAGCTTAAATTTATAAATCTAGCTTACGACTTGGAGAAACCCTCTCTTTTTTAAATAAAAACGTAGATTTATATGCATATTGGTTAGCCTGTGTGATACTGAATTCTTCTCCAGGTGGTGCGTACCTATTGAAATACAAACAAACCTTTTTGGACAGGATTCTTCGCAACATAACATTATTCCCAGCTGCCCCCCTGTCCTCATGCCACCTGTCTCAACCTCATTTTATCAGGTCTAGTATGATAGTATCAAATGATATCACCTAAGAAATGTAGTTCCTGTTCACCTTCTTCTCTAAAATAACATCTCTAAATCTGCTTTCTACCTTTTATTAATTCGGGTGGGTGGGTGGGTAACAGACAGCTTTACTGAGATATAATTCAAATACCGTATGATTCTCCCATTTAAAGTGTACAATTCAATGGTTTTTAGTATGTTCACAGAGTTGTGCAAGCATCACCAAAATAAACTTTAGGATTCTGTCGTCACTCCAAAAAGAAGCTCCCTGCCCGTTATCAGTCACTTCCCACCAGTCCCCCT
Source organism: Phocoena sinus (assembly GCF_008692025.1). Classification (NCBI taxonomy): domain Eukaryota; kingdom Metazoa; phylum Chordata; class Mammalia; order Artiodactyla; family Phocoenidae; genus Phocoena; species Phocoena sinus. The sequence goes on along the minus strand of NC_045776.1, from coordinate 23,829,606 downwards.
AACTCTAGGCATTCACTAATCTACTCTCTGTCTCTACTGGTCTCCCTATTCTGAACTTTCATGTGACTGGGAACCATATATGACCTTTTGACTTCTTTGGCTTCTTTCATTTAGCATAATGTTTTCAAAGTTCATCCATGTTGTAGCATGTGTCACTCCCTTTTATGGCCAAACAATATTCTGCTATATGGATACACCACTTTTGTTTATTCATTTTTCGGCTGGAGGACATCTGGGTTGTTGCTACTTTTTGGCCATCATGGGTAAATAGAAATATTCATGTACAGTGTTTAGTGTGGACATGTTTTAATTTTTCTTGGATTATAACAGTAGCTTTGTGGGTTTGTCTGAGGGATAGGCACTGAAAATCCCCTTTACTTTGAGCTGATCAGAATCTAACTGTTGTGTCAAAAGATGAGACATAGCATACTATTCAGGAACAATCCCAATCGCTTTATTCCCCAGTGAGTTATGTTTAGTGGATTTTTTAATCAGCTAAAATGGAGTAAAAATCCCTTAATTCTGAGGTGTTTTATCTGACAAATAAAACAGTACACCTTTTACTTCAAATATTTATCAAATAAAACACTAACAAAAACTGATACCCCTCGCAGTCGACTGATTTGCAGTCTAGCTCCTAAAAAATACCAAAACATTGAATTTTCAATTTTGGAAAATTCAAGGATCTCTTAACAGAGAATTCGATCTGGGGAGTTTAGTATGACTATTTGGGTAGTGCCTTTGTTTCGGTTTTTTGCATCTGACCTCAAATACGAGTTCAAGTGGGCTGCTTTAAGAGTGTTTTCCTTCAGTCACTCACATCCTTTTGCTTGATGATACTTCTACCCTTTTTAGTCTACCTTCCTTATGCCAGGAAGAACTTAACATTTCCACGTAGCATCTTCCTTTAAAAGCTACATTGATTGAAAACTTATGTCCACACAAAAACCTGCACAAGGATATTTCTAGCAGCTTTATTCATAGTTGCCAAAACTTGGAAGCAACCAAGATGTCCTTCAGCAGGTGAATGGATAAACTGTATCAAAGTGGTCAAGAGCACAGGGTTTGGAATTCGGGGGCCGGGTTCGTATCACCTCTGCCAGCTGCCTGCTATGTGCCTTAGGCAAGATGCATGACTTCTGTGGTTCCGCTGACAAACCTATAAAATTTAGTTAGTGCTGCAATAATGATTAAGTAATGCTCCTACATCACTTACAATCTTAAGGAACATTCCGTGTTGTTATCATGCCTATCAATAAAGTAGGGAAATATTTTTGAGATACACTAATAAACTTTTCTCTTTTACATTTCTTTTACATGTCATTCTCCTTCCTCAACTCAAAGGATTAATTTGTCTCGGGAGGATTAGGATTGTTATAACAGGAAGGCGAAGACAAAGGAAAAGTGCCTAAGTTCACCTTCTGACTGTCAGAACATGGTTTACGAGTATGTTAATTGTCTTGGTAGCATGGTAATTGTCTTGAAGTTCCTTCTGTTGCTGTGGGGAAATGAACTAAAAGTGTGTTAAATTTCCATTCCAAAATCAAGAGCCAGGCCTGGGGGAAAGTGAACATCAGTTTCACTGTAAATCACAGACAAAGAGAACTCAGGATGTGAAGTGGGGGGGGAAGCGGGAGAGGCTTCTGGTGCCATGAGAAGAGGCTGGAGGAAGGCACACAGTGGCACCAAGGGAGGCAGGCAGTGTCATTTCTAACCTGGGCTCTTTACCCCCCACTTCCGGCCTTAGGGGAACCCTGGACCAGCCTAGCCTAAGGAAGAAGCCAAGCCTCAAGGGGAAAGCCCAGGTTCAGCTCTGGTATCCTTAAGACTGACAGCATGCCAGGACTGGTAGAGGAGGAAAGGGGTGAATCATAGGATGATGATGACGGAAAGCAGAGTTTGCTTCTTATTCCTCAAAACTGAGAAGTGTCTTCCAGACAACTTCTTCAAGAGCAAACCACTCATTCTCTTCTTACAGACTTCCTAAGTGAGAAACTCTGCAGTGTTTTGTGAAACAGTCACTTTGGCTTAGTACCATGATAGCGAGGACATCTTTGATTAGTTCTAAAAACAATGCATCATCAGCCCAACTCCGAGAGAGAGAGGAAAGAGCACAGGAGAACAGGAAAACCTGGATGCTAAAATGGACACTGCCACCTAGCAATGTGATCTGGACAGGGTGGGTGGGTCTACAACATACTTCACAATGGTTGTACCTAACTGTGATCATCATCCGGGCCACAGTGTGGATGTATTTTGGTGGACTCATCAGTCATCACAGCAAGAAACTATTAGTAAATTTCTATTACTGCAGCCCCCAAGTATTTATATCCCAGGAGAACAGGAGATGGCCACGGACTCCTTCTCTGGTCACTCTGGATCTACACTCTTGGCTTAGTTACGGATGCCACATTTCATGGGGTACACTGAAAAACTGGAATAGACTCAAAGGAAGTCAATCAGAATTCTGAACCGTCACATGAGGGTTCCACTAGCCAGACCGGAAAGAGTCTAACTTAGAGGAGAAAAGACTAAAGGTGCATTCCCAGACCAATCTGTTCTGGTGGCTGCTCCAGAAAAGAGGCAGGAACGAGGGTGGGAGTAAGTGACAGTAGGATATCTGCTCACCTCTGAGTTTCAAACAGTGGAATGAGGGGGACTAGAAGTTTCCAGAAAGACTGGGTACCATAACACTGAAGATGCTGAAAAGGAACCCCTATCCCAGAAGATTTGACCTCAAAAGCCTTCCAGCTCCAAGAAGGGAACGCTTAGTTATTGTATGCATTTCATGAACATATACTCTGCAAAATAAAATAAGAATATCTACAAATACAAGGAAGTAAAATGAACAGCATTGTAGAAATGACAACCTCATACAACTGGGAAGAAAAATCTCTGCTTTGGATTGCTGAGCTAGAATTCCTACACATCAGGCAATTATGATGGATCAATATGTGCAATGATAAATGGAATAAAACTCTAGGAGCCCAACGACCCAGTGGGGAAGCAAAACCAACTGGAGTGAGCATATATCGATCCCCAAAATCTTAACTGAAGACTGGTACTCCACATTTAAGCTAAACGCAGCTACACTCCACACAGTTCACACACCTATATTAACAGGTCCCCAGTAACCTCTCAGTAACCACACGGTTAGGGGTGCAGTACTGCTAGCTACTAAGTATAACTAATCGGAAGCCGCTGGATACTAGGATGTCCCCCTGCTCTTCATCCCTCTCTTACTAGGTATAAGGCATTTTCTTCTTCTTCTTTTTCTAAAATTTTTATTTTATTTTATTTTTGGCTGCATTGGGTCTTCATTGCTGCATGTGGGCTTTCTCTAGTTGCCACGAGCAGGGGCTACTCTTCGTTGAGGTGCGCAGGCTTCTCATTGTGGTGGCTTCTCTTGTTGTGGAGCACGGGCTCTAGGCATGTGGGCTTCAGTAGTTGTGGCAGGCGGGCTCAGTAGTTGTGGCTCGCGGGCTCTAGAGGGCAGGCCCAGTAGTTGTGGCGCACAGGCTTATTTGCTCCATGGCATGTGGGATCTTCCCGGACCAGGGCTCGAACCCATGTGCCCTGCATTGGCAGGCGGATTCTTAACCACTGTGCCACCGGGGAAGCCCTACACAGCATTTTCTAAAAAGACATCCCACACTTCTAAGTACTCTTGGTACTTGCTCTTCTGAAGAACGTTAATTCCCTTTTTAAACAAAAGGGACGCCTTTTTAAAAGCAAGTCATTGACCATGAGGCATTTTCTTCTCTAGTTCTGGGAATACAGAGGACCGAATTAATTTCCATCACCTTTTGGCTGTAGGTGCCCCTCCTCTGGCTTCCAAAATCATTGATCTATGATGGGGACAGGAGCCAGGTGGACTCAAAAAGCATTTGCTTTTAAATCTTCCCACTGTGCTTCTAAAGGACATAAACACAGGGCCTTCTCCTGGACGTGCTGCATGGCCTGCAGGCTTTCTACAACGTTACCTGTGCACAGAAGAGTCCCTTCACTTCCCAACACTCTGCTGTTGACAAAGACCAGGTGGATCGCCTGAGTTACACAGGTGGTTTCAGCGAAGTTCTCAATACTGCTTCACTAAGACAGCACGTGGAAGTGTTTATATCACCACCTGAGCACCATCTGATTAACTCAACCTCTGGGGGTGAGGCCTGGCCATGGGTAGTTTGGAATCTCCCTAGTGATTCTCCTGTGCAGCCAGGGTTGAGAATCACGGCAGGAAAAGCTAGGCATCTGCTATATTTGGAGGATCCTCTACCTTCTAACGGGCTTTCAAATTCTGTAACTTCTTTCCTTGATCAAAGTTCACTCTCAGAGCCTTAATTCATACTGAGATGCTAAAAGCAACCAAGCAGAGCTTAAAGACTAAGGAGACAATTAAAGCTTGTGACACGGATTCTTTTTGTGAGCACCAGCTCTGAATCCCCCAAATCATAGAGACTCATCTATTCTAAAAATTTCCCAAATGCTTGTCCAAGACTTACTCCTTTCTGAATCAGTTCTAGAGCTTTTTAAAGAGATAATTTGGTTTCACCCCTGAAATTCTGGTTCAGTAAAGCAGGTGTGTGTGTGTGTGTGTGGCGGCGGGAGGGGGCGGGGGGGGGGGGGGAAATTCTCTCCGTGGTTCTGAAATGGAGTCATCTGGGGTAACCTCTGCTTACTCCCTCCATGGGCAAGGCCAGTACTAAAATTCAATTCTAACAATTTATCTCCATTATAAAGGACCTCCCCAAGGCTTTCTTCTTTTTCTTTTTTGAGACAAAACACTGTCCACTGTTACATGAGAACCTATGTTCTGATGTAATCAGAAAGCTACTAAAAGAGCAGTGCTCTTTAACTCAGTCTAGGAAAGTGACACTGATAGAGGAATAATGGCCATGTTTTCCTTATATGTCTCCTATGATGGGGATGGCTTGCACTGAGCCAGCCACCTTCTCTCACCTTCTGTCCACTGTAGCACACCAATAAGAACTACGGGGCCAGGGGACAGATTTCCTCTGGGGACCATGAACTAGTCCACAAAGACAACTGCATTTATGGGTGTAGACACTGCCCTGGACACGAAACTAGTCCTCTCTTTTCCCCTATTAGGAAAACTGTGAGCAAGCTCCCCCTGAAATATGTATTCATAAATTACTTTCTGTGCTACTGTACTAATACACTGTGCATATTATTTAAGAGATACACCAACAGAATTTTAAACCTTAAAAGATTGTGAAAAATGAAGTTCTAATATTTTTTTCCTACATGCCAGTGAATCTTCCAAAAACCAATGTGCCCCAGCAGACTGTTGCTCTAACCAACTGATGCACCACCGCAGGGACCAGAAGTGACCGAGTCTCACTTCCATCCACTTGGGGAAAGCTGTGTTTTGTTTTTGTTTTTTTAACATCTTTATTGGGCTTTAATTGCTTTACAATGGTGTGTTAGTTTCTGCTTTATAACAAAGTGAATCAGTTATACATATACATATGTTCCCAAATCTCTTGCATCTCCCTCCCTCCCACCCTACCTATCCCACCCCTCCAAGCGGTCACAAAGCACCGAGCTGATCTCCCTGTGCTATGCGGCTGCTTCCCACTAGCTATCTACCTTATGTTTGTTAGTGTATATATGTCCATGCCTCTCTCTCGCTTTGTCACAGCTCACCCTTCCCCCCCCATATCCTCAAGTCCGTTCTCCAGTAGGTCTGTGTCTTTACTCCTGTCTTACCCCTAGGTTCTTCATGACATTTATTTTTCTTAAATTCCATATATATGTGTTAGCATACGGTATTTGTCTTTCTCTTTGTGACTTACTTCACTCTGTATGACAGACTCTAGGTCTATCCACCTCATTACAAATAGCTCAATTTCGTTTCTTTTTATGGCTGAGTAATATTGCATTGTATATATGTGCCACAACTTCTTTATCCATTCATCCGATGATGTTTCCATCTCCGAGCTATTGTAAATAGAGCTGCAATGATTATTTTGGTACATGACTCTTTTTGAATTATGGTTTTCTCAGGGTATATGCCCAGTAGTGGGATTGCTGGGTCATATGGTAGTTCTATTTGTAGGTTTTTAAGGAACCTCCATACTGTTCTCCATAGTGGCTGTACCAATTCACATTCCCACCAGCAGTGCAGGAGGGTTCCCTTTTCTCCACACCCTCTCCAGCATTTATTGTTTCTAGATTTTTTGATGATGGCCATTCTGACTGGTGTGAGATGATACCTCATTGTAGTTTTGATTTGCATTTCTCTAATGATTAATGATGTTGAGCATTCTTTCATGTGTTTGTCGGCAGTCTGTATATCTTCTTTGGAGAAATGTCTATTTAGGTCTTCTGCCCATTTTGGGATTGGGTTGTTTTTTTGTTATTGAGCTGCCAGACACTATAAAACTCTTAGAGGAAAACATAGGCAGGACACTCTATGACATAAATCACAGCAAGATCTTTTTCGACCCACCTCCTAGAGAAATGGAAATAGAAACAAAAATAAACAAATGGGACCTAATAAACTTCAAAGCTTTTGCACAGCAAAGGAAACCATAAACAAGACCAAAAGACAACCCTCAGAATGGGAGAAAATATTTGCAAATGAAGCGACTGACAAGGGATTAATTTCCAAAATTTATAAGCAGCTCATGCAGCTCAGTAACAAAAACACAAACAAGCCAATCCAAAAATGGGAAGAACTGTTTTTCCGGCCTCCCCCACATGCTCAGTTAGTGACATCAGGCAGGCTGTCTCTCAAGCAACTGCCTATAAAAGCAATTGAATAATCACTTGGTTCCTGCAGTGTATTGTATTACTTTCCTTTTGCTTAAGCTTACAGATTCCATCACCGAAGGGCAGTGGTGTCCACATTCTAACACTGTTCTAGGAGCTGCTGAGTGAGTAACAGTGCAACTTCACTTTAAGTTCAAAACTCAAAGCTGTTGGTTTTCTGTATATGACAAAAAATAGGTTTAGACGTAGTGCCACTGATGCTGTATTTCCTCTAGACAGATTAGCAACAACCTGTAAACTTCTGTAATTCTAATTTCAAACACAAGCCTATAAATCCAAAAGAACATTGCTAATCACGTGGAATGGCCAGCCTTCTACTATTCCCTTGGGCCTGAAGGACCATCTGTTCTCTGAGGGCGACCTATAAAGGGAATCCAGCTCAGCCCTGATGTCTCCTTCCAGCACTTCTTTCCTTTGGACACTATGAAATGATAATGACATTGCTTATCAGATCATCAGCATTATTTATCACCAGATTATCACCACCACCACCGTATCAGACACTTACTGAACACTTACTCAGTGCCAGAAATCATTCCAAGCACTTTTCATTTATCAACTAATTTAATTCTAACGATCCGGTGATTTAGACACTATTTATCCCCATGTTAAAGACACAGGCACTGATGCAAAATAAGGTTAAGTGGCTTGCCAAGGTCACACGGCTCCTCTGTTCTGAGAGCCAAGGCAGTCCTGTCCCTGGACGCCGAGCCGCTGCGCTTTACGGCACCTTCCTCTCCTACTAGACTTGGGCACATGAGCACGTGAGGTCCACGGCCACTCTGTCTTTCGGGATATAAATGTAAAGACACGCAGTTAAAAAAAGAGTAGCTAACATGGTGTGAAGGCATTAGCATGATGTAAACAGAAATGTCATTTCATCCTGCTAGGCTTCATATTTTACCAGCTTTCTTTCACTGAAAATTATTTCAGACACCGTGTAAAACGAAATCTGATTCACATGTCAGCACCACTATGAATTCTGAAAGCAGCCCGTGTGAGGTGACGAGTGTGACTCTGACAACAGAACCAGGCTGGGTAACGACAACGCGGGGGGAAGCTCGAGAGCGCGTCCACTGGGTCCTGCCCGGCGCGGGACGGCTGCTCAGGGGCCGGTTATCTCTTATAATAACCCGAGGATGGAAGTACACACACGGATCCTCCTGCTTCAGCTGAAGAAATGGAGGAACCTTAGGTGAAAGAACATGACCCGGTGAAACACGGGAAGGAAGCAGTGAAGCTGGGCTGCTAACTGGGGTCTGGTGTGCCCACCTCCTCAGACATGAGCCCCTGAAAATCACGCCTGACCAACCTGGTGTGCACAGGTTTTAACATGATTTGAAATACAGGTAAGGACCTAAGTTTTTATTTCTATTAGATTAAATTATCAGTTCTTAATCAAAGAACTGCTCCCAGCATGTTATAGAAATCCAGCCAGGTTAACATCTCCTCATCTATAGATAAGGATGGAAGCAAAAGATCTATTAAATTTGCACATGCATCAAGCCAGGGCGACTTAAAATATCAAATGCAATAATCAAGATTCAAAGAGATACCCTGGAATACTGGAACACAGGGACAAAAGGTGAAATTTAATACCGGTAACTCTGAATCCTGCTCAGCATATAAAAAATCAATTGTGCAAGTTGCAGAATGAGGGAAACATATCTTAAAAGGAGAAACTTTTCGAAGTTAAGGGAATATTCATTACCTGGATCATGGTGATGGTTTCGTGGGTGTATGCGTATGTCAAAATCGGTCAAACTGTACGTGTAATTTAACGTAACTGCACTTTGAAGAGGTGCAGCTTACTGCTAGTCAATTAAACCTCGTTACAGTGGTAAGAAAATAATTCTTGTGCATATGTGGGCAGGGGGAGGGGAAATAGGAATTTGACAGCTTGCAAACTTAGTAAAAATCAGCAATATGAAATGCCTGCCAAGTCAGTGCAATTGTCGGCTCTGTAACAGAAACTCTCTGTAAGGAGGAACTCTTCGCCTCTCCTGGCAGACCGCATTCAGAGACCATGGATATCAGAGAGAAAGACCGGATGGTGTCCAGGGGCGACCCACAGTGGGAGAGGGGCTGAAAGCTATGCTCAGAAGGAATGGCTGTGGGAGCCAGGATGCTCAGCCAGAGTCGGGGAGGGGGCTGCCACGTGTAAGGAAATGCTCACTGTCCTGTGTAGCTGCTCAGGACAGAGCTCAGAGCCACAGGTGAAGGCGACTGGAGACGAGTGGAGTGCTGCGTGATGGAGAAATTCCCGACAATGAAAGCTGTTAAAAATGGAACGCGCTTGAGAGACAGCTACGTGGACTGGGAATGGTCAAGCAGCACCTAAAGGACCAGTTGCGGGGATGCGGTCTTCAGCGTCCCTACAGCTTAGCCAGTTCCTACCAAATGACTGCAGGCCCTTTCCTAATATGACGCCATTCCCCAGGTAAGATAAAAAGTGGTTACTAACAAAATGAAGTATCTTTCAGCTCTATGATTTTTGATTTGGGACTTGACTATTAGTAACATTCATGACCTCTGCAGTGTCACAGAAGTGATCCAGTCCTATTCTTTTCTAAACTCACAATTTTAAAAGATGACAATATACACTCACATCAGATGTCATAATTAGCCACATTCACTGCATACTTAACGTTCCCCTACACTCAAATCTAAATAATATAACTAGAATTTTAAACAGGGTAGGTAGAAATATAAAGAAACTATACAGTCTAAGAGATTATAAAGGATCAAATGATGCTATCGACCTCGGTGCTGGGGCACCCCGTCGGGAGGGAGAGGGGTGTACAGGCATGGCTGAGCAGGGGGGCATGGAGAGGAGACGAGGGAACTAGGGAGGAGTAAGTGCAGGAAGAGAGTCTGGGGAAGACAGCACCCTGGGAAGAATCTGAACAAAGGGAACTAACTACCCAGGGCATGTTCGAGAAATAAGAGATAATGGCAGAGAGGAGACAAAGTCATTCCTGTGTTCAGACATCTTGAACATCTCCTATACCTTGTCCTAAAGCAACCTAGTCCTGACCTGAAATCATAATGAATGGGAAGGAAAAACTGCATCCAAAAGTCAGGGCTGAATGAAGTCACAGCTTCAGACTTTACTGTAAAAATCCAGGAAGTCGCTGCTCCCTAACCACTGACCTCCCCAGTGATGCCATCACTTGTGTTCAACGACAGCCAAGGAAGCTGTCCGTCAGCTTTAACATCAGCTCCCCCAATTTTTATAGCACTCAATGGGTTTTAAAGGTTCCTCATGACCTCTCGCAGGTCCAAATCCCTCTCTGAGGTGAAGCCACTATTCTCCTTAAAGGGTGGACTCACTGAGAACCACAGGCCCCAAAGGGTTTGTGCATGGACACACAGTAGGTGGGAGAGACATCGCCAGGGACAGACCCCTGGACACTCCCGTAAAGCAAACATCTTACAGAGAAACAAAACCTGGCTCTGCTCTCAACACTGAAAACATGAGGCTCAATCAGAAAGTACTTCACATCCCAAACTTCCCCAAACTATACAACCCAGAATAATAAACTACCTTACATCAAAAAGGAAGAAACTGACATCATTCTAGTTAAAACTTGATCTCAAAGCAAAGTGTGAATTTCGGTCACCTATGTGCAGTTCTTTTTTTTTTTTTTTGCGGTACGCGGGCCTCTCGCTGTTGTGGCCTCTCCCATTGCGGAGCACAGGCTGCGGACGCGCAGACTCAGCGGCCATGGCTCACGGGCCCAGCCGCTCCGTGGCATGTGGGATCTCCCCAGATCGGGGCAAGAACCCGTGTCCCCTGCATCGGCAGGCGGACTCTCAACCACTGTGCCACCAGGGAAGTCCCTGCAGTTCTTTTAAAAAATTATTTTCCCAAAGATCCAAATTCCACAGAGTCTGCAGCCCAAAAGAGATGCTGAAATCTCCTGAGTCCGTTCTTGTCTATCCCAGAGTATGCCACCCCAATGACCAGGAAGATAAAGTTGTCAATTCTATTCTTTTTTTTTTTGACCTCTGAAGATGGAAAATGTAGAAGTTTCTCATTACCTCTCTCCCTCTGCAACACATCTCCACAGTCAGGATTTCTCTTGGAGCACTCCCACAGGTGGGGGCAGGTTTCATTCGGCTGCCACAGGTGGGCCGAGCTGCACTTCCCCTCCCCGGGACCCCGAACAGGAGCAGTCCCATCTTTCACTATTAGTCACAGCTCAGCAGCACCGCAGAGCCAGATGGAAATGTGTGTGCTCTATTTATTACCTTGGCTACCCGAGCAAATGAATTTGCTCTGCAGTGTCCCCACTCTCTTTCAGGAAAGAACACAAAAGGTTAAAAAAAAAAAAAAAAAAGGATCAGACCTGGGGAGCACAAGAAGGTGACCCACTCCTACCAGCAGAGCTACAAAATATACCAAAACTCTAATCTCACTCTGGAACTTAGACACTTTTGACACATTAAGGCAAAAGGTCTATCCTTCGGTCCTCATGGCCCTGAGGACCAGAGTTTGCTCTGTTTTGGGAAGACTACCTGGGGCCAGTCGACAGGCACCAGTGATGGAGGGAGTACAGCTTCTCAGCAGGTATAAAGGGCTTTGGGGCAGAGACCGGGTCTGAATTCCAGCTTCAGCATCTACTATCAATCATTACACAGAGGTCATTGAAACAGGCAAGGTATTTCCGCAAGAGTCTAAACGACTCATGAGAAGGTGTTCTCATCCTTGGAAATGGTATAGGAATATGGAGAGAAGGAAGCGATTTTGAAATAAGGCCCATCAGAGAAAAATTGGTCTTTGAACATCCCTTGTGTCATATTACCTCTTTATCTAACAAGCTCTAAAATGTATCCATTGCTCTAGGCCATCATTTCCCAAAGAGTCCTTGAAGACAGTTTTGTGTCTAAATATGATTTGCAAACCCCACATAATGCATCCCCATCATGGAGACTGGAGACTCCAGAATGCATGTCAACATAACTACCCTGAGAAGCCCCCTGCCTTGAAGGCAGATGGTTCACTTGATTAATCCAGGGTTTCCAAGAGTCGTCTGACCATCTCTGTACCCTTCGTTAACAGAACACACTTTTCTCCCAAAGTTCACCCCGGCCTTCAGAGGCCTCCACCGTCTGGCCACCCTGCCTCTAACTGTACCGTCCACACACCCCCGACGCAGACGCACTTATCACATAGGTTAAGCTTTCCTGGGTGCTGGTTCCCTAACCATGCCTTTTGTGAATAATAGCTTTTTTGGGATATAGTTCACCGAACACACGCTTCACCCATTTAAAGTACACAATTCAGTGGGTTTCAGGCGTCTGCAGAGCTGTGCACCCACCCACACAATCAGCTGCAGAAAATTTTCATCACCCGCCCCCAACCGTCGCCACCACTTAAAAAAACAAGACATCCTCACCAGCAATCACGCCCCAGTCCCCTCAAACCTCCGGCCCTAGGCAAATACTAATCTACCTCTCTCTACATATTTGTCTACTCTTGACATTTCATGTGAGTGGAATCGCACAGTACGGCTTCTTTTATGTCTGGCTTCTTTCACTTAGCATATTTTCAAGGTTCATCCCTGTATCAATATTTTGTTCCTTTTCATGTACCGAATAATATTCCACTGTATGGCTATAACCACATTTTATTTATCCATTGGTCAGTCGATGGATATTTGGTTTTGTCCCCACCTTTTGGCTACTGTGAATAGTTCTGCTATGAATGTTTGTGGATGAGTTTCTGGGTGAACATGTTATCATTTCTCTTGGGTACATACATAAGAGTAGAATTGCTGACTCCTGTGGTAACTCTGTCTAACCTTCTGAAGAACTGCTGGACTATTCTACATTCCCACCAGCAGCGTATGAGGATCCTAATTTCTCCACATCTTTGCCAATTCTTGTTGTCATGTCTTTCTGATGACAAACATCCTAGGGGGTGTGAAGTACTACGTCACTGTGGTTTTGTGACCGTACTTTTTGATGCCCCACTGTTAGGGCATTGATCACTCTACTCCACCCACCTAGAGTTCTGCTTCTCACTCTACACATTCTACCAATTCATCAAGATCCAGCTTAAATGCTACAGTTTTCTTGGCCCAGGTGTGACAATCATCTCCAAACTCAATTCAAACAACGCTGAGCATGGCTTCAATTTACACTTCCTGCAGTTACAGGCTTTTTGGCCTACTGTGTCCTCTCTCTCCAGCCAGACTAGACTGTTGGCACCTTAAGAAGTGGGGAGTGGTCTCACATTTCTTAGTGTTCATTCGGGAAGGAGCCTATCAAATAATTGATACTTCACAAACGTTGGCTGATATGACTTAACACAGGAGCTGAGGCTGGAATCAGGGGAGGTAAAAATGAGGGAATGGGCATTTCGGATCCTGAACAAGGGAGGAGCAGAAATACAGTAGCGGTCAGTCTCCTTTCTCACGGGAACTATAGTTCCTTATGTGGAAGACAGAATTCACGAATTTGATGTTTTATACTAGCTTAGCCTTTTTATTCACTGTGAATCTCCATTTACTCTCAAGCCTAGTCTTGAAGTCAACAGGGATAGGGACAAGGAACCAATCATCTTGTTTTTGTGTCTCCTCAACCTTTCCATCCAGCACAAGATTCTGGGTGGAAACCTCAGGATGGGGATGAAGATCTGGATTTTTCCCTTCGAGCTTTGACAGACTCCTCCCACACACTTAAAGCATCAAGAATTGGAGTGTCCCAGTGTGAACGACATGAAGAAAGAAAATCCAGTCCCCACTGAATCAAGAGAAAGAATTGCTGAGTCCAAGGCCAACTGACTCAGAGTCACAGAAGACTGGGAGTCATTAACTTTAGCTTCTTGTACCCTTTATTTTGCCCAGTGGTTATGGAGGCTCAGATTCAAAGCAAACTGTGTTAGACTGTGGCTGCTTGATCCACATAACAATTATTTCAAAAACTGCCGATGAGGCAGGAAGAGCACAGTACAGTTGGCAAGTATTGTTAAATGAACGTGTTCTAGTATTCAAAGTTGACAGCGAAGGCCCATAATGGAAATGCAGCAAAAAACCGTCCCTGCATCTGACCAGTGGGTCTCCCTCTTTCCCTGCAAAGATTCTGCTGGGGCTTCTAATATGCCTCTCAGATCAATAGCAGAAACCATGAGCTGCTGACAACAGAACTTATACAAAAATAGCTCTCTCTCCTGTGGCCACGTGTGCTGGCCTTACGCTTCTAATGCACGTCCATGAGCAAAAACTGCACAAGAATTTCAGCAAAATTATCTGGCTACACCCTAGGACTCGGTGGGTAAAACGATTATAAACCTTAGCACTTTAAAGAAAATCCTTGAGGAAGCAACTCCTTGTCCAACTTTAACATCCAAACCCCTTAATCATCAAATGCATTACCATAGGCAAGATCATATCACCACCACCCTGGATGCCCACACCTGCCCTTTCCCTCTAACAGGTGTGAACAAGGACCCAAACAAGTGAAATAACCCAAGAGCACAGCTTTCGGCATGGAAAGGAAGGTAGGTATTTAATCAAAAGGATCTATGGTATGGATAAAAGTGGAGGCTGGATGTTTCTCCAAGCTGTAGGGGAGCCTCAAGAGGTCTGATAAAGAACAGCAACTTCTGATACATCTAAGTGCAACTGGCTAGGAGAGGAGAATGGAATGAAAAACAAACATCAATGACATCCATGAAAGGACAAGTCTCAGGGAGCTGGCAGAACTTTTAGCATGGAAGGAAGTCGTCAGAACCAGGCCATACTCGCCTTCCATTTTAGAGCCATAAAGAAACCATCCGTAAAGGAGGAAGGATAACCTTCCTCACATGAAGCCAATGATGACTTGGCTTAAGTGATTCTCCCAAGATGTAGAAGCCTGTCCAGACCCCAGGTCCCCCTCCACTGTGCACACACCTGAGCGAGGCCGTGTGCTGCATCACGCTACCCCTCATCCTTCTCCACATGTGATCTGACCTTGAACTACTCTTCAGTCCAGAGGTGTGTGCCTCAACAGCTTACCAAGCTAAGCGACTCCAGGTCAAGCCCTGATAGCAGATGGACATAGTATGTCGTCGTTTTATGGCATCAGAGAGATCAAAGGTCATGACCATTTTAGCTCCACAATCTATAACATTTGGGAGAAATAAAATGGTTGTAGATCATTCTATTATTATATTGCTATTCTCCAATCACTGCTTATATTGAATACGGTCACTGTGTATCCATAAGGAAGCAGACCTTTTACATACTGATCTCCACAGCCAGCAATAAAACACTATAAATTAGTAAGGAAACTTATGTAACAGTCTTTCCTCATGGAAATTTTCATTGGGCTGAAAATTACACCCTGATATCCACCGAAGCACAGACCACCTTAAGTGGGATTCTTTCTCACTCCTCTCACTAAAGTAGCCTAAGCAGCCCTCCTCCCTACAAAGGACTCCTGCCTTTCCTGCTAGCTCTGTAAGATATTCTCTAGAGGTGGCAAAAAAGATTTAGCTGAAAGGATCCAGCATTTTTCTGTTAATTGGAAAAATGCATTTCCACCAAAACTTTGGTAAAACTATCTTTCCCTATACTATATCTTGACAGTTCAAGACCAACACTGTGGTGGTTAATTTTATGTGTCAACTTGGTTAGGCCACAGTTCCCAGACATTTGGTCAAACATTAGTCTGTTTGACTACCTTTACTGCTATGAAGGTGCTCTTTTCTAGATGAAATTAACATTTACATCAGTAGACTTGGGTGGGCCTCACCCAAGCAGTTGAAGATCATAAGAGAAAAACATTTGACGTCCCCACCGAAGAGAATTCTGCTAGTGGAAATCCTTCAGACTCAAACTGCAGTATTTTTTCCCTGGATCTCCGGCCTGCCAGCCTACCCTGCAGATTTTGGACATGCCAAGCCTCCATAATTGCATGAGCCAATTCCTTAAAATAAAAATCCCTCTCTTTACATACACACACACACGTGCGTGCACACACACACTCCATATTGGTTCTGTTGCCCTGTAGAACCCTGACCAATACACTCACCTAGCCCACCTTCTGATGAAACAGACCTGTACCTATCTTTCAGAGTTCGAAAATCAGACCTGCTTAAGTGCCTAAACAGAACCCCACTTCCAGGCTGAAAACCCGAAACCACGATGCATAACTGCTAATTTGAAATTTCTATATCTGCCCCAAATGCCTGGCATCTCGAGAAGTTGTCAGAGTCCTGGTTCCTTCAAAAGGGAGCCTTCGGTGAGATCTGCAAAATGAATGGGGATGGTATAAAATGGATTCATTACACCTGGAGGGGAGGAGAGAAGGCCAAAAGAAAGTCAAGGAGAGATGACACACTAGGCATTAACTGCATTGCTCAAAACTGAAATAAGTCTAAGGAGCCACTGTTCTCCAAGCCAAGGCTCAGGTTCACAAGAATAAGACGAAGACATGAGGAAAGAAAGAAAGTAAGAAAAGAACCTGAGCTGGTTTGGTTCCCAAGACTCTTCCTCAATCCCAGAATCACCACTCCACCACTGAGAAAAGGCAGCCAAAGAAGGCAGAAACTCCCTTTTCTTCCCTCTGACTCTACCCAGGAGGACTTCTGGGCTGAGGTTATTCTTACCTGGCCATCTGCTTGTAGGCTTCCTCGGCCACAGCAAAGATGTGAGGGTCCATATCCCCCATGTTTTGGCCACTGTAGGCATAGATGACATCTTGACCATAGATTGGCAGCTGTTCATAAGGATTAATGGCAACAAGCACGATCCCTGCAAACAGAAAATGCAGTCAGATTCTGAGAGCACGACGGCCTCGTGACAAGAGCTTTACAGGCCCCTGTTCATATACATCAGAACTAAAGAAGGAAAGAGAACAGAATGAGTCTTAACCAATCACTCAACTAAATCTAGATGTATGTGTGTTTATCAGGCACTCTGCTAGGCCCTGATGGAGAAAAGAATGACAGGCCAGGCCTCCAAACGCCCTAGAGCATGGAATAAGCATAATATGCACGGGGACGTGTGCACACACACACACACACGCATGCACAAATGCTCAACAAATTGAATTCATAAAATACACATGTACAGAGTGTTGCAGGATCAGAAAGAAGAGGGTACTTAACCCGGCCAACAGGTGTTAGGCTTAAAAAAATAATGTCAGAATTAAAATCTAAAAGAGGTACTGTTAATTTCTCATTTGTATGTGGGCTGTCTTAACTAAAATATAAACAACTTGTGAACAGGAAATACGATTTACACATCGTAATGTCAAATCTCGGCTCAGCCGATTATTTTTTATTTATTTATTTTTTAACATCTTTACTGGAGTATAAATGCTTTACACTGTTGTGTTGGTTTCTGCTGTATAGCAAAGTGAATCAGCTATACGTGTACATATATCCCCATATCCCCTCCCTCTTGTGTCTCCCTCCCACCCTCCCTATCTCACCCCTCTAGGTGGTCACAAAGCACTGAGCTGATCTCCCTGTGCTATGCGTCAGCTGATTATTAATTGTGTGACTTTGCCAAATTACTTAACCTCTGAGTGCCTTAGTTTCCTAGACTGCAAAATGGGGATAATAATTGCATTTCCCTGGTTATCCTGAGGGTAAAATGATTAATAGAGAGGACATTCACATCATTCAGATTTGCACAGTAAGCACTGAGTGTTGGCTATTTTTTATTGTCTCACATCACACTATATCATGTATTATCTTTCACTTCACTATTTTTCCCATCTTGTGTCACCAAAAGGACATATTGCAATGGTGGACTCAATAACTACATGTTGAATGAAGAGTTAGCAAATCCTCTCACCCTGAAGATCTTTTACGGAAGGGCAAGGTAAATTGATATTTGAGAATGTGAAGGGCAAGAAAAAAAACAAACTCAATATTCAAGATAAGACAAATTCATGCCTTTTTCTTTCACATAAACATATTCTGGATCTCAAGGGAACCACTGATGGGTACAAAAAATGTGAGCTTTTCCAGTCATCCGGGGAAGAGAAGGCAAGAATGCAAAGGGTCCCTGACAAGATGGGAGAGCTCCTACATTGTGCTCCCTTCTGGTGTTTGAAAAGAAGAACAGTCAAGAGAATGAGAAGACAAGCCATAGACATATCTGATAAAGGACTGTTACCCAAAATATACAAAGAACTCTTAAAACCCAACAGTAAGGGAATGAACCATCTAATTAAAAAAACAGGCAAAAGACCTAAATAAACACCTCACCAAAGAAGATACAGAGATGGCAAATAAGCATGGGAAAAGATGCTCCACATCGTAAGTCATTAGGGAAATGCAGATCGAAACACCAATGAGATACCACTATACACCTATTAGCATGGCAAAAATCCAGAACACCAGCAAGGTCAAATGCTGGCGAGGATGTGGAGCAAAGGGAACTCTTATTTCATCACTGGTGGTAATGTAAAAGGGCACAGCCACTTTGGAAGCTCCTTATGAAACTAAACATAATCTTACCATATGATCCAATAATCACACTCCTTGGTATTAAGCTAAAGGAGTCAAAAACATATCCACACAAAAACCTGCACATGGATGTTTATAACAGCTATATTCATAATTGCCAAAACTCAGAAGCAACGAAGATGATCTACAGTAGGTGAGTGGACAAACTGTGGTACACTGAATAATGGAATATTAGTGTTACAAAGAAATGATTTATCAAGATATGAAAAGACATGGAGAAAACTTAAATACATATTACTAGGTGAAAGAAGCCAATTCGAAAAGGCTACATGCTGTGACTACACCATATCATATTCTATAAAGGCAAAATTATAGAGACAGTATAAAAACTCAGTGGTTGCCAGGGGTTAGCAGGGAGAGAGGGATGAACAGGCAGAGCACAGATGACTTTTAGGGCAGTGAAACTACTGTTATGATACCATAACGGTGGCTACATGTCATTATACATTTGTCTAAACCCGCAGAACACACAACACCAAGAGTGACCTAATGTGAACTATGGACTTTGGGTGATAGCGATGTGTCATTGTGGGTTCATCAATTTTAACAAATGTTTCACTCTTGAGCAGAATGGTCATAGTGGGGAAGGCTCTGCATGTGTTGGGAAAGGGTTATATGGGAAGTCTGTGTACCTTCCACTCAGTTTTGCTCTCAGCCTAAAATTGCTGTAAAACGTAAAGTCTATTAAAAGGGGAAAAAATACGAGAGAGGGAGAGAGAGAGAAAGAAACGTGAAACTTAATAAACCATATTACCAAAGTAAAGAAGAAAGGGCAAGGAGAGGAAAAAGACAAAGTCCAAAGACAAATTCCTCTCCAGATGAAAGTTTTCCTGAAAATACAACCTGGAATGAAAAATAAGGCCCAGAACTGAGAAAAACTCCAATTAATAAGAGAATTCTCCAAGTCATTCGCCTTAAAAACAGCCTCTCATGTTCTACTGGTTATTGAGAGTTGTCTAAAACCCTAATTCATTCCATTCAAATTTTGATATTTTACTCTGAGGTCACACATTTTCCTAAAATGTCTCAGCCCCCTCCACAGCAGGTTAGAGTGCTTGTTGATGGCTTAGAATTCTGCGCTACATCAGTCACTCTGAAGGCTGAAGGTGGAAGAGCCAAGGTACACTTGGATAGATGCATGCAGACACCCGGACCTCTCTTAGAAGGAATGCCTGTAAAAAGCGAAGCTGGCGGTCATTTATCCCTTTCTCCAAAAAGGGAGATTTTCAAAAATCTTTTTTTTTTAAAAAAAAAAAAACACTTACTGAGGGCTTCTTTCAAATAAAACTCTCACTAACAACTGGGGGAAAGGAGCTTTGGGCGACTCTCTCAAGCACTGAAATCAACATGGTATTTCCAGCTCCCAAAATCTGGCATAGAAGCTCACCCTAACTTAGCAGCCAGCTGGCCAATTCCAAACCCAAGTGGGATATCACAATGAAAAGAACTCTGACCCCCTGAGGGCTCACCTAGGATCACAGATAAGACCAAGGCACTGAAGTACAAATGGGACAACCCCCCACAAAGAAGCCCTCAGCTGACTCTGCAACCAGATCCTAAAATGCTTTGCCCCTCAAACGACAATATATATAGGGTTCCTGTTTTCACCATACCACTTAACAATAGTCTAAAAAAGAGAAGCCAAAATGTGGGATGGGGGAAATTGAGAAATTTCAAGAAAAATCTGAGAGAAATTTTAGGACATTTCTTTAAAGCATCTGTCATGGCACATAAATCATACCAATGTTTTCTTAGGTCAGTCTCCCAAGACAATAGAAATAAAAACAAAAATAAACAAATGGGACCTAATCAAACTTAAAAGCTTTTGCACAGCAAAGGAAACCATAAAAAAGAAAAAAGACAATCTACAGAATGGGAGAAAATACTTGCAAACAATGCAATCAACAAGGGCTTAATTTCCAAAATATACGTACAGCTCATACAACTCAACAACAGAAAAACAGACAACCCAATCAAAAAATGGGCAGAAGACCTAAATAGGCATTTCACCCAAGAAGACATACAGATGGCCAATAGGCACATGAAAAGCTGCTCAACAACGCTAATTATGAGAGAAATGCAAATCAAAACTACAGTGAGGTATCACCTCACACCAGTCAGAATGGCCACCATTAAAAAGTCTACTAATAACAAATGCTGGAGATGTATGGAGAAAAGGGAACCCTCCTACACTGTTGGTGGGAATGTAAGTTGGTGCAGCCACTATGGAGAACAGTATGCAGGTTCCTCAGAAAACTAAAAATAGAATTACCACATGATCCAGCAACCCCACTCCTGGGCATATATACAGACAAAACTGTAAGTCAAAAAGATACATGCACCCCTATGTTCATAGAAGCACTATTTACAATAGCCAAGACATGGAAACAACCTAAATGTCCATCAACAGATGAATGGATAAAGATGATATGGGGTGTGTCTGTGTGTATGTATTTATATGTATATGTGTGTATGTGTATATATATATATATATATATATATATATATATATGAATACTACTCAGCCATAAAAAAGAACGAAATAATGACATTTGCAGCAACATAGATGCAAACAGATTATCATACTAGGTGAAGTCAGAAAGACAAATACCATATGATATCACTTATATGTGGAATCTAAAATATGGCACAAATGAACCTACCTATGAAACAGAAAAAGACTCACATGTAGAGGACAGACTTTTGGTTGCCAAGGGGGAGTGGGGTGGGGGAGGGATGGACTGGGAATTCGGGGTTAGTAGATGCAAACTACTACATATAGAATGGATAAATAACAAGGTCCTACTGCATAGCACAGGGAACTATATTCAATATGCTGGGATAAACCAGGATATTGAAATTAACACAACATTGTAAATCAATTATATTTCAATTAAAAAGTAAATTTAAAAAAAGCGCTTGTCATGGTTTCTGATCATGAATTCAACAAATATTCATCATGCACATGTTTGTACGTGGGCAAGTGAGAGGGTCAGACAGAAAGGCAGCCCTTTCTCAAGCAGAAAACAAAAACATGCACCCCAATGTCCACTGCAGCACTGTTTACGATAGCCAAGACACGGAAGCAACCTAAATGTCCATCGATAGAAGAATGGGTAAAGAAGATGTGGTACATATATACAATGGAATATTACTCAGCCATTAAAAAGAATGAAATAATGCCATGTGCAGCAACATGGATGGACACAGAGATCGTCATTCTGAGTGAAGTAAGTCAGACAGAGAAAGACAAATATCATGATATCGCTTATATGTAGAATCTTAAAAAAAAAAGGGTACAAATTAAGTTATTTACAAAACAGAAACAGACTCTCAGACTTAGAGAATCAAGTCACAGTTACCAGAAGGAAGTATGGTGGGGAGAGATAGGGGGTCTGGGATTGACACCTACACAATGCTATATTTAAAATGGATAACAAACAAGGACCTACTTATAGCACAGGGAACTCTGCTCAATACTATGTAACAACCTAAAGGGGAAAAGAATTTGAAAAAGAAGAGATACACATATATGTATAACTAAACCACTTTGCTGTACACTTGAAACTAACACATTATTAATCACCTATACTCCAATATAAAATAAAAAGTCAATAAAAAACAAAAACAAGCCAGCTGTACATTTGCATCAGTGCACTCCACAGTGAGAGCAAATGCCTGAGCTAGCACATTGGGATGATTTACTGCTTTCCTACTCATTCCAGGAATGTGCCTGACCATCAAGCCACAAGGTGTGGCCCCTTTCTTCCCCCCTTGAGCTGTGATTAACACCAATCCTCCCACAGAGAGGTATGGCAGCCTAATTAAGCCACATTCACTGACTGCAAACATTTCAAGGGTCTCAGGTGAGAGGCACTTATAATGAGAGTGAAAGTAGGATTCTTAGCCACTGGGGTTTAACAGGTAAAGTCTAAAGATTGTAAGCACTTCCAAACACACACAGCCAATAGATACCCCCACTTACCACAGTAAGTGTAGATATGGTTGGACTCCAGGAAACGGACCTTTAAGTTATGCAAAACTGCAGGCTCATGTAGATAGCTAAGGGCAGTTAGGTCATTTTCGCCCACCAGGATATCTGGATTCCGCAGGAAGGGAAGCTGGTTGCTTTGGACATCAATGGGGTATTCCCGAATCTAAGGAAAGGCAAGTGACAAACACAAAAAGGCACAGTTATGAAGCATTTAGCCGGTATTCAATGTCCTGTCTTGTTGGCTAGGATGGCTACCCTAACATGATCATAAGCGAAGATAAATAACACGTTTCAAACAAAGCGAGTTGAACAA
The DNA here is from genome assembly GCF_008692025.1 of Phocoena sinus. Lineage (NCBI taxonomy): Eukaryota > Metazoa > Chordata > Mammalia > Artiodactyla > Phocoenidae > Phocoena > Phocoena sinus. The sequence continues at coordinate 23,807,034 of NC_045776.1, read as the reverse complement.
AATACCTGTGTTGCCATAAGTGACAAGCTCAGGTAGAAAATTTGCTGATAACATAATCCCAGTGTGTCAAGGTAAAAGACTGAATGACATGAGAAATTCAGGAAGCACAGGTAGATTTAATAAAGTGTTCTTCTGCTTCTCAATGCAAAAGTACTGAGTCTTTAATTCGAGCTGCTGTACTGTTCTTTCTCCTATCCAGGAAAGCTTCTTTGGTTTGCCCAATGGGATGCTGCTGTTTCTTTACTCTCTCTCCCATCATCCAACACACTCACCTTTTTTTTTTGGATTACCTTACAACTAGCAAACTGCTCTCCATAATTCCACTCAAGTTGTCCACATATTTTTCCCCAACCTAACTGCGAGCAGTAATTTTACTTTAACATAAAGTATAATAGGAGCTTGAGGTGTGTGTGTGTGTGTGTGTGTGCGTGTGTGTGTGTGTGATTAGGGCCTATGACTACACATCGTAAAGTCAAATCTCAAATACAAGGTGTTATCCTTGTACTCTCAGCATACATACCACTTGGACTACATAAATACTCAAAATACGTTTAGTGACAGGATATATAACTGACACCTGTACACATGTAATTAATACAAAGATGTAATTAACAACAGTCAGCTCTATCCACCACCAGTCCCTCCCATCAAGCCTCTTAGACAGCCTCATCCACAAGAGGGCAGACAGCAGAAGCAAGAAGAACTACAGTCCTGCAGCCTGTGGAACAAAAAACCACATTCACAGAAAGATAGACAAGATCAAAAGGCAGAAGGCTATGTACCAGATGAAGGAACAAGATAAAACCCCAGAAAAACAACTAAATGAAGCAGAGATAGGCAACCTTCCAGAAAAAGAATTAAGAATACTGAGAGTGAAGATGATCCAGGACCTCGAAAAAGAATGGAGGCAAAGATCGAGAAGATGCAAGAAATGTTTAACAAAGACCGAGAAGATTTAAAGAACAAACAAACAGAGATGAACAGTACAATAACTGAAATGAAAACTACACTAGAAGGAATCAATAGCAGAATACCTGAGGCAGAAGAACGGACCTGGAAGACAGAATGGTGGAATTCATTGCCGCGGAACAGAATAAAGAAAAAAGAATGAAAAGAAATGAAGACAGCCTAAGAGACCTCTGGGACAACATTAAACGCAACAACATTCGCCTTATAGGGGTCACAGAAGGAGAAGAGACACAGAAAGAACCAGAGAAAATAATTTGGAGATCATAGTCGAAAACTTCCTTAACATGGGAAAGGAAATAGCCACCCAAGTCCAAGAAGCGCAGCGAGTCCCATACAGGATAAACCCAAAGGGAAACACGCCAAGACACACAGTAATCAAACTGAGAAAAATTAAAGACAAAGAAAAATTACTGAAAGCAGCAAGGGAGAAACGACAAATAACACACAAGGGAACTCCCATAAGGTTAACAGCTGATTTCTCAGCAGAAACTCTACAAGCCAGAAGGGAGTGATATGATATACTTAAAGTGATGAAAGGGAAGAAACTACAACCAAGATTACTCTACCCAGCAAGGATCTCATTCAGATTCGATGGAGAAATCAAAAGCTTTACAGACAAGCAAAAGCTAAGAGAATTCAGCACCACCAAACCAGCTCTACAACAAATGCTAAGGGAACTTCTCTAAGTGGGAAACACAAGAGAAGAAAAGGACCTACAAAAACAAACCCAAAACAATTAAGAAAATGGTCAAAGGAACATACATATCGATAATTACCTTAAACGTGAATGGATTAAATGCTCCAACCAAAAGACACAGGCTTGCTGAATGGACACAGAAACAAGACCCATCTATATGCTGTCTACAAGAGACCCACTTCAGACCTACAGACACATACAGACTGAAAGTGAGGGGACGGAAAAAGATATTCCATACAAATGGAAATCAAAAGAAATCTGGAGTAGCTATACTCATATCAGATAAAATAGACTTTAAAATAAGGAATGTTACAAGAGACAAGGAAGGACACTACATAATGATCAAGGGATCAATCCAAGAAGAAGATATAACAATTATAAATATATATGCACCCAACATAGGAGGACCTCAATACATAAGGCAACTGATAACAATAAAAGATGAAATAGACAGTAACACAATAATAGTGGGGGACTTCAACACCTCACTTACACCAATGGACAGATCATCCAGAATGAAAATAAATAAGGAAACAGAAGCTTTAAATGACACAACAGACCAGGTAGATTTAATTGATATTTATAGGACATTCCATCCAAAAACAGCAGATTACACTTTCTTCTCAAGTGTGCATGGAACGTTCTCCAGGATAGATCACACCTTGGGTCACAAATCAAGCCTCAGCAAATTTAAGAAAATTTAAATCATATCAAGCATCTTTTCTGACCATAATGCTATGAGGTTAGAAATGAATTACAGGCTAAAAAACGTAAAAAACACAAACATATGGAGGCTGAACAATACGTTACTAAATAACCAAGAGATCACTGAAGAAATCAAAGAGGAAATCAAAAAACACCTAGAGACAAATGATAATGAAAACACGACGATCCAAAACCTATGGGATGCAGCAAAAGCAGTTCTAAGAGGGAAGTTTATAGCTATACAAGCCTACCTCAAGAAACAAGAAAAATCTCAAATAAACAACCTAAACTTACACCTAAAGAAACTAGAGAAAGAAGAACAAACAGAACCCAAAGTTAGCAGAAGGAAAGAAATCATAAAGATCAGAGCAGAAATAAATGAAATAGAAACAAAGAAAACAATAGCAAAGATCAATACAACTAAAAGCTGGTTCTTTGAGAAGAAAAACAAAATTGATAAACCATTAGCCAGACTCATCAAGAAAAAGAGAGAGAGGACTCAAATCAATAAAATTAGAAATGAAAAAGGAGAAGTTACAACAGACACCGCAGAAATACAAAGCATCCTAAGAGACTGCTACAAGCAACTCTAGGCCAATAAAATGGACAACCTGGAAGAAATGGACAAATTCTTAGATAGGTATAACCTTCCAGGACTGAACCAGGAAGAAACAGAAAATATGAACAGACCAATCACAAGTAATGAAATTGAAACTGTGATTAAAAATCTTCCAACAAGGGCTTCCCTGGTGGCGTAGTGGTTGAGAGTCCGCCTGCCGATGCAGGAGACATGAGTTTGTGCCCCGGTCCGGGAAGATCCCACATGCCAAGGAGCGGCTGGGCCCGTGAGCCATGGCCGCTGAGCCTGTGCGTCCGGAGCCTGTGCTCTGCAATGGGAGAGGCCAGAACAGTGAGAGACCCGCATACCGCAAAAAAAAAAAAGAGAACAAAAAAATAAATTAAATAAAAATCTTCCAACGAACAAAAGTTCTGGATCAGATGGCTTCACAGGTGAATGCTATCAAACATTTAGAGAAGAGCTAACACCCACCCTTCTCAAACTCTTCCAAACAATTGCAGAGGAAGGAGCACTCCCAAACTCATTCTATGAGGTCACCATCACCCTAATAGCAAAACCAGGTAAAGATACCACAAAAAAAGGAAATTACAGATCAATATCACTGATGAATATAGATGCAAAAATCCTCAACAAAATACTAGCAAACAGAATCCAACAATACATTAAAAGGATCATATACCATGATCAAGTGGGATTTATCCCAGGGATGCAAGGATTCTTCATTATATGCAAATCAATCAGTGTGATACACCATATTAACAAATTGAAGAATAAAAACCATATGTTCATTTCAATAGATGCAGAAAAAGCTTTTGACAAAATTCAACACCTATTTATGATAAAAACTCTCCAGAAAGTGGGCACAGAAGGAACCTACCTCAACATAATAAAGGCCATATATGACAAACCCACAGCAAACATCATTCTCAATGGTGAAAAACTAAAAGCATTTCCTCTAAGATCAGGAACAAGACAAGGATGTTCACTCTCACCACCATTATTCAACATAGTTTTGGAAGTCCTAGCCATGTCAATCAGAGAAGAAAAAGAAATAAAAGGAATACAAATTGGAAAAGAAGAAGTAAAACTGTCACGGTTTGCAGATCACATGATACTATACATAGAGAATCCTAAAGATGCCACCAGAAAACTACTAGAGCTAATCAATGAATTTGGTAAAGTTGCAGGATACAAAATTAATGCACAGAAATCTCTTGCATTCCTATACACTAATGATGAAAAATCTGAAAGAGAAATTATGGAAACACTCGCATTTACCATTGCAACAAAAAGAATAAAATATCTAGGAATAAACCTACCTAGGGAGACAAAAGACCTGTATGCAGAAAACTTTAAGACACTGATGAAAGAAATTAAAGATGATACCAACAGATGGAGAGATATACCATGTTCTTGGATTGGAAGAATCAATATTGTGAAAATGACTATACTACCCAAAGCAATCTACAGATTCAATGAAATCCCTGTCAAATTACCAATGGCATTTTTTACGGAACTAGAACAAATCATCTTAAAATTTGTATGGAGACAGAAAAGATCCCGCATAGCTGAAGCAGTCTTGAGGGAGAAAAACAGAGCTGGAGTAAGCAGACTCCCTGACTTCAGACTATACTAAAAGCTACTGTAATCAAGACAATATGGTACTGGCAGAAAAACAGAAACACAGATCAATGGAACAAGACAGAAAGCCCAGAGATAAATCCACACATGTTTGGTCAACTAATCTATGATAAAGGAGGCAAAGATATACAATGGAGAAAAGACAGTCTCTTCAATAAGTGGTGCTGGGAAAACTGGACAGCTACATGTAAAAGAATGAAATTAGAACACTCCCTAACACCATATACAAAAATAAACTCAAAATGGATTCAATACCTAAATATAAGACCAGACACTATAAAACTCTTAGAGGAAAACATAGGAAGAACACTCTTTGACATAAATCACAGCAAGATCTTTTTTGATCCACCTCCTAAAGTAATGGAAATAAAAACAAAAATAAACAAATGGGACCTAATCAAACTTAAAAGCTTTTGAACAGCAAAAGAAACCATAAACGAGATGAAAACACAACTCTCAGAATGGGAGAAAATATTTGCAAATGAATCAACGGACAAAGGATTAATCTCCAATATATATAAACACCTCATGCAGTGCAATATTAAAAAAAAACCCAGTCCAAAAATGGGCAGAAGACCTAAATAGACATTTCTCCAAAGAAGACATATAGATGGCCAAGAAGCACATGAAAAGCTGCTCAACATCACTAATTATTAGAGAAATGCAAATCAAAACTGCAGTGAGGTATCACCTCACACCAGTTAGAATGGGCATCCTCAGAATATCTACAAACAACAAATGCTGGAGAGGGTGTGGAGAAAAGGGAACCCTCTTGCACTGTTGGTGGGAATGTAAATGGATACAGCCACTATGGAGGACAGTACGGAGGTTCCTTAAAAAACTAAAAATAGAATTACCATATGATCCAGTAATCCCACTACTTGGCATATACCCAGAGAAAACCATAATTCCAAAAGACACATGCACCCCAATGTTCATTGCAGAACTCTTTACAATAGCCAGGTCATGGAAGCAACCTAAATGCCCATTGACAGACGAATGGATAAATAAGTTGTGGTACATATATACAATGGAGTATTACTCAATCATAAAAAGGAACAAAATTGAGTCATTTGTTGAGACGTGGATGGATCTAGAGACTGTCATACAGAGTGAAGTAAGTCAGAAAGAGAAAAACAAATATCGTATATTAATGCATGTATGTGGGACCTAGAAAAATGGTACAGATGAACCCGGTTTGCAGGGCAGAAGTCGAGACACAGATGTAGAGAACAAACATATGGACACCAAGGGGGGAAAACCATGGTGGGGTGGGGATGGTGGTGTGCTGAATTGGGCGATTGGGATTGACATGTATACACTGATGTGTATAAAATTGATGACTAATAAGAACCTATAGTATAAACAAACAAAAACACAGCCAATACTAAACTTTCTTTGGCTTATTTGTATGGAAATATGTTAATATAAATGTTTCAGACATTACATGAAATTTCTAAAAATCTTTTATGTTCTGGTATAATGTTACAAGTCCTAATTCTAGTTATTACTTTAAAATGTATATCTCAGAAATAACTAAATTTTCTTGTCAATTGCATTACTATGAACTTTTATCAAATCTTTAACCATGGTCATTTTTAAGTCTTTTGTCAGTTACAGACAGTTCTGGGTGTACTCTGATGCTTTTGCAAAAATGTTCCTCTAGAAGGGTTTCATCTTCAAGGAATTCATGGAAAAGACTCTGACAAGTACACGTTTCTGGTAACTGACTCTACTGCTGAAGTGAATGAATAAGCATTTTCAGAACTCTAATGGGAAACCGATGAATTCATAAAAGTGCCAACAAAAGATCACGATAAAAAAAATTAATTACATGGGACTGAGTGAACTGATGAGGATGATTATAATTTTTGTGACTTTCTGTTTGAATAAAAAAAAATCCCACAAGGACTCAGATGCAAAAAACATACAAATCAATTTTCACTGCAAAGTAAAGGAGCTGTTGCAGTGGAGGATTACTGGACTGAATGTCAATATTATGACATAGTATGAGTGTGTTTCGTGTTTGGTAATTGCAATCATTGTTGCTTTTGTTGTGGTCATCTATTTACAATGCTTGGTGTCAGTTTATCTCTTGTAAAAATAAAATACAGTGTGTGTGTGTGTGTGTGTGTGTGTGTGTGTGTGTGTGTGAAAAAAAAGATGTAATTAATAAAAAGGTAGTGCTCTTTAACATTTAAACAGAAGAAACTTGACTGTTGCTTACCATGTTTTATCTGAGTGTTAAGTTTCTTATGGTGTTCTTAAAAATCATCTGAGAGCTTGTAAGAAGAGTTTCCTTGGGTCTTCCCTGGTGGTAGTGGCTAAGACTCTGCACTCCCAAAACAGGGGGCCCAGGTTTGATCCCTGGTCAGGGAACTAGATCCCACATGCCACAGCTAAGAGTTCACATGCCGCAACTAAAGATCCCACATGCCACAAGTAAGACCCGGCGCAGCTAGGTAGCTAGCTAGCTAGGTAAGTAAGTAAATAAATAAATAAGTTTCCTCAACACAACTTATGTTCAGGAGCTCTTGGGCAGGGACCAGGAATATCAGTTGTTAAAAATCCCCATGTAGCTCTGTACTGGTGGCCTATGGATCATATTTTTTTAAAGTAATTATTTATTTCTGGCTGTGTTGGGTCTTCACTGCTGCCTGCAGGCTTTCTCTAGTTACAGCAAGCAGGAGCTACTCTTCCTTGCCGTGCACGGGTTTCTCATTGTGGTGGCTTCTCTTGTGGTGGAGCACGGGCTCTAGGCGCGTAGGCGTCAGTAGTTGTGGTGCAGGCTCAGTAGTCGTGGCTCATGTACTCTAAAGCACAGGCTCAGTAGTTGTGGCGCACGGGCTTAGCTGCTCCGCGGCATGTGGGATCTTCCCGGACCAGGGATCAAACCCGTGTCTCCTGCATTGGCAGGCAGATTCTTAACCACTGCACCACCAGGGAAGTCCCTATGGATCATATTCTAAGAATCACTATTCTATACAAGTCTTTCAGTGCTCTCTCCTGTCCCACATTTAGAGGGACTTGTACTACCAGATATTAAGGTATATTATTAAAGCTACTATGGCATTGGTTTAAATTAAAGTACTGTGGTAATGGTTTTAAAATAGACAGATAAATGAAACATAATAGCAGGTCCAGAAATAAATGCAAGCACGTATGGGTAATTTATTCATGATGACATCAAAATAGCAAATTAATGTTAAAAGGGATTTTTCAGTAGTGGTAGGTAAACTTGCAGCCATTTAGGAAAAAACAATTGAGTCCATGTTCTATTCTCCCTCATATTAAAATAAATTTTAGATGAAAAAAAAGAAAAATTAAATGAAAAAAGAAAAATAAAACCAACCAATAAGAAAATAGAAATTAAATGAAAAAAGAAAAATAAAACCAATAAGAAAATGTGGGCAAATCTTCATAAAAGCTTTGAAAGGAAGTACCTTTAAGGGGTGAGACAAAAGCCAGAGCAATGTAGGGAAATATTCATTAATTTGACTATAACCTAAAACTTTAAAACCATCATAAAACACACCATATGTAGAGTAAATTGAGAGAAGGGAACAGTTATTCTGCATTATTTAATAGAATACTCAACATCCAAAGAGTTGTAAGAAATCAAAAAGAAAACCAATACCCTCACAGAAAATTGTGCACGGAATACAAGTCACTAAGTAAGAACTACAAATGGACGATATGTGAAAAACTATTCAACTTCACCATTAACAAAAGAGATGCAAATAAAAGATTATTAGCACCACTATCCATCAGCTAAGCAAAAGTACATAAAAACTGACACCCAGGATGGGTGTGGGCAAAAAGGGCTCAGACTGATTTAACTCTTCTGGAGGGCAGGTGGCAACACCTTGTCAGAATTTTTCATAAATATATTCTTCCTTGGCCCCAGGAGACAATCTTACAAATGAGCAAATGTATCAACTCCCGAAGCTGTAAATACAGAAGTAAAGCACGACACAGCCCGATATTTACCGTCAGGCAGCTACCCACAGCATTCTGCTGCATCTAACAAAAGGCATATTACAGTATGAAATCTATGATAGGATTCCATTTATTTAAAACTGTATATTGAAGTGTGACTGGAATAACGTCCCAACAAAATATCAATGGCTATCTGTGTTAGTGAGGTTTTCTTTTGTACAGTTTTCTGTTGTTGGGATTTTTAAAATATTAATCAAGGCTCTTTTCTTTCTGTGAAAAAGCTCTTTTATTCTTATCAAACTTACTTCATACAGGAGACCAGCAAACAACCACCATGAAGATGCAGATAAAATTTCCAAGAGGTGGGAAACAAGTGGGAAATGGAGACTGATGAGAGTTGATTTTTATTTCATTAAACTCTAGAATTGCTCCCTCACCCCCTTCATCTCCAGCAGAGTGGGTGGTGTCACTGGGACGTTCCTCCCTGAGCCCTCTGAAAGACTTCCCAATGCGGATGTCCCTCCGCCAAGCAGGAGCGCGTCTGCTCTGGTCTCCCACGTGGCTCTCCACCCCGCCTCCCTGGTAAGCAGCACAGAGCTCCCCCAGACAACCCCTCATTTTTCAGATCAGAAAGCTGGGACCTGAGCCTGGTATCTTTAAACCCTGAGGCAGAAATGCTGGCATTCCATATTTTCTCAGATGAATCTCCCCTCAAAAGACTCTCCCCCCAAGCATGTGGAGGGAAAGGCATAGGCAGTTTTGTGAAAACATGATCCAAAAATAAGCCAATGGTATTGGTTACAGTAAAATTGATAAGGAATAAAAATGCCCAGAGCAGCAGCAAAGAAGTGAGAGCTGCAAGCTCAGCATTCTAAAACTACAGACTTCTGGGGTTGTGTATATCCAGGGCAAGGGAGGGAGGGAATGAGAGCCTTAAGAACACATTGTTTTCTCTAACAAGTATTTGATTCTAACAGCACTGCTAGGGTTGAACACTTACGGTTAATATGGTTTTATTTGAAATTAAAGGGTTTATGACACAATCAGAGACATTGAACTTTCTGCACAAAAGACTTCACTACGTAATAACTGGGTCTTTGGAGGTAAAGAGGAGGCTGAATGTTAACACTCTTCACAAAATTAATGCTCGGTCACACACCTGGAGTGGACCTTCTCCTCTCCAAGGCCAGGAGCTGGGAATCAGGAACAGGTGGGGGTCTCCAATTGGTCACCATCTATCTAGCAAATGATACTGGACAACACTTGAGAATATAGAGGGTGGCATAAGGTAGAGGATTGGTCTAGACCTGCACTTGCCAATACATGGTTATTTAAATTGAATTCATTAAAGTTAAATACGATTAAAACTTCACTTTCTCATGCTAGCCACATTTCAAGGGCCCAATAGCCACACGTGGCTAGTGACTGCCATACTGGACAATACAGATAGAGAACATCCAACTGTAGCACGCTGTTCTCTTGGAGAGTGTTGGTCTAGATTGCTCTAAACTCAGTAGATCTGTGATTCTATAATGCTTAGTAGGTGCTTAAAAATACCAGTTGAATGAAATGTCTGATCTTTTCATGACCTCTCCCACACCGCAACTCATGTCCATGTTACATGGTACCACAGCAAGAGAACATAATCATAAAAACATCTTCAAATGACAAATCCCAACACAAAGATTTGGAGCTACTAATCAGCATATATGGTAGAGTAGGAGAAACAAGTTTTCTTCATCTACCCATAGAAGAAGAAGATCTAGAGAAAAGATAAGCTGGTAAAAATAGAGTTAACAGGAGGCAAGCAGTTGGTAGTGACTCTGAGGTGCCACATGGCTCACAGAAATGGAGACCGACTAGGAGTTAAACCCTGTATTCAAGTCCTGGCTGTCAGCTAAAGCAGTGGCTCTCAACCCTTCCTGCACCTTGGAATCCCATGAGGAGCTTGCAAAAAGATACTATGCTGTGTCCCATCCCCAAACTCTGATTTAAGAAGTCTGGCTGTGCTACAGCTTTGCAAAAATTTTTTAGCTCCTCGGGGGTTTCTATCACCCAGCCAAACTTAAGAACCACTGAACTTAACTGCTCTGAGGTGTTGAGTCCATCACTTCATTTCCACAGACAACAGCTTCCCTAATTGTAAGATGGGAGGACTGGTCCCAACAATCTTTAAGGGCCCTTCCAACTTTATTGGTCTAAAGGACTTATCTTAGGTCAGTGGATGTGGGTGTGTTCTCTTCTGTGTTCTCTTTCTGAGCTATCCTGGAAAATAGAAGACCTCAAAGCTTGAATCCACTTACACTTACTGTAATAGCAAGTGTGTGGCTCCAGGTTCATTTAGCACATACTAAAAGCCCAGTTTACATTATGTCCTAAACGAATACAAAAAACATTCACTTAATGAATGCTCTGCTGTGTCTTATTCTGTGATAGTTGTGTTTAAATCTTACAGCTCCATCTTCTCCAGTCTCCAGAAAGATCATGCTTCTTAAAAAGAACCTTCTTGGGCTTCCCTGGTGGCGCAGTGGTTGAGAGTCCGCCTGCCGATGCAGGGGACACGGGTTTGTACCCTGGTCCGGGAAGATCCCACATGCCGCGGAGCGGCTGGGCCCGTGAGCCATGGACGCTGAGCCTGCGCGTCCGGAGCCTGTGCTCCGCAACGGGAGAGGCCACAACAGTGAGAGGCCCGCGTACCGCAAAAAAAAAAAAAAAAAAAAAAGAACCTTCTTATTCTTCACCTCCTATCACTTAGCCCAGGCCTAAGCACAGGCATGCAATTACTTGAAAAATAAAATACTCTGTGACTCATGTGAACTTCTTAGTTAGGAAGGGTTAGGTTATGAAGAAATAACAAATTCACCCTGAAATCTCAGCGGCTCAGTACCACAAAGGTTTCTCTCTCATTCATGCTAGGTACCCAAGGCCGGATGGGATGGAAGCTCTGCTCCACAAGGTCAACCAGACATTAACACGTGGCCTCCACCGTCACCAGGCAGAGGAAGAAGAGAGCATGGCAAACTCCCATAGGCTCTTCTATGCTTCTGCCTGGAAGTGACAGACAGGAATTCTACCTAGAGCTCTCCGGACGGAAGTAATCATGGGGTCCCACATAACCTGCAAGGGGGCTGAGAACCATGGTAGAACGTTTGCATGCCACCTCTACCATGGTAAGTGTTCTTGCTTTAGTAAGTCAGCAAGAAACTCCGAGGTAGCTGCCCAAGGGGGTTTCAAAAAAGTGTGTGGGGTTGGGGAGTGAAGACAGAGGGAGCAGTGGGGTAGAGTCAAACACCTTACCATGTTTCTAATGGATTTCTAAAGATTCTTGGCCTTGAACTTTTCATATTCTAAAGCCTATATCTGTGTATGTATTACATTGATTATAAGTTAGACTGAAAGCTCCACAAAGGTACAGATGTACCATTTTCACTGCTGTATAACTAGACCCTGGCATATAATAATTGCTCAATAATAACTGTTTCTAATGAATGAATAATGAATGAATGGTGATGCAAGTAATTAAAGGAAAAAAACCACAAATGAAAATAGGCAATTAAGAAGTTTAAATTATAAACAAAATTACAGCAGTATAAAAATGTGAAGTCAAAAATAATCTTTTGATTTCAATTTATTTCAGGGAAAACAATTTACACATTCTGTTAGAATACGGAGTTATAAAAGTTTAGCTTTTAACATGGTGCCTTTCAGCAATGGCGAGTCCAGGACCATTTCCTCTACAGGCTTAAACCAGGGTTTCTCAACTTTGGCACTGCTTTCATTTAGGACTGATAGTTGTTTCTTTGGGGGAGGGACCTCTTAACAACATCCCTGCTCTCTACCTATCAGTAGATGCCAATGGCAGACCTCCCTCCTCAGTCATGACAACCAAAAATGTATCCAGACATTGCCAAATGTCCCTTGGGGGCAAGTATCACTGCTTCACCAACCTCTAAGCAGAAGCAGCCAGGCAAAATATCCTAGCTGATGGAAAAGATCATGAATACAGCAGGGGAAGAGGTCAATGATAGTAACTAAGTGACAGAGATCCATCTGGAGATGGATGGTAGTGACGATCGCACAACAATGTAAATGTACTTAATGCCACTGAATTGTACTCTTAAAAATGGTGAAGACGGTAAATTTTATGTTACGTGTATTTTACAATATATTAATTAAAAAAAATACCACTGTAGACAAGATAACTAATTGTATTGGCAACAATATTACCAATAGATATTTATATGCAATGTGTTATTTTATAACTTTAAGGAAACTTTTTTGCATATGTACGATATAAATATTGTCTTCCATATTATCCTTGCCATCCAATCAACAAAGTGTAATACTGTCTCAATGGTGTATTACTGAGCAAATGAGAACAAAACAAAGATAAAGATAAAAAGTATCAGATGATCCATAAACCAATACAAAAGTAAAAAAAGAATGGAAAAACCAGTAAAACAAGAAGAAAAAAGAAATAATCAAAGTCACGTGCACTGAGGCTTTGCTGGTACCAGAGAAGTATCACCAAATACTCTGAGCTCTGTGCACGGGGTTTATGTGAGCTCTGTGAGCACTCTCGGGGTATGGGGTCTGAGTACACCAACGTGTAAGGACAACAGTCCTATAGCTCTTCTGTGAGTCTGTCGCTTCTTGACTTGAAGAACCGTGTTTGCTCTTTCCTCGCTATAATACCCTGATATGTTTGGTACCATCCTTAGACCTGAGCAAGAGGGGCCCTTCCCTGGACCGTGCATCTTAAAGGGCTCCAACATCACAACTGCAAAATATCACCTTATTAAAGAACACGTGGTACCTCTGTCACCTGGGATCAGCATTCAGTGCTGACACAGTGAGATCTGCAACCCTCAACATACACTCTTGTGACGAACGCCGTCAGGCCCCAGGGAAATGCTTCTGCACACCTCTTGACCTGTGTCCTTGAAATAAGACAAATGTGTCCAGGCACCTTGAAGGGTGGTGGGCTATAACATCACCAATGTCAGAGACAGACACTGCTTTGGAGCGTGGGGAGGCATTGGGCAGCAAAGACGTTTAGATAAAAGGAAAGACAAATTATCTTGTTATTATCTTGTTAATTCTTCCTTCCAGATAGCACAAATGCAAAAAAAATTCTCACATAATGAAACACCGGTTCCCAGTTGGGTCGAATATCCAATGCCTTGCTTCTCTGCACATTCTAATTGTGGTTTCAGAGGTGTTCACAAATTAGTACAGTATTTGCAGCCACTGCCAACCTGACTCATGAGGAACACCCTGCAGTACTGAACAAGTCACATTCCTCTTAAATTTGTTTATATGCAGGTACAGACATGACATGCCCAACACAAGGTAGCAGTTCTTTATACTGGCAGCTAGATGGAGACCGAATAGTAGAGATTCAAGTACTTTCTTTTTAATATATTAAATGCTTTATTTTTTCAAGAATTAGAAATGTCAGATTTACCTAAATAATTCTGATAAAACATGCTTTTAATATTTAAACAGACGTAGGCTACATCCCCATTCTTGCCCTGGCCCCAGAAACATTAGCAGGCTTGGATATGCAGAGACACAGAAAGAGCACGTTGCTCTTCTTAAAGCTCACATCTCCCCATCCTCCTCTCGCTCATGAACACTGCCAGGGCCTTGCACACAGGGAGTACTCGCCCCGGACACGGGATACAAACTTGTTTGGAAAAACTGAATTTAAACGCAAAACCATGGAAACGGGGAGAGTTTTCCCTGCCAGTAGAGGGCAGGAGCTGAGCAGTTTGTAAGGGAAGTGGGGGCAACTGAGAGAAGGTCTGCCAGGCAGAGCTCCACGCCGCGCAAAGAATTAGGTAGCTGCATTTATCACCAAGGTCTGCATACACTGAGGTGCTTTACCCGGTCTAAACAGGGTACTGTGCTAGGGGTTGGCACATCTAGATACCTTGCACCCTTCACAGCCGTGGGGAGAAAAAGAGAAGACACGATGCTTTTCCCCCAAGAAGTTTCCCGTCTTCTCACTGGCTTAAACAGAAAACATGTTACATTGGGCTGAAACATTCCAGACACAAAAGGACAAGTATTATATGATTCCACTTCTCTGAGGTACCTAGAAGAATCCAACTCAGAGACAAAGGTGAACAGGGATTACCAGGGGCTGCAGGTAAAGGGAGAAATACGGAGTTAGTATTCAATGGGTACAGACTTTCAGTTTTGCAAGATGAAAAGAGCTCTGGAGATGGATGGTGGTGATGGCTGCACAACAATGGGTAAGTATTTCAGGCCACTGAACTGTGCACTTAAAAACGGCTGACACGGTAAATTTTATGTTTTGTATATTTTACCCAAATAAATAAACAAATAAGAAGCAAGCAAGCAACAGGGGAAAAGAAACATCTTTAGAGGAACACTGGGGGGCCTGAACACCTTGAACAGAGCAGAGCACACAGGTTACTTACTGCTAAGGTAGAAGCCATAGGTTAAGAACTCCATTGTTTTAGAAGAGAACTAGTTTATTTTCAACCTTTGCTGATACAGTTAAACCCACACTATTGGACTTCAGAGGGAGGAGCAGAGGGCAGGGAAAGAGACTCCAGGGTGGATTTTTCAGTCAACCTGGTACATCAAAGATGCTTTTAGCTACAGAGGAGTTTCTTCAAACATTCAGAGTCCAGCCATCCAACTTCTGTTCTCCTGCCTCTGGTCCACAGCTCAGCTGAGTCGCTCCTAATGACAGCCCAGAGCCAGCAGTGGACAAACCACAGCCCACGATAGACCTGGACAGAGTCCGATGCTCAGAGCCCATTATTTCTCCAGAACTGCTAACCTCCAGCCCCAGCCATCTCTTCTGATTACAGCTGATGGCCATGTAGCAGGGGAGGGGTCCTGGGCAGCTGCCAGGATTAGTCACGCAGGGCAGAACTCATTCTCCACTGGGGAGGCAAGCATCTGCTCTGTTTTAGCAACACAGCAGACACTCCCTCCATACAACTCTTAAAAAAACACCCACCCACTTACAAGAACAACTGAAATGAAATCTGCTGGAGTGGAAGATACACCATTCAAGTGGGTGAACTAATTTTATTTTGTTTTGGGCATGGGGTGGAAAGTTATTCAACATGGTAAACATGATTCCATCTGTTGGGAACTTTGTTTCTCACCTCAAAACCAAGAGGAGGCTGGCAAAGTCTGCAGGCCAGGAACGGGAAGGGGAGGTGAGCACACCTTAGTGTAAACAACTTTTAACAAACTAACCAACTCACTGTCCCAGGTTTACCAAGGGATGTGCTCAAAGTTGATACAAAACAGAAGTTAGGAGGGGGAAGACGTTCAACCTTCCTACTAATCAATGTGTTAATCACCACCCCCTGTTAAGTACATGTGAGCAAAGCATTAAGACAAGGTCCATTTCTCAAGCAGGTCATTACTACCTAGAAAGACAGGACCAAAGAGCTTGGAAGAAGGAAAAACAGTAAGACAGTAAATGATCAAAGGCTAAGTGATGGGGGACAAACTTTCAGTGCTCCTGCAGTTCAGAGAGAGGCAATAATCACTCCAGGCCAGGCCAGCTCTGCAGCCCCTCAAACCTGACCCATCCCAAAGCCAAATCTTGATTTTCTGGGCCACTTGGTTCAAAGCCTGTCCATCTCCCAGTCTCCCCTACTGGAAACCCTGCACGCATGACCTGCATCCTCAGCCTGTCCCATCTGTCCCCTTCTGCAGTGGCTTCCAGGTGCACTGGCCTCCCTTCCTTCCACACTCTCAAAGGGGACACACTGAGGCCTCGGGCTTTGGCGCACAACTCCCGCCTGGACGCTCCCCTCCGCCCACCCGGGCCTGAGTCTTCAATGCCGGCTCCTTTCCGCAGCCCCTCCCCGGACACCCTCACCTCAGCTCCCTCCTCACTTTCCTCCTGTACCTAGTCTACTGCTTCCGTGCCTACTGCAGCCTCCTTAGGCTCTTTCCCATATTTCTGTGTTCACGTTCACTGAGCCCTCCAGGACTGAGCTCCCACAAATGGCAGGGCCACAACCGATCACCCATAAACCCCCATGACCAGCACAGTGCAAGCCTTCAAATATTCGTGAAATGCACAAATCACAGGGAAGGGTAGTGACAAAAGGCTCACGAAAAGGGAAACTGAATCAGATCTTCTAGAAGGGATACAATTTCCTGGTTACTACCTTGTCTTCCTTTTGAGCGAAACCACCTGAAAATCAACTAACGAAAAAACTCTCGGGGCTTCCCTGGTGCCGCAGTGGTTAAGAATCTGCCTGCCAATGCAGGGGACACGGGTTCGAGCCCTGGTCCGGGAAGATCCCACATGCCGCAGAGCAACTAAGCCCATGCACAACAGCTACTGAAGCCCACGCGCCTAGAGCCCGTGCTCTGCAACAAGAGAAGCCACCGCGATGAGAAGCCCGCGCGCTGCAATGAAGAGTAGCTCCCGCTTGCCGCAACTAGAGAAAGCCCGTACGCAGCAACAAAGACCCAACGCAGCCAAAAAAAAAAAAACAAACCTCTCACTGGAACAAATAACATGTAATGAGGGCTTACCTGCCAGGCACGACTCTAAGTACATGCCACATAGTAACTCATTTTATTCTAACGCGCTCCCTAGACAAACTATCATCCCCATGTCACAGATGAAGTAATAGGCACAGAAAAATTGCTAACTTGCTCAAGGGCACACAGCTAGCAAGGGCCAAGCCAGGACCCCAACCCAGGCAGGCTGGGTCCAGAGCCGGTACTCCAACCACTGTACCAGGCACTGGCTCTTATGCTAAGTGGCTCCCCCTCACCTCCCACTGAGCCTCAACCCCACAGAGGGAAGCCTCCTGTGCCCCCCACTCCACCGAGAAGATTCTTGCCTCAGTCACCCTCCATCTCTCAGCTGCTAACACCAATGGGCACTTGTTTGCAATGGGCCAACCATTCAGCAGCTTCATGGTTTCAACTTTCACATACATCACCATCAACAGCAACAAAACGGATGCCAGGGGCTCAGAAGCTCCAACGTGCAGGACACGCTCTAGCCACAATGTAGCATCCAACCCTGCTCAGGAGAACTCTGCACTCCCACCCCCAGCACTGCACTCACAGTTTCATCTTCCAGTCGGAGCTGGAGGCTCTTCTCACCCTCCTTGTAGTCCTTGGTTAATTCAGCCGAGCGCCACACTTCATCGGGGTCAGGGATCCAGACCCTTGTGTACTGAAAGATTAAAAGAGAAGAAACTTAGATGCTAAGAGAAGCTTTCAGGTATGCTCTCTATGAGGGGCCCTCAGAACTTTTAAAGTCACCTGCACACATTTCCCTCCCTTCTCATTTCAAGATACAAGGCGATCCAATACCATGACAAGAGACAACTCACAGGATTGGTTACAGAGGACTCCTTCTAGATCCTAACAGAATGTCACAGATCAATGAAATTCAAATTCTACCAGGGGAATGCCAAGCCTAGATTTGGTTATATCCAGAGTTTTACACCATTATCTCAAAAGGTGGTACAAAATTGCAAGGTCAGAGGGAGTGTCTAGTGTGCTGCAAACAAAGATTAAGACAACACATGCAAAACCCAACAAGACAATGTAGCAAGTCTTCAGAGCTTGGGAATCTCTGCTTTGATATTCTGCATTCAGGGTGAAAGCCATTTTCCTGCAGAAGTGAAAGTGGTCAGCAAATTGAAACTGTTAATATATTCCTGAGTTGTCAGCAATCTCAGTTGAGTTGTGCATTCTTTAAGCCACGAACATACCCACAAATCTCATGCATCCTTCCCCAGCCCCCATCCGGATCGTACGCAAGGTCATTAAGCTGGCCAAATCCTGGCAGGGAAGAACGCAGCCCTTGGTGAGTGGGAGGCACTGTCAATGTCACTCGGGCGCTCTCCGCCCTGACTGCACATTAGAATCACCTGGGAGCCTTGAAAAGACCAGGTCAGGGTTCACCTCAGACCCAAGCAGCATTTGAGGTGACATGAAAGCTGCAAGGTGAGTGTAACGTGCATCTGGGGAGAACCACGGGTCTGATGCACCAAACAGCAGCATCTACTAGTGGCTGTCCCTCTCGGCACCACGCTCCTTACCTCTGTCAGACACATTTTCCCAGTATCTGTCTCATAGGTATGCGATTTCCACAGGGCCTATTTGCTTGAGAAGCTGTCTGTGTACACGGGCACATACCCCCCCCATTATATATATTTTTTAATTTTTATATATAATTTTGTATATTTGTATTTATGTATAATCATATATATATCTATAAAATGGCCACAGAATATTTTTAGCAAAATTAATACTCCTGAAATTAATAGTTTTTATGACCAGAGGCCAGCCAGAATGTGTGCTTGGGTCAGCATAACCCACCTCCCCCGTGGAGGGACAGCAAAGCACGGGCCCTGTGGCCGGTCAGTTGCCGACCTGATTTTGGTCCTGCTTTCTTACAGCATTTTGCTCCACGTGATCACTGGCCGTTTTTAAAAGCAAGGCCCGGCCCCTGCTACACTTGTCTCTAATTCAGGATCGAGGAGTGGAAGTCGTGAGGCAAGAGATTCAGAACACCAGTTAATGGGAGGGAAAGCAAACCACCGCCAACTTGCATCGCTGATACCCCAGCTCAGGGTACGAAGCCAAAGTCGTCTGTTTTTGGTTTTACGATGAACCAGGTTCACAGGATTGTCTCTCTGCCTCTGAGCCTGCACTACAGCAAGGTATTCCTATATCTTTAGAGGAAGATACTCTATAGCTTTATAGTATCTGAGTGCTACCGAGTATTACATGAAGAATGTTTGGAGGCATCTCCAGAGAACACTGAGCGTTTCAACATTTCTCTCCCTTCAGCTGTTCTAACTTACCTTGTCCTCTACCATTTAAGCCCACCATCCATCCAGCTGTGGGGACTTTTAAGCTCCTGTCCCCCAGCTTCAAGTGAGTGACTTTCCTTAGCCTCACTACACTTCCTGTCCCTGAGTTAGGCCGCTGGGACTCCCCTTCCAGTCAGAGGGAGGACAGCGCACCCAAGAAGCTCTATTCAAAGCCAAGTCTCCACTCAGTGTAAAGTGGTGTCAGGAAAGGCTCAAGATAACAGAGTGACAAACAACAGAAGAAGGGGGAAATGCCAGCAGGAAGCGACTGGAGGTGGTGATGTGTGGACATTGTCAAGCTGCGTGATGTACTGGAAGCCAAGGAGCCCAGTCCCAGCTCACACGGCGGCTCCTCTGGCCTTAACCCTGCTGTCCACATGTCTCTCACCGGACAGTTCACTGCACCCAGCACTGGGGAACCTCGCTGCCTGGCTCTGCTGCTGTTTAATTCTCACTCTGGGAGGGTCCATTTACTCTTCTACTTACATAGATCTCTTCTCTCTAAGCAGACTGAAAATACCTGGTAGGCAGAAAATTGTCATCTATATTTTCCCAAACCCAGAGAATCCATCAGAGCATCAGGGGCATAAGGGGACCCTACTGATACTTTAGTTCCTTGCTACTCCAGGGGAGGACCTCAGCCTCACCACTACCTGGGAGCTGGTTAGAAATGCAGAATCTCACACCCACGGCATCAGAGTGGGCACACCTAAGTACCTGGTGTCCTGCTCCTGCAATATGATCTCACTCTTCCCTGCTTTTGTACACAGGCCAGACTATAGCCCTGGACCAAATCTGGTGTGCCACTTGTTTTTATACAGCCCATGAGTGAAGAACAGTCTTTAAATGGTTAAACGGCTGGAAAAAAAAATCAAAAGAATGATAATCATATGCTAACACGTGAAAACTATATGTGTCAAATTTTGGTGTCTGTAAAGTTTTATTGGAACACAAGGACACATTCTACCTACGTGTTGTCTGTGGCTGCTTCCACATATCAGTGACAGTTGTAACATAAGCCCTATGGCCCCCAAACCTAAAATATTTACCCTCTGGCCCTTTACAGAAAAGGTTTGCTGCCCTCTACCTTTGAACATGCTGTTTCCTCAGCCTAGAATGTCCTTTCCTCATTGTCTATGTGGGCAGAGTCCAAGTTCCAGCGCCGTCTCCTCACTGAACCCTTCCCTCCCTGTGCACTACAGAGGTAGCCCTTCCCAACTCCGGACTGCCGCAATCAACTCTTCTATGATCAACTTTCTTTATGGTTTTTGCAGTCGTTTCTTTCACATCAGTTTCCTCTTACTACTCCAAGGTCTTTCAGATACACCATGGGGCATTTCTGTATCCCTGGCATGTAGTAGATGCTCAGGAAATGTTTACTGAGACAGGAATCAGTGAAAAGAGAAGGTGTGTTTATGGGGCACCTGGTGTATACATAAAACACTGTGATAAGCACCACGTAACCAAGTGTAAACATGAAGATCTGTACCCTCACGTTAAGGAACATACAGTCTAGTTGGATAGATAATTCATATAAAAAGTATACTCTAGGGGGAGGTGTGACCAATTCCTAAGGAGAGTAACAGCTAATCAGTCAGGGGGGGCAGGCAAGGCAAGAGAAGGCAGGGCAATGATGGTAAATGCCAACTTAGGAAACAGGTGACCAGATTCTCCTACAATGTCTTAAAGGCTAGTGTGCATTACAGATCTGATCAAGCAAGCTTTAGATTCAAATCCAGTAAACATCTGAGTACCCACTCTGTGCTAGATGCTGTCACGTGCCCTCCATCCCCACAATGAAGACACACGTGGACATGCATTGAGATTACAGCAGTTCATTGTTAAACAAGAATGAAGTAAACCCTGTATTGTGATGGTACGGGATGGGTGATATCTGCAGGCAGGCCTCCCCACCGTTACGCTACTTCATAGATTCTCGGCTTAAGGTGCCTATGAGTTACTGAGCAGGGCTGTTCACCCAATGTCACATATGCTGCACTTGAGCTATTTATAGGACTTCCAAGGGCAATTTTAAACACAATCAAGTTTTGCTTTATGTGCTGACTGAGCCAACAAGCCCCTCCACTCAGACCAAGGAAGATCCACTGCCCCTGTAACTGAGTACAAGGTGGGGCATGATCAGTACAAAGTAAACAGTCAAGAGAACAGACACACAAACTGAGAGGAAGGAGAGATAAGGAACACATTAGCCAGCAAAGACTTGAGGGAGACATACATGTGGAATCTAAACAACAGTACAAATGAGCTTACCTACAAAACTGAAACAGACTCACAAACAGAAAATAAACTTACTGTTACCAAAGGGGAATGTGGGGAGGGATAAATTGGGAGTATGGGATTTACAGATGCACACTACCATGTATAAAATAGAAAAACAACATGGGTTTACTGTATAGCACAGGGAACTATATTCGATATCTTATAATAAACTATAATGGAAAAGAATTTTTAAAGTATATATATATAACCAAATCACTTTGCTGGACACCTGAAACTAACACAATATTGTAAATCAACTATACTTCAATTAAACAAAAAAGACTTGAGGAAGACAGATGTGATCTGAGCTGTGGAGATGGAAAGAATTTGTGTGTTTTTGTAAAATTTATCTATTTTTTCTTACTAGTCATCTATTTTATACACATCAGTGTATACATGTCAATCCCAATCTCCCAATTCATCACACCACCTCCCTCTACCACTTTCCCACCTTGGAGTCCATAAGTATGTTCTCTACATCTGTGTCTCAATTTCCGCTCTGCAAACCAGTTCATCTGTACCATTTTCTAGGTTCCACATATACGCGTTAACATATGATATGTTTTTCACTTTCTGACTTACTTCACTCTGTATGACAGTCTCTAGATGCATCCACGTCTCTACAAATGACCCAATTTCATTCCTTTTTATGGCTGAGTAATATTCCATTGTATATATGCACCACATCCTCTTTATCCATTCATCTGTCGATGGGCATTTAGGTTGCTTCCATGACCTGGCTATTGTAAATAGTGCTGCAATGAACATTGGGGTGCATATGTCTTTTTGAATGATGGTTTTCTCTAGGTATATGCCCAGTAGTGGGATTGCTGGGTCATATGGTAGTTCTATTTTTAGTTTTTTAAGGAACCTCCATACTGTTCTCCATAGTGGCTGTATCAGTTTACATTCCCACCAACAGTGCAGGAGGGTTCCCTTTTCTCCATAGCCTCTCCAGCATTTGTTGTTTGTAGATTTTCTGATGATGCCCATTCTAACTGGTGTGAGGTGATACCTCACTGCAGTTTTGATTTGCATTTCTCTAATAATTAGTGATGTTGAGCAGCTTTTCATGTGCTTCTTGGCCATCTGTATGTCTTCTTTGGAGAAATGTCTATTTAGGTCTTCTGCCCATCTTTGGACTGGGTTTTTTTTTTTTTTTTTTTAAATATTGAGCTGCATGAGCTGTTTATATATATTGGAGATTAATCGTTTGTCCGTTGATTCGTTTGCAAATATTTTCTCCCATTCAGAGGGTTGTCTTTTTGTCTTGTTTATGGTTTCCTTTTCTGTGCAAAAGCTTTTAAGTTTCATTAGGTCCCATTTGTTTATTTTTGTTTTTATTTCCATTACTCTAGGAGGTGGATCAAAAAATATCCTGCTGTGATTTATGTCAAAGAGTGTTCTGCCTATGTTTTCCTCTAAGAGTTTTATAGTGCCCGGTCTTACATTTAGGTCTCTAATCCGGAGATGGAAAGAATTTGTAAGGGAAGGGTTTCCTTTGCAATGATGAAAATGTTTTGCAACTAGATAGACATGGTGGTTGCACACCATTGTGAATGCACTCAATGCTACTGAACAGTTCATTTAATAGTTAATTTTTTGTCGTGTAAATTTCACCTCAATTTAAAAAACAGAAACTGTTTTGGTCACAGATGATGCAAACAGCATCCTGCACACTCTCTCCTGACATGGGTTCTCACTTGTAATATCTGGAAAAGCAGTAAGATAAAATATATTCTTTTAACAGAAAGCCATCATTTCTATGAGCCAGACAGAAACGTTCTAGAACCAAGGTTCTGTGTTGCCTCTTCATTGTTTCTCACCTTCAGGGAATTCCTTCAAACAAATCTGACCTCTACCAACTTTCCTGGAGGCAGCAGACTGTAGGAAAGACAAGCTCCCTCACAGAATCCTATTACAGTACTACTCAATTTGTCACTACGCTGTTTTAACAATACTTAATCCCATCATATCAAAGTAAATAAAATAATGTCTGACCTAATTGTCAAAGAAAAACTGATTTTTCTTTTGGAAAGCGCCCAGTGTATTCACCGGAGAAGGCAGATGCCTCTCTGAAATGAAATGCATTAGTACTGAGAGCGATTCTCCAGCCGGAGTTCACTTCTCCCATCTCTGCAGCAGGCACAGAGGCAGCTCTGACAGACAGCTGGAGGGAGCGGCTGCCTCTGGCACTAGTGCTCAACCCTGGCGCAGGGGAGAACCACCTGGGGAGCTTTTAAATCTTCTCCAGCCAGGCAACACCTCAGGCCAATTACATCAATCTCTCGGGGTGGGAACCAGGCAGTGTTTTTTTAAAGCTCCCCAGATGCATCCGATGTGCAGGCAGGTCTGAAAAACAGCAGTCCTTATGGTTTGATTTGGTAACTGATTTGCAGGGCAGCACAGACCCTCATGTGCCCGGAGGCCTCTCCCCACTGGCCTGTGGTCGAACATGAAATTCCAGTCCGAGGATTCTTTATCCTGAGCAGAACACTATCTGCAGAAAGCCCCTGCTAAGGTGTAAGTATACTACTGAGAAGAGTACAGCACTTACCCATTTATACTAATTATCATGCAGTGCAGTGCTGGGGTTAAGTGTGCGGGCTCTAGAGCTAGACAGCCTGGGTAAGAATTCCAACCACCACTCATTAGGCTGGGTAAGGTGATGAATGGGTCTGAGCCTCGGTTTCCTCATTTGAACAATCTGGGCAAAAGTTAGACCAACCTCACGAAGCGTCCTAAGAATGAGATGAGATCCCACAGTATTGGTACCGTACGCATGAGGCAGTAGTGACAGTGGTGACGTCACTGTGCAGTCTAGAAGGCAGGATCCTCCTGGGATCCTGCAGACGATTAGGGAACGGGAAACAAACCCAAGGTGCTCCATGTTACTGGGATCCTTTAGATGGCCTGCAAATCATCACACATAGGTAGCCATGCTTTGCCTTAAAATCAGTAACTGGATCTAGACTACTTCAACCTCAGAACCCTGAGAGGAGTGACTCTCAACGCTGGCTGGCATTTAAGAATTATCTGCAGATCTTTAAAGAAAAAAAAAAAAAAGACCCAATGCTCATACCCCACACTTGAGTAATTAAGTCTGAGAGTAGGCCCCAAGCACTGTACTTTCATTTTACGCCTTCCAAGTGGTGAACGTGCCATCAGAGTTAAAGTCACTGTTTCAGAGTGAGCCTCAGAACCGAAGTGGACTGTAGGGAAAAGAGAATAGGAACACTGGAAACATTCACTCCATAGAATTATTAATAACGTCACCTCCATAATCTCACACTAATATAAGTAATTTAATCATTTCATCTAATTTTAAAACTGAAATAAAATGAGCAGGGTTATCACTAATATTTCACAAAGAAGAAACTTGAGGGTAAAACATACTGGACAATTTGCCCAAGTTCACAGTGAAGAGCCAAGTTCAAGGCAGAATCGAAGAGAAGATCTCAGACTCTAAGTCCTCCACTGTCTCCCCCCACCCATGGAGGAATACTGACTTTCTTACAGCAGCCCAGGTCCCACTGAGTAGGTATTTTATACAGTTAAAGTGTCTTATAATCACACATGAAAAAAGTGCAAACACCCATTGACAATGACATGCCAAGTTAAGCCACTAAGTAGTTTTGGAGTTAAGAATCAGACTGAAGTTTTGGTCACAATGTAGTCTTGGTCACAATGTAGTCTTGAAGCAAGGCAGTCTGGGGCACAGACCCCCGGGAATGGATGAGAGGGGACCCCACAGCCTAACCTGGTGACTCACTGGATAAACTGCCTGCCCATTCCTACCTGTGTTTAGGTGACAAAGAGCAGGCACACTGTCGGCCTTATTCACGGCTGTACCCCAGCACTGACATGACGTCATGGTTAGCAGGAACTCAAATCTCTGCTCTATGATTGAAAGCGAGGCTCTGGTTAGGGGTGGGAGGGGAGTCCTTTTCATAAAACAGAGAAACCAGTCAACAGATTTACTCAGGGTGTGAATTTTGTTCTAGAACTCATTTGGAGAAGATGCAAGATCAAGTTGGTCAACTTCCATCCCTCAAGGAGCACAGAAGCCGCCAAATTTCTCCATACAGGACCAATCTGAGATCCAGCACAGAGAGGAGCATCAACAAACAATAGTGCTTCCCAGCACTGTTACAAGTAAGTGGACAGGCTGTGGATTTCAAGGGAAAACATAATTGTGAAAAGGTAAGGAGGTGAGACCTGGAACTCAGATGCCGCCCAAGGCAGGAAGGATCACACACAACAAAAGGACAGCAAGATGCTTCCCCAAACTTGCCCAAGTCCAGCTACAACGTGCTAGACGGCAGGCTGAGAACCACAGTGCTAAGAGACTACAAAACCTTCTAGGCCAAAAATCATGTGTCCCTTATTGAAAATGGGACTATTCATAGCTCAGCTCTTTAGTGAGGTTAGGAAGACACCTAAACGCTTCTCCAAAATGTCATAAGTGATCCTCTGTGGGGGTAAGTGTCCCTTTCGAAGCTTCTCCAGCTAAAGCAACAGTTCTTGGAGGGAAAAGAAAGACAACACACTTCCCTAAGCCGACAGTTTCATTTCAGCACCATCACAAGAGCAGTTTCCCCAGTGGTGCGGCGCCTGGCAGGGTACTGCCACGTTGTAGGAACTATGAAGACACCTTACCCAACTGCCCTTATAGCAGGAGGCGGGTCATATTTCATTCTTTTCAATGTGAAGAGTCTGGAGGACAAAGACTAGGCCTTTGACCACATCCTAGCAGAAGCTCCCACAATCCTCTGCACATCTATTGAAGTCTGAAGATCATGTTCGTGTACCCAGATACCAACTGCATCCTGAACCCAGTGGTGGTGATTAGTCCCCCAAATCTGGGGGGCCGAAGTCAAGAACATCCCCAGCAGCAAGTTGCTGGGCATCTTCCCTTCCCACTGACTGGGCTCCCGCTATGGGAGACACGTGAGTAGGAGGCTAAGATGCAGGTATCAGGTACTAGCCTCAACCCCCATCACAGGCTGTTTCCTCATCTGTAGGGTGGAGAAATACCGTCCGTATTACAGTTGCTGTTAGGATTAAATGCAATGAAACATTTAGCACAGCATCTGTGACAGGAGTTATTGTTACTGTGGCAGGAACTTGGGCCCTGGGATAGAGACACGGAAAACTCCCTGTAGGAGAACACAGACACAACCAAATAATCCCAACAGAACCACATGCGCAGAAAGTGTCATGGGAACATAGAAGCTCCAACTTCCTGAGTTAGTTACCTCCTCCCCTCCCCCCAGCACCAAGGCCAGCCTCCTGGTTTCCCTGTTTACTCATTCCCATTAAAGGCTTCCTGGACCAGTAATAACCTTCCTTTTTCCCCAGATGCTCTGCACTGCGAAGCTCCCTATAACTTACAGCCAGAGGGAATTATATGTAAATATTCTGTTTGTCCAGAGCCAAGAAGTAACTGAAAATCCATGTACAATTCTGGGCCAATGAAGTAGGTTCCTGAGGCCACACCCAGAACTCTTCCAAACTTGTTCCATGTCCTTTCCTAAACGAGAGAACCAAGCTAGTCCAAATGCCAGGAAGAACTTTAACTTAATGCAAACAGATTGGGATAGCAAAAAGCCACTCAGCATCCTTGGGGTAAAAAGGATAGAACAAAACCAGAGAAGTGAGCTTTATTCTATAACATATAAAGTGCACAGTTAAACAGCAAAGTTATAATAAAACCCAACACTTCCTGTCATTTAAACAAAACAAAAATACCAAAAGGAAGGTCCATCAATCTATTTCCTGCACCGACCATCACATCGTAGTTTTTATATTTGCTATCTTATGCGCTTATAGCACTATGTCATCTCAACCCAGTCTTCCGAGGAGACATTCAACGCTTTCTGATATCTGATTACATCATCAGTCACGATTACATCTTAATCCACATTCTGTATCTGCCAATGCAGACCCAAGTCTCCATGTGGCTGGTGAAACAATTTACCTGTTTACTGCCCTGCAGATGTTAACAGAATAAGCAATATGTCCTTAAGTGACATATGGACAAGATGGGAGGTGCTTGGTGTTCGGAGGGCATCGCCGAGTCATTTTATCCATCCAGTTTATACCAGCAGCACATGTGGTTCATGGAAGCTACAGTGATACCAGAGGCTTAGAAACAGCCATAAAGCAATGTGTTAATTTTGAAGTTTTGGAAAGACCACAGAAGTTTCCCTATGTAAAAAGGGTATGTTGACAGCAAGCCGGTTTTGCAAGCCTGCAATGTTAAATCCATTTAACCTGCTACTAAAAAAGCTAGAAAAGATTTACTCAAAGCTAGTACATTTCATGCAGCTAAATATATGTCTGAATCTTCTCAAGAAGCTAAAGCTTTGCTGGAATTCCACTTCCAGCAACATGACTACCGCTCCTAGACTGTGGACTCTCCCTGTATAGGGCAAATTAGTATGTCAATTAAATACTTCATAATCATAATATTACAACTCTTTAAGTCATTTAAGACAGTTTTCCAGAGCACACCATCTTCATATTTCCACCTAAGCTCTTTGAAATACCTCGACTTTCCAAATCCATATATGATGCCATCCCTGGGCAGTTGTTTTCCTCCTTCCTGCAGGTATATACTCCTCATCTCCACAGTCGAAGACTACTATATTGTTTTTCCCAAAGAAACAGTCTTAGTAGTTTACACTCACCACAATGCTTATTAGCAAGTCACAGTCCTAGAAATATTCACCAAGGCAAAGTTAAGTTTGCTTCCATTTTTTAATTTAAACCCTGTTCCATTAATAGACCTCTCTCTAAGAAACCAAAATCAGCACTGACTGAAGCCATTTCAGGCTAAGCTGGCTTCTGCAGACAGAACTTCACTGAGCAAAAATAAATAACTGAGAAAGCACTGGGACGCTACTCTTTTCTGAAGAAAACTTCTGCTCTTGCTTTGTCTTTAAGAGATCATCTATCTTAGAACTTAAATGCCTTACACACTTGCATTTGGGACTCAAGCCAGCTTCCAACCTTCCTTACCCAGGATAAAGCATTCTGGCCTTCCCGTCACCAGTATTCAAACACTTCATCTTTGAGGCTATTCAGTAAATATTCTTCAACTGGGACATGTCCCACATAAGCTACAAGGCCCCCCCGACCAGAACACAGACTCTAGTCAATTCATTCATCCATCAGTATTTACTGAACACCTGCCACATGACAGGTACTGTGCAAGGTGCTGGGACACAGAAAAAAAAGACATGTCCCTATCTTCAAGGATGTCAGACCACATTATGCAATTAGTCTACTGTAATGGTCAGAACTGCTTGGACAGCACAGACATTCACAGCATGTAGTTGGGGGCCCTAACCTAGTCTGGATCATCAGGAAAGGCTCTGTTGAAAGAGCAGGATTCAAGCTAAATCCTAGATGGCCAAGGAGTTGGCTAGACATATTGAGGAGGGAGGAGTGTTCCAGACTGAGAGGTTATCTGTGTGACAAGCCTGGAACAGGAAGGAAGAGTGCTCACTGAAGGACAAAAGAAGGCCACTTTGGGTGGGACACAGTGCAGGAGGAAAGGGCTCAAAATGAGGCTGGGGAAAGAGGCAGAAGGTGCTGGGGAGCCACATTTTTTTTTTTTATATTATCCATGGCCAATGCAAGGGTTTTAAACATGAGGAGGTATCCCATTTGTTTATTTTTGCTTCTGTTTCCCTTGCCTAAATAGACATATCCAAAAAAATATTGCTGAGACCAACATCCAGGAATGTACTGCCTATGTTTTCTTCTAAAAGTTTTACGGTTTCAGGTCTTCAATTTATGTTTTTAAGCCATTTTGAATTATTTTTGTGCATGGTGTGACATCAAAATAAAAAGCTTTTGCATAGCAAAGAAAACTATCAACAAAACAAAAAGGCCACCCACTGAATAGGAGAAAATATTTGCACACAATATATCCAATAAGGGGTTAATACCCCAAATATACAAAGAACTCATACAACTCAACATCAAAAAAACAACCTAATTAAAAAACGGGCAGAGGATCTGAATAATCATTTTCCCAAGGAAGACATACAGATGACCAACACGCACATAAAACCATGCTCAACATCACTAATCATCAGGGAAATATGAATCAAAGCCACAAGGAGAAATCAACTCACACCTGTCAGAATGGCCATCAACAAAATGACAAGTAACAAACGCTGTCGAGGATGTAGAGAAAAGGAAACCCACGTGCAGTACAGGTGGGAATGTAAACTGGTGCAGCCACTGTGGAAAACAGTATGGAGATTCCTCAAAAAATTAAAAATAGAATTACCACATGATCCAGCAATTCTACTTCTGGGTATCTATCCAAAGAAAATGAAAACACTAATTCAAAAAGATATGTGCACCCCTATGTTCACTGCAGCATTATTTACACTTGCCAAGATATGGAAGCAACCTAAGTGCCCGTCAACAGATGAACAGATAAAGAAGATGTGGCACGTATATACACAATGGAATATCACTCGGCCACAAAAAGAATGAAATCTTGCCATTTGCAACAAAATGGATGGACCCAAAGGATATTATGCTAAGTGAAATAAGTCAGAGAAAGACCAATACTGTATGATTTCACTTATATGTGGAATCTAAAAAACAAAGCAAATGAACAAACAAAACAGATATAGCATTATAGACACAAAGAACAGAGAGGAGGGGATGGGGGAGGAAAGAAATAGGTGAGGGAGATTAAGAGATACAAAGTTCCAGTTACAAAATAAATGAGCCTCAGGTATGAAATACACAGTGTGGTGAATATAGTCAATAACTATGTAATATGTTTGTATGGTGACAGATGGTAACTACACTTATCATGGTGATCATTTTGAAATGTATAGAAATATCGAATCACTGTGTTATGTAACAGGAACTAACATAATGTTGTAGTTCAATCACACTTCAAAAACAAACTCATAGAAAAAGAGATCAGATTTGTGGTTATCAAAGGAGGGGGGTTGAGAGGAGGGGGAATTGGATGAAGGCAGTCAAAAGGAACAAACGTCCAGTCATAAGATAAATAAGTACTAGGGATATAATGTACGACGTAATATAACACTGCTGTAGGTTATATATGAAAGTTGTTAAGAGAGTAAAGCCTAAGAGTTTCAGCACAAGAAAAAAATTTTAATTTTAATTTTTTCTGTGTCTTTAATTTTGTATCTATGCGATGATGGATGTTCACTAAACTTATAATCACCGCATGATGTATGTAAATCAAAGCATTATGCCATATACCTCAAACTTATACAATGCTGTACGTCAACTATATCTCAATAAAACTGGAAGAAAGAAAAGATCAGTACTTATAGACTGATAGATAAGAAAAAAGAATCCTCCATATGAGAGCGTAGTTAAATCTTCCAACGTGCCTTTCCCTTGGTCCTCACGTGAGCACACACGATGAACACAAAATCAACAACACCATTTATCCTGTCCCTCACCCCAAATAACCCATCCTTGAAATTCTACCCCTGGGTGTTCCTATTACTTCATTCACTCAGTATTTCCTCATTCCATACTGCTAAGCTGCCATTTCCACCATTCTCTTTTTTAGTGATACACTTATTCAGCTTTTGAATCTTCTTTACTCATTTATTATTCTATCATTCTCAACCATGCCACCCAATCTTTTCCACTGTGTTTTGCCACGTGGAGCTTATTTGCAGTTTCAGAGAGTTGAGCGGAAAAGTGTGACACTAAGAATGAAGAGGGGATATTCAATCTGGTATATCAGCAAACAGGCGCAATAATAGCATCTAAACTTCTGAGACCTCAGGAGAGAGGGAGAAATTGTTCCAGAACCAACAGACGCATACTGAGTAGCAGCCATGCAACTGCTTGTGACTTTAGAGCTAGAAAGTTAAGTGGGTATCTGCTGTTAAGTCACCATTAACCAAAGTCCTGACAATGATGCCTCTGCTTTCCACCCTGGTTCTGAGAGGAATCACTGAGCAGCCACCATCAATAATGCATCCTGCCTATTTGCAACGGAATCAGTCTTTGGAGAGTTCTATCCACTGTTAATATCAAACAAATCTACTGTGGGATAGCCATAGATTCTCTACGATGATCATGGCTAACTCATTTCCTCTATGTCGAAGGATTGCATTCTAGGGACCAGTTCGGATGTAGTTTTATGCTGAAATGTCACTTCTGGTCCAGCTGAAAAGTGAGTCTGCAGCTTGAAAGAACTGCTGACCTGACCCTATGTTACTAACCAGAGAAAACTTAGGAGAGTTTTAGAAAAGGGAGCGAAGGACAGATGCGGTTGGTGTGAAATGCCCCATTTATATGCTCTATTCTTAAGGATTATGGGTGGAAAAGGTTCATCTCAAGTATAAACTGAGAGAATGTGGGTCATCTTCTCAATCTAAAACTCCTCCCTGCCCCCAAATAGGTATCATCATGAAAAACCATTTGAGGAGAAGGTATGAAATGAATGAGGGGACCACTGGTACCTCCTGTTCAATCTGTACATGGGAAATTCATTGTTGGGGCTAATTTTGCATGTAGAAGTGGAAGCCTTTGCCTGCTGCCGCTTCAACTCACCTGAGCAGCACTAATATACCATCAGGTGAGGCGCCTTGGCCTGCGAGCACCACGCATCCTCCCCTAGGTTACTTCTGTCCTTCTCTCTCTCTCTCTCTCTCTCTCTCTCTCTACCACACACACACACACACACACACACACACACAAATACACACACTCTCCCATGCACTCGTATGCACACATACACACACACACAGCCTCACACCAGTCTATACACTGGAGGAGAGAACACTTCCTTCACATTCCCTCCCTCTCCATCCAGACACGCCGAGCAGCCGCACGGTGGGAGCACCTGGATGATCTGGAAATGTGACTCCTAAAGCGCTTTCTCGCCTGTATTCAGCTCCTCTGTGTTTGCCGCCTGGTTTCTTGGTGCTCCAGCCAGGCGTCAAGGCTGTGCCACTGAAGTGGGAGAGCCAACTTCAGGACACTGGTCCACAAGAGACCTCCCAGCTCCACATAATATCAAACTGCGAAAATCTCCCAGAGATCTCCATCTCAACACCAGCACCCAGCTTCACTCAACGACCAGCAAGCTACAGTACTGGACAACCTACGCCAAACAACTAGCAAGACAGGAATACAACCCCACCCATTAGCAGAGAGGCTGCCTAAAATCATAATAAGGCCACAGACACCCCAAAACACACCACCAGACATGGACCTGCCCACCAGAAAGACAAGATCCAGCCTCATCCACCAGAACACAGGCACTAGTCCTCTCCACCAGGAAACCTACACAACCCAATGAACCAACCTTAGCCAGTGGGGACAGACACCAAAAACAAAGGTAACAACAAACCTGCAGCCTGCGAAAAGGAGACCCCAAACACAGTAAAATAAGCAAAATGAAAAGACAGAAAAACACACAGCAGATGCAGGAGCAAGATAAAAACCCACCAGACTTAACAAATGAAGAGGAAATAGACAGTCTACCTGAAAAACAATTGAGATAATGGTAGTAAAGATGATCCAGAATCGCGGAAATAGAATAGAGAAAATGCAAGAAACATTTAACAAGAACCTAGAAGAACTAAAGATGAAACAAGCAACAATGAACAACACAGTAAATGAATTTAAAAATACTCTAGAAGGGATCAACAGCAGAATAACTGAGGCAGAAGAACGGATAAGTGACCTGGAAGATAAAATAGTGGAAATAACTACTGCAGAGCAGAATAAAGAAAAAAGAATGAAAAGAACTGAGGACAGTCTCAGACACCTCTGGGGCAACATTAAATGTACTGACATTCAAATTACAGGGGTTCCAGAAGAAGAAGAGAAAGAGAAAAGGACTGAGAAAATATTTGAAGAGATTATAGTTGAAAACTTCCCTAATATGGGAAAGGAAATAGTTAATCAAGTCCAGGAAGCACAGAGAGTCCCATACAGGATAAATTCAAGGAGAAACACTCCAAGACAAGTATTAATCAAACTACCAAAAATAAAATACAAAGAAAACATATTAAAAGCAGCAAGGGAAAAACAACAAATAACACACAAGGGAATCCCCATAAGGTTAACAGCTGATCTTTCAGCAGAAACTCTGCAAGCCAAAAGGGAGCGGCAGGACATATGTAAAGTGATGAAGAAGAAAAACCTACAACCAAGATTACTCTACCCAGCAAGGATCTCATTCAGATTTGATGGAGAAATTAAAACATTTACAGAGAAGCAAAAGCTGAGAGAGTTCAGCACCACTAAACGAGCTTCACAGCAAATGCTAAAGGAACTTCTCTAGGCAAGAAACACAAGAGAAGGAAAAGACCTACAATAACAAACCCAAAACAGTTAAGAAAATGGGAATAGGAACATACATATCGATAATTACCTTAAATGTAAATGGATTAAATGCTCCCACCAAAAGACACAGACTGGCTGAATGGATACAAAAACAAGACTCATATATATGCAGTCTACAAGAGACCTACTTCAGACCTAGAGACACATACAGACTGAAAGTAAGGGGATGGAAAAAGATATTCCATGCAAATGGAAACCAAAAGAAAGCTGGAGTAGCAATTCTCATATCAGACAAAATAGAGTTGAAAATGAAGACTACTAAAAGAGACAAAGAAGGACACTACATAATGATCAAGGGATCGATCCAAGAAGAAGATATAACAATTGTAAATATTTATGCACCCAACGTAGGAGCACCTCAATACATAAGGCAAATACTAACAGCCATAAAAGGGGAAATTGACAGTAACACAATCATAGTAGGGGACTTTAACACCACACTTTCACCAAAGGACAGATCATCCAAAATGAAAATAAATAAGGAAACACAAGCTTTAAATGATATATTGAACAAGATGGACTTAATTGATATTTATAGGAAATTCCACCCAAAAACAACAGAATACACATTTTTCTCAAGTGCTCATGAAACATTCTCCAGGATAGACCATATCTTGGGTCACAAATCTAGCCTTGGTAAATTTAAGAAAATTGAAATCATATCAAGTATCTTTTCCGAACACAACACTATGAGACTAGATATCAATTACAGGAAAAGATCTGTAAAAAATACAAACACATGGAGGCTAAACAATACACTACTTAATAACGAAGTGATCACTGAAGAAATCAAACAGGAAATCAAAATATACCTAGAAACAAATGACAATGGAGACACGACGACCCAAAACCTATGGGATGCAGCAAAAGCAGTTCTAAGAGGGAAGTTTATAGCAATACAATCCTACCTTAAGAAACAGGAAACATTCCAAATAAACTACCTAAACTTGCACCTAAAGCAATTAGAGAAAGAAGAACAAAAATTCCGACAGTTACCGGAAGAAAAGAAATCATAAACGTCAGATCAGAAATAAATGAAAAAGAAATGAAGGAAACGATAGCAAAGATCAATAAAACTAAAAGCTGGTTCTTTGAGAAGATAAACAAAATTGATAAACCATTAGCCAGACTCATCAAGAAGAAAAGGGAGAAGACTCAAATCAATAGAATTAGAAATGAAAAAGAAGAAGTAACAACTGACACTGCAGAAATACAAAAGATCATGTGAGATTACTACAAACAACTCTATGCCAATAAAATGGAAAACCTGGAAGAAATGGACAAATTCGTAGAAATGAACAACCTGCCAAGACTGAACTAGGAAGAAATAGAAAATATGAAAAGAAAAATCACAAGCAGTGAAATTGAAACTGTGATTTAAAATCTTCCAACAACAAAAGCCCAGGACCAGATGGCTTCACAGGCGAATTCCATCAGACATTTAAAGAAGAGCTAACACCTATCCTCCTCAAACTCTTCCAAAATACAGCAGAGGGAGGAACACTCCCAAACTCATTCTACAAGGCCACCATCACCCTGATACCAAAACCAGACAAAGATGTCACAAAGAAAGAAAACTACAGGCCAATATCACTGATGAACATAGATGCAAAAATCCTCAACAAAATACTAGCAAACAGAATCCAACAGCACATTAAAAGGACCATACACCATGAGCAAATGAGGTTTATTCCAGGAATGCAAGGATTCTTCAATATACACAAATCAATCAACCTGATACACCATATTAACAAACTGAAGGAGAAAAACCATATGATTATCTCAATAGACGCAGAGAAAGCTTTTGACAAAATTCAACACCCATTTATAATAAAAAACCCTCCAGAAAGTAGGCATAGAGGGAACTTTCCTCAACAGAATAAAGGCCATATATGACAAACCCACAGCCAACATCGTCCTTAATGGTGAAAAACTAAAACCATTTCCACTAAGATCAGGAACAAGACAAGGCTTCCCACTCTCACCACTACTATTCAACATAGTTTTGGAATTTTTAGCCACACGAATCAGAGAAGAAAAAGAAATAAAAGGAATCCAAATCGGAAAAGAAGTAAAGCTGTCACTCTTTGCAGGTGACATGAAACTACACATAGAGAATCCTAAAGATGCTACCAGAAAACTACTAGAGCTAATCAATGAATTTGGTAAAGTAGCAGGATACAAAATTAATGCACAGAAATCTCTGGCATTCCCATACACTAATGATGAAAAATCTAAACTGAAATCAAGAAAACACTCCCATTTACCACTGCAACAAAAAGAATAAAATATCTAGGAATAAACCTACCTAAGGAGACAAAAGACCTATATGCAGAAAATTATAAGACACTGATGAAAGATGATACAAATAGACGGAGAGATATACCATGTTTTTAGATTGGAAGAATCAACATTGTGAAAATGACTCTACTACCCAAAGCAATCTAAAGATTCAATGCAAGCCCTATCAAACTACCACTGGCATTTCTCACAGAACTAGAACAAAAAATTTCACAATTTGTATGGAAACACAAAAGACCCCAAACAGCCAAAGCAATCTTGAGAACAAAAAATGGAGCTGGAGGAATCAGGCTCCCTGACTTCAGACTATACTACAAAGCTACAGTAATCAAGACAGTATGGTAATGGCACAAAAACAGAAATATAGATCAATGGAACAGGATAGAAAGCCCAGAGATAAACCCACGCGCATATGGCCACCTTATCTTTGATAAAGGAGGCAGGAATGTACAGTGGAGAAAGGACAGCCTCTTCAATAAGTTGTGCTGGGTAAACTGGACAAGCACATGTAAAAGTATGAGATTAGATCACTCCCTAACACCATACACAAAAATAAACTCAAAATGGATTAAAGACCTAAATGTAATGCCAGACACTATCAAACTCTTAGAGGAAAACATAGGCAGAACACTCTATGACATAAATCACAGCAAGATCCTTTTTGACCCACCTCCTGGACAAATGGAAATAAAAACAAAAATAAACAAATGGGACCTAATGAAACAGCAAAGCTTTTGCACAGCAAAGGAAACCATAAACAAGACCAAGAGACAGCCCTCAGAATGGGAGAAAATATTTGCAAATGAAGCAACTGACAAAGGATTAATCTCCAAATTTTACAAGCAGCTCATGCAGCTCAATAACAAAAAAACCAAACAAAAAAAAAAAAAAAAACCAAACAACCCAATCCAAAAATGGGCAGCAGACCTAAACAGACATTTCTCCAAAGAAGATATACAGATTGCCAACAAACATATGAAAGAATGCTCAACATCATTAATCATTAGAGAAATGCAAATCGAAACTGCAGTGAGATATCATCTCACACCAGTCAGAATGGCCATCATCAAAAAATCTAGAAACAATAAATGCTGGAGAGGGTGTGGAGAAAAGAGAACACTCTTGCACTGCTGGTGGGAATGTGAATTGGTACAGCCACTATGGAGAACAGTATGGAGGTTCCGTAAAAAACCAAAAATAGAACTACCATATGGCCCAGCAATCCCACTACTGGGCATATACCCTGAGAAAATCATAATTCAAAGACAGTCATGTACCAAAATGTTCACTGCAGCTCTATTTACAATAGCCAGGAGATGGAAACAACCTAAGTGTCCATCGTCGGATGAATGGGTAAAGAAGATGTGGCACATATATACAATGG
The DNA here is from genome assembly GCF_008692025.1 of Phocoena sinus. Lineage (NCBI taxonomy): Eukaryota > Metazoa > Chordata > Mammalia > Artiodactyla > Phocoenidae > Phocoena > Phocoena sinus. The sequence goes on along the minus strand of NC_045776.1, from coordinate 23,769,301 downwards.
AATATTACTCAGCCATAAAAAGAAACGAAATTGAGCTATTTGTCATGAGGTGGATAGACCTAGAGTCTGTCATACAGAGTGAAGTAAGTCACAAAGAGAAAGACAAATACCATATGCTAACATATATATATGGAATTTAAGGAAAATAAATGTCCTGAAGAACCTAGGGGTAAGACAGGAATAAAGACACAGTCCTACTAGAGAATGGACTTGAGGATATGGGGAGGGGGAAGGGTAAGCTGTGACAAAGTAAGAGAGTGGCACGGGCATATATACACTACCAAACGTAAAATAGATAGCTAGTGGGAAGCAGCCGCATAGCACAGGGAGATCAGCTCGGTGCTTTGTGACCGCTTGGAGGGGTGGGATAGGTAGGGGTGGGAGGGAGGGAGATGCAAGAGATATGGGAACATATGTATATGTATAACTGATTCACTTTGTTATAAAGCAGAAACTAACACACCATTGTAAAGCAATTATACTCCATTAAAGCTGTATATATATATATATATATATATATATATATATATATATATGTATATACACACACCATCAGGTGAGTGGTGCTGCTTGGAAAGGCTGTTGTTGAGGGTCTGCATTATCATTGCTACTGTTAATAACACAGTGACCCACAGGGGAAGGTGACAAAGAAGTACTCCAGTCTTGCTGGTACTTTGTGCCTTACCAAGTATACCATAAGCGTGTTCTAGAAAAGTTATGTGTACAACATTTTTAAATTGCAAACATTTTAAATCTAGAGTTGCCTAGAAACTCTGGGGCAACATGAGTAAGTCCCATTCTTCAACAAAATTCTAATTTGCATACAAATGTCTTCCATAATAGAAAACCAATAAGCTTTTGGCAAACGCATTAGTGGATTAATGGTTGGTATTGAAACAGGTGTCCTAACTCTATTTTCACAGGTGTACTTCCCAGGTCTTAAAACAGGTACACATGCAAGGTGTTCAGTCATCCAGGTTCCAGGCAAAGGCCGAGTCACACCGTATTCTTTCCAGTACCACATAGGTGTTAAAATAGGGATGCATCCCAGGTCTACAGCTCTAGCCTTTCCCAGTGGCCCCGACCACGTCCCCGGTTCCAGGGCCTTCTTGGAGACCCAGCACAGCACAGATGAGGGCCTGAGGAAACATAAGAAACAGAACAACCAAAACTCCAACAAAGGTAACTGATGCAAGCAGTCCCCACCTTAAATGAGCTGAAAATGTCCAAAAGGAGAGAAAAGGAAAGAAAAGCAATCACCCTGGTTCTGGACACAGGCTGAGTCACAGTTATTCTTTCCAAGACAGCCAAGAACCCAGAGCTGGAAATGTCCAGCAAGAGGCACTTGTGCCTGTGGCGGACGACGTGCTGGTCTGGTGGCAGGGTACGAAGGGGCACGGACCTCCCTCAGCAACCAAACAGCAGAACTGTCTTGGACAAATCATTCAAAGCTCCAAGCCTTGGTTTTCTCAATAAGTAGGCTGAACTAAAAAGCACTAAACACTATGCTGCATTTATCGTTCCATCACCTTCCTGCTTCCCAGTAAGAGAGCTGCCTATGGTAAAAATCAGCCTCCATTACATCCAGGGAAAGATCATGGTTTGCGGTTCAACAGAAGGGCCTCCCTCTGATCACAGAGACTATAGGGGCCCGTGAGTTCAGTGCTTTGTTTTTAGGTAAATAAAGTTCTCTCCTTATTTAGCAAAGGAGGCAAACAAGGCCCCCAGAAAAATCAGTGTCTAGCCCAAGAGCACACTGCTCTCTAGAGTTAAAAATGTCCTGGGAACCAATAGGGAACAAGTGAAACATGAAAAGTTCCCTGATAAAAAATAATCATGAAAAAAAAAAAAAAAAAAATCATGAGATGCTTAAAATAGACCACTTATTGGCCCTTCCTCCCCTGCTGTATCCACCATCTGCCTGTGTTTAACACATCACCTTCATATTTTGGTTGACGCTTAGTTCTAGAGTCTGTTTTACGGCTGACAGAAGGATGAAGACTGCATCACGTTATGACAGAGTTCCACCGTTCACAGCTGAGATGTTAATCACCAAAATGCAAGCAAACGTCTCTCTGACAAATGCCAACATCCCATCGCACATTCAAGGGCTTCATGAGCTTAACGAAGCCCAGCCTCATTTCCTCTAGCCCCCAGCTGGACAAGGCATCCGTGATCTCCTCCCTCTCCATTCGTGTCTTGTGTAATCTCATCCCCACTGCCCTCGCTCCTAAGCATGTAAAGAGAGAAAACAACTGTTCATTTAGAAAGTGTACTGCTGTTTTCAAAGGGCTTTCACAAACGTGAAGTCTTAGAATTCCACGAGACAGAGGCACAGGTGGTCTCAGACACATTTTACAGATGAAGGACACTGAGATCCAGGGATGTTAAGGGACTTGGCCAACTCAGGCCCCTAAAAAAGAACGCACCCAGCAACAGAGCTGACTCTCCAGCCAGGGCTCCTTCCACCCCTCCAAGCCATACCCAATATTCAGAGCTTAATTAAGGAATCCCAGTCAAGACCTGTCAGCTCAACCCCATTTGTTCAGGCACCTAGAACATGCCAGACACTGTCGACAGCTCCCTTGAATTCAGCACGTCCTCTCAATTCCTGCTCTGCTGCCTTAGTTCAGGACTTCGACTTTTATGTGAAATACTACAATCTACTTCTGATTGGTCTGCCTGACTCCAATCTCCCAACTCCAGCTGATTTTCTAGGCTGCTTGCTCCTGGAGCAGCAGTTCTCAAGAGGGGTTAGGGGGTAAACTTGTCCCAAGGGGACATCTGGCAACGCCTTGAGACATTTTTGGTGGTCCCTCTGGGGTGGGGGGGAGAGGGTGCTGTTAGCTTCTAGTAGGTAGAGGCCAGGGATGTTACTACAGTGCCCAGGACTGCACCCCCCAACGAAAGTGATGTAGCCTGAAACAACAACAGTGCCAAGGTTGAGAACGTTTGTTCTACAGTTATCATCCTTAAAAAATATACCCACCCCCCCTCATGAAGTCATCCCCCTGCTTTAAATGTCCATGCTGTTTACAGGATAAAGTTCATATTCAGATGGTTCGCAATCTGGCCCAAATGACCCTTCCCGCCACGCCCCGACCCTCCCCCGAACCTTTCCCGCACTCCAGCCTCACTAACCTTGTGTTTCCAAATACCTCGCGAGTTTTCCTGCTGTTTTTTCCTCTGCCTCAAACATCTTCCTCCCCTCCTCCACCTTCCCCACTGCTATTCACTTTTAAGGTCCAGCTTAAATCTTACCCTCCTTGTTGAGTCTTTTTGCTCCTGCTGACCCAAGTGGTCCCTCTCTGTGTTTTCACTATAACAGCCTTTAACTGACTACATTCACTTGTATAGATGTTTCCCTTCCCTCTGGCGTAGGAATAAAATGTCATTTATCTTCCGTGCCATACACATAGGATAGTGGAAACTATTTCAGTACATGCTGGATGAATGGATGAACCCTAGCACTGTATATTCTGCTGATTACATGCTGATTCTCAGAGCAAGAAATTAGAGCTTCTCTCCTGCCAGGAACACTACCTATAGTCCTATCTAAATAACTTATCAGCTCAGGGCCGTCACCCAGCTTGAGAATATCTGGGCATGTGGAAGAGCAGCTCTGTCTTCGAACTCCAGTGCTGAGGTCTGACGACGCTGCACTTCTCTCTGCAGAGTTAGCACGACCGGAGCTCCTGTAACTTCTTAAGTCTTATCTGTCAGAACTGGTTCTGTGGGAATTTCTGGCCCCTGCAGATCAGAAAGCTCTGATGCAATGTGTGTGTAAGTCCCAGACCCCTGCCCTGTCTGTTAACAAGGGACAAATCAACACTTGACCTCCAGAATGCACTGCATCACACAGGCTATCAATCCATCTTCCATAACGAGGAATAAGCAACCCCCACAAGGCTTGGCCTGAAGGGAAAGAGAAGTAACTAGAAGTCCTCAAGGTCTCCTTGGAACCCCTCAAAACTTCTCCATGGGCTCCAGAAAACACTGATGTCAGCCCTGCAGGAGCAGATGCTACGAAGGAAAGGCAGGCTGTGACTGCCGGGGGAAAATACAGCAAACACACGCTTGTAGCTTATATAACCAAAACCCATTATAGAAGAAAAAAGGTTAAACAGTGCTTAGCATTTGCCTCTGCCCTGTGTGGAAAGAGGAAAGAGGCCACAGTCCAGCAAGGCTCTTACAAGCTTCAGGGATTCAGTCCAAAGTCTGTGGAGCATTGTAAGCTGGTGGGAGAGCAGCACAGCCTACGTAGGTGCCAACAGTAGACAGTGAATGGTCTGGTGCTCAGGGAGTAGGGTCTGAAAGAAGGTTGGAAATGGGAGTTGGTAGTCTGAATGCAGGTTCCAGCCCTGTCACTAACTGCTGTGTGACCCGGGACGAGCCACGTCCTTCCCAAGGAAGGCCCGCTTCCTCTTCATTTTCCTTATTTGTAAGAACTGCCTGACTGCACAAGGGCGTCAAAGGAGAAAAACTCCAGATATTAAACCCCTCACGTGGGCAGAAGATGACACTGCCAGGCACACCATGGGAAGGAAGTCTTCTAAGGCATGTTTTTGCCCTTGGAGAGCTAACAGCGCAGCTAAGCAGACAAAGCATAAAAAAGGCAACATTCACCATCAATTAAAGGTAAGTGGCAAGACATAGAGTTACTGGAAAATCAACACAGAATTAAACGAGTGAGTGGGACCAGCCCTCAGAGATGCTGAAACAGGAGCGCTCTCTTGCTGGAGTCCCTGAAGAGAACCTGACCCGCATGACCAGAAGCAGGTGTGGGACAGGGCTGACCGTCCAGGCAAGAAAGTGCAAGCCCATCGGCTGGGTTCAAGCCAGGGACTTGTGGGCAGGTGTGATGGAAGGGAAGTTCAAAAGGCAGGTCAGAGTCGTGTCATAGTAGAGACTTAATTCCTAGCCAAGGGATTCTCACCTGATCCTTTCCCCAGAAGCAGCCAGAGTGAGTGTATGAGTAGTTGGGTGGTGAGTACCAAAGTACATTTACAGCTACCAGGCGTTATACAAATGCTAACTGTCATCATTGCTATTCTTGGCACCCGCCACTGAGCCCGGCACTGTGTAGAGGGTATCCAGATGGCAGAAGAAAAACATTAAAAGATAGACCAGTGAATAATTTATATCAATTTAATCACTTAACAATACTTTGCACCCAGAGGGAACCGGCAAGATAAAAGCCAAGAACCTCTGGAAGCCAAGTAACCAAATCAAACCAAGGTGCGTTCAGAATGAGAAGTCTCCTGCTTCGTGAATGCGCTCTTAGAAGGCAGGTTTCCAAAACAACTTAGCTTTACTGACCACATTCCTGGTCTTTCTCCTTCCCTGGCCTCTTCACTGTTTGGTTCACTGACTCCTCTCCTCCGCCCACCTGTAAATGATGCAGGGCCCCGGCTTCTTACTTGGCTCTCCCTTTACACACATACCCACACACACAACACATGCAGCCCCTGATGTGATCTTGTGGCTGTAACCCGCATATAAGTAACAGTCCACTGAGATCTAGATCCACACGTCCAACTTATTAACATCTTTGTTTTGGTATCTAATACGTACATTAAACGTTTAAAAGACCAAACTGAACTCTAGAATCTTACCCTACCCACCACCTGTTTCTTTCCTAGTGTTTCCCATCTCAGAAAATGATGCCTCCGTCCACTTGATTGCTAAGCCAAAAGCCTAGAAGATGTCCTGGCTTCCTTTCTTTCCCTCACATTCACATCCAACCCATCAGCAAGTCCATTAGCTCTGCCTCCAAAAGATACCCTGGATCTGACACTTCCCATCTCACCCCGCCCCTTCCCTTCTCTCCTGGACTGTGCCTGCCCCCTCTTACCTGGTCTCCTCTGCTTCTACTCTCAACCTTCACCAATCACTCGCTGAACAGCAGGCAGAGTGCTTCTTTGACAAAGTACATGAGATGCCACGCCCTGCTTAAAGTCTTCCATCACATTAAGAATAAAGTCTGAGTTCTTCATCGAGGCTGTCAAACCCTGCATGTCCTCTCCACAGGCCCATCCCTTTCCATCCCCAGCATACTGCAATCCAGCCTCCTTTACTTTCCTCGGGGCCTTTGAATTTGCCACCCTGCAGCCCCTTCCACCACATGACTCTGCCTCGTCATAACTCTCAGCTTAAATATCACCTTTCTAGAGAGACTCTGCTGAACAATTAACTTAAAAACAGGCACTTTCTAGCCCTTATTGTATTTTCTTCATTGTATTTATCTGAAATGATGTTGTTCATCTGTTGCCTGTGTCAGGCTCGTAAACATAACAGTGAACAAAACAGATCGCTCTCTAACCTCCTGGAACTTACATCTCCAGTGCCAATTGTGCCTGATATATGACAGGTGCTTAGAAACTTGCAGAGGAACCAAATCTGAGCTACAAACCATGTGTACTACAGGTGCTCTGACTCTGGAAGAAATAGGAGCTCTCCCGTTGACCTTGCCCCAGTGCTAAAGGTTCAGACTGGAAAGGGTTCTCTGGATTCCATGGGTCTGGGGAGATAGGAAAAATACAGGATAGAGAAGCAGGAAGATCTCTCAGGTACAGGCCAGGACACTGAGGAATCCAAGTTTTAAGCATCTCCTGGATAGTGAAGAGCTGGGTGAGGGAGGCTGATACAGAGGAGCAGTACCACTGATCCACTGCTAGCGTGGACCAGTCTATCATCTCCCTTCTCCATAGCTGCAAAAAGAAAGGGACCGACTGTTCTGATCACCACCACGAGTCAGTCATCTCCCCAGGTAATGCTGTACCCATTGTCATTGAATCCTCATAACTCTTCCACTGAAGCACTATACCCCTCATACCTGTAAACGCTGGGGGCTGCAGCCCACTGAAGGTGCATCTCTCTCTGCCCAAGGCCATGCAGCAAAGGCAGAGCAAGCCTGGATCCCAGGATGTCTGAGGGCCTTCCCTTGCCATACACAGTGCACTGTAGTTCCCCAAGACAGACCAAGAGCTCTAGGCTTTTGGATTCAAGGAGACAAGTGCCGAAAGGGGAGTGAGGAACACAGGACAGGAAGCCCTAGTTCTCTCTAAACAAGCTGTGACACTCAGTTCAGATTGAGGAGACAAGCTTTCTTCCATAAAGCGAGCATGGAGCCAGAAACCTGGGCCAGTGACTTCTGGCTCCCAGCTCTCTTTCCTGCCACCACCACCCCGTTTTTAAAGATAAATATCGGTGGCAAAGTGAGGCTCTACCAGGAAAGGTACATCAGGCCGGGGCAGGCCACACTGCAGAACGATCTGAAGGGCTGGACTTTGGCTCAGCAAGTCCGTCTGCAAACTGCACTGTGAATCCAAGGATACCTCCAGGATAACCTCTGTTAACCCTCCCACTGACGCCTCCTGGATGAGCTCATGATTTGAAAAATCATATCAAATAAAGCCACAGCTGTGAGGGCAACCGGAAGGAAGGGCGGGCAGGATGTTTTCTTTAATTGCCGAAGATGTTTCAGAGGCCGAGCTCACCCACTGCCTAAAGGAGAGCACTCGGGGTGAAGTCAAGACCCGCCTCTGGCTGTGGGAACTGAGTGGAAGAGAAGCCCAATTACCAGCTTATGCACTCGAGGAGGCAGCAGTGGACATACCGTGTTCCCTCCCAACACCCTGAGAGTGAGGGCACTAGGAATCAGAGAGGTACGACTTGCCTCAATAGGATGGAGGCAAAAAGAAGGAGGGAAAGAAGTGGAAGGAGGGGAGAAAAGGGAAAAGGAATAAAAAGGAAATCAGGAGAAAAGTATATTAATTCCTAGCAATGGTGTGCCAGCTAAGTGCCACCGCCTTCTTTCCATTCAGAATTGATATACGTGGGTCAAGATTACAATAAGCTAGTTCAGGGATCCACTTACTTGGATGTTAATAGCCTTCTGCGCTAAGGAAATGAAAAAAGCAAGGGTACCAATGACCCAACCCAGCATACTCTGGTTCTAAGGCACATTTATGTCTATATGATTTCCGTTTTCCCCAAAATCTTTCATTAAAATTCACATTCTAGGAAAAGGTGCCACACTTAGCCCCCAGGTATGAGATGGTGGGGGTGACAGAATCCCCTTGGACCAATCACTGCCCTCCTCCACCTAAAAGCTAGAAGCTCTGCCTAGTGAAAGTCCTCCTAACGTCCCCCCTCTGGGTGTGGCCCTCTCTGCAGCCCTGGGATACAGAAACTCATTCACTTTTAAATACCTGCCGGCCTCACTGGCACTGGAGACCACGAATGGATGATCACACGAAGGACTGCCGCCTTTTCTGTACAGCCATTTGCTGTTCCCTCAGGTCTCCGGAGAGGCCAGACCTCAAGGGAGCTGGCATCAAGAGAAGGCATGGGACAGATGTGAATCTCTGTATCGGTGGAATCAGACTAAGTTTGGGGCAAAGCATTCGCTACTTCACCCCTGGGCAATGGTCCAGCTGGGGAGTCTCCAAAGGCATGCCTGCCCTTGATTCTGCCTGTGTGAGTCTACACTAGGGCAGACAGTACCGTGCAGTGTCTCAGCAAGCCCCTGGGAACAGCCTGACACTACAGTGGTTTGGTGCTGTGACAAGGTCAACGAGGCTAACTACCCACAGTTAACTGCCTACCATAGACTGAATGCTTGTCCCCCTGCCCCAAATTCACATCAAGTCCTAAGGCCAATACGATGGTATAGGAGGTGGGGCCTTTGGGAGGTTATTAGGTCATCAGAGTAGAGCCCTCATGAATGGGATTAGTACTCTTGTAAGAGACCCCAGAGCACCACCCGGCCCTTCCACCATGTGAAGCCTCAGCAAGAAGACTGTCAACCAGAAAGCAGTCCCTCACTAGACACTAGAATCTGCTGGTGCCTGGATCTGGGACCCCCAGCCTCCAGAACTGTGACAATTAAATGTGTTATTTAAGCCCCCGCCTCAACCCCCCAGTCTATAGTATTCTGTCACAGCATCCCAAAAGGTCCAAGACACTGCCCTTCCTCACGGGCTCTGCATCTAGGCTCAAGGAGGAAACCTGTGAAGGAGCGGAGAGGACTTAATGCCCTCACCTCTCAGGGAACCATCAAAGCATCCACCTTCATCCCAGCAAGCCTGCCAGAGAGCCTCTCCTAACTTCCACCTGTCCTTTCAAAGTTCCCAATGCACGTGTTACTCCAAAGTGGACATTTTCATAAGATATGTGGGGGGAAGCTAATGATGACGTGCCCCACAGCCTCCCCCAAGAGTCAGGCCACTTATAGGCCATCCACCTTCAGTGGAAGTCTCCTGAAGTATTAGTGTTAGAATAAGACAATGGGATCAAAATCCTCACTGGAATTGTGCTAAACAGCGCCACTTATGGAACACTGCCAAGTACAAACCACTGTGCAAAACTAGGATGAACCAAGTTCCCATGTTAAGGACACTTCACAACAGGCACAGGGTCAAAGTCAATGTGATGAGGTGTCCATGTAGAAGGGAGAAGGTATCTCAGGGGTCTTTGATCATGAATCACTTGTCTGCCCATCCTAGTCTGTCCAAGGGCCTACATTTCAAGTTGGTGTTTCTTTAAAACACTGAATTTGATTATTAAACCGAAAAATGATCAGGAGGTGGCAGCTGAGAAAAATATTTTCACGCAACCAGTGGCAAGCTAAACTTGGAAGAAAATTATGAGTCACTTGACACTCAAACAGGCCTTCCAAGAAAGCACCACTCTATGCTCTCAAGTGGCTTTGCCAGCATCCCCTTCCTCCTACTTCACCTTTCAACAGGCCAACAAAGCCTGCATTTAGGTCAACCTCTCCAGTGGTTCCCTCCACTGGGCCAGCCGCCCTTGGGATAAATTATCCTAATCCAAACTCACCAGGGGATTGGATGGCAGTGCTGGGCGGAGATGACCTATTCCCAGAGCCTAAGGGACCCTCCAGCTCATTCTCCCAAATGGGAATATCCTCAACTCTTAGGAAAACCAACACTTGCTATTTTTAAATAACTTTATAACAGCCAACAAAAGCTAACTGATGGCTCGGGATGCTGCCAACTGAGTCATACACTCTACACACAGGTGATTCATCCACCAGTTATTGTACAGGTGGTGGGAAAGGGGAAAGAACCACGAGAGGAAAACAGCCCCATTGTGAAGGTGTACAATCCCTGCTGTAATAAAATAAAATAGCTCTCTCCAGAACAATGCGTCACCATGCCCTGGGGCTGGCTTGGGGTTTTTGTTTTAGGTTTGTTCTTGATCAAAGTACATAAATCACATGTCCTGGGATATAAAGACCCAAATGGGGAAAGAAGTCTCATTTCTGGGCAATTTTTTTCAGTGCAAGTAACATCTAATATTACGATTCACACTTGCAAGCTTCTTTATCTTCCCCTCTGTTGTGTAAGCTTTGTTAGAAAATAAAATCCGGAATCTAGAAATTCACAACTGTATAGAAGTAACTGTGGAAGGAAGAAGGGTTTAAGGCTAGTCTAATGGCCCTTCTTGCCCTGTTATCTCTTATTTCACATTTCCCAAATTCTTGGTTACAGAATTGAAACCACCCAATTATTTTTTTAACATCTTTATTGGAGTATAATTGCTTTACAATGGTGTGTTAGTTTCTGCTGTATAACAAAATGAATCAGCTATACATATACATACATCCCCATATCTCCTCCCTCTTGTGTCTCCCTCCCACCCTCCCTATCCCGCCCCTCTAGGTGGTCACAAAGCACCGAGCAGATCTCCCTGTGCTATGTAGCTGTTTCCCACTAGTTATCTATTTTACATTTGGTAGTGTATGTATGTCCATGCCAGTCTCTCACTTCGAAATCACCCAATTATTGAAGTTTATTGGAATTTTACCAAACAGTGATTCATTTGGTTTAATAATATTTTCTAAAAACACAAATACACTTCTAAGAGGAACATGGTATTTGGTGATTCACACCCTTATAACAAATCAGTTCACTGCCATTTGGAGGAAACTAGTTGAGAACAGCAGCTCAAAGGAAACGTCTTTTCACCACTGTCAAGGCGACCCAAGTATGATGGGGCTCTGGGCCCATAGATGCACCAAGAGCTGGAGGAGGTTTGAAAAGGTCAAATACAACAGGAGGTAGGCAAAATGCCAGACATCGCAGTCACCCCTAAATCAGGAACCACACCCTATACACCATGGTTAGCAGACCCCAGGGCTCAGGCCTCACTCAGTCTCACACTGGGAATATTAGAGCTCAAGTGTAGTATGGACCAAACAGACTGACCTAGAAACACAGACACCCGCAAAAATATTCCCAGTGGGAAACTGCATCCTAAAACTCCAAACACCTGGTCAAAGAAATGTTTTAACCTACTGATATTATTAGGGCCTATCTACATTTAAAATGCATTCTTGAAAACTCAAACCAATTCAGATCAAGGGCCTCACTCTTTACTGTGTTTAAAGCAAAGACATCGGTGAAATATACTAACATCACACACAACTTAGTCCGTCCCTTCTACCTCAAGGAAATGTCTAGCCTAATACTAACTGTAAGATTAAGACATATTTCACTCACAACACCCTCTCCCCAACTTCTGTGCCTCCTAAGAGCTGAGACCATTAGTCACTGAGATTCATTTTACTTTAGCTAAGAACCTGAAGCCATCACCCCAATACAATAGAAAGACTTTCAGATTTGAGGAAGCAGCCAGTTTAGGCAAGCATGTTGCACGCAACATGGGATGTCAGAGCACTGGAGAAGCAAAGACAAAGCAGAGAATTCATTCCTTGTTTGGGGACGTCAACTCCACTTTCATTCACAGCCTCAGAGGGTTTTCCTACATCTGGCCAGCCGTTCTACAAAGATGTGAGCTCAGTTACAAGGCTGGTCCCCAAGGCCACACCACTGGGAGTGAAGGGAGGTACATCCCCTAGTAGGAGTCCCCACACTGATCCCCAAGGTCAGGAATCTCAAACTCATTCATCCTCAGGCACACCACTCCAGTACACCACAAGGGAGATTTATAATTAAAAGCAAATTACAGAATATGACTGTAACTTCCCTGAACAGCCACCATGGAAGTGCCACAGTAAAACAAACTCTGGAGCCAGACTGCCGGCCACGGAGTAGCAGTGTGACTTCGGCCAATTATATAAACTCCCTGGGCATCAGTTTTTTTTTTTTTTTTTTAAATGTTGAGCCTTCTTTTTAATTTATTTATTTTTTTATTTTTGACTGTGTTGGGTCTTCGTTTCTATGCGAGGGCTTTCTCTAGTTGTGGCAAGCGGGGGCCACTCTTCATCGCGGTGCGCTTGCGGAGCACAGGCTCCAGACGCGCAGGCTCAGTAGTTGTGGCTCAAGGGCCTAGTTGCTCCGCGGCATGTGGGATCTTCCCGGACCAGGGCTCGAACCCGTGTCCCCTGCGTTAGCAGGCAGATTCTCAACCACTGCGCCACCAGGGAAGCCCCTGGGCATCAGTTTATGATTGGGTTCCTCCCGTAGGGTAGGTGGGAGAATTCCATGAGTAACGTGTAGTGTTTTTAAGATCAATGCCTGGCACCTGTTAGCCAGTGCTTACCAGCACACACCCTCCTCTTCAGCCTCAAATTTTCTCATCTGTAAAATGGGAAGGAGAAAGAACAGATCTGTGTTTCTTTTAATCCATCATCCAGGATGAATCAAGTGTCAATTCTGAGAGAGTGGAATATTTGTCCTCTCTTAGATTTCTCTTCCTGGGTTATATTCAGTTGTTTCTTTTTTCTAAACTCTGCTTTAACCACCTTTATTCTCTTTGCAACCATTATGTTTTCTATGCCTCACATAAGATTGGTAAATAGAAAAATGTGTCCATAGGGAATCTAAGAGGGAGAGGACCTTGGAAAGGAACTGCCTACTCAACTTTCAAACCCCTTCTTCTGAATCTCTGGCAAGAAGACGGTTACCCAATTTAGGCTTAAATACCCTCAGGGCTGGGGAACTCATCACTCACACAGCAGTTCTTTGCCTTGCTGGCGACTCCCCACGTCCTCATGCTCTCACCTTCTGGAAACTCGTGACAAAATCTATATAGCGGACCCTTGAACAACGGCAGGGGTTAGGGGCGCTGGCCCTCTGCACAGTCAAAAATATCCACATATAAGTTATAGTCAGCTCTCTGTATCAGCATCATCGGATTCAACCAGCTGTGATCATGCAGTACAGTAGCATTTACTGTTGAAAAATACTCATGTGTAAGTGGACCCACGCAGTTCAAACCTCTGTTGTTCAGGGGGTCAGCTGTGCTGCCAGAGGATCCTGACGCTGCTACGATGGTAACGACGACAGAACTGGATTCTAGTTTGGAGGACTTGAAACTTTAGTTTGAACCTCACAACTCCTCTGAGAAGTAAGCAGAGTATTATTTCATCTCTGGCAAAGTACAGGGGCAGAGGAGGGGGGAGGCCTCAGCAAGTTTAAGTGACTTTGCCCACATTTCCCCTGAAACCGCAGAGCCGGGACTGGAACCCAGGTCTTCTAACCCCAAGGCAGGGCTTCAGTCCATTGTCACCCACCTCCCCGTTCATAATTGTGACATGCCCGTGTTACCTGCTGTCGGTAAGGAGTAACATCAGTTCTCTCAGTCCTTGCTGCTTATTCTGTCCCAGTAATTCATTACGAGTGGTCAGTGGTAGTTTTCCCAACATATGAACTTGTGAGCTTGGCATGTTAGTTTAATTAGCATAACAGGAAAAGCAGTCACACATCGTATATTCTTTAGCACTTCACAAACTCGAATCTAAATCTCTAACACCCAGAGTAATGATTAGCTCATAACCAGCCCCATCTCCATTCCAAGGCTAAACCATGAATATTTTATCTAGTTATTTTTCCTAAGGACATCAGCCATTCACTTATTATTGCCTTCTGGAAATTACACATAATATGAAACTGAGGTCATCAAACTAGTTAAAACTTTAAATTATATGGTGATGGAATCAGCCATAAAAGTGCACAAAGATCATTTAACGCAGGCAGGCTACTGCCCACAGGGAAGGGCAACAACTCACAGTGGAGTAGAAATCTGCCTTGTTCTAAGTTCTTTTCTGAGAAGCTGTATTTCCTATTTCAGCTCTGAGCACCGTAACGGTTAACACAGTCGGCATGAGAAGGGGGAAGAGAGAGAATACAATTATCTTACCCATTCCTACCCCCCATAAACTGCAATGTCTCCAGAAAGCTTCGGCTACCTTTCTGCGGGAATGTGGTCCTTTGTACTTGCCAGCAGTCTTTGGGATGCTGTTTCTGAGCTGTCAGTGAAGCACCTCACATCACAGTGGGGGTGGGGAAGAGGAGGGAAGCACTGTGAATCAAGCTGCCTGCCTGACGGTGCAAGGAAAGGGGCTGTGGCCACCAGCCCTGGGGAAGCTGAGGAAAACAGCCAGGCGCTACCATGAGCACATGGGTCTCAGATCAGAACTGCAAGATCACCCACAAAGGAACCTCCAACAGCTGCTCCCAGAAAACTCATTCCAGGTGAAAGGTCTCTTTCCAGGCTCTGTTATTACTTGTCTAAACCTAATAAATCATATTTTACTCTCAGCATACAGGGAGAAGGTCTCATCTGCATCCTGATTAACAATGCCACATTAATAAAATGTGGATCCATTAATTCAAATAAATATTTAAGCACCAAGGTGGCAGGTGCCAGGACAGATACATGGACAAGTAAGACATGGTTCCTAGACCTCAGAGGCACCAAGTCAAGTGGACCTGCACTTCCCAATGCTGGCCCATCTCTCCTCAGCCCTCTGGGATCATACATAGTGCCTTTGCTGTGAGTATATATTAAACCATCTGTGAGACCCGCTGGTGTTATAGGGATGGCAATAGAGATCCTCCTTAAAGAGATGTCAGAACAGTGGCATAACGAGCCAGACCCTGAATATTCCCTGGCTAGCCTATGCCCACCACAGAGCTTGACTAACACAGGTAACGGGCCGTCAATATCAACGGGAATGGAAAACGATCAATCATATTTACCAAACATTCTAGGTCTGAATATAACACGATGACATGGGAGAGGGGAAAGAGCAGTTGGGCAGGGCCACGTCATCTGGGTTCTAATCTCCGGCACAGAACTGTGACCCTCATCAAGTCCCTGCTTCACTTCTCAGTGAGGCTCACTACATTTATTTCTGCTGACCCCTGGTATATCACTGTCTTTCCTTTAAAAAGAAAATTAATATATTGCAGATTTTCTTCTTAAGTACAGAGGAGTTAAAGCAGACATCCATATCTCCAAAACTCAGTTAACGTTTTATAGCCTATTCCTACTCACCTTGGATTTTTTAAAACAAATTTAATGTTACTGTTGAGGGTTCCTTCCCCCTGCAATTGCCCCCACTCTAACCCCCAAAGGATAGCCATTATCTTGACAGTGGAGCGATGCCCTCACAACCATGTCAGTACACCAGGACCACATAAATATGTAGCCAGAAATGCACAATATTGGGGGCTAGATATTTTAGATAAATGGTAGCATATACTAAATACTCCATAATTTTATTTTTTCTACTCACCACTGATATCTATCCTTGTTGATACAAGTAGATCTGGTTCACTCATTTCAGTATTCCACTGCGTGTGTACCATTATCTAC
Source organism: Phocoena sinus (assembly GCF_008692025.1). Classification (NCBI taxonomy): domain Eukaryota; kingdom Metazoa; phylum Chordata; class Mammalia; order Artiodactyla; family Phocoenidae; genus Phocoena; species Phocoena sinus. Next base: position 23,753,710 of record NC_045776.1, on the reverse strand, counting down.
CCACTCTCCTATTGGTGGGCCTACACAAGTGTTCATTCACATACTAACTCATCAAGTATTACCCAGTGTCTACTGTGTGTGCCATATACTAGGCAGGCACTGGAGACTTAAAAAGAAACAACATAATTTTCACATCCGTGTCAAAGATAAAGAGCTCCCTTGTGGAAATGCAAAGGTTGGAGGAATCCCACGGACTATGCCAGCAGTCAGCTGGATATTTATGTCTAGAGCTCAAGGAGGGAGCAAAGGCTCAAGAATTAGCCTAGAGGGCTTTCCTGGTGGGGTAGTGGTTAAGAATCCACCTGCCAATGCGCGAGACACGGGTTCGAGCCCTGGTCTGGGAAGATCCCACATGCTGCAGAGCAACTAAGCCCATGCGCCACAACTACTGAAGCCCACGCGCCTAGAGCCCGGGAGCCACAACTACTGAGCCCACGAGCCCATGAACCACAACTACTGAAGCCCGTGTGCCTAGAGCCCGTGCTCCGCAACAAGAGAAGCCACCGCAACGAGAAGCCCGCACGCTGCAAGGAAGAGCAGCCCCCACTTGCCGCAACTAGAGAAAGCCTGAGAGCAGCAACAAAGACCCAAAGCAGCCAAAAATAAATTTAGAAAATAAAAATAAATCATACCCTAGAAATAGTCTATTAAAAAAAAATGAGCCTAGAAGTCTTATGCTTACAGGTGGAAGATGAAGCCACGAGAGCAGATGAGCTGGAGAGGGCACTCATGTGACTCAACCCACACAAACATGAGATGAAAATAGACTATTGTTTTTATGCCATTAAATATTGGGGTGGCTTGTATGCAGCAACAGATAACCGAACACAAAATCGCTCTACCAATATCCCCAAATTAGACGGACTGGGAATAGTGGGCCTCTATAGCAGATCATGCAAGATATCCACAATGACAGCACAGCTGGCACATCTGTGTGTGTGACAGCTGTGAACAATACAACAATCAGGCAGAGACGTTACCCAACACCATACAATCTTGTGGGCAGGGACACATCTTAGCATTTAGCTTTCTCCCCACATCCTGAGAGAGCTTCCTTAATCTACAGCTGGGTAGGATTCTGATGTTTCCAAACGATTGCCTCTTTACACCCCACAGCTTTCCCGGGAAACTCCCTTTGATAAAAAGACATCTTAGAGACTGCATTATAAAACAGAATGTTAACAGAATCATATTATGCTTGTCTGCATGTATCCACCATCTATACACACATCAGCAAAACCCACCAAATGAATATGTAAGTAGAGCAACAAAGAGGCCCCCGGTGTTTACTAGTCAGGATAAGTATGGAGATGCCAGTTCTGATTCACGAGGCACCTTTTCTCAGGAGGTAAGGCCTCTTGTGTGGAAAGCACAGCTGATGTTAGGTGCAGAAAAACCAAGATGAGAAGGGCCTGGCACTCTGCCCTCTCTCCAGGGGAGAGGAGAAAAACTTCCTCAGTAACCAACAATACAAAGGAGAAAATACCAAGGGCCACAAGAGCAGGGTGGGCTGGATGCCACCAGGCTCAGAGGTGGCAGGGATTCTGTTAGCTGGAAAGATAAGACTTATGGAAGTACTGACATTTGAGCAAAGCTCTGAAGGGCATGCAAGATTTGAACACGCAGAGACAGGGACTACCAGGAAGAGACCCACATGTAGGACACACAGCAAGCTGTGTGGGTGAGGGGGCACCTGCAGCAAGGCTGGCTGTGGACTGGGTGTGCAGAGAAAGGCAGAAGGAAAAGGCTGGGAAGTCAGGATTGTAGCGGACCGTGGAGGAACCCAGAACACCTTTCCAGGGGCGGAGGAATTCAAGCTTTAGGAACCTACTGAAAGTTTCTGAACCAGATAAAGGTGATATCAGAACTGAGCCTCAGAAAACTTCACTTGGCAGATATGTAGGGAACAGCTACCACACACATCAGAAAAATAAGTGATGTGAGTCCATGTATCACCACCACAGACACTGCTTAAACACAGGTGGCCACACCGGTGAAACCACATAGGCGAAATACTTTTCAGGTGACTAAAATCTTTTTTTGTTTAATTTTATTTACTTTTGGCTGTGTTGGGTCTTCGTTGCTATGTGCAGGCTTTCTCTAGTTGTGGCAAGCAGGGGCTACTCTTTGTTGCGGTGCACAGGCTTTTCATTGCAGTGGCTTCTCTTGTTGCGGAGCACGGGCTCTAGGCACACGGGCTTCAGTAGTTGTGGCACGTGGGCTCAGTAGTTGCGGCACACGGGCTTAGCTGCTCTGCGGCATGTGGGATCTTCCCAGACCAGGGCTCGAACCCGTGTCCCCTCATCAGCAGGCGGATTCTTAACCACTGCACCACCAGGGAAGCCTTGACTAAAATCTTTAAAACAAAAATTGTGTTCCTTTCTGTGTAACACCAGGTTAGCTAATTAGGAATAAAATAGAACAGTGAATTTTTTTAATCTACAGTTTTACATATCCTCTCGCATAACCCTTTAGTCCTGCCCCTCTTCAAAGACCAGCTCGAGCCTGTACTTCAGAAATTACTAAATTCCTCCAATTGTCTGGATTATGCATTTGAGCACATTGCCATTTAAAATGCATGGATTCACGTATGTATAATTTATATCCCCCCATCTTCCAAAAATGATTTGTAGCAAAGTAATTCATTTCCTACTGTCTTTTCCAGTCATTGTTTTGCACATCTATCTTATCTGCATGATAAACTTTTGAAGAAGCATTGTGTATTATACATCTTTGGTTCTTCCAAAATCCTCAGTCCATTGGAGGCATATGCTAGTGCCTGACAGATCTTGTTGATTGATTTCTATTGCTCCCTTCTTGGTAATATCATTTGGGAGAAAAAGTCTCTCTAAAATGTCCATTATTCCTGGCTAATCTTTACTATTCCTGTCCATTACACTAGCAAAAGCAATCTTCCAGAAGGCATACCAGTTTCCTTTTTAAGTACTAGTTTTTAGAGTTTATCAAAAGCTCAAGTTATAGGAACCCTTATTCAAGTGTTAGAAATATAAAAAGCAAACCAAAGTTTCTCCTCTGAAGGAAACTAACTAAGGGTGTTCATGGAAGACAGACTTCAGGTCTGCCCACGAGAACGAACCCATTGCTTGCTGACAGGGTGATACAGACTGAATGTTTGTGTCTTTCCAGAATTCATTATGTTGAAACCTAATTCCCAGTGTGATGGTGTTTGGAGGTGGGGTCTTTGGAAGGTGACCGGGTCATGAGGGTGGAGCCCCCATGAACAGGATCGGTGCCCTTATAAGGGGCTGAAGAGCCCAGAGTTCTCCCCTTCCAACATCTGAGGACACAGAGAGAAGATGGCTATCCATGAAACAGGAAGCACCCCTGACCAGACACTGAATCTGCCAGTGCCTTGATCATGGACTCACAGCCTCCACAAGGAGAAATACATTCCTGTTGTTTAAAAGCCGCTTAATCTACGGTGTTCTATTACAATAGCCCAAATGGACAGGGAATCCAGGAAACAACAGCTGTGGGATGTTACCTAACATGCCTTATTGCGTTTGTCTCCACATCAATCTAGAATTCAACAACCAACATTCATAAGCTCTATAGCCAGCATTTACAGGAAGCCAGGAAATCACCACCACCCCACCACGGGTGGGTTGCTGTTCCTGCTACTGATGCTGCCCCTTCCTTTTTTATCCTTCTTTTAAGGCAATTTTCTTAAACCAAGATTTCAAAATGTAATGTTTAAAATCAAAGCAGAATAGTTTCCTAGCCTCTTAGGTACCAAAGTCTTCCTACAACTGACCTGGCCCGTGTTACAATGCAACACAGCGGGGCTACTACCTCTTGGATCCATTTAGGGAGAACCTCATTGTATCGCCACTTCACTTACAACATGGTCCCACAACCTCCTGTAGCATTAAGTGAGAGTTTTCTTTATCAATATTCAAACAAGCTGTATTCTAAGTTCTAAGTCTGGAACTCAGAATTCACTTTTTCCATAGAAACCATCCTAGAAGTGATAAGTTCCCAGGACATCTCACACAGCCGATATACCCAAAATATAGAAAACATGTTTCTATGAGGAAGTGCATTCAAATCACATATCAGCAGGTGTTCTTGGGTATCTCTGTGCCACCAGGATAAGGGAATTCTTAGTAAGGGCTTCACCTGTGCATGTGGGTACACTGCAGTCACTCACCACTTGGACAAAGAAAACTCGACAAAGTCCTATCCTATCATTCAAATGCACTGGAGGTTTAAAAAGGAATTGTTAAATATCTGGCAGCCCAACTTACAGCAGCTCTGATTGATCAATGAGTATTTAGTATATAAATGTTGTGCGTTCCCCTCCTACCCACAGGTTGATAGAAGCTCCCGCCTCCCAAGTTCTTTAGCACTTTATAGATAAAGTCTCCTAGTACATTTACAGATTTTACTCATATTCAACTTATTTTCATACCCATCCTTGTATTCTTGGTAATTCCGTCACCACCACAAGTACTAAAAAGCTATCATTACCATTTATAGATAGCACTTCCTAGTAGTCAGCATACACGAATCTTATCCCTTAATCCTTACAACCACCCCATGAAATGGGTAGACTCAGAAGTTAAGGGATGTACCTAAAACAAAAAGCAACTGGTAGCCCCCAGACTGGGAGGGTTCAAATCTGGTTCCTATTTTGCCTTCTTTCCATCACTCCAGGCTGCTTCTCTCCTTGTGCAGGAGGCTCTCGGGGTACACAGGCAGCCATCTGTTTATCAAATGAGCCCCATGCCCAAGGGCCACCTGACTTATCACCGCACCCTGTTACCCACAGCTGAGTACCCCCAACCCCAACTTCTGTTCGGTGACTGCTTGCAGTTTCTGCAGATTTGAACTCCCATTTACACACAGGTTTGTACCGAAATTTTCCCAAACCCTTTAATACTAACACACTAAAAGGAAAAAATGGGGGAAATGGGACTACAAAAGTCAAGGGTTTGGCCAAGGGGGTGAGGATGTACTGAGGCCATCCTCAAAAGTCTAGGAGAAACAGGGGATCTGGTCAGGTCAGCCCCATCAGGAGCTGTCACTGGAATTATAGCCAAGCCCTCTACCAGTGGACTTGGGCTATTTTGGGCCTGTTACTTCATAAGATTCTAGCATCTGCTATGCTTCTTCAGGTTTCTAATTTCAGCTGCAAAGACAGAGCCCAGGAAATGAGGCAGACACGTCTAAGGGCCTGCAGAAACAAAGAGAAGAATCCAAATGAATAACTGCCTGCCTAAAGGGATTTCAAATAAGAGGCTCAAAAGATGGAAAGAAAAATCAGAAGAGGGAAATGACAGACAAGAAAACCACAGTAGCAGAGACACAGCCCTAAGCTGAAATTCAAAAGAATCATGAAACCAAGAAACAGTGACGGGAGAGGCATTAAAAGGGATGACTGAGTCCTGCATTTGAAAAATGAGTAGAGGACTCTAGAAAGGTTAAGTGACAAACCCAAGGTCACACATCTTAAAGGGGAAGGGAGATTAGCGTGGGGAGCTCCTGCCTCTGGGCACTTGTTCTAACAAACCTCAGGAAAGCAGGATGCGTTTGAAACCCACGACTTTGGCTGAGTCAGTTTTTAACGAAAAAGCACCCTGTCTGCTCAAAGATCCTTATAAAAGGGTTATAAAGGTGCCATGGAAACCATGAGGTTCCTGGAAGAGGCTGGTCAAATGCTTAGCTGGACCATAACTCTCAGGTTTTCCAAAAGGGGGATATTCAATTTCCTAAAAAGCCGCTGTAATGAATGAACGCCTCTGACATACAGGAGCTCAAAGTGAAATTAATGAGGGGAAGAAATGATGCTTTAATAAGTAGGAACAGAACACATCAAGTAGATACTCTAATATTAGTTAACTTACTGCATCACTGAATAAATATCAAGACTGTTGGGCTCCAAAAATACTTGAAGAATTTCAAAGCCTAAATAAGCATGACATAAAATTCAAAATCCATAAAGGAAAAAGACAGACAGATTTGACACCATTCTTTTTAAAGACTCTCCATAAACAAATTTAAAAACAAATGACAGATAAGAAACATTCACAAGGGACTTCCCTGGTGGTCCAGTGGTTAAGACTCCGTGCTCCCACTGCAGGGGGCCCGGGTTCGCTCCCTGGTCAGGGAAGTAGATCGCATGCTGCAACTAAGCCCTGCCGCAGCCAAATAAATAAATGAATATTAAAAAAAAATTCTCAAATGTACAAAGAAAGGTTTAATACCTTATTCTCAAAGCTCCTATAAATCAGGAACAAAACATTAACAACCTATCAATAGACAATTCAAAGAAATTCAAAGAGCCAGTCCACATACGAAAAGATGCTCAACCTCACTCATGATTCAAGGAATGACCATTAAACAGAAGGATACCATTTTTTAACCTAAAAGTTTTTGCAAAATATTAAAAGACGTGTAATGTCAAGAGGTAAGGAAACAGGCACAGTCACGCAGCACACAGAACAGCAAAATGGATTAAACCTGGAGGGCAACTTGACCTCGTCACGTCAAGTCTAGGAGTTCTCTCCTACAAAAACACTAGCCTGATGATGAAGTCAATAAATAGGGATATTAACTGCACCATGGTTTATAATAGTACAAATTGAGAATTGGCCTAAATTTCCATCAACCATGGGGTGGAAACATATTGTACAGTCATCCATGTGAATCCTGTAGTAACTAAGATGTAGTAGTAGACGAATACGTACGATTTGGAAAGATAATCAAGGTATATTAAATGAAAAAGTCACAAAACGTATACAGTATGATGCTTATTTTGTTAAAAAACAAACAAACAAAAACATGGATCTCTGGATACGTGGTTTGTGTATGCAAAAGGCTAGTCTGGAAAGTTTACAACAAAACCTAACAGTTTATCTCCAAGCAGGTGGGATTAGAAGAAGGAAGGAGGAAACGTGTTAAGGGGAAGAGTGGTAAGATTAGGAATGACCCTGATTCTCTCTATTGTTTCCTGCATCTTCCTAATTTTCTATAATACTCGAGTTCTTTTGTAGTCAAAAGGAATTTAATGAAAACACTAAAGATTTCATAATGAAATAAAGAGAAAAGGGTAGTTCATTCTGAAGGGAAGGGAGAAGCCATCTAGGAGAAAACTACAGAGCTAACCCTCAATCTATACCACTGTCCCATGGGAACATTTATCAAAAAAAAAAAAAAAAAACCTCTATGCAGATCAGCGTTGTCTTCATCTAAGATTTAACACAGACTGAGTACTCTGGTGTTCTTAGAATTCTTCATCCACACACCTGGTATGTAACACACAACGCCCATGATGGGGTACTGACTCTTTCTATAACTATTAGGCTACCAAAAACTGAAGCTAGGACCTGTTGTCTGTGAACCTGTCCAGTAATAAAAAACCTGTCAGGTTTTTTTCTTTAACATCTTTACTGGAGTATAATTGCTTTACAATGGTGTGTTAGTTTCTGCTTTATAACAAAGTGAATCAGCTATACATATACATACATCCCCATATCTCCTCCCTCTTGTGTCCCCTCCCTCTCACCCTCCCTATCCCACCCTTCTAGGTGGCCACAAAGCACCAAGCTGATCTCCCTGTGCTATGTGGCTGCTTCCCACTAGCTACTTTACATTTGGTAGTGTATATATGTCCATGCCACTCTCTCACTTCGTCCCAGCTTACCCTTCCCCCTCCCAGGGTAAACCTGTCAGTTTTAAACACTTTGTACACAACATTTCTAACCGCAGGACCCTCTGGAGTGTACCCATTTCAAAAACTGTGCTCCCACTAAACTATCTTCTACTATCATGGTCTGCCTGACAAAGCCATTTATCCTTTGGAGAAGGATGCCATGGCATGGCCAGTAATTCCACCTGTGAAACAGAAGCAGGAGTAATTATGGGTTGGCCAAAAGTGCCTGCAGTTTTTTAGTAAAAATAAAAGACACATTTTTCATTTTCAACAAGAACTTTATTCAACAACATGTCCACCCTTTCGTTCCACTAGCCTCTGCCATTTTTCAGGCAACTTCATAATACCATCTTTCCAAAACTGTTTATCTTTTTGAGCAAAGAACTGTTCCAGGTGCCTGTTACAGTCTTCCAGGGAATTGAAATTTTTTCCATTAGGAGAATTTTGTAGAGACCTAAATAAATGGAAATCCAAAGGTGCAATGTCTGGTGAATACAGCAGATGAATCCGAACTTCCCAGCCAAGCTGTAACAGTTTTTGCCCGGTCATCAAAGGAACATCCGGTCTTACGTTATCCTGATGGAAGATTATGTGTTTTCTGTTGACTAATTCTGGACGTTTTTTGTCGAGTGCTGCTTTCAGTTGGTCTCACTGGAAGCAGTGCTTGTTGGAATTAATCCTTTGGTTTTCCGGAAGGAGCTCATAACAGAGGATTCCCTTCCAATCCCACCATATACACATCACCACCTTCTTTGGATGAAGACCGGCCTTTGCTGTGGTTGGTGGTGGTTCCTTTCGCTTGCCCCATGATCACTTACGTTCCACATTATTGTACAGTATCCACTTTTCATCACCCATCACAATTTGTTTTAAAAATGGAACGTTTAAGTAAAGAATCGCATGCGGAAATACGGTCAAGAAGGTTTTTTTCGCTTAACTTAAGTGGAACCCAAACATCAAAGCGGTGAACATAACCAAGCTGGTGCAAATGATTTTCAACGCTTGATTGGGATATTTTGAGTATGTTGGCTATTTCCCGCGTGGTATAACGTTGACTGTTCTCAATTAATGTCTCGATTTGATTGCTATCAACTTCAACTGGTCTACCCGATTGTGGAGCGTCGTCCAGAGAGAAATCTCCAGCATGAAACTTCACAAACCACTTTTGACACATTCGATCAGTCACATAACCTTCTCCACACACTGCACAAATCTTTTGCATTTCAGTTGCGTTTTTACCTTTCTTGAAATAATAAAGCATAATATGCCAAAAATGTTGCTTTTTTCTTCTACCTTCAATATTAAAATGGCTACACAAAAATTCACCAATTTTGATGTCTTTTTTTAAATGCATGCTAATGTGACAACTGTCACATACAATCTAACAAAATTGTTTCAAATGAAGTTAAAGACAACTAAGTGCTACTAGAGCCATCTTACAGAAAAAAACGAGCAAACCTTTTGGCCCACCCCGTACTTGCGTTTTCCTCCTCAGCACACCAGGGCCTGTAGTTAACCCATGAAATAAAGGGAGTGAAGCAAGATCTTGAAAGTAAAAAGGCTAAAAGCAGCTTTATCACAGTGCCATTTCTGATTCTCCACCCAACACTTGGTACTGGCTTCCATGATGAAGGAGGCAAGTGCACTGGGCTCCATGAGTGAGAGGGGCGCTGTCTTCATACAGGTGGTGGGTCTGCACCAAGCCATGGACACACCCATGCCCAGACCTCCTTGTGAATAAGGACCAGCATCTGCGAGGCTGGCTGGCCTTGGGGAAACGGAGCCTATGAACACTGAACAGAAGGGCATGAACCCCGGGGCCTAGGCTGACCAATCCCTTACTCTGACCACCCGTACGAGGAGTGTCCACAGTTCAGGGGGCCTCGTGTGCAAACACACCCACCAGAACTTACTCATCCAGATGTGAGTCACGTCATTCAAAGTAGTTTTCCAAGAGCCTGAACAATGGCTGTTACGGTTCCTACATGAACCACCTTCACGGGCTGTTGGTTTTCACATATCCTCAGGGGTCAAAGTGTGTTCCATCTTTAGTGAGAATGGAATTACTTGAAAGTAAGGTGTGAGTCAGTCCCAAATTTAGGAAACAAGATAGGACAGTATCACCCACCTCCCACTTCTAATTACTTCTGGCTACTCTCCTGGTCACCAAGCTCAGAACCTTGGGAAAAACTTTCTTCTGCCTCATCTCCCGACGTCTAACTAAGACGACCAAGTAATTTACTACCCAAACTGGGACACTTCTAAGAGTGAAAGGAAGCCCTTTTAATATTAGGTTGGTGCATATGAAATGGCCGCCTAGGATCATTTCTGACCTACAGAAAGGCAGCTCCATATGATTCATCTATGCCAGGTCAATAGGCATAAACCGTGCATCTCTGGTGCAAACAAGGACATATGGTCACCCAGCACCTAAGCTGTCACCAAACCCTTTCCCACCTGCTTCCCACACCAACCCTTTCCCTTTCCCCATTTGAATCATCTTGGTTCAGGCATTCTTTGCCTTTAAACTTAGGATGCTAAGTGCTATGGTCTCCTTGCCTTCAAGTCTCTCTCCTCTCCAACCCATCCTACCAATAGCTAGGAGATCCCCCTTCCTAAAACACAGGTCTGGCCTTTCACTCCTTGTTTGAGAAGGATCAATGGTTCCCAGAGCATCTTTCAGGCTGTTATTCAAGGCCTTTGGTGCTCTCTGGCCACTGTCTCCACTCTCTCCTTTGTTCAGTCTGACCTTTATGAGATGCCCACTTCCCCAGCATCATCCCCACTTCTATATGAGTGTAAGTCCTTTGCCTCTGGCCTCGTTCACACTGAATATCCCTAAAAATTGACACACACACACACACACACACACCCGCACCCTGCCTTGCATTCCCACTTCCTGTCCTGTTCCCACCTCCTCTCCTCAGTCTCTAACTTCCCACTCGCCCAGGGGCCCAACACTGGATTCTATGCTGGCTCCTCAGTTTGGCCACAATATACCCCCCATCTCTGACCAACATCTGCTCTCAGATGCTCTGGGAGACCCCTGCTGAGCCAGCCCAGACCCTGAAGCCTCACCTGGCACCCACCCACGGGGGCCGGGGGCCGGTGTGATGAGGAACTGTCACTGCACATGCAGTCAGCCAGTCCAATGGAATTATCCCATTTCCCGAGCAAGCCCTGGACTTTCTGGTTGTTGGTATGGTTCCCTCTTCCTGGAATGCCCCTCCCTCCCTTATCTTATCCTCCTGAAATCCTCCCCATTCTTCATGACTTCAGCCTTCTCTGACTTTCCTCCCACACCCATTCCACACAGATGAACCTCTTGAATCCATGTCGCCTCCCTCATCACATGCCAATGCATCCCGCTTGTCCCAGGGCTGCCCATACACTTATATCAACCAGACTGTAGGCTCCACAAAAGCAGCCAGAACCATTCTTTTGATTCTCAGACCTACTGCACTACCTGGCTCACCGAAAGTGCTCAATGAAGACTTATTTAGTTGTACTGATGAAATGTGTTTGGTCCATGTGTAAATTATAAGATGGCTTGAACGCCATTAGAACTTCCAAAACTTCCTGAGCAACAGCCGCATGGTTAGAATAGTCCTAAAATGACTTCACTCGGCAATAAAACTTGTAACATGTAAATTCTGACATATTTGTAAAAAAATCATTCATCACTTTATAGCAGCAGAATATAGGGCTTATTTTCCAGGCAATAAGCATGATGGATTTGAAGATGTAACAGGCACAAAGTTTTAGGTTCCAAATTAGGCAGCATGAAATGACACAAGCCAGTGGTCAGGGAGGGAGAGTAAAACTCCAACACAAGTCCTAAGCCTTGAAATGTCTAGAGGCAAACCCCTGACAGCTCATGAAGCAGCCGCAGGTGCCAAAGGACTCAACGTCAACAAAGAAACCAGGGCAGTAGATCACAGGCCCTGGTGAAACTGAGATTCAAGTGAAACTGAGATGGGGCAGTGAAAGAAACATGAAACTGAAGACAGCACAACCTGGGATTGGCAAAGGAAAGTCAGCAGCCACCGAAACTGATACTCAATCCTCAACAAAGGGGAAACTACATACAGTTTTTGCCTAAGAGGCTAGAGGTGTGAGCCAGGAAAGGACAAGACTAACCAGCCCCACTGAAGTCCAGGCAAGAGACTACCTGTCAAGATCAGAATAAATGATTCCCTGCAAAATTAATGAACACTTCCTCCACAATGTAATTTGCTTATTATAGCTAACATTCTCCATCGAGCAAGTCAGTTTGTGTGTTTACCTAGAGTTATACTTTAATAGTCAATATTCAGAGTTGTAGAGACACTACATTGCTTAAAATCAGTTGTTTCTTTCATTACTGCTCAAACTGTTTAAGGGCCAAGGTGTCAAGCAGCAGTTGTTGCTTTGGAGAACAGGCTCCAAAGCTAGTTGCCACATTCTCTGGATTCCAATTAAAGTATAACATTCATATCACACGTCCCGAAGACCCCATCGAAATCAATATTAAAATATGGACCAAGTACCAAGCTAGCTATCATCATAAAGAAAACACAGATAAAGGGGAAAAACCATCCCTCACTTCAAGCAGCTTATAAACTACAACTCAATTCTGAAAAACAGTTAAGCCTCCGACAGTGTGGGTACAGGCTGGAAGTGTGACGGGGTGGGGTTGATTAACTGGAAAAGGCTGCCAGAGGTGGTGCGATTTAAACAGAAGGAAAGGGCCAAACACTTAGAAACGGGAGTAAACCAATGAAGACCGTGGTAACGTAAGGCAGACAATGTAGTAAGCTCTCCTGGATGATCAGTGCAGTAACTCTCAACTACCTGCTCCTGCAGCACAGGTAACTCAGGTACCAACAGAAGTCAGCTGAGGAATGGCTCAGGGAAGAGATCTTCACCAGAGAGGAGCAGGTCAGAACATGGAACCCGACCCACACAGGCCCTGCAACTAAAGACGAAAAACCCCGAGGACACCGAGGCCATCTGCCCCCTAAGTACCTCCCTCAGCACCCAACTGACCGTCAGTATTATACGCCTTTATCCTCCGCTGAATGAATGTGAAGAATAGATAGCAGTGACCTCTAGAGCAGAGTGACCCTTAGGAACTGCTTAGGCTTGAAACACAACTTTTCCATTTTGTTTGCATTTAACCCACCTTCTCTAACCATGGATGCAATACACATTCCAGCATGTCTAAACCTGGAGTTCCTTAATGAAGTTTGAAGTCGCACATTTCCAACTTAAGACATTTTCTATGTCCTTATCTTTTGTACCTAATGGTCAGAAGAAAAACAATTGAAATATGGGGAGGAAAAAGAAAACCTACCTGAAACAGAAAATGCATGTCAGGCAATAGTGGGAAATGGGTTTGGACAGGTCGGTAAGGCAGATTTGGGAGGCTTCTCAGCACTAGAGGCTGTCAGAGGCTCGAGAACAGATCAGTGACATGTGAAGACCATGCTTCAGGACTGGTTGTCCAGCAACAGTGATACACACAGAAGAGGCCAAGGGAGACATGAGAGAACAGCAGCTTGACAAGGTGTCTGAGTTTCCTTCCACTTCCGAAGTCCTGGCTTAGATACAGAGTCAGCAGCCTTGCCTCTTAGGTGAGTAAAATGCAGGTGACTCGGGATTCTCACCTCCAAGGGTTCATCCCAGAACACAACGACCTTACCCTAAGTGAGAAGGTCTCAACCACGGGTGACTTTTTTTTTTTTTTTTTTGCGGTACGCGGGCCTCTCATTGTTGTGGTCTCTCCCGTTGCGGAGCATAGGCTCCGGACGCGCAGGCTCAGTGGCCATGGCTCACGGGCCCAGCCGCTCCGCGGCATGTGGGATCTCCCAGGACCGGGGCACGAACCCGTGTCCCCTGCATTGGCAGGTGGACTCTCAACCACTGCGCCACCAGGGAAGCCCCCTACAGACATTTTTGGCTGAGCTTTGAGCTGCTTTTAAGTGGTGGGTTGGAGCTGCACATCCTTTCAGCAATTGCCCCTATGTGTATTCGCAGAACAGTTAGCTGAGGAATACAAGATATCTTGCAGTTAATTTTCCCCTGCAAACCCAACTTGGTTCACTGATGCTAATGGGCCTCCAACACTGGACACATTAATGTTAATCCTCTACCAAAAGGTCTAACTAAATACTGACAAGTATTCAACAGGGCCCCATGTGCCTGCCATGAGCTCCTTGGGCTGGTTGAAGACACTGGACATAGGGCCAGGGCTCCATAGTCCACACAGGCCCTCAGTGTCCTAAGCCCACCTTGAGGGATTCACCACCCATAACCCAGTGGTTGTCTCCCAAACTCAGAGCCAAGATTCACGGCCCAGATGTTTTAGCAAAGCCCTGGCTGGGAACTTAAGGAAGAACATAAAACCACACGCAGGTGTGGTCCAATGACAGCAAGGGAGGAGCAAGTGTTCTCTTGTACATTAGCACATGTTTGGATATTCACTAGAGTAAATTCTTAAATGACGAATTCAGTTTCACTTTGTCATGGTTAAAGCGAAGTGTTTTATGTGACATAAGCTTCTGCTAAATCAGGATCTTGTTTTCTCCCGAGCTGCCACACTGAAGACAGTGATGCACGATGCCACTCACGTGGGGGCTTGAGGGAATGCCTTTTCACACACGGGAATCCCGGCTTCACTGAGCATCTCTGAAGCGTTAACTACCGTGCAGCAGTATGCCCACTGACAAGAAAACTTCAGCTACCGTACACAGAGCTATCCTTAAATTATGTCCCAATAGGAAAAGGCATGCATAGTATGAAAGGTGCCTACCACCCTCTCCACCTAGTTCCTCACTCTTCCCCCAAAGCACATAATACCAACTGGTTAGATCCAGGACACTGACTACTACTAGGACATGGTCACTGGCAGCCTAAGGTGACACACGGTGCTTCTCCCTTCTCTTCACCTTCTCTCCTCCAGGTCCAGGGATCAGCAAAACTGAACCGGAGATAAAGGCTCCTCAATGTCAGGCCCTCTCTGTGCTCTCCCTCCTGTCTTTGCTTTGCAGGGGACACAACCAGAGCATGGTAAGACCCCTAGACACGGATGTGGCTCAGGTGAGCTGAGGCCATTTCCACCACCCAAAACACTGCAATGCTCCAACCCAGAACTCTGCTTTGGAAGGCACTGGGCTTGGGGCCAATCAAAATCTAGTGGAACTTTGTTTAGTATTTGGCAATTGTTCCTTAAGAGGGTCCCAGGGAAGAGTACAGGTGCTTACGAGGCAGTAGTCAGGCATCCTTGAGTCCCTGACCATATCATCTCTGTAGCATGCAATCTTCACTTTAAGTCCTAAGGCAATCTTGACTGCCACAAACTACAGTTTTTTTTTTTTTAAAGTAACTTAAAAAACCACTCCCCCAGTTTTAACATGGGGAAAGAAAGGCAGAATGTTCAGAGAGAACTCGCAGAAGGAATGTAACCCAGATGAAGAAGAGCCAGGTAACAAACCTTCCCAATGGTCCAGCTCTGCACAGACCCACTGAGAAGCTAGAGATGTAGAGATGGACGCATACTAGGAATACTAAGCCAGAGGGAGAGCCTGCAATTAGTAAGTGACCTTGATACAGGGCAAAGGCTGTTATAGCAGTAATCCAGTCCAGCATGGCTCAGAGGAATGGATCAGAAGCCGGCTATTCCAAGTATGGTTCACACACCAGAAGCAGCAGCAGCAACACCTGGGAGCTTCTTAAAAATGCAGAATCTCCAACCCAGACCCAATGGATGAGAATCTCCATTTTAAAATATCCCCAGGTGTTCTGCATGTACACTGTAGTTTGAGCTTTTCCCCAAACCACCAAGGCAAAAGAACTGCATGGGCCCATGCCAGCCCAGAATTTCTCAAAGGCCTTTCTTTCCTCTCCCCATTTTCTGCTTCAGCCCGTAAGAGTCTTTTCTGCCCTCTCCAGGGAGCAGTAAGGAGGCAGTCTTTTGTCTTACTTCACCCCAAACTCATTCCTCCCTCAAAGAAGAAGAGTAGTTAATCCAAAGGATTGGATGTTATCAGCAGGTGGAGTTATTACACTCTTGAAACAAACTCTGCCCTCTCTCCTTTCTCTCCTGCCCCACCCCTCCTTGTCTGCCTCTGCTCAGGACTGCAGGTTCACCTTGGGCCTCCTGTAAGCATCCTTTGGTTAGCAGACCACGTGGCCTGCTTTTGCAGACTCAGAGCCATCTTGGCATTTTGGCAACATCATGACCTCGACAACTTACCAACAGTCCTGAATCTGAGCGTAACAGAGTGCTGACTAGCCATTCCTGAAGCCACCCTCTCTAACTAGTTTTTGGTGTGGCTATTCTATCAGCCCAAACCACAGAGGCTGGGGAGACAAAGACTCTCTAGCTCAACCCTCCCTGGAAGTTACTGTCAGCATCTCACAGTCTTACTCTTATTCAAAATCCTTAAATCTCAATCCTTTTGGTTTTTTATAAAGATTCCAGTCAAACTCCTAACAACTCTTGCTAACATTATAACCAGATGGCCCTTTGAAATCTGGTGGGTCCTCACTAATAATTTGCCACCAGAGCATGGAGTTCCAAATGGGTAGAGCAACCAGGAAGCATCATTCTGGAATACGGTTTACATGTTATGTAGTAAGAATCTCCTTAGTTAAAAGTACCAGTTTTTTTTTTTTTAATTTGACTTAGTTTAGGTTGGCACCATGCAAAATTATAATTAAATTTTTCATCTTTGTGACGGTTCTTATCTTTCCTTGGATGAAGAATAATGCTCAAATAGGGTGGGAATCAGGAAAAAAGGCATTCTTGCGTTTCCTACAACAATGAAACAAGTTCCTCACTAATAATATCATTAATAACAATCAATTACAGACCACGCTCTCTTAAGCTTCAGTTAAGTAAACACCAATCTTTCACAGCCTTTCCCCAAGTTTAAAAATGATAACTCACACTCCTTGACACGGAACTTATTTCCATAACACTACAGTTTTGACCTTTTTACCTGGCCTCACAGGAGCATACTCCAATGGAAACCAGGTTACAACCAGAAAAAATGTTAAGGATACACAAGTAGTCTGCAGCTTCTGAACAGAGGCTGAGGGTCACTCCCCCTACTCCTCAGGGGACCACGCTCAGGCAAACAGGGATCAAGAACAGAGGTGGGCAGTAGCAGCCACCACACTCCAGGAAGGAGAGCCAATAGAAGGATTTCTCACCACATCAGGCTTTTTTTTTTTTTTTTTTTTTTTTAATTATTTATTTATTTATTTTTGGCTGCGTTGTGTCTTCATTGCTGTGCGAGGGCTTTCTCTAGTTGCGGCGAGCGGGGGCCACTCTTCATCGCGGTGCACGGGCCTCTCGCTGTCATGGCCTCTCTTGTTGCAGAGCACAAGCTCCAGATGCGCAGGCTCAGTAGTTGTGGCTCACGGGCCTAGTTGCTCCGCGGCATGTGGGATCCTCCCAGACCAGGGCTCGAACCCGTGTCCCCTGCATTAGCAGGCAGACTCTCAGCCACTGCGCCATCAGGGAAGCCCCACATCAGGCTTTTACGCTGGAGTCACAAGCACCAAGCAGGAGCACCTCCAAGAGACTCAGAGGCCCCTGATCTATGAGATCTATTCGAAACTCTCCATGGTAGTGGCATACTCTTAGGAGCATACGACTGTAGTAACCAAGCAGCACCTGAGCACCTAGTGCCTGCAGAAGGAAGAACAGAGGGTGAACGTATCAGACAAATAAGATCTGGAAAGAGAAAAGGAAAGAGGGCAACCCAGGTGACACACGGCTTTTGAATCCTACACCTAATGTGGAGATGGAGCTATTTGATGACACAGATGGTAAGAGGTGAAAATCAAGCCAACGTGGTGACAGGCTGCCATGTTATCAGCATGCCGGGCCTCTGCGGGGCCCTGGGGGTCAACTCTTTGATCCAGAGAGTGCACAGACAGATGTGGACTCCAAAAGTAGCATCTACCCTTATTGATCTTCTAACTGGAAGCAGATGGACAAGAGCCCCGCCAGAATGCACAGCAAACACTGGCAATCCCAGAACCACAAAAGGCCAGAGAAGCAGCACCTGTGGGCAGGCTGAGGCTCAGCTGGAGAGGCTGGAAGGCAGCATTCTGAGGACCACATACCAGGAGGACTCGAGGAGAGGGCGTACACAGGGATAGCTGGTAGTAGGAAGCAAAAACTTGTCTTCTGAGGTTTAGGAAAAGAACTGTTTCCCTACAGACTGAGGTGTGAAAAAAAAGCAGGAATTCAGACTAGGATGAGGCTGCATGACGAAACAAGACCAAGGCCGGTCACTACCACTTGGGCATAAATGAGAGGTGCACTGCATGGTAAGAAGCAGAGAAACAGCTGCTGGTCCCAGGGCGTGTCAGAGCTGGGCGGGCAGCCAGGATGGATGGTGGGATCTGGTGGGACCTGGAGGGACTCTCAGTTGTGAAGATCGAAAGAATGTTGGAGCCAGGATGTCATTACAACCTGGAGTCTCAAACCATTACTTTCCATCAACCAAAACAGTGTGGCTATAGAGCAAGGTCTCCTTAACCTTGAGCTCTGGACCAGCCACACAGAATCCCAGAAACATGAGAAAATACATCAATTAAGGACAAAGCCACCAAGTCACTTCCTTAAGTGCCACCCCGGCCCTCCCAGGCCAGCTCCTCCTGGTGACTCTGACAGGACAACAGAGCTCTAGGCTAACTCTCAAAGACTCTCATGAGCTGGCCCATTTTTATGTAGTCCACCCTAGTCACCCTCTCCAGCTGTTTCTTACAGACTCTCCGACTTCATCCTATTCAAAAATGAGCTCATCTCCTCCCACTCTGGAGCCCCAAGCCCCCCTTGCTTCTGTTCCCTGTCTCAGAGAGGGGTGCCATCCTCCCAGGAGCCCAGGTAAAAAGCCTCGACACTCTACTGACTACCCCTCTGCCTTGTTAATGCAAGCAGATCCTCAATTCTCCTGAATCTGTTCACCGTTTCTCTTCCCCCGCCACACCAATACCCCTGCTCAGGCGGCCCCTTTTCTCACTAGGGTTAAGCAGTGGACCCTTGGCCTTCAGCTTGGCCCCCACATCAATCCATCCTCCTTAGTGCAGCCAAAGTGATGTTTCAAAATATAAATCTCATCATTTCCCTCCGTTGCTCAGAACTCTTCAACGATCTCTCCACGGCTCTCAGGACCGAATTCTCGTGCATCTACAAGGTCTCTAACCATTTCCACCTTGGAAATAACACTAGTTTCGCTTCCCTGACTGCACCATGCTTTCTCTCCTGGGCCCCCCCTCTGCCTGGAATGCTCTCCCACCCCTTCCTCCCACTGTCTGGCTACTCCCACCTGCAGGTACTGCAGCCTGGGTTTCACTTCCCCCGAGAAACGGTCCAATTCCCAAACCTGAGGTATACATCCCTCCTCCTCCGCACTGCCCCTTTCGCAGGCCCCATGACCCCATGTTGTCAGTCAACATGTCTGCATCCGCCACTAAACGCAAGGCTGAGAAGGCAGAGCATCTTATTCACTGCCGCATCCTCAAGACCTAGGTTCACAGTACGAGCTCAAGGTCTGCTGTCAGACAAGTCTGTCTCCTCAGCTTCTCGTGGGTGAGGTGTGGTCCTGTAACCCTCCGTCTCCCCCACCCCATTCAGCAAGCCCTGGAGAAATGCTCGCTGACCAAGCCTCACTCTGCTGCCTTCACTGAGGGAGGATTCAAAGGGAGGAGAACATCCCACCCTAAACAGCCGAGCAGTGGGAACGAACCCATTATGGGAACCAAGGCTGCCCTGATTCTGAATCATGTACTTTTCACAGCTGGAGGTTACCTTGGAGATCACTGGGTTTGGGTTTCCTCAAACTCTAGGGTACTCCCAGGGCTCCAAGAACCACCCAAGACCAGAGGTATGGGGGCTCACACAACCCATCAGGCCACGACCTTCTTTCATCTTGAGCTTCACTTAAGATTGAGTTTGAGAAAGAGTTTCAATGCTAAAATTGGACAAGACCCCAAATTCAATTCCACCCCCTCAACTTACAGATACAAAACCGAAACACAAAGAGGTTCAGAGACTGGCTCTGGTCACACAGCTTTTTAGTGCCAGCAACCAGCCTCGGGATTCCAGCATTCCCTCCAGGTTTTCACGTACTTTTAAAATTGTGTATGCTAGAGCTCACACAGCATACACACACGTAGAGAATAACTATTAGGAAGTATCTGTGTAGCTACAGCCCCAGCCAAGAACACTAGTGCCCCTCCCTCTAAAGGCGAACCACTAACCCCTTTTCAAATAATTCCCACTTATGTAAGAATCTCTGAATGACAGAGCTGAGCTTTGTCTATAGCTGAACTGCACAGTTTGTATTGCTTTGTGTCTTGCTTCTTTGACTCTGCGTCAAGTGGGATCCACTCACGTTACTGTGTGTAGCTCAAGTTTGTTTTAGCTGTAGTGTGCTGGTCCACTGTATGAATACACCACAACGTGTTGGTCTATGTTAAATATTGAAGGGTATCTCTCCTGTGTTTTTTTTTTTTTTTTTTTTTTTTTTTTTTTTGCGGTACGCGGGCCTCTCACTGTTGTGGCCTCTCCCGTTGCGGAGCAACAGGCTCCGGACGCGCAGGCTCAGCGGCCATGGCTCACGGGCCCAGCCGCTCCGCGGCATGCGGGATCCTCCCACACCGGGGCACGAACCCGTGTCCCCTGCATCGGCAGGCGGACTCTCAACCACTGCGCCACCAGGGAAGCCCTCTCCTGTGTTTTAACATCAACACTGAACCAACGGACTCCACACAATTTCAACATGACTGTAATGAAAATATCTGAGTATCCAAGGTAGGAACATGACCCCTTCTCCAAGCAGGCTTCACCGGCCGGATGTTTCTAAAAAGCCAAGAAATGGGGAATCATGCAGGTGGGCCTCCTACAAACACAAATCCTCAGCAATCCACAGTGCTTCCTTAGTGGCACACAAATCAGGTCCTAAAAATAAAGTCTTGCTATTTGCTAATAAATCTGAATCAGTAAGAATAAGTAGTAACTCTACTGCTAATGATACCAGGTATACAGACAGAAATTGATCAATAACCTTCACCCTAACCAGTTCTTAATTATTCAAGTCTAACATGAGGCTCCGTGTGTTGCTTCCAGCACAGAGCTGGGCTATTCCTGTAAGAGGAGAGGTACGCTTTTCTTTCCTTTCACACAATACACTGCACCTGGCTTTGAAGGGTCCCACGTGCTAGAACTTGATTCTCTCTGACCAAGGCTCCAAGAAGAATAAAGTCACTGGGCTGATGACTCTGAGATTAGCTACATGGGCCAGGGCTAACTGGTCACTGGCACTAGTTAAGGCCCTAGAAACCCTGCCTACACTTACCTCTCCCATACACAGCTTCCACTGCTCTAAAAACCACGATGAGGAAGTTTCCAAAGTCAATACACAGGCACATGACAACTCAATCAAGACCAGAGTCTAAATAACAGACCACATACCTTCCTATTAAAGCAGAATGTGTTACAGGACCAGAGGGAAGAACCATGAATGCTGGGCGCCCAAGTAGGGAGAGAAGCAGCCACAAATCTTGAAAAACGCCCCCAGAAGAGTTAAGTCCTGTACAACATGCTCTCCAGATCAGCAGCTTGCCAACCTTACCCACACCAGGTCCACCAATAGTGACTTTTTCAAAGGTGGCAGGGCTTAGTGGACAAGAACAAGGCTTTCGTCCTTATCCTACTAACAGCAGCATTCCAGTGAATCGTCTTACAGGATGCCTACTGCATGCCAGGTGCCCTTCATACACAAATGCAAATTCTCAAAAGAACCTTAAAGTCATGTGAAAATGAGGACAGATAGTGTCATTGTCCTGCTCAAAATCTTCCACTTATTCCTCATCTTGGAGTAAAAGTCCAAAGCCTTGCAATGGTCTCCAAAACCCCACACGATCTGGTCTGTGCCCCCTCTCTGAGCTCACATCCTACTCTCCCAACTCAGCTCCAGCCACAGGCTTCCTTGCTGTTCCTCAAAACTCACAGGCCCACTGCACCTCGGGCCTGGGCTCTTGCTGTTACTCTGTCTGGAATGTTCTTCTTCCAGATATCCACACTGCTTGCTCCCTCACCTGCTTCAAGTCTTTGCCCAAAGGGGAACTTCTCAGCACAGCCTCAAATCGCACCGTCACTCCTCTCTCCCCGCCGCATTTCTCTTCTCGGCTTCATTCCCCACCCCGACCTCACCCCAGCACTTAACAGTGTCTAGGAACTAAATACTTTATCTTGTTTGTCTGCCTCACTTTGATGTAAGCGCCATGTGGGCTGGAGCCATCGCCCACCATTTGCTCTAGGTATCCCCAGCAGTTGGTATTTGAATGAATAAAATAGTATTTACTCTCAGTTTACCTAAGAAAGTGGGGTAATTAATTGGCAAGATTAAACACCCTGCCAAGCATACTAAAAATTACCAGAGCCAGGATTTGACCCTGGATCTGTAGGACTCCAAAGCAAGGCTCTGAATCCACCCTTGCCTTTCCTCCTGAGTCAGTCAAATGTGCTGTTTTTTTCTTTGGTTTTTTTGTTTTGTTTTGTTTTGTTTTTTGCTGTACGCGGGCCTCTCACTGCTGTGGCCTCTCCCGTTGCGGAGCACAGGCTCTGGACGTGCAGGCTCAGCGGCCATGGCTCACGGGCCCAGCCGCTCCGCGGCACATGGGATCTTCGTGGACTGGGGCATGAACCCGTGTCCCCTGCATCGGCAGGCGGACTCTCAACCACTGTGCCACCAGGGAAGCCCAAATGTGCTCTTTTTATAAAATCCCTAAACATGTGTCACTCAAACCAGCCAGTCCTCCTGTAAATGCAGACCCTTTATAGGATCTACTGAAGATGGAAGTTAAGGAACCAAACCTTTACTCCATTAGTAAAGAATTTCCAAAGATGTTTGTAGCACAGATTGGTGAGGATGGGTTTATTAGCAATATTAACCACCTGGAAGACCTTGAAAATGTCAACAACAAAATTATATACACATACACACACACACACATATATATATACAGT
This sequence comes from Phocoena sinus, assembly GCF_008692025.1. Lineage (NCBI taxonomy): Eukaryota > Metazoa > Chordata > Mammalia > Artiodactyla > Phocoenidae > Phocoena > Phocoena sinus. The sequence goes on along the minus strand of NC_045776.1, from coordinate 23,731,004 downwards.
TTAAAATATGGTAAAGGGAGGGGCTTCCCTGGTGGCGCAGTGGTTCAGAGTCCACCTGCCGATGCAGGGGACACGGGTTCGTGCCCCGGTCTGGGAAGATCCCACATGCCGCGGAGCGGCTGGGCCCGTGAGCCATGGCCGCTGAGCCTGCGCGTCCAGAGCCTGTGCTCCGCAACGGGAGAGGCCACAACAGTGAGAGGCCCGCGCGATGCAAAAAAAAAAAAAAAAAAAAAAAAAAATATGGTAAAGGGAGAAAACACAAAGCCAAACACCTCTGGATTCAGATTAGAGAATGCCTTACTCTACACAAATACATCAGAAGAAGATCCTACAATCATAGTGCACTACTAAGAGAACAGCAGCAGACACGAGAGCTACTTTTAAATAAATGCTCACAATAATGAGGTTTCTACAGTACTGAGATTTCTTTTCAGGATTATGTCACATATTGCCTCTGGACCAGCTCTGTTAAGATTTTCATTCTTTGGTGGAGATCCTATTAAGTAAGCAAATGGCAAAAAGAAGAAAGAAAGAATACTCCGATTAGATCAGCTCCAAGATTACTAGTGTGGGAACCGAGGCCGTGCCTTCTATTCACAGGATTGTTGGCACCTCAGTTTAACCACTACCAACTCAAAGGGACGCAGTGAGGCCAGCGCCAAAGGCATTACTACCATCATTTACAATCAGTAGAGTTTCTTGCTCGAGTTGTCAAATAAAAGGATTTAAACTGATTATTTTACAGAAGCAAATTCTATTCATAAAACCACCAAGTCCCTACCCTGCAAAGGGCACTGGTCAGTCATAGATTGAAACAGAGATGCACCTGACTTCAAGACCATAATTTAAATTAGTAGACAGGAGAACAGATCCTTCTGGGTTATGTCCTCTTTGCAAGCTCTGGTGTGAGCTCTCAAGACAGGTTGCATCTTTCCCTCATATTCATGTTCTCTGGGTTAAATTAGTTGAGACAGAACTCAAAAGAACCAGGAATCTGCTAAAACCCTATCTTCCTTAAGGGGTCAGTCATAACTAAGATCTATAATGGCCATTATTGTTTCATCTATTGCCGTATGTCTGCAGAAAGTTTTGCAATTACCACCAGTAGTTATTAAGGTCCTTAAATTCTCTGTGGTTCACAATGGTAAAGTTATCTCATTACAGTAAAACTGCAAGCTTATTAACATTAGGACTTGAGTTTCTAGTCTTTTCCACCATTTCTTTTTTTTCGGTACGCGGGCCTCTCACTGTCGTGGCCTCTCCCATTGCGGAGCACAGGCTCCGGACACGCAGGCCCAGCGGCCATAGCTCACAGGCCCAGCTGCCCTGCGGCAGTAGGATCCTCCCAGACCGGGCCACGAACCTGTGTCCCCTGCATCGGCAGGTGGACTCCCAACCACTGCGCTACCAGGGATGCCCTCCACCATTTCTTTAACCTACTGAAGAACTATCTCTTACCAACTCATCCCCCCTCTTCCTATAAGGCAACTTGAGCACACACAAGAGTCATCTGGAGACCTTCATGCAATGCATTTATGGAGCACCTACTATTTGCCAGGCAGGCCCTAGGCAATGGGGTATGAGAGGAGGAAAAGACAGGATCCCTGCACTCAGAGAACTCATATTCTAGTAGACGAGAGAGACAAAATCAGATACACAGATAGCTGCTACAGAGAGAAGTAAAGCATGGTAAGGGGCTTGGAAACAACCCAAATGGGGGAACCAAGCGTGCTATTTCAGACAAGAGTAGTCAGAGACGACTTTCCAAGGAAGTGACAACAGAGAGGAGACAAGATGGAAATGAGGTAGCAAGGCCCAAAAGCCCACCAAGGCTTTTCCATGGAGGAAAGCAAAATAAAGAGGACCAAAGTGCTTCTCCAGAGGATCTGGGATGGTTCTACGAGTCCACATTTCACACAACCTAAGTGACTCTATTACGGGTGCTCCAAGAGCCTCACTGAGAAACACCGCTATAGGATAAACACGGAGTCCTTTGTACACGACAATGACGGTACTGACCCATCACAGTAAGTATAGCATCAACACTGAGATGTCTCACCAAGAGGCAAAGACAGGACTCCTACTGAGCCACCCATCCACCTGTACCCACCAAACTGGACTCCACTGGCAGACACACAGTAGGGGACACCCATGCACCCAGGCTTGAAGACACCATGGCACCTTAACCAGCAGAGCACCGGCAGCAGTGTCTTCCTTTGATCACCCACTGTGTGTGATACTTGACAGAGTTATTCCCTGTGAAAACCCTTTTCTGTCTGCCCCAAGCAGATATCAGGCCCTTCCAGTCCCAAATACCCCGTATACATACTTCCATCAGAGAGATAAACTCCCCAATGAATTGGATGTTTCTAAACTGGCAGGCAGAAGCTCAACTGTTTGATCCAAGACAACAAATAACAATGACTAATGACAATAATCAAATCCCCATTGTCACGACACTTATGAAAATGAACCAATTTGCAACAGTGTAACGCCCAACTGAGTGGCTTTCTACTTGCGCTACAACAATGTTGTTGTATTAAAACAAACTGGGTCGTTTATTTCAGTAAGACATTTATTAATGCAACAGCAATCACCCAATCTCAAACACCCAAGCATATTACTACCAATATTACACTTTCAAATCATTTCATTTAATCAAGGTTACATGGAAGCTGAGTGGCTGCTTATGAATAATGTACATTGGAGCCCTTTCCCATCACCAGGATTTAACAGTTGTTTCCCAAAGAGATTGTTTCAGCTGTGCCTGTAGCCCCCTGCCCCCACTACCAACACTGCTGAATGTAAGGAGGCACTTTCTAAAGCTCCCACACACTCGCTCCAAAAAATATCTGCTCAGCACCGCTGTGGCCAGCATTGCTCTAAGCACTGGGCATAGAACAGTGGACAAAACAGACAAAAGCTCCTGCCCTCAGGAAGCTTACCATTCTAAAGCCATTTCAAGCACTGCTCCGACCTAACACCAGAAGCCTGACCTCTCCCAAGAGTCACGGATGCCTCCCTGCTGCTGCTGTAACAAATTCTGCCAACTTTACTGCAAGGCTCACCATGATTTGGAGGCAGACAACTACATTTTACATTTGTGCTAAAGATTAGGGACAAATGAACTTCGGAGAAAAAGCTCATCACGGGGCTACGGAACACTCGCTGCTCTGATGTGGTTTAATTATTCAAGTCAGAGAGCTGCTATTTCCTTTTCTTTATGTCTGAACATCAAGTGTGGCCTCATAATTATCAGGTTCAGATAGGAAATTGCAATTTGTTTCTGTACATTAAAGAATGTCCCAAAATGCATCGACTACCTAGAGGTAGGTGCTGCGAGGCCCATGAAGACTGAAGTCAGTGCAGGGGTTCATCACAGCAGACTTCATCGGGGGGCGCCTTCTAAATGCCCCTCCTCCCCACTCTCCTGCCTGGCTTTCATTATCGTCCTGGCTGAGAGCCAGTTCTTATCTCCCAGGCATCTCAAATGCTATTTTTCTTTAAGTACATGGGAGTTTAGCTTTTGTCCAAAGCCTAAAGAGCTGCTACACCAATGGAAAAAAGAGAACACACAATTAACTCATTTTATCGATTTCCCAAGCTAAGTCCTGAGACTGAACAAATGAGATCAGATTGCAAAAGATTAAACTTCCATCTCACAGCCCCATTTATAGCATTAAAATCTATCTGCCACTTGAGCTTGATTTCACAGTCTTTGCCTCCAGCACACCAGGCTGTTACTTCATTTGGCCCTAAGAAGCAAGCAGTGGCAATTATCACCATTTTACAGATGAATAAACTGAGGCACAGGTATAAGGAAAAGGTGGTAGAATTTGGTATTTTTAAAGCATGCTACTCTAATACTGAATTTATGCTACATAAAATTTGGAGAATGCACAGAAGTCAAATCACAGCTTCCCAAAGGAAGAAAGAGAAAGGAAGCCCACGTCTCACACGGGGCCAAGCCTTCAGCTACTGGACTCCTACGAGGCCTTTGCCCACTCTCCAATCACTCTCCCTAAGCAGGCCTGCTGTCCCACATACTGACAGAGAGGAAGCGACAGTTGGCATCAGAAAAGAGGAAGGCAAAAGTGCCAACTGCCATCTCTTATAGATGGGCACCTGCACCTACAGAACCCATTTCTATGGGGGGCGGGTCTGTCTTCCCTAAAACCTCAGCAGAAGGCATTACATTAAGACCAAAAAAAAAAGACATGTTCAGTAAGAATGAGGGGTAATTGCTGTCATTTAGTCCAAGAAACAGTCTTCTCATTGCCACTTGTTCCATGAGCACAAACAAGCGAGGCAGGAGGAAGGCAAAAGAAGAGTGGGAGATGCAGACCCACCTCCGCCATGAAGTCCAGGGCAGTGCAGGGCCACAGCTCAGCCCTGGGAACAAACCTGTGGACCAGCACGCGAGCCCCTCCCAAGCCCAGCCCAGCTCAGGGGCTCAGCGCAGGCCACGCTCTGAAGGCAGCAGACCTGATGTCAAGGCCCCACACTGCCCTTTCCCACCCGTTTGAAGGCCCAGATTCTGCATTTGTGAGCCAGGGATACTCGTCTCCTGGAGTACCGCCCTCACAGGGAGATCAGAAGGATTAAAAAACATGTTCAGGGCTTCCCTGGTGGCGCAGTGGTTGGGAGTCTGCCTGCCAATGCAGGGGACACGGGTTTGTGCCCCGGTCCGGGAAGATCCCACATGCCACAGAGCGGCTGGGCCCGTGAGCCATGCCACTGAGCCTGTGCGTCCGGAGCCTGTGCTCCACAACGGGAGAGGCCACAGCGGTGAGAGGCCCGCGTACTGCAAAAAAAAAAAAAAAAAAAAGTTCAAAGCAATTACCATAAAGCCTAACTGAGCATATGATTTATGTGTGTTAACTATTATGATTACTAAATTCAAGGTAAGGCTTTAGATGATTTAGACCTTCTCAAACTATCCCTAGTGAAGGACCATGCATTAAATTTCCAAACTATCATACTGATGTTTTCGGAAAATAATGATAAAAATGAATCAGCAGAAAAATCACGTGCTGGAACGTCACAGCAACGCTGACTTGCCTAATACTTCTCAGTGCACCCTCCAAAGTTGCGCTAACTCGTCCAGGTCACCAAGATATCACTTAGGAAGGCTCCTCATGGGACAGGTACCCAAACAATACTCAAAGAGCCCAGAGGGGCAGCCAGGTTTCTGAGGGCAGCTGGCTTCTAATTAAGGGGTAACTGAGGCCTGGGGGAGAATCAGGTTTATGTAATAAAGTTACATAACCCGCTCCCAATTCAGACATTTGTCCAAGCTGGACAAGCATGTTCAAGTGTCAGCTGGCTCCTTCAGAAGCCTCAACTCACACTGCCCTAGAGGGAACTTGGCAAAGAGCTGAAGGACCAGAGCAGGAAAGAGAGCTCATCCTTCTTGAGGGATCAGTGTCACCACATCTGGGAGCAAAAATGTGATGATAATGAAGGCTGGGAGGTGCCAGGGCGACCAGCAATGTCGGCGCTACTTCAACAGCTGGGGCATGTGGCCACCTCCTCCGTGAAGCCCATGCGGTGCTTTCAGAGATCTATGGATAAATATCAATAGAACCTTCCTCAGGAGAAGATATACACGGTTAGCTACCTGCCCCCTTTCCTCACCCAGGAGGCTCCTCGTTGCTCCACAGGGCATTTGAAAATCACAGATACCGGGGGGGAAAAAAGGACTAAAAGCCAGAAGACCCAGGTTCTACTCTGGACTCTATCACGAACAGGTTGTTTGATCTTGTACAAGTCGCTTTCCTGCTCTGAGCCTCAGTTTCCTCACCAGTACCGAAGGGGAACAAAGCCGATGTCACTGTCAGCACCCCTTCGGACTCCGTGATTTGCAGGCCCACTGCAGGCGCCACACCTCAGTGTGCACTTACCTGTCAGTTACACCTGACTCCACACCTGCGCCTCTGTCCTCTGCTCCACCGTACCTGTCCTACGAGTGACAACGGCTCTCCACTGACCCTGAGGTGCGGTGACAGCCTAGACTGCTCATTGCAGTCTACTCTCTCTCCCTCAGGCCTTTCCCCCTCACTCCTCACAACACGCAGACAGGAGCGGGCCCTTGGCTAATCTTCAAAAGATGTCTGTGGAATTGAGTCTTAAGGCTAGACTCAACTAGCCTTACGTAAGGGAGGCTGACAGTTATGTAACCTCTTTATTTCAAAGAGAACCTCTATTCCCATTTTATCAAATATGTATTGAGTACCTACCATGGCCATGCCCTGTGCCAGGCTCTAGAAAGACCATAGCAAAAAAAACAGTGTCCCTATCCTCACAGACCTGACAGTTTACTGCTGAAGCCTAGTCATCAGTCTGGCTTCAAAATCTTACAGAACATTCTAGAACTACTAAATAACCTACTCCAATATTTAAATCACCATTATCAGATATCTGTTCCTGTAACATGTTGGGGGATTTTTAGGGGCAGTGAACAGATTTTCTGGTGAGGATTCTGCATGGGTATTACAAGGGTGAGTCAACATGTAATGTTTTAGGGGTGTTGTTTCCTTTTTAAAGATAACTATTACCTGATCCCTGTCTACTCTGGGAAAAAAACAGGCTTGGAATGTTTCCAGCTACAACTAATCAGAGATGACAAGAGGAAGAAATAATGCAACACCATAACTCCTTCCATGTCCCATCCAGACCCTGCCCAGCTTCCCCATGTCTCCAGGACTTAGACATTGAATTAAAATATGGGGATTTCTAATAAGTGCAATAATGTTTTCCTAGATGATTGAGAATGGGTCAAACAAATTTAATTAACAAAACTTGAAAGTCTAGGACAGAATCCTAAGAATAATCATACCACATTCCTGTGGTCCTAAGAGACCAAAGTTCTCAGCTACAGGACATACAACAATTGGTATCACTCCACAAAAGATGGGGCTACTTTTCTCTCACTAGCAATCCCCCGGTAACACGTGGAGAGGTATGTCCCCATAACAGCCTTCTCCCTGGTGGCGCAGTAGTTAAGAATCCGCCTGCCAATGCAGGGGACATGGGTTCAAGCCCTGGTCTGGGATGATACCACATGCCGCAGAGCAACTAAGCCCATGCGCCGTAACTACCGATGCTGCGCTCTAGAGCCCGTGCGGCACAACTACTGAACCCATGTGCCATAACTACTGAAGCCTGCGTGCCTAGAGCCCAAGCTCCAAAACAAGAGAAGCCACCGCAATGAGAAGCCCACGCACCGCAAGGAAGAGTAGACCCGCTCGCCGCAACTCGAGAAAGCTCATGTGCAGGAAAAAAGACCCAACGCAGCCAAAAATAAATAAATTAAAAAAAAAACACCTTTGCATAAAGCCAGTCTCCTCCAAAGGCCTGGGACGGCACTTCCAGCCCCACTCATGGATCGGGAGCAAGCTTCCATGATCCCTGAGCCCAGGACAAGAAACAGCTCTAGGGACATCAGTAATAAAACCTGAAAAACTGGGCTTCCCTGGTGGCGCAGTGGTTGAGAGTCCGCCTGCCGATGCAGGGGACACGGGTTCATGCCCCAGTCCGGGAAGATCCCACGTGCCGCGGAGCGGCTGCGCCCGTGAGCCACGGCCGCTGAGCCTGCGCGTGTCCGGAGCCTGTGCTCCGCAACGGGAGAGGCCACGGCAGTGAGAGGCCCGCGTACTGCAAAAAAAAAACACAAAAACCTCAAACACTTTGGACTATATAACTCTACACAGTATACCATCACCCCCTTTCTCCTTGGGAGTCTGGTTTTCTTCCTCTCTAGAACCAAAACCTTATAATCTATAAAATAGGAGAATTAGAATACCTGCTTGCTTCTTAAACGTTCTGAAAAGCCCAGAAAAATGTAAGTGCATGAAGAAAATAGGGCCATGTTGCTCTGTCCGTAGGCCCCGGCACTCCCAGCAGAGCAGGAGACAAACAAAAGCTACACTTGGCAAATGCCCAAGTGCTTCCCAGCTTCAGCTGACAAATGAAATGATTTTGTTACTAAGAACATCCCTTCCTCTTTCAGACCCCTCCCTGCCTTGGACTTGAACCCACAGAACAGGCCCCTCCCAGGCTTATATAATATCCCTACCACGTGGCACGCCATGTGATAACCACTTACTGTACAAAAGGAGTAAAAAACGAGTGCTGGGCGGTCCCATCTCCTCCCCACAACTGTGCTCCTGCACTGCCAGGTTCCATGTGGAGACGAAAGAAAGAAGAGGATAATGGACTTCAGCAATGACAGCAATACATTACCACAGGCTTAATGAAAATGGCCTTTTTATTACCACCTCAGCCTCCTACGCTCAATGCAATCAAGAAAATGTTTGTCAAATGATTCCAACTCTGTAGGACACAACCAACTTTTTTTCCCTAAACCCTGAGACCAGCTAGGATGCCCAGTTGTCCCAGTTTGTCTGGGACTTTCCCAGTTTAATATGTCTGGGGAAATCCCCTTTGTCTCAGGCAAAACAGGACAGGTGGTCACCCTGAGACCAGGAGATCCTAGGCTGCTGCTACAGAAAAACAAATATGTAGGTAGGACCACATGTTTCCATCTGAATCCCAATAACACAGTCTCAAGACAGGGTCATCACAGCCGTTAGCAACTTAAAGTGTCTCTCTGGTGACAAGCGCTCAACTACTAAGAGCAGAGAGCCTAGACGAGTGCCAGGGTTTCAGAGTCTCCTGGAGGGCTTGATAAAACATACTAACCCCCAGAGATTCTGGTCCATAGGTCTGGCCTGGGACCCATGCGTGTGCATTTCTAACAAACTCCCAGGTGCCACTGAGGTTGCTGGTCACAGACCATACTAGGAAGAGGAATGGCCTGGGCTGCAGCTCATCTATTAACTCCCTGACAAAGCCTGAGTCAGGTATGGACCTTCCTGGGAAGCCACTGACCTTCCTGGGCTTGTTTCTTCATCTGTAAGTATGCATGACCCTTACAAGTATATATGACCCCTAAGTGCTCCTCAAATGCTGTGTTTCCAGAACAGTGTTTCTCCCACTTTAGCACAAAGAATCACCTGGAAGGCTTGTTGAAACAGATTCCGGGATCCCCTCTACTTACTGGTTCAACAGGTCTGAGGTGGGCCCAGGAAGCTGGATTCTACGAAGCTCACGGGTGATGGTGATTCTGCAGAGGGGACCACTTTGAGGAGTGCTGTTGTCCAACATACAAGAGGCCCTTGGGACGTACTTATGCCAATTGTGAACATACAGCCAAGTAGCAATTACTCTATGGGCTTTCACATCGTTCAGCTTTAAGTTTTTTTAATCCTCAACAAATTCTATTTTCTCTCCTTACTCATTACACCAACAGCTGCATTCCATCTCCCTAAACGTTTTATATGTGGATTCACAGATTGCTGTCGCTGCAGATAGAGTAATCTCATGGGCTACAGAAGTTTTCTGCTCAATGGCCCGCCCAGTTCCCGTGACAGGGTCACAGAGAAACTCAGGCGGAAAGGACAATCTCTACACTCTAAAGATGAGAAAGACCCAGAGATGCAGTGGCTTGCCCCAAGGCCCAGAGTGAGTGAGCAGCAAGAATTAGTCCTCTTGATCTCCAGCTAAAGCATTTATACACATCTTCCTTTCCCCGCTAACGGAGGGGGTATTAAAGGGAAAAAACCCACCAATATCAATCAGCCTGCTTAAGTCAGGCCCATCACTGAGCTCCGCTTCTGATCTTTTTCAATTACTTCTCCCAGAGCTTCTTAGAAAATTCTAAAAGAAAATAGGATTAGCTAGACAGGATCTTGCCAATGAAAGCAAAAATCTTTAGTTTGCTTTGTATACCTTCTAATAGGTAGAAATATTTTTTGTTTGTTTTTGTTTTTTTTGCGGTATCCGGGCCTCTCACTGTTGTGGCCTCTCCCGTTGCGGAGCACAGGCTCCGGACGCGCAGGCTCAGCGGCCATGACTCACAGGCCCAGGTGCTCCGCGGCACGTGGGATCCTCCCAGACCGGGGCACGAACCCGCGTCCCCTGCATCGGCAGGCGGACTCCCAACCACTGCACCACCAGGGAAGCCCAACAGGTAGAAATATTTTTAATGAGCTAATCGACTAGATCATTCTCATAGCTCTGAAGATGAATGTTGGGTTCGCCAAAAACATAATTCTTAAAATATCTAGCTTCCAGCACACAGGGACTTCAGAAAGGTATAAATGAGAAACACCACTGTGTCCTCCACGAACAATATTGTGCGTGTGTATACATTTGCTAAATTTCTTAAATATTTAAGCAATTCACTTCTACTTTGATGATGGAGAGAAGGAACAAAGGCTCATCGAGCAATGCTTTGCAGTTTACTTTCCTTCTGGAGACAGCGCAGGACGTCCGAAACTAGTCAGCTTCCCCACCTTCACAGTCAGCATTCTTCTGGAGGTTTGAAGGCTGGGTCTGCTTGAGGCAGGCCTCATACAGAGTCCGTGGCCCAAAGGTCACACAGCTTCCTACCCGGAAACAATTTTCCCTCCACCAAGAAGCAAGAGCTTATCTAGGTTTCTGGAGTCTGTTTCCTGAAACCCTTCCCTGACTCACTAAAAGACGAAACAGAAGAAGACAGGGGGCAGGAGAGAGACCCCTCACTTCTCAGGGCAACATGAGTTTGTTGCTGGGACCCACAGAACCCTCGTGAGGTCCCAATGGGTCACGTCCTAAGGAAGCACTCCTGGAAAGTGGAGCATTGTTCCACCAGCCACCATCCTCCTCACCCAGTGTCATTTGCTCCCGGATCCAGCCCAGGCCCTCCTCTAATTAGGTTGCCTGGCTTTAAGCAGGTCACTTCACATGTGAGCCTTCATTTCTTCACATGTGTGACAGAGATAATCCCTGCTTGGCTGGGGGTTGGAGGATGATTTGTGCCAGGGTAAGGGGCTGCCTCTGCTTTCAGGCGAGTCCACCTACTAGCTAATACCTTGAGGTTGGCCCACCTTCACAAGAGTAGCTGAGGGGGGACCTTCAAGATGGCAGAGCAGTAAGACGTGGAGATCACCTTGCTCCCCACAAATACATCAGAAATACATCTACATGTGGAACAACTCCTATAGAACACCTACTGGTAGAAGACCTCAGACTTCCCAAAAGGCAAGAAACTCCCCACATGCCTGGGTAGGGCAAAAGAAAAAACAGAGACAAAAGAATAGGGACGAGGGCTTCCCTGGTGGCGCAGTGGTTGAGAGTCTGCCTGCCAATGCAGGGGACACGGGTTCATGCCCCAGTCCGGGAAGATCCCACATGCCACGGAGCGGCTGGGCCCGTGAGCCATGGCCGCTGAGCCTGTGTGTCTGGAGCCTGTGCTCTGCAACAGGAGAGGCCACAACAGTGGGAGGCCCGCATACCGCAAAAAAAAAAAAAAATAGGGACGGGACCTGCACCTCGGGGAGGGAGCTGTGAAGAAGAAAGGTTTCCATACACTAGGAAGCCCCTTCAGTGGCAGAGACCGGGGGTTGGGTGGGGGGGAAGCTTTGGAGCCATGGAGGAGAGCACAGCAACAGGGGTGCAGAGGGCAAAGCAGAGAGATTGCCACACAGAGGGTCGGTGCCCACCAACACCCACCAGCCTGAGAGGCTTGTCTGCTCACCCGCTGGGACGGGTAGAAGCTGGGAGCTGAGGCTCAGGCTTCAGAGGTTGGATCTTAAGGAAAGAACTGGGGTTGGCTGCGTGAACGCAGCCTGAAGAGGGCTAGTACTCCGCAGCTAGCCAGGAGGGAATCCGGGAAAAAGTCTGCAGCTGCCTAAGAGGCAAAAGACCATTGTTTCGGGGTGCACGAGGAGACGGGATTCCTTCCGCGTGTGCCCACAGAAGGCAGAACACCGTCTAAGTGAGATGCAGAGATGGGCGCGAGCCACGGCTATCACCTCGGACACCAGAGATGAGCATGAAATGCTAAGGCTGCTGCTGCAGCCACCAAGAAACCTGTGTGCAAGCACAAGTCACTATCCACACCTCCCCGCTCGGGAGCCTGTGCAGCCCGCCACTGCCAGGGTCCCGGGATCCAGGGACAACTTCCCCAGGAGTATACATGGCGCACCTCAGGCTGTTGCAACATCACGCTGGCCTCTGCCGCTGCAGGCTCGTCCCACACTCCAACTATAACTACCATACCCCTCCCTCGCACCCCACAACCGGCATGATTGAGCAAGAGCCCCGTAGTCAGCTGCTCCTTTAACCCCGTCCAGTCTGGGCGAGGAACAGATGCCTGAGGGCAACCTACATGCAGAGGTGGTGATAAATCCAAAGCTGAACCCCAGGAGCTGTGCGAACGAAGAAGAGAAAGGAAAATCTCTCCCAGCAGCCTCAGGAGCAGCGGATTAAATCCCCACCATCAACTCGATGAATGCTCCATCTGTGGAATACCTGAATAGACAATGAATCATCCCAAAATTGAGGCAGTGGACTTTGGGAGCAACTGTAGACTTGGGGTTTGCTGTTTTCTGATTTTTACGTTTATCTTAGTACAGTTTTTAGCACTTGTTATCATTGAAGGACTTGTTTATTGGTTTGGTTACTCTCTTTTTTTTTTAAATATTATCATTACAATTTAAATTTGTTTATTATAATACTTTAAAATTTTATTTTAATAATATTATTTTATTCATTTTTAAAATTTATTATTTATTTTCTTTCATCTATTCTCCCTTTTCTTCTGAGCTGTGTGGCTGATAGGGTTTCGGAGCTCCAGCCCGGTGTCAGGCCTGAGCCTCTGAGGTGGGAGAGCCGAGTTCACGACATTGGACCACCAGAGACCTCCCGAAATGCCGTAATGTCAATCGGTGAGAGGCCTCCCAGAGACCTCCGTCCGAAGGCTAAGACCCAGCTCCATCCAATGGCCAGCAAGCTCCAGTGCTGGACGCCCTATGCCAAACAACTAGCAAGGCAGTAACACAACCCCACCCATTAGCAGAGAGGCGGCCTAAAATCATACTAAGTTCACAGACACCCCAAAACACACCACTGGATGGGGCCCTGCCCACCAGAAAGACAAGATCCAGCCCCACCCACCAGAACACAGGCACCAGTCCCCTCCACCAGGAAGCCTACACAAGCCACTGAACCAACCTCACCCACTGGGGGCAGGCACCAAAATCAACGGGAACTATGAACTTGCAGCCTGTGAAAAGGAGAACCCAAACACAGTTAGTTAGCCAAAACGAGAAGATAAAGAAATATGCAGATGAAGGAGCAAGGAAAGAACCCACCAAACCAAACAAATGAAGAGGAAATAGGGAGTCTACCTGAAAAATAATAAAGAGTAATGATAGTAAAGATGATCAAAAATCTTGGAAATAGAATAGAGAAAATACAAGAAATGTTTAACAAGGAGTTAGAAGAAATAAGGAGCAAACAAACAATGATGAACAACACAATAAATGAAATTAAAAATTCTCTAGAAGGAATCAATAGCAGAATAACTGAGTCAGAAGAACGGGTAAGTGACCTGGAAGATAAAATAGTGGAAATAACTACCACAGAGCAGATTAAAGAAAAAAGAATGAAAAGAATTGAGTACAGTCTCAGAGACCTCTGGGACAACACTAAATGCACCAACATTCGAATTATAAGGGTCCCAGAAGAAGAAGAGAAAAAGAAAGGGTCTGAGAAAACATTTGAAGACGTTATAAGTGAAAACTTCCCTAACATGGGAAAGGAAATAGACAATCAAGTCCAGGAAGCACAGAGAGTCCTATACAGGATAAATCCAAGGAGAAACACAACAAGACACATATTAATCAAACTATCAAAAATTAAACACAAAGAAAAAATATTAAAAGCAGCAAGGGAAAAACAACAAGTAACATACAAGGGAATCCCCATAAGGTTAACAGCTGATCTTTCAGCAGAAACTCTGCAAGCCAGAAGGGAGTGGAAAGACATATTTAAAGTGATGAATGGGAAAACCGTACAACCAAGATTACTCTATCCAGCAAGGATCTCATTCAGATTCAATGGAGAAATTAAAACCTTTCAGACAAGCAAAAGTTAGAATTCAGCAACACCAAACCAGCTTTACAACAAATGCTAAAGGAACTCCTCTAGGCAGAAAACACAAGAGAAGGAAAAGACCTACAATAACAAACTCAAAACAATTGAGAAAATGGTAACTGGAACATACATATCTATAACTATCTTAAATGGAAATGGAATAAATGCTCCAATGAAAAGACATAACATAGAATGGCTGAATGGATACCAAAACAAGACCCATATATATGCTGCCTACAAGAGACCCACTTAAGACCTAGGGACACATACAGACTGAAAGTGAGGGGATGGAAAAAGATATTCTATGCAAATAGAAATCAAAAGAAAGCTAGAGTAGCAATTCTCATATCAGACAAAATAGACTTTAAAATAAAGAGTATCACAAGGGACAAAGAAGGACACTACATAACGATCAAGGGATCAATCCAAGAAGAAGATATAACAATTGTAAATATTTACGCACCCAACATAGGAGCACCTCAATACATAAGGCAAATGCTAACAGCCATAAAAGGGGAAATTGACATTAACACACTCATAGTAGGGGACTTTGACACCCCACTTTCACCAATGGACAGATCATCCAAAATGAAAATAAATAAGGAAACACAAGCTTTAGATGATACATTAAACAAGATGGACTTAATTGATATTTATAGGACATTCCATCCAAAAACAACAGAATACACTTTCTTCCCAAGTGTTCATGGAAAATTCTCCAGGATAGCTCATATCTTAGATCAGAAATCAAGCCTTGATAAATTTAAGAAAACTGAAATCAGATCAAGTATCTTTTCCAACCACAACACTATGAGACTAGATATCAATTACAGGAAAAAAACTGTAAAAAATACAAACACATGGAGGCTAAACACTACACTACTTAATAACCAAGAGATGACTGAAGAAATCAAGGAGGAAATCAAAGAATACCTAGAAACAAGTGACAATGAAAACACGACAAACCAAAACTTATGGGATGCAGCAAAAGCAGTTCTAAGAGGGAAGTTTATAGCAATACAATCCTACCTCAAGAAACAAGAAACATCTCAAATAAACAACCTAACTTTACACCTAAAGCAATTAGAGAAAGAAGAACAAAAAACCCCCAAAGTTAGCAGAAGAAATCATAAAGATCAGATCAGAAATAAATGAAAAAGAAATGAAGGAAATGACAGCAAAGATCAATAAAACTAAAAGCTGGTTCTTTGAGAAGATAAAGAAAATTGATAAACCATTAGCCAGACTCATCAAGAAAAAAAGGGAGAAGACTCAAATCAACAGAATTAGAAAGGAAAAAGGAGAAGTAACAAATGACACTGCAGAAATACAAAGGATCATGAGAGATTACTACAAGCAACTATATGCCAATAAAATGAACAACCTGGAAGAAATGGACACATTTGTAGAAAAGCACAACCTTCTAAGACTGAACCACGAAGAAATAGAAAATATAAACAGACCAATCACAAGCACTGAAATTGAGACTGTGATTAAATACCTTCCAACAAACAAAAGTCCAGGACCAGATGGCTTCACAGGCAAATTCTATCAAACATTCAGAGAAGAGCTAACACCTATCCTTCTCAAACTCTTCCAAAATATAGCAGATGGAGGAACACACCCAAACTCATGCTACGAGGCCACCACCACCCTGATACCAAAACCAGACAACGGTGTCACAAAAAAGAAAACTACAGGCCAATATCACTGATGAACATAGGTGCAAAAATCCTCAACAAAATACTAGCAAACAGAATCCAACACCCCATTAAAAGGATCATACACCATGATCAAGTGGGATTTATCCCAGGAATGCAAGAATTCTTCAATATCTGCAAATCAATGTGATACACCATATTAACAAATTGAAGGAGAAAAACCATATGATAATCTCAATAAATGCAGAAAAATCTTTCAACAAAATTCAACACCCATTTATGATAAAACACCCTACAGAAAGTAGGCACAGAGGGAACTTAACCTCAACACAATAAAGGCCATATATGACAAACCCACGGCCAACATCGTTCTCAATGATGAAAAACTGAAAGCATTTCCTCTAAGATCAGGAACAAGACAAGGCTTCCCACTCTCACCACTATTATTCAACATAGTTTTGAAAGTTTTAGCCACAGCAATCAAAGAAGAAAAAGAAATTGGAATCCAAATCGGAAAACAAGAAGTAAAACTGTCACTGTTTGCAAATGACACGATAGTATACATAGTGAATCCTAAAGATGCTACCAGAGAACTACTAGAGCCAATTAATGAATTTGGTAGAGTAGCAGGATACAAAATTAATGCACAGAAATCTCTGGCATTCCTATACACTAATGATGAAAAATCTGAAAGAGAAATTAAGGAAACACTCCCATGTACCACTGCAACAAAAAGATTAAAATACCTAGGAATAAACCTCCCTAAGGATGCAAAAGACCTGTATACAGAAAACTATAAGACATTGATGAAAGAAATTAAAGATAATACAGACAGGTGGAGAGATTTACTGTGTTCTTGGATTGGAAGAATCAACATTGTGAAAATGACTATACTACCCAAAGCAATCTACAGATTCAATGCAATCCCTATCAAACTACCACTGGCATTTTTCACAGAACTAGAACAAAAAATTTCACACTTTGTATGGAAACACAAAAGACCTCGAATAGCCAAAGCAATCTTGAGAAAAATGGAGCTGGAGGAATCAGGTGCCCTGACTTCAGACTATACTACAAAGCTACAGTAATCAAGACAGTATGGTACTGTCACAAAAACAGAAATATAGATCAATGGAAAAGTTATAAAGCCCAGAGATAAACCCATGCACATATGGTCACCTTATCTTTGATAAAGGAGGCAAGAAAATACAGTGGAGAAAAGACAGTCTCTTTAATAAGTGGTGCTGGGAAAACTGGACAGGAAAGGAATGAAATTAGAACACTCCCTAACACCATACACAAAAATAAACTCAAAATGGATTAAAGACCTAAATGTAAGGCCAGACACTATAAAATTCTTAGAGGAAAACATAGGCAGAACACTCTATGACATAAATCACAGCAAGATCCTTTTTGACCCACCTCCTAGAGAAATGGAAGTAAAAACAAAAATAAACAAATGGGACCTAATGAAACTACAAAGCTTTTGCACAGCAAAGGAAACCATAAACAAGATGAAAAGACAACCATCAGAATGGGAGAAAGTATTTGCAAATGAAGCAACTGACAAAGGATTAATCTCCAAAATATACAAGCAGCTCATGCAGCTCAATATCAAAAAACAAACAACCCAATCCAAATATGGGCAGAAGACTTAAATAGACATTTCTCCAAAGAAGATATACAGATTGCCAACAAACACATGAAAGGATGGTCAACATCACTAATCATTAGGGAAATGCAAATCAAAACTACAATGAGGTATCACCTCACACCAGTCAGAATGAACATTATCAAAAAATCTACAAACAATAAATGCTGGAAAGGGTGTGGATAAAAGGGAACCCTCTTGCACTGGTGGGAATGTAAATTGATACAGCCACTATGGAGAACAGTATGGAGGTTCCTTAGGAACTAAAAATAGAACTACCATATGGCCCAGCAATCCCACTACTGGGCATATACCCTGAGAAAACCGTAATTCAAAAGGAGTCATGTACCACAATGTTCATCGCCGCTCTGTTTACAATAGCCAGGACATGGAAGCAACATAAGTGTCTGTCGACAGATGAATGGATAAAGAAGATGCGGCACATATATACAATGGAATATTACTCAGCCATAAAAATTAACAAAACTGAGTTATTTGTATTGAGGTGGATGGACCTAGAGTCTGTCATACAGAGTGAAGTAAGTCAGAAAGAGAAAAAAAAAATACCGTATGCTAACACATATATATGGAATCTAAAAAAAGAAAGAAAAATGGTTCTCATGAACCTAGCGGCACGACAGCAATAAAGACACTGACATAGAGAGTGGGCTTGAGGACACAGGTAGGCGGAAAGTAAGCTGGGATGAAGTGAGAGTAGCATTGACATATATATACTACCAAATGTAAAATAGCTAGTGGAAAGCAGCTGCATTGCACCGGGAGATTAGCTCGGTGCTTTTTGACCACCTAGAAGGGTGGGATAGGGAACGTGGGAGGGAGACGCAAGAGGGAGGGGATACGGGGATACATGTATACATATAGCTGATTCACTTTGTTATACAGCAGAAACTAACAACATTGTAAAGCAATTATACTCCAATAAAGATGATTTTTTTAAAAAAAAGAATAGTTTGGGGCTTCCCTGGTGGCGCAGTGGTTGGGAGTCCGCCTGCCGATGCAGGGGACACGGGTTCGTGCCCCGGCCCGGGAAGATCCCACGTGCCGCGCAGCGGCTGGGCCCGTGAGCCATGGCCTCTGAGCCTGCGCGTCCGGAGCCTGTGCTCTGCAGCGGGAGAGGCCACAACAGTGAGAAGCCCGCATACCATTAAAAAAAAAAAAAAAAAAAAAAAAGAATAGTTTATGAGCACTGCTACTTCCTGCGTAGCTAGCAGATGGTGACTCTTACCCACGCTCTGCTTTACAAGTTTTAGGAACTTCTAGGCCAGACTCAGCAACTGAGGATCTCTTGCTGTCCACCTCTGACCTGCCCTCCAGCTCAAAAGCCAGCCAGTGCAGCAACCCACTGGCTAGCTGTATGTTCTCTTCTCTGGGCCTCTGCATACACCACTCCCCATACCTGAAATGCTTTCCCTTTTCCCCAGGGGCTTTTCAAATTCCTCTAGGCCTAGTTTGGGTCCCCACTCTGCAAAGCCTTTCCGTTCTGAGAGTTCTTTCCCTTTCCTTCCCTGCAGGTGTCTTCATGAAACCCCCTCTGAACTCTCCCAGTGACACTGTCAGCCCCCACTGTGTGTGCCCAGTATGCACCCCTAGTGTACCTGCATGGTCTGTAGTTTGCAGTTTGTATCTCCGTCCTCCCTTCTAGATGTATAAGCGCCCTGAGGCCTCACTTATTTCTTCACCCCCAGTGTCAATCACCAAAGTGGCTTAATAAACCTTGTTAGAATACACGAACTATCTCTATATAGTAAGATACTTCAGTTACGGTATCAATGACCTTTTTAAATAAATTCCCAAAGCTGGTCTATCTCACACTAAACAAACAACATGTGAAAATCAGATTTACCTAAAAGATACATCGAAAGGGTTATGTACAACAGGATTCACCAGAGGACTCTTTTTCTAAATATCATCAGGTTCCTGTGCATTTATAATAGGATTCAGTCTGATATTTACTTTTTTTTATTTATTTATTTTTTGTGGTATGTGGGCCTCTCACTGTTATGGCCTCTCCCGTTGCGGAGCACAGGCTCCGGATGCGCAGGCTCAGTGGCCATGGCTCACGGGCCCAGCCGCTCCGCAGCATGTGGGATCCTCCCGGACCGGGACACGAACTCGTGTCCCCTGCATCGGCAGGCGGACTCTCAACCACTGCACCACCAGGGAAGCCCTGATATTTAATTTTTCAGGAACTTGCACTCAATTTAATTCAGCCAACATTTACTGAGAACCAGCTATCACCTAATGGAAGTTGTTCTTCAGAACTGGCTGTAGCTGGGGCTTGCCCTATGCTCATCATTCCATGTAATTACAAAGTCTCTACTTTACAGAGTCCCTGAGGCAAGAAAGAGACCCTGCAGCCCCACAAACACAAGCAGGCACTCTCTTCAAGAGCCTCCAGCCCAGGGACACACCAGCACCTGAGGCCACAACTCACGAATATATCGGACACCGCAGATTCCCAGGACCCCAAACAAGCACCAACATCAGTCCTGTTTGATCACAGACTGTAAAGACTTTGCTTTTCATTAAAATATTTCAAATGGACACCATCTTTAGTTTCTTTTCCCTGCTCCCAAGATTCAAACTCCCCATGGAAAGAGCATGAGCTCTTGGGAGGTTTTAGAGTCAGATGGGCAGCCCTGAATTGAACCTCAAAGCTGCTACTTAGCAGCTATGCAACCTTAGACACATAAGTTAGCCTCTCTAGGCCTCTGCTTCCTTACATTAAAAAAAAGGGTGATTTGAGAACTAAACAGTGTGCAGAAAGCACTAGAATACTGGTACAGAGAAGGCATTCACTGCATGGCAATATTCATCACCAAGTCACATGTCTCCCGATCACACAATTCACTCCCTGCAGGAAGTCTGCCTTGAGAGAAGTAAAAATATGGTTCTTCCTCGTGTTGCTTATTTTAAAAACAGAGCCCTAAAATGCAAGTCAATTCCACAATAAAATACCAATTTGCATCCACTATGATATCTAGAATTTTTTAAAAAATAGAAAATAAACAAGTGTTGGCAAGGATGTGGAGAAATATGAATCCTCATATATTGCTGACTCAAAAGTAACATGGTGCACCTGCTGTGGAAAATGGTTTTGTGTTGACTGAAGAACCTGAACACAGAAATACCACATGATCCAGCAATTCCACTCCTAGGCACACACCCAAGAGAACTGACAACACGTACTCAAATTCTCTTCCACAAATGTTCACAGCAGCATTGTGTGTGCACGATGACCTAAATGGGGGAAACAACCCAACTGTCTATCAGGTGAGGAAGAGATAAACAAAATGTGGTAGATCCACAGAGTGGACTATTATTCAGCCATAAAAAGAAATGAAGTTCTGACACCTGCTACAATGCAAAGGACCTGGAAAATGTTATGCTTTGTGAAAGAGGCTAGACATGAAAGGTCATATATCATATGATTCCATTTATATGAAATATCCAGCATAAGCAAATCCATAGAAACAGAAAGCAGATTTGTGGTTGCCAGGGCTAGTGGAAGGGAGAAATGGGTACATGATCTACTTCACAAGTGACAGAAACATTCTGGAAGCAGACAGAGGTGGTAGTTTCCCAACATTGTGAATGTACTGAATGCCACTGAATTGGATACTTTAAAATGGTCACCGGTATATTATGTAAATTTCACCTCAGTAACTTTTTTTAAAGCCTCTATAAGAAGATAAAAAAATTTCTACTTTCAAATAGTAGGATGTAAATGTGTCCCTGCTTGTTCAGGCACTTCTCAAATACCTAGTGGAAGCCTGCTGTGTGCCAGGTACTGGGCTCAATACTGATACCTGCCCTCATGTATCTCATCACCTTGTGGACCATTTGTATCATTAAGTAGGGTTTTTTTGTGCCTATACACAACACACAGACATAAGCCATGCACAGAATATAATGTGGTTTTTTTCCCATTCAAGCTCAGTCAGTCATTTGAGTAACTGGCTCGTGAACTGTGTATATATAAATAAGACCACTTCCACTATAGCATGTTACTTGCACTTTTTGCTCTACTTAGTAAATTTAATTGAATTACATCTAAATATTCAGCAAAGCCACATATGACCTGTGATTACCATGAGATTTCCTTGTATTCTGCAACACTAGATATCCCCTCTGCCTACTTAAACTGGTTTTTGATAACAGAAGTTCTAGCAACCACAATTTTATTCTCAAGGCTTTACAGACTTCACAGTAAAACTGTGAGATTCTTTACAAGTTTTCTGACACAAGTGCTAAAACATGTTTTCATCAAAATGTGGCTTCTTTAGTTGAACACTCATGCCCACAGGGAAGACTGGATATCTTGTCCCAAGCACCGTGCGGGCCCCATCCTACGCCCTCAAGACACAGTAGCATTTACATTATGGAAGCCATCACCATGTTCTTTCTTCTGTTTTATTAAAAGGTTTAGGGAAAGCGTGGATGTTTTTCTCACCTCTGTTTTCAAGTGAACATTAAAGAGGAAAAAAAATTCTCTTGAATGATAGGAATACCACAGAACCAGAAAATGCTTTGAAACCAGGAGTAAAGATACATGTATGAACTACAAGGAAGCCCTGTGCAAACCTCCAATCCAGAAGATGCATAAACCTACGAGCCGAGTATCAAACCTTTACCATGGCGTCCTTCCCATCACTTACTCCATATATCACTGTTTGCTTCTCGCACATCCCTCCTGCTGCTTGATCATTTTGAATGGTATACGCTACTTTTTTAAGATAAACTTCAAGTGAACCTATTTCAAGAATGTTATACTATCCTTCTTGATAAACTACAGACATCCAAGTAAGAATGGAAAAGCCCTACTTTAATTTCTCCAGACTAAAAGAGGACAGAGGCAACACGATAAAGGTTAACAAAGAGACCGCAGCGCTGGAAACCAGGCTCAAATCAAGGACCTGATGAGCAGACAGAACAGGAGCATTCAGAAACCCAGCCTCCACAGCTCTGAGGTTACAGGGGCCCGACAAAGGCACGTCCCTTCTGAACTCCTGCCTGTAGGAACAGGCACCGGGGACGCCTGGCCATCTGGGTGGGCTTGGAGGGGGTCATAAAACTACTTCCACCCCTTTCTCCAAGGGTACGATGCTGTAAACCTTTCTAAATATTAAACTGAAAAGAAACTGCCTGAATCAAGGGATTCATCGAAATAAATGAGGACACCTAGAGTTTGATCTTTATTTAGCAAATATTTATATTTAGCGCTTGCTATGTGCCAGGAACTGTTCTAAGAGCTTTACAAGCACTAGGTTATTTAATCTTCTAAACAACCCTATGATTATTCAGCATCTAGGTAGATACCCAGAACAACAGAAGGTAGGATTTCAAACAGATACTTGCACACCAAAGTTTATAGCCGCATCAGTCACAACAGCCAAAAGGTGGAAACAAACCAAACGTCCACTGACAGATGAATGGATAAACAGCAAGTGGTCTAATACCTACAATGGAAAATTATCCACACTTAACGGAAATCCTAACACATGCTACCACATGGACGAACCTTGAAGATACTACAGTAAGTAACATAAGCAAGACACTAAAGGACAAATATTGCATACCCCACTCATATGAGGGACCCAGAACAGGCAAATTCCTAGAGAGAAAAAGCAGAATGATGGCTTCCAGGGATGAGGGGAAATGGGAATAGAGAGTTAGTGTTTAAGGGGTGCAGAGTTCCAGTCTGGGAAGATGAAAAGGCTCTGGAGACGGATGGTGGTGATGGTTGCACACAATGTGAATGTAGTTAACGCCACCAAACCCTACCATGAAAAATTATTAAGATATGGTTAAGATGGTAAATTTTGTCACGTGTATCTTACCACGATTAAAACAACTCTATCAGGTAGGCCCGTTACTGTAACGTTCATTGTCGAGATGGGGACCCCCTGTCCGCGTGCCACACCAGCCACTAGGGACACAGCAGTAAACACCACAGCCTCGCCCCTCCTGCCCTGACAGAGCCTACCGTCCACTGGGGAGACAGACACCAGTGGTCGTTTAATTACAACTGAGGCACAGGCCACAAAGGTGAAACCAGAACTCAGAGGGCAAATCACAGGGGAGTTGCAGCGGAGACTCTCTGGGGAGCAGCAGAATCCCAAGTTGTCTGAAATATCTGTAGCGAATCCAACATGTCATTCTGGTGACCAACGGCCTTGATGAGAGCTGCTGCACACATTCCTGCCCTCAAATCATACGCGGACCAGGCCTGGCAAACTCCCCGGCAGACAGCAGTCACACACTCGTCATTGCCAGGACCTGCTCGAATGAGTCTCAGAACAGCCACAGGGCTCTCAAGCTTCCTTCCGATGCCCTTCCACACAATCTTATGGCATGCCACAGTGGGTAAGAGAGTGCTGTGCAACCAGCCTTCCTGGTTATAATCTCAGCCCTGGCACTCTCCGGCTCTGTAACCTTGACCAAGTTATTAAATCTTTCTAGACCTTGGTCGCAAAAATGGGAGCATAAACACTTCATAGGGCTATGAAATTAAATGAGTTTCCATGTGAAAAGTGTTTTTAAGAACAGTGCTTGTCATATATAAAAATAAAGTTAGCTATCATCATCATTACCCTATTCCATCCTCACAAGACCCAAGAGGCAGGTGGGGCAAGACCAACCCATCTCCAGCTAACAGATGGGAAATGTGGCAAAGTGCAAGTTGCTTGAGGTCATGTAGCTGGTTGGAGTCTACTGTTTTCCCCACCATGCCATGGAATCTACAACAATCCAAAAGCACATTATGAAAATTTCAAGCATCTCACCATCTGGATACCTACGGTATAGCAAACCCTGGCTACCCCTTCTCTGGCTGCCTGTAGGAAGAAAGATTCCAAGTTCTCCAAACCCATCGTGGTGATCTGTAATCCCAGGAGGCAAATTCGGTATCCTTCATTTCATCCATTGGGAAACAAGCATTTGATTGAGCAACTGGCACAGATCCAGCACTCTACCCCATAGGGGAGACAAAAGTGGTAGAACTTTAGGTATCTGTCCTTCACACATGGTGGAGAAGGCAAGAGATACTCAGAAAAAAATAATTAAAGAACAATGGAGGGGTGGGTGCCATTCATTCTGAGCTCTGGCGGAGCCAACAAGAGTAAGAGGAATCCAGCTAGGCTGAGTCGAGCGTCAGCTGATATAGCCAGGAAAAATGTCGTGGAGCAAGTGGGATTTAAATGAGGCTTCAGGGATCACTACATGTGATAGTTCATTTTATGTGCCAACTTGACTAGGCCACGTAGTGCCCAGATAGGTGGTCAAACATTATTCTGGTGGTCTGTGAGGGTGTTTGTGGCTGAGATTACCATTTGAATTGGTGGACTGAGCAGACTGTCCTCCCTAATGTAGGTGGGCTTCATCCAAGCAGTTGAAGGCCCGAATAGAACAAAAAGGCCAGGGGAGCGAATTTCTTCTGCCTGACTGTCTATGCGCTGCGACATCTGCTCTTCATTGCCTTCAGACTCAAATCGAAGCATCGGCTCTTCCCAGGTCCCAAGTCTGCTGGCTTTTGGACTGGAACATACACCATTGGCTCTCCTGGTTCTCAGGCCTTTGTACTGAGACTGAAACTGCCCATCAGCTGCCCTGGGTCTCCAGGACCCAGCAGATCGTGGGACTACTCAGCCTCCCTAATCACATAAGCCTATTACACACATGCGCGCACACACACACACACACACACACACACACACACACACACACATCCTCTACTGATTCTGTGATTCTGTTTCTCTGGAGAACCCAGACTAAATACACTATCATTGGCTTGGCAAAGAGGAAGGGGGAAGAAAGTTTCCAGAAGTCTAAGAAACAGAATGAAAAAAGGCAAGATGGTGGGAACAAATGAATAAGGAAGGACATGACAGAGTAGCTTTGAAGGGGGACAGGGGACAAACAGAGGAATGAGGATTGTGAAGTAGACCAGGTAACCTGAGGACAGCTGGTGGATTCTGCATGTGAACCTCCAAGCAGGCAGACAGACAGGATGCTGTTATCTTGGGAGTCACACAAAAAGCTGAACTTTAGGAAAAGGAATCTTACAGAGATAAGAGTAGCAAAGATTGCAGCAAGGTGGCCACTATATTTGTCCAGGTAGGAGGAGATGTGTGTGTGTGTGTGTGTGTGTGTGTGCGTGTGAGAGAGAGAGAGAGAGAGAGAGAGAGAGAGAGAGAGAGAGAGAGAGAGAGAGAGAGAGAGAGAGAGAGAGAGAGAGAGGGAGAGATATGGCTTGTGTGTAGGGGCAGGCTGACAGGAAATCTCTTACTCCTTTCAAAGCAGGAAGACTCTCACACTCCCTGTGACTTAATCAGCTTGGGAGCAGTTCAACTCCCTGCCCAGGTACAAAGGCCAAACACCCCAGAGAGAAGGCCACCTACCAGCACCTAATAATCTGAGATCACTTAACACTTCCTAAATCCCTCAGCCCCTCTGGACCTCAATTTCCATATCTGTGAAATGGAGAACCAAGCTGTTTACCTCAGAGAAGGACTGTGAAGATAAAATGAAAGAACATCACAGTAGGAAGTGGCCCTGTGAGAGGGCAGGCACCAGTGGATATTGCCCTGGTGTAAAGTCTGATGAAAGCACCAAATCAGCCTGTAGTCCACTGGAAAAGCAGGTTTTTTTACTGACAAAACCTGCAGAGAATCGCCTCCATAGCAAGTCGTTTTTAGGCCCCTCCACCCAAGGCCTAAAAACAACTTGCTAAATCTCAGGGATGAGTCACTGCCGCACAGCCTTAGCCTCCCCACTACTGCCGGGGATGTCATGTTCAGCTCAGGTGAGATCACGAGGCAGGGAACAGTCAGCCATGTTGAAGGAAACACCCAGGTCTTGCCCTGTGTGGGTGGAGGTGAAGGCTGTTGAGTGGGGACCGGGGGATGGGAGGCTTAGCCAAAGCAGGACACTCTGGAGGAGGCAAGGACCGAGTCAAACAATTCCTGCAACTGATGCTTGAGACCCCATAGTCACAAACCCATGACAGCAGTCACCCCACAAACTCAGGGCATCCCCTTCCCTCCAGGGAACTCTATCACGGGCAAGATTCTGCCTATGTTAAGTCTCTGTCATGCACAACCACTGTAACGAGGAGACCATAAATGCTCCATGCCTGAATATGAAAGGGAAGCGGAAATACCACACTCCGATAAAGCAGAAAGCTCAAATCACTGGTGCTGTTACCCTCCATTCGACTTGAGGGCGAGCAGACAAATGATCCATGAGCAAGTTAATACTGGAGCTGTAATAATAACAGCTACACTCCAAGAGCTTACCATGTGTCTGGTCCTGTTTCCTAGTGCCTTCCACATAGTAACTCCTTCAATTCTCGCAGCCCTAGAAGGTATCATCTCCATTTCGCAGATGAGGAAACCGAAGCTTGAAGAGGTGAAGTAAGTTGCCCAGGGTCACTGGTAAGAAATGGAGCTGGGATTCAAACCCATGCAACAGTCTGTCTCCCAAATCTGTGCTCTTTAGAAAGTGCTGAAGTACAACCTAATATTCTCTACCTTCCACCTCTAAGGGGCAAAAAACAGGGCTAATACTACAGGAACCTCTGCCCAACAAGAAAGGTCAGAGGAGAGGCTTTATTTTGTCTCCTGGCTTTTCTGATTTTTCTAAAACGAACATGATACCCTTCTTTCAGCAGAAAAACAGAAACCAAACCTAACCAATTTTTTTTCAATGACCCCCTCCCGCCTGCCACCCTCCTGCAAACCCCTCCCAGGTAGCTCCCAGGAGATGAGCAGCACAGAGCTCACCAGACCACCTGAACACTCAGCGTGTCCAGAGCAGCTCCTCAAAAACAGAAATGCAGATGCAACCCCAGCAGGGCTGAGGGCCAGGCAGGCTGCCCAGAGGCTGGGCCAGAATCAGCTGTCAGCTACCCAGCGATCTGATTTAAAATGCTGGTTCATGCTGGAAGTACAATTAAAAATACATCAGCCCCATCTTAAAAAACAACAACAGAACAACTCTCCTGTGACTTTTTCAAGAACTTATTCAACGAAGCAAAGAGCTCTGCTGGTTAACGATTAGCCAGCAGAAGGCCCCTGGACTTGTAATTAAGTCTTCCTGGAGGAGGGGAAAACTCCCCAGGTGCCGCGTAGAATTTGATGGATGATCGTCAACAGAGATGGCTCATGCCTGAGAACATCCTTAGGCTTCCAGAGGAGAGTCTGGACAACCTCTGTAGCTTCTGGAAGTTACCCTGATAAGTGCACATACACAGTTCATTTTCGTGGCTGCTACAGAAGGTCTTACTGGGCATTGGCAAAGGCTCCTTCAGAAGGAGACAAGGAGATGAGAACCAGAGGTATCTACCTCACCTGAACTGATGGGCACTGACACAAATCAGGAAACAAAAAGCACCCTCAGCGGATTTTTTAAAATCACGAACAACTTATAGGGCTTACCTGTCATAGGGAAGCACACAGAGTGTGTCACCCCTCCCGCCCTACCGGAGAAAAACTCTAAGCCGGCCCAAAGAGTGGTACAGATGAACCAACAAAACCCTCTATACAGGATGCCACCTACCCCTCTCTGGACATTTCTCATCTGCTCAAGTTTGCAAAAGACTAGTTGTATAAAGTCACTGTGATGTGCTTGCTAATATCAAACGTTTCAGGAATCCTGAATGAACTCATTTCTGTGAGGCTTGACTGTAGCTGCCCTGGGGCCCTAGGACCCTGAGTAGAGGCTCGTCCACACCTGTCCCTCTGCCCCAGTCCATCTGCTGCTGGTGGACTCCGCAGCCTTCCCTCTCTGTTTGGAACGCCAGGTGTCATCTACCCCAAGCGGAACAGTTACATGGCAGGAGGAACTCTGCCCAGCAATCAGGAGCCCTGGGCTCGGGCCCCAGGCCTGTCATGTTCCAGCTGTGGAGCGTGGGGCAAACCTCTTCCCCCAACCTTCAGTTCTTGTAAGTGCTGGATGAGAAGCATGTTCTGCTCAGGTCACAGCGTTTTTTGTGAGAATCAAATGAAATGATGTAGGTCATGGCACTTTACAAACATCAAAGCGCTATGCTGGCCAGTATTAATCATTCATTGCGTTGAATCACAGAACGGACGGCATTGAAACTCAGACCTGAAAGGGAGTCCTGATACTAAAGTAAAAGCCAGGCTACAGGAGGAGAGACCATGGTCATACTGAATGGAAGCCAGTTCTCATCTTCACAGCAGAGGAAGAAATCAGGCGAAATTGCTCAGGGCCAAGCTTTACAGGGGGTTATAAGGAGATTTAGGCACCATCCCTCCAAGATGCACCCATCAAAACTAGCAGACTCTGGGTGATGGTTAAAATGCTACTGCCAAACATCCAACACTGGGGTAAGAACTGGCCTGTGCCCCCCTGGGTAACAGACGTGCTGGGAGTGTGTTATCCCCAACACCAAGGATCAGAGGCAAAAGTCAGGCCCCCTGCGCTTGCCTGTGACACGCACACTAAGTAGACAGAAAAAGCATATATTTCTATAAAAAGCTTACTTAAGATTATAAGAAAACAAAGATTACTTTTTAATAACCCCTAAAAAGATACAACTATTCCTTAAGTCACTGTTAAATGGCGGTATGGTCAACCAATGAATGTGTTGATATTAACTGGCCGGTTAGGTCCTTTTCTGAAAGACACCCAGCTACTCAGCCTGGGGCATAGTGTCCTGCCTACCACACTGCCCCACAGGAAATCACCAGACCACAATTAAAAACTGGTTGGAACGCACACAATTATTCCCAGGCTCATCCTCTCCCAGCTTCCCACTGGCTCCAGCCTACCCAGTCATGCTAATTTGGTTTGCCTGCTCTGCCACCCTGTGATGCAGTGCTGGCCTCCTCCCTTTCGTGTCCCCAGAGGAGCCTGAGCATTTTCTCATTGCCCCCTGACTCCAAGTGACGAAAGTAGAAACAAGAATGCAGGACCCCACAATAAAGAGGAAGACCACAGCACCGATCCACCAGTGAGCCTTGAGTGTAGTCTCAGCTCTGCCCTTTAACCTTCTCTGTGACCTTGGGCAAGTCATCTGACCTCCTCCAGCTATAGTGCTGTCATTTGTAAGAGGAGGAGATCGGGTGAGAAAACTTAAGGTTCTCCCTAGCTCCAACATTACAGATTCTAAGTCATGGTGTGAAATCTTCACTTCCATCTTTTAAGTTTCTTTCTAGGTTCCTCTGAACATGCCCAGTGATAAGTAATTTTCCAGAACCAACAATATCTTTGGTTGAGTCCACAATACATATGGTTCTACATAAATTCCCACAAGAGGAAAGTGCTTCTGAAAGTCAGTTACAGGTCAGCCCTCAGTGAGGGTTGCTGAGGGGCTATTGCCAGCTCAAGAAACCTCAGTGAATCCCTCTCAGACAGCATCCTCTGTGACCCCTAACCTCCCAGGGCCCTGCCGTGGAGCTCACCACATGCACAGATGCCATGGATACACAGCACCACGTAAGAGCCCACCTGAAATAGTACTTCTAAGGTCTTCTGTCTTCCATCACCCGTCCTCGTTTTCAGCACAAATTCCTGAAAATTCAAGTGGGCTGATGGGTAATTCTGTCACTCCACTACTAGACTTCTGCGCAAACGACCTGCAGACACGTCCAGGAGGCACTTCTCCCGCTTCATGGAAGCAGGTGAAACTACTCTCATACACCCCACCTCACATAATTCCAAACCCATATGCCCCGAGCTACAGACCCAAACCCTTTAAACCCCCAGCCTGTCGATGGAGCAGCGAGCCTTCGACCCTGTGCCTTCAGGTCAACTCTGATTCACGGCTCAATAATAACTTAGCATCAATTTATCACCAGCTGCTTGACACGTTCATCTGATCTGTCCGTCTAAACTGTAAGACTGGGGGCCAACACTTTTTCCTTATAACCCCCATGCTGTGCTGGGCAAGGCCTGGTGCTTCACTCTGGAGGCCTCAACCCCAGTGACTCCTCCCACCCGCTCCCTCTGCCTTTCCCTACTTCCCACCCTGTAGCCTCATGGACGACCCTAGCGGAGAAAGCAAACGATGCTTGCTTTCCTCCTCCTCCCCTCACATCCTGCTTCCTCCCACCACTGTCATACGTGACGATTTACAACCGATTACTAAGCTGCAGAGTGAGATAGACAGGACTGAACACTACTTCTTTGGAGCAGTGCTTGAACTATTTTCCTCCAGGGATACATCAATGCCAGGTGAGGTTCACAGCATGAGAAAGACTCTCACAGGCATGTGCAGAGATAGAGCAATTTCTAGCTCCTGGTCCTAACACTGTCCCACCCACACCCTCTCAAGAGAACATCCTAAAATACCTGAGTATACTGATAAAGGAATGACATGGAATCAAGATACACATAAACACATGCAGCCAGAAAAAAAAAATTTTGCTCTATTAACTATTACTGGAAAGAAATTACCTGAGAGAGTCCTCATAATTGATCACAATATATTCATGTTGAAAAAGCAGTATTTTTCAAGCTCCAACCCTCCAACTCCCTGCCTATCACACCCAGGCTTTAGCTACAAGAGACATTTCGCTCCATACATGCACAACTTGCACCATGAATCTTTGAATACGTCAGCAGGACTATAAGACCGGCAGCCAAAGCCCTGTGGGAAATGGTCTCAAACCACATGCAAAATCAGTGTCAATGGAAAAGTAAAAGGTGCTGAGCCCCCAGCCCACCTGCCACCTCCTGGAAACGCCCACCAAATAAGCCTCCTTTCTGACACTGGCCCTAAGCATTGAAATACTGCCATGGCACTCAGCACAGTGCTTTGACTGCTAAATCGTCATCATAATCATTACTATTCTTTGATAGAAAGGTAGGCTGAGCAGTGCTTTAAAAGCATCTTTGGCTCCAAAACCCATGGAGCAACAGGCAATTTCAAAGCATTCAGCTGGATACTGAGATCAGTGCAGAAATCTATTTGTCACCATGACATGAGGTGATAATGTGACATTTCACAAGTTTCAAAACAGCAGGGGAAAACCACCTTCCCTCTATCATTTGTAGCAATGCTGGACTTCCAAACACACTCACTGCATGAACTATGAATCACTCTAATTATTCAGCAGGCTGAATACCAAACCAACCACAGTCCACAATCAGATCTGTGCCTCAACTTTTTGTGAAGACAACATTTTTAGCTTCTGTACCTGCAGTTTTCCCCACCAGCACCATTTTCCCCAACAAATAATAATTTGCAAAATCCTTTATTGAAAGGGGCTTCTGCGTCCACAGTGGGCACTGGCAAACAACACATTTCCTGTTTTCTCCCCTCCCCTAGCAGGCCAATACCTCCTCTCCACTTTAAGAACAAAATCAAGGACTCGATATTATCCCACAAAATCAAGGACCGAAAACCATCCCTGAAACCACCATCCACTTTCTGCTTTGAAAGAGTGTCCACTGCTGTCCTTCAAGAATCCTCCAGAAATGTAAGAACAGTGAACACCAGAACATGCTTGGGGGAAAAGAATGTAGTGGCTATGTATCCGAGGCTCAAATCCTGCTTCTGCTACTTCCTAGCTGTGTGACCTTATCCAAGTTACTAAACCTCTCTGGCCTCAATTCTCTGTGATGTTAAATAGAGATAACAGAAACTCCCCTCCTTCCACAGTTGAAAGGACTGAGTATAAGATTAATATATATGTCAGGTTCTGTGATATGATTCACATCATAATGGTTCAATGTCAATTAATAATGCTAATCACTGATAATGCCCTTCCTAGGACTAACAAGCCTAGCTAATAGCAGTCTGCTGTAGGCTGGGGAAGAAAATGAGCATTAATGCTCACGTCACCGTACCCAGTAAGATGCTTATCTCTGCCACATCTCCCCCTTCTTCACCATCTCTCTTCTTGGGACTAGGGCTGCCTGCTCAGATTTGCTCAGTAACAGATTATGAGAGCTGTCGTAGAGCAAAGGGCAAGAAGAAACAGGCATTAATTTATGTTTAAAAGGAGTTAAGTGGGGGTGTGAAACTCAGGAACTTTAAGTACCTCAGCTAAACCTTGAA
Organism: Phocoena sinus; assembly: GCF_008692025.1. Lineage (NCBI taxonomy): Eukaryota > Metazoa > Chordata > Mammalia > Artiodactyla > Phocoenidae > Phocoena > Phocoena sinus. The sequence goes on along the minus strand of NC_045776.1, from coordinate 23,698,660 downwards.
GGGCAAGTAAATTCTATAAACACCTTTTAATCCCTTAAAATCATTAACATTTTCTTCCTTCACATCTTTCTCACAGCACCGTGGTTATACCCACAATTGCAACCAGTCACTCAGATGTATTTAAAAGTCTTAACCTAAATCAATTAAGGGTGGTGTTTTCTACGAATTTATAGAGACCCGCGGTCATAGTTATTTTTTAACGAGGCTTGAAGAAGACTCTCCAAGACCAGCCTATGCTGCTGAGGACAGAATTAATCCAGGATTTAACTGTTTTCTTCTTGAAAAAGCAAAAACCTCAGCAAGGAGGAGTGAGTTTCAAGTCATTCCTTATTCATGCCCCCTTAAAAGCACTCCAAAATGCACCACGATATCCCAGGCATAAGGAGACACATCAAACCCAAGACAAGCCCAATCTTCTTTCTTTATTCTCTATTTTCTCTGTTTGGGGGCTCTGCTCCATTGGACAAAGGTAAAACTAAGCACAAAGAAGATACTACAGACCAAGATCAAAAAGGAGGTCAGGAGAATGCTCACTGCTCTGCGTGACACAAACGTTAGAGCCTCATTTCTAGTCCAAAGTATTGAAAGAACCTGCAACAGCACCAGTCATCATCTCCAGGTATGTGTGAGGAACCAATGGCAAGCTTATGTGTCAGAATCCTCTATAATAATCCATTACGAAATTCGGAAGGGAGAGCGAAGTCCGGCCCGTGGTCTGCGATTTTCATCATTTGCCTTTTCAGAAATGTAAATACTTGCTTATCAGGTATTAGAGAGGAGGTTCCCGTTAGTGAAACTAAAACTTCAAAGATCAACATGACTTCTAAGATCCTGTCCAACACTCAGTGATAACTGAAAAGCACCATCCCTCCCTCACATCCCACACCAGGCCTGCCCCACGCTCCAGAGGGCTCCCCAGGTCTGCATGAGGCAGGAGGCCCTCAGAGATGGACAAAGCAGTGCAAAGAACAGCAACCTGCTCTGATCACACCCAGCTGTTAACCTGGAATAGTTACTCAAAAGGATGTAAAAAAATGCTCGGCTTCAGTAAATCCCCTGATACCACTGCATTTAATCACATTTCCCAAGCTTCACTTACTTTTTAAATACTCATTCATTCCTATTGCTACTTTCTACAGTCACACAAAAGAACCGTTCGGGGATTACAACAATTCCCACCAACCACTGCCCTGGGAATAAGCGTTCCAGGAGTGTTTGGCAGTGGGGGAAGGAGAGTGGCATCCCTTCGGCACAACTGAGAAAGGGAGGCTGAAAGAAAGGGAAAGGGAAGGAGAGCTGGAAAGAGACGTAGAAGAGACTCAAAGTTCATACGCTGGGGACCTCGGCAATGGAACCCAGAAGGCAGGTGCAAACAACTGTAGAAATTGCGAAGGAATGCACAACCTGCACTGCTCCTCAGAACCTAGAACCAGGGGTAGCTGCATAAACACATAAATCACTCCATCCCTCCCCACAACGGCCCTGGTGTGTTGAAGTCCAGCTCCGATACCCTTTCAGGGTTTCCAGAAATTGGCAACCGCCTGATTTTTCACAGCACAGAGCAGTGCTTCTCCCCCTCTGGCCTTTTCAGAATTACCTGGGGAACGTGGTCAGCAGGAAAGGGCCAGGCCCTGCATGACTCCAGGAGCCCAGGCTCCTGCGTTTACTATTAGCTCTCCAGATGAGTCTGTCCCCATCAGGTTTGAGATCCACTGCCATGGAGCCATAAAAAAAATTTTTTTAAACAACAAAAACGCAAGAATCCTCAAGATACATTGTTAAGGGGAAAAAAGCAAGTATATTATAGTGTCTTTAGCTGCCAAACATACAAGAGAAGATGGGGACTGAAGATGAAGGGAGAGGAGTGACAACGGCAAGACAGACGAATAAGATATCCTCTGCTCCTATACCCCCCTCCCCCATCCCAACAACAATCTGGCATCCATCCATCCACAGACAAAAATGCCTTGCGGGAGCTGCGGGGTCCAGCACCATATGCCAAGGGACCTGGGAGAGGCGTCACCCACCCAGGTGTCAGGGAATAAGCCTACAGACCTCGGTCCCAGCTGTGGACTCTGAAGTGGCCCATGAACTGGCTCTAGCCACCGCTGGAGAACACTGCAGACTCACATGCCGATGAGAGCATTCAAGGAAATCCAGAAGTCCAGCAGAGACGTTCTAGCATACCGCTGGAACAACAACAACAAATTTGCATTTGGACGCTTTGGAGAGGTAAGAGGACTGGTGTGACTTTACTCACATCACCCTCTCCCCCAAGGCAGCACAGCTCAGTGCCAAGAGAGACAGTCCCAGCAATGATTTCTCCCATGAGATGGGGGGCGAGAGCACGTGCAGCAGCATCCAGCTTCCCCCGCTGCGTGGGGCGATTCCAAAGAGGTTCATTTCTCTCCTGCCCCATTCAGAGTACTACGTCTAGGAGGCAGGAAGAGACTAGCAGAGCAGCAGACAGGACTCTCAGAGGGCGTTAAAGGGACACAGATCCTACTAACCAGGCTGCAGACTCCACTGAGAAGCCTGCCCACAAGCCGCTGGGGACACCTTGCCCATGGATCTCGCCAACTGGCACACAGGCAGCCCCAGCACTCCAAACTCCCCAGCCATGCACACCCCAACCCCGTGGTCAGCTCCCCTTGCACACTCCTGACGGCAGTGCAAGCAAGCTTTAGTAGATGGCTAGTGAGCCCACTCAAACCCAGCAAGTCTGCAGGCCAGGGCCAGACCACAAACCTGAGCCCTAGCACCACCCCTGGGAAGCAGAAAGGAGGCTGTCAGCACCTGTCCTGGAACATTGCAGGATATAAGAAGGCGTTATAAGCTTAAGAATTCTGCCACAAGAGGGAGGAAGAAATGTGCAGCACGTGTCTCCATAGCTCTGAGAGCCCCAAAATCCCTAGCAGGGCTGACAGAAGGTGTTTGTCTCCAGAAGTCAGTAAAGACTGAAGGAGGGGGCTTCCCTGGTGGGACAGCGGTTGAGAGTCCGCCTGCCGATGCAGGGGACACGGGTTTGTGCCCCGGTCCGGGAGGATCCCACATGCCGCGGAGCGGCTGCGCCCGTGAGCCATGGCTGCTGGGCCTGTGCGTCCGGAGCCTGTGCTCCACAACGGGAGAGGCCACAGTGGTGAGAGGCCCGCGCACCGCAAAAAAAAAAAAAAGACTGAAGGAGGTAACTACCACCTCAAATGTGAAGACAGCAACTTAAGACCTCAAGGAACATGAAAAATCAAGGAAACATAACACCAAAGGATCACAATAACCTTCCAGTAACCAACCCCAAAGACATGAATCTGCAGTTTACCTGATAAAGAATTCAAAATAGCTATTTCAAGGAAGCTCAACGAGCTACAAGACAACAAGATACAAGAAAGACAATTCAATGATATTAGGAAAACAGGACATGAAAATGAGAAGTTTAACAAAGATAGAAAACATAAAGAAGAGCCAAACAAATTCTGGAACTGCAGAACAGAATGAAATGATAAATGCAATTAAGAGCATAAACAGCTGAATGGATCAAGCAAAAAAATAAACAATCTGTAAAAGTAGAAGAAAAGACCTTGGAAATTATCCAATCAGAGGAGAAGAAATAAAAATGAAGAAGAGTGAAGGAAGCTTATGTGAACTATTGGATGCCATCAGAGAAGCATCCCGGGAAATACTGGAGTCCCAGGAGAAGAGAGGGAGAGGAGGCAGAAAGCTAATTTAAAGGAAAAAGTGGCTGAGAACTTCCCCAAATCTGGAAAGAGATCTGGCCACCCAAGTTTGTGAACCACATACATTCCCAAACAAATTCAGCTCAAAAAGATCTTCTCCAAGACATATTATAATAAAAATGTCAAAAATCAAAGACAAAGAGAGAATCTTAAAAATAACCAGACGGGCTTCCCTGGTGGCGCAGTGGTTGAGAATTTGCCTGCTAATGCAGGGGACACGGGTTCAAGCCCTGGTCTGGGAGGATCCCACATGCCACAGAGCAACTAGGCCCGTGAGCCACAACTACTGAGCCTGCATGTCTGGAGCCTGTGCTCCGTGACAAGAGAGGCCGCGATAGCGAGAGGCCCGCGCACCGCGATCAAGAGTGGCCCCCGCTTGCCACAACTAGAGAAAGCCCTCGCACAGAAACGAAGACCCAACACAGCAATAATTAATTAATAAACTCCTACCCCCAACATCTTCTTTAAAAAAAAAAATAGCCAGAGAAAAGAAGCTTATAACTTACAAGGGAATTCCCAAAAGGGTATCAGAAGATTTCTCAGCAGAAACCTTAAAGGCCAGGAAAGAGTGAGATACTACAAAGTGCTCAAAAGAGAAACTGCCAACCAAAAACACTTTGCCTGGCAAGCTTTCCCTCAGAAGTGAAGGAAAGATTAAGATGTTCCCAGACAAAGAGAAACAGAGAGTTCATCACTAGACCTGCCTTACAAGAAATGCTGAAAGGAGTTATTCAAGCAGAAATGAAAAGACACTGATTAGTAACATAAAAACATATGAAACTATACCACACACTGGTAAAGGTAAGTATAGTCAAATTCAGAATACTCTAATACAGTAATTAGGTACTGTGTTGACCACTTAACTCTACTAAAAGAACAGAAGTATTAAAAATAACAATAGCAGGACTTCCCTGGTGGTGGTTAAGAATCTGCCTGCCAATACAGGGGACACAGGTTCGAGCCCTGGTCTGGGAAGATCCCACATGCCACGGAGCAACTAAGCCCATGTGCCACAACTACTGAAGCCCGCGCGCCTAGAGCCCGTGCTCCACAACAAGAGAAGCCACCGCGATGAGAAACCCACGCACCACAATGAAGAGTAGCCCCCACTAGCTGCAACTAGAAAAAGCCCACGTGCAGCAACGAAGACCCAACGCAGCCAAAAATATAATAATAATAATGATAGCTGCATTTGCTAATGATGTTCGTTACACACAACATAAAGAGGTAAACTGTGACATTAAAACAAACAGAGTAAAAGGGTAGAGTCTTTGTATGCAGTCGAAGTTAAGTTATCAACACAAAATAGACTGTTATACCAATAAGATGCTTATATAAGCCTCACGATAACCACAAAGCAAAAACCTACAGTAGATACACAAAAAGGTAAAGAGAAGGGAATCAAAGCATACCAACTATGAAAAATCATCAATTCAAAAAGGAAGGCAGCAAGAAAGGAACAAAGGAATTAAAAAGCGGCCAAAAAAAACCCCAAAAAACAAAACAGCATTAGCAAATCCTTATCAATATTACTCTAAATGTAAATGGATTAAATTCTCCAATATAAAGGCACTGAGTTCCTGGATGGATTTAAAAGATCTAAATATATGCTGCCTATAAAAGACTCACTTAGCTTTATGCACACACATACACTCAAAGTGATGGGATGGAAAAAGATATTCCTGCAAGTGGAAACCAAAAGAACAGGGGTAGCTATACTTATATCAGACAAAACAGACTAACTCAAAAGCTGTAACAGGAGATAGAGCTGGTCATTACATAATGATAAAAGGATCAATTCATCAAAAAAGATATATCATAAACATATATGCACTCAACATCAGAGCACCTAAATATATTAAATATTAACAGATGTGAAGGAAGAAAAAGACAATAAGAAACTTTAACACCTGTGTTCAATACTGTATAGATCATCAGGACAGAAAATCTGTAAGGAAATGTTGGACTTGAATTATACTTTAAACCAAATAGACCTAACAGACATAGAGGGAATATTCCAACAGCAGCAGAATACATAGTGTTCTCAAGAAAAAATGGAAAATTCTCCAGGACAGATCTTATGCTTGCCACAAAACAAGTCTTAGCAAACTTAAGAAGACTGAAATCATACCAAGTGTATTTTTCAAACACAATGGTATATAACTAGAAATAAAAGTAGGAAAATGGGAAAATTAACAAACATGTGGAAAATAAACAACACACTCCTGAACAACCAATGGATGAAAGAAGATATCAAAAGGGAAATCAAACAATGTCTTGAAACAAATGAAAATAGGAAAATACCAAATCTAATGAGCTGAAGCAAAAGCCATTCTAAGAAGGAAGTTTATAGCAATAAACAGCTACATTAAGAAAAAAGAAAGCTCTCAAAAGAACAACCTAACCTTATACCCCAAGGAACTAGAAAAGGAACAACTAAGCCCAGAGTTAGCATAAGAAAAGATGAGAGCAGAAATAAAATGAAATAGAAAAAAATCAGTGAAACTAAGAGCAGCTTTTTAAAAAAGATAAACAAAATTGGCAAACCTTTAACTAGACTAAGAAAAAAAGAGAAGAAAAAATTAGAAACGAAAGGAGACATTACAACTGATGCCATGGAAATACAAAGGATTTTTATTACACACCAACAAACTGGATAACCTAGAATAAATTCCTAGAAACATATAAATTACCAACACTGAATCATGAAGAAACAGGAATTTTGAACAGACCACTAACTAAGGAGCTTAAAGTAGTAATCAAAAAACCTCTCAGGGCTTCCCTGGTGGCGCAGTGGTTGAGAGTCCACCTGCCGATGCAGGGGACACGGGTTTGTGCCCCGGTCCGCAAAGATACCACATGCCACGGAGTGGCTAGGCCCGTGAGCCATGGCCGCTGAGCCTGTGTATCCGGAGCCTGTGCTCCGGAACGGGAGAGGCCACAACAGTAAGAGGCCCGTGTACAGCCAAAAAAAAAAAATCATCAATAGATGCAGAAAAAGCACTTGACAAAAATACAACCTTTCATGATGAAAACTCTTAACTGACTGGGTATAAAGGGAACACACCTCAACATAATGAAGGCCATATATTGGCAAATGCATAGCTAACCTCGTACTCAATGGTGAAAAGTTGGAATCTTTTCCTCTCTAAGATTAGGAATAAGACAAGGGTGCCCACTCTCACCACTCCTATTCAACATAGTTCTGTAAATCCTAGCCAGAAAAAAAAAAAAAGTTATCGAAATTGTAAAGGAAGAAGTTAGATTGTCTGAGTTTGCAGATGTCATGATCTTATATATAGAAAACCCTAAAAACTCCACCAGAAACTGTTAGAACTAATAAACTAATTCAATAAACTTGGAGGATACAAAATCAGGAAACAGAAATCAATTGTTTCTATACACTAACAATGGACTATCTGAAAGAGAAATTAACAGCCCCATTTGCAATACCATCAGAAACAATACTTAGGAATAAATTTGACCAAGAAGGTGAAAGTTCTGTACACTGAACACTAAGACACTGATGAAAGAAATTGAAGACAATGAATAAATGGAAAGATATCCTGTGTCCTTGGATTGGAAAAATATTGTTAAAATGTTAAAATTCCTTAACTACCTAAAGCAATCTACAGATTAACTGCAACCCCTATCAAAATCCCAATGGCATTTTTCACAGAAACAACAATCCTAAAATTTAGATGGAACCACAAAAGATACTGAATAGCCAAAGCAATCTTGAAAAGGAAGAACAAAGCTGGGGGGCATGACATACTTGATATCAAAGTATATTACAAAGCTACAGTAATCAAAATAGTTTGGTACTGGCATAAAAATAGATACATATACCAATGGAACAGAATAAAGAGCCCACAGAATAAAGAGCCCAGAAATAAACCCTCACATATACAGTCAACTAATATTTGACAAGGGAGCCAAAACTACTCAATGGGAAAAGGATAGTCTCTTCAATAAATGGTGGTAGGAAAACTGGTAACAAATGAATGAAACTGGACCCCTATCATAACCCACTCATAAAAATTAACTTAAAATGGATTAAAGACCTAAACATAAGACCTGAAACCATAAAACTCCTAGAAGAAAACATGGGGAAGAAGCTTCTCGACATTGGTCTTAGCAACATTATTTTCTGGATAGGTACCAAAAGCACAAGCAACAAAAACAAAAATAAGTGGTACTATTTCAAACTAAAAAGTGTCTGCGTAAGAAACAAAATGAAAAGGAAACCTATGGAATGGGAGAAAATATTTGCCACCCATTTATCAAGTAAGGGGTTAATATCCAAACTATATGAGGAAAACATACAACTTAATAGCAAAAAAAATAATAATCCAATTTAGAAATATGTGGAGAACCTGAATAGACATGTTTCCAAAGATGACATACAGATGGCTAACAAGTACATGAAAAGGAACTAATCATCAGGGAAATACAAGTCAAAACCACAATGAGATATCACCTCATACCTGTTAGCATAGCTATTATAAAAAAGACAAGAGATAGGTGTTGGCAAGGATGTGGAGAAAAAGAAATCCTTGTGCACTGTTGGGGGGGGGGGAATGTAAACTGGTACAGCCACTATGGAAAATAGTATGGAGGTTCCTCAGAAGATTAAAAATAGAACTATCTTATGACCCAGCAATCCCACTTCTGGTATATATTCACAGGAAATGAAAACAGGATTTTGAACAGATTATCTCCACTCCCATGTTCATTGACCATTATTCACAATAGCCAAGACATGGAAAGAACCTAAGTATCCACCAAGGGATGCATGGATAAAGATCATGTAGTGTGTGTGCTTATTATTACAATGTAATATTACTTAGCCATGAAAAAGAAGGAAATCCTGCCATTTTTGACAAAATGGATGGACCCTGAAGGCTCAGACAAAGACAAATACTATATGATATCACCATATGTGGAATCTAAAAATACCAAACTCCTAGAAACAGTAGAATGGTGGTTGCCAGGGGCTGGGGAGTAGGGGAAACGGGGAGATGTTGAGCAAATGGTACCAACTTCCAGTCATAAGATGAGTAAGTTCTGGGGATCTAATGTACAGACAACACGGTGACTATAGTTAACAATACTGTAGTGTATACTTGAAAGTTGGTAAGAGTAGATCCTAAATGCTCTCACCACAGAAAGATGGTAATTATGTGAGGTGATGGAAGTGTTAACTCACCCTACTGTAGTAATCATTTCTCAGCACGTGTATCAAATCACCACATTGTACACTTCAATCTTATACAATGTTAAATGTCAATTACATCTCAATAAAGCTGTGGGGAACATGGGAGAAATAAATATTTTTGAAGGGTAGGGGTAGAGAGATTATATACATGTAATTGCAAACAAATTGATATCTATATAGATAAGAGACATATTTTATCTACATATAAAATATAAAGTAGACATTATACTATATTTTATATATAGATAAGGATATACATATATACGTGTGTGTGTGTGTGTGTGTGTGTGTGTGTGTGTGTGTGTGTAATCCCCAAGAAATGAGATCCCAGATCCCATCCGTCACCTTCAGAGAAAGGAAATGCCTGACTGGGGATAAAGGTGGAGAGAAACGTATCACCACATTCCTCTTAGTTGCTGGAATCTTGAACTATGTCAATAGATTACCTAACACACCTTTTTGTTGTTTACACTTTAAAGAGGGTTTGGGCTTAGGAGACAAGAAATATAAGCAAAAGTAAGTAAAAACAGTGATTTGGGAATAAATAAAAGTAGCAGCCTCGGGGTTGCTGTTCCAGGGTTTCCATGGTTTCCTGCACACAAGCACTCTTAGCTTTGGCCCAGGGTCCTCCTCTCGCCTGCCTGGGGCTGCTGCATGGGCTGCAGAAGTCAAGGTGGAGACAACCCAGCTTCCTGCTAAGGGGAATAGTGCCCTGGAAGTTCCTCAAGAAGCCCCTCATATGTTCTCTTCCTGAATTCTGTTTCCCACGTAGACCGCACACTTTTTGCAAGGAAAAACTATGCCTCAGCCACCTTAATATCTCCCTTAATGCCTAGAGTCAGTCAATGCCTCCAGCAGCTTACTCCAGAGCTCTCTTTGCATGCGATAGATCATTTAGACACAGACCCTGAGCTCTGGAATTAAGTTCTTAGAAGCTACTATAAAGGCTGCTTTGAATTGTTCTGCCTGATTATAAAGTATGCCTTCCTCCAAGAAGACAACGCTCTCCCCTTTTCCTCTTTAGATCTATACACCAACCCAGAAAAACGCAGGGGAACAACGGTCCTCATGACCAAGTTTCCAGGAAAATTCTGCCCTCATGTTTGTTTTCTGCCTTATATTCCTGAAACCATCTCCCTCTTCTCATTCCCTCTACCCCTTGGCGAGAACAAAATAGCCACCTTTCCTTCGAATTTCACTTTTCTCCTCCCTTCAAGGAAGCCTGCTTGAGGTTGTTCAAGGCACACTAGTTGACAAGTGGGGCCAGAACACAAAGTATAGGAGAAACTAAAAGACAGCAACTGTGTAATGACAACGGGAGAATGGATAACTCAACAATACCAAGAGCTGATCGTGTCTGTCTCTGCCAGAGTCAAAGCCCCACTTAAAGCTTACTTCACTCCCACTTGTACACACACAAACCTTTCTCTCGGCAGACTAGAACCCACTAGGTAAAGGGGCAGGGGTTCCCGGCTGCCCCAAAGCCACCTCCCTGGGCTTGACAGTGTTAAAAATTCAGTTTGGCTCAAGCATTCTCAGATAGTAGAGAGAATACGTTTTTGAATTGCTGAGTTGGATAATTTTCTGTTTATTTCTTAAACATAAAGCGGGGATGTTAAAAATAACTTGGATTCCTTACACACCATTAGCCTCACTATTTTAAAAGCAGGCTCTGAAATGTCTAGATCCTGTTAGAAACTGCTATGAAATAACTTGGATACCTTGTCCACGGACTTGGGAGGAAATGCTGCACAGCGCTAGGTGCTAAGGACACATAGCAGGCCTCTGGTGGGTGTTTGTAACGGGACTAAGAGTTTTACAGTATGCCAGCATTTACATTTAAGTGCTTTTCATGTCATCACTTTTCATCCATACAAAAACCCCATAAGCTAGATAATGCACATTATCATCCTAGGAATCTAGTCACAGTTGAAAGCAGATCTTCAGAGCCCACACTGAACAGTTCTTCCACAGCATCACATGGCCTCTCATCTGTGACCTTACAAGGTCAGCTGATTCAGGGGCTTCATAGAGAACGAAACTGATAACTCAGGTGATGCTCCCAAGGTCACACAGCATGTCCATAGAGAAACCCTCCTGTGTTCTTGCAATTTAACTAGAGAAACCATTTCAACTGGAATACACAATTTAGGGGCTAAGAAAGCCTTACACCTATATTACCATCTATCTGCCTTCAGACTCTGAAAGGACTGCATCAACTAATTTATATTTTTTTATATCCATGCAAATTAATAAGAAAGAATCAAATGGGACTGCGATTGTAATTTCCAGGTGGGATACAATTAAACATTAGGTGACAAATAGAAAGCCTGTGCGATGACATTCCCCCCAACCCCACTCTGGGAAGGCCCTTCCTCATTCTTTTCAACCTATTCAAATCTAAATCATACTCCAAGGCTGAGCTCAAGACTGACCTCCAGAAGGCCAGTGTGTATGCATGTGCACGTGTGTGTGTGTGTGCGTGCGTGTGTGTGTGTGTGTGTGTGGGCAGTGCAGTTCTGAGCGCACCCAGAATAGGTAGGGCAGAGAACGGAAGGAACACAGGCCTCAGAGTCCGAGACAAATTCCAACCCTGCCACTTATGGCTCTTTGGGAAATTCATATCCTCCTGTTTCAGTTCTCTCAAATGTAAATGAGAAGAAAACTTCCTACCTTGGAGGACTAGAGCAAAGATCAAAGGAGATAAAGGTTTAAGGCCCCTGGTACAGTGCCTGGCACATAGGTGTTTCATTAGCTCCATGAACCATCCCCAAACGACCCAAGTCCACAACGATCTCTCCATCTTCAATTGCCAAAACATTCAGAGGCCCTGTTATAGGCATTCATGTGCTACAGCAATTGGTATCAACAGTTTATCTGCCCAGAAAGATAAAACACTCTGAGGGGGTGGTGAGGAGCTGGGAGGAAGGCTAATTCTTACCTTTGTATCCCTCACAGCCTCTTGTAGGATGCTCTTTATAATAGAGGCTCCGATATTTTGGAATGAGCTAATTCAAGGGAAAACAAGTTTCAAGTAATTACAAAAAGAACAGTGGCCACAAGGCAGTTTATCTACCAGTCAAGGATTTTGAAGGTATACATACCGTTGCACTCCCAGTGCCTCCGGAGGGTCCTCAGTCTTATCCACCAAAAGGGGAAATCCACACTCACATTTTCAATAAACATTCCTCAGCATGCTGTATGCCAGCACTGTGCAAGGCCCTAGGAGACCCAAAGATGACTGGGAAATAGGACGGACCTTCAGAGCCGCCTTGGCATACCAGAATGACATCTACCAAAGGTCACACAAAAAGTAAAGAAGCATAGACAAGGTCCTGTTCTTCCTAACTCCACCTGTTCTCTCAGCTGGAAAAGAGGACGTTGGATAGATTGTCTCCAAGGTCTAGGGCAGCTCTGTCCATTTGTCTATTAATAAATTGCATCTGGAGACATGTGTCAAAAGTACACATGTATATTTCTACATGTAACTTAGTACTACATCAGTGTTAAAAGGAATATTTTCCATAATGAGCTGAATAACTGTCATTTATTGCCACAACAGAGATGTCAGGATTCAGCATTCTTTCCTGCCATCTTTCTCACCCAGGAAACGAACTGTTTATGGCAAGAAGCTATGGAGAGAAAAGGGAACATGTAAAGTAAACCCAGTGGGGACAGGAGAGGCAGCAAATGGGAGTCGTGCTGCTGGGAGGAGGACCAGAGACTGCAGAGGAGCGGGCAGTTCAGGAGAAGACTAAATTAAAGAACAGCACAGGAATAGAATGCTAAATTATTCTGGTTCCATTTAGAAGAAGGATAAAAGGCCCAGCCTGCCCTCATTAGATCCTGAAGGAATCTCATCTAAACCACACTGAAACATTGGGTTTTTTGGACAAATCCTGAGTCATCAAGAAAATAAGGTGAAATTATGCTCAGTAAACTCTATTTGATAAATCCTCCCAAAATAAAGTTTATGAAGCACTTTGATGCCTAAGCAAACTCTTAGTTGCCCATAAAATGAAGAAACTATTACTACTATTATTACTCTATTTCCTGATGGTTCAGAGGAAAAGTTTCCCTGTATTTGTTTTAATTTGTTTAAATACCAAAGCCCAGCCATTCTCCCTCAGAAAGATGAACATTCAAAGACCTGGGATATCAGTTCTGAGAAGTGAGGGGCCTTGTGCCACCAGGACCATGACAATGGCCAGCCCAGGGTGGATCCACAGCTCTCTCACCCTCAACAAGTACCTTTTATTTCCATTTTGCTAGGACCCTGTATTCAACCAATAAACAAGCTAAGTTAATGCATGCTTATAAATTCCGGGTTACCCTTCCCAAATAACTTATTTATCATAATGTAAAAATGCTTAGCTAATTTGAGGAAGTCTCAGCAGCATTTTGGGCAGACCAGAGTACAGGAAATATTTAGGTCCACGGGCCTTTGGAAAGCCTGTTCTCAAAATCCCTGTTCCTGTCCTCGGATTCTTCTTCTTGGAGACAAGGCTAGTTCCAAGGGTGTTCGGTGTATAGAGGGATCCACAGGGTTGTAGCCAGGACCCTCTCCCAGCTTCACACAGGGCAAGAAGATGACTCACCCATTGTATAAAGGGGGCTCATATGGGGCCAGAAAAAAAAATCCCTTGGTTTGGGCCCTAGCAGATCAAGACTCTTTCCCCCGGTTCCCCAAAAATGACCCATGAACATCAAACTATGATTTCCAGCTTAACCTGGCATTTTTAGAATTGGCTTTCTTCACTGTCGTGATCTGAACGCAGCCAAGTTACAGACTGTCAATGGAAAAGATTGCAGGTGAGTGACAGAAGCTCCTTAAGAACAGTGGTCCCAGCATTCCGGAAACCATACCACTGGCAAGACGCAAGTAACAAGGGCCTTGGATTTAAGCGAGGATCCATGCTAGTCCCATCTATGCAGTGTCTTCACTCTTTCCTGAGAAGATGCAGCCCAACAGCTCCAAGGCAAAGCCAAGATGATTCCAGCACAACTTGACCTGACACTGCTCCCTTTCACCTCCACTGCTCCCCGCCAGCGACTTGACCCACTCTCTTCACAGCTCCTGAAACTACATACATAAACAAATCTACATAAATGTATTATACAGATTTAATAAATAAGAATCAATTTAATAAATTAAACATATATCGTAGTTGATGGGAGTCAATTCTTTTCTGCTGAGAAGGATCATTCAGAAAGTTCCAGGTTTTTTTTTTACAGTTAAAACCACCCTAGGGAAAAAGAGTAAAAAACCAATCAGCTGAACTACAAAGAAAATGGCATCAACTTAGATTATTGGATGTATAATTTTACGCTCCTATTATTTGCTATGTGTGACATTTAGGTTAACTATAACTGTTAAGAGACCCCAAAATTTCACATTTGCTTCTAGATTGAAGATTTAAAATGACTTCATTCTGCTTTCTCTAGGCTATTTTATTAGTTACCATTTTGGGAAAATGAGTGACTGCTTACTATTTGCAAGGTACCCAAGGGAAGCAACACATTTATCTTCTTTTTAAAACAAAAAGGTAGGAACGCTTTCCAAACACAGGGCTAAGGGGATGAACAGAGTAGAAAACTGAAGTGATGCCTCATGCACAGGAACTAATTTTTAATTGACAAGAGTTATCCAGTCATTGGGTCTGTTAGGCAACATAGAGGCAAATTATTTGCCATATGAAGCTGTTCCACAGTCAGAGGGACTGGAGTGGTAAGTGTGCCTATTGTCACACCCGCTATAGGACGGAAATCCTCCAAGACCACAGAAAATTCTCAGTCCTTCCTTTCTGAGATTTGCAATCAAAACAGCAGACAGCCTTCAAAGGAATGGATTCTTTCCAGTCAGCAGAGAGGTAGAAATAGGACCTAATGAACTCCTGAAGAGTCATGAAGCAAAGGGGACAGTGCCAAGAATTAGGGCCAACTGTCCAGTCAGAGGGCACACAGTCCACATGATCAACCTCACTTCCAACACCAACTGCAAATTCAGAGATCCTCAGATTCAATAACTCAGTAGGAGTCACCGAAAGCTGCTGTCCTCACTGTTATGATTTATTAGAGGGAAAGATACAGACAAAATCAGCCGAAGGAAGAGACATGTGGGGCAGAGTCGGAGAAATACCAACTGCATTCCATTCCCGGCATTGACGTGTGACAATATACACAGAACACTGTCAACCAGGGAAGGCCACCCAAGCCCTGGTGTTCAGAGTTTTTACTGGGGCTCATTATGGAGGCATGACTGACTGCTGTGAAACAATAAAGACATATATTGGTTTCTGTCACCAGTTCCTAATATCTGGTCTTTGGCCCTGGTTCCTGACACAGAGCTCCTCCTAAATCCCTTAGAATTTCCTGAGTGATAGGACCACCTTTTGTTTTAACGAGGTAACTCTTAGTGGGCTCCTGTATGGGGGCTGGTGAGCAGAAAGACCAAGCCATAATTGGAAGTTTGGAACTTTCAGCGCCATCTCCTATTCTCCAGAGAGAGAAGGGGGCTGGAAATTGAGCTCTGCCTACATGACAAAGCCTTGATAAAAATCCCTAAAGCACAGAGTTCAAAGAGCTTCTGGGCTGATGGACACATCCATGTGCCAGGAGGGTGAAGTACCCCAACTCCACAAGAACAGAAGCTCCTGTACTCGGGACCCTCCTGGATCTCACTCTATATATCGCTTCATCAGGCTGTTCATCTGTATCCTTTATTATATCCTCTATAATACACCAGGACATGTGTTTCCCTGCGTTCTATGAGCCCTTCTAGCAAACTATCAAACCCAACGAGGGAGTCGTGGGAAATCTGATTTACAGCCGTTTGGTCAGAAGTACAGCTCACAACCTAGCACTTGAGACTGGCGTCTGAAGTGGGGGCAGCCGTGTGGGACTGAGCCCTTAACCTGTGGGATCTGAGGCCAACTCCTGGTAGACAGTGTCAGACTTGAATTTAATTGCTGGACACCCAGCTGGTGTCTGAGAATTGGTCAGTGCGGGGAAAAAACCTACACATCTGGTGTCAAATGTGCTGCGTGTGTAGTGGTTGTGTGAAAGTAAAGGAAAACAGGGTGTCTTCCCCAGACAACTGCCTGTGAGGCTGATCTCCAGCCACGCTGGGCATGGCCCAAAGTACCCCCCCCTAAATCGTTCTTAATCTTTCTGGCATGGCCACGCCCCATCCTAAGATGTGGCCAACTCCCACCCAAAAATCATACTGGTCTTTCTGGAATATCCAGCCCCTACCCCTGAATCACATTGTTTGACCATGACAAAAGCCAGACCTGGGCTTCCCTGGTGGTGCAGTGGTTGAGAGTCCGCCTGCCGATGCAGGGGACACGGGTTTGTGCCCCGGTCTGGGAAGATCCCACATGCCGCGGAGCGGCTGGGCCCGTGAGCCATGGCTGCTGGGCCTGCGCGTCCGGAGCCTGTGCTCCGCAACGGGAGAGGCCACAACGGTGAGAGGCCCGCGGACCACAAAAAAAAAAAAAAGCCAGACCTGTTTGTGGGCAAGGTTAAATTTGTTCACATGCAGAGGGGAAATGGCCCACTGTCATTTCAGGCATAAAGTCAGATATACTGACCCATCATCACAGAGCGACGAAACCAGTCAGCCTCCTAGATTTGAAGCCAGCCACTGTTCCCTACCACACCTCTCTTTAAAAGAGGGTAAAGAGCAAGGCAGTGACAATGAGTTGGAAGCTAAAAAAAAAAAAGAAGGAAGGAAGGAAGGGAGGAAAGATGGGAGGGAGGAAAAAGAACTCCACATACCATTTCTTCTTTAAAATGAGAGTTTCTCTGTGGGAAATCCATTTTACTTCCAGCACCAACAGGACTTAGCTTGCTCTGGACTCCACCGAGCAGTTTGCCAGCTACCTATGGGGAAGCTAACCTGGAAGCCTGCTAGCTAATCTAACACATCCATCAGAATAAACTCGGTTCTGCTGTGGTCACAAACCACCCAAAGTCGCACTGGCGCACAGCAAACATGTGCTTCTTGCTTCTGCTCTGTGTTCATCATGGGTTGGCTGGGGATGCTGATCTACATCAGCCTCCTTCTGGAATTCAGGCCGATGGAGCACCTACCTGGCATAGCGCTGGTTACCGTGGCAGAGGGGACAAAAAGGGACTGGCCAAGTGTGCCACCTGAAATGTCACAAGTTACTTCCATTCACATTTTCTTGGCCAAACCAAGCCCTACAGTCATGCCCAAGTTCACCTGGGTGAGGAAGTGCAATTCTACCAGGTGGTCAGAAGGGGAGGAAGACCAGATATTAGGGAACAAGCCAAACTCTGCTACATGCACTTCCCAACCAAAGAAACAATGTCTTCATCCAAGTCTCTGACAGGATGAAGGGGTTCTGAGTGGAAATTTGGGAGTCTATGTTATTTTTTGGGGGTTTGTGCTAAAACCAAGGAATAGGGGATGTTTTCTACTGAGTTCAAAGGGTAAGGTGGAACAGCTGCAGAAATAAATGCTTTGGTTTCACATGTCCACCTTGCTTTGCAATGTCAGTGCCAGATGTCCAAAGGCCTCATCACAGGAAGTTATTAGTCCCTTGCCTCCAAAAGGCTATTCCAACATAAGTCAACACAATGGCTAGAGCTGTACCAAGAGCTGAAGTGGTAACTTGAGTCTAACACAGCCAGCAACAAGGTACCCTCAACTTCGCCTTAATCTGCAAATCCAAGTGTACTGATTTACCATGTGAAATAACATCATCATTTTAGTTGTAAGAAATCACAGTGAAGACAAGCGCCAGAAGACGTATGTTAGGTAAGTGTCTCTTTTCAAGAATGAAAAAAAGATGAATCACAGAGACTCCTGATAACTTACCAACTCAGTTCAGTATGAGCTAAACTAAAACCCCATCACTTCTTCACACAGACTTCAGTCCAGCCAAGGGGAATTTAGTACTTGCATGATGGAACTGTTTTAACCTAAATGAAGCATTTAACATTTCTATTAAGTTTTATGTTGCTCGTTCCAATCCATCAAGGTAAAAGTAGCTAGCCCTGAGCACTGCACATTAAGAACCAACTACACATAAAGAAGATCACTGGCAAACTAGCGAGTACTCATAGGAAGGAGAGGGTAGTGAAGGTCTGTTAAGTGAATAACAGTGGAGGGGACTGGACAGGTTTATAGCTTGGAGGGGCCTTGGGAAGGTGGTTTTCTGTCTTGAAAACACCTGAAGAGCTGTCGTGTAGAACAGGATAGGTGTTCTCCTTAACTCTGGCGGGCAGGAGTGGCCCCATAGGTGGGATTCAGGAGGAAGCATCGGCCACTGAGACAAGAACCACTTGTGGCAGTGTGAGCATTCCACAGGCTCAGAACCACAGCCTTCTACAGTACCTGGCTGACAGCAGCCCTACGAAGGGGAGTTGGAGCGGTTGACCCATTTGGGGGTAAGGATTCTACATGACTAGTTACATCAGTATTTATCTGGATACATGAAGGCTAGGAATAAGAATGAAAAAATTCTGAAACGTTAGCACCAGGTCCAGAAAATCCCTGAAGGTCTCCTTAGAGGGTATCTAAAAGCACAAACAGCAAGAGCCTTTTCTGAAAGGTGCCACGGGAAGGACACGAGGTAAAGTCAAAACATAATGTGCCAAGAGGAAAGACAGTGTGCAGCCCTGGCCTACTGTTTGCTACGCACGCGCCTAGAGCCCTCAGGTGATCTGCTCAGCACCTTCTGCCCTGTCGCTGCTCCCACAAGAGTCTGGCTTGGGGCTGAGCACACAGTCGGCATTTAGGAAACAATCCTCCAGTCAGACAATATTATCACCCTCTCACCCAAACGGAAGCTGACAAGAGGCACAGCTGTGATGGGAATGTGTAGGTTAGATAACCAACAAGGGTCTACGAGAAGAAGCACGTGGATTATACATTCTTACGGCTCTTTGCCACACCTAGAAAGGACCTGAGAGATGCACACGGTTCATCCAAACACACCCCACACACATCCACCAGGCCTTCAGAGGACAACATGCACGGGCTGGTTGAGTCCAAGTGCCAGTGAAGATTCCGGCAGCAGGACCCAAGCCCACAGGCCCTCAAATCCCTCAGTGTCGATGACACATCAGGGCTTGATACTTACTTTCAATAGATCTATTAGTTACCTTAAAATAGGGAATTCCAGCAGAGGTCGCAATTAAGTACCTCCCGCAGGAGAAAGTTTCTGTGGAATTTTCACGTCTTTCTCAGCACAGAGGGAAGTTGAAGCTCCCGCCAGGATGCAAAACTTAGAAAGACTACAAAGTGACCTACTTTCAGGTGTCTTTAAAGGTTTTAAGAGCAGCAATCCCCAAGGATCATCCCCAAAAGTGAGGCATTTAAATTAAAAATGTTGATGGAAAGAGCTTTCAAAATGTATTTCATTTGTCATAAAAAGTGTATTTTTCCATTTGTTTAAAAACTGTATTCTAACAACAACAAAATCTCTAAAAAGATGATCCAACCAGCCTTAACCAAAGTCATAAGAGGTTGGAATTTAACTTAACAGTGGCAGTCCCAGAAAAAAAGATTTCTGCAAACAAAAAATGTCATTTGAAGGATACTAAGGCATATCAGGTGGGGAAAAAATGAATGGTTTTCCACTAAGGTGGTGTTTTAAAAACTCAAAAGCCGTTCTAATTAAACCTTCAGACTTGTTACACCATTGGCCTTCACTGGTGCCTGTGACATTGATGGAAGAAACCATTTGCCAAAAACCGACACACTTCAAACACTTCCTGCATGGCTCTTTACATTTTTTTTTTAACTTTTTCTTTGCTTTTTAAATTAAAGGAGCAGCCGTTCCCAGTATACAAATTACCATACCACTTCCCTAGAAGGTAGAAAAGGTGATGTAAGACAGTAGCTCAAATAATGATTTATTGAGGGCAAATTACATGGTATGTGGTCTTTTTTCAATATACTTTCATGCTCAACCTTCACTCGGTCTAACCTATAGCAGGTAGATGGGCCAGCTATCTTGAAATATTTGTGCCAGACACAATCTTAGAGATCTTGGTC
Organism: Phocoena sinus; assembly: GCF_008692025.1. Classification (NCBI taxonomy): domain Eukaryota; kingdom Metazoa; phylum Chordata; class Mammalia; order Artiodactyla; family Phocoenidae; genus Phocoena; species Phocoena sinus. Next base: position 23,678,682 of record NC_045776.1, on the reverse strand, counting down.
CAAGCTTCTCATTTTAGATATGGAAAAACCAAAGCCCAGACAGATGAAGTCACCTGCGCAAGGTCACACGGCCCGTGAATGGCATAGTCTTATTGGCCAAGAAGCAGGACTCCTCTGGAAAGCCCTTTTCTTATAGGGGATACAGATGGCTAGAGACAAGCAAACCTGGGGCCTGCCCTCGGGTGACCTCGCTGCCTCTGGAGACCTCCTGCATGAACCCGCTTCAGTTCAGTGCAGCCAGGAGCCCGGGCTCGCCTGGCAACCTCAGTGAACCGTGCACCACAACACAAACAGCAGGTAGGAAGGAGCCAGGCGGTGAAGCGGAGTGCAGGGCTACGCTCCCCACCCTGCGTCCACATGTGTTCAGTGAAGAAGCACAGACACCACCAAGTCATCTAGATGTTGCTGTTTTGGATAACACTTACAATTCTGTACTTTCACCAAGGGCTGTTAAATCTGAATTAACTCAGCCATGAGACTCAACCTGTATTTTTATGGGATCTCTCTAAATGTTTTTCTGCGTGACTCATAGATTCTTAGAACTGAAGGGGATGTTATAAAAGTCAAATCCATCTGGATAAAAATAAAAAGCACACATATTTAGGCTTGTTTAGGCACAGAAAACAGCTGGAAGGATATAGGACAAAATGTCTTCTGTAGCTACTTCTGGGGAGGCTATAAGGTGGGAAAGGGAAGGGGCAGACTTCTTACTTCATATGATTCCGTGCTTTTGTTTTTCCACAAGAGCGTGATCTGCTCCCCTCCCTTGGCCCCCTACACTTACTTGTCCTCCCTCCATCAGCATTTCACAGCGTTCCACTGGGGGCCGCCATCTTATCTCCATCTACACACTCAGGGAAGTGACAGCTTACAGACACAGTTTTCATCCTACCTCATCCCTGATGAAACCCTAAATCCCCACTTCGAGCCTGGAATGCCTTCTTGTGCTGTAGAACTGGATGTCTAAAGGCTTGAAGGTCAGGACCACCAGCTGTTCCACAGACTTCTCGACCCAACCTGCCCCGAACAACTCACCATCCTCCCCCACCCCTCTTCTTCCCCACACTGGGTTCCCTTCTTTAAGTGTCCAAGTCAGAATCCTGGGAGTCATCCTTGATTCTTTCCCTGTACCTGCCCCACCCAGTGAGTCTGCAAGTCTTCCTGGAACCGCTCTCAAAACAGGTTTCTCCTCTAATCACCACTACTGCTCCCTCCTGAGGCACCTGAATTACTCCAGTGACTTCCTGATGAGCACCCTTGCTAATGCCTCCAACCCACCACACGGCACATGGGTCTGTTTACTATACGAAGCTCATGAAGTTCACTGAGCAACTACTGTGTGTCAGGCACCATTCAAGGCCCTGAGGATACAGCTGTCAACCAAACAGACATTGTCCCCATGCGCATGGACCCTATATCCTAGTGATGAAATTGACTCTAAGTTCCATTTAGGGCTCCCCATTGCTTCAGGTAAAATCCAGACATCTTAGGTAGCACACAAGACCTTTCCTGACCCCAGTGCCAACAACCTCACCCCACCTCACTGGTTACCACTTCTTGCCCCCCCATCCCTGAGACCCCAGGCATTTTGGACCATTGGCCACTTCCCTGAGTGCACATTGCTTTCTTATTTCTATACATGCTCTTCCCACTGCCCAGAACACTCTTCCCTTTTCTGCCTAGTTACCATGTCCTCTAAGTCGCTGATCAAGTGCCTCCTCCTCCAGGAAGCCTTCCCTGACTCGATTCATTGAGATACCTTTCATCAGAGCCCTGTGCAGGCCTCTGTCACAGCACTTGGCACACAGTCCCATATTTGTGGGTTTAATATCCCCCACAGGATCAGAAACTTCTCTGGAAAAGGCCCTGCTCCATCACTCATCTCTCTCGCATATCTGGCACACTGACATATTAACACGAAATACTTAGGGATCTGCTCCTTAAGGAGCTCCATAACTATGCTGCCAAATCCTAGGATCCTGTGGGGTAGACAAGAGGTGGAAACGGTTACCAGCACTGATGGGTGTGAAAAATGCCACAGCCCATAACCAGAGATAAAGCTATACTACTACGACTCTACAGCCCCCTGCCCACGTCTGCTTTCAGGTGCCCTCCATATATGAATACACTGTGCCCCTAAAAGGCTCACAGTCATTGGAAAGCACGTGCACCAGGTTTTAAAGTTAAATTTCAAGTTGCAGCTTTCAGGAGCCTGCCTGTGACCCCCTGGATGCCTGCCTTGGATGCTGTCTCCTAAAACAAGCTTCCAGTCTTTCCTTGGATCTGATTCAGAGACATCTTGGCTTCCTTTTTATTCCAGGGTTCAGTTTTGCTTTTGCTTTATTGTTCTTCCTAACCCCACACACACACCTCCCTCCCACCCACCATACCTCCACACACAGTGAAAACAGCTCCAATAAAGAAACATGCCAAGACGTCAGACTGGGTTGGCATGCCAGTCTGACATTCCAAGGATAAGGAATTTCCATCACACTATACCCACCATGAATTCTTCCCATAAACAGTGGACTGGACACCACCAGTTCTTCCCCTACTTCACCCAGAGGTGTCAGTCATTCTGGGTCTCAGCTCCCTCGTGAAGAGTCTAAATCCCAAGGATCATGATTCAAGATATAATCCTAAAATTCTATTATCAGGCCTTCCTGGATACTGGTGGGCTTTGCTGTCAGATCTAGCTCGAGTGACCTCAATGCCATCATTCCACGTGCAATCATACTCTGAACCTCATAGGTCCACTCATTTGCAAGTGTTCTTAATGTGTTGCTCTTCCTTTTTGTAAAAAAAAGGCATTAATATGACTTGAAATGTTAATTCATTACTGTTTTCCTTTTTTGAACTATAATATTGTATTTGCTGATTTAGTTCATTATTTTTTCCCTGCCACAATTATACACATATGCGAAGTCCAATAAAAGAAAATTTTCAGTGTCACAGGAAAAACACTTGATCCTAGTAAGAGTTAATACGTGTTAGTTTCCCTTCTGAAACCCTGATTTGTTAAAAAGCCTGGGCAGAGCTAGGACTGGACTGTATCAGAGATCTCTGTTTTGGACCACTGGAGTACATAATTTTCAAGGGATGTGAGGGAGATCAGCTCTCTGACCTGGTCACCTGGCATTGTTGGGGGATCTGCTAAGCTTCTTTGGGGAAGGGTCCACTCTGAATCCCACCAACTCCTGGGTTCCAGCTTCCTCAGCCTACCTTCCAGCTCCAGGGATGCACCAAACCAACCCCCCTCCACAGAGAGCCCGTGTCCCAGGGGAACACCCACCCAGTTCAAATCCTCCTTGGCCTCTGATCTAAGAAACCTGGAGGCATGCTGAGAGCGGTAATTGGAATGAAGAATTATGTACACGGGAGAGCTGAGTCATCATAACGAGGAAGTCCTCTCCCGACCACAGTTCTTCAGCTGAAGACCAACACGTTATACAGCAGTTCAATTTTCAGGCCCTTGTGGAAAGCACAGCCTGCTGACCCCGTGTCCTGGTTGAGCGCCCCCTTATTTCCTGCTGAGATGGCAGGCAATTAATTAAAGCCACCTGCCTAACCATACAGCATAAGCTGCTTCACAGAATCTCAGAGGCTTCCCTGGGTGTCCCAGGGCTTGACCCACAGAGAAAGTACTCCCTCACTGGAACCTGTACAGAACATTCAGGGACGATGAGTCTGGGTTAAGAAACTAAAGACATCTCTCCTATATCGAGAGAGATGAAAGATGACAGGTATAGTCTAGCAAATGAGGTGCCACTGCTTTCAGCATGATTCCAAAGGACAGCTTTTTAGCTTTAAGGAGCTTAAAGCATTATCCATTACCCCGATCACCACAAGACTGACTGCCCACAGGCCTTGACACCACAAGTTTTCCCAGGTAAGAACCACATGAGAACAGGTGATCCCTGTACACCACCACCCACAGGCCCAAATGACCAAAGAAACCTGCCTAAAATGTTTTACTGTGATTTATACCTTGAATTTAAGACCCAGAAAAGCTAAAATAATCATTTCCTAAGTTCTGATACTGGGGTTCTTAAAACCTACATAGAGTGGGTGTCAAATCTATGTATATTAGTTGGTGTTCATCAAAAACACGTATTCTGCAAAACTAAAAAACAAAAATAACATCACACTGGAAAGTTACTCATGCCCTTTGTTCATACATTGGTGAATTCTGGATTCCACTCTGAGGCAAGCAGCAACTAGAGTTTATTTCCCTTATAAAAATGCAGGAACTCAAACTAAAATTATTACCAGTAGCATGGTAATGCAGATTTGAAGTAGTCGTCTCATTGTCAGGGCTATAAAGTAATTGTGAGTTTCTGATTAGGTCTTCCACAAGAATATCGACGTCCTATGGCACAAATTAATCACCTAACATTCCAGCTTACCCAAAAGGATAACATGGCACATTTGTATTTTATACACTCTAATTTCAGTAAAAAGAGTATGGTCATGTTCATTGTTTGGGAGGTTAAAACTAAGGATGTCTTAGGTAAGGCACCAAAATATAATGCCCCAAGTGTTCACTTCAAAATAGTGACTCTCAAGCTAGGAGGGACCCCGTGTGCAATGAGAAATGTTATCTTAATAATAACGCAGGACATAGAATATTAGAAACTCCTAAAGGATGGAATATATTCTGGCAACTGATAAGCATAGCAGCAACCTGGGAAAAATACTTTGTTTTCCTTATAAAAATAAAACCAGGGCTTCCCTGGTGGCGCAGTGGTTGAGAGTCCGCCTGCCGATACAGGGGACACGGGTTCGTGCCCCAGTCCAGGAAGATCCCACATGCTGCGGAGCGGCTGGGCCCGTGAGCCATGGCCGCTGAGCCTGCGCGTCCGGAGCCTGTGCTCCGCAACGGGAGAGGCCACAACAGTGAGAGGCCCGCGTACCGCAAAAAAATAAAAAATAAAAAAAATAAAACCACGTCAGCCTGTGAGTGGGGATTTGAGCAAAGCCTGTGTACAAGACCGCAGTATCCTTGCCTCCCAACTCCTGCAGCCTTGGAACACATCTCCACCACCATCTGTACCTTCCCACCGTCAGGAAGCACATGATCAGATGGTACAGCAAGATGCCCGTGAGGCCAAGGACCTGGCTGAACCCCGACAAGGGCAGTCAGCTTCCCTAGGCTCTGTGAACACAAGGGTCCCTTCAGGGCCAGGGCTCCATGGGTGTGCGGTCGCCTCACAAAGCCTGCCTTATTTATGCAGAACCTCCACGTGTGTGTGTGTGTGTGTGTGTGTGTGTAGGTGTGCGTGCCTGGAGAATTACAGAGGTTGCCTCTGAGAAAGGAGGGATATGGGCACGCGGGCTTCACTTCTTATTCCAGAGATCCCTATGTTGTTTGTATTTTTACCAAATTATATTGATTGTGTGAAAAATTTTAAAGCTTACCCAAAAAGTCAACAAGAAACGTCTGACAATCCACGACCACATGACACTGAGGGCAAGAATCCCCTTTTTGTTTGCTAAATTTGGCCCCCTTGGTTCTTAAAATTTGAACCGTTAACGCTCCACCATGCCTTCCTTGATTAGTAATGGTAACTCCGAGCCCGCCAGCACGTTGGGGAGAAGCAGGCAGAGTTCAGGTGGTAAAGTCAAGGTGGGGCTCAAAGACCTTGGGAAGAGTCCTCAACCATCTCGGTGCCTTGTGTCTAGTCTACAAACATCAGTTTGAGTTCACATCTGTTACCTATTATCTGGAAGTACCACGAGGACATTTAGTTCAAACTGCTTAACAAGCTAAAGCACAGATTAATAATCCATTAGCTTGTTTAATAAGCACTTCTAACTGGGACAGGCCACAGTGAGGTAGGAGTGACTAGAATTAGTCACAGCAAGGGCTGTTTGAGGCCCTGGAATGAATGAGTAAATTCTCACCTGTCCAAGGTGGTTCTGCTACAACCCTGCCTGACACTAGCTATTAAGTTGTACACTTAGGTTTATAAGGCCAGCACTCACAAGTCTGTCTTCCAAGTACTTTGCTTGTAGCACAGTAAAGAGGTAGCAGAACAGACTGGAAAGGTCTGCTGTAGAGCAGACAGACCTTAATCCCAATTGCAGCTCTTCTTCTAGTGGTTTTAACTCACAGACTAATGTAAAAAATAAAAGTTAGAAAAAAACACTTTTCCAAATTTATATGCGTCAATGTGTATGTTCTGACGTGAGGAGACGCTCCATCAACAGTAGCTGCAATCACTCCAGGTAAGAAGCAATCCTGTGGCACAAGCAACTAGACTTCATTTCACGTATGCACAGCAAGCTAAGAATTATCCTTTCTAGTATAAATTTAACTAAATATATTTAGCCTTTAACTAAAACAAAGCTCTTCATTAGTAGAGCTTAATATAACTTTAACCAGTATTCTTACCGTCATCTTTTAAAATACGACCCATATTAGGGCAAGATTTAAAAGGACTACAAGCGCCTGTATTCAACCAGCTATGTATCTTGGTAATCCTTGAGTAAAAGTTTTTTCATCTCACCCTCAATATTTTGAGTTAAAATCTTCCTAATGTTTGTACACTCACCATTGCTTCTAACCACCTTCCAGCAATTTATTTACATTCTAATGAAAGAGTCCTGATGCTCCCAAATTATTCAGAGAAGAGTCATTAAGTTGCTTTGCCTGGCTCTCCCAATACACGCAGTGAGTTGTTTCATCCTATCTCTTCTATCAGAGCAGGTGCAAAAAGGAAGAGGAAAAAGCTAAGTGTGCTTACATAAGACTTGGCAACTGTCTTTTTACCAATCAGAAAAGTGATCTCCTCTCTGGCTAGTTTATGAGAGGTAGAATTTCTGAGCACTAAACGGAATCTCAGAAACCAAGACAAATAGATTTTAAAAAGCTTTATGAAATAGGAAGGATCGCAGTGTCAGAGATGACTTCGGGGTAAGTTTAAATGGTGGGTTTGTTTTGTTTTTGGCTACGTTGGGTCTACGTTGCTGTGCGTGGGCTTTCTCTAGTTGCGTGAGCGGCGGCTACTCTTCGTTGCGGTGCGCAGGCTTCTCATTGTGGTGGCTTCTCTTGTTGCAGAGCACGGGCTGTAGGCGCGCAGGCTTCAGTAGTTGTGGCTTGCGGGCTCCAGAGCACAGGCTCAGTAGTTGTGGCACAGGGGTTTAGTTGCTCCGCAGCACGTGGGATCTTCTCGGACCAGGGCTCAAACCCGTGCCCCCTGCCTTGCCAGGTGGATTCCCAACCACTGCGCCACCAGGGAAGTCCCTAATGTGTTTTTAAAAGTTAACTTCAAGTCCTTTCATACTAACAGGCCAAGAGGAGGAACTAGAAGAGGAAATAAATGAATAAAATGGCACCCGCTGTGGTCATGCACAAAGAGAGAGGTTCCAGTGAGGTCTCATGCCTTTCTGGGACCACAGCCTCAACAGAGCCTTCAGACTGTTCCAATTCAAAGCCAAATTAACCACCACTCAACTACCCAGAGCCAGTCCCCTGGGCTTCCAGAACTATTTAACATGGATTAAAGGAAGATATATTTCGTACTTAAAATCAACTTCTAGGAGACATCTACCATCGGTACACAAGCACCACAATCTCCCATGCCTTCTGCCGCCTTAAGTAGACCTTAATTTTAGAGCAGCTCTAGATTCACAACAAAATTGAGCAGAAAGTACAGCGAGTTCCCATGTGGCTCCTGCCTCCCCATGATCAACACCCTCTCAAGAGTGGTACATCACATGTCAATGCAGGCACATCAGCTGTTCACATCACTCAAAGACCAGAGTTTAGGTTTCACTCTCAGTGTTTTATGTTTCATGGGTTTTGACAAATGTATAATGACATGTATCCACCATGACAGTATCATACAGAGTAGTTTCACTGCCCTAACCATCCTTCCCTTCCTACTAACCTCTTGCGACCACTGATATTTTCACTGTCTCCATAATTTTGCATTTCCAGAATGGCTTACAGTTGGAATCACACAACATGAAGCCTTTTCATATTGGCTTTTTGTTGTTGTTTTTTTAATACAGCAGGCTCTTATTAGTCATCAATTTTATACACATCAGTGTATACATGTCAATCCCAATCTCCCAATTCAGCACACCACCATCCCCACCCCACCGCGGTTTTCCCCCCTTGGTGTGTCCATACGTTTGTTCTCTACATCTGTGTCTCTATTTCTGCCCTGCAAACTGGTTCATCTGTACCACTTTTCTAGATTCCACACGTATGCGTTAATATACGATATTTGTTTTTCTCTTTCTGACTTACTTCACTCAATATGACAGTCTCTAGGTCCATCCACATCTCTACAGATGACCCAATTTCGTTCCTTCTGTGAGAAGCCAGATGATGTAACCATGTGCTGCACTCTGAGAGCAACCGGGAGCTGGAAGCCTGGGCTCTGCTGCTGTTGAGCTGGGTGACTTTGGATGGCACTTAACCTCTCTCTTCTTGAGGTTTCCTGGGTTCCAAGTTTAGGCCCAGCCTTGGAAAATGGTTATGGGGGTCAAGGAGGAGAATAAGCATGTGGAAGCACTTTGAAAATGCCAGCTGGTTGGAATGTACGAAAAGTTTTCTGCAAGGACTGAAATCATTACATATCTGAGTCAGAAAGTGGAGGAAGGCATCTTTTTTTCTTTTTTTCTTTTTTTTGACAACACAGGGAGGGAGGAATATATGTTGCACCAAAACTTGTGCCTGATTTCTTAGGTCTTTCCAAAGGTCAGGGGAGCTCTGCCTGTGCTTAGCTGTGAGTTTGGTTCACCCGACTCTGAGGCTGACTGTATCTCAACTAGGGTCTGTTTAGTTTCAGAAGTGAATGACAGCTCTAGACAAACCCATCTTACTTCCTTGAGAGTCTACCCAGGGTAATGAGTTTAAACTTTCTCTTTGTCTCTTGTGGTTGTTAGTCTTCACGCATGAGAGGAGCCGTAGAATTGACAGTGCTTTGTGCAGCCAGCTCTTCTCTGGAAATGCCGAGCATGGTGAGGATAAGAGCAGACACCATGGTGCACGTTTACGTGTAATCTGAACTTCATGGTGATTCATACACATTATCATTCTTAACCTAGGCATCAGATATTCAGCAAGCTTCTCCATACGCCAAGAGGTTGATAACATAGCTCCTTCCTCAGAGCACATTGACTCCTTGGGGAGACAGTGACCAGGCAGGCTTAGATTGGGAGCTGGGCAACTGACATTCCCATTTTAGTGCTCTCAACCCTGGACTCTGACCTTGGCTAAATCTGTCACCTCCATGCGCCTTGGGATTTTCCCTTCAAAAATGAGGACTTTGGACCAGGTGATATTGAGGGGTCTCCCCAGGTACATTCCCTATTATAGGAGTCTATCCATTTACAAAGGTAATTGATGATTAAATTGTAAACTGCATGAACAGTACATATAGTAAGAACTTCACACAAGGGAAAGGCTTAATTCTGGTTCCTAAGGGTCAGAAATGGCTTTGCCAAGAAGATAGAAAAGGAGGTGGAAAGTCTAAATATATAAGAGCAGGGAGTAGAGGCTCACCTGCCCAGCTGAGGTGCTGGTGTAGGAAAGGGCAAATTTGCTTGAGGGTCTAGAGGTTCTTGGCAGTATCCACGTGTGAGCCAATGGGAGACTCAGTGATCTTACTTTTCCCTACCTTTTTTGTGCCATAAATACCTGTGTATCTGATATGCCAGAGACTGTTTCTGCGTTAGACACATGGGTCCAAGAAGACCTTATCGTATTAAACTAATATAACTCGCTTATTGATGACTTTGAACTCACTACTTTCTGGTCCCTTCCCTCCTGGTCCCTGGTACCTAGAACTAATGTTCTCAGGGAAATGGCTTTGTGTGCACCCTTCCACATTAGATATGCTTCTGCTACCCTTTATTTCCACCTATGAGAATACCAGCATTTAGTTGTGGGAACTTCTTTTGTTATACAGAGTAAAATCTCCGAAGTTTTTCTGTAGAGTTTTAGTGAATTCTGATTGAGAATTAAAAAACCAAAAAACCAAGCTCCACATTTGTTCAATCAGTTCTTTAACTCAACCATCATTTAAGTGCTTACCCTGTACCAGGCACTGGGTATGCACTTGTAAACAAAACAGACATGGCTTCTGCCCTCATAGCTTTTGGTTTAGTGGGCGGGACGAACACTAAGTCGGTACACAGATAAATGTAAGATGATCAATTTGATGGGTGGTATAAGTGGAACAGAAGAGGATGACGCAAGAACAACAGGAGTACCTATTTCAGACTTGAGAGGGTGGCCTCATTTAGAAAGCAAGAGATGCGAAGAAGCTCCTGAGGGAAAGGAGCTCAGCTGCAGTCGGGGAGAAAAGTCTGTTTCAAGCAGAGGGAAAAGCCAGTGCAGAGGCCCAAGGTAGGGAAGAGCTTGTAATGTTGAAAGAACTGTAGGAAAGGTCAAAGGGGCAGGAATGCTATAAATAACAGTAGAGGGGGCTTGATATGAAGATAGGGAAATAGGCCTTAATAGGGTCACTTAGGGCCTTTTGGTGAGGTAAGAAATTTGGATCTTATCCTACATTCAAAGGGAATCAATTGTTCGATTTTAAAGAGGGGCGTGGCACGATTCAATATAGATTTAATTACTCATTCTGGCTACATTGTGGCGAGTGGTTGGGGGGCAGGAGTTGAGGTGGAGAGATCAGTTACAAGGGGGTCGTTGTGGCTTAGGTGAAAGACAGCACTGACTTGGACTTGAGTACAAGTGATGGAACTTGGCAGTGGTGGGGACGGGAGAGGTGATGGGAAGAGACGTCAAGGTAGACTCCTAGCCTTTGGCTCTGTCATCAAAAGGAAAAGCTGTATACTGAGACGCAGTGTGGAAACTCTTTCCTAGAATGTATTGGGGCACTTTATACCTAGGTAAGTAAAGCTAAAGGCATAACCTTTACTGTGAGATGTGGGCCTTAACGTTGCAAAATGGTGAATTTTATGTACTTGTTCGGTAGATGAAAATGACATTAAGTATTTGGCTGTTTTTTTACAAAACCTAAACATACTCTTGCCATAGGATTCAGCAGCCGTGCTCCTTGGTATTTACCTAAATGAGTGGAAAACTTATGTCCACATGAAAACCTGCACATGGATGTGCGTAGCAGCTTTATTCATAATTACCACAGCTTGGGAGCAACCAACATATCCTTAAGAGAGTGAGTGGATAAATTCCAGACAGTGGATATTAGCACCAAGAAGAAATGAGCTCTCAAGTCTTGAAAAGACATGGAGGAAACTTAAATACATATTGCTATGTGAAAGAAGCCAATATGATACTGGGCATATACCCAGAGAAAACCATAATTCAAAAAGACACATGCGGGCTTCGCTGGTGGTGCAGTGGTTGAGAGTCCGCCTGCCGATGCAGGGGACACGGGTTTGTGCCCCGGTCCGGGAGGATCCCACATGCCGCGGAGCAGCTGGGCCCGTGAGCCATGGCCGCTGAGCCTGTGCGTCCGGAGCCTGTGCTCCACAACGGGAGAGGCCACAACAGTGAGAGGCCCGTGTACCGCAAAAAAATAAAATAAAATAAAATAAAAAAATAAAAGATTAATGACTGCCTACAAAACCATATTAAAAAAAAAAAAGACACATGCACCCCAATGTTCATTGCAGCACTATTTACAATAGCCAGGTCACGGAAGCAACCTAAATGCCCGTCGACAGATGAATGGATAAAGAAGATGTGGTATATATATACAATGGAATCTTACTCAGCCATAAAAAGGAACGAAATTGGGTCATTTGTTGAGACGTGGATGGATCTAGAGACTGTCATACAGAGTGAAGTAAGTCAGAAAAAGAAAAACAAATTCCGTATATTAACGCATATATGTGGAACCTAGAAAAATGGTACAGATGAACCAGTCTGCAGGGCAGAAATTGAGACACAGATGCAGAGAACAAACGTGTGGACACCAAAGGGGGAAAGTGGCAGGGGAGGGGTGGTGGTGGTGTGATGAACTGGGAGATTGGGATTGACATGTATGCACTCATATGTATAAAATGGATGACTAATAAGAACCTGCTGTATAAAAAAATAAAATTCAAAAATTCAAAAAAAAACACAAAACAAATGTAACACTATGAAGTTATGAAGTACAATAAAATGAGGTATGCCAAGAAAAAAGAAAGAATATCCAATGTAAAGACCGAAGCAGAAGCAACAGTAGGGTCTACCAGGTGTGCATCTACATCCCTAACTTGGGATCAATCCAGGATAACTGCTCTCCTGGCAATTCTATTTTATACGAGCAGCTCTTTTTTTTTTAACGTTTAGCAGCCATTTACAGAGCGTAAGGCTATATACCAGGCTCTCTAAGAGTTACCTTTACAGAGGCCACAGCCATAGGACCTCAGTGTTGAAAGGGGTCTTACACACAGGGCTGAGGAGGCAGCCCTAATCTCTAAAAGAGAATCTATGGACCAGTTGATATTTACTTAACTTCAGAGACCATCGGCAACATCCTCCAAAAGGATAGACATTTTAATCCCCCAAAAGTAAGGACTATCTCAGGAAAGAATGGTCTTAACTGAATACATCCTGTGGACAAGCCATGGAGCGGGTGCACTCCCCACGGAAGGCCAGCCAGCTCCCGTGTGAGCACTCCCAAGGGAGCGGCTCGGTAGACCATTCCAGTCTTCTGAGAGTCATGTCTTAGACTGGGCTGGAATCTCTCTCCCTGAGACTTTCACCCACTAGTCACAGCTGTGACCTCAGGGAGAGGAAATGACATGTTAAAGGCTGGCACAGAGTAAATCCTCAATTACATCAACTCTCCCCGTCCCTCCCCACTGCACTCTCAGTCCCACGCTAGGCTCAGAACATGTGGAGACAGTGTTCACACCCAGTGCCCACACCCAACTACCAACAGCAGCCCATTCGGAACTCATTCTCTAGAAGAAGCCCTGAAACATTTCAACCATTTCTCACATGGTTTGGTTTCCTGCCTCCCTCACCGTCCTGGCCTTTCTGCTCAAGATAGGCTTCGCTTTGTCTGTGTCCCTCTTACAGTACAGGACTCACCATCTGGGGGTCTGGCCCAAAGCACTAAAGTCACGGTTGCCCCCTTGTGGAGCTCCCAATCTGACTGAGAAAAAAGATGATCTCACATTAAATGAAGAACCCTCTTTCCTCTCACCCCCCCAAAGAGCACACGCCCACACACTCAATTGTGTGACTAGACCACAGACACGGAAGGGATTCAGAGGAAGGGGATGGTAATAAGGCCTGGTTTCAGGGAGCCCAAGAGTCACTGCTCTTATCATATCCCACCTCTCCCTCAAAAAATCAGACTGTGGAACACATGGGCAGCCCTGACGCCTCAGCTTCTCTCAGCCCCTGACGTAGAGACATCAGTGACCCCAGAAAGCATCCATGGGGACAAGCAACCTCTGGACAGAGTCCCCGCCGTGGGGCAACCAGGACACAAAGGCCAAGAACTCCGGGGTCCTGAACACTGTCAGACACGGCTCTTGGGAGGGGAGCCCCCTCCCAGCTGCCAAACCAGAGGCGGAGGTGAAAGTTTCTAAAGGAGAAACAGAACATGAAGTGTTTTGTTCTGTTCAGAATTAGAAGATGCCCATTGAGGAAGCTGGGAGGCTGAGGAAACTAGCCAAGGGCAGGGCCACCAGATTTTTGCTAAACTGGTTTGGCATCTTCTTTTTTTTTTTTTTTTTTTTTGGTTTATGGAAATGACCACATACAAGGTAGCCTGCAGGCCAGGCAGATGGCCACCTTTCCAGCTGCAGTGCTTCCCGAGAGGTTGCCCCTGGCAAGGAGGCTTCACACATTCTCAAATTCTGTGTTTCCGTCTTGCAGGCAAGGGCCCTTTCTGAAACTGTTCTGCCTGGCCCAAACTCTCTTTGAATCAGGTTCTAACACTTCTGCACTTAACATTCTTCGACAGCAACTGCAAGAGTAAAACAACCTTTGGAACCACCCCAAGCAAGTTCCTGCCAAACGCTAGCATACTGCTGAATGTCACCACCACTCAGGGTAGGAATCCCTGTGCCCAATTTTGACGCTGCACGTTAAGGACAGCAGAAGAATGTCTAATATGCTGTTAAACAATCTGGAAAGCCCACGCGATCTCCTAGTGAGGACAGCCTTTCCACAGAGGACGCCTTGCCTGTAAAGAGCAAATTTAGTTACGACTGCCAACACTGCTCAGCGGCAGCCCCGAGGAACCCACGAGAAGGCAAACCCCAGACCGTCAGGAAATCTGTGGCATATTCTAGAAGCCCTCACCCACATCACATCAACCCCTGAAGTACATCCCCTTCACGGGCTGATGCTGGAGGACATCAGATCAGACCACAGAGGGTCCACGGACCCTGCACTGTGCCAGCCTTTCAGAGGCAGCATCGTCTGCAACCCAGAGGTCAGCAGCGCACCACCCAAGCGACTGGAAGACGTGTCTCCTGGCTGTGCAAACCTCTCACAGCTGATCCCACTCCACCAGGGCAGCTTCTCCCCCTCACATTTCCGGGTACAGCAACATCCACAGGCAAAGCAAAGGGCCCTTGGCAGAGATCCCCTTTTACAAACTGCTCAAGGCAACCACGTTTTACATTTCAATGATTTTTTTTGGTCAGTGTTCACGCAACTGTAAGTAATAACAAAAATGACTTCATGGAACGCAGTGTGTGGAACGCAGTGCAATCAGCAGATCCTCTGAAACAGATTGCTACCAAGGGCGTCAGCTTTCCAAGAGCCAAGATAATCTAAGACCTCATGTAGTGAGACCTCCAGTGAATGAGAAGCCCAGCCAAGCCTGCTTATATTTACTCCTTTCTCCCCATCCCACCTGTTTACTCTCCAAAAAGAGGAAAAGTCACGCATAGGAATTAATCCACCCTGATGTAGAACTAGAGTGAGGGGTTAACGAGGTGGGCCCCCACTCACTCAGAGAGATGTCTTTCCCCTGTGTGCCCACCACTCTCCCAGGAGATTGGCAAGCAGGGGCCCCATGCGTGTTCTGGTTTTTCCCTCCCCAGCATTGTCCAACGTCGGCCCAGCTCTGCACACTTCATTTGCAAGGCCATTCTACTTTCTCAACCCATCACGTCAAGGGAGGAGGCGATGCCCTGGCAGCACGTCTAGATGACTCTCCTGGGGCACATGATCTTAGTTTCCCCTCCTATCTTATTTCATTATCTTTAGTCCCCCACCAGCAGCCGAGGTGCCTGATACCTTGGGAAACTCTCTGCACTGCATTTCTGATAGGATTGTGAGCACCTTTCCTAACAAAAAAACAGAGTCCCAGGTCCGGTCAGCATCTCCTTCTAAAAAGCACTCCATTCAGCAGAGACCAGGCACCTCTCACAAACCAGGACTGTTCAGGCCGCAGCAGGAAGAACAAGTAACCCACGGAGCTGGCCTAGACTCTAGGTGGCTACTCTGCTTGTATCAGGGACAAGAGGAGAGAGGAGGCCTGAGCGTGATGCAAACTCAGATGCACTCTGAGATCCCAAAACACAGATCAGATGGCCTCTAACGTCCCTTCCAGAGCTGAATACCATAAACTTCATATGATAGCCGTGTGGGCAGGAACAGAACCTACTATTTTTAACACAAACAGCATCACAAAATAGTTCACACTATTTCAGGTGTAACATTCCAAGCAAAGAAACATTCAAGGAAACTTAAGTGTCTCTCTTCTGCCTGAAACCACAAGATGGTTTTTAGTGATGCTTTTAGGTTTTTAGATGAAAAGGCCAATAGATCCTCATGCAGGACTTGGACCACAGAAGCTGGCTGTCAGGGGACTCACCATTCCTAAGCAGGGTACCTTTTGCATTACTACTTGTATTCTAGTGATCTTTATGAGTTAGTTACTTAGGTCTCACTTTCACCCTCTATTCAGACCTCAAATGTGCCTTCTAAAGTCTGCACCTTATTATGGGTGGTAATCTCTTCAAGCAGGAACGCCCTAGCCAGGCCAATGGCACTAGTGGCATGGCTGCCAACACATCCCACCTGCAACTGGCAAATCCCCTGAGGAAGACAGGTAGCTTAACTGACAACTGCGCACTCCCTGCCCCATTTAACAGGACTTTCATTTAAGGGAAAGGTCCCCTCGATAAGGTATCTATGTACATTATACAGAATGTCTGTAACTCAATGCTCCCTGTGGAATTAGATCTGTTTAATAAGATTTTCAAATTGTGATGATTTTTCAAAATTTAGTTTCTTTTTTTTTTTTTTTTAAATTCAGTTTCTATCAAGAGGGACAAATACAAAATGTACCTTCCGGTTGGAGCCAAAGCCGGGTTAAGAAATGTTAAGACCAGGTGTCCACTCAGCGCTGTTGTATCACAAGCTGTATTTTGCTCCCTGGAGGTTCCCCCCCCTTCTATGGGGGCGGGGCGGGTGGGTAGCAGGGGGAGCAGGCTGCGGCTCATCAGGTATCTGGCAGAGTCCTGAAGTATCTCTGGTGTGCCAGGCATGACCCTCACCTTGCACGGGGACCCCCAGAGGGGATGGCCGCAGGTTTACACACCAGGGAGGCTAACTAGTAACCAACTCAGGAGACACACATCTGCCAGAATGCCACTGATTAACATTTAAAATAACTGGAAAATCAGCGCCAGCCAGATTCTCCTTCTCCCAGGGGTCTGCCCACTCAGAGTAAGCAGACAGCTGATGGAAGGCGGTAGACGGTTCTCTCAAGCTGCAAGGCTGGCACATGGCTCTCCTGCACCCCAAGGTTTGGATGGTTCATCCACAAGCAAACATTTTCTCCCAAAGTGATGGTTAAACTCTGACCACAACTTTTCGCTGTCCTCTTATCAGCTACCAGAGGAATCACTACCTTTTGCCAGGTATCAGGTAGCATGCCATTCATATCTCGCCCAGAACACACACTGGCCCCAGGACTTACTGGCCACACATTTTATGAGTGATCCCCCAGGTGGGTTCACCTGACTAATGGGCAATGTCGGTCACAGAAGGCCAAATTATTTTATGAACTGGCCATGCTTAGTTTTCAGTTAAGCCACAGAAAAGACAGGTATAAGCACGTCTGTTAAATTTTTTTAACCTGATGTTTAAACAGAAGTTAAAGTTCTAATAGAGTGTACCAAGTTAAGAATTACAAGCTCATTGCAGATAAATAAAATGTGAACTGCTCTGTACATAGAATATGAAGTTAAAATTTCCCTCCTTACTCCCACTTCCCACCCCTACCAAGAGAAACCTCTTATTAGTTCAGAATTCTGACTGCATAACATTCCTCATCAGGAGATTAGATTGAGTTAAATGTCTCATGAAAACACCACTTACAGGGACTCAAGGTATGGCTAAAGGGGGACACTGGAGCTTTCCCCCCAGGTGTAACCTCCTGCATTTCCATCTTTAGCAAAACCAAGTACAAGTATGCAACATTTCACTTTTTGAAGATCACAGTCTTGGATCTCAAGTTTTATTTCATTTGGAAAGAGCTGCCAATCTTGAATGCATATACTAAATCAATGGTTTCAATCTTTTAAGTGAATAGAAAAGAAGCCAAGAAAGTTTGAAAGGAAGAACTCCCTGGAAAGGCTATTAAAGACCTACACAAGTTAACTAAATCCCCTAAGCACATTTTTAGTGACTGCTACCCTGGCAAGCACGCCCCAGTGGGTATGTTTGAACAAAGACCAAAGAATTTACTATATTTTCTTAGGAAAATTCTTTCTGTGTATTGCACAAGGTTCCCTCTGCTTTCGCTGCCCTGTATGCACTCACAATTTGAAAGTTCAAAGGCCACTACTGTGCCCTCCTGCAGTGTGTTGGTATCACATGTCTCCAAATACTGAGGATGATTTTTTTTTTTTTTAAGGTATGAGACTTTCTAGTACTGACCTCTGAAACAAGAAGCCTTGAGCTACTGACGTGATGGGTGTAAGGACCCCTGGCATCCATTTCATTCAGCCTCCCTCAGTTCTACATTCTGTTCCATACTATTCAATCTCCCTCTTTAATCTAGAGATTGTCAACTGTCCCAACCTCTAGAGGCTTATCTATAGCATATGAGAAATAAGTCTTTGGAGGCAAATAGCTATACAAATCAGAATTGGATTGCCCCATGAAAGGTCACGGAAATGCTGTTTGGAAACTCATGGAAACTCTGTTGTCCTCTGGCCCAAATCCTACTGGCTCTTTAAAATCTCATTGGAGATCCAATGCCCTCCAAGAAGCCCTCTTTCCTCCTGCTTCCCCAGCTGAGACAGGCAATGACCCATAGTCAAGAGACAATCTCCTATGCCTAAGGCTCCTTTCGATTTTTTAAAGCAATATATATAACTTGAATGCTCAAGTCTCCAAAATAAATAAAGCCAAGCCCATCTGCCATCTGGCCCCATTTGTGAGGCAAAACATACCACTGCTGCCCTGGGGGCTTACAGTCTACGTTAAACTAATAATTCAGAAATAAACCATTAGTGAGAGTTGTAAAAGTTCACGTAAAGCAAGGTTCCATGGTATTTAGATTGTACTTATGTGAAGGACCACATGGGGCCTTGGCTGGCTTTTTGTTAATTCTAAATTATTCAGCACTGCATTGATAAATTGCTCATTAAAGTGCCAACCCCCTAAGGCACCAGCCCAGCTAAGAATGATCCTCTTGGTTTCATTACTCTCTCTAAAAGCATGGAAGGCAGGACCTCTCCATTTGCCTTCCTCTCCTCAAACTTCCAGAACACACCAAGGGCCTTCATCCTTACACGTAAAACCTGTTCAACAGCTAAGGAGGTAGAGTGGGAAATCTGGTGACAAGGTGATTTATTGAGGTCCTTTTAGAGGCCTGCAGCTCCAGAAGACGCGGGAAAGAAGGACACTCCTGACAGCTGGCATTTTAGAAGACAGTCTGTCTCTTCCACGAATATCCCTACATCTCCTTTGTCTCTCAGGTTGGAAGGGCCAGCTGCCCCCGTTAGGGGCCCCTCCCCCAATGCCCCTTCCCCAGCAGTCTCTGCAATAAGCTGGGGCTTCCCACCCCCCTGCTCCTCAGCCACACCAGGACCAGCCTGGACACTAGGTAAAAACTAAGAGAATATGAATAAAGTATAGACTTCAATGTTTTAATATTGGTTTATTAATGGTAACAAATGTAGCATACTAACATAAGATGTTAACAGAGGAAACCAGGGATAGGGTACAAGCGAACTCTAGTATCACAATTTTTCTGTAAATCTAAAATGCTTCTAAAATAAAAGTTTATTTTAAAAAAATAACCTGAAATACTGACAATGTGGAGAAACGGGCTCATTCACACCGTCTGGCAGTTCCTTAAAAGCTCGACATGCACAACCGTGGAACTCAGCAACCATACTTCTGGGCATTTCTCAGAAATGGAAACCTACCTTCACACACACAAAAACCTGTACACCAGTATTTATAGCAGCTTTATTGTGATAGCCATTAGCTGGAAACAACCCAGATACCCTTCAGTGGGTGAACAGTTAAACTGTGGTACATTCTTACCATGGAATAATACTCAGTAATAAAAAGGGAATGAATTATCAATACACTCAGCATAAATAAATCTCCAGAGAATTATGCTGAGAGAAAAAGCCAATTCCAAAAGGTTACACACTGTATGATTCCACACATAATATTCTGACAAAATTACAAATGGAGAGCCGATTAGTTGTTGTCAGAGGTTAAAAAGCGGGTGGGGGCAGGTGGAGACGGGTGTGGCTGTAAAAAAAAAAAAAAATAGGAGGGGATCCCTGCGGTGATGGAAGTGTCCTGTATCTTGACTGTATCGATGACAAAATACTGGTTGTGACATTGTACTATAGTTCTGCAAGACACTGCCAATGGGGGAAACTGACTAAAGGCTACAGAGGATCACTCTGCGTCACCTGCTACAATTGCATGTGAATCTACAATCATCTCAAAGTAAAGATTTTTTGTTAAGCCAGGAGGCCTGAACAAGCAGGTAGCCTAGAGGGAAGGGGCGAAGCCCAAGCAGAGATCTGAAGTCAGAGCCCAGATACAAGTGAGCAGGGGGTCCTCCAGCCAGGCTCGGCCCAGGGTTGAGATTCTGGAAGCAAAGTCCCCAGAGAAAGGGAGTACAAATATGGAAAGCAAGGCTGGCCTGGATTTGAAGGTATTGGTGTGGACTTCTATTTATGTTAAAACGCTTGGTACTTCCCTGGTGGTGCAGTGGTTAAGAATCCGCCTGCCAATGCAGGGGACACGGGCTCAAGCCCTGATCCGGGAAGATCCCACATGCCGCAGAGAAACTAACTCCGTGTGCCACAACTACTGAGCCTGCGCTCTAGAGCCCGTGAGCCACAACTACTGAGCCCACGTGCCACAATTACTAAAGCCCGTGCACCTAGAGCCCGGGCTCCGCAACAAGAGAAGCCACAGCACTGAGAAGCCAGCGCACCGCAACGAAGAGTAGCCCCCGCTCACCACAACTAGAGAAAGCCTGCACGCAGCAACAAAGACCCAATGCAGCCAAAAATTAATAAGTTAATTAAAAAAAAAAACTAAGTGTACATGTGCGTATGGGATTGTGTGTGTATACACAATCATTTCCTAGCTCTGTCCCCCTTAAAGGACCTGGGGGCAGCAACACTCCTGAGCAACCACTCAGTGCCCAGAAATTGGTTTTTAAGCACCACTCTCCACTAAAAGAACCAGACCTCCTTAGAGAAATGGCTGATTCTGGGCTTGGGCAGAGAAACACAAAATGAGTCTGGAACGTGTTGTGGTGAAAAGTGATGAGAATGTGTTAAGAGGACACAGAGGTCAGTTTAAAGAAGCACTCATGGACCTCATCTGGGACAACCTAAACACCAAAATGAATGACCACCATGTATTATAACCCACTGAACAAAATACATGCTCACAAGCACATACAGGTAAGTGAATACATGGACATGTATGGGGAGAAGAGAAAGCGCTTCCTTACAACAGAAGCCAACAAATAAATGGAGAAGGAATGAGGGTAATAACAAGTCATCATGTGGCAGCCTCAATATTAAAAATAAATTTAAGGGCTTCCCTGGTGGCGCAGCGGTTGAGAGTCCGCCTGCCGATGCAGGGGACGCGGGTTCGTGCCCCGGTCCGGGAAGATCCCACATGCCATGGAGCGGCTGGGCCCGTGAGCCATGGCCTCGGAGCCTGCGTGTCCGGAGCCTGTGCTCCGCAGTGGGAGAGGCCACAACGGTGAGAGGCCTGCGAACCTCAAAATAAAAAAAAAAAAAAAAAAAAAAAAAAAAAAATTTAAGAGACATTGAGATGATAAGATTAGGAGATGAAAATGAGGTGAGAAAAAGAAATTTGTATCATCTCCAAGTATTTCCCACAAAATATTTATTACAAAAGGGAGAAAAAAGTAACTTCACGGAGGAGAAACCCAACCGACACGCTCTTCAAGAAGTGATCAAAGTTACCACCACCAGAAACAGGACAAATCAGACAAAATGTGCCACCCAAGAGGCTGCAGTGGTCATCACAGTATCTGGCCCAAAATACCTACCCCAAATGGAGGGCCTTTCTAACAGTGACATGAAGCCAAGGCAAGACTGAGCAAACATTCTAGACTGAAGGTAACCACTGATAGAGTGACAAGGCAGCAGGTATAACATGTAATCCTGGATTGAACCCTTTACTTTACTATAGAAGACATTACTGGGTCACCTGGTGAAACTTGAAACCCAAGGCATACAGGAATTCCCTGGATTATTCTCGTAACTTTTCTGTAAGTTTGAAATGGTTTCAAAATGAAGTTTTTATATATATATATATATATATATATATATATAATTTTTTTTTTTAAACAGATAAAGGCAGCTTTTGCTTGTCACCCTTCCACCTTCTTCCTGCCTGGAATGCAGGCATGCTGACATGAGGGTGAAGTCTCAAGATAAGTAAAGAGAGCAGAACAGTAAAACAGGCAGAACTGCCACATCAGCCCCGGGCTACCCACCTCAACACTTCTTGTTATACACGGTGGAAAATAAACCCCATGATGGTCCAAGTCACGATAGCAGGGTTTTCTGTCACTCACAACCAAAGCAGTCATAACTAACATATTGAATAGGCAGAGGACTACTACTCCATTCCTATTTTCCCACTATCACTAATTGAAAAACCTACCAAAACATAACAGAAAAGCAGTGATTTGCTCCAGGGACAAGGCAGCAGAGAAGCTGTGTGTTTTGGGCAGCCACGGGCACTAAGGAAAGCCTGGCCAGAATCAACAGCAGGTCCATCTCCACCTAAAGTCCTGTGAGTTTCCATTGACAAAGGAATGGATAAAGAAGATGTGGTACATATATAATGGAATATTACTCAGCCATTAAAAAGAATGAAATAATGCCATCTGCAGCAACATAGACGGACCTAGAGATTATCATACTAAGTGAAGCAAGTCAGACAGAGAAAGAGAAATATGGTATGATATGGCTTATATGCAGAATCTAAAAAAAAATGATACAAATGGACTTATTTACAAAACAGAAGCAGACTCACAGACTTGGAGAACGAGCTTATGGTCACCAGGGGGAAGGATGGGGGGTGATGGATAGTTAGGGAATTTGGGATTGACATGTACACACTACTATATTTAAGATAAATAACTAACAAGGACCTACTGTATAGCACAGGGAACTCTGCTCGATATTATGTAACAACCTAAGTGGGAAAAGAATTTGAAAAAGAAGAGATATACATATAACTGAATCACTTTCCTGTACACTTGAAACTAACACAACATTATTAATCAATTATACTACAATATAAAATAAAAAGTTTAAAAAAGAATTTTTAAATAAAGTCCAGTGAGCTCCCACGCTCAGCACGAGGAAGAGTGAGGTTAGAGGCAGGACTCTGACGGACAGGCAATGAAAGAGGGACAGGAGACGTCTTCAAAGGCATTTTCTCAGAGAAACAGCTCTGTGCACCATCTGTGTACCACAGCAACACCTGCTTTGGATACAGGATGAGTTAAATAGGCTTTCAGTGCTTGCTTTTCAACTGGATCACCACTTAGAACACTGTCTCTGTGAGAAAGATCCTAAACGCTGAATGATACGGGCTGAATATTTACATCCCCTCCAAATTCATATGTTGAAATCCTAACCCTCCCAAGTGATGGTACAAGGAAGTAGGGCCTTTGGGAGGTAATTAAGTCATGAGGATGGAGGCTTATGAATGAGATTAGTACCTTAGAAGAGACACCTCACAGAGTTTTCTCACCTCCTTTCTGCCATGTGAGGATAAAAGGAGAAGACAGCCATCTGCAACCTAGAAGGGGGCCCTCAACAGAACCTGAGCATGCTGGTACCCCGATCTTGGACTTCTAGCCTCCAGGACTGAAAGAAATGTTTCTGTTGTTTATAAGCCACCCTGCCTATGGTACTCTGTCATGGCAGCCTGAACAGACTGACACTGTACTTAAAGTAACTTTCAGAATCTAACCTGGCAATAAACTGGGGACGTCTGTAGACACCTATTTCATTTATAATTCAACTTTATTTCCTAGCCATCAATTTGTATTACATTTTTCTAATCACAACTCACTTTTCTTGTCATAATGCCTCCTATTGGTCTAGTACTCCTTCCTTACTCTTTAAAGTTCCCTTCATACCACGATTTTAATTTCATTCTTGCTCTCAACAGTAGTGTGAGGAAAACCCAATTGCCTCCATTTAACACGTAAGAAGACAAAGTTGAGGGAGATGAAGCCACTGGCCCAAGTCCTCACAGCAAGGAAATGGCATAAACGTTAACAAGAATTCTGAGCCCTGACTGCCAATCCGGTGTTCTTTCACCTAAACCACACAGTATGTCATTAACAGCACTGTCAGTTTTTAATATTTCCTGTCTTGCTTTAAGATTATACTACAAAAGGCTTGAGCGGGAGGGAGGCGCAAGAGGGAGGGGATACGGGGATATGTGTATACGTATCACTGATTCACTTTGTTATGCAGCAGAAACTGACACTGTAAAGCAATTATACACCAATAAAGATGTTTGAAAAAAAGATTACATTATAAAAGGCTAGAACACGAGGTCAGAAAAGAGTAAGCAGGAAGAAACGCACACATTTTACCTAATGGAAGAGTCTGCAGGAAATTCAGCACTCCTCCATCATCCTCTCCTTACTCCTGTTTCAGAAGTGAAGAGGTACAAAAATACTGCACCCCTAGTGGACCGCACCTGCCTCCCTGAGACTCTCCTGGCAGCCAGTTCCCCCTCAGTTAGAATGTTCCAGGCCCTTCAAAACTCTACAGAAACACCAGAATCTCAAATGCTTGGCTGCTCATCTCCATGCAGCCCTGCTCTTCAAATGAGCAAGTACCAAGTGCCTGTTACATATAACACGGTGTCAGGCCCTTGGCGTGGTCTCTGTCCTCCTGGATAAGTTAAGGAGATGAGGCAAATATGTAAAAAGTTAAGCAGCCACCCAAAAAACAAACAACAGTGCAGACCAATGACAGGAGCGGAGGCATAAGAGGAAGATATGAGCAAGTGCCAAGACCAAGTAACGGATGGACAGTGCTTACGGATGGAGAGCGCTTACGGATGGAGAGTGCTTACGGACGGGGAGCGCTTACGGACGGGGAGCGCTTACGGACGGGGAGCGCTTACGGACGGACAGTGCTTACGGATGGACAGCGCTTACAGTAACTGCTTCAGATTACAGAGAATAGATGTTCTTTAGGCTGAAGTAGACAGGGTTTATGGAAAAAGCTAAAGTTTGAACTTGGTCTTGGAAGAATGAGCTTAGAGAGGGAAAGCATATTCCAGGTAGCTACAGCACGGACGCAGAAAAGCTCAAGCTATGTTCAGAAGGCGCTGAGTGGATTGATCCTGCCAGTGGGAAAGAGTGGACCACACAAGGCAATGATCAACTGATAGTACATCAGTCATGATGCTCTGGCTACGAGAGGCTTCAAACCGGCTTAAACAGAAAGACGCTTCTATCTCTCATGACAAGAAGTCTAGAATTCTCGTGGGTTCTAGTGTTTTTTCAGCCCAAGGCACATGGCTGCGTGGGGGAAGGGTTGTGTTAAGACCAAACTTCTGTCAATAAGTCACAATGCGGGTGTGGATGATCCTACATGGGTAACCAGCCGTCACAAACGGTCACCGTGCAGCGAGTGCCGAGCGCGGACCCACGCATTTCACCTTCGAAGCAAACCTGAGAGAGAAGATTACAGGGGAAGAACCAGAAGAGGCTCCTCATCTAACAACCAAATCCAAAACTAGATTTGGAAACGCAGCAATAGATCCTCCTCCTTGTGCCTATTTACCAAAAAATACACGTGGGTTCTAAAGGGGATCTAACCAGGATGGCTGCTCAAATCTGTTCAGTCAGCAAAGACCTTCATTGTAACGACCACTGGGGGCCTGTGTTCATTAAAGCAAAACTGCACTAGGACATTCCAACATGTTAGTGTGAGGGAATGAACGAATGAAGGCAAAGAGATTGGCCCAGAAGAGAAAGCACACTGATACCCAGGCCTAGGGAGCTGGAATTCCCAATATATTCCTATACAGGGGGTCCTAGCACAGTGAGCTTTGGCCAGGCTCAGTACCCAAGCAGGACTCTCCTACTCAGTCATAGGGTCCATCTCCCTCATTCTAATCCTGAAAGATCTGTAACATAGGTTAGGGGAGTTGGCCAATTGCAGCATTACTTTATAAAGTCCATCTTTAATGTAATGTCATTTTATTTGTTTAAAAAATGTTTCTCAAGCACATTCTACGTGCTACACATGTTCTAGGCCCTGGTGATTCAGCAATGAGCAAGCAACTGCTGCTCTCATGGACCAGAATCTCGGTAAGGAAGACAAGCCAACAAAAGAGCCAGGTATTGAAAAGCACAAAGAGAAAAATAAAACAGGGTAATGGGTTGAGTGGGTGACAGAGAAGGAGTCTGAGGACCTGACTCAGCAGGTGAGCAGGTGCGTGATGAGAAGCCACCAGCGCAGAGACCTGGGAGAGAACATCAATGGACAAGGACCAGGGCAAAGGCACCGAGGTGGCAAGAAGCCTGCAGTGTTCAGTGAGCAAACAAGGAGGAGGCCAGCAGGGATGGAACCAGCCAGTGAGGAAGACGGAACACTAATGCATCAGGACAAGCAGGAACCAGATTATGGATAGTGCCCTGTAGGCAGACCTAGCAGGGGGTTGGATTCTCTTCCAAACGCAAAGAGAAACAGCTGGATGGTTTCGAGCAAAGGAGTGACAGAATCCAAGTGACATTTTACAAAAATGACCTGACTACTGTGTGGAGAACAGACTGGAAGGAGAGAGAGGAAAAAGCAGGGGAGCCGGTTAGGAGACTGTTGCCACTACCCAGGCCAGAGACCTGGGGGCTGCACAGGTCGGTAGTGAGGGGGTGAAAAGTGAGGCTCCAGGCTATGTTTGGAAGTTGAGTCAACAGGACCTGCAGACAGACTGGGTATTGAGGGGAAGATGCCTGGATCTGGGGCCTAAGGATTAAACCGTGGAGGATTAATTGGATCACGCCACCTACTGGAACACCGGAGAGCATGGGGAGAACAAGGAATAGCAACAAACAACTTTGCTCCTAAGGGTCTTTCATTCTGAGACAGTCACTTTTGGAAATTCATACTTCCAGGTTGAACAATTTCACTCTCTGAGTGGGTCAGGAAAGAAATCTGGAAGAGGCAGCATCGTTATTTTTTAAACATACAGATTGGGACTCAGAGATTGACACTTTCACAGAATCTTAGAGAGGGAAGAAGCGCAAGAGATCTGGTCCTACTCCTTTCATGCAGCAAGTGAGGAGACCGAGGTCCAGAGGTATGTGACACTGTCTCACTCGGGCGGGTCATCGAAGTGCCACTATTTAGCGGCAGTTAGTGTCACGTAAGACATCACTCCAAGCGGAGAGTCCCGTGCTCTCTCCATCACACGCTGGTCTCTGTGCCTCTCACCATAGATATTTCTCTCAGTTGCTCATACAAATGCCTCACACAGGGTGCTAGTGATCTGCCTGATGCAGACACGCTGCGACACCAGAAGACATCTGACCTCAGACAGCAGGCCCTTTTCCTAGAAGAACACGCCTCGTGCCAGGGCTCCTGTCAAGTGGCGAGCAGAGTGACGGCCGGAGGAGTCAGAAGGCAGCCAGCCACGCCAGACACGCCACAGCAGCACGTCTCTGATCTGTCACTAGGAGGAGCTAAATCAGCAGCTTCCAGAGCATTACAAGAAACTGACATCTGAAAAAGGCAAACCAGGTCCCAGCCAGCCTCTCAGGGGATTTGACCCCCGCTTTGCTACAAAGCTGCCTTTCTTCTAGGACTGACCAGAGCAATATTCTCTGCGAAGGGGTCCACAGAGCACCAGCCCAGCCCATGGCAGAGCCCACGCTGTGCCCACCTACCTCGACTTTCACACTCCCCCTCCACCTTGATCGCCCTTCGTCTGATCTCCTTCGTTCATTCTCACGGCCTTCCTGTATGCATCCAAACCTGCAACCTACACACAGCTTCTTCCTAAAAGAAAGGTAACAGGTGGTCCTCCTACACTGTGTTTCTACCTCCCACCAGTGAATCACCACCACCAAAACATGGAACTAAAGCACGTCTTAAACTATTTTGTACTGAATCAATTAAAGCTTTGTAATTCTCATTCTTAGAATAAATTCAAGTGAGTTGGAAACTTATTTCTCTAAGAGAAACAAAAATCAGAAAACAAATTTCTTTAGGTTTCCTTTTATAGATGAGTGGAATCGCATGTGGTTTACTCCTTCCTTCCTTTTACTGTTCATTTGTAATTATCCCTTCTCACCTTAGTTTTATATTTTCCCTTCCCAAGAAGCAGCCATTGCTAGCCACCTTTCAAGGTGGGCAAGAAGTTACGGGCGTGTGGGTCAAATTCCCACTCCAAGGCACCCCCCGGGGCATCCTTTGCTGGACGGTGCCCAGCCTGCTAAGATACCTGCAGAGATGAAGCCCTCACTTCCACACAAGGCAGCCCACTCCACCACTGGGGGCCACGCGCTTCTGGACCCCGAGCTCAACTCGCCTTCCTGCACATACCCACTGAGACCACTATGACCCTCAGATGAACTCAGAGAGGAAACACATGAATTCCACATGACAGCCCTATACATTCCAGGATTATATCTCCTTTCTTCTGGCCTCTATGCCTGGGGCCCCCAAGCCGTTCTTCATGTGCCATAGTTTCCAGGCACTTTTCTCTTCTAGGCAGCTACCTCTAGCTCTATTTTTAGAGATCCCTTAAAAATATGTCACCAACATCAGAACGTTAGGGGAGTCACATCTTGGGGGGTGGTGATGAGGAAGCTTGATTCTAAAGTCAATAATAAAGCAAAAATCATGCAGTACCAAAATCACCTTTGAAAATCTCTCACACTGTCCATCACAGTGAGACGCTTCAAGAGGCTCACTTCGCTTCAGAGCCTCTCACTTCGAGAGGCTCCGAGCTGCCTCAGGAAACAGATTCCCTCCTTCCATCTCACCCTCGCCCCAATGCACATCCTCACTAAGCAGGGTGATGACTCACGCAACTGATTTTTTTTTTGTTTTCCAGTTGGTTGGTTTCTTGGCAGTTGTTTGCCTTTGCCCACACAAATGCCGAATACCTGATATTTCGGTGTATCCATGAGCCAGATTTACCCAGGCTCTAGGATTGCGCCACCATTACTCAGTCCTCTTCAAAGGACATCTGTTTTCTCACATCTGCAAATTCATCCTCCCCTCCACAATCCAGGCTGATACTTCATGATGGCCAACCAAGAGCCACCACCGGCACAGTTCACACAAAGTTCACACAGAACTTTGCAAAACTTCCATTTTGAACACTCACTATTGTAAATCATCGTCTTGATAAGAGGTTGTAAAGAGGTTAATGAGATAGCAATCTCACTACAGTACGCAAAATCCATAGCCTTTTCTAAAGCCTGCAACAATTTAAGAAACTACAATTTTTTGCCTAGAAGACAATTGTGCACTCTTATGATCATCGTTTATCATCCCAGGTGAAAAAGTTATTGGCACAGGTTTCTTGCCTGTATTTCTGGTTATGTTTGAATCACCTTAAGTCAAGTTAGCGCACCAGCACCAGACAAGCCATAGTTAACACTTATTTGTTAAGATTAAAAGTACTATTTTATAAGGGAGATGATGAACACCAAGCTTTGAGAAAACTTCATATGATGCCCACTTAAAACAATGGGGAAAGAGTAAAACTAAAACAGTTACATAAATCAAGACAATCCAAGTTTTATGGATACAAGTTGATGCTAAATTAACTTTGTTCTCAGGAATAAGCTGCAGAGGTTCAGCTCAGCGTTAGAGGCAGCTCTGAAAAGATTCATGCAAATACTCTTCCATACTTTGGGTAACACTGTATCTTTATGCTCTAAAAAGAAGAGTACAATAAACATACCCTTATAACAGCTTATAAACATTTTGTTTGTTTGGATTTTATATACTCTCATCTTCACCTTCCTCCTCAAATGGCATGGTAATTTATGGGAAGCATTCTTTGACATCACTATTTGATGTTTTCTCCATCTTAAAAGGCTACACAAACCAAACTTCAGCCCTATCCTTTCCCATCCAGTCAGCTGGTTGGATGTCCCCTACATCCAACCAGCTGTTCTACCTGCAGACTTGAGCCCCTGAGGCTGGAGGGAGGAAAAGCAGTCTTCCAAGTGGACAAATGGGGCCCCCATTCCATGAGCTCTGAGAAGACAGAGCTCAGAGAAGGAACAGCTCTGGAGGCTGGACGCCCCCAGGTGATGCGATTCTGAGCTTCATCACTACCCAATGAAGTGTGGTTCTGGGGCAGGGGACGGCTATGCCCTTCCCCACGCTAAGAGGCAGGAGACAGAAGGGCCCGTTGAGGGACTGACAGGAGGGAAGAGGTGAGACTTCCTCCTAAACCGCTGTCTTAAGAGCTGCCATGACAGCCCAAGAACCTCAACAACTTCCTACTACAAGGTGGTCACGTCCTACCACTCTTGTCCTCTCGGTAAGACACTTCCTTCATTCACTACTCCTGGATGGCGCTTATTACATGGAATGTAATTGTAAGTTAATGAGGACCATGCGCCTCTTACATCCAGCGCTGTGCCTGACATCAAGAAGAGTCTCAAATACTTGTATCGGTTACGTAACACTGCCCAACCAACTGAGACCAAGAACGGAAGACATTGCAGCTGTGGGTGAGGGCAATTCTGGCCACCATGATAAGCTGAAAATGGACATCTCCGCAAAATAAAGCTTCAGACTCAGAGTTCACAGCCCAGACTGCCACAGAGTAGCATCAGTGCTACTTCCCACTTGTGTAACGCTGTTAAACCAGAAAGTGTATGACTGAAAACGATCAAACTTCCCATCTCAGTGCCATGAACTCAAATTCTAACCATTGTTTACCATAGCGAATAACTGAAGAATTATAATTTCTTAAGGTGCCCTGTAAATTCACAGGAAAAACCGGAGATGCACAAACATAGCTCATCAGGAAACTGCAACCACTGACCCACCCTGGCAAAGCACAAGAAACGTTAAGGCGAGATTTCAAATTCCAGCATTAAGCCAAGAGTTGACTTACTGAGTGAGATAAAGTGGAAAACAATTATAGCCTAACTAATTATTTGGCTGGCACTTAGCTACATCGTTTTAGATATAGGCTACAGTTCCAGGGCTGCTGGAGTTATTTATAGCCCTGGACACATTATTCTGTGGCCAGCATTTAAGGCAGTTTCTGATTTCTGCGATGGTTCACATTGCGACTTGAGCACAGTTCATACTGATACCCTTAGCGTCTGCCCCATTCAGTAAGGGCTCTCTACATGGCTGAGTGTTGTGTAACCCTAGCAGCCTGGCAGTGGTTTCATACTGCCGGTCAGATTTCAGGGATATTAATGCAGTGGGCAATCCCTAGAGCTTTTATTAAGGATGCATTACAGAAGGTTAAGGAATGTGAGGCAAGGGAGGAGGGAGAAAGTAGAGGAAGCACTTGGAGAAAAAGAAGATGTAGAATACTTTTAGCAGAGGAGACACACAAAACCCAAAAAGGAAAAAAAAAGTCTATTATTGGACTATTGTAACAGCTGTTTTAACATCTATGTTAATAGATGTTAAAGCCCATATCCCAGTGTTGTTTTTAGGGTCTAATAGCAGGTCAGATGTGGAAACCACCACCAGAAACCAAGGCAGGGATTGACAATAGTCAAAAACCAGATTAGAAACTCAAGCAGAAGGACCCAAGTACCACAAATAGCCATGACCTAGCAAAAAACGAAACCAATCCCAGGCTCAATTCTCAAAATCCTACTCTACGGGGATGAGAAGCAGCATTTACATTTTTGCTAGTTCTCTGGGTCATTCCGATGCACCTGTAAGTGGGAAAACCATAGCTCTAGTGCCTGTAACATCCACAGCCTCTTCTGAGGGAGACACATGGTTCTCAGTGATGATCCATCTTCAGAAGCTCCTTGGACCAGGTGTACCTGCCTAAGAACAGCCAATCAAGAGTCTGCTTTCTACAAAAGCTTTAAAGCTTTTGCCATTAGTGACACGGGAATAACAGCAGATAGTACAGCCAATCTAAACCGGAACTGGAGATTCAGAAAGGGGTGTTTAATCCAAGGCAGTGGTAAGAAGACAGGGAAAAGGGCAGAGCCAAGAGTAACTGAGTCACATTAATGGCACTGGCGTGGAAGGAAATGCATCCCTGCTGCTGACACGATAACCTGGTCCCTAAAGTCTCAGAAAGGGTGAGCATCTTTCTGGTATCCTAATACTGTGCTGATCTCTTAGGCCAGGCTGCTCAGATCAGCTAAGCCTGGTTCCTAAGGGAGCATCCTTAGAGTAGAGCCTACATCTTGAAGTGCCCTTGCAACCAAAATAGCCTAGTACGCCAAGTGCCAGGAAGAGCAAAAGACAGATACAGGCATCCTGTTAGTGGTGTCAAGGTGGGATGCTCCTCCAGGTACAATCGGGGGCATCCACAATTTTAAGCTATAGAACAGTTAGGTCTGGAGTGCTAGGGTTGAAGATTTGAGATGATAGGTGGTGCACAAAGCCAGGACTTTAAGACTCCTTTTGTTCCTTCCTGCCCCACACCTGAAAGAGGAAACGCATGTGCACAGCCCTAGAGCTTCTCCACCAATGCTGGTGCTCTGCTAAATGAGAGGACCCAATTCAAGGCGGGCCGCCCCACACGCAGGAGTTGGAACCAGTGAATCAGCACCCACAGCAACCTTCCCGGCCCCTCAGGCTCTCACCCCACACTGTCCTGCACTGGACTGCGGCTTCCCAAGGACAAGACCTTCTCCTAGCAACAGGATTAGCACCAACTAAAACAGTTCACGTGTTCTCATTTTATCTCATCAACAAGCCTCTGAGGGCTGTACTAGCTTCTTACCCCTGTTTCACAGACAAATGAAGCCTAGAAGTTGAGCAACTGTCTAAGGTCACACAGCTGGTCAACGCCGGGGCGGGGTGGGCGGGGGGGTGGTACGAGGATGACACAGACAGGACACCAATACTCAAAACCCAGGTCTATCAAGTCTAAAGGTTATACTCTTGACCACCGTATTTTCCCTGCCCTTTTTTCTCCAGAGTGTTTTTAATTGTGGTATAATACACATAGTTTACTACCCTCACCATTTTTAAACGTACAGCTCGGTGGCATTAAGCAATTCACATTGTCGTGCAGCCATCACCACCAGACGTCTCCAAAACTTCTCATCTTGCAAAGCTGAAAATTCCGCATCCATTTAAACAACTCTCTACTCTCCCCTCCCTCCCACAACCACCATTCTGCTTTGTCTCTATGAATTTGACTCCTGTAGATACCTTTGTAAGTGGAATTACACAGTATCTGTCACGTTATAACCGGCTTACTTCACTTAGCATAATGTCCTCAAGGTTCATCAATGTTTAGCACGTGTCAGAATGTCCTTCTTTCCTTTGTTTTTTGTTTGTTTTTCATTGAAGGTCCCTTACTAGTCCTGCTTCCATGAGTGGCCACGACAGGGAAAAAGGGAAGGGGAACCAGGCGGCACGGGGAGGGGTCATCTCTACAACACTGCATTTATATACAGAACTAAACACACAAGGACAGAGTCAATACTGCTATTAGAAGTTGGCAGCATGGGAAAGGGAAGGAACAGATGGGGAACTGGAGTGTTAAAAAAATACAGTTCTTCGGGTTTCCCTGGTGGCGCAGTAGTTGAGAGTCCGCCTGTTGATGCAGGGGACACGGGTTCGTGCCCCAGTCCGGGAGGATCCCACGTGCCGCAGAGCGGCTGGGCCCATGAGCCACAGCCTCTGAGCCTGCACATCCGGGGCCTGTGCTCCGCAACAGAGGAGGCCACAACAGTGAGAGGCCTGCGTACCGCAAAAAAAAAAAAAAAAAGCAGTTTGGGGAGGCCAGAACCTTCAGAGACGGAGGGAGGAAGATGGTCCAGGAGGTGGGGAGGCTGTTTGGCAACTTGAGTGAAGGGATTGCCCGCCCCCTGCTGGGACCCCTCCAGCCCCTCTGGTCTGGCAGGAAGGGGGCAGCCTGCAACCCCCGTGGGCAGGTCTGGGGTTTGCCCTCCAGAGAGATGAAAACGCTGGCCCCCAGCTTCTCTGCCAGGGTGCAGTGGTCCTTGACCTCCTCGTAGAGTTTGCTTCTAATTCATGCTTGATCCCCATCAGCTTCTCCTCGATGGCATCCTTGAAGCTGGCATAGATCATTTTGCTCTTCAGGGGTGCAGACTCAGGGGCCCAGGCCTCCTCCTTGCTCTCCTTGGTCTCACAGGCTGCATCACAGAGGGCGTAATGGCAGTCCTTGTGTGGCAGCACCTTGACAAGGATGGCATAGGGGTCGTCTGCAGTCTGGCCCACATCACCTACCAGCATCTCCTCACCCTCCTCCAGGATGAGGTCCTTCGTGTCCTCGCTCAGGCAGAAGAGCACCGCCTTCTTGCGCTTCTTCACATCCTCTGGCGAAGACGACTTACTCACCTTCATGTCATTGAACACTGTGATGACACCAGAGACAGCCACACTGGAGACCACATTTCTATAAGTGAAAGGGAGATAGCGAGGAGAGCCAGAAAAGACAGGAGTCACTGCAGCCAGTGCCAGGATCCGACCGAACCAACGTCCTTCCTTTCTAAGGCTGAATAATATTCCTTTGTATGGATGTACCCCATTTCGTTTATCCACCCATTCAAGATGGACACTGGGTTGCTTCCTCCTTTTGGCAATTGCAAATAATACTGCTCTGCCTTCCTTTCTTATCCTGCCTGACGCATAGCAGGGGTAAGAAGGTGCAAAGAGCATCCTTCGGGACTTCCCTGGTGGCGCAGTGGTTAAGAATCTGTGGGCCAGTGCAGGGGACACGGGTTTGAGCCCTGGTCCGGGAAGACCCCACATGCCGTGGAGCAACTAAGCCCGTGCGCCACAACTACTGAAGCCTGCGTGCCTAGAGCCCATGCTCCGCAACAAGAGAAGCTACTGCAATGAGAAGCCCACACGCTGCAACGAAGAACAGTCCCCACTCACCACAACTAGAGAAAGCCCACGTGCAGCAACAAAGACCTAACGCAGGCAAAAATTTTTTAATTTTTTTAAAAAGATCATCCTTCCATCTACTCTCAAAAGAGCATTTTAGGAAATTAGGTGGAATGGGCTTTCCATGTGATTCTTAAATCAGTAAGTATTTATTAATGTTATTATACTTGTCATAACACTGAGGCAACTATATGCCATGTAATAAGTTAACATACATATATATTTAGATGGGACTATAAATCAGTGTTACTATAAAATTTGGTGAGCCTTTACGTTTTTAACCAAACAAACCAGAACTGCTACATTCAAATGAGTATTTTCCTAACAGCCTGGGAGGCTCTACACTGATTGATCACTGAGAGCATCTGAAACCTGACTCCTTCTCCTGAGGACGACAGCTAGTAAGAGGCCACACACAACTGTCATCAGTACCTGCAAGTCACACTTTGCCTGTAACAGAAATATAAGTCAGTGAATTCCTACCTTACTCAACCAGCCTAGTTCTCTGAATAACTCTTGGCTGTTTCCAGAAAGAAAGCATACCTTCCAGGCACAGACTTTGCCACCATCCAAAGGAAAAAGAATGCATCATCAGATCTGAAGCCAATTTCAGAAGAAGTATTGATGAGCTCCAGTATCCCTGTACCTCTGCCAAAAGGAACATCCCGAAGGAACCAGCATTCATACAGGTAGGATCGGACGTGTTAGTCATAAAAAAATCACATTTTAAGGGTATTCTTACCAATTTGGTGCACACAGCTTGTTACATAGTTACACACATGTACACACAGTAAAATGACCATTAAAAAAGCAAGCAGCTTGATAGCAAAGAAACACTAGTTTGTGGCTAAGGAGACGTTCATTTTCCTTATTTCACAAATACACATTAGCTCTCATTAGCAAGTGTAAGCAAGAATTTGATTAAATCTGATGAAACAAGACAGAGCAATTTATCTCCTTTTAATGTCCAAATACCTCCTTAATACTTATTCATACAATAAATGAACCACTGGACTGGAAGAACTCAAGGTCAGAGACTACTCTGCAGGGATGGGCTCTTCCTCTCTGCCTCACGCATGGGCGGTGACACATCACTGCAGGTAGAAAGTGCTCTCTACAGGTGTTGGCCAAGTGATGAACATAAAAGATGGTATGAATCTTCAGATGAAAACCGTGAGTATTATTATTGCTCCTGTGGGAGAAGACGACTGAAGCAAACTCGACCCGATGTTTCCTCCCTGACTCACTGCTGCCTGCTTTGCTCGCTCTCACAGGAAGGATGGAGTCCGTATCCACCCCCACCCAATCATGCAAATATCCATGAGTCTTGATGAGACTGTTAATAAAAACTTGAGCTAAGGGAAAAAAATTATTATGCTTTTAATGTAAATGATAACCTTAGCAAGGTAAGAGCAAAAAAATACATATGTGATCAAAATTGTGTGAAATTAGGATATTCTAAAACAAGGCAGTTATATTAGCGTTCATATCCACAAATGTTGCTTTGCTGTTAACCCACGTTCATACCTTGTGCCAAGCCTCTGCACACAATAACGAAAAAAAAGAAAAACAACATGTAACTATCTCCTGACAGGGGCTCCACGTCCCACAGATTCAGGCAAGTGCCAGAGGATACAGATAGCTTTCCACCAGGTACTCTAAGCCAAAATGACAGGTAACGTGACGGTACACGTGGTTCCTTGGTGAAGAAAGGGCTTTCCTCGAAGGGCTACGGCCTGGAAACAGGAAGGGAGTACAGGTGGTCTTTAAACCAATTCAAGGGCATTTATTGAGTCCCTACAGTACGCAAAACCCTACCTTGGGAAAAGTGAGGGATGTGAGCAGAAGATTCAACCTACATCTGCAACGAGAGCAGCTGTGCAAATATACACACCCAACCATCGATTGCACGCAGTGAAACACATTCTAAAACTACCTACAATCTCAAAGCTTTTTAAACTTTGGCTTTGTAACTCACTCTATTTTCTGCAGAATCACCTTTTTTTAATATGTAAATGATGAAGCACAGCAATAAAATGAATACCCGTGAACCCGTCAGGAAACCTCGTAGCCCGCTAGCAGTGCTGTTCCCACTTCTGTTCCCCCGCCAGCCCCACCCTCCCCGGATACCTACTATTCTAGTTGCCTCTTCCCTCATTCCCTGTTTTTTACTCATTTTATCACATGTATGTCCTTCACCAATACTGTTCATTTTGGTGATTTCAGAAATTCATAAAAATGGTGGTGGATTCCTCTCTGAAACACCTTAAGTGATACCTAAGCTGGGCATCATATGAAGTCAGGTAATAGGTTCTGAGCATGCACCTTACCATTGGTGGGACTGCACTGGAGTCTGGGTGGGCAGTTAGCAAAAGGAAATTAAACCAGAGTCTAAACTGAAAGGCCAGGGCACACAAAGATAGTTGAATACAGCACAATTTACCAATTCAAATATTTTACCTTTTCATCTACCCCGTAAATACACAGTAGCCATGTCACGATACAGTAGAACTGACAACCTACTGCCCAGTACCTTTTTTCTTGTGGAGTCTCTAAGCCAGGGGACCTGAACTGCTTAGTGCTGAAGAGATTATAAGCCAAGTCTTTGAATTCCATGCAGAAGGCATCTGGGTATTCTCATTTCTTTTAGCATTTCATGCCACTACACATTTGAGTTTTATAATGGCAAAAGCTCTACAGGAAAATCATTAAGTATCTTTCCTGATGGGCCTCTTCATTCCTCCCCAAACTTCAGCAAAGGACAGAAAAGCCTACAGGGCCC
Source organism: Phocoena sinus (assembly GCF_008692025.1). Lineage (NCBI taxonomy): Eukaryota > Metazoa > Chordata > Mammalia > Artiodactyla > Phocoenidae > Phocoena > Phocoena sinus. The sequence continues at coordinate 23,641,373 of NC_045776.1, read as the reverse complement.
ACGTCACTATTAGAATTGTTCAAAGGAGAGTAATAATGCCTAGGCCCCTGAATAAACTTTAAGAGGAACATTATATGCCATTAACCTGGAGCTCAGATACATAAGCTTGATCATTCCCACAACAAATTAGCAAGATATAGCAGTGCTCACCTACACCAGGATCCAGACAACTTGAGGACCTCCTCCTCATATCAAACCTAAAATGCTCCTGCTTGGAGGAGCTTCCAAAGTGCTTTGACAAAGTCCCTGATAAGAACCTAAAGTTGTAATAGGCAATGGTCTGGGTCCTGAGTATCCTCCTGTAAGGATCTCCCCTCATATGCTGGAGGAAGGGGCCTTGTCTCTGATGGTCAAGCTGACATCCTGAGTGAAGGCGAGCTCATTTTCCAAACACCTGTCCAGCCAATAGGCAGTGAGCAGGGCACACCCATAAATGTGAAAACCTTCAGCTAGGTGGGCAGATGGGAGAGAGCTTCCAGGAGTCTCAGACCTTCTTCCCTGATCTTAGCTCAGAAAGGGAACGAAACACCCATCAGACATCAAGCAGGATAGGAAAGTAGATGCTTCAGAAAGAGATGGAGACAGGGAAAGTGCTGGAAAGCAGACCAGTGCCCTGGGATGAAAGGAGGGTTAGATTTAAAATCAAATAATTTTACACTGCTTGAGTTTCATGTACACCTTTTGACTGTGATATTTACCCCTTTTTGAAGATGTGATCCTCTTTCGGGGCTTACGTGGCCTAAGGAGAGCCAAAAACAATGGTTCTGCATAAATGTGGGGCAGTTTTAAGAAGCACCAGGCTGTCTAGGGGCTGCGTGTGGTGGTGGAAGGCAAAGCAGCAGATCCCCGAGGGAAGAACTACGGGTCAGACCATCTGCCCTTTTCCTGTACTCAGAGACTTTCCTTTCTCCTTTCTCCCGGCTGCTGGCGGGCAGTGCTGGTAGAAAGGACACTCCATGTTAGGGCCTCTTTTATGCACAGATGATGTTCCAGACCCACCATCACGGGGACCGAACCTCGTGGAAGGCAGCAGAGTGGTCAGACGAGGAGTGTGGCTTTGGACAAGTAAGGCAGAGGTCCGTCGTTTGTAAATGAGGATGATGGGGGTGCCTACATCATAGTGTTATTATTAAATGAGTGAACATACAGCTCTTAGAAATGACCTGGCTCAAAAGCAGTTGATAAACGGTACCTATCATAACCAGTGCTTTTCCAATTGTAGGGCTGAGAGATACGTAAGCTCCAAACAAGCGAGGGAGAAACTCATGCCAAGGTGCCTTATTTAAAATATGTATTTGTAATATTTTATCCTGAACATTCTGGTTTCCACGACTTCCTATGTCTAAAAATATAATCATTTAATGAGCAAAAACAGAGTTATAAATAATGTCTTAACAGAGGAAATACAAAGAAAACTACAAATGAACACACCAAGCATATGAAAAGGTGCTCAACCCTCCAATGTAAGTCAACTTTAAACAAAAATAAACTGTTCAGTGTCCGTTTAAAAAGAGGAAACAATGACCAGTACCTGGGAGGGGTGAAGAAACAGACCAGTTCTTTTCTGGAAACTACTGGCCTTATCGATGAAGACTCATAAAAGTGCATGCCAGGAATTCCACCTTGGGGAATTTATCCTAAAAATACTGAAAGGTTCCAAGAATGTTCTACAACATTTTTCACAATATCAAAAAATTGGAACCAATTAAACGTTCATCAAAATGGGAATGGTTAAAAACATTACAGCACAACCATACAGTGCCCAATTATGCAGCCATTAAAATGGTAAAACTGCCTTTATATGCTACAGGGAGAAAAAAGCCATAGTAGATTAAGATTTAAAATAAAAAATAGGATCATGCCATACATATAAGTATATCCTGCATCATGCCTAAGTCTAAAGCAGTACTGCCCAACAGAAATGAGGCAAAGTACATGTGGAATTTTAAATTTTCTAGTAGCCACATTATATCCAAAATATTATTTGAACATTTAATCAGCATAAAAAAGCAGAAGTGAGATATTTTACATTCATTTTTTGGTACTCAATCTTGGAAATCTGGCATGCACTCATCCAGTTTAGGACAGCCTCACCTCAAGTGCTCACAGTCACATGTGGTTACCCTACTGGACACTGGGTGCTAGTCTAGTACACATCAGTGGTTAAGAGGAGCTGTCTGGGAATGGGATTACAGAGCCTTTGCCTTTCTTGCATTGTATGAATGGTTTCAACAATCATTTGTATTAACAAAAAAGTAATAAAAGAACATGGTGAAAAATTGTTTTAATTTTCCTTTAAAGCTCTAATAGGAGACTGGGAAGCACAGCTTAAATTTCAAGCTTCTTTCAAACTGCTCTTTCTCCTTCCCCAGGGGGCCGTGGGGGATAGGAACCTTTTCCCCTATGCCTTGGCTGTCTATTGCTCAGGTAGCTATGTATTTGTAGCAATTCTTCCCTTTCTCTCTCGCCAAGTCCCCTTATGACCGATACCCCTGAAGGATGGCAGGAGAGGGTGAGGAGAAAAGGCCACCATCCAGCATCACGACTGAAGGGGGAAATAAGCTGATGAACAGTTGCCAGGGGCATACAGTGTGTCAGACACTGCGCTAGGCAGGCACTTCACGTATGTCAGATCACATAACCCTCCGATAACCTTATAATGCAGGTACCATGCCAATTTTTCAGATGAAGCAATCAAGGCTCAGAAAGTATCTGCTCCGAAGTGTCATAGAGTTGATAATGCGTAACTGCACTACCCCCGTACAGTCCACAGCAAGATCATGACCAAAGAGGCCAGACTGCCCATGCCAAGGTCATGATCTCATCTTTATTAAAATCATGCTGTAAGACAATTGCATTGCTTAGAGGAAAGCAAATACCCGGGCCTCTTTTATTTGCAAGAACCCCAGAACCCATTTCTCCTCTAAGTGCGTTCATACATCCTCAGATGTAAATATTTCCACTTAGACAAACCATTGTCACCCCTAACTAAACGTGTCACAATCAAGCATTATCCTCGCCCATCTCGACTTCTTTATTTCTGTCCATCCTCAAGCTGGAAACTTCAAGGTCATACATGACTCTTCTTCCCTTGGCTGCATAATCAGACATTTGAGTTCTAGGCTCAGTAATCCCTAAATGACTATTTAATAAACAATAATAAGCACACCTAGCACCCAGATCTTAGTTTCTAAATACCAGTCTTCAAGAAAAGGAAACTGACAGACATCACCTTAACCAAGGGATCAAAGCGACACCGTCAGTCATGAGACACTGATATCACAGATCTCCTGAGATGCGGCACTGAGGCACATCGCTTCTGTGCCACAAATTCATAACCTCCATCTGAGCATGGGAGAGCATCAGACAAACCCAAACTGAGGTTCATTCTACAAAATAACTGACCAATACTCTCAAATTGCCAAGGTCAAAAGGAGAAACTGAAACTGAGGAACTGTCACCAATCAGAGGAGACTAGGCAGCTGTGATGCTAAACGCAATGTGGAATGCTACATGCGCTCCTGGCCCAGGGAAGGTCAGTAGTGGAAAAACTGGTGAAATTCCCATCAGGCTTGAGGACAAGTGAATAGTGTACAAATGTTCATCTCCTGTTTTCAATGACCGCACCTTACTTATGAGGTGTTAACATCACGGGAATCTGGAAATATATAACAGGAACTCTGCTATTTTTGCAACTTTTCTGTAAGGCTAAGATTTTCATAAGAGTTTTAAAATACTACTGTAGTTACTACGCATGGCTGTCCATGCTTAAACTCACTCTACCATCTCCTACTAACAGTGCCCTTCTCAGTCACCATGTGTATTCAAAGCCTATTCATTCTTCCGGACCCACTCATGTCCCACTGCCCACCTGACCGACAGTTCTATAGAATGTCTGTAACTATGAGTATCTGCTCTCTGCTCGTGGCACATGGGTCATGTTGGATTATTAGTTAACTTTGTGTATTTAGGTTTCATTGTCCAATGACGATGCAAAATGTGCTTTGTATACATCAGGGCACACATGCTCCGCTCACTTTAAAACGGGCTGCTTTTTTTTTTTTTTTGCGGTACGCGGGCCTCTCACTGTTGTGGCCTCTCGCGTTGCGAAGCACAGGCTCCGGACGCGCAGGCTCAGCGGCCATGGCTCATGGGCCCAGCCGCTCCGCGGCATGTGGGATCTTCCCGGACCGGGGCACGAACCCGTGTCCCCTGCATCGGCAGGCGGACTCTCAACCACTGTGCCACCAGGGAAGCCCAAATGGGCTGCTTTTTAATGTGGTTTTTGGGAAGCTACTGAATTACAAAACAGAAGTCAACTAGTATTTCAAACCCATCCAAGTTTACCCTGACAATCCTGTATGGATAGTGACAAATACTCTATCACTTAGGGAGGGCAGTATGTGGACTTATATATTATAAGCAGTATAGTTTATAGCTAACTTGTACCACAGAAAATGACGGTATCGAAACACATACACACACATGCCAGAATTTAAAATGTCGATTTAGCTTCTACTCAGAGGCCCTCCAACAGCAAGAGAATGCTATCTCTCTGCCGAACAAAATAAGCACAATAATAGACTCCAACCAGGCCTGGAGCTGTCAGACAGCCTTCTAACGGGCGGCCATCCTGAAGCTAATGAAATGAAGTATTAGGAGCACGTCAACAGAAAGGAAATGGGAAGAAACTAGCAGCTGAAAAGCAAGCTCTCCCAAGCGGCCCCAGTGGAGAGGCCTGGGGCACGGGAGCTCTGGAAACTGCGTGGGCCTCACCAGAGAGCTGTTCCGTTCCCAAGGTGGAGGTACTGGAAGCTACAGCTGTTATACTCCTATTGGTTAAAGGACTGTCCCCTTGGGGGACATCAATTCTCAGGCTCCAGGAACCTCTGACAGTGACACAGGTGCTGACTGCTGGGAGTAAGCCAGCGCCGGGCAGTGCACTGGAGGACAGCACAGGGCAGGCGGAAGAGCACTCGCGGCCTCTGCCACCCTTGGCTTCCAGGTCCTCGTGTCTCTACCGGTGGGCACAGAGGGAACATGAGCCTCTGGCTGCCTTCCAGGCTGAAACTTGGGAGAAGTCTGCACTACCTGATGTGCAGGTAAGGGACAGTTAGAGAACACCAGCCCAAGTTCTACTTTCCAAGGGATTGGCCCCAAAACAGTACCCTTCGTAAAGGCCCCTGAGCTCAAAGCCATCATTGACACACAAAGGGCATGTCCACTAGTAAAGTCACCTCCTAGCAGCACTCAAAAATCCACTGCTCAGAACACCACCTATCAACTAAAAACCAACCAGGATAGGGATTATTTGAAGGTGCTGGTCTCAGCCTGGTGATCTCCCAGTCACTCTGCTGGCTAGAACCAAAGCAGCATCCTGAAAACCTCATCATTTGAGAGAGCAGTGTTTAAATTTTTCATCGAGAATAACCCTTGTGTAGAGAAGAGTTGTATCATTCAGCCTGAAGGAGAGGTTATGTATTTTATACTTTAAAAACCAGACTATTTTCTGCATTTGTCATAATCAAATCATGTTTACCATGCTTGCACATGTTTGGGAACCTTCCTGGGACCTGGGCTAATTTGATTTATACAATATCGTCTCCTCCTGTGGGTTGGAAGCAAAGTACTAACACTTGTCACATACGTGCCATCTGTGACAAGAGAGCCCATCAGCAGCACCACGTTTCTGTAAGGATGGATGAGGCTGACTCACCTTGACATCACCCTCAAAGCATTGACTCTGATTCTCTTTTCCCACTGAGAAAAACCTCAGTACAAAGAAAGTAATTTCTCAAAGGCAAGGGGTTGGGTCTTCCGAAAACAGGAGTGCCTTTGTTATGGGAAGTGCCCTTTGCCAATGACTAAAATCAACTCCAAAATAAAATCCACATAGCATATAAGCCTCCATTTGGAGAGAACAGATAGACAAAGAGAAGAGCAAGAAAACAGTTAACGTGGAGGGAGGAAAAGAAGAAAGTCTTTTCTTCGGTAACTGGGAATAGACTAATATACCAAATTCTTACCTGAAACTATTTATAGTACTTACAGGCTAATTTATACACTTAAATAAGTGTCTCATATTCCAGTAACAATATCTTCCTACCATGTCACTAAAGCAACAGGTATAATCAATAAAAGCCTTTAAAATTTCCATCCCACTCATAAATGCTGTTGGCATAATAGATCACTATTTCCATCATGCATAATACATTAAAGTGCATGCCTGGATCCAGTGTTCATCACGTTAGAAAAGCCCACTAGCAAGTTAAAAATAAAAAGGATATTTTGATAATACACTAAAATGAACAAATCATCTCTCCCAAGAGACAAAGTGAATCTGAGTCACAGGCACGATTTCTCTGTATAATTTACGATTCATGTGCATACTGAGAATCCAGCATAGCAAGTGGGGTGATGGTGGTTAGGAAACAACACAACTGCTTCTCGTAGTAAAGCATAAGTGTGTTCAACTCTGCCAGAAAAAGTAACAGCTGCTCAAGATGCGATCTGGCTGGAAGCTACTGCGTGGGACACAGAAGAATCTCAATTTGAGATTCATAAACCTAGAAATGATTAAGAACTAGAAACCCATTAACAGTGAGGTACAGTTCCTGGGCCTTAGGGAGAAATTCTAAGACTCTTTTTGGACTAAGTATGCCAAACGTTCACACCAACGAAGCTACGTTTTTTCTTAAGCACCTTGAGCACCTTTCCAAGACCTCTTCCTCATGAACCCTTTTTGTCCCTATATCCGTAAGTCAAGAAGAAGTACCCTGGGGGACTTCCCTGGTGGTCCAGTGGATAGGACTCTGTGCTCCCAATGCAGGGAGCCCAGGTTCGATCCCTGGTTAGGGAACTAAGATCCCACATACCACAATGAAGAGCCCACACGCCACAACAAAGACCCAGCACAACCAAAATAAATAATTTTTTAAAAGAAGAAAAAGTACACTGGAACTTTAGCTCAGACTCCCACTAACTCATCATTCCTAATAATTAACATGCAGTATACTCATTTCTAACTAAAAATCACATTGAGTGTTTTCCCTGAAAGTTGTCTTTAAAAGCAACGCAGTGTTCTTGTTTTTCAAAATCAGGGATCCAAAACTTAAGGGTTTATTCAATTGTCCATTAGCTTCACATAATACAGCAATTAGTTACTGTCTGATAAGGTACTTTATGATATATTGCAGGTATACTGAGTGTGCACTCAGTATACTTTGTGCACTTCAGTGTGACAAAGCTTCCCTGCCTCGCTGGTTTCCAGCCTCCCGTTGAGGTTCCGGATAACTGCTTCAGGGAAACAACTTCGAGGGCTCCTCCCAAGACTCCCACGAGTAAACGGGATAGGGTGCTCTTCCAAAGCCAGAAACGCCACAGTTTTCACCCCTGGCTCGAACCTCACATCCTTTCCTCCCAGAAGCTGTCTTTCATCAGCGGTCGCTGCCAGGGGACCTGGTGGGGGCGGAGCAGGTGCACCAGGTTACCCCGCCCCCAGCCAGGTTACACCCTCCACTGCCAACTCGCGTCTTCCCGCCTCGGCCCTGTCCCCCTCCAGGAGGAAGAAGGGATTCGAAAATTCCTCAAACGAAAAGGGGTGGCCAGCCCACCCAGCTGAAGGGCTCGCCCACGCGCGGGGGCAGCTCTGAGCAGTCGCCAGGTGAGGATGCGGAAGTAGCTCTTCCTCCCCCTCCCAGACCTGTTGGCCCGGGCCCAAGTCCTGGGAATCACACACCCACAACCCACGAGCGCACCGCGCACCCCTCTGCAAACGAATCGGTGGGCACTAAGCACTGTCAAACGTGTCCCGGCCACAGAGAAGAAAACCCGGCGGACGAGGTGTACGGACATCCAAAACTTATTTTTTTTTAAAGGGGGGAGGGGTAGCTTAAAGGCCCCTCACCCCCTCAACCGCCCCTCAATGCCAAATTGAAACCCGAGGGGGCCCGGGCGGCTGCAGCTCGGCTGTGGGCGCTTCGGAAAGCGGTGGCTGGTCTCTAACTTTAATCACAGCAACTGCTGCGGAAGCGGGGAATCCTGCGGCCGCACCTGTTCCCGACTCTAAGGAAGGAGCCCTGCGCATCCATTCTGACCTTGAGGACATCCTGGAAATCCACACTTCACCCCCGAGTCAGCATTACTCCGACCCCCTCCCGCAATGACTGAAGCCCACCGAGTGCCCACCCAGAGGGGCCGCCTCAAAATGCCCACCCGCGGCAAAGTAAGAATGCGCTTCCCTGGGCTCTCTCCAGATCCCTCGAGCATCCTTTACCCACTGCTTACCCACCCAAGAGCCGCCGCGCCCCTCACAGCAGGTTGAGTCCCCTTCTCTCCCCACCCCCAAATTGAGGAATACCCCACCCCCAAGTTCAGGGTTCCCCCTCGTTGGCACTCGAGAGGGTCGCCCTCGGGAGCTCACGCTGCAGAGCACCGAGGTGGGGTCGACGAGCAGGCGACCACCGCGGGGGGCGGTCCCCGCGCCCTAGGCTCCGAGCTGGCGGGGACACCCCCTCAGTTCGGGGACCTCAGCCGGACGGATCCGGGACGAGGACAGCGACGGCAGAGCGTCGGGGAGCGGGGGACAGCCCTGGCCGGGGCGGGAGCCGCGAGCGGTCACCGCGGGGCGCTCCCGGAACAGCCAAACTTTCTCCGCCACCCGAAGTTCGGGGCGCGGAGGCGGCGATGAGGGGGAGCGTGAGAGGCGTCCCCCGCCGCTCCCAGCTCCGCGAAGCCGCAGGAGAAGACGCCCCCGAGAGCCGCCCGCCCCGCAGCCCTCACCCGTACCCCGGGCCCGGCGCGGCCCGCACTCACCTGGCTGTAGAGCTCGCTGACCGACATGACCCCCGCGGGCCGGGCCGAGCCCGGACCCCGTGGCCAGCGGGCGACCCTCGCTCGTGTCCCGGGGGCGGCGGGTCCCGGCTCCTCGCGGCCCCGGCGGCTCTCAGTCCACGGCCGGCCCGTCTGGCGCCATCTTCCCGGGCTGCCCGAGAGTTTCTCGGTTCTTTTCTCTCTTCCCCGACCTGCCCCGCCGGCTTCCTGGAGGCGCCGCGGCCGGCTTGCTCTCGGCCCGCGCGACCTTTACTCCCGCGGCGGCGGCGGCGCAGCGGCGGCAGGGCAGGAGGGGCGGGCGGGCGGGGGAGAGGCCGCGCGGCGCCGCTCCCCGCTCAGGTATGGGAGGCGGCGCGGGAGGAAGAGGGCGGGCGCGCGTCCTAAGCGGCTGCCGCCTTTGAGCCCTGCGGGGGCCGGGCCGGCCGCGCCTCTCGCGCCCCGAGCCGCAGCGGGGTCCTCCCGGCCAGGGGCGGGGCCGCGCGAGGAGCGGACGCCGTCCGCCCCCTGCTGGACACCGGGCGCTCGCGGGACAGGTGCGCGCCGGCTGCCGACACCTGCCGCGCGGCGCCTCCTCTCTGCGCAGACTGCGCTCTGGGAGGCTGGGCGGGGACCCATTGGAGACCAGAGAAAAAGAGGAGGAAGCACCAGAGAAGGGAGAAGAGGAATAAAAAGGAGAGATGCCTGCGGCCGAAAGGCTCCACACATTTTTCTCTGGGTTTTACGTGGGCATTAACATTTTCATTATTAAAATTCAGTTATGTGTAGACTGTTACTAAGGCGTTTTCGATATACTAAAGATGGTCGCCGCCAAACAGCTCCCTGCGCTGAAATCCTGATCAGAACGTGGGAGTCGTAACTCTTCTCCACCTTGCGGGTTTCACCCACAGCTTCCAGCTAGGCTCCTGGCCGCCCCCATCAGAGAATTGTTTGCTTTTCTGGGAAGCCTCACATTTTCTCCCCTCTCTCTCACGCACACTCTCAATCCCTCTGCCGCTCCCTATCTCATTTACTTTTGTCGCTTCTGCCAGTGACGCTTGGCAGCTTCACTCCCTCTTCCACTTCCAACAAAAAGTAGAAATTTCAGCCAAAAAGGAAAATAATTGGCAGGAGTCAGTAAAGGGAGAGCAGGAGCTGTAGGAGGAGACACGGTCTTTTGAGGTGGCATTTGTACCTGAATGAGGGATGGCCTCTGAAAGTGGTTCTCAGTCAGAGCATCCATCTCTACAGTTGTTCCGGAGCTCCACTCCCGGGAAGGTGACTCTTAGACTCATCCCATTTAAGACCTTCCCACTTGGAAGGTAGGATCCCCATTTAATCCACCTGCCACCCTCTCAACCATGCCTCCTCAGTGAGAATCACCTGGGGAGCTTTAACAGTTCCAAGGAAGGGACCCCCACCCTGAGGAACTCCAATTCACTGGTGAAGGGTGGGACCCCAGTATCTGATTTTTTAAAGTTCCTCCATAACTCTAAATGATTGTGCTTCCAGTGTTGACAAATGCAGTGACCAAAGCTTGGGCAACTCTTCTTGGATCTCAAAGGGAGCTCTTCATATCACTGGCAAGAGCAGAAAGGATTCCATCATGTCTCTCTCCCTCAAAAATCTGTCTGCGTAGTTTCCTTCCCTATATTCTGATAATTCTTGAAGTGTGGCCCCTAGGGCCATCAGCAACACGTGGGAACTTTTTAGAAAGACAAAATATGGGGGCCTCACTGCAGACCTACTCAATCAGAAGGGCTGGAGGTGGGGCTTAGCACAGGGTGTTTTCACACCTCCTGGGGGATTCTTCCCTCTCAGACTAAGAAAGACTCCTCGCTAAGGCTCAACCTGCACCTCAGCTCCAGATCCCCTTGCCTTCACCACGGTGGTCCATCATGGTCCCATCTCTCCACCAGCAACTCTCTCTCTCAGCTGGCTCTTGACTTTTCCTCTGTTCTCCTTTCCGGCTTAATTGTTGAAGTGGTAGCTTTTACTGCCCAGTCGCACGAAATTCACTGGTTCTCAACACCTTCTGCACATTGGAATCACATTTACAAAGACAAATGCCTGGCTCCCACTCCCAGAAATTCTGATTTAATTTGCCTGGGATGCTGCCTGGGCAAAGGGATTTTTTAAGAGTTTTCAGGTGGTTCTAATGACAGTCAAGGTTAAGAGTCGCTGCTTTAATTCCTTCCTAAGCCGCTCCCTCTCAGCCCCCTCCTATTGAAATTGCCTTCTCCCTCTGAAGCATGGGGTGGTAACTGACTCTCCCCACACTGTTGTCCACCCCTGTCCTCTCATTTTATCTCCTCTTGTTTTCCCAGCCTCGCTAACCACACCTTCTGCTTTCTCTTCCTGGTTCCTGAGTAAAACTGTGGCCTATTTCCCAGATCTCACCTTTCTTCTCAGCCATGCCCCCCTATCTCACCTCTTACTGCAATGTTAACTCCTAAATCCAGTTCTAACCTTTAGACCCACCTTTCCACCTGCCAGAGAGGCAATGTTAGCGATCCCGCTAGGCCCTCGGACCAACCTGCGACTCGTGTTACCATCCTTTCTTCCCACCCCCAACCCAGTTCCAACTTTCTGGCTTCCATCATACCTGGCACAGATTCAAAGCTGAATTCATGCTGACTGAGCTGAATCACGTCCTTGAGGAGCATATTACTCTTGGCCAGAGCTTTGTGGATCTCTAACCCCACAATCAGATATGGGCTTTCCCTCCTTTGAATAATAATAAAGACATTTTGAAAACTTACTTTGTGCCAGGAAACTTGCCAAGTGCTTTACTTCTGTGATCTTGTCTGAGCCTCAGAGCAACCCTTTAAAGGAGGTTTGGACATTAACTCTGTTTGACAGATGAGCAAAGTGAGGCTGGGGGGTGGGGGGAGAGATGTTCTAGGTCAGAGAACCAGTATTCAACCCAACTCTATCCCACTCTAGAGCCTAAGCACTTGCCAGTGGTTCCCAAACATTAGTGGGTATCAGGATGAAAGGGATGGCCAGGGGATGCTATTCCAGTTGGTCCACATGTGGACCATGAGTCCTCATGTTTAATAAGTACCCCAGGTGGTATAGAGCTCATACTTTAAGAAACACTGCTCTATGCTCCATGGTGTCTCAAACTAAAGAGAAGACATCCATTGGGAGTGCCTTGGTCTCCTTCCTCCTCCTTCCTGATGCGGCTTTCCATCATATACAAATGAGGAAGAACTCTGAACTTCCAAAGCATTCATCTGCACTTAAGAAGCTCCCCTCACTGCACCCTGTGTTATGTCTGTGCTAATACCCCTGGCTCCTCCTCAACACTAGGCTCTCAGGGCCTTGAAGGCAGGAACCACACTTGACCCATATTTGTATCCTCTGCACGTCCTAACACAATGCCTTGCACAAAATAGAACTCAAGAAACAGTAGGTGAATTGTGTGTTGGCTGGACCTAATGATTTGCTTATAGCCAATAAAACATAGCAAAGGTGATGATGGGACATCACTTCCATGATTAGGTTATATGACTGTGACTTTTGTCTTGCTGGAATTTTCTCTGGCTCTTCTCATATGCTTGCTCTGATGAAGCAAGCTGACATATTGTGAGCTGCCCTATGGAGCGACCCACGTGGCAAGAAACTAAGGGTGGCCTCAGACCCTCGAGAAACTGAATTCTTCTAATAGCTAAGTGAGTGAGCTTGGAAGCAGATTCTGCACTAGTCAAGTCTTCAGACTCGACTTGAAGAACCACAGCCCCAGCTGACACTTTGAGGGCAGCCATGTGATACACCCAGAAGCAGAGGATCCAGAAAAGCTGTGTCTAAATTAAACTGTGAGATAATAAATGTGTGTTGTTTGAAGCCACTAAGTTTGGGGGTAATTTGTTATGCAGCAATAGATGACTAATAAAATCACAGACAAAAAGCGTCCTGTGATGATTGACTCACGAGCAACTTCAACCTAGCAATTGCTCTCCTGCCCTTCACGGTAGGTTGGTTTCCCAAATGCTCTTACCTGCTAAGGCAGCATCTTCAAACTGGGGTTTGTGGTCCACTGGTGTATGCCAAGACTTTTCAAGGAGTTGTTAGTCTGTAGTTTGTTTTAAGAAAATCAATTTCCAGATCCTAAGTGTCCATATCTAGTGGCAACTCTAAACACGACTTTGCCAGAAAACAAGCCTGAGTTGGGGGGCTCATCTCCGATGGCCCTTCTCACTTCTTCTCCCACTTTGCAGAAGAAAACACATTTCTCAATCCTCCTGAATAGTAGTGTGGTTCTTTCCTTGGGAAGCAAAAGCCTTTGGGGCACCAAACAAAGGACAATTGGAAAACTTCCTTGTTGACAGTGACTCTGATGAAGGGACCACACATTCTGTTCAGGTTAGGTGGTTTCCAATTTTGTTATCAACAAAATTGAAGGAGGAACTTAGCCATTGTCACCTGACAGTTTATTAAAGATAACCATTTGCGCTTCCCTGGTGGCCCAGTGGTTGAGAGTCCGCCTGCCGATGCAGGGGACACGGGTTCGTGCCCCGGTCCGGGAAGATCCCACATGCCGCGGAGCGGCTGGGCCCGTGAGCCATGGCCACTGAGCCTGCGCGTCCGGAGCCTGTGCTCCGCAACGGGAGAGACCACAACAGTGAGAGGCCCGCGTACAGCAAAAAATAAATAAATAAATAAATAACCTTTTGATGGATCACCATGTGATTTTTGGCAACTCAGAAGGAATTCAAAGAATTAAGGGACCCTGTTCTAACAAAAGTTTCTTTACCATCTACTTTTTTATGTAAGCAAATATATAACACTTATGTCTATAACAAAAATACAAATAGATTTTTGAAATTGTATAATAGCATTTGTGATGATTCATTTCAGAATAATTTTAATACTTGACCACTGCAAATTTTAAAAATACATTAATTTATATACATATTTTTGCTATAGATAAGTATTATATGGTGGTTATTAAAGGAGTTTCTAGCATTAAAAAATGTAGGATAAAATTCTGTGGGGAAAGTGGAACAGAATTCCAGGCTCAAGGGAAAAAATGAATGATTTAAAGAATTTGTGTGGTTTTTAAATGGGCAGTGGAGGGTATCAAATTGTTATAGCAGTTAGAGTCCATTGGGTTCACTTGATATGTTTTATTTTAAGCTGACAATATTTACGATATGCCAGAAATTACATATTTTCCAAGTATTTAAACTTATTAAAAATGTTAGTTATTAACCTAAAAATGTGTGACGACACACATGGTTTTTCAAAATTCCTTTAGAGAATTTGAGAACAAGAAAGTCTGAAGCCCATGGAGTGAAGGGCATCTGCTTCCACGACCTCCCAAATTAGATCTTTATTAGAAATTCAGGATTTAAAAAAGTGTTAAGAGCCTGATGCTGTGGAACACTTTCACCTTTGCAGTTCATTCAATGGTCATCTCCGAGTCCCTCTTAGGGCAAAGCAGACTTATCTTTCACCTGTTCTGAGTTAGCACTCAGCCTGTGTGCAGATTTAAGCCATGACTTCTGTCACTGTTTGTCAGGGAGAGACAGTGACATAGACCCCAGCCTGGATTTCCCACCGGCCACTCCTCTGTGGGATGCAGGTGGGGGGTGATGAGGGCGGAAGCCGTGACACATGAGGATGGTTGAAGACCACTGGGTTGGTTTGATTTGGGTAATAAAAGACTCTGGGCGCTGAGGACTGGTGAGAGATTCGGACATCAAAACTATTTTCAAACACTTGAAAATCTGTCATGTGAAAGAGGGATTAGGCTGGGTCTGGTTACTGGAGGCCAGACCACAGGGAGGAAGTGTCTGGGTGATAGATATTGCACAACCATGAAGAACAACTTCTAATAAAGACTGTCTAAGAGAGGCATCTCATGGAAAAGTGAGCTTGCTGTTCCTGGGGGAATTCAAGCAGAGGCTGGATTATCACTGCCAAGGATGCTGTAGATTCTGCCACTGGGTGGGGGTGAGCTGTACCACCCCTGGGAGTCAGTGGCTGTGCCCTTGTGGCTGCCCTCCATACACCTGGCTCACGACATCAAACAAAGTTTAGAGCTGTTGTCACAAATGCTGTATTGATAACCTCAAGCAAAGAAAACCCCCCTGTCAAAGCTTGTTCCGTGGGAAGGTTTGATAGCAATGCTTTACAACTCAGTGAGACCGAATTAGGGGGGTTTCATTTAAAGCTTGACTTTAATCCTAAATGGAATGAAAGGCTTTACTTCCTACTGGGCATCCTGACTCTGCCGCAAAAGGGTTGGGTTCTTTTCTTGGGGGAAGTGGGAGAGAAAAGAGTAGAGTTTACACTTTCCCAGAATCTCCAAAACTTCTGGTCATGGAAGCTCTTCCAAGACCCAAGGGCTATTGAGTAAATAACTGTAATGACCCTCCCACTCCCTACCCCCCACCCCCCTCCAGGATGGAGTGACCAATCGCGGATGGAGAGGAAACAGGAGAAAAATGAGGTGGTGTGGCTCTCAGTAAACACAATGTAACCACCTGCATGCCCACAGGCTATAAACCCCCCCCTAATGTAACCCTGAGATTCTAGTCCTCCAATCACTGCTCATCTCACTGTCACTTGCTCTCAAGTAAGCAGCTGAAGGATCCCTTTCCGGAGGATTCCCAGGGACATGTATAGTTTAGCCCTAGCATCTTGCGCCCTCTTCTGGACACTTTTCCCAACGGCTAGTTTTATTTTTGCTTTTTCTCTCATTTTCAATATTCCATAATTTTCTGATCTTCCAAAGTCATAACTGGAAGAGCCTTAAAGAGATCAATATCCAACCTTCTCATTTTACAAATGAAAAAACTGAGGCTCCCAGAGGAGACAGATCTGCCCAAAGTCACACTGCTGATTGGTGGCTGAGTTGCTCTTAGCCTGGACATTTCTGGGAAGAACTAGGAAGTGGATAGGGGTTCACGAGTCCTGCTTGGGTAGCAGAGAATTTCACTCCCAATCTCTACCCATTTGCCTTCAAAGCATACCCTTCACCCCCTCTTGCCCATTAATAAAATTGAACCATTAAACCGAGATCTCACTGTGGGGCTCAAGTTTCTGTCTGATGCCAGATGAGACTTTCTCCTGTTCTGAGATTGAGAGGGAATCAGAACCAGAGGGTGGGCTGAGGATAGATATCAGGGCTTGTATTAATTACACAACCCTGTAAATTAATAAAAACTGCTTGGAGTCTGCTTCCAGATTCTACCCATCCTTTAAGACCATGATTCTTGGGCTTGGCTACACGCTAGAATCACCTAGGAATCACTTCAAAAGGGATGATTCCTGTATCTCATCCCAGAATCTCCAGCTGAGGTGTTTACACTCCCAGGGGTATGGTCTTTACACTCCCAGGTAATTCTAAAGCAGAGCTACTAAACCTCTGCTTTTGGTCTTACCCCCTGTCCCACCTTCTCCATGAAGCCTTCCTCCACTGCATGGATACACTGTGTATGTTTCTATTCTATTTGGTACCTGGGATTGACAATATTTTTAATATACTTTGAAATTCTTCAGTACATGTACTTATTTTGCATTTTAATTCTAGGGGTAGCCAGGTAGCCAAGAATTTACATTGCAGTGTTTGGTCAGCTGGCATATCAGAAAAAGCCACATCCCATACATAGCCTACAGGTTCTTCTGCTATTCATATCTGAATCAATAACCAAGTCTTGGCTAATTAGCACACCAATGTCCAAATGAGTTGTTATAGGTTATCTCCCAGGAGCTGATCAAGGACCAGTCCTTTCTTTGGAATGTGTAGGGTTTGAGCACCCTGAGCCTGCTGACTTAACCCTTTACTATAACAATCCCCTAAACAGAATACACTCTTTTACTTAATCTGGCTTTAATGAAGCAAACTTATCACTAATAGTTTCAAAATATACCTCTGGAAAAAAAATGAACTATTAAAGAAATACATTAGGGCTTCCCTGGTGGCGCAGTGGTTGAGAGTCCGCCTGCTGATGCAGGGGACACGGGTTCGTACCCCGGTCCGGGAAGATCCCACATGCCGCGGAGCGGCTGGGCCCGTGAGCCATGGCCACTGAGCCTGCGCGTCTGGAGCCTGTGCTCCGCAACGGGAGAGACCACAACAGTGAGAGGCCCGCGTACAGCAAAAAATAAATAAATAAATAAAAATTAAAAAAAAAAACAAAACATTAAAACATGTATATAGGGACACACATTTTTCCTTTGGCCTCAGGCTCTAATCTGGCCCAGCCCAGCACTGTCAGACCTTTATTTAAAATTTTGAAATTTCATTCCTCATGGATTTTTGGCATGAATTTTGGTTTTTACAAATATTATTTATCATGATTACTGAGTTTTTGGTGCCCCTTAAGTTTTGCACCCAAGGCTAGTGCCTCACTCACCACACCCTAGTCCTGGTCCCCCAACCATCAAGGCTGTTGCTTCTCATTTTTCTTTCTTTCTTTTTTTTTGCATCCATATTCCATTGATTTTAATACTTTTTCATCACATTATAGAATTATAAGACTGGAATGTAATGGGCAAACTTTTATAGTAGCATAGAAAATCTACTGTTTCTTCTTTTTCTATATTCATTTAAAATTTTTTTTTTATTTTATATTGGAGTATAGTTGATTAACAATGTTGTGTTAGTTTCAGGTGTACAGCAAAGTGATTCAGTTATACATATACATGTATCTATTCTTTTTCAAATTCTTTTCCCATTTAGGTTATTACAGAATATTGAGCAGAGTTCCCTGTGCTATACAGTAGGTCCTTGTTGGTTATCTATTTTAAATGTTGTTGCTTCTCATTTTTCTAACCTCAAATAACACCGAATCTGAAAGGCTTCCCTCATCACCCGGCCTATGATAGCACCCTCCCATTTCGTTTAATCACTTCACACTCTGAAATTGCCTTATTCATATTCTTATTATTTTCTGTCTATCCTTTCCTCCCAACCAATATAAGCTTCATAAAAGCAGAAACTGTGTCCATCTTATTCACTGCTGAACTCCCAGACTTCAGAAGAGTGTCCCTCACATAGTAGTTGCTCAATAAATGTTAGTTGCTTTGAGCCTCTGCCTGGGGACTGAAGCATTTTTGTCAGGGTGGACACAAAAAGCGGGCACCCAGTTGAGGTTCCCTCTCTTATGACTGCCAAGCTGCCCTCTGTGGCTTGGGGAGGGGTGGGGGCATCCAGTGGCTGAAAGGACCCACAGAGACAAATCCAGATGGAACATTAGACTCAAAGGAAGCCTCTAGCTATTTCCAATTTTACCAGTTTAACAAGAGCTGTTTACAGAGCACAGACAAGTTGCACTCCTGTCAGAGCGCAGAAAACACATTTTATATTCAAACTTCACATCATTCAAATTAGCTACATGTATACTCTCCAGCTTTGCAGAAAACACCCCTTTCCCACCACCTCTGAGCTTATTAAGAGATACTTTGGCCTGTGGTCTGTCCTAGGAAAATGATTCATCCTTTTCTGGTGGTGATTTGTGTTTCTAGGCACCTACTATTAAAATACAAACCTCTAAAGGAAAAGGCAGGAACAAGTCATCAGATGTGAAAGTTTGCATTTTAATGCCTGTGATTCTGAGTCTTGTGTTGCTTTCTGGCTCTTGCCCAGTCATTACCGCCATTCTTTCTGGACCCAGAGTCCTCATGGGGTGTGACCCCATCCTTCTCCTTCTGGCCTCCTGCTTGCCTCTGCACGCTTCCTAAAGCACAAATCTCTCCTTCTGTCCCCTAGATCTGCCCGTGCACAACCCTCTGACAACTTCCTGTCTCACTCAAGGTACCAGCCAGGGTCCTCCTCGCAGTGGCCTTGGCTCTGCTCCCTCCCGCTCTGCTCCACCTGCCCGCCCTGGCAAATCTCAAGGCCAGTCCCCCTTGGGTGCCTTTTCCATCTCCATGGTTTTCACCCCCTCACCTCCTCAGGGCTTCTCCCATGAGGTCTTCCTGTCTGTTTCATTTAAACCTGCACATCCCCTTGTCATTCCATATCCCGCCCCCCCCTTTATTTTTCTCTATGCCATTATCACAGTATAGCATATTATATTTTTTCCATATTTATTTGTTTATTGTTTCTCCCCCTTGTGCGAATGTTAAGCTGTTTTATTCTCTTCTAGGGGCAGCCTCACTTAATTCTGGTTCTTTCCAACATGAAGAGGTAGTCTGGGTGATGTATTAGTTCCCTAGGATGGCTGCCATGACAAAGAACCACAAACTGGGTGACTTAAAACCATGGAAATGTATTGCCTCACAGTTCTGGGGGCTAGAAGCCCCAAATCTAGGTGTCAGCAGGGCCATGACCCCTCTGAAGCCTGTAAGGGAGGACGCTTCCTTGCCTCTTCCACCTCCTGGTGGTTTCCCAGCAAAACCTGGCATCCTGGGCTTGCAGCTGTATCCCTCCAATCTCTGCCTTCATTGTCACATGGCCTTCTCCCTAGTGTGTCTGTGTCCCTCTGTGTCCTTTCCTCTTTTTATAAGGACACCAGTCACATTGGATTAAAGGCCGACATACTCCAGTGTGACCCATCTTATCTAATCACACTTGCAGTGAACCAATTTCCAAATAAAGTCACATTTTGGTACTGAGGGGATTAGGACTTCAACGTATCATTTTTTGAAGGGAACAGAATTCATCCCATTAAAGGTGACATCTCAGGATGTCCTCGTCCAGTGGATGTTCTGTCCCATCAAGACAAAGACATGGGGTTGGAGACAAAGGCTTCCTTCTCGTCTTCACCATTTATTCTACAAGGATTTATAGGGCCAGGCATTTGCTATCACTGAGACAAAAAAGTGACAGGCAAGCCCCTCCCGCAAGGAGCACGCAGGCTCGTGACAGCACCGACTGAGCAGTGATCACACTGCCGGTGTTTTGGTCCTGTGCAAGCCCACGCGTGAGAGGGGGCTCCTTCTCTCCATGGCCATCTGTCAGCAGCCACCTGCTGGCACCTCCCATAATATTTGCACCCCCAGCCTTGGCAGCTTTGCAGTGTGGGGAGGCATATCATTTAGGATTTCATCATTATGCTCTAGCTAAAAGTTTACGGTCTACTTTCTCCTTCAACATGTGTTACTCCATAAATTAGGCTGTAAAATTCTCACATACAGAGTTGTCTTTTGACTCAAGTGTTTTGCCACTCCTGCCTAAGTTGGTCTTAAACCTTATTCCACAAGTGGCCGGAGAAATTAACTGTCCAGCTCCTAGCTCCCCACTCCTCACAGCTACCACCAGCAGGCAAGCTCGGCCCTGGGGCTGCCACAAGTTTGAAGCCCAAAGTCAGTAAATTGTCCAACTCAGTCTTAAATGCTCGTCTTGCCTTGAACTGCATCCCGGTTCCAGCAATTGGGTGCTTCCTTGCAAACAAGCCTTGTCACGTTCTGGTTATAGGAACCGAATCCTTGTTTTGTCCTAGTGCCCTCATCTTTACCCAATTCCCTACATCATATCCTGGTTTTCCTGGGATGAGACCCAGCCTCACCCACCACAGTCTTCCCTTGATCTGTGACCCCATCCTTAAGCTCAGGTCTCAGGACTTTGTCCCAATATTTGCAGCAGTTCCCCCTGGATGCCTGGACTTGCCTACATCTTACTTCCAGATTCCCAATGCTGGGAGTCCCTCACCTGTCAGATCCCTGTAACCTACTGCTGGCACCCTCCCATACTCCCCGCTCCCCGCTGGGGGATCTGCTTGGCTTTTGGGTGAGTGGTTCTTAATCAGTGTGTCCCATGCCACGCTGAGGCAGCACCGTGAACTGTCACTGTTGGGTCACCAAATTCTGATTATCATGTAAAATTGACGTTTGTTTGAAGAGACACACTTTCATGAACAGGATGCCATTTGCTGTGGTTGAGAGGTAAGAAATGAGCGAACACGTTTGCTGGCACATCGCAGGCTGAGCGCGCGGACAGTGCAATCAAGTGCTCTACCCCATGCCGGAGAGCGTGCACAGCATGGGCTGGCCTGCGTGCTTTTACAGACACCTTGACACATTGTGTGGCTGCAGCAATGACTGTGTTGTAACTGCCGCCGACTTGTCTAGTTTTGTGTCTTTTGATACTTTCAGACGTGTCAACAAATATTCTGGTATTAAAAGTATGACTTGAAACATACACAAAAATTTGAAGAACCCAGACAAAACTCTAATTTGAAAAGATGCATGCACGCCTATGTTCACAGCAGCACTATTTACAATAGCCAAGACATGGAAACAACCTAAACGTCTATCGACAGATGAATGGATAAAGAAGATGTGGTACATATATACACAATGAATATTACTCAGCCATGAAAAAGAATGAAATAATGCCATTTGCAGCAGCATGGATGGACCTAGGGGTATGATATCACTTATATGTGGAATCTAAAATATGACACAAACGAACATAACTACGGAACAGAAAAAGACTCACAGACCTAGAGAACAGACTTCTGGTTGCCAAGGGGGAGAGGGTGGGGGACGGAAAGATTGGGAAGCTGGAATTAGCAGATGCAAACTAGTATATATAGGATGGATAACCAACAAGGTCCTACTGTATAGCACAGGGAACTATATTCAATATCCTGTGATAAACCATAATGGAAAAGAATATGAAAAAGAATATATATATATATATATATATATATATATGTATAACTGAATCACTGGGCTATACAGCAGAAATTAAACACAACATCGTAAATCAACGATACCTCAATAAATATTATGTTTAATACTTTTAAAGTTCAAGAAACATGACAGGGTCAGGTTCATCCTTCCCTTTTATAACATCCTCCCATCAATCAGCCCCTCCTCTTCTAAAGTTAATCAGTAGTGTGGATGGGAAGATTGCTGGCTGCTTGGCGATAATGGTCAAACACAGTAATGCACATCTCCTTTGGCGTAGAAATTCCATTTTTGGGATGCACTTTCCTGATATGCTCATAAGTTCGTTCATGGCACCATGATGTGAAATAACAAAAGACTGGAAACCACCTGAATGCCCAGCTGCAGGAGTCTCTTGCTGGCATGAAGTGCTAAGGTTTGTCCATGGAGATATCGGTCCAAACCTAGGTGGTAGCCATCTCAGAGGTTACTTTGCCAGAATGTTCTCTGGTGAGGGGAGAGCATTGCACACATGAGAACAGTTGAGTCTGGGGTCAGAAAAGAGAGACAGGAGAGCTGGTTGTGGATGAGGGGAGGGTAGGTAGCTATGTGTCCTTGTGGGAGAAAAAGTCATGACACACATGTCCAGGGGTGGCGGTTATGGAGGGGGACCCTGCCCACCGGGTGCTGGGCTGGGAGGAGAGATGATGTCATGGGGGGAGGGGGTCTGAAAGTGGACACACGACTGCCAGAGAGAAAACTTGATTTTTGAATTTTTTACTGTTGTAAGCCAAGGTGGCTTGGGTGACACCTCTTGCAAGAAATGTAATTTCTCTGCTAATAAATGGAAAAGACTCTTCTTCCTGACAGTGCAGACTCTCGTATTTAGCACCCATTTTGGAGAAAGCACATTCAGTCTGAGTGGTTCCCTTCTTAACCTGTTTGCTGAACAGAAAACAGGTTCTTGGCCCTAGACTTAGGATTTGATTTGCAGCATTTACAAAGAAGTGATTTGTTATTTTGTCTAATTGCTCCAAATCCTTATCTGGCTCTATTTTCCCCATCCCAGTTTTGCACAAATCACTCTGAGCTGCGTCCAGCTTCTCTCCCCCTGTCAGGTGCCAGACGCTGGCTTCCCAGGGCTGGAGCAAGACTCTGCAGTTCGCCCTTTGAAAAAAAGAGCTAGAGTGGCCACAGCCAGGTCCTGGGAGCCTGGGGCCTGCAGGGGAAAAGCAATGTGTCTGGGTTTACAATGCAGGGATGCAGGGAGAGGTGTGTGCCTATGTGCACAGCAGGGCTTTGGAATTTCACGATTAGCAGCATGCTAGATTCACACACACACACACACACACACACACACACACACACACACACACACCCTGGACCAGCCAACCATGTGTGGAGTGTTCTGTAGGGAAACAGTGGTACTTCTCCTCCTGTCTCACTCAGACTGTAACTATAAACACAGAGAGTTGAAGGACTGAATCCATCACTCCAGGACTTCTTCCATGTGAATCGGAACCATTAAGCATTTCTTCAAAGCCTGCCATGGGCACGGTGTTCATGCTGAGTACCTACCTACATTTTCACATGGGGATTCCCAACAAAATGGGGATTTTATTGTTTGCTTTTATTTTTTGATTGAACTCCTTAGTTCAGAAGTTTGAACTAAGTAGATCAAAATTCTGAAACCTTAAAAAAAAGTTCTAGAAAACACGGCTGCTCCAAAGTGGAATGTTAGAAAGAGCCCTGGATTTGGAGACAGACAGCTCCAGTTCTAATCCTGACCTTCCCGCGGCCTGACCTTAGGGTCTAAGGGACTAAGTCACTCTGGTCCTGAATTTCTTCATTTGTAAACTTTGTTTAATTATGTCTGCCCACGAGAAAATGGATAAATGTATTGTGGTACATTCAGACAATGTAATAGTGCCCAGCAAGGATAAAGAATGAACTATCGGTATGTGTGCAGAGCACGGAGGAATCACATACACGTTATGTCGAGTGGAAGATAGCAGATTCCATTTACATGAAGTCCAAGAGCAGGCAAAACTAATGGGTGATGATAGAAATCAGAATAGTGGTTATTTCTGAGGGGCCTTGACTGAGAAGGGGCACGAGAACCTCCAGGATTCTGGAAATGTTCCATATCTTGAGCTGCTGGTTATACAGGAGCAAACATGTAAACATTCACCACACCATGTGCTTCACAAAGTTTACTGTATGAACGTTATATCTCAGTTACAAAAAAAAGAAAAAAAATCCCTGTCAAATGCCTGTGGCTATGGTGAGGACAAGTAAAACTGGACATACTTGTAAAACAGCAAACACGTACGAACGGTTATTGTTAAGTAATAATAATGTGTTAGAAAGATGCTAGATTCTCGAGAAAGCCAGGTTGTTCTTGCAGACCAGAAGTACCTCGACTTGGAATAGAAACAGAGAGCTTCTGGGAAGTTACATCATTTCACTGGAAGGATAGGGTACGTGTTGGGTCTGCACTATTTCTGATGTTGAGTTATAGCACTTGCCGTCTGTTGAGCACTAACCCTTTCCTGTAGCATCTCACTTAATTCCCCAGCAGTCAAGGTGAGGGCTGCCCCTGCTGCCCTCAGCTCTGACCTTTCAAACGGTTTTGGAAGTCAGTCAAACACCCAGGCCCCAACTCTCAAAGCTGCCAAGGCTTGTCAAGCACCCACTGCCTGTCACGTACTGATGCACCTTCTTCTTGCTGAGGTCAACATTCCAAACGATTCCGTCACACGGTGTTATCCGTACCGCCAAGACTGTGCCCCTAGTGGGAAAGGAGGTGAGGTGTCCGCTCATGAAGCGCGCCTAAGCCGGTTGTGCAGTTACTGAATTCTAAGGCAATACATTTCTATTGGAATCTGGTGACGTTTAGCAGATTTTCCTTTTTCTCATTTGGAAAATGGGACTTTTTGGTCTGCCTCAGAACTCTCTGACCTCCTGCCCCCAAGACAGATTCTCCAGTTGAGTCGAGTGTACTTTTCACTGTGATCTGCCCCCAACAGACTCCTCTCCAAAGATCCTCCTCCTTCTCCAGGTCATCTATCGTCCACACGACCTATAAGTCCAGCTCAAATGCCAACTTTTCCTGGAAGCCTCCTTGATTGCCCCAGCCATAGTTCACCTTTCGCTTTGCCAAAAACCCAGAGCAGCAGTGATGTGGCTCTGAAGCATGGCTTAGCTGGTACCACCCTCCTCCAACTCGCCAAAAGCTCCTCCAAGATCCTCCAATTAAACATAAATGGGGGAGCTTCCCTGGTGGCGCAGTGGCTAAGATTCCACCTGCCAATGCAGGGGACACGGGTTCGAGCCCTGGTCCGGGAAGATCCCACATGCCACGGAGCAACTAAGCCCATGCACCACAACTACTGAGCCTGCGCTCTAGAGCCCACGAGGCACAACTACTGAGCCCGTGCACCTAGAGCTTGTGCTCCGCAGCAAGAGAAGCCACCGCAATGAGAAGCCCTCACAGTGCAATGAAAGAGTAGCCCCCACTCACTGCAACTAGAGAAAGCCCGCGCACAGCGATGAAGACTCAATGCAGCCATAAATAAATTAATTTTTTTAAAAAAACATAAATGCAAAGTAAATCCAAAAGGGAGGGGATATCTGTATGTGTATGGCTGATTCATTTTGTTGTGCAGTGGAGGCTAACACAACATTGTAAAGCAACCATACTCCAATAAAAATTAATTTTTTTTTTTTTTTTTTTTTTTTTTTTTTTTTTTGCGTACGCGGGCCTCTCACTCTTGTGGCCTCTCCCATTGCAGAGCACAGGTTCCGGACGCGCAGGCTCAGCAGCCATGGCTCACGGGCCCAGCTGCTCCGCGGCATGTGGGATCTTCCCGGACCAGGGCACGAACTCGTGTCCCCTGCACCGGCAGGCAGACTCTTAACCACTGCGCCACCAGGGAAGCCCTAAACATTAATTTTTTAAAAGACCCCATAAAATCTAAGCAGAGGCAGTGCACTGCTATTCAAATGCAGTTTCAAGACACACTTTCTAAGCCTGTCTTCCAAGCAGGGGCCTCCCATCAGCCCAAGCTGCACAGGCATTCTGGAGCCTTTAAGAAGGCTTAGCAGTAAATCTGTTCCACGTACTTGATTATATTTAACGCAGCACTGGATTATATGTTGCCTTGTAACGTTCACAATTATTTCTTGTGTCTGGGTCTTGACCTTCAACAAGACTAAAAATTCCTCAAGGGAAGAAACAGTGTCAGTCTCATATTGCAGGCTTTGTAGAGTCTAGATACTAAACACTTTGAGATGCTCTGCTAAAAACATGCTTGACTTTGTAAATTCAGCAGATTAATTTTTTATTCATATTATTTGTAGTAGCAACGCTGATAGTCATAATGAAGAGTTGTGAGTGGTCTTATAATTTCATTTTTATTGATTTCTCCAGGTGTTAAACACAATTTATAAAAAGCCAATTGGAATTTAAACTACACGGCTGCTATTTTCCTAGGTAACATTGTGCATCTTTAAAAACTGTACTCAGCACATCCTGTAGGCTGATGGAATAAACTGCTCAAAAGCAATGCCAGCATCTGTAGCACGCACATCAACAGCGTTTTCATTCCAATCAAGCAACTCCCCAGTTTAGGTTAGTTATTTCTCATTCTGTTCAAATAGCCATTGCGGTTTACTTACACACCGGATAAGCAGTGCCTCCCATGGTCTTCCTCAAGTTGACACTTGTGGGCTTGGTATTAACCCCTTTATATAGCACAGGTCCACAATCCTTTATTCCAAAGTCTGGGGCCAAATATGTTTTGGAATTCTGACGTTTTTAGATTTTAGAAGTGTAGTAGATGCCTAAGCCATAACTCTTATAATGCATTTAGCCAGAGCTGGGGTGGTGCTCAGTAGTTAGAATCATTCATGGTTCTGTAGTAAACCCTAGTGCGACAATCTTAAGTAGTTTCATACTTGTTCAGCTCAGATTTTGCTGCTAAATGAGGCTTAGCATCAGACTTTCTGGTCTCAGAGCTTTGTGGATATTTCCGTTGCAGAGGAGACTGGCGGGCTGGTCTCTCTCCTACAGTGTGCAAGGGGAAGGGTTGACCACTGGGTTTGTCAGAGATTCCAGACCCAGGGCACAACCAGCACCATGAATGCCTCATTTGAGGACTACAGTTCAATTCAGTAAACATTTGTTAAGGGGTTTCCATGTGCCACTGTTCTAAGTGCTGTGAGAGATTTTCAGGGGAAAAAATGGGGCTCTGTATTAGTCTTCTCAGGCTGCCATAACAAAATACCACAGGCTGGGTGGCTTAAACAGCAGACGTTTATCTCCTCACAGCTCTGGAGGCTGGAAGTCTAAGATCAAGGTGCCAACATGTCGTTTTCTGATGAGGACTCCCTTCCTGGCTTGAAGATGGTCACTTTCTTGCTGTGTCCTCTCATGGCTGCTTCTTTGTGCACAACGAGAGGGCAATCCCTGTGTCTTCCTCTTCTTATAAGGGCACCAGCCCTATCCGATTAGGGCTCCACCCTTAGGACCTCATTAAACCTAATTACCTCCCTAAAGGCCCTATCTCCAAATACAGTCACACTGGGGGTTAAGGCTTCAACACATGAATTTTGGGGAGACACAGTTCAGTTCATACCTGGCTCTTTCCCTCAAACAGCTCATAGTCTAGTAGTGGACACAGGCCTATCACAGCTAACCTGCACCCTGTGATAGAAAAGAGAAATAGAGAGCTGGGGGTGAACAACAGGGAGGTGAACCGCCAGGGAGTCTGGGGGGACTACACAACAGAGGCTGTTTGAGTTGAGCTCATGGTGAAGGAAAGGTTGGAATTCCAAGGGGCATGTGGACCCTCTGAGTCCAGGCAGAACAGTGGGGAAAAGTGCCTACGTGTGAGGAGGAGGGAGGGTGTCTGTTTGGGGGAACGGTAACTCTCAGTTCTGCATAGCTGGGTTCCTGATGCTCAGAGAATGTTATATAAAACAGCCAACGTGGCCTCTGCATATTAGCCCCTAGGTTATGTACTTCTTCACTGCAGGCAGACACCTGTTAGTTCAAAAGCCTGTCAGTGCCAAACTTAAATTTTTACACATCCAATTATTTTAAAAACTGCCCAGACACACAAATGTTTAGCCATTTAGAGACTGCCTGCTTTGCAAACCCCATGAAACCTCACCCAACAGCTATTACCTGTCGATGAGATAGGACCTTGCAGTAATAAGGCCCCAAACGCTAGGGCGCCCTGGGAGTTCTTGCACCCAGAGAATCCCCACGACGCTGTTGCACAGCATCACCTAGACACGTAAGCCCCTGCCCGGTCCCTCTCCCCACTGGGAGGTCCCTTGTCCTCCTGCCCTTCCGGACGCTGGCCCTTGATTTCTGCAGGCCTCTGGATGGTCTTGTGCTGTGAGGAGTAACCTCTCCAGCAACCCTGTCCAAACACCACCCACCAGAAGCTGTGTGTGCTATGGCCGCCTTGT
Organism: Phocoena sinus; assembly: GCF_008692025.1. Taxonomy (NCBI): domain Eukaryota; kingdom Metazoa; phylum Chordata; class Mammalia; order Artiodactyla; family Phocoenidae; genus Phocoena; species Phocoena sinus. The sequence goes on along the minus strand of NC_045776.1, from coordinate 23,613,515 downwards.
GGTCCTTGATCAGCCCCAAACCCACTGAAGTCCTGCAGGGAGGCAGAGGGAAATCTGCCACCAAAGGAGCGCCCTTTACTCAGTGTCCAGAAGACACAAAGGGGCAAGATGCCTTTCCCTCAACCCCACTCTCTCCACATCACCCTGGCTAACCTGCTCCCAGCTCTGAGGAGTCTCTCCCCTGAAAGCATCTAGTGGCACAGCAAAAGCAGACGAGAGGGGAATTCCCTGGTGGCGCAGTGGTTAAGAATCCGCCTGCCAATGCAGGGGACCCGGGTGCGAGCCCTGGTCCGGGAAGGTCCCACACGCCGCGGAGCAGCTAAGCCCATGCGCCACGACTACTGAGCCTGTGCTGTAGAGCCCGTGAGCCACAACTACTGAGCCCACATGCCACAACTACTGAAGCCCATGTGCCTAGAGCCTGTGCTCTGCAACAAGAGAAGCCACCGCAATGAGAAGCCCGCGCTCCACAATGAAGAGTAGCCCCTGCTCACCGCAACTAGAGAAAACCCGCGCAGCAGCGAAGACCCAACGCAGCCAAAAATAAACAAATTTAATTTTTAAAAAAAGCAGATGAGAGCCATGGTCACCAGCCTTGGGTGCATGGTCAAGATGGGAGTCTGTGAATTCTAGCTCCCCCAGAGGGGAGAGAGAGCACAAACACCTTACACGCCTTTGCCTGCTCCATGTCAATGTCTGTGCTTCCGGAAGCTAAAGCCATTTCCTGTCCGGAACTGGGAGCTGTAGAAATGTCGGAGTCTTGCTACCTCCGATGGCTCATCTTCTGGCCCAGCACCCACCGCTTCAGGTCTGGCTTGGCCTCTTCACCGTCACAGTTCTCTGCCTCCTGTCATCTCCGCTGGCTGCTGGCCATTTCAGGGCTTCCCTCTGGTCTTATCCCATTTTAGCTTTGCTTGGCTCTCTTAGGTCTGGGTGCTGAAGAATCAGAAGGAAGGCTCTATGGTCACCCTTTCACTCTGGCCACTTAGCCTTCCTCTTTTCCCCCCGAACAAATGAGGAAATATTCTCTGAGGGGTTGCTCTGGGCAGAACTTTTGCTGAAAGCTTGGATTCATCAGAGTTGTCTAACACTTAGTACCTGCTTTAAGCAACAGTGCCTAATTGGAAAGAAAACAAACACACACCACGAAAATATGAAAAAAAAAAAACCTCCTAAAAAAACATAGTTTTAGCTGTGTGCTGCAGGTCAAATCATAAGTCATCACTTCTCTGGCTTTGTTTCCCTCTGCCTCTCAGATTCCAGCCATGGTTCTGTCCAGGGCACCAGGGTCTGCCTCAGGTGCAGGCCCTGCATCATTCTGCTTTATTGTCCCAGGGCTTTCTCACAGCCTCTTTAGCCTACCATCTATGGTGGGGAAGTCAATGCCGGTAGGGGCACCCCTCAACTAAAGGGGGTGGGAGTGATAAATGCCCCAGCCTCCACCTTGAGCAGTAGATACCTGTGAGGCCTACACATTTCTTCAGAAGGCTCCTGAGTGGATTAAGACCCAGTTGCCTACTGTGATAACCACCCTGTAACACGTTCTTCTACTAGTTCTTCCCCTGCTACTCTGCCCACCCCATTCTTCTGCTTCCTGGGTCACCTACCAAAGAACCTAATTGCATCCAAGTCCTCCTAATGGGTTCTGCTTGCGAGGCCACCAAACCCCAGACACTTTCTCATCTATAAGGTGAAGGATTTGGACTAGACACCCTCTCAGGTCCGTTCTAGCTCAAGAAGCCCCTCAGTTTTTAGACAAGAGAATTGTAGCCCAGAAAGTCCTGCCAAGGTCACACAGCTGATTAATGGCACATTCGGGCAAAGACTTAGCATGAAATTGTCTTGTTTTATCAGTTTTCCCAGAACCACATCTACAAAGTCATTACAGATAAAAGTCCCACATCACAATACTTGGAAGCACTAAGCTAATAACCCTCAGCTTCTATCCGAAACACACATCTTAGAACTTTAGTTCTCTAAAGTTTCTCTAAAGAATTGACATCTGGAGGAATTTGGGCTCTCAGAGCCCAAGATCCAGCCAACAGCTTCACAGGAGACATAAACAGAATCACATCTTTTTTTAATTTTATTTTATAAGTATTCTGGTTTCTTTTTATTTTTTTTTATTATTATTATTTTTTTGCTGTACGCGGGCCTCTCACTGTTGTGGCCTCTCCCGTTGTGGAGCACAGGGTCCGGACGAACAGGCTCAGTGGCCATGGCTCACGGGCCCAGCCGCTCCGTGGCATGTGGGATCTTCCCGGACCGGGGCACGAACCCACGTCCCCTGCATCGGCAGGCGGACTCTCAACCACTGCGCCACCAGGGAAGCCCGAGAATCACATCTTTTACTGTGACCTGTACTAGGTGTGATAAAATACCCTTTCCAGTTACCTTAGGGGCTTCTCTATATAGGAAACTATTCTTTTTGTTAAATGCAACTCTCATCTGTATTCTGAGAAGCTGTTTGCCCAGTTTATATAAGGTAATCAAAATATCAGAAGAATGGTTTATAGAAGGAAAAATATTCATGCCCTTGTGTAATTTATGCAATGTGTATGCATAAATGTACTTGATGGACTTGCACCAAAATGCTATGTTAGCAAACATAAAGGTTTGGATAGAGACCACAAAGTGATGGAAATGGAGTGAAAATACTCTCATGCTATATATTGCCTGAACTGCAAGCCTGTAAAAAGGGCATATTGGTGACTAAGGGTGCTTTGATAACAAACTGGATTTTGGTAAGAAATCATGATGTCATATAATGGAAAAAGTGCTGAACCAAGAGATAGATAGGAGATTTCTTTGGACTTCTGGCTCTTAATTTGCAAAGTAAACTAATTAAAGTATTTGTGGTGGGTTTTTAAGCTTTAAAAGTCTGAAATTCACTGAGTTTTGCCTGTTGTGGGGAGGCAGTAAAGCAGAGAGCCTGAAAGCCATGGGCTCTGCGATGAGACGGGCTTCAAATGCCAGCACCATCACGCACTGACTGGGGTTTTTCCAACACCAGCCACCAATTCTGTGATTCTCCAGACACCAACATTCAACCATTCAATTCCGTTCTGACACTAACGACCTGGAGTTAGCACAGACCCCACAGATTAAAAGCTCTGTTCCACGAGACTGCTTCCCCAGTTCAGAGGCCAGCCACAAGTCTTGGGCCACCTGTACTTCTGACCAACTGGCTATATAAATCAGGAGATCCTACGACCCCTTCTTCAGGTTCAGTAATTTGCTAGAACTGCTCACAGCACTCAGGAACACTCTTTACTTACATTTACTGGTTTATTAGAAAGGAAACAACTCAGGAACAGCCAAATAGAAGAGATACACAGGGCAAGGTATGGGGGAGGGGGAACTTCCACACCCTCTCTGAGTGCGCCCTGCTCCGAGCTCCTCCGTATGTTCACCAGCCAGAGCTCTCCGAACATCAAACAACTGTTTTGCAGCTCAGTCTCTAGCCTCCCCTTTCTCTGGAGCCTTTCTCCTTTCTGCGTGGGGCTAAAAGTTCCAATTCTCTAATCACTTGGTCTTTCAGGTGACCAGCCCTAACCTGAGGCTTCTAGTGGCCGCATCCTAAGTCACCTTATTAGCATAAACTCAGGTGTGATCAAAAGGGGCTCTTTGCGGAGAACAAAAGGCATTCCTATCACTCGGGAAATCCCAAGGACTTTAGGGGCTCTGTGCCAGGAACTGGGAACAAAGACCAAATATTTATTCTAACCATGTAGCCTTGGCAAGTTTTCTTAACCTGCCATGTCTCAGTTTCCTCAGCTGTAAAATGGGTCTGAAAATAATAGTACTTCCCTCAAAAAGATGTCATGAGGATTAAATGAGTAAACACATGTAAAGAGCAGTAGGGTAGTAGCTAGTATTCAGTAAGCCCTATGTAAAGTTTAGTTGTCATTATTTAATCTTTTTAATTAGAACTGAAAGATAGAGGGCAAGGTCAACCTGAAAAAGGAAAAAGTCAGAATGACTCAGGAAATGAAGTGCTGTTTATAAATGTATAAAGTAATTCAAATGAACTAACAAAGTGTTGCCAGATAGCAGCTTTGCCAGGTCTTCATTAATAACTAAGTTGAGTCACCAGCAGTTAGCACCCTGGTAACTTATATGCAAATAGAAGGTGATAAAGTTAGTGAAAATACTTTGTCCTCTGAAGTATTAAACATGGCTTCTCACTACCTTGTTTATAACAGGAAGGTAGGGCCTGCCAGGAACAAGACAATTACACCTACATTTTTTCAATTGTGGTTAGAGGGTGGACATTCACCTGTGGGCTATATGAAATGAAGTATAATGCACAGATTGAAGGAGGTGGTGGTCCCATTGTATTCTGCTCTGCAGACCTCTTCTGGACTGTTTTTATCTAATTCTGAGCATCCTGTTTCAATACAAACGTAGAAAAATGAGGTGAGACCACTAGAGGGCAAACTGATGATGAAGGGTCTGGAGTAGATGGACAAATCAGAGGTGTTTACCTGGAGAATAAATGGTAAGACACATGATAGCAGTCTCCAAACATGAGATTTAGTCTGGAAACCTCCAGAAACCAGCACAATGACCAATGGTAGCTATTTTGTGAAGGTGGTGGTGGTTGCTTTTTAACTCTTAATGAAAGTATAACACACGTACAGAAAAGCACGTAAGTCTTAAATGTACAGCTTGAAGAATTTTCTCAAGATGAATACACTGAATAACCACCACACAAATCAAGAACCAGAGCACTAATACCAAGTCCCCCTTCCACTCATCCTCTCCAAAAGGGTAATGACCTAATTTCTAGCACCCAAAATTAGTTTTGCCTGCTTTTGAGCTGTTCATAAGTGGAGCCACATAGCACATGTTGTTCTACGTCTGACTTATTTTGCTCATCATTCTGGCTATGAGGCTCATCCATACTGTTGCAGGCAGCAAAGTTCGTTCACATACATGGTGTGTAGAATTGATATTTTCCATTCTCCTCTGGATGGGCATTTGGACTAGTTCTAATTTAGGTCTTTTTCAAATAGTGCCGCTGTGAACAATCTCACGTACGTCATTTTCTGCATATATGTATGCATTTTTGTTGGGTAAGTACCTAGGAGTGGAATTTCCGGATCACAGTGTGCATATATTTTCAGCTTTAGCAGCCTGGAGTGATTGTTTACATTTATATTCTTACCATCACTGTATGAGAGTTCCAGTTGCTCCACATTCTCACTGATGCTTGCCTGCCTTTTTCATTTTACCCACTTTGGTGAGTGTGTAGAGTTATTGCATGTGTTAAGGCCCAAGGCAGGCCATCCCAACATATGACTTAATGGTATATTGATTGTTTTGAGTTAAAGTTAGTTAAGAAATGACTGATGCAAGAGGGACATTTTGACCTGAGGCAGGAGATAGCTGGACCCCAGGCTGAGCAGCTGGAACTTGTCTCCTGTTGACACTTCAAGATGAAGATAACAGCAGAAGCAGAACTCTGATTGAGTAAAAGATAAGGAGACCACATTTTTCTTGGGTCAAGGAGACCTCCCAGACCACATATATGCAGAAAAGATCCTCACGAGTCAGGGAAGGGAAGGGATGCCAGCCCATAATACATCCTGCCAACCTCCTAGAACCCTTGCACTGGAATCCATCTTGGCTAAAAGATATGCACAGACATCAGAGAGGGTGCTGAGTCAGACCAAATATGGGCATGGAGCAAGATGATTGGCCAGAGGGAACCCAGAAAACTGCCCCAACATAAGCAATTTAAGCCACCCCAAAAGCGCATGACTTACTCCAAGCCCGCCTGTGTGTTCTTCCACATGTACTTCGCCTCTAATAAACACTTAACCCGCTTCACTGCCTCTGTCTCTTTACTGAATTCTTTCTTCAAAGGAGTCAAGGAGAGAGGTCCTGCTTCAAGCCTGCTGGCCCTCGTGGTCTAGTGGTTAGGATCCCACACTCTTATCACTGTGGGCTGAGTTCAATTCCCAGTCAGGGAACTAAGATTCTGCTTCAAGCCACTGCACCCCATGGCCCCGGAGATCGAACCCACCTCTCTGTCCCCCTGCAAGTAGGAAATAAATCTCTCATGTGAAAGGTGTGTAAGTGAGCAGGACCCTATGGGGCTTTCCTGGGACAGGCTCCTGCCCCCATATCCTCTGCCTGCCTCTTCTTTGTAGAAAAGCCGTAGTCTCCCAGGCCTCCCCTGAGTCACAAAAGCCTGGCTCAAGAATTAATGATTGAAAGAATGTGAACACATAGTGACAAAAACAGCAGTTGGGCCAGGAGAACTGTCATTTTATAGATGCTAAAACCCCCACCAAATGGAAGAAGTAAACTGCTTGATGACCATGAGCATGTTGTCCCCAGAGCTACAGGAGTCTGAGGATTGACAATGTTAACCCTTGTGACATGGCCCTGTTACCTCACCATCAGAGAATTGTGCGTGAGGCAAGTCACACAGCCCGCAGCTCCCTTCCCTCACCTTGCCTTTAAAAATGCTTCCCTGAAGCCCATCAGGGAGTGTGGGTCTTTTCAGCATGAGCCATCCCCTTCTCCTTGCATGGCCCGGCGATAAACCTTTCTCTGCTCCAAACTCCAACATTTCGGTTTGTTTGGCCTCGCTGTGCCTCAGGCACATGAACTTGGGTTCGACAACAGGTGTACTCCTGGCACCTGGAGGTAAAAGGACACCCTATCACCAGAGATAGAGCATTCAGGCCAAGAAGCCTGTACAAACAAAACTTGTTACTTCTTGAATTTACTACCCCAATCCCAAACTCTGTTTAGTTAGATTCTTCACAAATTTCCTGTCAATTTCTCACAAATTTATTGTTTTTATCTAAAAGATATGAAAACTGCCTGCTTTGGCCACTTCTTAGGTTCCATTTCTATGAGACTTCTGTGTGCACAAATTAAAATTTGTGTTTCTCTCCTGTTAATCTGTCTTGTGTCAATTTTATTATTAGTCCAGCCACAAGAACTCAAGATGGATAAAGGGGGAAATATCCCCCTTCCTGACATACAGTAGTTTTAGTTCCATTGCCATGATGAGTAATAATTTTGAGCATCTCTTCCTCTGTTCATTGGCCATCTTCCTATCCTCCTTTGCAGAGTGTCTGCACAAGTCTTTCATACATTTTTCTACTGGGTTATCTTTTTCTTATCAATTTCCCTGCACTAGGTGAATGGACTCGATAATAATGCCCATGTATGTATAACATTTTATGGTAAATCAAGTCATTTACACATACTTGACTTCATGTGACGCTTTATACCACCTGGAAAAATAACATTGATGTCTCTGCTCATTTTCTTAAATTCCTCTCTTTAGTTTTAAGCATGGCTTCCCAGGGGTTGCCCTGGGTGGTCAGTGAGTGATTGCGCTAGTAAGGCTTCCACCTTCTGCTGATGGATATGTGTGAGGGGGTGGGGAACACATTCAAAGTTTAGGCCATTAGCAAATCCGCCCCAGCTTTTACTTTTTGTATGTGCAAGGCCTCATGTGTGGCCAAGGATCAGTAGACTATGAGGGCCTGCTAGGTTTCTCATAAGCATGCATGTAGTTTTTTGTCTAAGCAGTTTCCATATCACCAAGAATATGTGGGAGCTTATCAAAGCCCATAATAGCTGTCATGTTCCCCAGATCTTCCTGTGAAATTTCTGGCTGGTCTGTCTGTTGCTTGCTCCAACCAGTATCACAGTCTCAAGCTAGCTGTGATGTTGGCATTCCCTGACTTATTGCCACCAAGATTGCTCTTGTTTTGACAATGTACCAAGCATGGATTATTCCAAATTTGCTGTCAATCAAGTCAACCCCCTGTGGCAGTGAGGCTGCAGGTAGGTCCTTACAACCTACTCTGCCCTGATAGAACCACTGGTCCACGCAGCTGAGGGGGATCTGGAAGCAGCTCCAGGCCAAAATGCCATAGACTCCCACCATTCTCACCAAGGTTTAGTGGATTTTCTTGAATAAATGCAACATTGTAAAGTTGACAGCATCCCTGAGCAAATTTATAAACCCAATGCAATCTGAATGAAAATATTACTGGGATAATCAAATGATACTAGTATTGATCTGGGGAAAAAAAAAAAAAAACCAATATGATAGCTCTGAAAAAAAACCGTAAAGGAGACCAAAGTGGTGAAATCAGCCCTACCAGATAATAAAATGTCAGGAATCCAGACCCTTGCTCTGCCATCAAAAGGGCAGAAAAACTAGAAAAAAATGTTTGCATCTATATGATAAAAGGCTAGTTTCCTTTACATAAAAATAAGAAAAAGATAAACAGCATAATTCAACAATAAGTGATTTTTACTTTTGTTTTTAAACATTGCTTCAATCATCAAAGTGCAACGCTCTCTGGTAGAGAGTTATTCTGGGTTGGGGGCAGGGAAAGACACTGGATGGAGAGGTCATACTTTCCAGTTATTTTCTGGTCACAGAGTAGCAAAATAACCCCAAATTCCAAGTAGAATGAAAGGAGCACATTACTACAGACCCTTTAGAAGTTAAAATAATTATAAGGACATTTTATGAACTACTTTATGTGTTTAAATTAGACAACTTAGATGAAGTGGACAAATTTGTAGAAAAACACAAATTACCAAGACTGACTCAAGAAGAAACAGAACATCTGATTAGACCTAAGTCAGTAAAAATATTAAATTAGCAATAAAAAATAATCTTTCCACAGAGAAAGCCCAGGTGGCATCCCTGGTGAATTCTATCAAACATTTGAGAAAGAAATAAAAACAATCCTTCACAAATCTTTCAGAAAATAAAGGAAGAGGGAATACTCTCCAACTCATTTTATATGGCCGATAATATCTTGATACCAGACCCAGACAACATCACAAGAGACCTAGATGGAAGATACACAACAGACCAAGATCAACACAGTGACAAAAAAAAAATATTAGCAAATGAAATGCAGCAACTTAATAAAAAAAAAACCATAAACCATGACCAAGTGGCATTTATCGCAGATATGCAAGGTTAGTTAATATCTGAAAATAAATTAATGTAATACACCATATTAATAGAACAAAAGAACAAAAATCACATGTTCAACTCAACAGGCACAGAAAAAGCATTTGATAAGCTCCAACACCTCTTTATATACAGACTCTCGATAAAACAGGAAGAGAAGGGAACATCCTCACCGTGGTAAAGGGCATCTATGAGAAACCTACAGATAACATCATACTTAACGGTTAAAGAATGAGCGTTTTCCGTTAAAACTGGGGACAAGTCAAGAATGTCTATGCATTCTAATTCTATTCAATATCATACTTGATATTGCACTAACCAGTGCAGTTAAAGAAAGAAAAAGAAACAACAGGCATCCAAATTGGAAAGAAATAAACTGTCTTTATTTGCAAATGGCATGATCCTGAATGTAGGAAATCCTACACAATCTCAAAAAAGAAAAAACAAAAAAACCCTACAAGAACTAATAAGTGAGTTTAGCAAGGTCACAGGATACGAGTTCAATATACAAAAATCAGTCACATTGCTATACATTAACAATGAAAAATCCAAAAATGAATTTGAGAAAACAATTCTGTTTGTAATAGCATTGAAGAGAAACACTTAGGAATAAGTTGAACAAAAGAAGCACAAGTCCTGCACACTGAAAACCATAAAATATTGCTTAAAAATTTAAACATGACCTCAGTGGATGGGGAGATAGATCTTCTTCATGGGTTGGAAAACTCATTATTGTTAAGATGGCAGTTCTCCCCAAATTGATCTATAGATACAATGCAATCTCTATCAAAATCTCAGTAGGCATCTTTGTAGAAATTGACAAGATGATCCTTACGATTATATGGAAATTTAAAGAAACTAGAATAGACAAAACAATTTTGGGCAGGAAAAAAAGAGAATAACATTGGATGCCTTACACTACCAATTTCAAGCCTTATTAAAGGCTACAGTGATCATCACTACAGTTTTGTGTTGGTGTAAGGACAGACAAATTAATGGAACAGAGTAGCATGTCTGGATATGAATCCTTATATTAACGGTCAGTTGATTTTCAACAAAACTTCAATGATAGACTTTTTCTTCTTTTTTTTGTGGCCAAGACTCCCACTCCCACTTTTGGATTAGAGATTAATGTTGGCCGCAGGGAGGCTCGAAAGGATCCAAAGGAGGAGCTAGATTCCCAGAGCTGAGGTTAAGAGTGGATGAATGGGTAGAAAGGTTAAAGAAAAAACCTCTCAGAGATTCTAGCAAACAATTTGCTTAAATACATTTTAAACCTTCAGGGAGAATACCAACTGGCCCTGAAAACATTTCCCTAAAGAGCCTGCAACTCTAAAAACTTCTTTTGCAAATGTGGTGCTTGAAAGCAAAAGTATATAAATGTTTATCCCCTTTGACCCAAAAATCCCACTCCAGGGAACTGCATGACTCTAAGGAAACAATTCAAATGAATGTTGTATAGAAAAATTTGTAATAGTGACAAATTTGAAATAAACTCAAAGTCTAATAAATTATAGGACAAACAGTAGACTATTATGTAGCCATTTGTAAATGTGATAGGTGAAGAAACATGGCAGAGTATTTACAATGTAAAAATGAGTATCCATATAAAAAAAGCCTTGGAGGGAACTTTTCAAAGAAGTAGAAATAATTATAATGCTGAACTTAAGGAATATGAACATGTCGATTTCTTTCTACCTTTCTTTTTTAACCAGTACATGCACACATTTTACATAGTGCCCAAGATTCAGGGTGGAAGGGGACTATACGAGGGCATAAACACATACTTCTGTGTGTACATTCTCTACATCGAGAATTATTAGGGGTCATCTTGGAGGCTGGCTACCACACTACCATCACCCCTAACCTGGGATATTGTGGTCACTTCTTAACTGAATCCTTGTTTCTTGTCTCCTTGAAGTCTATTCTCTACATGGTAGCCAGCAAGCCTCTTACATCGTATCACGTTGCTCCTCTGCTCAAAACCCTTTAACAGCTTCCTATAGAAGTAAAAGCCAGTCTTTACCCTGGTTCCAAGGCCTTATATCATCTGGCCCCACTACCTTTCCAATTAGTCTTCTACCACTCTCTCCTCACTCTATTCCAGCACAAATGCAAAGCCTCATATGCACTAAGCACACTTCTGCCCCGAGGCCCGTGCACTGGCTCTTTCTTCTGCCTGGGATGTCTTCCCCCCAGATAGCCACATGGCTGGTTCATTCAAATATCAGCTGCTCAAAGAGATCTATTCTGACTATCACATATAAAATAAAGTAGCACTCCTGCCACTTCTTGCCTATAGCACTTAACACCTACCTGGTTTCCTCCACTAGGATGTAATCTCCATGAGAGCAAGGGGCTTGCTTTGTTCTTGCTGAAGTCTCAGGATCCAGAATGGTGCTGGCACATGAAAGGCACTCAGTAAACATTTGTTTAATGACTGAATAAGCAGGTTAATGAAAGTGGCTGATAGTCCCAGCTCTGCCTGCAAAAATGCCCTGCTAATATTGTGAATTATATCTGTGAGAGAGAAGAGAAAGGAGGCAAGAGGAAATGGGCATATTGGTAGATGGATGGAAGAAAGTGAAGCTATTAATAAATGAACAAGAAAGGGAGGCATGGAGATAAATAAGGAAAATAACTATGTGATAGGAAGTAGATCATTCAGATTTGTCAGTCTATGAAATCTCAAAAAGGAACAGTTTAATCTGTAAGAAGAAAATTTCGTGGCATGTAATTATGCAAACTCAGTATAAAAGAACAGTTTATCCATGAGTTAAAAGGGATATACAGGCATGCTATAGTTTAAAATAGTAAAGGACTGAGAAAAGCTAGGTTGACGTTTATGAAGCTATGGTGGAAGTTTATCAGGGCAATGCTCTCCGCATGGGATGAATACTTTTGGGCAGCACTTGATGGGTGGACAGGATCTCCTGGATCTTGTCCTGGAAATTCTTCTCTGCTGTCATCCCTGCTTCAAACTCTCGGCGTTCCTCCTCCTTCTCCGCTTCACGGGCCTGCTGTTGGGAGCACATTTGCATCTGAAGTTGCTTCCTGTACTCCTGGGCTAAACTGGAGCGTCTAAGGTATCAGAAATGTCAAAGTATAAAACTGTCAAAGTAAGTATTTGGATTTATGTAGGCCATTACACTTAAAATGTAATTTTCAAAGTCAAATTAAAATTCCCATTAAAATCAGGGTGAGTGGGGAAGAAATAGATGAAAAATTCAATAATGTGTTTATTACCCAATAATAATTAAGACAACCTTAGAACAAATTGATTTTAGCGAGGGAATGTCTCTTCTTCATTCAAAATATTGACTGCTATGTGGAGAGAGCCCTTGGCCTCTCTCCATCCCCTCTCACTCCCCTCCAAGGAAGAAGGTAAAATGGAACAAGTTGTTCTGCCTATTTCTTGTCCGCTTTCTATATCAAAGGGGGCATATTCTCCCTGCAGGGGAGGCCTGCAGTGGTCTGGCACTGCTGGTGACTGGGTGGGTTGCTGGTGACTGGGTGGGTAAGTTTGACTCATTCTGTTCAGTATTAACTAGATGATTTCCTCCATATATAAGCCACAGTTAAAATATATAAGCCACATTTTTAAATTTATAGCGATTTTTTTTTACTGTGGTAAAAAACACATACTGTAAAATTTACCATCTTAACCATTTTTAAGTGTACAGTTCAGTAGTGTTAAGTGTATTCACATTGTTGTGAAGCAGATCTCCAGAACTTTTCGTCTTGCAAATCTGAAACTCTATACCCATTAAACAGCAACTCTTTTCTGTCCCCTCCCACCAGCCCTCGGTAACCACCATTCTACTTGCTGTCTCTATGAATTTGACTATTCTAGATACCTCAAGTAAGTGAGATCATACAGCATCTGTCTTTTTGTGACTGGGTTTATTTTACTTAGCACGTCCTCAAGGTTCATCCATGCTGTAGTACCTGACAGGATTTCCTTCCATTTTAAAGCTGAATAATATTCAACTGTATGTACATACCACACTTTGTTTATCCATTCACCTGTTAGTGGATACTTGGGTTATTTCCACCTTGGCTACTGTGAATAGTGCTGCTATGAACACAAGTATACAAACATCTCTTTAAGGTCCTGCTTTCATTTATTTTGGATTTATACCCAGAAGTGGGATTACTGGATCATATGGTATTTCTATTTTTAATTTTTTGAGGAAACTTCATATTGTTTTCCATAGCAGTTTTACCATTTTACAATCTATAAGCCACATTATTAATATAAGACTTTATCAGAAATAGAGATTACAGCATGCATACGCCTCTGTGTGGCAGATTCCATTTTCCAAAGACTGCCACAGTGATATCGCCCCCTCCCATATGCTCTTCTGCAATGTGAACCTCTACTCCCCTATCAAGAGGTGGAGCTTATTTCTCCATCCCACTGAATCTAGATGGGCCCTGTGGCTGCTTTTTTTTTTTTTTTTTTTTTTTTTTGCAGTACGTGGGCCTCTCACTGCCGTGGCCTCCTGTTACGGAGCACAGGCTCCGGATGCGCAGGCCCAGCGGCCATGGCTCACGGGCCCAGCCGCTCTGCGGCATGTGGGATCTTCCCGGACCAGGGCACGAACCCGTGTCCCCTGCATCAGCAGGCGGACTCCCAACCACTGCGCCACCTAGGAAGCCCTGTGTGGCTGCTTTTTATGGCCAATAGAATATGACAGAAGTGATGCTATAGCAGTCCTAGATGTAGTCCTTAATTGGCCTGGCAGCTTGCTCTTCCTGTCTCTTGGAATGCTTGCTGTTGGAACTATCCCTCTCAAAACCAGCTACCACACTGTAAGAACCCCAAGCCACACGGAGAGGCCATGTGTAGGTGTTCCGGCTGGTAATACCAGATGAGATCCCCAGGCACAGTCAGTACATGCTACAAGCTATATGAATAGGTATCTTAGGTGTGCATTCCAGGTGAGCCTTCACATGAATGTAGCCCCAGCCAGCATCTGACTTGAACCACATGAGAGACTCCAAGCAAGAACCACCCAGCTGAGCCTTGTCAACCACAGAATCATGAGACATAATCATAACTCACTTTAAACCACAAATTTGGGAGTGAGTTGTTATACACCAGTAGGTAACTGTAATACCTTCTGCTCACACTACTTCTCTTATTTCTCAGTTGATTCAAAAGTTGGGCAGGGGCTTAGGACCTGCACAGAAGGGGAGAGGCAGCACGTTGAAAGGAGCGCCTCTGGAGTGTGGAGGTCCAGAAGTTTGGAGATGGAGAAACTGAGGCCTGGAGAATAAAATAGGCTGCCCAAGTTTGCACAGCTGCTGTGTGGCTAACAGGGTCTTGGTGCTCCTGCCGGGTGTTCGGCCTGAACCTCTGAGGTGGGAGAGCCAAGTTCAGGACATTGGTCCACCAGAGACCTCCCGGCCCCATGTAATATCAATTGGCGAGAGCTCTCCCAGAGATCTCCATCTCAACGCTAAGACCCAGCTCCACTCAATGACCAGCAACCTCAAGGGCTGGACACCCAATGCCAAACAACTAGCAAGACAGGAACACAACCCCACCCATTAGTAGAGAGGCTGCCTAAAATCATAATAAGGTTACAAACACCCCCAACACACCATCGGATGCAGTCCTGCCCACCAGAAAGACAAGATCCAGGCTCATCAACCAGAACACAGGCAAACCCCTCCACCAGGAGGCCTACAACCCACTGAACCAACCTTAGCCACTGCGGACAGACACCAAAAACAATGGGAACTACGAACCTGCAGCCTGTGAAAAGCAGACCCCAAACACAGTAAGTTAAGCAAAATGAGAAGACAGAGAAATACACAGCAGATGAAGGAGCAAGGAAAAAACCCACCCGACCAAAACAATGAAGAGAAAATAGGCAGTCTACCTGAAAAAGAATTCAGAGTAATGATAATAAAGATGATCCAAAATCTTGGAAATAGAAGGAGAAAATAAAAGAAACATTTAAGAAGGACCTAGAAGAAATAAAGACCAAACAAACAATGATGAACAACACCAATAAATGAAATTAAAAATTCTCTAGAAGGAATCAATAGCAGAAGAACGGATAAGTGACCTGGAAGATAAAATACTGGAAATAACTACTGCAGAGCAGAATAAAGAAAAAAGAATGAAAAGAATTGAGGACAGTCTCAGAGATCTCTGGGACAACATTAAATGCACCAACATTTGAATTATAGGGGTCCCAGAAGAAGAAGACAAAAAGAAAGGGACTGAGAAAATATTTGAAGAGATTATAGTTTAAAACTTCCCTAACATGGGAAAGGAAATAGCCAATCAAGTCCAGGAAGCACAAAGAGTCCAACAGAGAATAATTCCAAGGAGAAACATGCCAAGACACATATTAATCAAACTATCAAAAATTAAATACAAAGAAAAAATATTAAAAGCAGCAAGGGAAAAGTAACAAATAACATACAAGGGAATCCCCATAAGGTTAACACCTGATCTTTCAGCAGAAACTCTGCAAGCCAGAAGGGAGTGGCAGGACATATTTAAAGTGATGAAAGGGAAAAACCTACAACCAAGATTACTCTATCCAGCAAGGATCTCATTCAGATTCGACAGAGAAAATAAAACCTTTACAGACAAGAAAAACCTAAGAGAATTCAGCACCACCAAACCAGCTTTACAACAAATGCTAAAGGAACTTCCCTAGGCAGAAAACACAAGAGAAGGAAAAGACCTACAATAACAAACCCAAAACAATTAACAAAATGGTAATAGGAACATACATATCGATAACTACCTAAAATGTAAATGGATTAAATGCTCCAACCAAAAGACATAGATTGGCTGAATGGATACAGAAACAAGACCCATATATATGCTGTCTACAAGAGACCCACTTCAGACCTAGGGACACATACAGACTGAAAGTGAGGGGATGGAAAAAGATATTCCATGAAAATGAAAATCAAAAGAAAGCTGGATTAGCAAGTCTTACTATCAGAAAATATAGACTTTAAAACAAAGACTATTACAAGAGACAAAGAAGGACACTACATAATGATTAAGGGATCAAACCAAGAAGAAGATATAACAATTTTAAGTATTTATGTACCCAACATAGGAGCACCTCAATACATAAGGCAAATACTAACAGCCATAAAAGGGGAAATCGACAGTAACACAAGCAAAGTAGGTGACTTTAACACCCCACTTTCACTAATGGACAGATCACCCAAAATGAAAATAAATAAGGAAACACAAGCATGAAATGATACATTAAACAAGACGGACTTAATTGATATTTATACAACACTCCATCCAAAAACAACAGAATACACTTTCTTCTCAAGTGCTCATGGAACATTATCTAGGACAGATCATATCTTGGGACACAAATCAGCTTTGGTAAATTAAAAAAATTGAAATCTTATCAAGAATCTTTTCTGACCACACACTATGAGACTAGATATCAATTACAGGAAAAAATCTGTAAAAGATACAAACACATGGAGACCAAACTTAATACACTACTTAATACACTACTTAATAACCAAGAGATCACTGAAGAAATCAAAGAGGTAATCAAAAAATACCTAGAGACAAATGACAATGAAAACACGATGACCCAAAACCTATGGGATGCAGCAAAAGCAGCTCTAAGAGGGAAGTTTAGAGCAATACAATCCTACCTCAAGAAACAAGAAACATCTCAAATAAACAACGTAAACTTACACCTAAAACAATCAGAGAAAAAAGAACAAAAAAACCCAAAGGTAGCAGAAGGAAAGAAATCATAAACGTCAGATCAGAAATAAATGAAAAAGAAATGAAGGAAACGATAGCAAAGATCAATAAAACTAAAAGCTGGTTCTTTGAGAAGATAAAGAAAATTGATAAACCATTAGCCAGACTCATCAAGATAAAAAGGGAGAAGACTCAAATCAACAGAATTAGAAATTAAAAAGGAGAAGTAACAACTGACACTGCAGAAATACAAAGGATCATGAGAGAATACTACAAGCAACTCTATGCCAATAAAATGGACAACCTGGAAGAAATGGACACATTCGTAGAAAAGCACAACCTTCTGAGACTGAACCAGGAAGAAATAGAAAATATGAACAGACCAAACACAAGCACTGAAATTGAAACTGTGATTAAAAATCTTCCAACAAACAAAAGTCCACTACCAGATGGCTTCACAGGCAAATTCTATCAAACATTTAGAGAAGAGCTAACACCTATCCTTCTCAAACTCTTCCAAAATATAGCAGAGGGAGGAACACTCCCAAACTCATTCCACGAGGCCACCATCACCCTGATACCAAAACCAGACAAAGATGTCACAAAGAAAGAAAACTACAGGCCAATATCACTGATGAACATAGATGCAAAAATCCTCAACAAAATACTAGCAAACAGAATCAAACAGCACATTAAAAGGATCATACATCATGATCAAGTGGGGCGTATCCCAGGAATGCAAGGATTCTTCAATATACACAAATCAATCAATGTGATACACCATATTAACAAACTGAAGGAGAAAATTCATATGATCCTCTCAATAGATGCAGAATAAGCTTTTGACAAAATCCAACATCCATTTATGATAAAAACCCTCCAGAAACTAGGCATAGAGGGAACTTACCTCAACATAATAAAGGTCACATATGACAAACCCACAGCCAACACAGTTCTCAATGGTGAAAAACTGAAAGCATTTCCTCCAAGATCAGGAACAAGACAAGTTTGTCCACTCTCACCACTATTATTCAACATTGTTTTTTGGAAGTTTTAGCCACAGCAATCAGAGAAGAAAAAGAAATAAAAGGAATCCAAATCGGAAAAGAAGAAGTAAAGCTGTCACTGTTTGCAGATGACATGATACTATACATAGAGAATCCTAAAGATGCTACCAGAAAACTACTAGCGCTAATCAATGAATTTGGTAAAGCAGCAGGATACAAAATTAATGCACAGAAATCTCTTGCAATCCTATACACTAGTGATGAAAAAGCGGAAAGAGAAATTAAGGAAACACTCCCATTTACCACTGCAACAAAAGAATAAAATATCTAGGAATAAACCTACCTAAGGAGACAAAAGACCTGTATACAGAAAACTATAAGACACTGATGAAAGAAATTAAAGATGATACAAACAGGTGGAGAGATATAGCATGTTCTTGGATTGGAAGAATCAATATTGTGCAAATGACTCTACTACCCAAAGCAATATACAGATTCAATGCAATCCCTATCAAAGTACCACTGACATTTTCACAGAACTAGAACAAAATATTTCATAATTTGTATGGAAACACAAAAGACCCAAATAGCCAAAGCAATCTTGTAAAGAAAAATGGAGCTGGAGGAATCAGGCTCCCTGACTTCAGACTATACTACAAAGCTACAGTAATCAAGACAATATGGTACTGGCAAAAAAACAGAAATATAGATCAATGGAACAGGATGGAAAGCCCAGAGATAAACACATGCACATATGGTCACCTTATTTTTGATAAAGGAGGCAAGAATATACAGTGGAGAAAAGACAGCCTCTTCAAGAAGTGGTGCTGGGAAATCTAGACAGCTACATGTAAAAGAACGAAATTAGAACACTCCCTAACACTATCCACAAAAATAAATTCAAAATGGATTAAAAACCTAAATGTAAGGGCAGACACTGTCAAACTCTTAGAGGAAAACATAGGCAGAACACTCTATGACATAAATCACAGCAAGATCCTTTTTGACCCACCGACTAGAGAAATGGAAATAGAAACAAAAATAAACAAATGGGACCTAATGAAACTTAAAAGCTTTTGCACAGCAAACGAAAACAGAAAAAAGACAATAGGACAGCCCTCACAATGGGAGAAAATATTTGCAAATGAAGTAACTGACAAAAGATTAACCTCTAAAATTTACAAGCAGCTCATGCAACTCAATATCAAAGAAACAAACAACCCAATCCAAAAATGGGCAGAAGAGCTAAATAGACCTTTCTCCAAAGAAGACATACAGATTGCCAACAAACACATGAAAGGATGCTCAACATCACTAATTATTAGAGACATGCAAACCAAAACTACAATGAGGTATCACCTCACACCAGTCAGAATGGCCATCATCAAAATATCTACAAACAATAAATGCTGGAGAAGGTGTGGAGACAAGGGAACCCTCTTGCACTGTTGGTGGGAATGTAAATTGATACAGCCACTATGGAGAACAGTATGGAGGTTCCTTAAAAAACTAAAAATAGAACTACCATACGATCCAGCAATCCTACTACTGGGCATATACCCTGAGAAAACCATAATTCAAAAAGAGTCATGTACCAAAATGTTCACTGCAGCTCTATTTACAATAGCCAGGACATGGAAGCAACCTCAGTGTCCATCGACAGATGAATGGATAAAGAAGATGTGGCACATATATACAATGGAATATTACTCAGCCATAAAAAGAAAAGAAATTGAGTTATTTGTAGTGAGGTGGATGGACCTAGAGTCTGTCATACAGTGTGAAGTAAGTCAGAAAGAGAAAGACAAATACCATATGCTAACACATATATATGGAATCTAATTTTAAAAATGTCATGAAGAACCTAGGGGTAACACAGGAATAAAGACACAAACCTACTAGAGAATGGACTTGAGGATATGGGGAGGGGGAAGGGTAAGCTGTGACAAAGCGAGAGAGAGGCATGGACATATATACGCTACCAAATGTAAGGTAGATAGCTAGTGGGAAGCAGCCGCATAGCACAGGGAGATCAGCTCGGTGCTTTGTGACCACCTGGGGGGGTGGAATAGGGAGGGTGGGAGGGAGGGAGACGCAAGAGGGAAGAGATATGGGAACATATGTATATGTATAACTGATTCACTTTGTTATAAAGCAGAAACTAACACACCATTGTAAAGCAACCATACTCCAATAAAGATGTAAAAAAAAACAAATACCATATGCTAACACAAGATATGGAATCTAAAAAAAAAAGGGGGGGGTTCTGAAGAACCTAGGGGCAGGACAGAAATAAAGACACAGACGTAGAGAATGGACTTGAGGACACAGGGAAGGGGAAGGGTAAGCTGGGATGAAGTGAGAGAGTGGACTGGACATATATACACTAGCAAATGTAAAATAGATAGCTAGTGGGAAGCAGCCACATAGCACAGGGAGATCAGCTCCGTGCTTTGTGACCACCTAGAGGGGAGGGATAGGGAGGGTGGGAGGGAGACGCAAGAGGGAGGAGATATGGGGATGTGTGTTTATGTATAGCTGGTTCACTTTGTTATACAGCAGAAACTAACACACCATTGTAAAGTGATTATACTCCAATAAAGGTGTTAAAAAAAAAAAGGGCACTGGGTTAAATTTGAATTTCAGATTAAAAAATATATATTTACATATATTATAAATATATTTAATATTTTATAAACCTAAATAAATACATTCTGAAGCAAAACTGAAAAAAGAGAAAATAGACTCATGTACCACAATGTTCATTGCAGCACTATTTGCAATAGCCAGGACATGGAAGCAACCTAAGTGTCCATTGACAGATGAATGGATAAAGAAGTTGTGGCACATATATACAATGGAATATTACTCAGCCATAAAAAGAAACGAAATTGAGTTATTTGTAGTGACGTGGATGGACCCAGAGTCTGTCATACAGAGTGAAGTAGAACCTAGGGGCAGGACAGGAATAAAGAGGCAGATGTAGAGAATGGACTTGAGGACACGGGGAGGGGGAAGGGTAAGCTGGGATGAAGTGAGAGAGCGGCATGGACATATATACACTACGAAATGTAAAACAGGTAGTGGGAAGCAACCGCATAGCACAGGGAGATCAGCTAGGTGCTCTGTGAGCACCTAGAGGGGTGGGATAGGGAGGGTGGGATAGGGAGGGTGGGGAGGAGACGCAAGAGGGAGGGGATGTGGGGATATATGTATACGTAGAGCGGATTCACTTTATGATATAGCAGAAAGTAACACACCATTGGAAAGCAATTATACTCCAATAAAGATGTTAAAATAAGGAAAAAATAAAAGTTGGGCAGGGAAGAGAGTTGTTATTCATTAAATTCCCTTCACATCTCCAACAACAGACTTTTCAAAAGTGAGAAGGAAGGACCTCCAAAGTAGAACAAGTAGAGGAAGTCAGTAGGGTCAGCCAGATATTGTTGGTAGTGCCCCCAAAGTAACAATAGGCTCAGGTATATAAACCATACTCTGCCTATAAAGAAGAGAGCTTATTTCTATGCACCAAATATGGGTGAGCCGGGGAACAGGCCCTAGGGACAGGGAGGGTGACCAGTAATTAGAGGAGCCAGGTCCTCTTTCTCCACCACACTGGTCACCTGAATTGGGTGTCATAGTCATCAGTGGGAAGGGACTGCTATGATCTGTGAAAGGCTGCAAGGAGGCATCAGCCAATTTTCTCTACCTGAGCCTGATTATGGTGACCAGAGGGACACTTGCCCGAGGAGGGAAGTGGTACATCTCAAAGCACCCAGAGCACTTCAGTTTTCCAGCTCAGTGAGGCTACAAAAAATCTTCCTGGGACATTTGCATGGAATCATAACCCCATAAGCCATTTCTGTTAATCTAACTAATTAGGTCATGCTGTATTTCCAGGTTTATTTCATGGGGGAAAAAACTTATTTCATTATGATTTAGGGTTGGTGCCTACTTTATAAAAAATGTTTCTAATTTGTTTTATTTTTAAGATGTTTATCTAGTTTAATACCTAATGTGTATAATCAGAATTACACAATGTACAGAATTTAATTTTACCAAAATGGTTGTTGCTTATTTTTATATGAAATTTTATAAACTGAATTGAGCTTTTAGGACAAATGTAAGACTGATGTAAAATAACATCAATAATACATGAATTATGGCACATTGTCCTCTATGCTAAAAATCTCCTATTTTTGGTTAGTTAGTAATAATAAAGAAAACAAAATCATACCTTGTAAAATCCTCCCTCTCTTCACGGTTAAGCTCTTTAAGACCTTCATTTATGCGCTCCTGTTCCATAGCACGTTCTTCCTGTTCTTTTGCTTTGCGTTGCACTAAGAAAGACAAAAGTAATTTTTGCTGAATGACTTTTTCAGAAAAGCCTTGCTGACATCTTTCGGGGCATCGATGCCATATTGTCTTTAGAAAGGCAGAGCTTAGAATCACTGGGCTGGATCTTAGCTTAATAAGGTAGAAGTAGTCATCTCCTTTAAGGAAAGAATAGGGTTTAGATTCATATGTGCTGCAATCTACAGAGATTTTCTCTTAATCATTTGTCACTGAAATCTATGATCAGCCTTTTTCATACCAGATTACCACTGTTTGAACACTTCTCACTTTTCTCTTCTTGAGGACAAACAGTTCTATTGCCATTTATATTAATAGGCGACTTTATTACAAAATAAGTATTGGAAAAACAGTATGTAAGTCTCTTATAAATTAAATAAGGAAAACTTAAACAACCCAGTAGGTAAAAAAATGACAAAGAGAACAGAGTTCACAAAAGAATAAATAAAACCAGGCAATATACATCTAAAATGTACATATCTTTGGTCCCAAATCCATTTACAGGAATTTATCTTAATCATATATGAGCCAAAAAACCTATGTACAGAGACAGTCACCTCCAATGCTAACACACGAGGAAAAAGATTCAAAACAAGCTGAAGGTCCATTAGCTGTGTTTAGGTAAAATAAATTATGGTCCATTTTTATAATGGATTTCTAGGCAGCATTACAAATCTTACAATTGAAGAAAAATAACCTGGAAAAATATTAATGATAAGTGGGAAATGCAAGCTGTTAAAAAATATATACAACAAGATCCTAATTTGTGAGGGGAAATGACATATATAATAAAAAGTACTCGAAGGAAATACAGGAAGTTGTGAACAGTAGCTATTCCTGGGTGGTGCATTATGGTTGATTTTATTTCCTTGTTTATAAATGGTTCCAAATACTTAAATTTTCCATGTTTTCTCAATATATTCTAAAACATTTATCATGGGACAATACAGAAATCATTTTATCATAGAAGCTTTCTTTTCATTTCTTAAAACTCCATCTAATACTGGCTTAACAATTTTCAACTGCCATTATAATTCCTGGAGTGGAGAATTAATCAGTGGAACCAAGATGAGCTTTCTCTTGCAAAGACAGCTAGTGTGAAGTCCATAGTACCCTACTAGTAAATGTTTACATCTGGGTATAGAAATCCTCTCAACAAATATTTCCTTCTGTGACCAAGCACTGAAGCTGAGGGAATTCAGTGGTATGCTAAGAGATGTGAACAAGCAATGGTGAGAACCCCAGAGAGATTTATTATGAATAGAGGAACACAGAGGGCCTCTCAGGGAATGAGATATTTGAGCTGGCCTTGAAGGATGTCCAGGATTTCTCAAGATCAAAAGTATCATAGGGAGAGAAAACTACCCAAGCAAAGGCATGCAGGTATGGACGTATGGAGACACCTGCAGAAAGATATTCAAGTATTCAATTAGGTAAGGTCCCTGCAAAGCAGCGATCTTGCCTTAATCCTTTTTACATTCTCCATAGTATTTCACACATAATACTTATTTAATAAATATTTTGGTTGCTACTTAAATTGAATTAAGGCCCAAATATAATATAATTATAATTCATTTCCTTACACTTTTCTTGAACTTGCAGTTTTCTTGTATACATGACCTCATTCAAAAGTTGTTTTCTTGCCTCCTTTTCAAGTCTCAGCTCCTTGTCCTTCTCAGCAAACTTCTTTTCCTTCTCCTTCTCTAACATTCTGTCCAGTTCTTTCTCCTGAGCTTTTTCTTCCTCACGCCGCTGTGCCAAGTACTGATGATATATCTTCTGTTCTCTTATCATATCTTCCTACATAACATAAAAATTACCTCATGTTGTTAAAACTTTTAGGTGCAATAATGATATAGAGGATAAGTTTTAAAATAATCTTTTAGAGCTACAATTCCAATATTTCAGAATTACATACTGACATTTACAGATATTGTAAAATATTATTTCCAGGGTTTACTTAAAAATGTTCGGGGTGGGGCTTCCCTGGTGGCGCAGTGGTTAAGAATCCGCCTGCCAATGCAGGGGACATGGGTTCGATCCCTGGTCCGGGAAGATCCCACATGCCGCGGAGCAACTAAGTCCATGCGCCACAGATATGGAGCCTGTGCTCTAGAGCCCGCAAGCCACAACTACTGAGCCCACATGCCACAACTACTGAAGCCCACGCACCTAGAGCCTGTGCTCCGCAACAAGAGAAGCCACTGCAATGAGAAACTCGCACGCCACAACGAAGGGTAGCCCCCGCTTGCTGCAACTAGAGAAAGCCCGCGTGCAGCAACAAAGACCCAATGCAGCCAAAAATAAATAAATAAATTTATTAAAAAAAAAATTCGGGTGACAGTGGAAAATGGGTGGGAGAGACAGATGAAACAAGAATAGCTATTGGTTGATGGTTGTTGAAGTTAGGAAATTGACACATGGGGGTTCATTGTACTATTCTTTGCAACTGTTTGAAATGTTTTATAACACATTTTTGAACAGTTCAAATAGTAATTCAAATACTTTCTCAAATTGTTTCTCAAAGAAGTTCCCAAATAATTTTCAATTATACAACTTTATTTTAATTTAGGTAGATGAAATATCAACCTGATAAAATAAGTCACTACTATTATTACAGCACTGTCTCTGACTAGAAGATGAGTTAGTTGATAATTTACAACAGCAAATGTCAATCTTAGCTACACTTTGAAATCACCTGGGGAGCTTTAAAAAGTACTAAGTCTCACCCCTCGAGATTCCTATCTAATGAATAGCTTTTAAGTTCCCCAGGTGATTTGACTGTGCAGCTAAGGCTGTGAACTAGGCTTTATAACACAGGTAATTTCAGTTGCCTTCTGTCTTTCATGGTATTATATTTGTGCTGTTTGATCCAATCTGTGATCTCTTTTGAGAATATCACAGATTTGAGGTAGAACTAGCAAGATCTGAGGGTGTAGCTGCACCCTCAGAATGGCTTGTATACATAGTTTCATACTTTGGGGAATAATTTAACAAAAGAAGTGCAAACCTTATACTCTGAAAACTAAGAAGCATTACTGAAAAAAATTAAAGAAGACCTAAATAAATGGAAAGATATCTGATGTTCATGGATCAGAAGACAATATTGTTAAAATGGCAATTATCCCCAAATTGGTCTATAAATTCAAAATAATCCCTATCAAAATCCCAGTTGGTTTCTTTGCAGAAATTGACAAGCTGATCCTAAATTCAAATGGAAATTCAAGGGAGCTGGAATAGCCAAAACAATTTGAAAATGAAGAACAAAGTTGGAAAATTCACATTTCCTGATTTCAAACTTACTACAAATCTATAGTGATCAAGACATGATATTGGCCTAGGAATGGATATATAGATTAATGGAATAGAACCGAGAGTCCAAAATAAACCCTCACATTTACTGTCAATTGATTTTTGACATAGTGCCAAGACAATTCAATAGAGGAAAAATAGTCTCTTCAACAAATGGTGCTGGGACAACTGGATATCCACATGCCAAAGAATGAAGTTAGGCCTCTACCTCATACCACATACAAAAGTTAACTCAAAATGGATCAAAGGCAGGTACTTCTCTGGCAGTCCAGTGGTTAAGACTTCACCTTCCCATGCAGGGGGTGTGGGTTCAATCCCTGGTCAGGGAGCTAAGATCCCACATGCCTCGCGGCCAAAAAACCAAAACATAAAACAGAAATAATATTGTAACAAATTCAATAAAGACCTTAAAAATGCTCCACATCAAAAAAATCTTTAAAAAAAATGGATCAAAGGCCTAAATGTAAGAGCTAAAACTATAAAACTTTAAGAAGAAAACAGGACATCTTCATGACCTTGGGGTAATAAGAGT
The DNA here is from genome assembly GCF_008692025.1 of Phocoena sinus. NCBI lineage: Eukaryota > Metazoa > Chordata > Mammalia > Artiodactyla > Phocoenidae > Phocoena > Phocoena sinus. Next base: position 23,587,620 of record NC_045776.1, on the reverse strand, counting down.
GTTTTAGATATGACACCAAAAAGCACAAGCAACAACAGTAAATATAGATAAATTTTACTTCATCAAAATTTAAAACTCTTGTACTTCAAGGGACACCATCAAGAGTGAAAAGGCAACCCACAGAATGAGAAAAATATTTACAGATCACTCATGTGATAAGGGATTTGTGTCTAGAACATAAAAAGAGCTACTACAACTCAATAATAAAAAGACAACCCAGTTAAAAACTGGGCAAATAACTTGAATATACTTCTTAAGACTTCAGTAGCCTTTAGATAGATTACTCCAAGGAAGATATATAAATGGCCAATATGCACAGAAAAAGAGGCTCAACGTTTTTACTCATTAGGGAAATGCAAATGAAAACCACAGTAACATACTACTTTAGACAAACTAGGATGGTTAAAATAAAAAAGACAGACAATAACAAATGTTAACAACCATGTGGAAAAATCAGAACCCTCCTAAGTATGTGAGAATATAAAACAGCGAAGCCACTTTGAAAAACAATCTGGTGATCACTCACAAGCTTAAACATAGAGTCAGTAATTCTACTCCTAGGTATATGCCCAAGAGAAACAAAAATACATGTCCAAACAAAAATTCACATATGAATGTTCACATTAGCATTACTCATAATAGCAAAAAAGTAGAAACAACTCAAATGCCCATCAACTGACAAATGTATGAACAAAATGTGGTATATCCATACACTGACATATTACTCAGCCGTATAAAGGCATAAACTACTCATACAGGTTACAACATGGATAAGCCTTGAAATCATTATGCTGAGTGAAAGAAGCCAGTCAGAAGATCCCATAATATACGATTTCATTCATATGAAAGTCCAGAATAGGGAATCAATAGAGACAGACTATTAGTAGTTGCTTAGGATTGGGGGTGGAGGGAGGGGAAGAGGGCAAGTGGGATAATAAAAATGTTCTAAAATCAACTGTGGTGATGGTTGCACTAAAATCCATTGAAATGTACACTTTAAATGGGTGAATTGTATGTTTTATGAATGATACCTTAATGAAGCTGTTAAGAATTTAAGAAAAAAATATCCAATTGAGAAGAAAAAGCTCAATAGCAAAAATAGTAAGAAAGAAAGAAAGAAAGGGAAAAATCAAATAAGCAATCCAATCAGAAAATGGGCAAAAGATATCAGAAGACATTTGGTTGAAGAGGATATACAGATGGCAAATAAGCACATTAAAAGTTGGTCAACATCATTAGCTATTTTGGAAATGCAAATTGAAAACACAATGAGATTGGCTGGAGGCTCAGTGTGGACTGCTCTGAGTTAAAAACTCTAAGGGGACCCAATCATCCAGGGGGACCCCACACTTTTGTGAGTTTTACCTCCTGTAAACTCACAAAACCTTACCTCAGGTTCTACAGTAAATATCAGAGAAAAATCCCCTCATGCTTATGGCAAGGGGAGGGGAAAATGAACCATTCTGAAATACACCAGAGCATTCTATTCTTCTTAATAAGGTTTGGACTCAGGAGAAAGTTTTTTTTTTTTTGTGGTACGTGGGCCTCTCACTGTTGTGGCCTCTCCCGATGCGGAGCACAGGCTCCAGACGCGCAGGCTCAGCGGCTGTGGCTCACGGGCCCAGCCGCTCCGTGGCATGTGGGATCCTTCCAGACCGGGGCACGAACTCGTGTCCCCTGCATTGGCAGGCGGACTCTCAACCACTGCGCCACCAGGGAAGCCCCAGGAGAAAGTATTTAACCAGAGCCTAACCTGCTGGGGTTTTATCAGAGCCTCACTGACCTGGGGGAAGGGAAAAACCCAACTCTGGGCAACCTCTAGCCTTCCATGTGGGAAAAGGGAAACACCATAATTGAGGCTTCCAATGACCAGGGAGAGTCCAAACCCAAAGGCACTAGCCCTAAAGGTATAGAAAGAGAATCTCTTCCCCTGTTTACTTGGATTATTAACGCTTGGCACTGAGATCACCCTTTTACTGCGGTTATTACCACAAAGGTTCAAAGCCAATGGAAAACACTAGATGAGGCCTGACTCCCTCTCTGTAAGACTGGTATGGGTCAATGGATCTATCACTTCTTTGAACAGAGCAACCCAGATGACCTAGATTTCACCTCCAATCCTGAAGAGGCCCTAATTGACCCCAGATCCAGATAATTCTTCTTACAGGGAGTCCCCCCTCCAAATTACAAGGCCATGTTCCTCTACTTTGTGAGGGGTTCAACCTGGCAGAGGCTCGGCACGGCCACTGAGGCCTCACTGTTAAAATGGAAATAGCACCTTCAGAAAAGGGCTAAATCTGATATCAAGGGTCTTTCCAAATTACAGGAAAGTGGTTTCCCCATGCCCAGCCCCTTGCTCACTGACATTGAGGTGCAACTAGTGGCACCCTCATGCCAGCCCATCTAGTAGTTTGGGGAGGCCCTTCCTTGCAGACAAAATCTGACATGGAAAGGGAGCACCACCACTGGCAGCACCACCATTGTACACATAGGCCATGGCACATCCCTAGTATAGGACAGCTTTCTTGACTCGGTCCAACTGGCAGAGTTAGAGGCAGTGTACCTTGATCTACGACAGATCATACAAATGAGATTTCTAAGGGCACATATTTTTCCCTCACTCCTGGGAGGTAGCCAATGGATTCACAGTCTAGTCTGGACAATGGCAAAAGGATAATTTCATGATTCAGGGAAAGCCCATCTGGGGTGCCTCCATTTGGAAAGAAATAGCCAACTCACACATGCCGATTAGGGTCATTCGTCTCTGCACACACACACACAGCAAACACCAGAAGCATATAGTAACGTTACAGACTCATCTAAATTACATGTATGAGCCCCCTCCCGGAGTACCAAAAGCGACCCTGGACACAACTATTCCTCAGTGCCATACCCACTAGCAGAGTGGGCCCATATTATATCAGGCCATAGGGGAGTGACAGCACTTACTGACTGGGCATACAGGTGTATGCCCTTTACTCCAGCTCTAGCCAAAGTGGTGGTAGATAATTGCTTCCTTTGCTCCTGAACAAAACTCTGGAAAGATGCTTGGTGGGGACACATGCCCCAAGCGACAGACTCTACTTCAGATGGCATATGGAGTTTATCAGGCTGCTGTTGCCCTCCACGAGATCTAATAGGTATGCAAACACCATCATCCATACCTTCACTGGATGTCTGCTGGCTGCTTCCCATTATGTGACCTCCTTCTTAATCAAGTATGTGCTCATCCCCTTTGCCCCACCAAGAGTAGATTCAGATCAAGGTACCCATTTCACCTCCCAAGTTGTTCCATCATGGGCTCTAGAATACGGAATCTTGTGGAATTCTACTTAGCTTACCAGCCTCAAGCAGCTGGACTTACAGAAAGACACAATGGCCTACACATAGATATACTCCTCAAGCTCTTATACACTGTGTTGTCCCCCAAATGGACAGAAATTTGGCCCCAGGCTCTAATACTACTTAATTCCCAGCTTCATGTCTCTAAACACCACCACACGTACTACCAGTCTCCTCCAAAGACTCCCCTGTTAGTACTAAAAGGGATCCCCCAATCCTCTGACATTAGAGAGGATGCCACTCACATCCACTCACCAGGTGAATACTCCCCTTACCATTCTGATTATTCCATTGTCTCTCTGTCTTCCACACGCTGGCAACCTAGTCAAGGGCAGATTGTGCAATATGATCCACTTATAATTGAAAGCCTGAGAGGACAAATTCCTACCAAATTCCTTAGAATCATGATTATACAGATTTTATTGACCCAGAAGATGACTCAGTATCAGTCACGAATCTAGGGCCACCAGCTACGACTCATTATTTGGGTTATAAAGGCTGGTTAATTAAAACAAATTCATCACAAATTTTGCTGGAGATTGAAATTATAGCTCCAGGACCCACTAGCTGAGCTGTGTGGATCTCAGAGAGAGGAAAAGTGGCCCTCAGCCTAGTGGTTGTCAACCACATTAGGAAATGAAATCCAAAAAGGACCCTGGGATCTAGCAGCCTCTATCAGCAGATGTGGGCTGGGTCCCTACCTAACCTTAGATGAAGAGGTAAATGAGCTCATGCTCCAAAGCAACTATACCCCACCTTTGGTCAGTATCCAGATTGCTGGCCCCAAAGGAGGCCTCTGCAAGTCAGTCAAATGTAAATGATCTTAGATGTGCCTATTACTCTTACTGTGTACAGCATGGGTAATAGGATTACCAGTAGACCCCTCAGGCCTAACCACGTCTCAGGAGATACGCTGGAACAAAACCAGCCAGGGGCGCAACTGGATAGCAGAGCACCAGGTGCTGGCAGGCCCTGTTAGAAGAGTTTCTGCCAGTTTGCCAGCAGGCATGGATTCTGACCCAGAGTTCACCTCCCTCTACATTAAATGGTGCCAGTAGAAGCGATGCTTAAGTGAGTCACTCCCTTTTAGACCATGCCTCAAATTATATCCCAGGCAGAATGGCCGTCTCAATGTAACCAAATCAGACTCCTCTGGCTGGCAAGTTCATGCTCTAATGATCTTACTATAGTTTTAATGGGGTGATCTCTGGATTACAAAGCTGCCATCCACAAAATGTCCCTAGGACTAGCCTATCATTGTGCCCAGAATCTATACACATTGTGGTTAGAGTCCCCACAAAGCTTGGTCATGGACACCAAGTGTTCCTTAGCAAGGTATGCCCCTGATGACCCCGTGGAGTTCACTGAATCTGCTCAACTAGTAGTAGAGCGCATACTTGTAGTTTCGTCCTGAGTCAGGCCTCTAGCATTTATACTCAGAACTTAACACCAACCAGCCATTCCTACCCTTCATGACTCTCCACCTGGGAAGAGGCTAGTGTAAGGCTAGTGCAAGCTAGCCTCTGCCACCCCGAAGCACACTAGCTCTGCAGAGAACATAGCCCCAGACCAAGGGCTCACTGCTGGACATGACTGTACCTCAGGTGACAACACAACAACCCAACAGAACAAAGAGGGAGACAACGTGCCCCAACCTCATTGGACGTTGGGACTTTTGTCTCCCAGATCCCCTCCACACCAGGGGGTGATGACTGTGGTGACTGTTAACCTCAAGGCTGTTGAAACCAAGCAGGACCCTATGGGACCTTCCCGGTCACAGAGCTCTCTGTGTCCCCTGCTTCTTTTTTGTAGGAAAAGCTTTGGTTTCCTCGTCCTCTTGAGTTTTAAAGACCAGGCTCAATAAGTTAATAATTAGAGAATCGGGGTAATGCAGAAACAAGGAAAAAGCAGTCAAGCAAGAAAAGTAATAGTAACTTAAACAATAAGTCAGCCATAAAACAGAGTCAGAGGACTGTGGTTCCTCCCTGAGGGATCCAGATAGCAATCTGATACACACTCTTGAATTGTTTTTATAGACACCAGCACCCCACCAGCACATAGACCCCCGACTATAGGAGAGACCCCCAACTGTGGGGAGCCAGAAGACGGATGATTTAGGTTCCTGAAACATCATCCTGTTGCCTCACCACCCACCAGTCAGAAAACTGTGTACGAGCTGATCATGTTACCCATGACCCTCTCCCTCACTTTGTCTTTAAAAACTCATCCTTGAAAGCCATCAGGGAATTTAGGTCTTTTGAGCATGAGCCACCTGTTATCCTTGATTGGTGCCCTACAAATAAACACTGTACTTTCCTTCACCACAATCCCGTGTCAGTAGATTGGCTTTGCTGCATGTGTTGGGCGAGCCAACCCAAGTGCAGTTCGGTGACAGTGACTGTTAACCTCAAGGCCAAGATGCAAAAACGCCTCCAGTTGATCAACCCAGAAGACTCTACAGAGTACTATTTTCCTGAAATAGCTAACTGCTTGCCTCATGACCCTTGCCTCTATAAAAACCCTTGAAAATCTATAAGTCCCCTGCTGACTGCCTGGCAGCATTAGACATCATTTCACCTTTATGGCAAGCCAAACAATGTATTCTAAACTATATGAGCCACAATGAGGCACCTCTAGCCTGACTGACCTGCCTAGACCCCATGGTCAGGGAATTCTCAGTGCTGTGTTCCCTGCTCAATGTACTAGATTACAGCTTTTGCTTTCTACCTGATGTATCCACAACAGGCCTACTCCCCTCATTATTCCCAGCACCACCACCACTGCCAGCACATCCTCCATACCCAAAAAGCTACCTCCACACCTCTCTACATCTCATCCACAACTCCTTCCTGCTGCATGCCACGACCCTGCCCCACACCACAACCCTAGATCCTACATGACAAATATATTCATACAAACCTGCAAGGTGGCAGCTCAGGACTTGCAAGTAAAAAGGTGTTGGGTCTGTGAGCACTCAGGGCAAGATGTACAGCCCCATGTCCCTACATATCCTATAGCTCTTCCTGGTTATCAGACCCTTGTACTAATTCCCTCCAAAACACCTCGAGCCTCATTTAGGCTGGACCAAACCCCTAATCTAGACCCTACACATGGCACCCTGTGTGTAGGCATCAAAGTAACTGCAGTACTTTCTGAGGGCTACCGACTATACTCAAACACAAAGGCTGGACCTCACCCTGTATACTCATCGCCTCTTAATGATGAATAACACCTCATTCATAGTCTGTTGTGGATCTGACTCAAGGGGCTGGAGCAGGTCTACTTGACTCTGCCCAGTCTGCAAGCTATCCATGGAGATGATCCCTATTATTGTAACATTGTTACAGGCCAACCTCCAGATGTCAAGAGATACAGGTCATGCTTAATATCACTAAAGTATTTCAACAAATTCCCACATTCCGAGGTCCCTGATTTGTTCTCATGGCTCTTGACATCCACCTGAGGGCAATGGCTAAGACCTGGATTCCAAACAGTAGCAAGTCTATTTATCATAGGCTTCATCATTATTGCCTTGGTTAAATGTGCCTTAAGGTGGCTTCAGAAAACAATACTGGGACTTCCCTGGTGGTCCAGTTGTTGGGACGCTGTGCTTCCAACACAGGGGGTGCAGGCTTGCTCCCTGGTATGGGAACTAGGATCCCACATGCCATGCGGCATGGTCAAAAAAAAAATTTTTTAAAAGAAAGAAAACAATACCTATGTCCTTTAACATATCCACTACACAAGTGATTGTTATTCCTGATGACAAGGAATCACAGGATAGACTGTCAAGAGTTTAGCTAAGGGCTTCCCTGGTGGCACAGTGGTTGAGAGTCTGTCTGCCGATGAAGGGGACACAGGTTCATGCCCCGGTCCGGGAAGATCCCACACGCCACAGAGAGGCTGGGCCTGTGAGTCATGGCTGCTGAGCCTGCGCGTCCGGAGCCTGTGCTCCGCAGCGGAAGAGGCCACAACAGTGAGAGGACCGTGTACCACAAAAAAAAAAAAAAGAGTTTAGCTAAGCTACTCTACTGCATCGCTGCCTCTGAATCCATATTGTTTGGCTAAGTATCCTGCAGGGATCTCAAATTGACACAAGCCCTCATGCAAGTGCATGCTCTAGATAGCAGTCCACAGAATCACAAGCTAATGTAAGTTCCTAATATGACTTCCCCAAGAGCCCCTGTGATCAACAGTGCCCCACCTCCCAACATCTTCCCCTTATATACCTCTTAGATAAGACCCCTGTGGGGCTTACTGAAACCCCACACTTTTGAGTTGACCAATCCAGCCTTAGCCTGGGAACCACAAAGTACTCCACCCATGGATCCTAACAAAGGCATGTGCCTCAGGTCCTGCCTCTCTCTGTCTGCACTCTGCTTTGACTACCATCTGTGGTCCCTGAAGGCATGCCATGTACTTCCTCTAGAATATATATATAAATATACACACATGTATATACATATATGCACACACATACATATAAGGAAAGAAAAAGATCTAAAATCAATAATCTATGGAGGAGCTGCAAGATGGCGGAAGAGTGAGACACGGAGATCACCTTCCTCCCCACAAAAACATCAGAAATACATCTACATGTGGAACAACTCCTACAGAACACCTACTGAATGCTGGCAGACGGCCTCAGACCTCCCAAAAGACAAGAAACTCCCCACATACCTGGGTACGGCAAAAGAAAAAAGAATAAACAGAGACAAAAGAATAGGGACGGGACCTGCACCAGTGGGAGGGAGCTGTGAAGGAGGAAAGGTTTCCACACGCTAGAAGCCCCTTCGCGGGGAAAGACTGCGGGTGGCGAAGGGGGGAAGCTTTGGAGCCACGGAGGAGAGCGCAGCAACAGGGGTGTGGAGGGCAAAGCGTTGAGATCCCCGCACAGAGGACCGGTGCCAACCAGCACTCACCAGCCCGAGAGGCTTGTCTGCTCACCCGCCGGGGCAGGCGGGGGCTGGGAGCTGAGGCTCCGGCTTCGGAGGTCGGATCCCAGGGAGAGGATTGGGGTTGCCGGCGTGAACACAGCCTGAAGGGGGCTAGTGCACCACAGCTAGCCGGGAGGGAGTCCGGGAAAAAGCCTGGAGCTGCCGAAGAGGCAAGAGACTTTTTCTTGCCTCTGTTTCCTGGTGCGCGAGGAGAGGGGATTAAGAGAGCTGCTTAAAGGAGCTCCAGAGACGGGCGCGAGCCACGGTTAACAGCACAGACACCAGAGAGGGGCATGAGACGCTAAGGCTGTGGCTGCCGCCACCAAGAAGCCTGTGTGCAAGCACAGGTCACTATCCACGCACCCCCTCCCGGGAGCCTATGCAGCCCCTCACTGCCAGGGTCCTGTGATCCAGGGACAACTTCCCCGGGAGAACGCACAGCGCGCCTCAGGCTGGTGCAACGTCACACCAGCCTCTGCCACCGTAGGCTCACCCCGCATCCATACCCCTCCCTCCCCACGGCCTGAGTGAGCCAGAGCCCCCGAAGCAGCTTCTCCTTTAACCCCGTCCTGTCTGAGCGAAGAATAGACGCCCTCAGGCGACCTACATGCAGAGGCGGGGCCAAATCCAAAGCTGAACCCCAGGAGCTGTGCAAAAAAAGAAGAGAAAGGGAAATTTCTCCCAGCAGCCTCAGGAGCAGCGGATTAATTCTCCACAATCAACTTGATGTACCTGCACCTGTGGAATACCTGAAGAGACAACAAGTCATCCCAAACTGAGGAGGTGGGCTTTGGGAGCAACGATATATACATATTTTCCCCCTTTTTCTCTTTTTGTGAGTGTGCACGTGCATGCTTCTGTGTGTGACTTTGTCTCTATAGCTTTGCTTTTACCATCTGTCCTAGGGTTCTGTCTGTCCGTTTTTTTACTTAAAAATTTTTTTTCTTAATATAATTACTTTTTTATTTTAATAACTTTATTTTATTTTATCTTCTTTCTTTCATCCTTTTTTTTTTCTGCCTTTTATTCTGAGCCGTGTGGATGACAGGCTGTTGGTGTTGCAGCCAGGAGTCAGTGCTGTGCCTCTGAGGTGGGAGAGCCAACTTCAGGACACTGGTCCACAAGAGACCTCCCAGCTCCACATAATATCAAATGGTGAAAATCTTCCAGAGATCTCCATCTCAACACCAAGACCCAGTTCCACTCAACGACCAGCAAGCTACAGTGCTGGACAGCCTATGCCAAACAACTAGCAAGACAGGAACACAACCCCATCCATTAGCAGAGAAGCTGACTAAAATCATAATAAGGCCACAGACACCCCAAAACACACCACCAGACGTGGACCTGCCCACCAGAAAGACAAGATCCAGCCTCATCCACCAGAACACAGGCACGAGTCCCCTCCACCAGGAAGCCTACACAACACACTGAACCAACCTTAGCCACTGGGAACAGACACCAAAAACAACAGGAACTACAAACTGCAGCCTGCGAAAACGAGTCCCGAAACACAGTAAGTTAAGCAAAATGAGAAGACAGAGAAACACACAGCAGATGAAGGAGCAAGGAAAAAAACCACCAGACCTAACAAGTGAAGAGGAAATAGGCAGTCTACCAGAAAAAGAATTCAGAATAATGATAGTAAAGATGATCCAAAATCGTGGAAACAGAATTGAGAAAATATAAGAAACATTTAACAAGGAACTAGAAGAGCTAAAGAGCAAACAAACAGTGATGAACAACACAGTAAATGAATTTAAAAATACTCTAGAAGGGATCAATAGCAGAATAACTGAGGCAGAAGAACGGATAAGTGACCTGGAAGATAAAATACTGGAAATAACTACTGCAGAGCAGAATAAAGAAAAAAGAATGAAAAGAATTGAGGACAGTCTCAGAGACCTCTGGGACAACATTAAATGCACCAACATTCAAATTACAGGGGTCCCAGAAGAAGAAGAGAAAAAGAAAGGGACTGAGAGAATATTTGAAGAGATTATAGTTGAAAACTTCCTTAATATGGGAAAGGAAATAGTTAATCAAGTCCAGGAAGCAAAGAGAGTCCCATAGAGGATAAATCCGAGGAGAAACACACCAAGACACATATTAATTAAACTATCAAAAATTAAATACAAAGAAAAACAATTAAAAGCAGCAAGGGAAAAACAACAAATAACACACAAGGGAATCCCCATAAGGATAACAGCTGATCTTTTTTTTTAACATCTTTATTCGAGTATAATTGCTTTACAATGGTTAGTTTCTGCTTTATAACAAAGTGAATCCGTTATACATATACATATGTTCCCATACCTCTTCCCTCTTGTGTCTCCCTACCTCCCACCCTCCCAATCCCACCCTTCTAGATGGTCACAAACCACTAAGCTGATCTCCCTGTGCTATGTGGCTGCTTCCCACTAGCTATCTATTTTACGTTTGGTAGTGTATATATGTCCATGTCACTCTCTCACTTCATCACAGATTACCCTTCCCCCTCCCCATATCCTCAAGTCCATTCTCTAGTAGGTCTGTGTCTTTTTTCCCGTCTTACCCCTAGGTTCTTCATGATCTTTTTTTTTTCTTTCTTAGATTCCATATATATGTGTAAGCAAATGGTATTTGTTTTTCTCTTTCTGACTTACTTCGCTCTGTATGACAGACTCTAGGTCCATCCACCTCACAACAAATAACTCAATTTCATTTCTTTTTATGGCTGAGTAATATTCCATTGTATATATGTGCCACATCTTCTTTATCCATTCGTCTGTTAATGGAAACTTAGGTTGTTTCCACGTCCTGGCTATTGTAAACAGAGCTGAAATGAACATTTTGGTACATGACTCTTTTTGAATTATGGTTTTCTCAGGGTATATGCCCAGTAGTGGGATTGCTGGGTCATATGGTAATTCTATTTTTAGTTTTTTAAGGAACCTCCATACTGTTCTCCATAGTGGCTGTATCAATTTACATTCCCACAAACAGTGCAAAAGTGTTCCCTTTTCTCCACACCCTCTCCAGCATTTATTGTTTCTAGATTTTTTGATGATGGCCATACTGACCGGTGTTAGATGATATCTCATTGTAGTTTTGACTTGCATTTCTCTAATGATTAATGACATTGAGCATTCTTTCTTTGGGGAAATGTCTATTTAGGTCTTCTGCCCATTTTTGGATTGGGTTGTTTGTTTTTTTGTTATTAAGCTGCATGAGCTGCTTGTAAATTTGGGAGATTAATCCTTTGTCAGTTGCTTCATTTGCAAATATTTTCTCCCATTCTGAGGGTTGTCTTTTGGTCTTGTTTATGGTTTCCTTTGCTGTGCAAAAGCTTTTAAGTTTCATTAGGTCCCATTTGTTTATTTTTGGTTTTATTTACATTTCTCTAGGAGGTGGGTCAAAAAGGATCTTGCTGTGATTTATGTCACAGAGTGTTCTGCCTATGTTTTCCTCTAAGAGTTTGATAGTGTCTGGCCTTACATTTAGGTCTTTAATCCACTTTGAGTTTATTTTTGTGTATGGTGTTAGGGACTGTTCTAATTTCATACTTTTACATTTACCTGTCCAGTTTTCCCAGCACCACTTATTGAAGAGGCTGTCTTTTCTCCACTCTATATTCTTGCCTCCTTTATCAAAGATAAGGTGTCCATATGTGCGTGGGTTTATCTCTGGGCTTTCTATCCAGTTCCATTGATCTATATTTCTGTTTTTGCGCCAGTACCATACTGTCTTGATTACTGTAGCTTTGTAGTGTAGTCTGAAGTCAAGGAGCAATCTGATTCCTCCAGCTCCACGTTTCATTCTCAAGATTGCTTTGGCTATTTGGGGTCTGTTGTGTTTCCATACAGATTGTGAAATTTTTTGTTCTAGTTCTGTGAAAAATGCCAGTGGTAGTTTGATAGGGATTGCATTGAATCTGTAGATTGCTTTGGGTAGTAGATTAATTTTCACCATGTTGATTCTTCCAATCCAAGAACATAGTATATCTCTCCATCTATTTGTATCATCTTTAATTTCTTTCATCAGTGTCTTATAATTTTCTGCATATAGGTCTTTTGTCTCCTTAGGTAGGTTTATTCCTAGATATTTTATTCTTTTTGTTGCAATGGTAAATGGGAGTGTTTTCTTAATTTCACTTTCAGATTTTTCATCATTAGAGTATAGGAATGCCAGAGATTTCTGTGCATTAATTTTGTATCCTGCTGCTTTACCAAATTCATTGACTAGCTCTAGTAGTTTTCTGGTAGCATCTTTAGGATTCTCTTTGTATAGTATCATGTCATCTGCAAACAGTGACAGCTTTATTTCTCCTTTTCTGAATTGGATTCCATTTATTTCTTTTCTTCTCTGATTGGTTTATCCTAGGTAGCAAGGCTGGTTCACCATGCAAAAATCAATTAATGTAATCCATCATATCAACAGGCTAAAGAAGAAGAACCACATGATCATATCAAGTAATGCAGAAAAAAGTTTTGGCCGAATCCAACACCCACTCATGTTAAAATAAAAAAAAACCCTCTCAGTAAACCAGGAATAAAGGTGGGAATTCCTCAATTTGATAATGAATATCTACAAAAAACCTACAACTAACATCATACTTAATGATGAAAAACTAGAAGCTTTCCCACTAAAATCAGGTACAAGGCAAGGATGGCCCCTCTCAGCACTCTTTTTCACATCATACTGAAAGTCCTAGCTGAAACAACAAGACAAGAATAGGAAATGAAAGGTATATTGATTGGGAAGAACAAAATAAAGTTGGCCTTTTTTCACAGATAACTTGGTTGTCTATGTAGAAAATCTGAAGGAACCTATAAAAAACTCCTGGAGCTAATAAGCAATTAAAGGAAGGTTACAGGATACAAGGTTAACATACAAAAGTCAACTGATTTCCTATATACCAGCAATGAAGTAGAATTTGAAATTAAAAACACAATACCATTTACATTAGCACCCCAAAAATGAAATACATAGGTACAAATCTAACAAAATATGTACCAGATCTATATGAGGAAAAGCACAAAGCTGATGAGAAAAATCAAAGAACTAAATAGAGAGATAGTCCATGTTCATGAATAGGAATACTCAATATTGTCAAAATGTCAGTTCTTCCATTCTTGATCTATAGATTCAATGTAATTTAAAAAAAAATCCCAGCAAATTATTTTGTGGAAATCAACAAACTGATTCTAAAATTTATATGAAGAGGCTAAAGACCCAAATTGGCCAACTCAGTATTTAAGGACAAGATCAAAGTCAGACGACTGACCCTGCCCAACTTTAAGACTTACTATAGTAATCAAGATGGTATGGAATTGGTGAAAGAATAGATCAATGGATCAATAGAAAAGAACATAGAGCCCCAAAATAGACTCATATAAATATAGTCAACTGATCTTTGACTAGGAAGCAAAGGCTATACAATGGAGTTAAGAGAATCTCTTCAACAAATTGTGCTAGAACAACTGGACATCTACATGCCAAAAAAAAAAAAAAAAATAGAATCTAGAAACAGACCTTACACCTTTACAAAAATTAACTCAAAATGGACCAAAGGAAAAAAAAAAAAAAAAAAAAAAAAATGGACCAAAGATCTAAACATAAAATATAAAACTCCTAGAAGTTGTAAAAGAAAAAAAAAAAAAACTCCTAGAAGATAACAAAGGAGAAAATCTAGGTGACCTTGGGTTTGGTGATAAGCTTTTAGATACAATAGCAAAGGCATAATCCATGAAAGAAAGAATAGATAAGCTAGACTTCATTAAAATTAAAAATTTTGCTCTATGAAAGCTCTGATCAAGAGAATGAAAGACAAGTCACAGACTGGGAGAAAATATTTGCTAAAAACTTATCTGATAACGGACTGTTATCTAAAATATACAGAGAGCATTGGAGACAAGATGGTGGAACAGAAGGACTTGAGCTCCCCTCCTCTCATGAAAACACAAAAATCACAACTAACTGCTGAACAACCATTAACAAAAAAAGACTGGGACCTACCAGAAGAGATATTCTACGTCCAAAGACAAAGAAGAAGCTACAACAAGACGGTAGGAAGGGTGCTTTCGCGATAAAATATACAAAGAACTCTTAAAACTCAACAAGAAGAAAACAAACAACTCAAAAAATGAGCCAAATATCTTAACAGGCACCGCATCAAAAATATACAGATGGCAAACATATAAAAAGATGCTCGTGATGTTATGATTTCTAATAAATATGTATTTGGTCTTCATCCCCATTTCTGGCACAGAACTCCTAAAACCCTTAGAATTTCCTAAGTGATGAGAGCAACAAAGTTGTCTTTTGTTCTGTTAATGAGGTGACTTTTGGACCACACCTCTGGTTGCCAGGAGAACCAACCATGTGATTAGAGGGTTGGAACTTTCAGCCCCAGTTCCCTGACCTCTGGGGAGGGGAGAAGGTTTGGAGGGTGAAATCAATCACTGATGGCCAGTGACTTAACCAATCATGTCTATGTAATGAAGCCTACATAAAAACCCCAAAGGAGAGGGTTCAGAATTGGGGAACCAGAACACTTCCACCATGCCAGGCCCCAAACTCCATGAGGACAGAAGCTCCTTTGTTCAGGACCTCATCCTATATGTCTCTTCATCTGGCTATTTATTTGTATCCTTTAATATACTCTGTAATAAATTGGTAAGCTAGTGAGCAAACTGGTTTCCTGAGTTCTGTGAGCTGCTCTAGCCAATCAATTGAACTCAAGGAGGGGGTCATGGGAACCTCTGATTTACAGCCAGTCTGTCAAGTAACAACTTGGATTTGCAATTGGCATCCTGAGTTTGAGGGGGAAATCATTGGAACTTCCAGTTTGTAGCCAGTTGGTCAGAAGCACAGGTAACCATCTGGGCTTGTGACTGGCAACTGAAGTAGAGGGCAGTCTTATAGAACTGAGCCCTTTCCCTGCGGAATCCGATGCTACCTCTGGGTAGATAGTGTCAGAATTGAACGGAATTGTAGGACACCCAGCTCGTGTCCCGAGCATTGCTTGGATACCACTCTACATATTGGAATTGGGTTCAGAATCCTTAATGCTCTATATCACATGACATTAGGGAAATTAAAATTAAACAATGATATGTCACTACGCACCTAATAGAATGGCTCAAGTCCAGAATACGGATAACACGAAATACTGAAAAGGATGCTGCGCAACAGGAACTCTCATTCATTGCTGGTGGGGATGCAAAATGGTATAGACACTTTGGAAGACAATTTGGCTGTTCTTACAAAACTACACATACTCTTACCATATGATCCAGCAATAACGCTTCTTGATATTTACCGAAATGATATTTACCCAAAGGTTATGCTGATATTTACCCAAAGGTTATGTTCACACAAAAACCTGCCTAAGAATGTATACAATAACTTTATTCATAATCACCAAAACCTGGAAGCAACCAAGGATGTCCTTCAGAAGGTGACTGGATAAATATACTGTGGTACATCCACACAATGGAATAGATGCAGTGCTAAAAGTAAATGAGCTATCAAGCCATGAAAAGATATGGAGGGAAATTAAATGCATATTAGTTAGTGAAAGAAGCCAATCTGAAAAGGCTACATACTATATGATTCCAATGATATGACATTCTGGAAAAGGCAAAACTATGGAGATAGTAAAAATATCAGTGGTTTCCAGGGGTTTGGGGTGGAGGAAAGGATGAACAGGTGGAGCACAGAGGATTTTTAGCCTAGTGAAATCACTCTGTATAATACTCGCATGGTGGATAAATGTCATCATATGTTTGTCCAAACCTATAGATCTACACCACCAAAGAATGGACCCCAATGTAAACTATGGACTTTGGGTGATAATGTGTCAATGTAGGTTCATCGATTGTAACAAATGTACCCTCTGGTGGAGGATGTTGAGAATGGGGAAGGCTACGCATGTGTTGGGGCAGGGGGTATATGGGAAGTTTCTGTACTTTTTGCCCAATTTTGCTGTGAACCTAAAACTGCTCTAAAAAATAAAGTCTATCAAAACAAAATAAAACAAATCATAGTACCTTTAGGAAAAGAACAACACCCTAAATAGTTCAATACAAATTTTAAAGAAACAGCTAAATAAACACTGGAATGATTTTCTCTACTCTCTTTGCCTGTCAAAACTACATATCCTTCAAAGTACAACTTGAACACCACTTTCTCAGTGATGTCGTCCCCAACTTCTGGACATACTTAGTCACTCCACTTCCTGCGATCCCATCCTGCTATCACAGTACTAATACCATGTTATAGAGTAGGAGTTCTCAAATTTTAGTGAGCATCAGAATCACCTGGGAGAACTTGTTAAAACAGGTTTCTTGTCCTGGCCAAGATCTGAATTTGGAGATTCTGAGTCTGAAGCCTATGAATTTCTATTTCTAACATCCTCCCAGATGATGCTAATGCTGTTGGTTCATGGACCACACTTACAGTAGCAGTTATGCTTTATTCTACACATGGCTGGCTCCCGTAAGACTGAGAGCTCAACAAGGAACCTCATCCAGCACACAGTAGGCACTGAATAAATGTCTTACTCTTTTTTGCTTCCTTTTATCAGCCTCTTCCTGTAAGTTTTGAAGGGCGCTTTGCATGAGCTTCATGTTCAAGTCCTGATCTTCTCTGTATTCCTGCTGAATATGCTCCATCTTCTCTTGGAGGGCTTTTTGCAAAGCAGCCCTTATTTCCTGTTTTGTCTTCTGTTTCTTTAGCCTATCCTGTTCATTCTCAAGTTTCACCTGTGTTTTGTCATTTTCCTATGGCAGAACAATAGTGAAGATACTGTATCAGTACAGTTGGACAAAACAAATAAGTTAATGCATTTCATTTAAGAGGTGAGAATAAATGGTTTCTTGGAAACACACACTCCTGGGTGAAAAGGTACTATAAGAAATAAAACTTGCCTTTTCATTGCTGAATCAGCAATACGGCTCTGTGAAATTGCTGTCTGTGTGTGATTATAAAGTAATAAATACTTGTGGAGTTCAAAATGCAGAAAAGTATAAGGATAAATCACTTTTATTCTGAATACCCATTCACCCACTACCATTCTCAACGTTTTGGTGTATTGACCTTCCAGACTTTAGTCTTCTATGCACATCTGCACATCTAGATTTGGATACATTATTAACCAGCAATAAGAGTCCAGAAATGCAGATGTCCACATCAGCTAAATATACAAAAGTAAATTAAGCATGTTGTTCTTTAAAAGCTCTCCCCCATTCCTCTCATTTTCTTATCTATCTGACCCTCCTGGCTAGCTTAACTGCCTGACCAATCAGTTTTAACTGGGGTACCACTGCTGTTGGGTGCTGTGAGCTTGGTATAAACTGAGGCATTAATCCTCCTGTCAAAGGCATTTGCACTCTCCTGGAGGGATAAGTCCTTGCCCAGCGGGGACAGGAGATGACACATTGATAGTAAGGAGGGATATAATCCCCAATTGACTTGATCTAACTGAGACTCACAACAGCCATGACTGCCATGATTTCTGGCTTGTGAGAGGGAAGTTATATGCTAGACTTTTCCATTAATGTCATGAGAGTAATTCCACACTGAATTGTGAGGGTCAAATGAGACAATAAAAGTAAAAATGCTCTGCAATATTTAAGGAAAAACAATGGATATCAAACATGAAAGCCAGTGGGATAGCAGGCCACACTTTTTATTTATTTATTTATTTTTCATTCATTTATTTATTTGGCTGCACCGGGTCTTAGTTGCCGCGTGCAGGACATTCGTTGCGGCATGCGGGATCTTCAGTTGCGGCATGTAAACTTTTACTTGTGGCATGTGGGATCTAGTTCCCCGACCTGGGATCAAACCCGGGGCCCCTGCAGTGGGAGTGTGGAGTCTTAGCCACTGGACCACCAGGGAAGTTCCAGGCCACACTTTTTAAAAAGTAAGGTTGACTCTACCAGGAGGCAGCAATCAGCCAAATCAGACTATGAAGCAGGTAAAGATGGTATGGGGGGAGAACTGCTCAAAATTAAGAGACCTAAAAGCAGTTTAATATGTCTTGGTTTCCCCAGGATAGTTCTGATTTTACACCGTTGCGCTTATGTACTGAATTAAATGCACCCCTTTCAATCTCAAATGTGACCAGATTTGAATAATAAACAGTGACTCATTCTAAAAGAGACTTATAAGAGGACAACAATGTTTGGATCCTGATTTAAATGTCAAATAACTTAGACAGTGATGGAAATTTGATGCTGATTTCAGATGATAGCAATGAATTATTATTAATTTTTTTAGGTTTGATATTGGCATTGTATAAGAAAATATCCTTAATCATGTTGTTGAGACGCATACTAGAGATGTATTTAAGGGAGAAATGACATGTCTGGGATACACACACTCACACATTTTTGGCTGCATCGGGTCTTAGTTGTGGCCCACAGGATCTTTGCTGAGGCACGCGGGATCTTTCATTGCAGCGTGCGGGCTCTTTGTTGTGGTATGCAGGCTTCTCTCTAGTTGTGGCATGTGGGTTTTCTCTTCTCTAGTTGTGGTGCTTGGGTTCCAGAGCACGTGGGCTCTGTAGTTTGGGGCACGCGGGCTCTAGCTGAGGCACGCAAGCTCAGTAGTTGTGGCACACGGGCTTAGTTGCCCTGCAGCATGTAGGATCTTAGTTCCCTGACCAGGGATTGAACCTGCGTCCCCTGCATTGTAAGGTGGATTCTTTACCACTGGACCACCAGGGAAGTCCCTGGGACATATTTTAAAACAAAAACAGAAGGGGGTAGAATATAGGAAATCAACATGTCAAAATGCAACAGCTGCTGAAACTGGGAGATCAGTACATGAGTATGATCATTGTACTCTCCACTTCTGTGCATTTGAAAATGTTCATATTATTATTTAATATGACATTACTGTTATAATTATAACAAATGTTATAACATTAAAAAGGGTGGAAAAACATTCTTGAAATTACAAAATAATAGAGATAAAGAACCCATCAGTGGCTGCCAGGGGTTAGGGTTGAGGGTGGTGATGAAATAAAATTTATATTTTAAGGTAGGATGAAAATGTAAACATAAAATTCTTTCTCTCTCTGTTTGGGCCTCCTCCCTCCCCCTTTACAGTGCAATGTGCATCTTCATTATACATTAACCAGACCTCCTCAAAGATGGGAATGCCTACTTCACGGCAAAGATCAATTCTTTTTTCTTTCTTCTGATGCCAGCAATAGAACTTTATAGAAGATTAATATTCTTTCCCAACTCTGTAAGGGGTCATGGTGACTTACTGCTTGCTTCGTATGTGCTTACCCGGACTATGTATCTTTGGTGAACTTATGTAAAATGTCAGTGTGTCATTTTGATGTATGATCCTCTGTCTTGAAAATGTATATGACTGTGCCTTCAACTACTAACAGGTGGAACAATTCTCAGAGCTTCTGAGAGTCTGTCTCTTGTATTATATAATCCTTAGTTTGGCTTGAAAAAAATTCTCTTTTCCTTCTTAACTTGATTGTTAATTGAATTTTCTTTGACAGAGGTTATAACAGTAAAGGAGTAGCTGGAAGGAGTTTTTTTGAATGATGGAACAATTCTATATCCTGATTCAGTAGTGGTTACATAAATGTAGTGGTTACATATGGTAAAATTTCATAGAACTATACCCCTTCCTCCAAAGAGTGCATGTAAAAGCTGGTGAAATCCAAAGGAGGGTTTTTTAGTTTAGTTAAATAAGGGAGTAACTTTAGTTGAAAGTATTATACGAGTATAAGTCTTTATAAGTCTCTATATATAATATTTTGTCATGTAAAGGTACACAGAAACTCTAATATTTTTGGCAACTCCTTGTTAAAGTTATTTCCAAAAAAAATTTTTTTTAAAGTAAGGTAGAAATAGAGATAGCTAGGTGTGCTATAAAAAATAAATATTTTGTCTTTGCCCCTGGTTCCTGGCACATAGCTCCTAACACCCTTGAAATCTCCAAAGTGATAAGATTATCTTTTGTAGCCTAATGAGATGACCAGTGGCTGGACCCCCTAGATAGCTTCAGGATGGGAGATGATAACTAGAAAGACCAAACCATGTGATCAGAGGGTTGGAACTTTAGCTCCACCCCTTGACCTCCAGGGAGGGAAGAGGGGCCAGAGATTGAGTTCAATCACCAATGGTGATTGAATTAATCAATCACGCCCATGTGATGAAACCTCCATAAACCCCCAAATGATGAGGTCCAGAGAGCTTCTAGATTGAACGCATCAAGGTGGTGGGGGCATGGAAGCTCTGTGTACCACCCCACATACCTTCCCCTATGCATCTCTTCCATTTGACCATCTCTGAGTTGTATATCTTACAATAAGCTGGTAGTGGTAAGTAAAGCACTTTCCTAAGTTCTATGAGCTGTTTTAGTGAATTACTGAAACTGAGGGGGAGTCTTGAGAACCTTGGACTTTGTAGCCAAGCTGGACAGAAGTGTGGGTAACCTAGGGACCCACTACTTGTGATGGGTATCTGAAGTGAGGGCAGTCTTGTGGGACTAAGCCCTTCAACTTATGGAGTCTGACACTAACTCCATATAGTATCAGAACTGAATCAAATTGTAGGACACCTAATCAGTGTCTGCAGAGCATCAGAGTATTGTCTGATGTGAGAAAAAAAACCACACATTTGGTGTCAGAAGTGTTGTGAGTAAAACTGGCTCACTAAGTATCTTACACCAGAGGAGGGGGTATATATAAGGCCATTTGGGGGCCACTATTTTGATTTTCTTAGAGATCTTATACTAAACTGTTCAAAATAAAACAATCTTAAACCCAGAGAAGATTTCTGGGCTCTACATGTACCTTACCTTTGATGTTTCTTACGGTTTCAAATTTCAATACTTGGGATTCCCCAAGAAAATATTACCATCTTCCTAAATTTAGTGGTATTAAAGTATCAGATGTTGAAAGCTTTATATACGTATAAAATTGCTACCTTTTTGAGTGCTTGCACACATTTCCATTGACAACTCTAATTTGTATATACTAGGGGCAGTGATCTTGTAGGAACAAAATTATTGATGCTGGTGGTCTGGGGGGGTCACTGTAGCTGTTGTATAAGCACTTTATATAGGATTTGGAAACTATCAATTATCCGTATCAAAGAATGGGGGGATGTTGCCAAATTGCCACTAGGCTTCATTGGCACTGCCGATGATTATCCCATTTCATCCTCACAACAAAGACAAGTGCCCTTTGCCTCATTTTGTAGATGAGGAAACTGAATCACAGTAGTGAAGTAACTTGCCCTATACAATGAGATGGCACTGTCATCTGGGCCTTGAAATCCAAGGCTCTGACCATGGTCTGTTGCTCTGTGAATGAGCCTTGGCCATCAGGCAAACTATAGTAGCAGGCCGGCAAACTGTATTCTAGCCACTGATTTCATTGTCCTATCACAAGCATTTCAAAAGACCCACCACAAGGCGCGCCTCCTCCTCCTTCAGCCGCCGTGCTGCCTGCCTTTGCGCCTGGATGCTGGTGATCTGGGCATTCAGCCCCAGCCGTGTGTTCTCCACCAGCTCTCTTTGTCTCCTCGCCTCTTCGGCTTCTCGCTTCTCTTTGGCCAGTCGGTCTTCCTCCCAGAGCTTTGAGAACATCTGCTCTTCCACCAGCTCCTGCCTTTTCAGCTCCTCATTAAATGCTATCTGTGCTTTCCGATCCTTGCTCACTGCCTTCTGATGGATACAGGACAACTCAACACGGAGCTCCTCACAGCGTTCCCTGAAAGGACAATTTTAAAAAGAAACCCAGCCTTTCATAAGACATTGCTCTCTGTAGGCACAAATCTGCACAGTCAGACACTGAAGTAAGAAAGTTAAAGACCTGGATGTAGGCCATCTGAACACCGGAAACACATGAGGGAGCAGCAAGGAGGCAGGCACCATGATCCCACAGACAAAGCACAAGCACTGGAGTCAAGCAGAGCAGGCTTTGAAATCTGGTTTTGATATTTCCTATGTGACCTTAGATCAAAAACTCGATCTATCTGAGCCTGTTTCTATATCTGTGAAAGAACTGACTTTCAAGGTTCTGGTAAGAATCAGAGATAGATGGACATAAATACCTAGTAGGTAACAGGAACTCAGTAAATGGCAACTACTGTTATTACTATAGAGGAAATAGAAGAGGGATGAGTCCCTGCAACATTACAAGTAGATTAAGGCTTTGGTAGAAAGAGACCCTGCATGTACATCCAAGAAAAGACCCAAGGATAGAGTTAGCATATCATGGTGATGTTTCCCCATTGCATCTAGATTCCTGGCAGGGCACACATCCACTGAAGGGGTTTCTGCTAGAGTTGAGAAAACAGTCCTCTTGTTGCCTTTTTACAACCAGGCTTGTGTCACCATTCAAGAAGAAATGCTATTTCAGTAAGTGTTTGGACCTCATCCTTTCTTTCAGCCTCAGTAATTTAAATTTCTTCAAATGTTCTTGACTGAGCCCATTTTTAATTTAAGAGCTGTGAAATTATTTAGGAATATTTTCAAAACCCTACTCTCCTCTTCCTCCCTACCCCCTCCCAGACCAGACTTGTTAAATCAGAATGTTTAACACATCTGTATTTTTTAAAAGCTCCTCAGATGGTTCTGACATATAGCCAAGTTTGAGAACTGTGATGGAAGGCAATGTTTTTTATAAACATCAAGTCTTCCTGGTTTCTAAATCAAATTCTACACCAAGAAGCTAAAGTTTGGAGAATAGGCTCAATAAAGAACTTTTAAAGAAATTCGAGTTGTTAAGACTGAAAGAAAAGATGAGGTCTAAGCTCTTATTGCAAGAGTGGTCAATTTCACACAAAATGAAACCCCCAAAATACACTTTAACATTTAAAAAAACGAATTCAGCTGTCTGAAATTCATCAGTGAAATTCTCAGAATTGGCCATGATAACTTATTAAAGTCCTTCCCAATCCTATGATTCATACTCTAACAAAGGTATTCAATTAATGGAAATTTAAAGCCTAAGGATAATAAGTATGGCTTATATTTTTAAATTTTTATTTAAAATCAACTCTTTCTTCCTAAGTATAAAACTAATACATGTTCATTGCAGAAAAACTAGAAAATATAGAAAAGTATGAAGACACTAAAAATAACATGTAATCCTACTGTCAGGAGATAATCACTATTAGCATGTTAATATATTTCTTTCCAGTCTTATGTATGTGCATTTTTACTAGAACTGGAGTTATTCTGCATATCTATATCTCCTTGTATCTTAATTTTTCCACCTACCATTATATTGGGAATGCTTCCTCATGAAATATTCTTTAAAACAATTCCTAACCTTAGAACTTTATTATAGTTTACTAAGCTGCATAACAGGCTACAGCCTATAAATATATCACAGTTTACTTAAACACTCCCCTATTTGATGAACATATAGGTTATGTCTAACTTTTATTACAATGTTGCAATGAACATTGTTTCTGTAGCTCTTTCTGTTTATTGCTAATGACTTTCTTAAGGTAATTCCTTCCTTAATATGAAATCTAAGAGTACAAAGACATTCTTAAGGCAGTTGATGATGCATGCTGCCAAGAATGCCAGAATTAACACATTATTGACCAGAGATGTATTAATATACGTCTTTTTTTACCCGAACATTATTGACCAGAGACGTATCAATATGGTTTTAGAGAGTGATACAATTAACATCACCATGCGAAGTTGTTAGAGCTTAAAATTGATCACAATTTATGATTGCCATTATCATTCACATTTTGCTCAGTTAGGTTTTTGTTCCAACCCTGTGTATATTATAAATGCAAGTTTATTATCATAAAATTTTCAAAAATAACGCCTTGCGAAATTTTGAGTGAAGAAGAATTTTTCAGTGAATTTTATGCAGACACTTTCTCTGATTGCCTGAGTGACATATATGCGAGTGTCTCAGAAGATGGTAGTTCTTCAGAATACAGTTCTGATTCAGATGATGTGAATATTAGACCAACAAAAAGGCAAAAAACCTTAGTGATTGATTCTGATACAGAAAGTGAAAATGAAACTCACGGTGCTGGAGAATGCTCCTTTGCTTCTACAGAAGAGTGGACTGAGGACAACATTTCATAACAAAAATTAGAAGACTTTAGAGGTGTGTCAGGTATAACTATTGAATGTAATAACACGCAAAGTATTAGCAAAATAACAGAATTAATTTTTGGTAATGACTTTTTCAAGTTGGTCGCTTCTCAAACAAACTTGTATCACCAACAGAATGAAAAATCATATAAAAAGTATGATAAGGCTTTAAAATGGACTGATGTAACCAATAGTGACATGAAGAAGTTTCTTGGATTAATAATTTTGATGGGACAAATAAGAAAGTCACACTGGAAAGAATAGTCGGTTGATCCCTTACTTGAAACCTATCTTTCCAAAGATTATGACCAGAAGAAGGTTCAAACAAATAATGACATTTCTTCACTTTAACGATAACTTGGAAACTCCACTTCTTGCAGACAGAATTTCAAAAGTTAAAGCTCTTTTGGATTATTTTCTACCAAAATTTCAATTGATCTATATACTCGAACAAGAGCTATCACTTGATGAGGCAATGATAAAGTGGAGAGGACGACTCAGATTCAAAACCTATAATCCCGGAAAACTTACAAAATATGGAATTTCGGTCAGGATGGTTAGCAAAAGTGAAACCGGATATATATGTAACCTTGAGATTTACATGGGTGAAGAAAAGAAACTTCAAGAAATGGTTTCAGTCCTACAACCTTATCTTAGTTCATGGCACCATATTTACCAAGACAATTATTACAACAGTGTGTCCACATCTGAAATACTGTTGAAAAATAAAACCAGAGTTTGTGGGACTATAAGAGATAATTGTGGTCTACCAAACCAATTAAAGGATAAATCTAAAAATCTACAGAGGGGAGAAATGACATTCTTATGGAAGGGAGAAGGGATTCTTCTTACATGGAAAGACAAGAGGTTAGTCCGCATGGTGACAGTTATTCATGACGCCTCCATAGCATCTACAGGAAAGGAAGACAGGAGTGGCCATCAGATAACTAAGCCCACTTGTCTAATAGAGTATAATAAATATATAAGGAGTTGATCGATCTGATCAATGCCTGGAAAACTTCAATATCCTCTGGAAAACTCAAAAATGGTATAAGAAAATGGGTTTCTATTTGAGTAATTGCGGTTTATTCAATGTGTTTAAAATTAATTGTAGCTTTAACGCACAGAATAAAATGACTTACAAGCAACTTTTGTTAGCAATAGTTAGAGAATGGGTAACTGACCATCCTGGTGAATGTAGTGGTAGTCCCACACCTGGTCCTTCTTGTGGCGTTTCTAAAAGAGTCCCCTGCAAAGATCCACCTTGTCAACTATCAAGTAAAATAAAATAATGTATTCTAGAGGAAATAATATCCACAGGACTAAAAAAAAAAAAAAAGTCACCAGAAAGTAGAGTCTGCTCTTCCAGGGGAAAGTGCAGTGAAACATGGTATATTTGTAATAGATGTTCTGTTCCCCTGCACAGAGGTGCCTGCTAGGGCCTATCACACTCTAACAAAATATTAGAATGCTTTCATAAGACATGTACAAAGTTTCAAATAAATACATTAAGTGCAAAAAAAGTTGTTGATATTTACTCAAACGTGGGTGTTTCAATATTCACTTACAAAACAAATCTTTGGCCACAGGCATTAGTTTATGCAAAAATCCCTCAGTCAATAATGTGTTAACACTGCATGAATGAGCTCATATCATAAACACTTCTTTAGATCAGTAGGTTTTCAAGCTTTTTTGATTATGTATGTCTTTCAGTAAAAAAACTTCTAAGCACCCACAACATTGTTTATAAATTACATGAGGTTATTAATATGTAACTATATCATATAAATTATTTATATGCAAAAATTAAAATAGATGAGCTAAAAAACATCAAATAGAATATCTATCTATTTTAATGATAATAATCATTAATAAGAGGAAAACTTTTTGTCAGTGCTTCACATGGCACTTTCACACATAAAATCTTATTTCATCCTCATAAGTGCCTTATAACTTAGATGGGGCAGCAAGTATCATCCCCATTTTAGAGTTAAAGAAATCGAAACCTGGCACTTCCCTGGTGGTCCAGGGGTTAAGACTCCACACTCCCAATGCAGGGGATCTGGGTTCATTCCCTGGTCAGGGAACTAGATCCCGCATGCCGCAACTAAAAGATCCCACGTGCTGCAACTAAAGATCCTGCATGCGGCAATGAAAATACCACATGCCACAACTAAGACCTGGCGCAGCCAAATAAATAAATAAAAATTTTTTTAAAAGGAGGGATTTCCCTGGTGGTGCAGTGGTTAAGAATCCGCCTGCCAATGCAGGAGACACAGGTTCGAGTCCTGGTCTGGGAACATGCTGCGGATCAACTAAGCCTATGTGCCACAATTATTGAGCCTGTACTCTAGAGCCTTGAGCCACAACTACTGAGCCCATGTGCCATAACTACTGAAGCCCGTGGACCTAGAGCCCATGCTCTGCCACAAGAGAAGCCATCGCAATGAGAAGCACATGCACTGCAATGAAGAGTAGCCCTCACTCACCACAACTAGAGAAAGCCTGCGCACAGCAACGAAGACCCAACGCAGCCAAAAATAAATAAATAAAAAATAGTAATAAAAGAAAAGAAAGAAAGAAATAGAAACTCAGGGAGCCTAAGTATCTTTCCAAGCCACAGAGCCAGGAGTAGTAATATTATTAGCAACAGTTATTAAGTGCTTACTATTTGCCAGGCACTGTTCTAAGCACTTTACATATTTGAACTCTTATGATCTTCATAACAACCAGTCTTGCAACAAACACTATTGTAAGCTAATTATTATTATTATTTTATCCCCAGTTTACAGATGAGGAAATGAAGGCACAGAGCTGTTAAATATCTTACGTAATTTCATACATTCAATATGTAGTAGAGCAGGGACTGAAGACCTGGCAGTCTGGTCCTGGAGTTCCTTGGTACTTCATTATATCATCAAGTGTTCTGACCACACATCCTAGGATATTCATTTAATAAAAACACCACAAAATACTAAAAAGCCAAAAAAATTCCTTCCTTAATCTGGGGTCCAATCACTGTGTACAAATATAGGACATTTAAAAAGAAGTCTGGGGCACAGAGGGAACATACCTCAACATAATAAAGGCCATGTATGACAAACCCACAGCTAACATCATACTTAACAGTGAAAAACTGAAAGCATTTCCACTAAACTCAGGAATAAGACAAGAATGCCCACTTTTATTCAACAGTTTGGAAGTCCTAGGCACAGCAATCAGAGAAGAAAAAGAAATAAAAGGAATTCTAATTGGAAACAAAGAAGTAAAACTGTTTGCAGATGACATGATACTATACATAGAAAAATCCTACAGACACCACCAGAAAACTATTAGAGCTCATTGGTGAATTTGGTAAAGTTGCAGGATACAAAATAAATATACAGAAATATGTTGCATTTCTATACACTAACAACAAATTATCATAAAGAGAAATTAAGGAAACAATCTCATCTACCATCATATCAAAAAGAATAAAATACCTAGGAATAAACCTACCTAAGGAGGTAAAAGACCTGTACTTGGAACACTAAAAGACTCTAATGAATGGAATTGAAGATGACACAATGAAATGGAAAGATACACTGTGTTCTTGGATTGGAAGAATTAGTATTGTTAAAAAAGGATCATACCACACCCAAGGCAATATACAAATGCAATGCAACCCCTATCAAAATACCAATGGCATCTTTCACAGAAATAGAACAAATAATTTTAAAATCTGTATGGAAACACAAAAGACCCCAAATAGGGCTTCCCTGGTGGCGCAGTGGTTGAGAGTCCGCCTGCCGATGCAGGGGACACGGGTTCGTGCCCCGGTCTGGGAGGATCCCACATGCCGCGGAGCGGCTGGGCCCGTGAGCCATGGCCGCTGAGCCTGCGCGTCCGGAGCCTGTCCTCCGCAACGGGAGAGGCCACAACAGTGAGAGGCCCGCGTAACGCATAAAAAAAAAAAAAAAAAAAAAAAAGACCCCAAATAGCTAAAGCAATCTTGAGAAAGAAGAATACAGCTGGAGAAACCATGCTCCCTGACTTCAGACTATACCACAAAGCTACAATAATCACAACTGTATGGTACTGGCACAAAAACAGACACACAGATCAATGGAACAGAATAGAGAGCCCAGAAATAAACCCATGAACTTATGGTAAATTAATCTATGATAAAGGAGGCAAGAATATACAATGGAGAAAATACAGTCCCTTCAATAAGTGTTGGGAAAACTGGACAGCTACATGTAGAATAATGAAATCAGAACATGCTCTAACAACATATATAAAAGTAAGCTCAAAATGGATTAAAGATCTAAATATAAGACCGGATACCATAAAACTCCTAGAGGAAAACATAGACAGAAGACTCTTTGACATAAACCATAGCAATATTTTTTTGGATCTGTCTCCTTAAACAAGGGAAATAAAAGCAAAAATAAACAAATGGGGCCTAATTAAACTTAAAAGCTTTTGCATAGCAAAATAAACAATCGACAAAATGAAAAGACAACCTACTGAATGGGAGAAAATATTTGCAAATGATATGACTGATAAGGGGTCAATATCCAACATATATAAACAGTTCATACAACTCAACATCAAAAGAAAAGAAAAAAAAAGCCCGATTAAAAAATGGGCAGAAGAACTGAAGACATTTCTCCAAAGAGGATATGCAAATGGCCAAAAAGCACATGAAAAGATGCTCAGCATGGTTAATCATCAGGGAAATGCAAATCAAAACCACAATGAAGGGATTCCCTGGTGGTCCAATGGCTAGCACTCCATGCTTTCACTGCTGAGGGCCCAGGCTCAATCCCTGGTTGGAGAACTAAGATCCCACGATGCACGAGGCATGGCCAAAAAAAAATGAAAGAAACAAAACCACAATGAGATACCACCTTGCACCTGTCAGAATGGCTATCGTCGGGGGAGACCTTCAAGCTGGCAGAGGATTAAGACGTGGAGATCACCTTCCTTCCCACAAATACATCAGAAATACATCTACATGTGGAACAACTCCTACAGAACACGTACTGAACACTGGCAGAAGACCTCAGACCTCCCCAAAGGCAAGAAACTCCCCACGTACCTGGGTAGGGCAAAAGAAAGAAAAAACAGACAAAAGAATAGGAAGAGGACCTGCACCTCTAGGAGGGAGCTGTGAAGGGGGAAAAGTTTCCACACACTAGGAAGCCCCTTCACTGGTGGATACAGGTGGCAGAGGCGGGAAGCTTCAGAGCCACGGAGGAGAGTGCAGCAACAGGGGTGCAGAGGGCAAAGCGGAGAGATTCCCACACAGAAGATCAGTGCCGACCAGCACTCACCACCCTGAGAGGCTTGTCTGCTCACTCGCCAGGGTGGGTGCGGGCTGGGAGCTGAGGTTTGGGTTTCGGAGGTCGGATCCCAGTGAGAGGACTGGCGTTGGCTGCGTGAACACTGCTTGAAGGGGCTAGTGCACCACAGCTAGCCGAGAGGGAGTCCGGGAAAAAGTCTGGAACTGCCTAAGAGGCAAGAGACCATTGTTTCGGGGTGCATGAGGAGAGGGGATTCAGAGCACCGCCTAAACGAGTTCCAGAGACAGGCGTGAGCTGTGGCTATCAGAGCGGACCCCAGAGATGGGCATAAAATGCTAAGGCTGCTATTGCAGCCACCAAGAAGCCTGTGTGCAAGCACAGGTCACTATCCACACCTCCCATCCTGGGAGCCTGTGCAGCCCACCACAGCCAGGGTCCCGTGATCCAGGGACAACTTCCCGGGGAGAACACACGGTGCACCTCAGGCTGTTGCAACCTCACGACAGCCTCTGCCGCTGCAGGCTTGCCCCGCATTCCATACCCCTCCCTCCCCCCCGCCTCAGTGAGCCAGAGCCCCTGAATCAGCTGCTACTTCAACCCTGTCCTGTCTGGGTGCAGAACAGCTGCCCTCAGGCAACCTACACACAGAGGCGGGGCCAAATCCAAAGCTGAACCCCAGGAGCTGTGTGAATGAAGAAGAGAAAGGGAAATTTCTCCCAGCAGCCTCAGGAGCAGCGGATTAAACCTCCCCAATCAACTTATGTACCCTGCATCTGTGGAACACCTGAATAGACAACGAACCATCCCAAATTGAGGTGGTGGACTTTGGGAGCAACTGTAGACTTGCAGTTGGCTTCCTGCATGTAATTCATTTCTGGTTTTATGTTTATCTTAGTTTAATATTTAGAGTTTATTATTATTGGTAGGTTTGTTTACTGATTTGGTTGCTTGCTTCCTTCTATATATATATATATATATATATATTTCCTTTTTCTCTTTTTGTGAGTGTGTATGCGTATGCTTCTATCTGTGATTTTGTCTGCATAGCTTTGCTTTTACCATTTGTCCTAGGGTTCTGTCTGTCCCTTTTTTCTTTTAGTACAGTTTTTAGCACTTTTTATCATTGGTGGATTTGACTTTTAGTTTGGTTGCTCTCTTCTTTCTTTCTTTCTTTTTCTGAATTACTTTATAATTTTTAATAATTTAAAATTTTTTTATTTTAATAACTTTATTTTCTTTCTTTCTTTCTTTCTTTCTCTCTTTCTTTCTTTCTTTCTTTTCTTTCTTTTTTTCCTCCCTTTTCTTCTCAGCCATGTGGTTCACAGGGTGCTCTGGCCAGGTGTCAGGCCTGTGCCTCTGAGGTGGGAGAGCCGAGTTCAGGACATTGGTCCACCAGAGACCTCCTGGCTTCATGTAATATCAAACAGCAAAAGCTCTCCCAGAGATCTCCATCTCAATGCTAAGACCCAGCTCCATTAAATGACCAGCAAGCTACAGAGCTAGACACCTTATGCCAAACAACTAGCAAGACAGGAACACAACACCACCCATTAGCAGACAGTCTGCCTAAAATCATACAAAGTTCATAGACGACCCAAAACACACCACCAGATGCAGTCCTGCCCACCAGAAAGACAAGATCCAGGCTCATCCACCAGACCACAGGCACTAGTCCCCTCCACCACGAAGCCTACACAACCGACTGAACCAACCTTAGCCACTGAGGGCAGACAACAAAAACAACAGGAACAACAAACCTGCAGCCTATGTAAAGGAGACACCAAAACACAGTAAGTCAAGCAAAATAAGAAGACAGAGAAACACACAGCAGATAAAGGAGCAAGGTAAAAATCCACCAGACCAAAAAAATGAAGAGAAAATGGGCAGTCTACCTGAAAAAGAATTCAGAGTAATGATAATAAAGATTATCCAAAATCTTGGAAATACAAGGAGAAAATACAAGAAACGTTTAAGAAGGACCTAGAAGAAATAAAGACCAAACAAACAATGATGAACAACACAATAAATGAAATTAAAAATTCTCTAGAAGGAATCAATAGCAGAATAATTGAGGCAGAAGAACGGATAAGTAACCTGGAAGATAAAAATAGTGGAAATAACTACCGCAGAGCAGAATAAAAAAAAAAAAATGAAAACAACTGAGGACAGTCTCAGAGACCTCTGGGACAACATTAAATGCCCCAACATTCAAATTATAGGGGTTCCAGAAGAAGAAGAGAAAAAGAAAGGGACTGAGAAAATATTTGAAGAGATTATAGTTGAAAACTTCCCTATATGGGAAAGGAAATAGTTAATCAAGTCCAGGAAGCGCAGAGAGTCCCATACAGGATAATTCCAAGGAGAAACATGTCAAGACACATATTAATCAAACTATCAAAAATTAAATAAAAAGAAAAAACATTAAAAAGAGCAAGGAAAAAGCAACAAATAACATACAAAGGAATCCCTATAAGGATAACACCTGATCTATCAGCAGAAACTCTACAAGCCAGAAGGCACAGGCAGGACATATTCAAAGTGATGAAAGGGAAAAACCTCCAACCAAGATTACTCTATCCAGCTAGAATATCATTCAGATTTGACGGAGAAATTAAAACCTTTACAGACAATCAAACACCAAGAGAATTCAGCACCATCAAACCAGCTTTACAACAAATGCTAAAGGAACTTCTCTAAGCAGGAAACACAAAAGAAGGAAAAGATCTACAATAACAAACCCGAAACAATTAACAAAATGGTAACAGGAACATACATATCGATAACTAACTTAAATGTAAATGGATTACATGCTCCAATCAAAAGACATAGACTGGCTGAATGGATACCAAACAACACCCATATATAGGTTGTCTACAGAGACTCACTTAAGACCTAGCGACACACACAGACTGAAAGTGAGGGGATGGATAAAGATATTCCATGCAAAAGGAAATCAAAAGAAAGCTGGAGTAGCAATTCTCATATCAGACAAAATAGACTTTAAAATAAATACTATTACAAGAGACAAAGAAGGACACTACATAATAATTAAGGGATCAATCCAAGAAGATATAACAATTGTAAATATCTGTGCACCCAACATAGGAGCACCTCAATACATAAGGCAAATACTAACAGCCATAAAAGGGGAAATCGACAGTAACACAATCATAATATGGGATTTTAACACCCCACTTTCACCAATGGACACATCAGCCAAAATGAAAATAAATAAGGAAACACAAGCTTTAAATGATACATTAAACAGATGGACTTAATTTATATTTTATAGGATATTCCAGCCAAAAACAACAGAATACACTGTCTTCTCAAGTGCTCATGGAACATTCTCCAGGATAGATCATACTGTGGGTCACAAATCAACCCTTGGTAAATTTTAAAAAACTGAAATAGTATAAAGTATCATTTCTGACCACAATGCTATGAGACTAAATATCAATTACAGAAAAAAAATCTGTAAAAACTAAAAACACATGGAGGCTAAACAATACACTACTAAATAACCAAGAGATCACTGAAGAAATCAAAGAGGAAATCAAAAAATACCTAAAAACAAATGACAATGAAAACACAATGACCCAAAACCTAGGGGAGGCAGCAAAATCAATTCTAAGAGGGAAGTTTATAGCAATACAATCCTACCTTAAGAAACAAGAAACACCTCAAATAAACAACGTAACTTTACACTTAAAGCAGTTAGAGAAAGAATAAAGAATAAAACCCCAAAGTCAGCAGAAAGAAAGAAATCATAAAGATCAGATCAGAACAGAAATAAATGAAATAGAAAAGAAGGAGACGATCTCAAAGATCAATAAAACTAAAAGCTGGTTCTTTGAGAAGATAAACAAAATTGATAAAATATTAGCCAGACTCATCAACAAAAAAAGGGACAAGACTCAAATCAACAGAATTAGAAATGAAAAAGGAGAAGTAACAACTGACACTGCAGAAATACAAAGGATCATGAGAGACTACTACAAGCAACCATATGCGGATAATATGGACAACGTGGAAGAAATGGACAAATTCTTAGAAAAGCACAACCTTCCGAAACTGAACCAGGAATAAATAGAAAATATGAACAGACCAAACACAAGCACTGAAATTGAAACTGTGATTAAAAATCTTCCAAAAAACAAAAGCCCAGGACCAGATGGCTTCACAGGCAAATTCTATCAAACATTTAGAGAAGAGCTAACACCTATCCTTCTCAAACTCTTCCAAAATATAGCAGAGGGAGGAACACTCCCAAACTCATTCTACGAAGCCACCATCACCTTGATACCAAAACCAGACAAAGATGTCACAAAGAAAGAAAACTACAGGCCAATATCACTGATGAACATAGATGCAAAAATCCTCAACAAAATACTAGCAAACAGAATCCAACAGCACATTAAAAGGATCATACACCATGATCAAGTGGGGTTTATGCCAGGAATGCAAGGATTCTTCAATATATGCAAATCAATCAACATGATAAATCATATTAACAAATTGAAGGAGAAGAACCATATGATCATCTCAATAGATGCAGAGAAAGCTATCGACAAAATTCAACACCCATTTATGATAAAACCCCTGCAGAAAGTAGGCAGAGAGGGAACTTTCCTCAACATAATGAAGGCCATATGTGACAAACCCACAGACAAGTTCGTCTTCAATGGTGAAAAACTGAAACCTTTTCCACTAAGATCAGGAACAAGACAAGGTTGCCCACGCTCACCACTCTTATTCAACATAGTTTTGGAAGTTCTAGCCACAGCAATCAGAGAAGAAAAAGAAATAAAAGGAATCCAAATCGGAAAAGAAGAAGTAAAGCTGTCACTGTTTGCAGGTGACATGATACTCTACATAGAACATCCTAAAGATGCTACCAGAAAACTACTAGAGCTAATCAATGAATCTGGTAAAGTAGTAGGATACAAAATTAATGCACAGAAATCTCTGGCATTCCTATACACTAATGATGAAAAATCTGAAAGTGAAATCAAGAAAACACTTCCATTTACCATTGCAACAAAAAGAATAAAATATCTATGAATAAACCTTCCTAAGGAGACAAAAGATCTGTATGCAGAAAACTATAAGACACTGATGAAAGAAATTAAAGATGATACAAATAGATGGAGAGATATACCATGTTCTTGGATTGGAAGAATCAACATTGTGAAAATGACTCTACTACCCAAAGCAATCTATAGATTCAATGCAATCCCTATCAACCTACCACTGGCATTTTTCACAGAACTAGAACAAAAAATTTCACAATTTGTATGGAAACACAAAAGACCCCGAATAGCCAAAGCAATCTTGAAAACAAAAAACGGAGCTGGCGGAATGAGGCTCCCTGACTTCAGACTATACTACAAAGCTACAGTAATCAAGACAGTATGGTACTGGTACAAAAACAGAAATACAGATCAATGGAACAGGATAGAAAGCCCACAGAGAAACCCACGCACATATAGTCACCTTATTTTTGATAAAGGAGGCAAGACTATATAGTGGAGAAAAGACAGCCTCTTCAATAAGTGGTGCTGGGAAAACTGGACAGATACATGTAAAAGTATGAAATTAGAACACTCCTGAACACCATACACAAAAATAAATTCAAAATGGATTAAAGACCTAAATGTAAGGCCAGACACTGTCAAACTCTTAGAGGAAAACATAGGCAGAACACTCTATGACATAAATCACAGCAAGATCCATTTTGACTCACCTCCTAGAGAAATGTAAATAAAAACAAAAATAAACAAGTGGGACCTAATGAAACATAAAAGCTTTTGCACAGCAAAGGAAAACATAAACAAGACCAAAAGATAACCCTCAGAATGGGAGAAAATATTTGTAAATGAAGCAACTGACAAAGGATTAACCTCCAAGATTTACAAGCAGCTCATGCAGCTCAATAACAAAAAAACAAACAACCCAATCCAAAAATGGGCAGAAGACCTAAACAGACATTTCTCCAAAGAAGATATACAGATTGCCAACAAACACATGAAAGGATGCTCAACATCACTAATCATTAGAGAAATGCAAATCAAAACTACATTGAGGTATCAGCTCACACGGGTCAGAATGGCCATCATCAAAAAAATCTGCAAACAATAAATGCTGGAGAGGGTGTGGAGAAAAGGGAACCCTCTTGCACTGTTGGTGGGAATGTAAATTGATACAGCCACTATGGAGAACAGTATGGAGGTTCCTTAAAAAACTAAAAATAGAACTACCATATGACCCAGCAATCCCACTACTGGGTGTATACCTTGAGAAAACCATAATTCAAAAAGAGTCATGTACCAAAATGTTCATTGCAGCTCTGTTTACAATGGCCAGGACATGGAAGCAATGTAAGTGTCCATCATCGAATGAACGGATAAAGAAGATGTGGCACATATACACAATGGAATATTACTCAGCCATAAAAAGAAACGAAATTGAGATATTTGTAGTGAGATGGATGGACATAGAGTCTGTCATACAGAGTGAAGTAAGTCAGAAAGAGAAAGACAAATACCGTATGCTAACACATATATATGGAATCTAAAAAAAAAAATGGTTCCAAAGAAACTAGTGGCAGGACAAGAATAAAGATGCAGACGTAGAGAATGGAGTTGAGGACACGGGGAGGGGGAAGGGTAAGCTGGGACGAAATGAGAGAGTGGCATGGACATATATACACTACCAAATGTAAAATAGATAGCTAGTGGGAAGCAGCTGCATAGCACAGGAGATTAGCTCAGTGTTTTGTGTCCACCTAGAGGGGTGGGATAGGGAGGGTGGGAGGGAGATGCAAGAGGGGGGGATATAGGGATATATGTATACGTATAGCTGATTCACTTTCTTATAAAGCAGAAACTAACACAACATTGTAAAGCAATTATACTCCAATAAAGATGTTAAAAAAAAAAAGAATGGCTATCATCAAAAAGAACATAAATAACAATGTTGGCAAGGATGTTGCACTATTGGTAGCAATGTAAATTAGTGCAGCCACTTTGGAAAACAGCATGAAGGTTTCTCTAAAAAGTAAAAACAGAACTACCATATGACCCAGCAATTCCAGTCCTGGGTACATATCCAAAAATAAAAAAACAAACACTAATTCAGAAAGACACACACACCACAATGTTCATAGTAGCAGTATTTATAATTGTCAAGATATGGAAGCAACCTAAGTGTCCATTAACAGATGAATGGATAAAGAAGATATGGCATATATATACAATGGAATACTACTCAGCCATAAAAAAGAATGAAATTTTGCCATTTGCAGCAACATGGATGGACTTGGAGAGCATTATGCTAAGTGAAATAAGTCAAACAGAGAAATACAAATACCACATGATATCACTTACATGTGGAATCCAAAAAAATACAAGAAACTAATGACTATAACTAAAAAGAAGCAGACTCAGAAATACAGAGAACAAACTTAGTGGTTACCAGTGGGGAGAGGGAAGGGGGGAAAGGCAATACAGGGGTAGGGGATTTAAAAAGTTTTTTTCATGACGTACCAACTTTTTCTCTGTGAAAGACACCCCTAAGAGGAAAAAAAAAAACAAGCTACAGACTAGGAAAAACTATTTCTAAACCACATATCCTACAAAGGACTCATATCTGGAATATACAAAGACTTTTCAAAACTTAACAGCTAATCCAATTAGAAAATGGGAAAAGATATGAAGAGACACTTCACCAAATTGAATGTACACATGGCAAATAAGCATATGAAAAGTTGTTCAACACCACCACCCATTAGGGAAATGCCAGTAAAGGTGGCAATGAGATATCATTACACACCTCTGCTGTACTAGTGGCAGTATGAAAAGCTGGCAAAGATATGGAAAAACTTAATCTTTTACACATTACTGGTAGAAATATAAAATCGTACAGCCACAATGGAAAACAATTTGTCAGTTTCTTACAAAATTAATCATACATATAAGACCCAGCATATGGCAATTATCCTAGAGAAAGGAAAAATTATGTTCACACAACTATCTGTACACAAATGTTCATATCAGATTCATTTATAATAGTTAAAAACTAGAAACAATCAAAATGTACTGCAATAAGTGAATGATTTATAGAAACTTAAGTACATCCATGCAATGGAATACCACTCAGCAATAAAAAGGACAAACTATTGATACATGCAGCAATTTGGATGAACCTCAAAGGCAATTCATTGACTGAAAAGAGCCAATTTCGAAAGATCACATATTGTATGATTCCATTTATATAAAATTCTTGAAATGATGAAATTATGGAGACGGAAAAGGGATTAGAAGTTGCCTGAGATTAGGAATGATGGGGGTGACAGTGGTGGTTGTGACTATAAAGGGGAGCACAAGGGAGACTTTTGTGATGATGGAACAGTTCTGTATCTTGATTGTGGTGGCGGATTAGATGGATCTACACATGTGCTAAAATGGCACAGAATTATATACATACATTATACCAATGTCAATTTCCTTGTAGGATACTGTGTTATAGTTACATAAGATATAACCATTGGAGGAAACTGGGACTGTAAGAATACATGAGATTTTTGTACTATCTTTTCAATTTCTGTGAATATATAATTATTTAAAAATAAAAATAATTTTGGGCTTCCCTGGTGGTGCAGTGGTTGAGAGTCCGCCTGCCGATGCAGCGGACATGGGTTCGTGCCCCGGTCCAGGAAGATCCCACATGCCACGGAGCAGCTAGGCCCATGAGCCACGGCCACTGAGCCTGCGTGTCCGGAGCCTGTGCTCCGCAACAGGAGAGGCCACAACAGTGAGAGGTCCGCGTACCGCAAAAAATAAATAAATAAATAAATTTAAAATCACTGGTTATCTTGTCACTGTTATTCATTTCATTTCATTATTATTACTGAAAGTAATTTTGCTGTTTGGAAGACCTGGAGCAATAAAAATGATCCGTTCTAGAGTGTCAAATATTCTAGGTATGCCACTGAATATACCTAAAAGAAATGAATGTGCTTGTCTACCAGAAGACATGTACAAGAATGTCCACAGCAGCTTTATTTATAGGAATAAACTGGAAATGACTGAAATGCCTATAACCTGGAAGATGAATAAATTGTGGTATATTCACACAATGGAATACTAAAAGGAAGAGGAAGGGAAAGGAGAGGAAGAGGAAAAATTTCATCTCACTTTATGTATACATTAAAGCTTCAATTATATTTTCAGTAATGGGGCCTGATTTAGCATCCTTGATCAAAATTTAACACTGCCCCTTCACCGTTATAATGAATTAAAACTATATTTGCTGCTCTGTATTAAAGAGTTGGTGGTATTACATTAAAAACACTAAAAACAGTTGGATTTCAAATGAATTATGGTAGTCTCCTTTACCCACCATTTCACTTTCTACAGTTTCCATTACCCACAATCTACTGTGGTCTGAAAACATTAAATGGAAAACTCCAGAAATAAACAATTCATAAATTTTTCAACTGCACTCTGTTCTAAGTAGTGTAATGAAATTTTGCACCCACTTGGGATCTCCAACCGTCAACATCTTCTGCTCCTGACATCAACCATCAACATTGTCATTGATCAATGATCCAGGATCACCCGAAGCAGGTGATCCTGCTTCTGACATGTGGTCAGAAGGCCAGTAGCCTAATGCTACATCACAACGTCTACATCATTCACTTCACTTCATCTTACTTATCACATAGACATTTTATCATCTCACATCATCACAAGAAGAAGGGTGAGTACAGTACAATAAGATATTTTGAGATAGAGAGATAGACCACATTCATGAATTTTATTACAGTATATTGTTATAACTGTTCCATTTCATTATTGTTGTTAATCCCTGACTGTGCCTAATTTATAAATTAAATTTTATCATAGGTCTGTATGTATTGGAAAAAACATAGTATATAGAGAATTTGGTACTCGCCCCAGTTTCAGACATTTACTGGGGATGGATAAGGGGGGCTACTGTATATTGTTGCAGGATATAACTGTTTCTTCAAAAATTCTAATAATTCATCTAACTAGCAAGTTATACAACTTGAAGCTGTATACTTAGTTATATAAGATCTCTCTATGAAATCTGTAAAAATTGTTACCAGATTAATACGTATTTTAAGAGCACAAACCACTTATGAAACTTCATTTTTATTACTGTGTCAAAAAACATTTACTAGAGAGTGGAAAATATATTAATGGTCCATTGAAATTCACTTCCCAGTGTCCCCTTTGCCCCTTACAGCATCTTCTCCTCTAGCAGCCAGTAGGGAGAATCCAGATCCTGCCAAAGACAGGATGTGAGGGTATGCTTTACATACACTCGAGAGAACAAGAAGTGTAGAGCAGGTGCATCCATAGAAAAGGTCTGAGGAAGGTCTCAGAATCCCTAGCTGGGCTGATTGGTGATGGTATTTCTTTCCTGAGGCCAGCTAGTAAAAACTGGAGGGGGTAAATACTTCTTTAAATGCAAAGACAGCAACACAAGACTTCGAAGCTTACAAAAAATCAAGGAAACAAACACCAACAAAGGAACATGATGATTTTCTAATAACCAATCCTAAAGAAATAAAGCTCTACAAATTACCTGATGAAGAATTCCAAACAATTGTTTTAAGGTTGGTAAACTACCAGAGAACACAGATAGACAATGTAACAAAATCAGGAAAACAACACAGGAACAAAATGAGAAATTCAACAGAGATAGAAATCAACAAAAAGAACCAAACAGAAATTCCGGAGCTGAAGAATACAATGAATGAAACGAAAAATCCAAGAGACAGCATCAACATCAGGCGTGAACAAACAAAACAGAGGAAAAAAATCTGAGAACTCAAAGACAGGTAATTTGAAATTATCTAGTCAGCGTGTCTGAATGTATAAAAAACAATATCCAACAATATGCTGCTTACAAGAGACTTGCTTCGGCTTTAAGGATACACATATCTTTAAAGTGAAGGGATGGAAAAAGATATTTCATGCAAGTAGAAACCAAAAGAGAGCAGAGGTAGCTACACTTATGTTAGATAAAATACACTTTAACTCAAAAGCTGTAATAAGAGAGAAAGAAAGTCATTATATAATGATAAAAGGAGCAATTCATCAAGAGGATATAACAATTATAAATACAGATTCATCCCTTGGTATCTGCAGGGGATTTGTTTGAGGACCTGCTACAGATACCAAAACCCACAGATGCTCAAGTCCTGTAGTCAGCCCTCCACATCTGCGAATTCAACTAATCCCAGATCATGTAGTACTGCATTTACTGAAAAAACCACATTTAAGTGGACCTGCAGAGTTCATATCTGTGTTGTTCAAGGGGTCAGCTATATATGCACCCAACATGAGAGCACTCAAATATGTTAAGCAAATATTAACAGATATCAAAGTAGAAACAGACAGCAGTGCAGTAATAGTAGGGAACTTCAATACTCCACTTTCAACAGTGCATAGATCATCCAGACAGAAAATAAGTAAGGAAACACTGGATTGAACCATACTTTAGATCAAATGCACCTAACAGACATACACAGAACATTCCATCTAATAGCAGCAGAATACACATTCTTCTCAGGTACACATGGAACATTCTCCAGGATAGATCACATGCTAGGTCACAAAAAAGTTGTAACAGATTTTAAAAGATTAAAATCATATAAGTATTTTTTCTGACCACAATGGCATAAAACTAGAAACCAAACACCGGAAGAAAGCTGGAAAATTAACAAATATGTGGAAATTAAACAACACACTCCTGAATAACCAATGGGTCAAAGAAGAAATGAAAAGGGAAATCAAAAAATACCTTAAATGAAAACAGAAATACAACATACCCAAACTTATGGGATGCAACAAAAGCAGCTTTAAGAAGGAAGTTTATAGCAATAAACATCTATATTAAGAGAAAAGAAAGATCTCAAATCTCAAATAAACAACCTGACTTTAAACCTCAAGGAACTATAAAAAGAACAAACTAAGCCCAAAGTAAGCAGAAGGAAGAAAATAACAAAGATCAGGGCAGAAATAAATGAAGTAGAGACTAGAAAAATGATAAAACATATCAATGAAACTAAAGCTGGTTTTTTGAAAAGATAAACAAAATTGACCACCTTTAGCTGGACTAGCTAAGGAAAAAAGAGAGAAGATTTGAATAAATAAAATCAGAAATGAAAGAGGAAACATTACAACTGACACTGCAATAATACAAGGGATCATGAAAGACTATTACGAACAATTATATGCAAACAAATTAGATAATCTAAAAAATGGATAAATTCCTAGACACATATAAACTACCAAGGCTGAATCATGACAAAATAGAAAATCTGAAAAGACCAATAATGAGTAAGGAGATTGAACCAGTAATCAAAAATCTACCAGTAGGTCTTCCCTGGTGGCGCAGTGGTTGGGAGTCCGCCTGCCGATGTGGGGGACGCGGGTTCGTGCCCCGGTCCAGGAGGATCCCACATGCTGAGGAGCAGCTGGGCCCGTGAGCCATGGCTGCTGAGCCTGCACGTCTGGAGCCTGTGCTCCGCGGCGGGGGAGGCCACAGCAGTGAGAGGCCCACGTACTGCAAAAGAAAAAAATCTACCAATAAAGAAAAGTCCAGGACCAGATGCTTTCATTGGTGAGTTCTACCAGATATTTAAAGAAGAATTAATACCCATCTTTCTCAAATCCTCCAAAAAAATTGAAGAAGAGAAAACACTTCCAATATCCCTGAATAACACAGATGCAAAAATCCTCAATATAATACT
Organism: Phocoena sinus; assembly: GCF_008692025.1. Taxonomy (NCBI): domain Eukaryota; kingdom Metazoa; phylum Chordata; class Mammalia; order Artiodactyla; family Phocoenidae; genus Phocoena; species Phocoena sinus. The sequence goes on along the minus strand of NC_045776.1, from coordinate 23,545,171 downwards.
AGCATGGCAAATTTAACAGAATATTAAAAGAAGCAGATACCATGATCAAGTGGAATATATCCTTGGGATGCAAGGATGGTTCAACATATGCAAATCAATAAATGTGATATACCACATTAACAGAATGAAGGATAAAAATTATATGATCATCTTAATACAGAAAAAGGTTTGACAAATTCATGATTAAAAAAACTCTCAACAAATTACTTATAGAAGGAACGTAGCTCAACACAATAAAGGCCATATATAACAAGTGCACAGCTAACATCATGCTCAAAAGTAGAAAACTGAAGGCTTTTCCTCTAAAATTAGGGATAAGACAAGGGTGCCCACTCTTGCCACTTGTATTCAACATAGTACTGGAAATCCTAGTCAGAGCAATTAGGCAAGAAAAAGAAATGAAAGACATCCAAAATAAAAAGGAAGAAGTAAAATTATCTGCTTGCAGATGACATGATCTTGCATATAGAAAACCCTAAAGACTCCATCAAAAACTGTTAGAATTAATCAATGAATTCAGTAAAGCTATAGGATTTGAAATCAACAAACAAAATCAGTTGCATTTTTTACACTAATAATGAACGATCTGAAAGAGAAATTAAGAAAACAATCCCTTTTGCAACAGTTTCAAAAGCAATAAAATACGAAAGAATAAATTTAACCAAGGAGGTTAAAGATCTGTACACTGAAAATTATGAGACACTGATGAAAGAAATTGAAGACTCAAATAAATGGAAAGATATCCTTTGCCCTTGGGTTGGAAGAATTAATATTTTTAACATGTCCATACTGGGGCTTCCCTGGTGGTGCAGTGGTTAAGAATCCATCTGCCAATGCAGGAGACACGGGTTCGAGCCCTGGTCTGGGAAGATCTCACATGCCACGGAGCAATTAAGCCCCTGAGCCACAATTACTGAAGCCCGTCTACCCTAGAGCCTGTGCTCCGCAACAAGAGAAGCCACCACAATGAGAAGCCTGCGGACCACAATGAAGAGTAGCCCCCGCTTGCCACAACTAGAGGAAGCCCACACGCAGCAACGAAGACCCAACACAGCCAAAAATAAATAAACAAAATAAAATTAATTAATTAATTTTTAAAAATGTCCATACTACGCAAAGTGATCTACCGGTTCAATGCAATCCTTATCCAAATTCGAATGGCATTTTCACAAAAACAGAAAAAGAAAATCCCAAAATTCCAACTGAATTACAAAAGACCATGAATAGCCAAAGCAATCTTGAGAAAGAAGAACAAAGCTGGAAGCATCACATACTTGATTCCATCTATATTACAAAGCTATCATAATCAAAACAGTATGGTAGCTGCATAAATACAGTTGCATAGACCAGTGGAACAGAATAGAGGGCCCAGAAATAAATCCAGCCATATATGGTCAACCAATCTTTTACAAGGAGACCAAGAACACACAATGAGGAAAGGATAGTCTCTTCAATAAATAGTCTTGGTAAAACTGGATATCTACATGCAAAAGAATGAAATTGCATCCCTATATACACCATTCAAAAAAATTAACTCAAGGGCTTCCCTGGTGGCACAGTGGTTGAGAGTCCGCCTGCCGATGCAGGGGACACGGGTTCGTGCCCCGGTCCAAGAAGATCCCACATGCCACGGAGCGGCTGGGCCCGTGAGCCATGGCTGCTAAGCCTGCGCGTCTGGAGCCTGTGCTCTGCAACGGGAGAGGCCACAACAGTGAGAGGCTCGTGTACCGCAAAAAAAAAAAAAAAAGAAAATTAACTCAAAATGGATTAAAAATTTAAACATAAGACCTGAAACTGTAAAACCCATAGAAGAAAACATACAGAAAAAGCTCCTTGACATTGGTCTTGACAATGATTTTTCGGATATGACACTAAAAGCAAAGGCAACAAAATGAAAAATAAACCAGTAGGACTATATCCAATTAAAAAGCTTCTGCACAGCAATGGAAACAATCAACAAAATAAAAAGGCAACCTACAGAATGGAAGAGAATATTTTCAAACCATATATCTGTTAAAGGGTTAATATCTAAAATACATAAGAAACTCATTTAACTCAACAGCAAAAAAAAAAAAACCAACCAAATAATCTGACTAAAAAAATGAGCAAAAGCCCTGAATAGACATTTTTCCAAGAAGACATACAAATAGCCAACAAGTATGTGAAAACATCACTAATCACCAGAAAAATGCAAATCAGAACCACAATGAGATATCACCTCACACCTGTTCAGATGGCTATTATAAAAAAGACAAGAGGTGACAGGTGTCGGCAAGGATGTAGAGAAAACGACACCTTTGTACACTGTTGGTGGGAATATAAATTGGTATCGCCGTTCTGAAAAACAGTATGGAGATCCCTCAAAAAATTAAAACCAGAACTACCATATGGAAACAAACTAAGTGTCCATTGATGTATGAATGGATAAAGAAAGTATGAAATGGAATATTATTCAGCATAAAAAAGAAAATTCTGCCATTTGAGACAACACGGATGAACCTGGAGGATATAATACTAAGTGAAATAAGCCAGACAGAGAAAGACAAGTACTGTGTGATCTCACTAAATGTGGAATCTAAGAAAAAAAGTTGAATATATAGAAACAGAGAGTAGAATGCTGGTTCTCAGGGGTTATGGGGTGGGAGAAATCTGAACATATTGGTCAAAGGATATAAATTTTCAGTTATCAGACGAATGAATAAGTTCTGGGGATCTAATATACAGTATGGTGACTACAGGCAATAATACTGTATTATATATTTGAAATATGCTAAGAGAGTGAATCTTATGCATTCTCACCACAAAACAAACAAAACTCCTCAGTATCTGCATTATGCGATGATGTATATATAATTAACAAGACTTAAAGGTGCAACAACTGTGTATACCCTCTTAAGGCTACACTTTACTGTAGTTAGCTTTCCTAAATAATTTTTAATATACCAACTTCAGATTCTGTGTGTGTGTTTTTCTGATATCATTACCTGAATTGCTGGTCTAGCTTTTCAGCCACAAAATCCTGTCTCTCTTTTTCTTTCTTCTCTCTTAATAATCTGATTTTATCTCTCATTCTATCTTTTTTCTCCTCAATTGTTTCTTCTTTCAATTGCATTTCAATAAAATATTCATTTTCTTCTGATGCTAAAAGTTCACGTAACCTAAGTTCACAAAACAAAATGACAAGAGAAAAGGAAATTAAAACTATCATGCCACATGTACCATTTCACTAACTGATTTTTATTTTGTTAAATCTGATTTCAGAAGTACACGTTCAGTCATAAATTTTGTAAGAAGGAAAGATCATTACAGTATTCCATAAAATAAGACTAGTTGCCATTTAAAGCAATAAAGATACTGATCTATGCCAGGTTTTATTTGATCACATACAGATGAGATATGTAATGTATATCTTCAACAAAAAAGCAAAATGAGCAGATTTTAATTAAAAATAAAGAAATCTGAAACAATATGTTCTTTTGCTTTCTATCAAACATAGGTTATCACAAGTGAAAATAGAAACAAGCAATAGCTATTGGTTTGGTAGGAATATGCATAGCTCAGCCATGATCCTTACTGTAAAAATTCACTTGATTTTTGATTGATCAATCTCAAACTGTGGTTTTAGGAATGTTTCAGAGTCTGGATCAGCTGGTTTACGAGCCTTACTTATTTCGTCTTTCTTCAGTATTGATGATAAACCCTTGCATGGCATCCTTGACTCTTGCTTTCACAAGACTGTCCACAAACTTGCGGTCATTGTGCTGGTCCCACTCAACTTTCAAGCGATCCCGCTCGTTTGACTTAATGGAAGCCAAAATAGCATGATGCTTCTGATGGCTGCGTCGGATTCTTTCCAGATGATGTTCAGCCCCTTGGCCTTTGGGAGGCTTGGCTCTCTGAAAACAAATAGCAACTATCACTTATGATAGACCCAAAATCAATTGCATATTTTCAATTAATCATGACCTCCACCAACACTCATATTAATCAAAACTTGGTATATAAAACTAATACATCCTGCTACAACTGCAAACAACTTAGGTGCCTAAGATGTAACTTGTTTGATTCTTTGAACCTATACCTAAGATGTCATCAAATCAGTCTCAAATATTTCTCAAATGCCATTTGAGTAAAAGTTCATGGAATTATAGTTAAAAATTTGAACAGGGCTCCAGAGATTATCTAGTCAATAGATAATTGACTAGATAATCTCTGGATTATCTAGATAAGTTATAACTTAACAATAGATAAGTTATTTGCTCAAAGTGCTTTAAATAGTTAGGGCAGACCTAGATAGAACAAGAATTAGAGGTCTTCTAATTCCTGACCTTAATCTTGCCACCAACTACCCCACATTGTTTCTCAGGGGTGGACAACATAGTTACCGACATAAAAATTCTTTCAATTAAGAGACTACTATCTAAGTGTAAGGATATATCAATATATAACAAGTTGTGACAATGAAAAACCCTTTACTAAGAAGGAAGCAAAGAAGATAGAAAGGGAGGGAGGGAAAGAAGGAAAAGAAAAGGGGGGAAAAAAAAACCCTAGTGGTAGAACTTTTTTCCTATTTCTATTGTGCCCAGAAGTTTAATGTAAGAGCTGTGCTCCTGACATTTTGGGGTAAATTGAATTTCTGTAAATATGTTCATTTTATACAAACTTCCACCAGAAAGTTGGAAATGCATACATCTTTGTGAATACATATTGACACATTTAATAAAATCATATGGACTATATCTTTTTCATTTCTGTATTCCTAGCAATGAACATGCCTACCAGCATCAGGTTCTCAATATGAATGGGAAAGATGAATGAATGAAACAATGTTTATGGGTGGGCTTGATGTGATTCCTGCTCTTCCTGGGCCACCATGAAATCCATGGTCTTGAGCTTTGTATTTTCAGCCAGTTTTAGCAAATCATCCTTAGGTGAGTAGTGAGGCTCTGGTGTGCTGATTCACAGTAACAAAACTTTTTTTTTTGCGGTACGCGGGCCTCTCACTGTCGTGGCCTCTCCCGTTGCGGAGCACAGGCTCCGGACACGCAGGCTCAGCGGCCATGGCTCACGGGCCCAGCCGCCCCGCGGCATATGGGATCTTCCCGGACCGGGGCACAAACCCGTGTCCCCTGCATCGGCAGGCAGACTCTCAACCACTGCGCCACCAGGGAAGCCCAGTAACGAAACTTTTAACTCATGTGGCAGAGTCAATCTGATCATTTACACTTAGAATTGGGACTTGGTAAGGGAATCTCCTAGGGAAAGAAAATCAACATTTGAAGATAGCTTCATGAAAAGATTCAGGGCTCAGGGTATACATATATATATATATATATATATATATATATATATATATATACACATACACACACACCTAGATTAGTTGAATAAGATAATACAAAACTGAGGTAGGTTGGAGACAAAAGATGATACTGAGGGTTACACCATGGGAAGTAGCTAATTCATATCCAAATTATTTAGAGCCTAGATTTAGTTAACAAACTACTGTTCTCTAATACATAAAACATTTTATGAATGTGGATTCAGTGACAACAAAGCAGAGCTGGATCAAGACTGCACCCTGGGCAGGATATACATAGGAACTCACGCTCCCAGTAGACAGATGGGCTGAGAGCAGGAACCAAGCACCAAGGTCATAAGGAATCAATTGTCAAATTGTCAGGGCAAGAACCAGGTTCTGAGGTACATTTTGACTGAAGAGGGGGATGGGGGTGGAGGGTGGTGAGAAACAGCCTGAGCAGTAGCTGGGGATTAGGAAGCCCTTTAAGGCTTGGGCATCCTGTGTAGGACTTTGTGATCAGGAAGGACCTTATCTCTGGATGAACAGGTATGATCTGGAGTTCTCTAACAACGAGGTGGTGCCAATCCATGCAGTCTTAGCATTATGTAATCAAAACCTGTCCTGTTTAACAGAAATATAATATAAACCAGATATGTAATTTAATAACATTTTCTAGTAGCTGTATTTTAAAAAGTAAAAAGAAACAGGGGAAATTAATTTTAATAATATATTTTTATTTAACCAATATATCCAAAATATTATCATTTCAACATGTGACTCTACGCATAGTTCAAGTGCTCAAAAGCCATTTGTGGCTAGTGGCCACCATAATGGACACTGCAACTCTTAAACCATACTAAATTCAGAACAAAGGGTTTAATAACTACTCTGTACTTTCAAGGTCACTGAAGGCTTTTGTTACTGCAACATCTCAAATTACTTTCTACTATTACAGTTTAATGTCTTAAAGAATGATGTCTTACAGCCTAGGTTTGATCCTGGCCTCTACTGATTACTAATTGTATGATCTTGAGCAAGTTACTTAATCTTTTTAAGTCTCAGTTTTCTCACCTGTCAAAATAAATGTCCTCCTAAAAAATTATTTCAAGAAGTAAATAACTGGGTTCCTAGGAGGCACTCACCAAATAGCCGCTCCTTTTGCTTCTCCTAAAAAATTATTTCAAGAAGTAAATAACTGGGTTCCTAGGAGGCACTCACCAAATAGCCGCTCCTTTTGCTTCTCCATTACTTCAGACATTTCATCTTTCACCAACTTCTCCTGGAGGAATTGTTTAGCATCCAAGTCTCATCTCTGGTGGCTTTAATTCTTCTCCCACCACAACTCTGCAACCTCTAACATCCACACTTCTTATCACACTCTGACATCTGAGATACACCAGCTCTGACCTCTTCCTTTTCCTCTTTATTCTTCTATAAACTTAAAGTATTCAATAGGCCTCCTTCTCCGATTTGGTGGTAATTTGGTGGAACAGAAATCCTTATTGGTTCCCAACACAAGTAATATCACCTGACCAATGGCCCAGCCCCTGAGCTCAGTGTTCGCATACAGAACCCAAAGTACATCAATTTCTGTCCCTCATAAAGTCTGTCTATAATGATCACCTTGAACCGTACAGACTGTAAAAGACTCCACTCTACTGATTTCCAAACCCAGATCCTAACAGTCCCTGGACCTAAAAAAGAGGGGGCATTGAGAACTGCTATGCGCACTATGGAGCATAATAAAACTGCACCCTTCATTATCCCTGATATTTCTTCCACAATGTTCCAACACAGACAGTATAGCACATCATTATCTACTGTGCTAACCTTTGATGGTTTTGTGCATGAGCAAGTTGTTTCTGCAGTTAGATGATAAGCAACGTGAAGGCAGGGATCAGACTTCTAAAGAAGGGTAAACCTCCCAGGGTCACTGTATTCACCTCTGTATTTTCCACAGAGCTGTGCACACAGCAGGGGCTCAAGTAATACCCCTATAATTGCCTGCCTACACGTGGTTTTCTAGCCTGTAGAAACCAGTGTGTAGAAACAAAGGTGCATGGACCAAGCGTCTGGGGTTCTGAGCTGGATCTGCAGCACGCAGCATTCCCCTGGCCTCCTACCACCTCCCCTGCCTTAAAGGCAACCAACCTCCTATTCCCAGGCCTGCAGGGACGCTTCTGTTATGGTTGAGTCAGCAGAGAAAGGGCTCTATAACCACTCACAACCCCTCACAGCCCAATACTCCTTCAACAGACGATTTTCCTAGGCGTGTAGAACTAGCCCAAGACCGTACAGCTGCATCACTGCCAGCCCAGACCCCAGATTTCCTGCCGCCTGACCCAGCACCGTTTCCTTGACACACCCTCCGCATTGCAAAGGGACGACCTCTTTCAGCAGTCTTGGAAGACTGAAAACTCTCAAGATCTAAAGTGGTGTTTCTCCAAATACAGAAAGTAAATATTATATGACGCGGGGGGTTGGGGGGTAGGGAGGGACGGAGTACGAGAGCTAGGCAAGAGACCATTTCCTTCCCTCTTTCAAAATTCAAGCTGCTGCATCAAGCACCTGCTTCCCTCGGGAGAGCCCCTGTTGCGGGCCAGGGTGGGCTGCGCTGAGTTGGGGGAGATGCAGAAAGCGGTAGGGTCCCGCACACACATCCCGTGCTTACCACGATCACCACTTTGGGAGTGGGGCCCTTAACCTCCCGCTGTACGATGCCAAATCGCTGGCTGTACATTTTCGAGTCCCCTCGGGTTGAGGGCGGCACCCGCCGCGCTTCCCCAACCACAGCGACCTGAGGGACCAGATTCCGCGACGCAGAGGTCCGGTTGCCATGGTGCGCCTCCCGGGGATCAGGGCAGGTGAGTGGGGCGGAAGTTGGTCCCGTCACCATGGTGACCATAGACTCCAGCACTCACGACTTCCTCTGGGAGTGGAAAAGCTGAGCCTGCGCAGCCCTCTCCCCGCCCTCCGCCAGGCCTCCCGCCGACCTCACTCCCTTCTTCCAGGGTTCATCAAATAGCAGAAAAAGAGCCTCCTTAACCCGAAGTTTAGTCGAAGATCTAACTACATTCCAATTGACTTTTCTATTTATATCTTGTAATCGGTCTAAAAGCATGAGAAAGGTTAGTGGGCATTTTGTTGGTAGGCTAAAATTTGAGGCCATCTCTTAAGTTAATCTTCATGACATAAATCATCACAAGACAACCTTATTCGCGTAGTTCTTTACAGGAATTTACAAGTTATTTTCACACATAAACCTCTGAGCCTCACAAATATCTTACAAGATTGATGGAACAGCGGGTATTATCCTCATTTTACAGCTAAACAAAGCTGAGAGAGCCTGTTTTGTCAGCCAACTCAACCAGTAATGACAAATTTGTTAATAAAATCAGGAAACCGGGGCTTAGACTTGAGGTACCCTAGGATGGGGGGCAATCAGATGGGCTGGTACAGCAGTGACACGACCTGGCTGGGCACAATAAAAACTAGGGCCAGGGGTAGGATGTGGATTAGAATTGCAGGTGATCGGGCTCTGAGATTCCAGATCCCAGGCAGGAAAACAACACAGGTCAGGAAACCTAGAAGGGGCCCTCAGCACAGGTGGAGACCACAGCTATACTTCTGGTCAAGAGCAAGGTGGTAGTTAATACCTAAAAGCCAAATAACACTGTGGTACTCTTTCTACAGTGGGGGTGAACATAGAACCAACACCACAACACAAAAACATCAGCACCTAGTCGGTCACTGACGTGTAATAACCAAAGTACAACTAGTACTGTGCACCCCATCTTAAGACCGCAATTTACGGTAAATTAGCATTGCTTAATCATTTGTAATGCGCCCACTTCGGATTTTGTAGGCAGTAATGTTTCTAGATTTGGACTCCATTTCCTGAATTGCTGGTTCAGGCTTTCAGCCACAAAACAGTGTCTCTCTTCTCTTTCAAAATTTCTTTTAATAATTCTCTCATTTTGTCTTTTATGTCCTATAAAGCTTCTTCCTTCAACTGCAGTTCGGAAAAATACTCATTTTCATTTACTGCTAAGAGTTTACGTAGCCTGAAACAAACAAAAAAAGAAAGAAATTAGATGGTTGTCTCCGTTCCCTGGACACGGTCCTGAGGGCCAGTTCCTTGATCTTCGATTCCCACGGATGCCTGGCCCGCCGGCTGGTCTGAGTGGAAGCACCCTGACACCACACCCTTGGGCAAGAGAGGCGAAGAAAACGCCCTCGGCCTAGGAGCGGGTTTTGGTAAAAGCCACTGAGATCCTTGGGCGCCCGTCGGTAACCTCCGAGGTCTACACCCTGGAGTTTTCAGCGACAGACAGGGGAAGCGGACCCTTGGCAATACCCGGCTGCCCTGCACATCCCAGCGTTGGTCCTGAGCTCGTCTTGCCGCGCCCTCACCCTGAGCGTGTCCCGTAACTTAATTCCGCTTCGGTTTTACCTGTTGAGCCACTTTGTGAAGAGGGGATTCGGCTTCCCACCGTGACGGCTCGGCTTGGGAACAGAAGCCTGGACCCAGCAGAGGCCACGCCCACGCCCCAGGGCCGCCCAGGCAGGCGGGTGAGGGGCAGCGTCTCCCGAGCCCCGGTGGGAGGACTGCGGTCCGGGCGCCGGAGCTCCCTGGCGGGCCTATTCAGTGGGTGGAGGGGCTGGGCCAGGCGCCAAGCCCGGTGAGACGAGGCTTCCAACCAAGTCTCAACCTCCTGGGAGGCCTAAGAGAAGTGATTCACCCAAGGTCCACGGACAGAACCTGACCTTGCTCTTGCCACCCACTATACCACTTTCTCAGAGGCAGTCAATCAACACTTAAGCACCATCAAGACTCTCCAAAAGAAACACTAAGTGTATAAATCAGTAAACGGGACAATAAAAATCATTTAAAAATAATTTTAAAATAGAACAGCATAGAGATAGAAACTATTTATATTATTTCCAATGCCTATCGTGTCCCAACAAGGTTCACGCAAGGGCTGTCCTCCCAACAGTTTCCTGAATTCTGTGTTTTCACCATTAAATTCCACGATAAAGTTGGAAATCCATTCACCATTTGTAAATACATATTGATGTATTTAATAAAACTGCATGGACTATATCTTTTTCATTCCTGAATCCCAGTATTAAGTACAGTGCCTACCATGGGCCAGGTTCTCAATACTTGAATGACACAAAAATAGCCGAGACCAGCAAGTTTTTTCTGGGTGGGCTTGACAGAATTTCTGTACTTGCTGGGGTCACCATGAAATCCATGGTCTTCAGCTTTGCATTTTCAGCAACGCAGCTTTATCAAGTTATCCTTTATCCTCAGTTGAGTAGTGAGACCCTTGGGAGCTGATTCATGGCAGGGTGGCTTTGTAACGTGTCACCTTGACTAGGCTACGTTTCCCAGTACTCCCTTCCCCGTACGCTTCCGGTTAGGATGGGCCACAAGAGACATTTTGCGTGATATCTGGAGGGCAGAAGTGAAGCAGCAGCACACTCGGAAGGTTGGTGCAGGGGCACCAGGCACTGTTGCAGTTCACACATGTCATTTATCTGCTGGCTCACCTCGTTGGTATGGGGCAGCAGTCAGGCCTGCAGCCAGGCCTGCAGCTGCTCCACCTTCCCCAGGATCTTCCTTCGGCTTCTCTAATTCCTGGCCCAGATGCATATTTAACTCTGTGATGAAGGGCACCAGCTTCTTCTGCAGGAAACCCACATCATCGAAGTTGGAGGTGGTGAGAGGCTGACATGGGTTCCGGGCCATCCGCGTGGTTTGCAGCTCGTGCTCGTGGGCGCCAGTGTCTCCTCGGTCTCCCACTCTTTACATCCATCTTCCCTTCCCGATTGCCTGCCCTGCAGACTTCAAGCTCCAGCATTAGATGTAAAAACAACAGCCTTACAGAGACTGTTCAACCAGCTCCCACAACTGCATAAGGTCAAATCCCTACAATAAATCTTTTAATATACATATTTATATGTACATATACACATAAAATCTTTATATGAGTGATGCTGCTTTTCTGACTGTATCCTCATACACACAATAACCAAACTCTTATCTCATGAATCAGAATGCTATTCAAATAAACTTCACTTAGGACATCACTGTCAAAATACCACTAGAATACTAGGGTTGAGTGGTTGGATCCTTGGGGGGGAGCAAAACAGTATCAATAAAATTATCCAGTCTTGCCTCTGGCTGAAGTAGGCAGGGTGAGGCAACGGAAGGAGCAGAGGAGGGTGGCAGAGGGCTATATAATGAGTTAAACTAGAGAAAAGTTTAATCTACATCTGAATTATCTAAAGCTGCAGGGCTGGGACTAGAGTAAGGCAAGCAAAGCACACAGGCTACAAAATTTAAGGAGGGAGGCATGCACTCAGTCCTGCCACTGTAAAGCTAACTAAGTAACGAATCACAGGTCTAATCTTCTTGGCACTTTATGCAGAATTGGAAAGTGAGGCAGGGCTGAGCCAAGACTGGCCCTTAGGCAGGACTTGTAGCAGGAACTCAGACACCTAGTAGATAGGGGCTGAGAGCAGAAACCAAGCACAAAGGTCACCAAGGGACAGGGGATTCGAGTTGTGAGGAATGATGCGCCAGGCCAGGAGCTTTACTTCTGAAGGCTGCTTTGGCTGAGGACGGGGAGTGACGGAAACAAGCAGCGCCAATGGGGGAAGATGCCCTTTGGGTTTGAGGGATCCTATGCAGCACCCAAGGCCTGGGAAGAACCCAGTCTCAGGAGTCGCGGGTGCTCTGATAAGGTGGCACCATCCACAATGCCCTGGTGCTCCCTAAACCACCCTAAGGGCAGCAGTGTTAAGGGATTTGTTATAAAGCTTAGAGTAATCCACCTTGTTTTCAAGGTCACTGGAAACTTGCGTTAATATAACATTATTACACACTATTAGATATAGGTTATAGTTAACAGTTTAGTGGCTTAACTTAGGACAAGGCTTTTACAACCTGGGTCTGATTCTAGGCTCTATCAATATTAGCTGTTCGACACTGGACAAGTTATGTAGTTTCTCTGCATCTCAGTTCTCCTGTCTGCAAAAATGGGCAAAACCAATGCCTTTCTAGAAAGATGTTTCTGAGAACTAAACTAGGTCCATGGGAGGAACTCACCAAATAGCAGTTCCTTTCCTCATTTATTCACATTACATTCCCAATTGCTGTCTCCCTGAGGAAATGTTTAGAGTCACGGCCAGGTCTCATCCAAATGTATTTAAAATTATTTATGATGATGGCTTGTTTAGGCTGAAGGTGGTTTTAATTACATCCCATCCCAACTCCCCCATCCTTAATATCCACACTTCTCAGGCTCTTGGGATTTGCACCGGTTGGAGCAGGTGCACCAACTTTCTACTCTTTTCCTTCCTTTTCTGCTTACTTCCTCTATAAGCTCAAAGTACTGAACAGGCCTGCTCCTCTGGTTTGGTGGTAGGTTTTCCCAGTTCCTACTGACTCCCACACAAGCCCTGGCAATCCATCTATGGTCCAGCCTCTGAGCAGATCAGTGTTGTCTCTCATAAAGTCGGTCTGTAAATATCACCTTGAGTCCTACAGTCTGCAGAAGCCTCCAGTCTACTGCTTTCTAGCTCCAGGTTTTTTAAGGTCCTTGGACCTAGAGAAGAGGGAGCAGGTCTGTATGTTGAATGAGGTTCCCTATGTGCAAAATGGAGCATCACAAACCATTCCCTACTCTTCCATTTCCCCTTAATTTTCCCTTCTCTCTTCTAAAATCTTCCATTACAGACAATGTAGCACATCAAGCACATCATTACCTTCTCCGGTAATATGTAATGACTTCATGCACAGGGGAAATAAGTCTCCCCAGTTGGATTATAAGCTCCCTGACGGCAGAAATCCTGTATCTTCTGAAGGATAAGCCTTCCAGGGTCATTGATTCACCACTGTATCTGCCACACTGCAGTGTACCCAGAAGGGCCGCAATCAGTACCTCAGTACTTGCCCAGGTGCAGGTGGAGAAGTCTCTGGCCTGCAGACACTAGTTTGCAGGAACAAAGGAATCCAGGAGTTTAGGCCAACAGGTTTTTGTTGCCTGTGTCTGGGGCTCTGTTCAGGGCCGTCAGCAGTTCTGCAGGAGGCAGCATCCCCCTGTCCTCCTCCCACCGTCCCAGTCCTTACAGGCACCTATCCTGCCTTCTACTGCCACGCCTGTGGGGACAGTCCTGTGCAGCAGCTAAAACAGTAAATGACCTCAACGGGCTCTGGAAAGGCTGAAGAAACACAGCCTAATCCCGTCCACAGAGGATACTCCAGTTGTATGTGGACCCAGATCACAAAGCCATCTTAGGACCCAGGTCTCCTGCCCACCCACCATTGCCCAGCCCACCCATTCATCTTTTGGAGACTCCACAGGCCTTCAAGACCCCGAATGATAATTCTCTGAATAAGAACTTATATATTAAGCCTGACCTCTGTGGATTTTCTTAGGGATATGGGGACAAGGCTTTCCTTTTCTTCTTCTTTCAAATCTCATCACAGGTCACCAAATCCTCTCCCCCCATCACCTCCCATAACCCTCCTCAAGAACAGCCCTGACCTGGACCTCAGGAGAAATCTCTAAGGTCCTGTACAAACCCCGTCACTGACTGTGACAAGAGCAGTGGTGTGGGGCCTTTACCTCCCACAACACCATGCCAAAATGCTGAGTGTACTTTTAAGACTCAGGGCCCACATCTGACAGGCACCCCACCCAATCCCATCCCCACCCCTCCCTGTGGAGGGCACACCTTGGCAACCAGACTGCTGTGTCCCGGAGGCGGGTTCCACCCAGGCTGAAAATCTCCGTGATCTGGGGAAGAATTAACACCAGGGTCAACATGGCTGGTGGGGCTAAAACAGGGTCAGGAGAGTGAGGTGTCCCCCAGCACTGACCACGGGCGTGCCAGCCCCTCCTGCCTCCTCCTCTGGGGCCAAGTCAGCGGTGGGGTCATCCTTGTTCTCATCCTCCTTGTCCTCCTCAGGGTCAGGTGGCTCTTGCTTCACAGGTGTCAGGCCTGGGTCTACTGCCTGGGGGAGGTGGAAAACGGGCAGTTGTCAGAAGGGTAGGGCTGGCCTGAGGAAAGTGTCTCTATCAGCCAACATGTCACTGTGCTGACAATCCCACTTCTGTCACACTTGAGCACAGAAAAACCATCTCTCTGCCTACAAACCTTTCCCATTCCTCACAGATTTCCATTCTTCTCTTAGCTGGGCAGCAAAGCAGGCAAAACTAGTTGCCTGGGGAGGGTGGGGCACCTGTCAGACAGGCGGGATGATTCTGTGAGAGGCTGTCATCAGCACACTGTTACTTTGCTCTCAGAACCACCATCATGGCTCACCGTCACTCTGCTCACAGACCACCCACCACTGACCCCCACCTTGCTGGGGCAGCCAGGCAGCAATACAGGAGAAGTCAGGATGGCTGTGCCCGGTGTCCAGTCTTCCTGGGCATCCGCCTTCTCTTGCTTCACCTGGGGTAAGGCCACGACCCAACTCAGGCCAGGGCACTGGGCCTCCTGCGTGAAGGAGGATGGCAGCAGACTTGGTCCCAGCTTCCCCACACGAGGCTGGGTGGGGTCGGGAAGGGCAGGATAAGGTGGGACCCTCACCTGTAACAGAGCCGCTGTGGAGGCTGGAGCTGGGCCAGGCACCTGCACGGGACTGCTTGCACCCTCCCGTAAGAACACGAGGTCGGTGCCAGGCGGGGGCAGCACAAATCCACTGCCTGCTTCCTGCTTCACTGGAGTCTGGGCACGGTCTGGCTGGGCCATGGGCGTGGCCAAGGGAGGCTTCGGGGTCTGACCCAGACGGGGCCTTCGAGCAGAGCCAGGCCTCTTTCGACGCGGGTAAGGTGCAGGTGGCCCGGCACCATCCTCGGAACCTGCCCAGACACTTGGCAGCAGCCGCTTCTGTGAGGAGAGATGGGGTGTTATGGCCGCTGGGTACAATGGCCAACCACACTACCCTGCCCCGATCAATGTGCCTGTGACTCCGCTTCCCCCACCCCCGTTAATCCCAGCACAGAGTCTCCTCAGGTATGAGCCCCTCGTCACCAAGCCTGCTAGTCTCCTGTTGGCAATGCCAGTGCCACCCAGATTCTTCATTTATCTCAGCACAATGTCTGCTAATTGCTGGCCGAACCCCTTGCCCCACCCACCACTCTGAAGCTGCAGGACCCATCTGGCCGGTCCCCACCCACCTACCAGGCCGGCCCATCCCTCTCAGGCACCGGGGGGCCTGGCACTGATCATCCCACCCACCTGACCCATCCTGCTGCACCCACCATGGCAAACTGCAGGCACTGGCGCCAACGACACTTCTGGCGCTTCTGGTTGCTGCCCCCGAATTTGGGCTTATCACAGCAGAAGTCGCAGTGGCCACAGTCCATCCGCCGCAGGCAGGCCGCACAGGCCCCACACTTGCGGTTCTGCCGACGGTTCGTGTAAGGCTGCTGGGGAGCAGAGGGACAGGGGATGCTGTCACTAGGACAGTTACAATGCTGCTCCTGTTACTCCTCCACTAGCCCCACTGGACGGAACTGGCTGGACACTGGTCTTAGCCTGACTCCCCACTAGTCACACCTCAGTGTCTGCTAGTCGAGCACCAGGCAGTATCACTGTACCGGATGGCCCCTGATACCACGAGGACTGTGGCTGCCCCAGCACGGTATCCATCGTTCTATCTGCTAGTCCCCCACTAGCTACCAAGACAATGTCTTTGACCCCCATCTCCAGCAGGATTTTGCTGACACTCTTTTAGCTCCCATCACTGCACCTGCAACATCTGCTCATCCTGCGTGAACTTCAGTCACCATGCCAGCTGTTCCTCTATTAGTCCCACTAGAGTGCTGGTTCATCCGACATTAGGTGCTGTCAATGCACCTGTTGATCCCATATTAGTGCCTACCCCACTGTCTGTTCATCCCACACTAGCACCCATCACTGTGCCTTACTATTCCCTTATTAGGCCCATGGCAGCATCTGCTTCTTTGGGGTTAACCAAGTGCCCTGGGAGAGTCTAGGCTTGTCCAGGTAGGGTGAGGCCACTCACTAGCTCGTCCTCGTCTACACAGTAATAGATGAATTCAGCAGGTGGCGAGGGGGCCAGGGCTCTGGGGTGCTGCAGAGGCAAATGGGGTGGGGTCAGGGCAGGTAGTGGGTGAGGTTACGGTTGTGCCTTCCCCCTGCCCACCAGGGCCTCACCAGCTCTGGAGACTCTGGAGGCTGCGAGGGCGGAAGTGCAGGCAGTGGCTGGGTTCGGGGGGGGCGCCGCCGGGGAGCCACCTTGGAGTCGCAGCCTCCCCTGCGGCGGCCGTGTTTACCCTGAGAGAAAGCCAGAAGGACAGTTTAGGCTTGGTGGCACCAGGTAGACACAGGACCACCTGCTTCCCCCGAGGTGTGCAGGAAGCATGCATGTGGGACAGGCAGACAGAGGGTGGGCCGGGGCACTCACAGCAGGGGGAGCCACAGCTAGGGGAGGGCGTCGTTGACATCGCTGATGGTGGCGGCGGAGGCGGTGTGCAAGGTGCTGGCAGACAGGGGCAGGCGGGGCCGAGGAGGTGAGCACGGGACGGGGGAGAAAAGAAGACATGAGGTGGGCAAGGCCAGGTTGGGACAAAGCAGCGGCAGCTGTAACAGTACAATGAGCTCTGCCGCGGCCCACCAGCGCCGGCCCCTCCAGCCTGACTCACCCGCAGGCAACGCCGCTGGACGCACCTCCACTGGCGCCTGAGACCAGGGCGGGGAGGGCGAAGGCAGACTCGACAACGGCCACAGTCCTCTCGGGTCTGACAGCCCCGGCACACTCCACACCCTCGGCTCTGTGGGGGGCCGGAGGTGTGACGCATGGGGCCAGGGCTATGACGGTCAGGAGTGCAGGTGAGCCTCAGGCCCACCCCACCTGCCCGACTCACCCTTTCCACAATCCGGAGGCACCGTCTTCGCTCACACTTGCAGAACAGCCCCGAGGCCACATCATGGGGCAACTGCAGAAGGCAGGTGGAGCAGGCCCCACAGTCTTCTGTTACCTGGCAGGCCGCACACTCCCCGCAGCCCACACGCTGCCAGGAATGGGCGGGGCAAGGTCACAGGTCCAGGCAGAGTGGCTCCAGGAGCACTGCCCCTCGTGTGTCTACTGACCCCACACTGGCCCCCATCATGTCTGCTCGTCCCCCATTTGTCTCATCACTCACTGTCTGATGACTACTGATTAGCCACCATCACTGAGGCCATAACGATGTCTACTGTTCCCCTGTGAACCTCGTCACTGTGTCTACTGATTAACTCCCATTACTGTCAGCTGACTGTAGCTAGCTCCCTACAAAATGACTCTGACACCCGGTGGATCCATCACTGTTCCTTCGGACTCTCACCAGCCCCTATCACATCCTGCTCCCACCGCACACTTGTGAGGAGGAAGCAGGTCGTGCTTACCTTAAACATCCTCTGCTCTCGGTTGAAAGCAATTCTCTGTGCTGTAGGGAGGGAGGGAGTAGAACAGAAATGTGAAGGGAGCATCAGATACCTGACCTCATGACTGCCTCCATCCTGACATCTACCATTCAATCTCCAGCCAGACACCTGTGTCCTAGATTGACGCCAAGCCTGCTCCGGCTCTACCTCCCAGTGCCCCAGGGGCCACTCACCTCGGCAGTCCTTGCACAGAGTCTTGAGCCGCTGCCGTCGGGTTCCATCCCCTGAAAAGCTGATTCCACAGTTCTCACAGCACCTGGGACAGGAAACATGGGCGTGGGGCCGAGTGCACCCCCAACCACAGCCCTCGTGGACCGGGCTCACTTGAGGCTGACACTCACCCAGGCGCAGGAAGTGAGGTTGGGACTGTGCCAGCATCAGCCTTGGTCTCATCCCTTGGGGCCTCCTTCCTCACTTCACTCTTCGAAGGTCCAACCTGACGTTTCTGAGCCTTGGCTGGCTTCGAAGGCTTCTTCCTCTTCCTGCTGGGGATGGCCAAGGAATGGGCCTGGAGATAAGAGCAAGGGCAGGAAGATGTAAGTCAGCGGGTGGGTGTTAGGTGGCTCAGCCACTCCTGCCTGGGTATCCCACACTGTACAGTACCTTGGGGGCTGGATAGCACAGGATGCCTTGTTTGAAGTCGAAGAGGGTGAGATCGCACGCAGGGCCCAGGTATCGGGTCAGCTCAACTTTGCTTCGGATCCTGTCTCCTGTGGGGCTGGGGGTGGGCCAGGACGGGTTGGTACCTAGGTGGAACCACTGCCACTCCACCCCCACAACCCTCCCACTGGGCTGGTGAATAGGCCTGCAGAGCTGGTGGGATACAGGAGGCAGCCTGGGATCAGCCTACGAGCCCCGACCAAGTAACTACCCCAAATAATCCTGAACGGCAGGAAGATAAAAGGTGTATAAATACCAGCAAGTATACAAACAGTAATAAGTAATATAAATGTAAACAGATGTGCATGTATTTATAACGTGTGCTACTAGTGGTATTCTATGTAAGTGAAAATAAACACAAATAGAAGCACAAATACACTGAATAATGTAACTGTGTTAGCATTACATACTAAATACATAGACAAAGAAAACTTATATAAGACACAAACAAATGTTTTAAATATAGCTGGCCCTTGAACAACACAGGTTTAAACTGCGCAGGTCCACTTATACATAGATTTTGTTCAATAAATATACTGGAAAATTTTTTGGAGATTTGTGACTATTTAAAAAGACTCAATGAACCACGTAGCCTAGAAATATTGAAAAAATTAAGAAAAAGGTGTGTCATGAATGCATAAAATATATGTAGTACTAGTCTATTTCATCTTTTACCACCGTAAAATATACATAAATCTATTATAAAAGTTTAAACATCAAAACTTATTTATCACACACTTAAAGACTGTATGTGGTACCATTCGCAGTCAAGAGAAATGTAAACAAACATAAAGATGCAGTATTATACCATAACTGCATAAAATTAACTAGAGTACATATTGTACTACTATAATCATCTAACAGCCACCTCCTGTTGCTACTGCAGTGAGCTCAAGTGTTGCGAGTATCTGCTTAAAATGCCATGGAAGGCTAATCATCTCCGAGTGAGCAGGCTGCTTCTCCAGTAAACTGCACGTCACAGTAGAAAGTGACCCCTTGCGGTGGTTCTCATGTCATTTTCATCGCGTTTAGCTCAATACCGTAAACCCTGAATAACATCATGGGACCCATAACAAAGTGTAACTAGTTATGCTGGAAGTGCTCCCAAGAAGCAGAAAAAAGTCGTGACATTACAAGAAAAAGCAGAGTTGCTTGACATGTACCATAGACTGAGATCTGCAGGTGGCTGCCCTCCAATTCAAGATTAATGAATCCAGTTGTAAGGACTATTGTAAAAAAAAAAAAAAGGAAATTCATGAATCTATCGCTGCAGCTACACCAGCAGCTCGAAAACCTTGTATTTTTTGCAAAACACCTTTTTATCTCGCACTGAAAGTGCAGCTCTTATGTGGATGCAGGATTGCTATAAGAAAGCCACACCTATAAATTCCAATATAATTCAAGAAAAAATGAAGTCACTGTAATGACAGCTTAAAGCAAAAGGAAGGTGAAGTCTCTAAAGCCAGAGAATCTAATGCCAGCAAAGGATGGTCTGATAATTGTAGAAAGAGGTTTGGCTTTGAAAGTGTCAAGATAACAGGAGAAGCAGGTTCTGCCAACCAAGG
This sequence comes from Phocoena sinus, assembly GCF_008692025.1. NCBI lineage: Eukaryota > Metazoa > Chordata > Mammalia > Artiodactyla > Phocoenidae > Phocoena > Phocoena sinus. The sequence continues at coordinate 23,525,173 of NC_045776.1, read as the reverse complement.
AGCAGCAGACAAGTTCCCAGACGCCATTAAGAAAATCATTGAGGAGAAAGGATACCTGCCTGAACAAGTTTTTAATGCAGATCAAAGTGCCCTATTCTGCAAAAAAAATGCCAGAAACGACATATATTAGTAAGAAAGAGAAGTGAGCAACACGATTTAAAGCTGGAAGGGACGGGCTAACCCTACTGCTTTGTGCAAATGCAGTCAGGTTTATGTTCAGTACTGCCCTTATCTATAAAGTTGCTAACCCTAGAGCCCTGAAGGGAAAAGACAGACCCCAGCTGCCAGTCTTTTGGTTGTACAAGAAGACCTGGACAGCGAGAACCCTTTTTTTTATTGGTTCCATTGATGCTCTGTCCCTGAAGTCAGGAAGTACCCTGCCAGTAAGGGACAGCCTTTAAAGTTCTTTTGATATTGGACCACACCCCTGCCCACCCAGAACCCCATGAATTCAACACCAAAGGCGTCGAAGTGGTCCACCTGCCCCCAAACACAATGTCTCTAATTCAGCCTCTAGATCAGGGGGTCATAAGGACCTTTAAGGCTCATTACACACAGTACTCTATAGAAAAGACTGTCAACACTATGGAAGAGAACCTTCATAGACAGAACATCATGAAAGTCTGGAAAAATTACACCACTGAAGACGCCATCGTTATAGAAAAGGCTGTGAAAGTCATCAAGCCCAAAACAATAACTGCTGCTGGAGAAAACTGTGTCCAGATGTTGTGCATGACATCCCAGAATTTACGACCAAGTCAATCAAGGATATCATGAAAGAGATTGTGGATATGGCAAAAAGGGGGGAGGGTTTCAAGACATGGATCTTGGATTCAAGAGCTATCAGACACCACACCAGAGGAATTAACACAAGACGACTTGATGGAGATGAACGCTGCCGAACCAGTGCCAGGTGATGAGGAAGAAGACGAAGAAAAAGGAGTGCCAGAAAAAAACTGACATTAGACAATCTAGCAGAAGGGTTCCGATATTCAAGAATTCTTTGACTTATTTTACAACACGGACCCTTCTATGATATGGACACAAACTAAAGCAAACAGTGGAAGAAAGACTGGTACTGTGTAGAAACATTTTTGGAAAAGTGAAAAAGCAAAAAGGTCAGACAAGAAATTACCATGTACTTCTGTAAAGTTACACCGAGTGTTCTGGCCCTCCTGCCTTCCCTTCCACCTCCTCTCCTTCTGCCTCTGCCGCCCTCCTCAGCAAGACCAAACCCCTCCTCTTTCTCTTCCTCCTCAGCCTAATCAACGTGAAGACAACAAAGATGAAGACCTTTATGATGATCCACTTCCACTTAACGAACAGTAAATAATCATCAGGCTGTACAGTTAATACTTACCTATCGTGTTTGTGCGTGAGTATCTTTGTGTGAAAACCTAACAACTGTACGGCAAGAACTGTATGAGACGTTTCATCTCCCACGTATTCATCTGTGCGAGACTTGAAATGGATTGCCTATACTTACACAGGCATAAGGTGAGTGATATTTAATACAAACTTAACATGTTAGTTTTCTTACTGTTTTATAACTTTGCTTTCAAAGAATTACATTACCATATGGTATGCCTCTCTCTCTGGCAATCAGGGAAACTGCCTATCGTCACAGGTAAGTGGTTTTTAAAAATGTAACAATGTTCCCAATACTGTATTATGAATATGATTATAATACTGTATGCCATAAAAATTTTACAATTCATTCATTAGTGTACAGGTGAGGCTACCATGAAGCAATCCATGAAGCAATCGTATCAATTATCGTACCCTACCATAAAGCAATCATATTGCTCCTTCTTAGTTATCAATGCATGAATTGTTATACCTGTAAATAAACGTAAGTTTTTCAATTATCTTTTCATTTTTGATGTCTGGTATTAGTAATATGTATAATATCTACAATGTTTTGTATCATATAAGACAATATTGATGTAGGTATTGACATACAAGCAATTCATCTTGTAAACAGATGATGTAAACTTATGGTATTGATAAATACAGTACAGTACTGTAAATGAACTTTTTCTTCCTTATGATTTTCTTTTTTTTTTGGCTGCACTGCACGGCTTGCAGGATCTCAGTTCCCTGACCAGGGATTGAACCCGGGCCACAGCAGTGGAAGCCCAGAATCCTAACCACTAGGCCACCAGGGAACTCCCTTATGATTTTCTTAATCTCTTCTCTAGCTTATTTTACTGTAAGAATACAGTATATAATATATACAACATACAAAATACGTGTTAACTATTTATGTTATCGGTAAGGCTTCCAGTCAACAGTAGGCTATTAGTGGTTAATTTTTTTGTGTGTTTGTTTTTTTTGCCGCGCCACGTGACACTCAGGATCTTAGTTCCCCCACCAGGGATTGAACCCATGCCCCTGCAGTGGAAGTGCACAGTCTTAACCGCTGGACCGCCAGGGAAGTCCCCAGTAGTTAACTTTTTAAGGAATCAAAAGTTATATGTGGATTTTCGACTGCACAGGGGATTGGCACCCCTAATCCCTACATTGTTCAAGGGTCAACTGTACACATGTAAGTGTACATATAGATATACATACAAATACATATGTAAACAAATAAATGCAACTACATACAAAACAAAGTATAAGTAACTGATGTTGGGAGACAATATTCCACAGGTCTCTCACATTTCTACATGTCTTTCAAGAGCAGCATTGACTATCCTTTGTTATGAACTATCTTTTCAAGGATATGTGTACAGCATCAGCCTTGGAAGACAAGAGATAGGGTGTCCTTCCAGAGCAAAGGGAAGGCATCCTTACTGTCCTAACGTTATAAAAGACTGGATTCCTTAAGCTCAAGGTTCCTCTCCTACAACACAACACAGTGCGTGTGTAGGTGCTAATTAACTACTCTCTTCATGTCACCCTGTGGGAACTGGCATTTGGTGAACTGGCACAATAACGATGACATACTGGATACTGCTAATGCTGTGAGTAATAAACTGTCTTTCATCTCTGAACCAGAAGCCTCCTGTCTCCTACTAGCATCCACAGAACCGCGACACATTCACTTGCTATCCTGCCTTAATTAGGGTAAAATCTCTGGCCTTTTCAGTTCTTGATCATTGCACTTATATTTATAAATTTTGAAAGTTTTATGAAAATTGTAAATATGTGGATAAACGTACAACTAATATAAATAAACATATAAACATTTAATATAAACATTTTAAAAATACCATACGTTTATTTATAAACATATAAATAAGTGTAATTGTAGGTACAATTTTACTATATTCCTCCAAGGAAACAACAACTTACATACAAAAAAAGTTTAAGAAATTTAATAACTGTATCACTAACATATTCTAAAAGACCTTAAATCCTTAAATGTAACTGGTTTATAAAAATGTATTTTCATGTATTTACAGTCAATTCTCATTATTCACAGTAATCTGTTCTATAAAGTCACCTTGAACACTGAATTAGTGAGTACAGGACCACTGCTCCTAATGGAACTACAGGTTAGGTTCCTGTAAGCCTCTGGTCACATTTTGTCAGCTGATCAGTATGTAACCTTGTTTTATGTGTGTTTCTGTTTAAAGACACCCTGCTTAATACAGTCCTCTTACAAATAATTAACTGCATGGCCTTTGAATGATTTAAAGCCAGGAGCTTTGGAAGCTATCTGTGTTATATAGGTTCCTTTGTCGATGTAAAACAAGCCAGTCTCATCAGCACTGAAAACCTACTCTTCTACATAACCCTTTTCCCGTATAACACTTATCAGGTGTTTTTTAAATTCCTCCACAGTCTCTTATCTGCAGAACCTGCCTCACTTGCAAATTTAACACTTTTCACAATGTATCACCTTCTGAAACGTGTGAGCCAGCCAGCACTAGCTGAGACAGGCTTAACATTTTCATAACCCTGGGTAACATGACTGTCAATGTCCTTTGCTTTCAGCCTCACAATGCTGTCCACTACACTTTAATCATCATCTCATGGTTCCGCGAATTTAGCCACTTTAACACCTTTTCCTTAGCTTCATCAGATACTATAGATGTTACTTTAGCACTTTCTGGAGCAGCCTCATGTACTAATTGGCAAATTTCCTCTTCTTTTTCTAGATATACTGCCTTTTTGATTTATTAACATTGAACTCACAGCCAACAGCACTGCAACTCATGCCTGAACAAAACTTATTTAATATGTATTTTCTGCATATTGCACATCCCCGACTTCTTGCACTTAGAACACTGGACAGCACTTCAACACTACACTTGGGGGCAACTACAAACAGCAAAATCACCATTAAAAAGTACAAAAATGCAAAAAACAGACACTAAATAGACCTCAAAAAGGATACTTGTTTACAGTACAAGAGCTAAAATAAGAAAGCCTCGTACAACCTCGGCTGGGAACACATGCATCAGGCGACTTATTTTTCGCTGCTCTGTGCATATCCACAAATGACCATGAAAGCACAGTGAGTATGACTTTGGCGGTACAAACAAATTTTAGTAAGCAAATTTGCAAATATGGAATCTGCAAATAATAAGGACCAACTGTATATGCATAATTTAACCCCACCCCCTGATTTCACCCTGCCTAACCAGGCTCAGCGCTAACCCCTGACTCTGTCCACAACCCACCCAGTACCTCTGGTAATAGGTGTCTGAGCGTCCACAGGTGGCACCTGACTTGCGAAAGACCTCACGGCGCTTCCAGCCAGGGCCCAGGGCCGGGCAGTCCAGCCAGTCCTCAGCCATGGGGCCACAAGAAGGAGCAGCGGCCTGCAACATGGAGGGGGCAGTGGGAGAAACTGAGGCTCTAGGGAGGAACATGTTGTGCCCCAGGCCGCACAAACCCACGGATCTATTAATGCTTGTTTAAGATCTAGGACCTGCCACAAGCAACTGGCCAATGTAAGAAAGAGAAAAAACCCCATCCTCACTCCATTCTTCCCTGTCCTGGGCCCAGGAGCTTGTCATTCCCCCCACTTCTTGACCGGGTAGCCCCATCCTCAACCTAAGGGTCTCCATCCTCAATGCATTCCTCACTCTCAGCGTCCTAATCCCCAATTCCCCCCCAGCCTCAGCTTGAGAGACCTCAATCCTCCCATCCTCAGCGCAAGAGGCCCCCATATGACTCGTCCCCAGACCCAGGTCCCAAACTCTCCCTCAGTATCCTAACCTCCCATTCATTCCCTTCCTTGACCCAGGAGTCACTAATCTCTCTCTTTCAGTCTTTTAACTCTCCCATTCCTTCCCTGTCTGCTGTCCTCTTATCCTGCTACCTCAGTATTACTGCCTCGACTTCCTCTGTGTCCTCTGCCACAGAGCCCCCAGCTCCTCCATATCGTTGACAACCTCGCCCACCTTATTTTCCCTCTGTCGGTGCTCTAAGCCACAATTTCTTCCCAAGCCCCCAAACCTCCCTATTCCGCTCTTCTGCAGCTAAAAAGTTCCCTTCAGCGTCCTCATCCTCCCATCAGCTTTAGACACCCTGATTTCTCCCTTCCGCGTTTGAACCCCCCCACCCCATTCCTCTCCTCTTGGGCCAGGATCATGCCATCCCTAACTGTCAGCGCTCTGACCCCCTATTTTTCATCGTCCTCCATATGAGACCCCCGTGCCTCCCTTTCAGCATTCCAACGCATTTCTCCCCGTCATCAGCCTGAGAGCCCCTAATTTCTCCCCTTGAGCGTTCTGGACCCCCATTTCTCTCTCCTTAACCTGAGAGGCCCCGATATCTGCCCTCAGCGTTCGGATCCTCCCCTATTCCTCTCCGTCCTCGTCCAAGATCCCGACACTTCCACCTGTCAGTCTTCTGAGCCCATTCCTCCCCGTCCTTCCCCTAAATTCCCCCATTACTCCCCTTCAATATTCCGACGCCGCCATTCCTCCCACTCATCGGCCTGAGGGCCCTTCACTGCTCTCCGTCAGCGTTCTGAGCCTCAATTCTTCCCCATTCTCCGCCTGAGCGGTCTCCATTTCCACCCCCACGACTGTCTCACCAGCTCGGCTCCCGGCCGGTACCTTCCACCGCTCTAGGTCCGCTGACCCATGGCGAGGGTCCCGCCTGTGGCTCTCGCCTTGACCAGCTCCTCTTCTTCCTCCTCCGCAGCCGCTTCCTCCTCCGCAGCCGCTTCCTCCGAAGCTGTAGCTGTCGTCGCCGTCGCCGCCGCCGCCGCCGCCGCAGCCGCCGCCGTTCGTTGCTCCAGGAACCGGATATCCGCCGCCCAACTCTCGGGCTCCGCCCCCTGGCGGGACGCCTGCGCACTAATACCCTGCCTGCGCGAACCCTTAGCGGGGAAGAGTCCACGCCTGCGTGCTGAGTCCGGTGGAGGAGCGTGCCTCTTTTGAAGGGACCTGCTGCGCTTGCGCGCCGACGTCCCACTCAGGCCCGCGCCTCATCGGAGACTTGCAGCGCCTGCGCACCTCGCTTCGCGCCCCTCCGTCCATCTCGTTCTCGCCTGCGCTCTCCAGTCCCAACGTAAGGGGAGGAGGGGGATTGGGGTTGGTCCTGGTCTCTGGTTGGTTGGCGATCTCCACAAGGAGTAACTGGGAGGGAGGAGCGGAGAAGGCTGGGGTCGTGCCAGAGCACTCCTCTCGCGCCTGTTACGTTGGTCGCGCCTGTGCTCTACCGTTCCTCCTGTCAAGGAAAAATTAATCAATAGTCGATCTAAAGAAGAAATCGAAAATTTTATTTGAGCCAACTTGAGGATTATAATCTGAAAGACAGTGTTTTGGAAAACTCTGAGGACTGTTCCATCTGTTAGAAATGGAAGGCACAGTTATGTACAACTTTGAGACAAAGGATCAAACATCAAAATGGCACTGACTTTTTTTTTTTTTTTTTTGCGGTACGCGGGCCTCTCACTATTGTGGCCTCTCCCATTGCGGAGCTCAGGCTCCAGATGTGCAGGCTCAGCGGCCATGGCTCACGGGCCCAGCCGCTCCGCGACATGTAGGATCTTCCTGGACCGGGGCACGAACCCGTGTCCCCTGCATCAGCAGGCGGACTCTCAACCACTGCGCCACCAGGGATGCCTGGCACTGACACTTTACATTAAGTTAGCCAAAGGTGCGGTATGGCTGAACCACACTGACTCCATTTTTTCAGTTCCATCATAGGCCCACAGTCCTACCCTCCTCCCCTTTCTCTGTGATGGAGCTTTAGCCTACTCAGAAGGAATGCACGAGCGCCAGAGAAGTTCTCTATCAGCTTTTACCCTTGCCTTCATCTGATATGAAAATTCGAAGAATGCCTTTTGCTGACGCAGATGGTTAATGATTTGTGAGGAATAATAGTCCTGAGACCCCTGGGGAGAGAAAAAACCCTGGTTCCCGTTGGCATGGACGTGCTTATCCCTTAGTAGTGAAACAGAGGGCTAACCTGAGTAGGCCCACCAAATTTAACCTGCCTCACTTGCTTTTAGTTTGCTTTTAGTTGATTTTAAACTAAACTCCCACTAGCTTCCTTATATATAACATCCCTGACATATGGGTCACTGTAGTAATGGTTGCTTAAGTTGTTTTTCAGGAACTTGGAGCTAGTTCTTGCCCGATTCAGACCGGTTGAGACTACTGACAATCTAACTGGACCTGCATGATGACCTTTTAACATCAGAAGGCCCAAAACTCCACCCTCAGAACATGCTAACACTGCCAGTTTTTGAACATGTGTCCTATGAAGAACCATGAAGCTTGACTACACTTGCACAGATCACTGATTACCTCTGATTACTGATCACCTCGCTTTTCTTATTTCCAATCACCTTTCCCCATGCCTCAGACCATCCTGCCTCTTTATCCCATAAATATTCCTAAAACCTATCTTTGGGAGGTGGATTTGAGATTCATCTCCTTGTTTGGCTGCCTTGTGAGTAAAGCTTTTCTCTACTACTTGGCATCTCAGCGTTTGGCTTGCTGCATACAGGCAAATGAATCTGGCTTGGTAACAGTAGTCAGATTCTATCCTTAGCTTTGGCCCCTTTAAATAATCCTGTACCACATTTGGAGGTGTATAGTGCAGCTGTGAATGATTCCGGATTGAAATCTGCCCGATCCTACCTGTATGTAACCTACCCACAATAAACTTCATAATTGCACTTTATGGAGTTGCCTGCTTTGTTTTTCAGTCTCAAAGTTTCTTCTCAGTTCAGGGGATTTATTCAGTAACCCTGTCTTCAAAGAATTGGCGAGCCAGCCAGGAGACCAAAAATGAAATAGGCATGGGTAAGGGGACCATGTTGGGAGACAGCCTGTTGTCAGTGGGGGAAATCCCAGGATGGCCAGCCTCTTCCATGTGGGTAGACTTAGCCAAGTTTTTGGAACGCTTCAGACTAGTGTGTGAGTACAGGGACACCCCCAAAACGCTATAAGGGTTACTGGAGATTCTAACCAAAGCAGTAGGTAAAGAGAAGCTAAGGTAGGAAATTGAACATGTTATAGCCGCAGTAGTATGGCTGCTGCTTTGGGCCCTGTGACTGAGTGCAGAAAAAGAACTCCGACTCAGGCAGGAACTAGGGGAAAACTAAAGAGGCCCTGGCATTAGAAAAGGATCTAAGAGTGTTTGTTTCTCTAATTCAGACCTACTAGCCAAAAAGGTACAACAACAAGAGGAACACCTAGAGGTCATGGTATGCAAAGTGGCAAAAATGCAAGGGTGGCACCATCCAACAGGGTGAGGACCATTATCTCACAGGAAAATTGGAATCCCAAATGATGGGATCTATGGTGTAATGATTTCTCTGAGAAGGGAAATATAGTTGTTGAAGGGGAAGATGACCTAAGGGCTTGCCCCCTCATTCAAACAAAGACTCAGGCAACCCGTGAGCCCAAAGATGAACAAGAAGTGATACCAACTAGCCAAAAGATAACTATGAGGGAGTATTCTTCTGCAGAAGTAGTTGAGTTGACAGCCAGGTTCAAACAAAAGACCAGGAAAGGAGTAACTGCATGGTTACTCTGCCTGTGGGACAGAGGAACAGATAGTATCATGCTAAATGGCCTGGAGATATCTAAACTGAATTTGGTGACAGCACAGCCAGCCCTGAGACAAAGGTTATATGCTGCTGGAATGGGAGGGAACTGAGGATGGTGGCTGACTTGGTTACTTGGATTAGGGCTGGGGTAAAGCTGCCCTGGCCTAACAAAGGAGATGTCCCATCTCCTCCATTACACTGGAACTCCATGGAAGAACTACAAGACATCATTAGAGAACTGGGAATGAGACATGCTATATATCCAGACAACTTTATGGGGCCAGATGAAGAATAATTTATCTCAGGTATGAAGGGCTGCATCTTACAGTCTGCTCCTGGAGTTTGGTATGACACCTTAGTATCAGTTCTGGCACCTATATTCAGTAAAGTGATAGCTCTGGTAGCTGCCATTATAGCAGATCTCAGTGAAACAGAAAGAGTCCTCCATGGAGGAAATAGAAAAGTAGACAAAAATAAACAAACAAAGGGTGGAGAATAAGCAGGGAAAGGACCAACCCAGGTATCACATAAACAACTTTGGCAGGATTTAATGTTAGCAGGGACTCCAAAGGAAAACAGTGATAAAACAATGACAACAACAGCAACAACAGCAAAACCAAAGAACAGAAAACCTAATTCAGTCCTGTCATCTTTGTGGAAGTCCCTAGCAGAAGACAAACAAATTACTCCTCTTTCTACTGACAATAAACATGTGGCAACGCATCCCAGTGTCCCCCACTAAAAGTAGAATGCCAGGGGTGGATTGTCCTCTCACTGAGGAACTAGGTGTAGGGCCAACGTTTCCCTGTAGTGCGTGCAGTGTGGGAGTGACTGGAGGCTTCATGTAGAATTGACAGTTTATTGGTCCCACATAAACAAACAGTCTTAGCATTGGTAGATACTAGAGCTGAGTGTACCTTGCTGTATGGCAAACCCTCTAAATTTCAGGGAGAAATATGGGCTACAGACAGACATGGGGGTCAAACCATTCAAATAAGACAAATCAGATTATATTTCCAAATTGTTTGCCAACCTGACTGTTCCACGTATACATTTCCCTGGTACCAGAATATATCCTAGGTGTTGATGTTTTACAAGACCTAGATTTGACCACCACCACTGGAGAGTGTCGCCTTCACACCAGAATGGTGACACCAATGTTGGTAGGCCATGCATGTCCGTTTACCCACACCCCACTGTATTGTTAATGTCAAACAGTATAGGCTGCCTAGGGGCTATGAAGAGATTACTGCTACTGTTAAAGAACTAGAAAGGGTGAGAGTTATCAGACACTCCCATAGCAATTATAATAGCCCAGTGTGGCTGCTAAAGAAGCCCAACAGGACTTGGAGGATGACTGTTGATGATAGCCAATTAAATAAGGTGGTCCCTCCCATCCATTTGGCAGGTCCCAATAATGCTACTATTTTAGAATATCTCTGTGATGAAAATGTTTTATTGTATGCTTGACCTGTCTAATGCGTTTTTCAGAATTCCTTTGGATGCTAGCCCTCAAGATCAATTTGCCTTCACCTGGGACAGGAGGCAAGGGACCTTTCAGGTCTTGCCTCAGGGTTGTTTACATAGTCCCACCATTTGTCACGGTATGGTCTCCCAGGACCTGGAAATCTGGCAAAAGCCCCACTCTGAGTTGGAATTATCTTATATTGATGACATTATGTTAACCTGTGATGACTTATCTCTCCTCTCCTAAGCTGCTGCCCCTTTACAGACACATTTACACAAACCAAAACCAAGGATGGGAAATAAACGCTGACAAGATCCAGGGACCTGAGCAATCAGTAAAGTTCTTCAGAATTGTCTGGTTGGGTAAGACAAAAGTTACGCTGGCTGAAGTTATTGATAAAATCCGAGCCTTGCCCACTCCACAGTTGGTCAAGGAATTACAATCTTTGGAGGGGGGGCTTACTAGGTTATTGGCATCTGTTCATACCTCATCTGGCACTAATAATACAACCTCTATACTCTCTAGTTAAAAAGGGACAAAAATGGGATTGGGACTGCCCCCACTGAAACCTGCAGCAATAACCTCTGAGACATACCCCTGGTCACAGTGAATGAGCCTCTGACCCAGTGACTGGATGGAAAGTGCACTATATTGACCTACTACCCTTATCAGAGAGACACAAACACACATTACCACCTCTGGTCTGATGCAATCCTTTGCTAGTAAAAGAGCAAATCTGGGATGGTTATGTGCTAAACATAATCAACTGGGACATACTGTTCCTTTTTGTAAAGAGGGACAAAAATCATACCTGGTTGGCCAGACATAAACATATGGTGTGGCTACCACCATCCTCTTGTTCTTTGTCCACCTGGTTTTACAAACTGAATGGACAGATCAAGGGGTTTGACCAAGTTGGAAACTGTATAAGAGACCCCACTCACATAGATAGCAACCAAAGGACCCATTTCACTGGACATGATGTACAAGAATAGGCAGAAGCCTGTGAGATTTTATGAACCTTCCATCTGCTTTATAACCCAGCAGCAGCAAGGTGGGTAGAAAGAGTTAATGGGTTACTGAAAGAGACATTGAAGAAGACTTCTCTGGACAGGTCTTTAAGAGGATGGTCTTCACGACTGTTAGAGGCCATCCAGCTATTAAACACTGCAACCCACAGCAGGCTATACACCTATTTATGAGACACTGACTGCACCTGCTCTATCAGCTAGGACCTTAAAAGTACAAGTCTTGGAAGGAGGACTGCGACCCATCTAGCAGGATACGGATATTGTCCTAAGAGTGTCACAGGACCTCCCACCTTGGAGACTTAAATGGTATCCCCCTCCCGGGTGGCTTGGCATCCTTATATCTTTGTGGAAAGGGGTAGCCCCTGGTATAGTATTTCCCCAACCTTTCTAAGAGAAGGCCCACCCATAAACAAGGTGATCTCCTCCTTGAAATTAGATGGGGGACTGAAGTAGGGCTCCTCTTATGGGCTCTACCAGAAGTCCCACATATAATATTTCCCTGCCCACTTCTGACATAAAGGGAAAAAATGTCTGGTATTGTCCTCTGGGAAAAGTGCCAAAGCCTGGGGTGATCCTGGTACATGGAGACCAAACTTCTGTGGTGTTGTTTCTGAATGAGCATTTGCCTTTCTTGGCACCTTTCAAACGCTTATCATTCTTAGCCTTTTCCTTCTGGGATTCATGCCACCTACCTCCAACAATGTGTTTCTGTCCTGGGTCACCACCTATGCTGAAGTCCATAACTGCTCTGACTGTTGCATGTACAGATTGCTGCCAATGTCTAGCACTGAAGGAATGCATGGGTCATTCTGCCTTTCAACCTCATGGCATGGGGACAATGGGTGGGCATGGCAGGTAAACTCCTGTTGGGGGCACTAGATGTCACCATGGCTCACATTTCCCCCTTTGACTGTAATGATAGTAAAAAGTATTTTCTCCTTGGCTTGTTCTTGAACCCAATTCCTCTAAACTTGACACTGCCTATCACGTCTGAGATGATCTTGGGAGGTTATGTGCTATACACAGTCAACTGGGACATACTGCTCCTTTTTGTAAAGAGGGACAAAATCACACCTGGTTCGCCAGACATAAACATATCGAGTGGCTACCACCAACCTCTTGTTCTTTTGGCCACCTGGTTTTACAAACTGAATGGACAGGTCAAGAAAATAAGATTCTTAAGGCAGGGGCTTTCTTATCACCCAAAGGTGCATCTGGATACGTGGCACCAATCTTTGGCCTTATCTCCCATATGGGTGGGCTGGCCACTATACCCTTGCTTTTCCCTCTTTGTCAAGAAAGATCTATTCCTCATTGCCAGACACTCTCAAACTTGCTGGCTCTCAAAACTAGGTGGAACCATAGTCTCTCCTGTTGTGAATGGCTGGTCTCTATCTTTCTCCCTCAATATGTAGGCATTCATGCTGAATTAGAAATACAAGCCCTAGCCAAGTTCACTGCTTCTGTATTAAATAATTCTAGATAAAGCATTTTCTACTAAATCAGGAAACTGCACAAATGAGGAAAGTAGTTTTACAAAACCATACGACTCTGGACATGTTGACAGAGGCACAAGGGGAAACATGTCCTAATTCAACAACAATGCTGCACTTACAGCCCCTCTTATGAATCTAACATCACTGATTTATCGTCTCGTATGAAAAAGGCTATTAACCATGTAGGGAATATTTATTTTGCAGACGACTTCATCCGTTGGTTGACCTCCTTACCTGGCATATGGGGTATGGCCCTGTTAGGCATCCTTCCTTGTGTAGCAGGGATTCTTGGTGCTTGCTGTTGTGTATATTGCTGTTGTGGGTTAGGCATGCAGGTTACCTCCCAACATCTGGCCCTAGGGTATTCAAGGAAGAACGGCAGATAAGATTGTGTGGGCCATATAGATGTTGGGGGTGAAATGTGTGGCTGAACCACACAGACTCCATTTTTCTCAGCTCCATCTTAAGCCTGCAGTCTTATCCCCTTCCCTTTCCGTGTGACTGAGCTTTAGCCTACTCACAAGGAATGTGCCCAAGCCAGAGAAGTTCCCTGTTCAACTTTTACCCTTGCCTTCATCTTATATGAAAAGTGAAAGAGGGGCTTCCCTGGTGGCACAGTGGTTGAGAGTCCGCCTGCCGATGCAGGGGACACAGGTTCGTGCCCCGGTCTGGGAAGATCCCACATGCCGCGGAGCGGCTGGGCCCGTGAGCCATGGCCACTGAGCCTGCACGTCCGGAGCCTGTGCCCTGCAATGGGAGAGGCCACAACAGTGAGAGGCCCGCGTACCGAAAGAAAAAAAAAAAGTGAAAGAATGTTGTTTAGTTTGTTTGTTTGTTTGTATGTCTGCTGACACAGATGGTTAATGATGATCCATGAGGAATGACGGTCACGAGAACCCCAGGGGGAGGGAGAACACCAGTTCCTGTTATGTGGATGTGTCTCTCACTTAGTATTCAGATTCTGTCTTTAGCTCTGGCCCCGCTAAATGCCCCTGTACTCCTTTTAGCAGCTGCAAATGCTCCCAGATTGGTAAGTCATCATGACCCCTTACAGGATTAGGAAAAGAAAGATGAATCTTCTAAGGAGTTACATTTCTGGCATGAGAAGAAGGAAAAAATGATCTTTATGGTTGAGCAGACATTCTTGCCTTTCAGGAGGTCTGGTTAATATGTAATGCAGATGCACATTGCCCACTAGGGAGGGACCAATATAAGCAGGGAGTATGTTACTCTTAAATTTTCTTGTCCTGCCTCAAAACATAAATTTTATTCCATCGTTTCCCACTTTTGATCATTAATCTTTCGATAGAAAGTATTAGGTTATGAAATGCTTGGTCCCTCGACACCAGGGTGGTATCTTACCCGCCCTGGATCTATCCGGTCCTGCAATACCAGGTCCCAATAGGCCAGTTTCTTTCTATCTTTCAGGGGTTTATGTGTCAGTAAAGTACCAGACAAGGACGCATAGCTAATCTCATGCTGTTCAGTAGAACTCATGCCAATTATTGTCCAATCTTCCTCCTACGTGCATTGTGCCTGTCCAGTATTTTATATAGAGCTATACGTATGATCAATGGTTTCAAGTCTTATAGACATCATTATTTTACTTGCAGGTTTGTATATGCAGCAAAAAGCACAATAGATTATTACTCTATAAACGATACAGAACACAATCAATATAGCCAACAACAATAATAAAGTCATAAGCAGAGATTTAAACCATGAACCCCCAGAGCTGAACCATTTACCCGAGATGTAACCTAGACTAGGAAGGGGATTCCCTAATGCAGAGATTTAATTTTTAATGTGATTCATTAGATGAGTTATATTAGAGGACAGATCTGGCATGAAAACACAACATTCAGTCTGGATTATAGCACACATTCTTCCTTGCCAAGCAGTTAAAATGTCAAGATCCATTTGGTTTGGCAACACTGATTTCCTCATCATAAAAACTTCAGAATTAAGCAAACTAAAGGAGAAATTAGTTAATTGAATGTAGTGAACAGCACAGAGATATATGCTAACAGGGAAACGTTTTATAGGCTATACATGTTATCAATCATATTGACTTGTTGCACAAAAAAAGTACGTGTACTTTTAGCAGTAGAATTTAAGTGAGCAATGATACACGCCATGAGTAACTTGATAGCTATGAAAAGAATAATCATACATACAACGAAAATAATAATCATCTGTAAAACAGAGGGGAAAAAAATTAAAAATTACCTAGTCCTGTAGGGAGTGACCAAAACAGATTTTTTAAGGGGTTTTTTTTTCAGTCTTACAACAATTTTGCCTTTTGGAAATTTTATCCAGGAGCATTTCTACTTCTGCAGAGGTATTGATATAAGTTCAACAAGTAGTGTGAGCAATAGCACAAACAACTCCTTGACTAGCCAGTAGAAAATCGAAGGTGATTCTAATTATCCAATACTACTTGGGATGAGGAATTGAGGGATGTCTGTTGTGCTGCAATGCATTTTGCAGTCACTCCAGGTATTTGACCAATGATTTGACCAATGGTGGCTGATAGATTTCTGACCATATCTCTCTTTACATGTACTCTTGCACTAGGAATCAAGATTCTCAAAAGACTTTGCTACCAGATATCTTGGTATCTTAATAACATGGATCTCTTGATTCTGTAATGGAGAGAGAAAGGAGGTCCATCTGTCTCTTTTATATAGACAATGGGGTAACATAACATCCCAATAAGTATAAACTTTCTATCTGCCAGCTATTAAGATATTTATGTGTCCATTCTTGGGAAGGTGGGTCAATTCCAATACCACATATGAAGACAGAACCTGAGAGAGTGCAAGTGATCCTTCCAAGAGAGCTCTCATTGATAGCCTCATCAATTGGAAGTTTTGCTAACATGGTATTAAACATGGTCACTGCTCTTGCAGGCTTTCCAAGAGCTATCTATATGGTATTTGACATAGGGAGTTGCTGGTACAACTTGTCTTTTTCTCTTCAAGACATTTGTTAGGGACCTCCCTGGTGGCGCAGTGGTTAGGAATCTGCCTGCTGATGCAAGGGATACTGGTTCGAGCTCTGGTCCAGGAAGATCCCACATGCTGTGGAGCAACTAAGCCCACGCGCCACAACTACTGAGCCTGAGCTTTAGAGCCTGCGAGCCACAACTACTGAGCCTACATGCCACAACTACTGAAGCCCATGTGCCTAGAGCCATGCTCTGCAACAAGAGAAGCCACCACAATGAGAAGCCCATACACCGCAGCGAAGAGTAGCCCCTGCTTGCCGCAGCTAGGGGAAGCCCATGTGCAGCAACGAAGACCCAATGCAGCTAAAAATAAATAAATTTATGTATATATATATATATATATTTATTTATTTATTTATTATTTATTTATTGTGGTACACGGGCCTCTTACTGTTGTGGCCTCTCCCTTTGCGGAGCACAGGCTCCAGACATGCAGGCTCAGCGGCCATGGCTCACGGGCCTAGCCGCTCCGCGGCATGTGGGATCTTCCCGGACTGGGGCACGAACCCGTGTCCCCTGCATCGGCAGGCGGACTCTCAACCACTGTGCCACCAGGGAAGCTCCCTTTAATTCTTTTGGTGTCAGTCAATAGTCCTTCTTGAGATATTAAGTAGCCCAAATGTTTTACAATAGGTAAGCAAAATTGGAGTTTATCTTTAGGCAACTTGTGTCCCTTAGAAGCTAGTTGATGTAACAGATGGATGGTATCTTTTTGAGAATCCAGTTCAATTTTAGAACATAAAATCAAATCATCTATATGTTGAATTAAAGTAGAACCATCAGGAATGTCTACATCAGCTAAATCAGCTTTCAGTATTTGAGAAAAGTAAGTGGGGTTCTCACTATAGCCCTGTGGCATGGCTATCCAGGTGTATTGATGATTTTCCCATGTGAAAGCAAAAAGGTATGATTGTCCTTCTCTACTGGGATGCTAAAGAAGACACTGCATAAGTCTATCACTGAAAAATAACAGCTTTTAGTTGGAATGACTGAGAGTAAGGTGTGTGGATTTGGGACCAAAAGATGTCGAGGAATTACAATATTATGTATTGCTGTCAGATCTTGGACAAATTTCCAGTCTTTTCCATTCAGCTTTCTTCCTGTCAGGATAGACATGTTACAAGGACTAGTACAGGGAACTATAAGCCTTTTTAAAAGAAATTCCTGAATAACAGGTGATGGAATAAAATTTATGTTTTGAGGTAGGACAAGAAAATTTAAGTGTAGCATACTCCCTGTCCATGTTGGGCCCTCCCTAATGGGCAATGTGCATCTGTATTATACATTAACCAGCGTTCCTCAAAGGCAAGAATGTCTGCTCAATTGCAAAGATCACTTTTTCCTTCTTCTGACACCAGCAGTGTACCTACAGAGAAGATTAATTTTTCCTTTCCTAATCCTGTTAGGGGTCATGGTGACTGCTTGCCTTGTAGGTGTAGATCTGCTCTATGTATCTTTGGTGAACCTTATATAAAATGTCAGTGTGTCATTTTAACGTATGATCCTTTGTCTTAAAATGTATATAACTGTGCCTTCGACTTCTAACAGGTGGAACAACCCTCAGTGTTTTCTGAAAGGCTGTCTCCTGGGTTATAACCCTCAGGTTGGCTCAAATAAAATTCTCTATTTCCACTTTAGATCGATATTGATTACTTTTTTGTTGATATTTGCTTGGCGTAGTTAGCAGGATATCAGAGACACCCACCAGAGGACACCTGGAGTCTACTCTAAACCAGCGCTCAGTCCCAGCACTGGCCCTTTGAGCCCCACCGGCTTTTTGGTATTCCTCAGTTGCTTTGGTGAGTTCTCCTGATATCTGGACCTCATTGCTTTGCATGATGATCCTGAATTTTATCCAATCTGTTAAAATTTTAGGATTTATAGTCTTAACAGGGTACCGGTACATTTCCAGGTAAAAGGGACGGAGGGGGAATTTCCTAGGCAATGGGCTAGATGGAGGTTCCTAGAAGGGGAAAGCCAAGAAGGAACTCTGGAGTGAACTGGGTTGGCTGGTCTTTTTAAATTTGGCTCAAGTTGGAAAGATTGTGTATAAATGGTTTGAACAAACTGTTTGACAGCAGAACAAGAGACTGAACCTATTAATCTCTGAAGAAAACGGACATTTGCTCCTTCCAGCCACCAGGCCTTCTCTGGTGACTGAGAACCTAGAGGAAGTGTCTGAGGATTAATCCTTATAATGAGTAGCAGTCCCATAGGAAACGCCCTTTTAACACTTTAGGTAATTTACGGTGCTCCAAGCCCCCATCGTGGCTTTAGACAGCTTACAGGAGAAACGGAGACACAGAAGATCTGAACCGACTCAAGGGTGACACCTTGAGGAGCTAAGCTCACAAGCAGCACACTTCTGACCCTGCAGCGCCCTTAGAAATTGTGACCTCATAATACAAATTAAACAAAAGGAAAATGGGAAATCGTGCTTCTAAAGCCTACCAGTTCCCAGATGGATAGCCACCCACTGGAACTTCGGCTGGCTTCATGTACAGTATGTATGGAGCTGATACTTGCAAGAACTTGGTAAAATGGGAGGCTCTAACTTAACTCTTAAATGGCCAAAACGGGGAACATTCGACTTACCAAAATTAGTTTACTTGCGTGCAAAATTGGAAAATGCTGGCTATAAAATTACATAGACACTGGGCTTCCCTGGTGGCACAGTGGTTGAGAGTCCGCCTGCCGATGCAGGGGACATGGGTTCGTGCCCCGGTCCGGGAAGATCCCACATGCCGCGGAGCAGCTGGGCCCGTGAGCCATGGCCGCTGAGCCTGCGCGTCTGGAAACTGTGCTCCGCAACGGGAGAGGCCACAGCAGTGACAGGCCGGCGTACCGCAAAAAAAAAAAAAAAAAAAAAAAAAAAATTACATAGACAGGATGGGAAGCATATTTCAATTGGTACTTAGAAGCTTTGAAGCATGTTAATGATAAAATGACACCTTTACAGGAAACTAACTGAAAATTATTAGAATCTGTTGCTAAATTGGAGAAAAGCTCAGAAGGTACCCTATCCCTTTCTCCTCCTCCTTTCCCTCCTTTCTGAACTTTATACCTTCTCCTTTCTGAACGTCCATATCTCAACTTGTCTGTTCTACCTCCTCCTCCACCTCCAAAGGAAAAATTAACTGGACCCCAGGGAATAACTGAGAGCCCTAAAATCATTGCAGGTCCCTTTAAAGAGAAACCTACTGGAAGAGGTGAGCCTGAACTAATATATACTCCCTGGACTAGAGCTGAACTTAAAAATTTAACTAAGGATTTTCCAGGCCCCTTACAAGATCCTTTAGGGTTTTTAAGAGAATTCATTCTGTAAGGATACATGAGCCAGGATACTTAGATTTGTAATAGCTTGAGCAATTGCTGGTATCCAAAAGTAAAGCCAAGTATGGCTACAAAAGGGAGAATGGAAGACACGTATGGAAGATTTTCATAAGCATGAGCATGCAGGTGTTCACAGGTGTCGAGAACTTGCTCGTAACTTGTACCAAGCCATCCCCAACACTTTTCCTGAGAAAATAGAGTGGGCCATGATCCACCAATGCAAGCAAAAGTGCAGAGAAACTTTTTTTTCCTTTGAGAGGTTTGAGAAAACCTTCAAATAGCACCCTGGAATGGCCCCTGAAAGTTTTCAAAGTCATCACAATGATCCAATTCTAAATTCAATCTTTGAGAGGGATTAGATGAAAAAATAGCAAAGCTAATTAAGAGACATGAATTGGAATGGGCCACAATACATTCGAACATGCTTGTCACTATTGCAGAGTATCTCTCTAAAACCTTCCAAAGAAGAAGAAAGAGTCACTAAAGTCATGAATGTACAACTACAGCAACTTAGAGGCCCTATTAAAACACTTTTCTTCTAACCCTGGCCCAAAACGAAATGCCCGCACTAGTTTTTAGTGCAAAAGCCATGGTCTCTTCAAATGAGAGTGCCATACATTTAAATGGAATTTGGAACATGGCAAAACAAAAAGAAATAGGAGTGCTTGACAATTATGAGAGGGTATTTCCCCCAGCTCTTCACCAATACCTTAGGGGAAATTGAGACAACAATCAGAGGGGAAACTTCAAAGGCCATTGTAGATACTGGGGCTACAATCTCTGGCCTTTACCCTACCCTTATTCATTGCCCTCTCCCTTGGAGTATAAGGTCAATTCAAATAGTAGGGGTTTCTAATTTACCTTTGCAAATTTTAAAATCAGAGTTGCTAACCTTTCAGTTAGGAACTATCACAGGGAAACTTGTGTTTCTCATAGTAAAATGTGCCCCAATTCATCTGATAGGAAGAGACCTTTCAGAAGCCAGCAGTGCTCATATTGCCTTTTCACAAAAAGGTGAAATGCTTCTGGGTTTAGAAATTTTAATGCTGAGCAAAATCTAGTTACTGAAAAATAGATGGTTATAAAAATCAGCGGTTCAAACAGACCAAGAAGAAATGAATGACCTGTTATTGCCAGTGCCTAAAGAATTATGGTCACCTTCTTCTTCAGATATTGAAACAATTAAATTGGCTACTCCTGTTAAGGGGACTGTTGACAACTCCAAGCCTCTACCTAATATTTGACAATATCACTTAAACCAGAGACATTAAATGGAATAAACCCTGTTATTCAGGACTTTCTTAAGAAGGGACTTATAATTCCTTGTACCAGTCCTTGTCACACACACCTATCTTATCAGTGAGAAAGGCAAATGGGAAAGGTTGGAGATTTGTTCAAGATCTGAAAACTATAAATAACATTGTGATTCCCGTTGTCCTGTGGTCCCAAATCCACACACTCTGCTCTCAGTCATTCCAGCCGATAGCTGCTATTTTTCAGTAATTGATTTATGCCTTCCTTAGTATCCTAGTAAAGAAGGACAGTCAGTACGTTTTTGCCTTCACATGGGAAAATCATCAATATACCTGGACTGCCATGCCACAGGGCTATAGTGAGAACGCCACTTACTTTTCTCAAGTGCTTAAAGCTGATTTAGCTGATGTAAACTTTCCTGGTGGCTCCACTTTAATTCAATGTGTAGATGATTTGCTTTCATGTTCTTTTTTTTAAAATAAATTTATTCATTTTATTTATTTATTTTTGGCTGCGTTGGGTTTTCGTTGCTAAGCGCGGGCTTTCTCTAGTTGCGGCGAGCGGGGGCTGCTCTTCTTTGTGGTGCGCGGGCTTCTCATTGAGGTGGCTTCTCTTGTGGCAGAGCACGGGCTCTAGGTGCGTGTGCTTCAGTAGTTGTGGCACACGGGCTTAGTTGCTCCGCGGCATGTGGGAATCTTCCCGGACCAGGGCTTGAACCGGTGTCCCCTGCATTGGCAGGCGGATTCTTAACCACTGTGCCACCCGGGAAGCCCCTGCTTTTATGTTCTAGAAATGAATTGGATTCTCAAAAAGACACCATCCATCTGTTACAACAACTAGCTTCTAAGGGACACAAGTTGCCTAAAGATAAACTCCAATTTGCTGACCTGTTGTAAAACATTTGGGCCGCTTTATATCTAAGGAAGGACTATTAATCAACTCTAAAAGAATTAAAGAGATTTTAGCTTTCTCACTTCTCCAAAAAAAGAAACAATTGAGGGGATTTCTGGGTCTGACTGAATATTGTAGCAATTGGGTACCTAATTTTCCACTTATTTCTCAACCTTTAAATGCATTACTTAAGTCTGACCAGCTTGATCTGGTTGAGTGGATGCCAAAAGGAAGAGAGGCCATAAACACCTTAAAATCCATCTTAACTCAGGCAGCCTATGAAAAATGGAAACAGGTTGCAGAGTTCTTAACTGCAGGTTGTAGTTCTATACCACTACCAAAACAGTTGGCAGTTATTAAAACACTGGGGCATCCCAAATCTGACATTAAGGAAGCTAAAGGAAATCAGCTTGCTGATGCTGCAGAAAAACAGACAACTTTAAAAATTCATCCTGTTCAGCTTTGAGAACTTCCACTGCTCTCTGTGAACCCTGCTAACCCAGTAAAAGATTTCCTTCCACAGGCTCAAGAAATCGCCACTAAAGAAGATAAACAGATGTGGCTACAAAAAGGGGGAAGTTTTGAACCCATCACACAAATATGCTTTGGACCTGATTTTAAAAACATATAGTGTCTCTTAGAGCACAGTGGCTGTTACTCCAGCACGTATATTCTTTAACTCATGAGGCACCTGAAACATGGTTTTACAGGGGAAACTATAGTTTTGGAAACATTCTCCCATGGTGGCTCATAAAGTATGTACTCGCTGTACTCTGTGTCTTAAATATAATCCCAGAAAACCACTTCATGGGGCACAAGGCCACGTTCTTCTTCCTAAGGGACCCTTTGAGGTATGGCAATTGGACTTTGTCCAAATGCCACCACCTCGAGGATATAAATAATCTTGGTGATGATCTGTATGTTTTCACACTGGGTTGAAGCTTTTCCCTGCAGGAGAGCAAGGGGTATAACAGTAGGTAAATCACTATTGGAAATAATAATTCCTGTTTGGGGAATTCCTTCTGAGTTACATAGTGACCAGGGACTCACTTTGCCAGACAAATAATTAAATCTATTTATGACATTTAGCCAATAATGCAGCATCTTTAATGCACTTATCACCCCCCTCCAATCTTCAGGACTGTTAGAAAGAACTAACAACACTATCAAAACCCAACTGACAAAACTCTCAGGGGCTTTTCATCTTTCATGGCCAGAAGCTCTCCCGTTGGTGCTTCTCAACCTTAGGTCCACTCCTTTTGGTAAGCAGCAACTGTGTCCTTTTGAAATAACCGCTGGATGACCTATGTGCCCAGATGAAGGCATGTATGAACCAACATTGCATAAGGGTGTGATATGTTGCATTATCGTCAGGGACTCGTTAAGGCACTTAAAGAAAATGAAAAGCTGGCAACATTCCTTTCACCGCGAGCTCCCAGGAGATGAAGACCTTATGGATCATGGACTGCAACCTGGAGATTTTGTCCATTGGAAAAGGCATAAATACAAGATGCTTTGCAGCTGCATTGAAAAGGGCCATATCAGGTATTAGTACTAATCCCATGTGCTGCAAAGCTCAAAGGAGTAAACTCCTAGGTTCCTATCTCTCATTTTTTAAAAAGGCTTCTGCTCCTAAATGGACCGTGACCCCTGTTTCTGACACCTGACTTCAACTAAGACAAGCTTCAGCAAGCTGGGATGAGAAGAAATCGACAACAGTAGCAGACAGCTAACCCAAGAGTCCAGACCAGCTCTTTAAGACCCATCCTACTGGTTCAGTTGTACTGTTTACCAACTGTCTGTCTCTCTGTCAACATTGAGAGTTATTGTTTCTCTTCTGGCTATACTTTTGACCCAGTGTTTAGGATGGAAAGAAAATTCTTTAGTAAAGTTGTCACAGAGTATAGCTACTGGGGGCCATTTAACCGATTGTTGGACTTGCAACTTTGGGACACTTGCATCCTCAGGTTTTGTCTTCATATACGGCATTGGAATTGACCCACCTTCCCAAAACTGGGCACATAAATATCTTAAGAGCTGACAGGCAGACGGTTTATGCTTATTGGGATGTTATGTTATCCCATCGTCTATATGAAAGAGACAGATAAAACTCCTTTCTCTCTCCATTACAGAAGAGATCAACGTTATTAAGACACCTGGTAGCAAAGTCTTTTGAGAATCTTGATTCCTAGTGAAGGAGTATATGTAAAGAGAGATATGGTCAGAAATCTATCAGCCACCCGTTGGTCAAATAGCCGAAGAGACTAGAAAAAGCATTGCAGCACAAGAGACATCCCTCAATTCCTTAACCTAAGTAGTATTGGATAATAGTTACCTTCAATATTCTTTTCTTTTTTCTGATCTTTTTTTTGTTTGTTTGGCCTCACCGCTTGCAGGATCTTAGTTCCCTGACTGGGGATCAAACCCGTGTCCCCTGCAGTGGAAGCATGAAGTCCTGACTACTGGACCGCCAGGGAATTCCCTACCTCTGATTTTCTACTAGCTAAACAAGGAGTTGTGCTATTGCTCACACTACTTGTTGCACTTATATCAACACCTGTGCAGAAGTAGAGATGCTCCTAGATAAAATTTTTAAGAGGCAAAATGGTTATGACATTAAAAGAAAAAAAAAGACCCTTTTAACGATCTGTTTAGTTGGCTCTCCTCAGGATTAGGTAATTTTTTTTGCTCTGTTTTACAGATGATTATTATTTTCACTGTATGTATTATTATCCTTTTCCTAGCTATCAAGCTACGCATGGCGTGTATCACTGCTTGCTTAAATTCTACTGCTAAAAGTACACGTACACTGTTTGTGCAACAAGTCAATATGATTGATAACATGTATAGCCTATAAAATGTTTCCCTGTCACTATATACCTCTGTGTCAGCCACTCCTATTTAAATGACTGTTGACAACTCCAAGCCTCTGCCTACTTTTCAACAATACCCGCTTCAGCTAGAGGTACTGAACAGAATAAGACCTATGTTGATGAAAAATTAGTCAACAGTCAATCTAAAGGAGAAATAGAGAATTTTATTCGAGACAACCTGAGGATTAGAACCACAGAAGTTGTTCAGAAAACTCTGAGGACTATTCCGCCTGTTATAAGTTGTATACATTTTTGAGACAAAGGGTCGTACATCAAAATGACACACTGACATCTTACATAAAGTTCACCAAAGATACATAGTCCAGATCTGCACATAGGAAGCAGCACCAGGTCACCATGACCCCTTACAAAATTAGGAAAGAATTAAGAATGTTATCGTCTAAGGAGTTACATTGCTGGCATCGAGAAGGAAAAAATGGATCTTTATGGTTGAGCAGACATTCCTGCCTTTGAGGAGTGTTGTAGTTTATCTTAGGACAGGGCCGAAAGTAAGCTCATCACACGACATGAATTGTGCCGAAACACAGCAGTAGAGGGCTGCTGCTCGCTCAGGCAAAACAGCGCCGTCTGTCCTGTTGTGGTAGCTTTTATTAAAGCATTATCTAGGTTTACACTTTACGACTTTTTTTAACATTTCAGAAGTGCTAAAGCAGCAACCTATGTTTTTATTAATTATACAAGCAATAATGGGCTTTCGTGAGAACCTGCCGTGCTTCGTCCTTGAGCGCAAAAGCAGCACCAAGTTCCCACCATTATTTTGATTATACTGAAGTAGCACAAGGACATTTCCTTGCGTTCCCACCACTCTGATTAGACTGAGGACATCTCATGGATCAGTGCCCAAAGCACTCAATGCTTCTTCGTAGGCCCCCGGTTTGCCGCGGGGGGGCTCAAAGCATTCAGGACTGTTCACAGCTCTGGCTTATTCACATGCCCCCGGTTTGCCGGGGTGGGGGGGGGCTCAAAGCAATCAGGACTGTTTGTAGTTCTGGCTTATTCGTCAGCCCCCGGTTTGTTGCAAAGGGGGGCTCATGGGTCCTGTCTCCTTTCCATGTCCTCAGTTATTCCACTACCTTTCCCCCTTTTTGTTTTGTAATTTTTGCAGCATCAAGGAAAACACAGCAGCTTGTTGCGATGTTGCATGGCGGGTGACTTTCAGTCGTCGTCGGACTATAATTAAACATATGATTATTATTATAATGAGCATTAGCAATCCTGCAGTAGAAGCTGTTATGGCTATAATACCCATGACAGCTGCAATCAACATTTCTATAAATCTTTTACTTTTTTTTACTGTATCAGTTAAATATTGTAAAACAGTCATAGGAAGAGATTTTTGCCATTTCCTTCCAAGATTGACAGGAAGCCAAAGACCTGTCCGAGCTCGTAAGATATACAAACTTGCAGTAGATACGTTAAAAGATATACTAGAGGGCTTCCCTGGTGGCACAGTGGTTGAGAGTCCGCCTGCCGATGCAGGGGACATGGGTTCGCACCCCGGTCCGGGAGGATCCCTCATGCCGCGGAGCGGCTGGGCCCGTGAGCCATGGCCGCTGAGCCTGCGCGTCCGGAGCCTGTTGCTCCGCAACGGGAGAGGCCACAACAGTGAGAGGCCTGCATACCGCAAAAAAAAAAAAAAAAAAAAAAAAGATATACTAGAGTTAATGCAGGTATACAGAGAGCAATTTTTACGTATTATAATACCTTGAGTCTCATTCCATACAGCTGGTCCCTTTAACAATATATAAGGTAATTTCACACAACTACGAGTATATCGAGTAACATTTTTATGAAAAGTCAAACTATGATTTCCAGATTTGTTAACCATATGTCCTACCCAGGCATTAATCTTTTTCAAAGCTGTCATAAGCTTCCATAAATCCTTTTGGATAGGATATCCATTTAAATGAGGACCAGGAGGAGAAAACCCTCCTGCATGCCATACTATGGTATCATTAATAGTATTGCTATAAATAGTGTTATCCTTTCTGTGCTAGTATAAATTTTTCAGACCGCTTTTTCCTTGGGTGGAGCCAAAAGGGCTCCAATCAATGACGCTTCCCCAAGAAGTATTAACAAGAACCCGAGTCATATCTCCTCGGCATCGAGTCCAATGGACCCAATCCGATAATCGATCCACAAGAGGCACCTGACATGGAGGCAAATAAGGTGCGGAAACATTCTCATTAAGAGTGGAATTAGAACTTTCAAAACTATAAGCACCCAAAAGATATAACCCATGATATCTGCTTTTATTTTTGACAACACTTAACCATGTCTGATAATTCATTTTAAGGCAATGATCTCCCTTTCCCATACAAATAGGAGGTCCATTAACACCCACCGTGTAATTTTCTATTATCCTTCCTTCTTCTTCCGGCTTCAAAGGGCCTCTATCATCAAAAGGACCAGGCAACCATCCAGACTCATTTACATATACAAGAATTGGGGCATCCCACTAGGTAACCCCTATATTAAGAGGAGGGTTAGGAATATAAGTCCAATAAGTATGGTTAGTACAATTTACCTCATTGGCTGATATGTTTATTACTTTTGCAGACAACATTGCCAACATGGCTACAAAAAGATTGGTGCTAGTGAGGGGTTTACCCTGTGAAATGACAAGATTTTTGGCAGTGTCTGCAAACTTTTTTATTTGCCCCCAGGTCAATGGAGGTGCCTTCTTCTTTCCACCAAGTAGTAGTCTTGGCAAGCGCCTTTTAATCCTGAGGAATTAATGTTTTTGGAAGCATACCTAAACAAAAGACCTTGAACATAATTAGAATGCATCCCATATGCATTAATGGCTTCTTTTAGCATTTAAAAAATTTTTACATTATGAGGGCTATATTTAACGTTCATATAGCCATTCGGAAATTGATCATTAGCAGGCATAGCTTGTCTAACAATAGGGAAAGCAAAAAATGATTCAGAATATTGCTTTTCTTCCGTATTCATCTCTTCTTCCAACAATAGTCTATTAAATTTAGGTTTTAGAGGAAAGTGAAACTGACGAGAGGCTCCAACAGGATAAGCTGCTAATTCTAAAGGAGGAGTCGAAGGAATAGTAGGACATGGCTCCTGATATGAGGGAGTGCTAGCATTATTTTTATTTTTTTCCAATTTAACCATCAAATTTTTTTAACTTTGAAAGTATATCAGAAATCTCATTCTGTTGAGGAAGTGGCATCTCATTTTGTTTGTTAGTCTGCTCCTAACCTTTATCATCGTCAGAAAAAGCCCCTTCATCACTGGAATCTGAAAAATCCTCTCCTGTCTTAGACACAAGGGGAGGAGGAGGCGGAGGAAGGTCCTCTATAGGAGACTCACGAAACAGAGTACAAAAAGCAGCAGAATGATCGGGAGCAGAATTCGGACGCTGAGGGCGCGCCCCATTTTCATTTTCCGTCTCAGATTGTAATGGTTCCAGGGCAAGGGAAATTAATTTACAAAGAGACCAAATATGGACAGATATAGGGTCTCCATGCTGATGAGCTCTACTTAAGGCTCGCATAACCTGTTTTCAAACTTTTAAATTTAACTGGTTATGACCAGTAGATTGAAACCAGTAACAATGTTTACGTACCAGCGCAAACAATTCATCAAAAGATTCTGGTTTCACTTTCACTCCTGAACTCCATAATAACTGTTTTAGGAGTTTAATGTATTGACAGTCTACTGAATGGTATTTCCCCATTACAGTTACTCTACTGTTGCCGAAGGTTTTGCTTACTCTGAGCGGACCAATTTCCCCTTCGGTCCCGCGATCACGCGATCACTTACCTTCAGGTCCCTGTTCGGGCGCCAAATGTTGTAGTTTATCTTAGGACAGGGCCGAAAGTAAGCTCATCACACGACATGAATTGTGCCGAAGCACAGCAGTAGAGGGCTGCCGCTCGCTCAGGTAAAACAGCGCCGTCTGTCCTGCTGTGGTAGCTTTTATTAAAGCATTATCTAGGTTTACACTTTACGACTTGTTTTTTTTAACATTTCAGAAGTGCCAAAGCAGCAACCTATGTTTTTATTAATTATACAAGCAATAATTGGCTTTCTTGAGAACCTGCCGTGCTTCGTCCTTGAGCGCAAAAGCAGCACCAAGTTCCCACCATTATCTTGATTATACTGAAGTAGCACAAGGACATTTCCTTGCGTTCCCACCACTCTGATTAGACTGAGGACATCTCATGGATCAGTGCCCAAAGCACTCAATGCTTCTTCGCAGGCCCCCGGTTTGCCGGTGGGGGGGGGCTCCAAGCAATCAGGACTGTTTGTAGTTCTGGCTTATTCGCCAGCCCCCAATTTGTTGGGGGGGCTCATGGGTCGCGTCTCCTTTCCCCGTCCTCAGTTATTCCAGAGGACGTCTGGCTAATGCGTAATGCAGATGCACATTGCCCACTGGGGAGGGCCCAATACGGGTAGGGAGTACGTTATGCTTAAATTTTCTTATCCTGCCTTAAAACATAAGATCTCCCCCAGGGCTACTGTGTCCCGTTCTCTCTTCCCGGCTGGAGTCACTAGAGCGCCTAGGGACATGTCATGCCTGGCAATGGCCAGAGCTTCTTCCACTAGGGAAGGGCTGGTGCTGCTCTGCAGGCAAACAGGAGGCCCGAGAGGGCGGGTCCATGCTGGAAAGGTAGTGTTGTGTGGCTCACTGCACCTGACAACGAGAGGACAGGCTGGTGCGCCCGACAGAAACCCAGTGGGCTCCTGCTGTACACTCGTCCCGAGAGAGGGGTTTCTGGGGAAAGAGGAGGGCCTTGTGTCCGTCATTTCATACAACTCTGGTCTGGAGACCATCAATAAGAGTAAATAAGAAAATTCCTGCTCACACAGGAATGATGAATCAGCCATACACGGACTGAGCACTGACTGTATACCCACTGTCACACAATGAGAGGACAGGCTCACAGTATAGGTCCCTGGACTCTCCCTCAGCACCTCATATCCCCACAGACCAAGGCGGAGCCTGCAGAGCACAGAGTGGGCACCGACTGGATATGTGCAGCCTACATCTGTACTGCAGCCTCTCCAGAGTACAGGTATGCCACTCTACTCTAGGGGCGCAGGAAAGCAGTTGCAATGGAAAAAAAATTTGGAGACCGTCCATAGTTAGCTTTCTTGGTTCATCAAAATTTTATTAACAAAACCAGAGTGGGGGAGGCAAAGGTACGGAGACTCCGCAAGCCCTCCCAGGCACAGAGAAGAGAGGCAGAACAGACAAGGACGTGAGGAAGTTCTGAGGCCCTGTGGTAAGGGCAAACAGGTGGTCAAACGGTGCACGGGCACAGGCAGAAACTCAGGGACCCTGGGAGGAACATGAATAGCAGACCAGACAAATGGGGGCTCCGGGGCCGCTCCCACCCGCGCCGCAGGGCGGGAGGGCGTCTGGACCGCTGGGGCTCAGCGGTCGGCGCTGGAGCGCAGGTCGGTCGTGAGCGGGTCGTGCTGGATGGTTTGGTGCAGCATCAGGGCCAGTAAGCCCGCCCGGTTGGTCATGGCGGTGCGGACGTTGCGCTCTTGCTCAAACAGCTCGTCTAGCTTGTACCACTGCCGGGGGAGCAGGGGGAGCCGTGACAAGGGGATCCCCGAGCCACACCCCCTCCCCCCGCATCTGCCGCCGAGACCTACCACGCGCACGCGCTCCAGGTCCACCTCGGCACGCCGCAGCTTCTCCCAGCAGTAGTGGCGGTTGCACTGGCGCTTGGGCAGGCGGCAGAACTCACCCGTGAGCTCAAAGACGTCACGTACAAGGGGGCACCCGCATACCTCGTCAGCTGGCACCTGCGGGGAGACCGGGGTGGGCGTGAGTGCGGAGCGGCGAGGCTGGGAGGAGGACAGGAGTGGGGGCCGGGGGGTGGGAAGGAAAGGCGAGGTGGGGGGAGTAGGAAGGGGTGCAACAGGGAAAGGAGAGGCACGGAGGGCGAGGAGGCAGGGCAAGTGGGGGCTGTGGAAGTGGGCCGGCAGGAAGAAGGGAAGCGGGAGAGGGAGGAAGGGAGAAGTGTGGCCCGGGGGGAAGGGAGGGGGACAGAATGGGGAAAGCTGAGGGAAAAGCTTACTTTGGGGTCCCGTGAGTGCTCGGGGCACAGCACCTGGAGCCGCTTACAGTATGTCTTGCTCTGAGGATTGTAGACATCGCAGAAGAGTCGTGTGGCCCTGGGGGTGTGGAGCAGAGAAGGTAGCAGA
Organism: Phocoena sinus; assembly: GCF_008692025.1. Classification (NCBI taxonomy): domain Eukaryota; kingdom Metazoa; phylum Chordata; class Mammalia; order Artiodactyla; family Phocoenidae; genus Phocoena; species Phocoena sinus. The sequence goes on along the minus strand of NC_045776.1, from coordinate 23,494,642 downwards.
GAAGGCAGCAGAGGAAGCGGAGGGTGGCGCCCAGGCCCGGCCCCGCTAACCCCCGCAGTGCCCACACTCACCCCTCGATGCGGGTCGGGTACATGGACCCAAAGGACGTCTGGCTTTCGTACTGGAGGGGTGAGCACAAACGGAGGGACTGTGGATGTGCGCCGCATGCACCCCCACCCCCAGGGACCCAGGGGCGTCCCCACACCGTCCATCCCCCTCAGGCCGACACCCTGACCTTGGCATAACAGCGCTCCATGTGGCGCAAGGCAACACGTGGGTTGATGGGGTGCCCGCAGGAGACACAGAAGATCTGCAGGTCCGTGTCATCGCTGTCACCCTCATTGCTCTGCACGGGGTGGAGGAGACGATGAGGCCAGGCGGGAGCAGGTATTGGGCCCTGCGCCGCTGCCGCACCCATGCCCACTCACCTCCTCGTCCTCGCGCACAGCCTGCTGTTTGGCCCGCAGGATAATGGCCTCGAGCTCGTGGAATCGGCGCTCCATTTCCTGAAGGCGGGTGCGGGCGCTCTGCTGCTCCCGGCGGATGCGTTCGAGCAGCTTCTTGCCATGCTCCTCAGCAATGCAGGGGCTCTGCTGCCACTGCTGGATGCGCTGGGGGAGGATCTCGTAGATGCGGCTGCAGGGAGGCAGTGAATTGGGTGAGCAGTGTGATCCAGGGGCGCAGAGCAGACGGGTGACTCAGCGCTGAAAGGTGAGGAACCAGGTGACTGAAGGGCAGATGGCTGGGCGGACAGACAGACAGATGCGGGAGCAGGTGGATGGCCCGGTGGGTGCTGGGTGACTGAATGGTGACTGACTGGCAGACACACAGGGGGCTCTGGCCATGCCCCACCCTGTACTCCCTGACTCCCCTGAACCCTCCAGCAATGACTCACTTGGCTGCCAGCTTCATGCCGCAGTCGTCTGAGCAATACTTGGAGCCGGGCTGGGCAGCGCGCACACAGCCAGGGCCCAGGCACTGCGGCAGCGACGCAGGGTCCTTGGCGTCAGTGCGCTCCGGGTGTTTCCATTTGTCCTTGTGCTTCTGCTTCTGCCGATGCCGCTTGTATCTTTCTTCCTTCTGTGGGACAAGATGGGCCAGGGCAGGGCGCAGCTGAAGTCAGCCCCGCACCCGTTTCCCCCTGCACCCCAGCCCTTCAGCCCCTGACCTTCGCCCTCCCTCCCCACACCCACTGCATCCTCTCGGTCACCTTCTTCTCAGACTTCTTCTCCCGACGCTTCACATGCTTCACTTTCACCGCCCTCTTCCGCAGCGCAGGGTCCAGGAACGGGGACTCCTCCGCGTCACTCATCCAGGGCTGCAAGTGAGGCACACGCTGATTCACCTGCTCCACTCGTGACTTCCCTGCCACCTGCTCGGTCCCCATGTCAGTATTCCGTACCCCCTGCCTCCTCTCTCCTCATCATGGATACTCTCTGCTTCTGTAACCACTACCCTTCCACGTGGGACGCTCTGTCTACTCACCAGGCCATGGTCATCAAAGGCCCCCGCACAGAAGTCCTGGTACAGGTCAGGGTCCAGGGGGAGGTCCTCGTCCGAGAGTGGCTCGGGTGTAGCCATAGCCTCAGGCAGCTCCTTGACCGCTGCTGCTGCCACTGCCCCCTCGTCCTCGCGGAGGCGCCCCAGCTTCTGCGATGGCTGTGGCTGCTGCTGGGTGGGCAGTGGCCGGCGAGGCCTTGGCAGGGACTCTGAGGGCATCACCGGCGAGAGCTGCAGGGCAGAATCTCAGGACTGGCCCTGACCGCCCTGCCCGCAGGCCCCGCCCGCCCTGGGGGGCTGGACTCACCGAGGAAGGGAAGTACTTGTACGATTCCTGTGCCGGCAGGAGGAAGGCCCAGGTCAGCCCCAGGTGGATGGAGGGGGCCCTGCCCTAGCCCTTCCCACAAGTGCCCGACTCCCAACAACTAGCCCCGCCTCGCCTCCCTAGACACACCAGCGCCTCCCGCCCCCCATCGCCAGGACACGCTCGGCCCTGCCCCAGCTGCGCTGACACGTCTGACCACCTAGGAACGCCTGGCCCTACCCTGCGCATCTGGGGTTGCGGACTCCCCTGCTAGCCCAGTACATCTGGTCACGACCCACTCGTCTGAACCAGCCAGGTCCCTCCCCACCTGTCCATATGTGATTAGGCCCCACCTCACCCGGCCCACCCATCCTAGCCTCAATCAGCTCTTCCCAGACATCCTGGCCCCCCACCCGACCCTGCCCAGCTCTGCCCATGCTCACCCGGGCCCGAAGCTGGCACTGACGCAGCCGGCACTTCTGCCGGATCTTGTTGGGGCCCCCAAACTTCTTCATGTCTCGGCAGAAGTCACAGTGGCCACAGTCCTCGGTGCGCCGGCAGGCCTCACACTCCCCACACATACGGGCTGACCGTTTGATCTGCTGCTGCTGCTGCTGGTGATGCTAGCAAGAGGCGCCCGCAACACAGCTCAGGAACCGAGCAGGGCCTGAGATGGGATCACCTCCCCTAACCCAGCCATCGCGGCCACTCACCTGGCTGGGTGTGGCCACCAGGGGCTGTGGAGAGGATTTGTGGGGCGAAGCAGAGCCCCGAGCAAGCATGGTCCCAACCCCTGCCCCTGACCCCGCCCGGCGCTGCAGGTCCAAATCCGGGGCAGGTCTCTTGCGCCCTCCACCCTCATCCCGGGGCTCACTGCCGTCTCGCTCAGTGCTGTCCCGCTCCCGTGACTTCTTGTGCCGATAGCGGATCTCCAGCTTGGGGTCCTTCTCTGCGGGGTAGAGGGTGGAGCCAGCGTGGGTTGGCACCGGGGGATGTGGGTGGCACCAGAACTCTTTCTTCCTCTTCTCTCCTCTTCGGTCCCACCCACCTGCTCTGTCTCCCTACTCGAGGGCAGAGCTGTCCCTTCCAGTGGAGCTTTCTATCACAGCTCACGATGGAGCCTCCATTCCGGCTTAGCACTGACCAACAATCACTCTGCCCACAGACACAGATCACTACTCCCCGTGAACCACCCTCCCATTAAGGCTTCTCCTTCTCCTCCCTGGCAGCCCCAGCTGCCTGCCCTGTCCACTCCGGCCCCTCACCTCGGCACTCCCGGCAGTACCACTCCCGGATGGCCTTGGCCATCTTCTCAGTGATCCGGATGCAGTCCCCATGAAACCACTCATTGCAGTTGTCACAGCCGCTGCGGAGCATGGGGTGAGTGAGGGAGATGTGAGGGGCCAGACCCATCGGCCTCTCCCCACCCGGCCAGGTGTCCATCCCGCCCACCGCTCCGCGGCTCACATCATGAAGCAGTTGATGTCTGGTTTGCGGCAGATGCAGTAGATGGGCGCGTTTTCCCCGTTCTCTGACTTGCTGTCCTCCCCGGCATCTGGAGGCTCTGGGTCTGAAGCATCCGCCTCCTGTGGGAGCCCCCAACATGGCTCCTTAGAGAACCCCCATCATGATGCCTCATCCCTCCAGTACAGCTCCACCTCGGCTCACCACAGACCTCAACAGTCTGCCAATAGACTTCCCACCATGGCTCCTCATAAATTTCTCCACCATAGCCCCCACAGACCACCCCCCCCACTCACCGCTGACACCCCCTTAGCCTGCTTATAAATCCCCATCACTCTGCCTCTGAACTTCCAATCGCTTACCCCACTGACACCCCATCACTCTATTCACCCACTGAGCCAGCTGCTGCCCGTTACAGACACCGCATCACTCACCACATTCTTCCCTCGTCATGGCATCTCACAGACCCCCATCACCGGGTCTCAAGACAGCACGGTCCCCTCAGATCCTCCGTTACTAACCTCACAGACAACCCCGCCCCCCTAGATCCCCCGATACAGACTCATCACGGCTCACTCCAGACTGCCCAGTACAACACTTCGCAAACCCCTCATCACTCCGCACAAAGAACCCCCCATTCGGACCCCCAAGAAACTACCACTAAACTTCCATTACGGACCCACATAATGGCTCATCACATAACTCTCAGACGGTTCACACACGAGTAAAAAATCTGACCAGCAGACCCCCAACATTCTAAGGCTCGAAACAGTCCCCCGCCCCATTCTGCCCACTGACTCTCGTTATGGTTCACCACAAACCCCCATGCGTCTGCCGATGGACACCACCATTTCCAGCCCCACTGACCTCTACCGCCGACTCCCTCCTGGGACCTCGTACTCACCATCTCTCTGCTCCCAGCGCACCCCTTCACGAACCCCGCCAGCGACCCGCGAACCTACACAGACCCTCAGCGTCGTCCCGGGCCGTTGCAAAAGCGCCCACCAGCACTTCCGGTTTTGGTCGCGCCTCCCAGGCACTACTGCGCAGGCCCAGTGCGTCGGCTCCGCGACAAACAAGTCGGTCGCCCGCCTAGAGCTCCGACAGTCTCTCAGGCGCCGCCATCTTGACTACTGAGACCGTACAGCGGCGAGTCCATACATTCTCAGGAAACATGGCCACGCCTGTATTTCTGGACGCCTCCATATTGGAGTCTGATTCCGTAAGATGGCGTAGTCCGTACGTTCACTGGCAACACATGGCAGCGTGCTAATCGCTTCCGAGAGGGCGCCGCCATCTTGGCGGTCGATTCCGGCGCCAGCAGCTGGTACTGCCTAGATGTTCACAGGGAAAGGGGCCCGTTTTAGGAACACTACCTGGATTAAGTCGCTCTCATATCACCGTAGAATCATTTTTCCCTTCTGCATGTACTAATCGGCGCCGGCATACTGTGTGCCTTACGCTGGGAAGGAAAGCAGTCCCTTTGTCATATGCCTCCCACATTACCTCTGATTGAAGAAATCTTTGTATATTGGGGGCTGGGGAAGCCAGTCAGGCTTATACCTGATGTGGCCTGAACTTTATGTAAACTGGAACAGCCTGACTTACGGTCTGTCAAATATATGTTGTACATTTGTTTTAACCATTACAGTAAAGCATGCTCACTCTGACAACAGGGAGAAATGCTTCCCTTCCTATGACACCGTTGCTAGTATTCCTTGGAAGATAAAGTTCCCGTCCCAGATGCCAAGGTCATGCGCACTCACTGTGTATCTGATAATTTGTAACTATACATCTCTGTTGAAACCTTGAAGGAATGTACCTCTGTCATGTCTGATATATGTTCTTTGTTCTGACATGGTATAAAACCGCTGAAATGGGCTTCCCTGGTGGCGCAGTGGTTGAGAGTCCGCCTGCCGATGCAGGGGACGTGGGTTCGTGTCCCGGTCCGGGAGGATCCCACATGCCGCGGAGCTGCTGGGCCCATGAGCCAAGGCCGCTGGGCCTGCGCGTCCAGAGCCTGTGCTCCGCAACGGGAGAGGCCCGCGTACCGCAAAAAAAAAAAAAAAAAAATTGCTGAATACCATGCTTCTCTGGAGTGTTTTCTTCCTCGGTGGAGGCTGCACTCCTGGGCCAGTCCTCATCTTAGAGCAAGTAAAACTCTCTTATATTCTTTAATATAGATTGTTCGTTGATATCTGTGTTGCTACCTCCCACCACTCTTTCCAGCTGTCACACTCCTCCCAGCAGTTCCTTAGCCAGGCCTCGCAAGATGATTCAGCCTCTGGGCCTCTACAGCAGCATTCATCCATCAGAATTAGTCCAGAGCAACAATCGATGGCCATAAATGATGGTGACCTGACCATCTCTGGTGAGAATGGACCAAAGTAGACTTTGAAATCAGGGACCACCAGCTTCACCAAGTCTTCCTCTGACCACACACAATGGGTCTGTCACTTGGGGTGCTTAGCCAATGAACACACCAAGAACTTTCAATTAAAGCAGAAGCATTTATTACTAGCGACAAGTAAGGAGACAGGGAGATAGCTCTCAAAGCACTGTGTCAAAAAAAAAAAAAAAAAGGGACTTGCCTGCTGGTAAAACTGCGCTTCAAATGCAGGGGCCATGGGTTCGATCCCTGGTGGGGGAAATAGGATCCCACATGCCACGCGGTGTGGCAAAAAAAAAAAAAAAAAATCACTGTGTCCCTGGGGAGTTTTAAGCCCGGGAAGGCATGATCATGATAATGAGGCAAAGGTTACTCTAGGTTGCCCAAAACTGCAAGTAAGTAGGTGCTTGGTTACTTGTTCTCACTGTGGTATCTTGTTTACTGGAATGCACTGTAACTTTTTTGGAACATCTGGTGTCTGCAACTTTCTGCAAATTAATGGCTAGTTTCTGCAAAACAAAGCACACTTTGGTTTAATCCCATCTCATCCCTACTGCTGCCTAGCTGACACCCACCACTACCGGAGCATAGATTTCCTCAATTCCTGGTGATGTCCCCTTTGGTTCTCTTGTTTCATATGTATTTAGTATTCTCTCCTATAAAGTTAATTTTTTTTTTTTAATTTTTAAATTTTTTAAAAAAATTATGTTATGTATAATCAAAAATCTGTACAGATCAGAGAGCTAGACATCTCTTCAGGGTAATGCTCTAACCTGGGCAACCATGAAAATCAAGTGGGGTACAAAACGTCAGTACACCTGCCCCCCTCCACACACACACTGGATACGGAAGTTGTGGTCATTATAAATGTCCACGTGTCCACGTTCAAAGTCAAAATGACTTTCTTTCAGGTTGAGGAGAAGGGTCTGGGGAAAATGAAAATTTTCACCCTTGGCTGAGAGTTTTTCTGGCTTTCTTGGCTCTGGACATAGTAGCAACTTTTTTGCTATTCGTGGTTTAGACTTGATTTTTTTTTCACCTTTCCTAAACATTTTTACTCATGGTCTCTTCCACACTGTCACAGACACCAAGACACAGAGGCTACAGCATGGGTTCTGTGACCTCCTCCCCAAAGGGGTTTTTAACCCGCTAAACAGAGACCTTCAGATCCAGCATAAGACTTGCCTCATTTTTATTTATTAATGTAGAATTAATCTTAATTAGATTGTAACTTATTTTAATTAATATAATTTAATTTTTAATTTAGTTTTTCATTTAATGTATTAAATTAACTTTAGTATAGTTGAATATGTGTTGGTAAGGTACTTAGATAAATTTATTTTATTACCATCAATTAATGAATTTTATATAATTCAATTTTATTACAGTTTGATGTAGGAAAATAAGTTTAAGGCAATATAGTTCAAGTTTAACTGAAATTTAATTACTCAAATTAAATTTAATTTAACATAACTGAATTTGGATTTATTAAATTTAATTTGGTTTAAAACAATTTAATATTAATTTAATGTATTAAATTCAATGTCTTGTGTATTTTTAATTTCAATTTAATTTTGGTTTAATTTAGTATATTACATTTTATTTCATATTGTTTAATTTAGTTCATTTAATTTTACATATTTAAATTTTAATTCAAATTCACCTTAATTCATTAAACTAAAATTGTATTATGTAATTAATTACACTGAGTTAACTAAATTTATAGTCAATTACTATATTTTTGAAATATAATTTATTAAATTAAATACGATTTATTTAATTAAGAAAAAACAGTGACAAAACATAAATTACCCAAATCGTGAATGCAAAAGAGCCATCAGTACAGATCCTACAGATATTGACTAGAGAATATTATTCACACATTTATACTGACTTAATGAAATATATTTGACTGCTTAGATAAAATGGACAAATTCCTTGTCTTTAGTAAGACAATTTACCAAAATAACACATGAGGAAATAGAAACGTTGAGTAGCCATATAGATACAAAATTATTTGAGTTTCTGATTAAAAACCATCCCACAAAGAAAACTTCAAGTCCAGATTACTTCACTAGTAAATTCTGTCAAATATTTAAGGAGGAAAAATATAGCAATCCTAAATAAAGTCGTTCAGAAAATAGAGGAGGAAGGAATACTCCCCAATTCCTTTTAGGAGTCATTTCCCTAATACCAAACTAGACAAAGACGTTACAAGAAAAGAAAATGATAGACCAATATACCCCATGAATATAGATGCTGCAAAATTTGAGGAACAGTCTCCAAGAGACCATCTTTACTTCTCACATCATGGCAGAGTTTAAGGGCCTCCAAGACCATGCTTACTTCTGACACCAATTGCAAGTCTGAGGGTCCCCAACTAATTTGCTAGAAGGACTTACAGAACTCACTGAAAGTTGTTATAGCCACTGTTACCACAGGAAGAAGATACAAATTAAAATCAGTCATAGGACAGAGTCCAGGAGGGCTCCAAATGCAGAGCTTCCAGTTATCCTCTCCATGAGGAATCATGGACAGTGTTAGCTGCTTCCAGGGACAATGTATGACAATATGCATGGAGAACTGTCTACCAGGGAAGCTCACCTGAGCCTTGGTGTCCAGAATCTTTATTGGGGTTCCATTACATAGGCACTGTTGACTGCCCGTGTGCTTGATCTCAGTTTTTAGCCCCTCAGGAGGTCAAGCTGATACCATGTGACCCAAAGTCCTCACCCTAAATCACACTGTTAGACTTATGGCCAGCCACAACCCTAAATCACACTGACTGTCGAGTGACTAAAGATCCGCAGACAAACAAAGAGACTCCTGTGAGGAATAGCATTGACAGGCTTAGTTAGATATTACCACCTTAAGCCAAGGAGGGCAAAGGGCAGACCTCTCTTTGGCCATTAAATTCTTTACTACATAGATGAAAAAGTCATTAACAAAATATGAGAAAATTGAATCCAGCAATTTATAAAAATGATAACACACCATGAGCAACTGTATTTATGCCATGAATGATCCCAGGAATGCAAGATTGGTTTAAGATTTGAAGTCTCTTGGAGGAATAGCTATACCACGGCACCCTGTTTACCTTATACATCTCCATACAGGCCAAGTAAGCAAAGCTTAACTGCAGTGTAAATGAGTCTTGGTAGAATGCCCTGCATTCCCCCAAACCAAAGGAGACAAGCAGCCTTAACAGAAACAGCCAAAAGACCATTTTTCATCCACCTTCTCAGTTGCAGTTGACTTCAGGACTTCATTTCATCTCCTCGTTGGATATGGCTGCAGGTTATAGAAGCCCTTGGCTTAAGTTTAGAGCTGACTCTTCAGTGAAAGAATGACCACCATTCTAATTACCCATTATATGGCTCCTCTGTTTTAGTGTTTTCCATGGGACTAGGGATGCAGGAAATTGATATCATGATGATTGTGCTTTTGCTAACCACAATGAACTGTCTGAATGTATTTGGGCTTGTTGTGTCCTAACCAACTGAGTCTATGGAAGCGTGGTAAGCAACTGAACAGCTATAGTAGTGATTCATGTAACCTCATTAACCACCACACTAGTGCTTAAGGAACGCTTGTCCACTTGAGAGTTTGGGGCACTGAACACTAAGACTCCCTGGGATCCAGTAACAAATGCTCTTGCCTAAGTGGTGGGTGATGGGGGATTAAGTGTCCCCCACTGTCCAACCTGTTAATGAATGTTTACAGACTGGGCAGCAAGAAGTAGGATTGAAAGAAGTCACCTGACTGGTGCTTTGGTGGTTGTTCACTCACCTCCAGTGCAAGAGAAGAAAGCAATGTCATCAGGATAATGGGAGAGCAGACCCTGCTGCCTAGGTCAAAAGGCAGTGTAGGCTATGGGTAGTGAATTAGGGGATTGAAAAACTGAAAATAAATAATGTCTGCAATGAGGATATAGAGCTTTGGGTAGACTAAAAATGTTATGAGTTTGTATGCTTAGCATGAGTGGGCAGCTGCAAGAAGCTTCAAGTATATGCACAGCCTTGCTTACTGGTGCTGAGCTACTCTCTCCCTCCCTGATCTCTGCTTTACTCTGACCTTAGCTGCTTTAAAAGGGAAAATGTCAAGTAAACTGGGGAATTCCGGGTAGAGGAAGGACTCAAATTTTTACTGAGTTGGATTTGTTGGATACAGGTGCCCAAGTCTTCATCCTACCATGGTGGGTGGGGGTGGGTGGTGGTTGAGGCACAGGGGTAGCTGATTGTACCAAGGCCTGCAGGACTAAGCTGTGGCGTGTGAGGAGGAAGAAAGAGCAAGCCTCGGAACCCAGGTGCTCTCCAGACACTGGGAGATACACAGGGGTGGAGGACGCATCCAGTGGGCAAGGAGCCAAAGCATAAAAAAGGCTTCCCAGTTGCTCCAGCCAACTTCTACAGCCTAGCCTCCACCATCCTCCAGCAATCCTCAGGCTCTCAGCCAGAATGTAACATGATCTCCTGATAGAATTTGGGCAAAACTTACAGTGAAAAGGGGAAAAAAATTAAAGTTACCATATAGGTGAGGGCCCTGGGACAATTAATCTACTGTTGCTATAGCTTCCTCTGCCAAATATATAATAAAATTGATGTGTTATATGCTTTAACTATAAATGCTCATAAACTTCCAGGAAACATTCCCCCCTTTGGGGTAGAGCTACAGGTAGAGAAGTATTATGGGACAAATTCCCCTGCCATTGGCACCAGTGCAAGGTCAGGATATAGCACAAGTGCTTCTATCCCGATTCCAAAGCTTTCTCTTAATAGATGATAACCTGTTGTTTGGCAAATCAAAGTCTCAGTGTCAAGAAAGTCTCACTTTTGGGCTTCCCTGGTGGCGCAGTGGTTGAGAGTCCGCCTGCCGATGCAGGGGACACGGGCTCGTGCCCCGGTCCGGGAGGCTCCCGCGTGCCGCGTGAGCGGCTGGGCCCGTGAGCCATGGCCGCTGAACCTGCGCGTCCGGAGCCTGTGCTCCGCAACGGGAGAGGCCACAATAGCGAGAGGCCTGCGTACCGCAAAAAAAAAAGAAAGAAAAGAATGTCTCATTTTTGCATGAAAAGCTGGCAACTATGCTACAGCTGCTGTTAAAGCTGTCAGCTATGTAGAATCAAAAGCAGATGTCGTCTGTGCTCCATGGGAAGAACTCAAAAGGCATTTTCATAGTTGCAACCAGTACTTCCCTTCAGGAACCCGTTTTGTTTTGCTTTGTTTACTGATTCTTGGGCTGTTTGGTCTGCCACTTAAGCGTACAGACTGGCAGAGTAAGACTCTCTTCTCTGGGGCCATGAACAAACTGCAGCTGCTAACCAGACCTTCTGGTCGCTCATGTAGATGCTCACAGTAAGGGATTATTCTCTGATGAGACTGACTGTAATCAAGCTGCTGATCAAACCGCACTGCTCAGATCACCACCAGACACTGCAGTGCATCCACCATCTGGGATGGCCACAGAGAAAAAGACTTTGGCCCCATCTGCTCCTGATGGATTGACTACATAGAACTCTTGACCCGCTTTTAGGGATACCAAGGATGACCCACCACTCCTGACACTTTTCAGCTTACAGTGAGATTCCAGGCTAATCAGCCAACTCTAGCCATACCATTCGGCCCAAGAATTCATTGGAACCCTCATGCATTGGTGGGAGTATAGTATGGTGCAGCTGCTTTGGAAAAGATTTCGGCAGCTCCTTCAAAAGTTCAACGTAGAACTACCATTTGATCTGGCAATTCCACTCATCCAAGATAATGAAAACGTATGTCCATACAAAAACTTGTAGATGAATGTTCATAGCAACAAATAACCAAAAAGTGGGAACAATCGAAATGTCCATCAACTGATGAATAGACAAACAAAATGTATTATAGCTCTACAATGTAATATTATACCATTACATAAAAGAATGAAGTACTCATACACCATGCTATCAATACGACGTGCACGAACCTTGAAAACATTGCTAAATAAAAGAAGCAAACACAAATGGTCACATATTGTATGATTCCATTTATATGAAATGTCCAGAATAGGCAAATCTATAGAGACATAAAGTAAACATCTTTGCTTTGTTGCCAGTCTTGAGGGAAAGTATTCAGTATTTTCCTATTAAGTATGATGTTAGCCGTGGGGTTTTTTGTAGATGCCTTTTATCAGGTTGAGGAAGTTCCCTACTATTCCTAATGTGTTGAGTGTTTTGTTTTTGAATCATGAAAGGCTGTTGAATTTTGTCAAATGCTTTTCTGTGTCTATTGAGAAGATTAATATTCTATAAATTTTTATTTATAAAGATTAATTTTTTTTTTCGCGGTACGCGGACCTCTCACTGTTGTGGCCTCTCCTGTTGCAGAGCACAGGCTCCGGACGCGCAGGCTCAGCGGCCATGGCTCACGGGCCCAGCTGCTCCGCAGCATGTGGGATCTTCCCGGACTGGGGCACGAACCCGTGTCCCTTGCATCGGCAGGCGGACTCTCAACCATTGCGCCACCAGGGAAGCCCAAGATTGATTTTTTATGTTAAGCCATGCTTGCATTCCTGGGATACAACCCACTTGATCATTGTGTATGATCTTTTTTATATGTTGCTGGATTTGATTTGCCAGTAATTTATTGAGGATATTGTTTTATATTCATGAGAAATCTTGATCTATAGCTTTATTTTCTTGTGATATTTTTGTCTGGTTTTTGTACCAGAGTAATACTAGCCTCTTTTGATAAGTTGGAACTGTTACCTCCTCTTGTATTTTTTTTTTGAAGAGTTTGTGAAGAATTGACATTACTTAAACATTTGGTAGAATTCACCAGTGGAGTCATGTGGGCTGGGCTATTCTTTGTGAGAAGTTTTAAAAATTACTAAGTCTCTTTGCTTGTTATAGGTCTACTCAGATTTTCTATTTCTGTTATAGTCATTTTTGGTAGTTTGTGTCTTTCTAGGAATTTGTCCATTTCAACTGAATTATCTAATTTATTGGCAATGATTTATACTATTTTTTAAAATAATCATTTACTTCCGTAACGTTGCTATTTCGCTTCTGATTTTAGTAATTTGAATCACTTTTCTCTTGGTCATTCTAGCTAATTTGTCCTTAAAGAAATCTTTTCATGGGAATTCCCTGGCAGTCCAGTGGTTAGGATCCCATGCTCTCACTGCCAAGGGCCTGGGTGCAATCCCTGGTTGGGGAACTAAGATGCCACAAGCCGTGTGGTGAAAAAAAAACCAACAAATCTTTTCAAAGACCTAGCTCTTTGATTTTGCATCTTTATTAACTTACACTTTAATCTTTATTATCCTTCCTTCTGATCACTATGGGTTTAATTTGCTTTCCTTTTTCTATTTATTTTAATCTGAAAATCTACATTGTTGATTTGAGTGTAATGGACTCTAAAAAGAAAAACTATATAAGTGGGCAACCAAAACTCAGTTTCCAGTAAAGCACACAAGATAGGCAATAATGTGGAAATTCTAGGAAGCATGCCACCAATTTGATAGAATGCTCAGCCTCATGGTTGGGTAGGGGAATAAAAGTCCCAAGCTGGCTCTAAGAGACCCAAACCACATTATTAACTCACTCTTCTTTTACTTTCCATGCTTACCCCTGGGAAACTGGGCTACTGGAATTTAACCGTGGCAAATAAGAGCAAGGTGTGGGTGAGGACTCAGATCTGGTGCTTCCTTTACCAGTTGGCTATGTTGTCCGAATGTGAGCAGTTGTGGGTATTGTTGACAATGATCATGCATATGAAAGCTCTAATTTTATCATTGGCAACAAATGCCATCAACTGTTTTATTTGAAGTGATGGTCTCACTATCATAGATTGTTTATTGATTATTTGCCTCTGACAGTTTTGAAAGCAGGAAGTGTGAGTCCACCAACTTGTTATTCTTTTAAAATATTGTTTTGGCTATTCTGAGTTCCTTAAATTTCCATACAAATTTTATGATCAGCTTGTTTAATTTTTCAAAGAAGTGAGCTGGGATTTTGATAGGGGTTGTGTTGAATCTGTAGATCAATTTGGGGCAGTACTATCAGGTAACAACATTTAAGTTTTCCATCCAGAAACATGGGATGTCATTCTTTCCCCTTAACATGAGCCCTGACTGCAGGTCCAGCTGGGCTAGTCTGGGCCCAGGAATTGGAGGCAGCTGGACAACTTTCTAGGGTCTAGGGCCCAGGTCATTAACTCCCTTCTTTCCCCTTTCCCTTCCCATGTCCAGCTCCCTGCCCTCCAACTCCTCAATTGCCAGGGTTGCCAAGTAGGGAGTGTCAGGCCTTTCACCTTCCTGTGCCCCAGAAAGCCAAAACGTTGGCTTTACATTTTAGAGCCCCTGGTACGTCAGCCGCCGCCACACTGGCAGGATGTCACAAATTGCAGCGACCAGTGAGGAGTGCTTCAAGGTTCGGCGTCCTGGTTGCCCCGGGCTACCAGCTCCAAGAGGAAGGTGTGTGGCGCTGTGTCTACGTCTGGCCGGAAGTGGGCAGCGTGACCATGGGAACCTGGAACGCCGAGACCAGGTACTTGCTCTTGGCTCGAGGCTTCGAGATTCTCTCCTCCACCTCTGGATATTTTCGGGGTTCTGCCCGGAAGGCAAACCATGTTCTAGTACGTCTTTCCCCTTGGCAAAGTCGAAGGTATAAATACAACTCCAATTTATACAACTAATTGTATCTTATAATAGGTATAAAGGTTTGGTTAGGTCGCACCTGGTACCAGGAGTGCACAGTTCGGGCTTTCTTAGCACGTCGGGAAGATTTGTGTTATTTTGTTGTTTATTGTACTGGCTTAAAATGGGGGTGGGCGGGCAGGAGTGCCCCTCCCGGATCAGGCGGAGGAGAGCGAAGGTCGTGGTAGCATCCCTTCCCCGCCTCCCACAGCAGCCGCGGCTCCGCCCCCCGCCGGGTCCCCTCCGCTGCCTGCGGGTGCCTCGGCTTTGGCATCGGCGGGAGGGGCCCCAACCGGAGACCTCGGGCACTCCAAGAGCTCCACAACCCGCCAAGGAGCCCCGGAAGTCGAGTCCCGCGTGAGGTCCGTCCGCCCTCTGCATGTTTGTCCAACGTCTGAAACCGCTCCTGGGAGGATGGGTCTTCATATTGGAAATCCTGCATGCCCCGGCAATCAGCGCGTACCTGGAGCTGGAGGGGCCTCGGCTCAGCGACAGGATGCCCGGGCTGTGCCCGAGCCCAGCACTCTCCTGGGGAGACTCCTCCAGACACTACCCACCGGCAGGGTAGCTCTCAGCCGAGCCCCGGGGACCGGGTGGAGGCCGGGCGTCTTCCTGGCCGGGTCTGCAGCCGGCCGCCGGGCGCCCTTCACTCTTACGGAGAAACCCATGTCGACATAACGGAGAGTTTAACTGAGCTACTACTCCTGGGTATTGCTGCCTCCTCATCCATTTTGTTTGGCCAAGTGGTTTGCAGGGACCTTAAACTGACACTAGCCCCCTCATGCAAGCGCACACCCTCCATGGCAGCCACAGAGTCACAGGCAAACAGAAGTTCCTGGTATGCCTTCCCCAACAGCTCTTTTGATCAACAGTCTCCCCCGCTTCCCAGCGCCTGTATGCCTTATGCACCCCTTAGATAGAACTCCTTAGGCTTACCAAAATTCTGGTTTGAATTGACCTATCGGATCCTAGCCTGGGAAGCCCAAAGCACTCCACCCAGGGACCCTAGCAAGGGCATGTGCCCCTGTGTCCTGCCTTCTTGCACTCTACCTTGACCTGACAGCTGCTGTAGAGATGAAGTGTACTTTCTCCAGGACCTGTGAGTAATAAACTTCTCTAATTATTCTTGTGGTCCTGTTGTCACCAACCAGCACCCTGTGCCTCACTTAACAAATGTTAATTTAACAAAGTCACAAGACAGTGCCACTCTCTTCCCCCTCAAGGACTCACCCCTCTGCCGCTGCCTAGGGAGAGCCAGATCACAGAGCCCTGGCCCAACCAGTTCAGATCCGGTGACAGGTGGCATAAAGAGCGTGTGGCTTGGGAACTGGGTTGACCTCAGTAAGCCAGGAAGTGCATCACGGGTCCCTGGGGGACCATGACACAAGGAGAAGCAGGAGTCAGAAAACCTGCATCACTGGCTGGCTGGAGTTTGCAGCCCATCAGGGATAGGTGTCACCTGGACAGGGGACGTGAGGCTGCTTCCTTGGGTATCTGACTGCGTTTGTCAGCCTCCATCCTCTGTACCTTCTGTGGGCCATGAGTACTAGGATAGAAAGAGGAATCTCATCAGCAGTGGGAGATCTGCTGGAGGCCGCTGTGTGATAATTGTTATTCTCTCCCAGGCACCACCTTTCACAACACAACTGAATTAAAAGTTACTATCACCACTTGCCAGATTGTCTTTTTTTTCTAGTATTGTGATATGACTTTGTTTCCCTCCTGTGTCCCCAACTGACCCTTTTCTTCTCTTGATGATTTAGGAAGATAAAACAAATGTTTGCAAGTTTCAGAATGTTTATGGTAGGCTACCATGTTATGTCTCTGCTTTGCGCTGTTTTAAAAAGTGTAATTGTCCCAACATTCTTTTGATCTCAAGCATAACAGGGAATTGTGTGAAAACAAAACAAAGAACCAAAAAAAAAATTCTTGTAATTTCTTTGAAATAGTTTGGAACGGTTTTTACTGTTTTATCTTAATATAGATAGTGTTTTTGTTTGCATTTCAAAAAACAAATGTAGTTATGAAACATTGTATTGTTTGTTCTTAAATGTATTATGTAATCTTTATGAATTTACAATATATGTGCTTATATTTGCTCATTAAATAAAGGATTTTTTGAAAAATCATTTGTAATACTACAAAGAAGAATGGCAAATACAAAGGTTACTGTTTTCATTTCATAAATATTTTCCTTTGATCTGACAAAAACGGGAGAGGAGGGAAGTCACTGACTTTTTTTCTACCATTATAGTATTTTAAGATTAGTTACAACTCTTCCTTGATAAGGTAACTGTTTTTAACCTCAGCATTGTACAAGCAACTTCTTCAATCCATCAGGAAGAGTCTTTGGGCCAGACCCTTCCTTTTAGGGTGTTTGGAACTCCTTTGCTGCAACATGTTAATAATTATACTATTTATAATTTCATCTTTACCAAAATGTCATATAAAAGGAAACTTTTCACATGGGCCTCTTTCACTTGGATTAATACTTTTGAAATCCAGCCAAGTTGTTGCATGTATCAATAGTTCCTTCTTTTTAATTGTGTTAGTATTCTTTGTATGAATGTACCATATTTTATCTATCTACTGAAAGGCATTTAGGTTGTTTTCAGGTTTTGGTGGTTATGAATAAACTTGCTATAAATATTTGCGTACAATTTTTTACGTGAACATAAATTTTCATTTTTCTTGAGTAAATACCTACTTGGGATTGTAGGGTGATTTGGTAAGTTTTTTAAAACTGCCAACTTTTCCAGAGTGGCTGTACCAGTCTCATGAGCAATGTATTTTATTTATCTCATTGTTTTTTGGAAAACATCTTTATTAAGATATAATTCACATGTCATAAAATTTACCTGTTTACAGTGTACAATTCAGTGCTTTTTGTAAATTCACAGTTGTACAACGATTACCAAAATCAATTTAGAACATTTTCATCACCTCAAAAAAGGAACTCTGTACCCATTAACAGACATTCCCCACTTCCCTTCAACCACTCCATCCCTAAGCAATCACTAATTTACTTTTTGTTTTTATAGATTTGCTTAGACTGGACATTTCATATTAACGGAATCATACAATATGTAGACTTTTGTGACTGGTTTCTTAGCAAAATTTCAAGGTTCTTTCATGTGGTAGCATGTATTAGTACTTCATTCCTTTTTAGAGCCAAATAATATTCCATTATTTGGATATACCACATTTTACCACTCATTCGTTGATGGACATTTGGGTTGTTTCCACTTTTTTAGCAGTTATGAACCGTGCTGCTATGAACATTTGTGTACAAGTTTTTACATAGACATAGGTTTTCATTATTCTTGGGTATATACCTGGGAATGGAATTGCTGGATCATATGGTAACTCTACTTTTAATCATCTGATGAACTGCAAGGCTGTTTTCCAAAGTGGCTGCATCATTTTACATTCCCACCAGCAATGCATGGGATAATTGTGACCTCCTGTGTCTTCCATCATACTGTACACATTGCAGAATCAATGTGGGGCTAAATCAGTATGTCTGTAATTGCATAAATGCAAATGGAGGGGTTACTAGAGTGTTGTACTGGTTAGGCAGAAACAAAGGAATTTGGGTGCTTATACCAACAATTCTACGGTGCTATGCAGAAATTATCAATATTCTATGGCAAGCAGCATTCCCTTGGTCTCTTCCACAACCATAGTCCTTCCAGGCGCCTGTCCTTCCTCCAGTTTCCAGGTCTGCAGGGTCAGTTCCGCCAAGCATCTCTCAGGGTAGAACTGGTCACATAAAGAAGTCATAGAAGGCTGAGGGACATAGGCATGAAATTCACAGCTCCATCACATACCACAGACCACACTCCAAGAGGTGCAGAACTAGTTCCATATCTCAAGCTGGTTAACAGCCAGCTCAGAGCCCAGATCTCCTGCCTCTCAGCCCTGTCACTTGGGACATAACCTCTCAGCCCTGTCTCTTGGGACATAACCTATCACAAGTGGACAGCATCCCCAACCCCCCTCCCCGATGTATCTTGGACACTGAAGGACATTCAAGACCTCAAATGATGATTTTCCAGAGACATAATTTATATGTTGAGTCTGACTAGTGGGGTATATTTCTTAGGAGTAGGGTACGTAGTGAACTCACCTGCCAAACCGCCCTAGTGAACCAGAGCACAGTCCCCTCTTAACTGGAGCCCTGACTGCGATCCAGTTGGGTGTGCTAGGTTGGGCCTAAGGATGGGGAAAGCCGGAGAAATCTAAGGGTCTCGCACACTCCCGCCAACCCCCGAGTTTTACCATGATAACCATTGGGAGTGGGGCCCTACACCTCCCGCTGCAGGACGCCTATCAGCGCCCTGCGCTCAGAGGGGATACTTTCCAAGTAAGAGACCGGAAGCGGCTCTGTCTCCATGGGAACCGAAGACTCCAGGACTCGCGACTTCCTTGAATGGCTGAGTCTGCGCAGTTCTCATCTCACCATTGGTCACGCCCATAGGCTCCGTTCTTCGCTTGCTCTCAGGTTCTGATGGAAAGGTGCAGACGCTCAGGAAATCGATTATGTAACTACCATAACAGTCCTTTCCCATGAGAAACTCACGATGTAGTTGGAGAGACGATATAAAAGCAAACACTTTCATTAAATTGTTAAAAGCGCATCAATAATAAAGGAACGCAAATTTCAGAAAAATATGACCTAGTCTAAACGGATCAAGGAAGATTCCCTGCAGAGGTAATTATTGACTTAAATTTTGAAAGATGATTCGAATTATTCACAGAGGATAAAAAGATTTTGTGGGCCGAAGGATATTCTGGACAGAAGAAGGTGATGAACAGAAACTCAGAGGTGTCAAAGAGCATGCTTGTACTGGTAGGGTGCGGTTGGAGGCACACAGAAGTGGCAACCTCCAGAAGCAGCTGTTTGGGTGGGATTAACTGCTTGGCTAGAGAGGCTGGTTGCTGAGGTAGGCAGGAGCCAGGGCAACCGGTATGTCATACCAAGGAACCTGGGCTTTCCTTTGAAGATGATAGGGAGCCATGAAGGCACTTTTTTCAGGGGGAAAAAAGAGTGAGTCCTGCCACAATCACTGTGCTCACCCATGACCATTGTGTATCAGACATTCCTGATCTGGTTCCCCTCCTGTCAGCTGAACTCCAATTCTGACCCTGTTTTTCTTTCTTTTCACTTAAAAATTTTTTTTATTTATTTAATTTATTTTTGGCTGCATTGGGTCTTCGTTGCTGCCTGAGGGCTTTCTCCAGTTGCGGTGAGCAGGGGCTGCTCTTCCTTGCAGTGCTCAGGCTTCTCATTGCAGTGACTTCTCTTGTTACGGAGCAGAGTCTCTAGGCGCACGAGCTTCAGTAGTTGTGGCGCAGGGGCTTAGTTGCTCTGCGGCATGCGGGATCTTCTTGGACAAGGGCTCGAACCCATGTCCCCTGCATTGGCAGGCAGATTCTTAACCACTGTGCCACCAGAGAAGTCCCTGACCCTGTTTTTCTAAACAATAACAAATCTGAGTGTGATGAGGATATTGTCAATTCCAAATTTGTCATGAACATCTATGCGGCAGGCCAGATGGAAGGGCAGGACCTCCAGGAGCTGGTCAAGAACAGAACAGCACAGTAGATCATGGGCCAGATAATCCAGACATTCCATTTTGGATGATAAATAGCTTAGCAATAGAATGTACAGGGATAGCGGATCCTGTATTGCACTGCCCTGTGGGACATATTCCCCCAGCTGCAGGTAGTGTTGTTAGAAAATTCACCAAGAGGCTTTATTGAGGGTCTAAAACATGCACTGGGAAAAATGTTCATGGAAAACAATGCTAAAAGCAAAATGATTAAAGGCTGGGATATTTAGTTGTATAGAATGATTTACTGATGGGCTGATTAATTGATCTGAGCTGGGTTTTTGTTTGTTTTGTTTTTGTTTGTTTGTTTTTTAAATTCAAGGGGGAGGGGGTTAATTACATAGGAAACAGAGGGCAGAATCTAATGGGCAAAGTCCAGAACAAAGAGGGGGACATTGGTCCTTAAGGGGAGGTTGTTTGTTTTTTTTGCTATTGAGCTGCATGAGCTGCTTGTAAATTTTGGAGATTAATCCTTTGTCAGTTGCTTCATTTGCAAATATTTTCTCCCATTCTGAGGGTTGTCTTTTGGTCTTGTTTATGGTTTCCTTTGCTGTGCAAAAGCTTTTAAGTTTCACTACGTCCCATTTGTTTATATTTGTTTTTATTTCCATTTCTCTAGGAGGTGGGTCAAAAAAGATCTTGTTGTGATTTATGTCATACAGTGTTCTGCCTATGTTTTCCTCTAAGAGTTTTATAGTGTCTGGTCTTACATTTAGGTCTTTAATCCATTTTGAGTTTATTTTTGTGTATGGTGTTAGGAAGTGTTCTAATATCATTCTTTTACATGTAGCTGTCCAGTTTTCCCAGCACCACTTATTGAAGAGACTGTCTTTTCTCCATTGTATATTCTTGCCTCCTTTATCAAAAATAAGTAACCATATGTGCGTGGGTTTATCTCTGGGCTTTCTATACTGTTCCATTGATCTATATTTCTGTTTTTGTGCCAGTACTATACTGTCTTGATTACTGTAGCTTTGTAGTATAGTCTAAAGTCCAGAAGCCTGATTCCTCCAGCTCCGTTTTCCTTTCTCAAGGTTGCTTTGGCTATTCAGGGTCTTTTGTGTTTCCATACAAATTGTGAAATTTTTTTGTCCTAGTTCTGTGGAAAATGCCATTGGTAGTTTGTTAGGGATTGCATTGAATATGTAGATTGCTTTGGGTAGTAGAGTCATTTCACAATGTTGATTCTTCCAATCCAGGAACATGGTATATCTCTCCATCTGTTTGTATCATCTTTGATATCTTTCATCAGTGTCTTATAGTTTTCTGCATACAGGTCTTTTGTCACCTTAGGTAGGTTTATTCCTAGGTATTTTATTCTTTTTGTTGCAATGATAAATGGGAGTGCTTCCTTCATTTCTCTTTAGGATCTTTCATCATTAGTGTATAGGAAGGCAAGAGATTTCTGTGCATTAATTTTGTATCCTGCTACTTCACCACATTCATTGATCAGCTCTAGTAGTTTTCTGGTGACATCTTTAGGATTCTCTATGTATAGTATCATGTCATCTGCAAACAGTGACAGCTTTACTTCTTTCCAATTTGGATTCCTTTTTCTTCTCTGATTGCTGTGGCTAAAACTTCCAAAACTTCCAAAACTATGTTGAATAATAGTGGTGAGAGTGGACAACCTTGTCTTGTTCCTGATCTTAGAGGAAATGGTTTCAGTTTTCACCATTGAGAACAATGTTGGCTGTGGGTTTGTCATACATGGCCTTTATCATGTTGAGGTAAGTTCCCTCTCTGCCTACTGTCTGGAGGGTTTTTATGATAAATGCGTGTTGAATTTTGTGAAAAGCTTTTTTTGCATCTATTGAGATGATCATACAGTTTTTCTCCTTTAATTTGTTAATATGGTGTATCACATTGATTGATTTGTGTATATTGAAGAATCCTTGCATTCCTGGGATAAACCCCACTTGATCATGGTGTATGACCCTTTTAATATGCTGTTGGATTCTGTTTGCTAGTATTTTGTTGAGGATTTTTACATCTATGTTCATCAGTGATATTGGCCTGTAGTTTTCTTTCTTTGTGACATCTTTGTCTGGTTTTGGTATCAGGGTGATGGTGGCCTCATGGAATGAGTTTGGGAGTGTTCCTCCCTCTGCTATATTTTGGAAGAGTTTGAGAAGGATAGGTGTTAGCTCGTCTCTAAATGTTTGATAGAATTCACCTGTGAAGCTATCTGGTCCTGGGCTTTGGTTTGTTGGAAGATTTTTAATCACCGTCTCAATTTCAGTGCTTGTGATTGGTTTGTTTATATTTTGTATTTCTTCCTGGTTCAGTCTCGGAAGGTTGTGCTTTTCTAAGAATTTGTCCATTTATTCCAGGTTGTCCATTTTATTGGCATAGAGTTGCTTGTAGTAATCTCTCATGATCCTTTGTATTTCTGCAGTGTCAGTTGTTACTTCTCCTTTTTCATTTCTAATTCTATTGATTTGAGTCTTCTCCCTTTTTTTTGAGTCTGGCTAATAGTTTACCAATTTTGTTTATCTTCTCAAAGAACCAGCTTTTAGTTTTATTGATATTTGCTATCATTTCCTTCATTTCTTTTTCATTTATTTCTGATCTGATCTTTATGATTTCCTTCCTTCTGCTACCTTTGGGTTTCTTTTTTTTTTTCTTATTTCTCTAATTGGTTTAGGTGTAAAGTTAGGTTGTTTATTTGAGATGTTTCTTGTTTCTTGAGGTAAGATTTTATTGCTATAAAGTTCCCTCTTAGAGCTGATTTTGCTGCATCCCATAGGTGTTGGGTCATCATGTTTTCATTATCATTTGTTTCTAGGTATTTTTTGATTTCCTCTTTGATTTCTTCAGTGATCTCTTGATTATTTAGTAGTGTATTGTTTAGCCTCCATGTGTTTGTATTTTTTACAGTTTTTTTTTCCTCTAATTGATGTCTAGTCTTATAGCATTGTGGTCAGAAAAGATACTTGATATGATTTCAGTTTTCTTAAATTTACCAAGGCTTGATTTGTGACCCAAGATATGATCTATCCTGGAGAATGTTCCATGAGCACTTGAGAAGAAAGTGTATTCTGTTGTTTTTGGATGGAATGTCCTGTAAATATCAAGTAAGTCCATCTTGTTTAATGTATCATTTAAAGTTTGTGTTTCCTTTTTTATTTTCATTTTGGATGATCCGTCAATTGGTGAAAGTGGGGTGTTAAAGTCCTCTACTATGATTGTGTTACTGTCGATTTCCCATTTTATGGCTGTTAACATTTGCCTTATGTATTGAGGTGCTCCTATGTTGGGTCCATAAATATTTACAATTGTTATATCTTCTTCTTGGATTGATACCTTGATCATTATGTAGTGTTCTTCTTTGTCTCTTGTAATAGTCTTTATTTTAAAGTCTATTTTGTCTGATAATGAGAATTGCTACTCCAGCTTTCTTTTGATTTCCTTTTGCATGGAATATCTTTATCCATTCCCTCACTTTCAGTCTGTATACAGCATATATACGGGTCATGTTTTTGTATCCATTCAGCCAGTCTATGTCTTTTGGTTGGGGTATTTAATCCATTTACATTCAAGGTAATTATCGATATGTATGTTCCTATTACCATTTTCTTAATTGTTTTTGGTTTGTTATTGTAGGCCTTTTCCTTCTCTTGTGTTTCCTGCCTAGATAAATTCCTTTAGCATTTGTTGTAAAGCTGGTTCAGTGGTGCTGAATTCTCTTAGCTTTCACTTGTCTGTAAAGGTTTTAATTTCTCTGTCGAATCTGAATTAGATCCTGGCTGGATAGAGTAATCTTGATTGTAGGTTTTTCCCTTTCATCACTTTAAATGTGTCCTGCCACTCCCTTCTGGCTTGCAGAGTGGAGATAAATGAAATATAGAATAGAAAAATAATAGAGAAAATCAACAAAAATAAAAGTTAGTTCTGAGGAAAGATTAACAAAATTTAGGTAGAGAGTGTGTGTGAGAGAGAGAGAAAACACAAATAACTAAATCAGAAATGAAAGTGGGGACCTTACCTCTAATCTTGCAGAAATAAAAAGGGTTTTCAGAAAATACTATGAACAAATTTACACCAACAAATGAAATAATCTATATGAACTAGACAAATATCTACAAACACAAAAATTACCAAAATATCTCAAGAAGAAATAGAAAATCTAAAAAGAACTATAATAATTAAAGAAATGGAATGAATAATAAAAAAATCTCCCAGGTAGTTGCCAGCTGCAGGGGAGGAGGGGAATGGTGAGTTATTGCTTCATGGATGCAGAGTCTCAGTTTGGGAAGATGAAAAAGCTCTGGAGATGATGGTGGTAATTGTCACAGAATAATGTGAATGTATTAATGCCACTGAACTCTATATTTAAAAATGGTTTAAATGGTAAATTTTATGTTATGCATATTTTACCACACAAAGAAAGTGTGAAAATTCTTTTTTAAAAGTCTCCCAACAAAGAAAAGTCCAGGACCACACGATTTCACTGGTAAATTTTACCATACTTAAAAGAAGAATTAACACTAATTGTTCTCTAACTCTTCCAAAAAAATAGAAGAGGGAACACTGTCTTAGTTATTTGTGCTGCTACAACAGAATACCATAGACTAGGTGGCTCATAAACAACAGAAATTTATTTCTTACAGTTCTGGAGACTGAGAAGTCCAAGATCACGGCACCAGGAGATTCTGTGTCTGGTGAAAGCCTGCTTCCTCGTTCATAGGTGACAGTCACCACGCCGTGTCTTTACATGGTGGAAGGAGCAATGGCACTCTCTGGAGCCTAAGAGCACTAATCCCATTCGTGCGGGCACCACCTCTTGATCTAATCACCTCCCAAAGGCTTCATCTCCAAATATTGTTACATTGGGGATTAAGTTTCAAGATATGAATATAAGGAGAGACACGTTCAGTCTATAGCAACTTCATAACTCATTTTATGAGGCCAGCAGTCCTGATACCAAAGTATAACAGGAAAAGACATCACAAGGAAACTACATACCAATATCCCTTAAAAATATAGAGGCAAAAAATCCTCAACAAAATACTAGCAAACTAAATTAAACAGCATATTAAAAGAATTATACACCATGATCTAGTGGGACTTACTCCAGAAATGCAAGGGTGGTTCAACAAAAGAAAACCAACCAATGTAATATGCCACATTAATAGAATGAAGGGGAAAAAATGGTCATCTCAATTGATGAAGAAAAACATTTGACAAAATCTAACACTTTTTGGGCTTCCCTGGTGGCGCAGTGGTTGAGAGTCCGCCTGCCGATGCAGGGGAAACGGGTTCCTACCCCGGTCCGGGAAGATCCCACATGCCGCGGAGGGGCTGGGCCCGTGAACCGTGGCTGCTGAGCCTGCGCGTCGGAGCCTGTGCTCCGCAATGGGAGAGGCCACAACAGTGAGAGGCCAGTGTACCGCAAAAAAAAAAAAAAAATCTAACACTTTTTCATGGTAAAAACACCCAGAAAACTAGGAATAGAAGGAAACTTCCTCAACATGATAAAGGGCACAGCTTTGAAAAAAATCCACAGCTAGTATCATAGTAAATGGTGAAAGACTGAAACCTTTCCACCTAAGATCAAGAAGAAGACAAGAAATGGCCACTCTCACCACTGTTTTCAACATTCTACTGGAAGTTCAGAGTTATTAGGCAAGAAAAAAAAAATCCAGATTAGAAAGGAAGAAGTAAAACCATCTCTATTCTTTGATGATATAATGTTATATATATAAAATAGCAAAGAATTCACAAAAAATAAACTATGAGATATAATAAACAAATTAAGCAAAGTTGCAAGGTACAAGGTACAGGATCAACTTTTTAACCTGATAAAGTGCATCCATAAAAAAAAAATCTATAGCTAACACCACACTTAAATAGTGAAAGACTGAATGCTTTTTCCTTAAGAATGGGAACAACGCAAGGATGTCTGCTGTTGGGAAATGCAGTCACGTGCAGCTTCTTGCCCCTTGCACAGTTGTATAAGAGAGGCCTTTGACCTGGAACATTTCCTAGCAAAGAGATAAAGAGCCCTCACAGCCCAAGCTAGGCATATCTCTTTGCTTGGGAATATCTTGCCCTGTTCCAGGCTTAATGCGTACATCTTTGTTCTGCTTATGGGTGTGTGTCCTATAGTACCTGGCCAACCCCATTGCTATATCTGTTCTTGGAGGGGAGGTAATGGATTCCTTTACCTGCAGCACAAGTGGGGTGCATGCAGACCATTTCCTTGTGTCAGCTGCTGGGCAAGCCCTGCTGGCCATGAGGGACAGACACTATTGAAGCTGATCTTGCTCTGTCTCTTCTCTACGTGAGGAAAGCATTGTTCCATCCGGCACCTATGCAAGTCATGTCTTTCTCTGCTACCCTGACATTTGCAAACCAGGAAGTGTTGACACCCTGGGATTGTTGCTGCTAGCCAACAGGTGTCACTTGCTCAACATCTGCTCTTACCATTCCTATTACACATCATACTTACAGCCTAGTCAGTAAAATGAGAAAATAAAAAGAAGTAAAAGGCATACAGATTGGAAAGAAAGAAATAAAACTTCCCCTATTCTCAAACAACATGATTTTCTATGTAGAAAATCCAAAAAAAACTTTAAAAAAGGCTTCCATAACTTATAAGTAGTTTAGTAACACTACAAGATAAAAGGTCAACAGACAAAATTAATCGTGTGACCATATGAACATCATACCAACGTGAAAGCAAAAAAATTTAAATAATACCATTTAAATAACTCCAAAATAATGAAACACGTAGTATAAATCCAACAAAATATGTGCTGTATCTGTATGCTGAAATCTACAAAGTGCTAATGAGAAAAATAAAAGAAGATGTAATTAAATGGAGAAAAATGTCAGATACGTGGGTTAGATAATTCAATATATTTAATACGTCAGTCATTCCCAAGTTGAGCAACAGATTTAACACAATTCCAGTCAAAGTATCAGCAGAATTTTTGGTGTATATATACACAAATTTATTTTAAATTTTTATGGAAACAAAGGAACTAGAATAGCCAAAACAATTTTTTAAAATTTATTTATTTTTGGTTGCATTGGGTCTTCGTTGCTGCATGGTGTGCGGGCTTCTCACTGCGATGGCCTCCCTCGCTGCAGAGCACGAGCTCTAGGTGCTCAGGCTTAAGTAGTTGTAGCACACGGGCTCAGGAGCTGTGGTGCTTGGGCCCAGCAGCTCTGCTGCATGTGGGATCCTCCCGGACCAGGGCTTGAACCAGTGTCCCCTGCATTGGCAGGTGGACTCTCAACCACTGCGCCACCAGGGAAACCCCAAAACAATTTTTAAAAGAAGAAATTTGGTAGGTTCACACATCTTCATTTTAAGACATGACACTATAGTAATTCAGACAGGATGGCATTAGTGAAGGGATAGACATATACATCAATGCAACAGAATAGGAAGTCCAGAAATAGACTAACTCAAATACAGCCAATTGATTGTTTGCAAAGATGCAAAGGCAATTCAATGGAGAAAAGATAGTATTTTTCAACAAATGATGTTGGAACAGTTGGACATCCACATGCAAAAAAAGAAGAACCTCAGCCCAAACCTCACATCTTATGCAAAAAGTTACTGAAAATGTACCATACAACTAAATGTAAAACATGAAACTATAAAACATCTAGAAGGAAACATAGGAGAAAATCTTTATGACCTGGAGTTATGCAAAGAGTACTTAGACATGACATCAAATTAAGATCCATTAAATAAAAATGTAGAGAAACTGAACTTCATCAAAACTCAAAACTTTTGCTCTGTGAATGACATTGTTCAGAGGATGAAAACACAAGAAGGGCTGGGAGAATATATTTTAAAAAGACGTCTATCTAAAATATATAGGGAACTTTCAAAACTCAAAAGTAAGAAAAGCTAAACAACCCAATCTTAAAACACAGACAATAGATTTGAACAAACATTTCACCAAAGTTGAATTTCTCTGTGACATTTCCTCAGGTGTCAGTGTTTCACCTGTATTTTAAAATTACTGTTTTAAAATTAAAAATTGTTTTTCCTCGTTTGGTACCTACTGCTGCTGTTGTCACAAGATTTGGTATCCATGGTGAGTACTATGAATGGTGAATGTATCCTTTCACCCACAGTGCCAACAAATTTCAAAAAATAACCATTATACATTTAAAAGGGAGATTATGGTTTAGGTAAGGTTGGATCAGAGCTGGGATTATGGTTAGGTTTGGGTAAAAGTCATAATAAGTGAGAGAAGAGGAAACCATGAGCAGAGGGTGTTTACAGGGAATGCTGGAAATGGTCCACGTTTACGCATTTTATCCTAGGAGTAAGCACGTGGACCTACGTTTGTTTCTGACAGGTGGAGTAATGAGAGTTTTCATTTTATTCTTTATACTCTTCGGTGTTTTTCAAATTTTCAATTAAAAACATGTGCTCCTCTTATAGTAGAAAAAGCGAGTGCTAAAAAGGAAGATAGTGAAGTTTAATTTCATAAACTTTTAGAGCATGTTGACTGCCCATCTGTGGCCAAGATTCCCTAAGTTTGCATTATGTTTTGCTGGTGCCCTCAAAAGAATGGTGTGCCCTGACATCTAGTGACCATGTGGCAAGGGAGCCTTCCAACCAGCATTCCGGTAAAGCCAAAGTCTGTTTTATCAAGTTTGAAGAAGACAACAAATATACTGTGTTCTAGGTAAAACTTTGATTTGGTTGAGACTTAGTGGTACCAAACACAGATAAAGTATTCTGTTTCGTGATAATATCTCATCTTTTTTGCATCATCTGGGAATACAGTTTTCCACTCAAGGCTTAACTCTACATTACTACATAAACATTAAATGAACATTCTCACTCAATTCTTAAACTGAATATATTGGACACAACAACCTATCCTCTGGAGTTCATGGTCTTTTGAAATGATACATAGCTCCATCATCAGGAAGAACCCAGGCTTAGTTGTAGCTAGTCAGTAAATCCAGGGCATGGCTGTAGCAGTTTCTTACAGTTACGCCCTGTGTTGGTTTGCTAGAACTGCCATAACAAAGTGCCAGGCTGGGTGGCTTAAACAACAGAGATCTGTTGTCTCACAGTTCTGGAGGCTGGAAGTCTAAAATCAAAGTGTTGGCAGGTTTGCTTCCTTCTGAGGTCTGTGAGGAAAGGATTCCTTCCATGCTTCTCTCCTTGGCTTGTGGCTGGCCATCTTCCACCTGTGCCTCTTCACTCCATCTTCCCTTTCAAGGGATCTGTGTCCAAATCTCCCCCTTTTAATAAAGAAATCAGTCATATTGGATTAGTGCCCACTTAATGACGTCAGTTAACTTGGTCACCTCTGAAAGACCCTATCTCCAAGTAGGTCACATTCTGAGGTAGTGGGGTTAGGACTTCAACATATGAATCTGAGGGGTGGGGTACACAATCCAACCCATAATACCTCCCAATGTTACATTTCAGAAGGAGACCAGTTAGCCTCAGGTTGGTACCTGCAAATCCTCAGCTCCTTGGTTCTTCCCCTCTTCCTTTTCTTCTCCCTCAATAGTGTTTAACCCTGAAGCACATGAAAATTATCTGAGGAATTTTTTTTAAATTCTAATCATGAACCCTACCCGGAGATCAGTTGAATCAGAATTGCAGGAGGAAATTTGCAAGGAAACCTAACCCAAATGAAGGGGTTCAGGAAGGCTTCGGATAGAAGCGGATTTATCTGCTGAATTTTGAAAAATGAATGGAAATGCTTGAGGTAGAAAATAAAGAGGGACATAGCCAAGAACATCGTGAGCAAAGACACAGAGGGGTCAAATAACATGGATGGGCTGGCAGGGTCTGTGTGTGTCTTGGCAGGGCTCATGCACAGGGGCACGGGTGTATCCCTACAAACAAGAGGTACTGGGAGATGAAGCTGAGGAGGCAGGCAGGGCCCAAGGGTGGACTTGTGCATCAATTTCAGCATTTCAGAAAGGGAGCCTTGAGACCCACCATGATCACTGTGCTCACTCCTGACCATCCCGTCCTTGCCTCCTCTATTTGGCTGCCCTCCTGTCGGCTGAATCACAGCTCTGATTTGACTTTTGTAAACAATAACAAGTGTGAGTCAAAAGATAGGAGGAAGAATGCTGTTGCCACATCCAAAGGTGCCATGGATGGCAGTGAGTCAGGGTAGAGTGGAAGGGGCAGGACAACAGCTGGGCAAGACTCATGGAGCATAATGGATGGTGGGGAGATCCGGACCCAGACAAACAATGGGGTGGATAGTGCAGAAATGCATTGTGTGGAGGGGAGAAGGGAGGTGAACAGCTGGGTCCAGGCATTGAGGTTAAAGACATGATAAGGACCCATGCTGGGTACAAGGGAAAAGGCAGAGGGGAAAGTCTGGGCTAGTGAAGGTCCTGGGAGCAGCTTCACTGGGATGTGGTGAAGGGGAGTAGAGCCACTGCACTGCTGAATGCACAACTGCTAAGCTCTGGAGGGCCGAGCTTTGCTGCTCCAGGCACTGGCGTGGCGCAGGCACACGTGGGCTGGCGTGATGGTGCTGCTTGCTGTGAGTGCGGCCGGGAGCCCTTACCTGCAGTTCAGACTCCTGAGTGAGAGATTCCTGGTGTAATTTGACCATTTTCTAGATAATCCAGGAAGTTTATCTGGAGGTTTGGGGGATATAGTAAATCCTAAGAGTGCTCTGATGATTTCTGATAAATCTTTGAGGCAAAGATTGAAAATCTTGCAATTTATTATAAGCACCTTTGAAATGCATGAGTTATTATTAATTTAGATTTAGATAAGGCTTACACAAGATTTGTAAATGTACCTGTTATACAGAATGTACTTCAGTATGTTTGGTTGCATCCACACAGACAGAAGTTTTCCAAAACATGGAAATTACCTCATCATACAGACTTGGACATCAAAATGACAGTTAATAAAATGAAATTCTAACTGAGTTTTCCTTTTCATTGCTACGTTTTTCTTAAGGAGAAGAACTTTCAGAAGGTAAGCAAGAAAAACACCTTAGTTCCAGGAAATTAGAATGTATTCAGAAAAATGAACACACTGATATAAATGATACCCAAACAGTCTTTTCTGGCTTTCCTGTGCCCTGTTATTAGAGATCTGATCGGCAGCTATTTCCACAATTAATTGATTCTGGAAAATGTGGCAAGATTTACTCTTCTCTATCTCAAGAATGGGACAACTGCCCACTTTGTAAATATCAATATAATAATATCCTTTAAGTGCTTTGGGAAAAGTGTCTATCAAATAAAAGATACAGTTATGTAACATTACAGTACCCGATTTCAAATATTTATATATAAATATTGATGCGTGTTCTGAGAAATATTTTACCAAATTCACAAAATATGTCAATATATGAATTCTGCAATCTAACTATGTCCTGACTGCCTTCCGCTTGCCCCTCAGTAACCACTCTCCATGGCCTTCCATCCAGCCCTGGACCCAGGGGGCCTGACCTATACAGACTACTTCAAGAATTTCCTTTGCTTTCTGACTTCAGGATGGATGTAGCCAATGGGACTGGGAAGATCCACAGGTGGGAGGACAGTAGAGGAAGGTACTTATTCTCCCAGCTTCCTTACTGCTACATTCCTGACAGGTGTGCTCTGAACCTAACCAGAGGCCACAGCTCCTGCCTGGTGGCACCTCCATAGAACTGTCTCCCCAGGCTCATGTGACCGTTAGTATTCGTGCTTAGAGATAATAACTGGTCCTTGAGTTTGTGAACGCCAGGGAACCTCGCCATCACTTGTTACCTTCTGTAATCTCTGCCTACACATTGTGGGTAGCTTTTTAATTAAATTCTCCTCCTATTATCCCGTTTGAGTTTTCAGTCTGATCCTTGCCAAGGTATTGAATGATACAATGTGGTTATTCTCCTCCTCTGTGTGAACTAAGCATATGCCCAAAAAAGTGCTAAAACACAACCTCTAATTGTGAAAAACTGGAGAAATTGTGTACTACAAATGTGCTCTATTAATATTTCTCTCTTCTTCCTTTTAAGTATTGATAGAAACCAATGCTCCAATTTCCAGGCAGCTCTGAGTCTCTCTTGAGGTCAGGTCACCCACAGCCTGCCAGGATTCAAGGGATTATTCATACATTGCTAGTGTTTGCGTTGGACATTTTATACCCCTGTATGCAGCAACCGTTCTCTAGAATGTGTGAATGAGAAAGAGGATGGATTTTCTTATTATTGAAAAATTATTAAGTAATTTCTTTCATTTGTGTCCTTGTCCTTTCCTCTAAATAGGCAGCTGATCCTATGATCTTATCCTACTATTACATATACACATTATGTCACATTAAAATGCTAGAATCTAGGGATTTCCCTGGCAGTCCAGTGGTTAAGACTGCGCTTCCACTGCAAGGGGCACGGGTTCGATCCCTGGTCTGGGAACCAAGATCCCACATGCCGCAGGGAGTGGCTGAAAAGAAAATAATAATTTAAAAAATTTAAAAATTGCTAGACTCTAGAAGCCAGAGATAAAAAAGATTAGCCTCCCAGTTTCAGTTGGAGACTGCCAACCTTGCTGTGGACTGAATTGTGTCCCCTGAAAATTCATATATTGAGGCCCTAACCCAACATTGTGACTATTTGGAGATATGACTTTTAGGAGTCAATTAAGGTTAAATGAAATCGTGAGGCTAGGGAGCTTAATTCGATAGGATTGGTGGCCTTTGTAAGAAAAGGACGAGATCTCTCTCTCTCTCTCTCTCTTCCTCTCTCCCCATCCCCACCCTACCCCAACCCAACCACTCCTGCCACTGGAGGACACAGAGAGAAGGTGGTTGTCTACAAGCCGGGAAGTGGGTTCTCATCAGGAAGCGAATCAGCTGGCACCTTGATCTTGGACTTCCCAGCCTCCAGAACTGTGAGAAGTAAATGTCTGTTGTTTAAGATACCGAGACTATAAATTTTGTTAAAGAAGCTCAAGCTAAGACCGTGCGTCCTTTATTTATGTGTATTGAAAATGCAGGGACAAAAATCCTATCACAGCAGTAACAGTGGATATAACCACTGCTAGCCTACTTGACATATTTGCTTCCAGTCCAAACCCCACCCTCACCCCGTTTAAAGAAAGCCCATACTGGTTTACTTTTTCATTAAAATGACAGATGCTTACATATAAAGAGTACATCAAAAGGCAAAAGTGAAAATTAAAATGCTACACAAAGGGCAAAATCTGCGAACCACTACTCTGGGTGCTGGGTGGGGTCTTCGCGGCTGGCCCCTCCCAGCATGGACCCTCTGCCCTGTGAATGAGCTGGAGGGAGGGCCACTGGGGCCCTAGTAGTCTCAGCCTGCCAAGCCTGGGGTGGAGCCTCTTCGTAGGGAGGGGCTGCGTAGAGGAAGGGGATCCCCCGACTTTTTGGTCGCTCTCACCAGAAATTCAGCCTTTTCAACTCAGAGTTGGAGGGAATGCGCAATACTGGTGGCTTGCCCTGCTGGTGAGATACTGTGTTCCCTGATAGAAACCCGAGGGGAGAACGATCCCCACTGTCTTCTTGGCCACAACTGCCTGGAATAGAGCTTCCATCGAGCTGAGCTGGAGTTGGAAAGACAGGAAGGAGGTGGTGGCTCAAGGCCCACAAACTTTCACTGGTCTTAACTAAGTTTTAGAAGCCTTTATGAATAAATATTTCTTAATTTTCTGTATGCCCTTCAGACAACTTCCAGACATTTTAAATGGCTTTTTTTCCCTTCACAGTCTACACTAGTTATGTTTGTTCTGCTGGGGAGCAGGTCCTAGGGGCTCCCCACATTGCCATCCCAGGAGTGAAACCCTCACATATTTTATAATTTCACCTAAAATTCCTTTTTCCACCCATGTGTTGCTGAGAAGTTTGTTGTTTAATTTCGAAATATTTGAGGATTTTCCAGCTATCTTTTTACTATTGATTTCCAATTTAATTCCACTGTTGTCTGAAAACATACTATGTATTATTTCTATTCTTTTAAATTAGTTAAGGTATATTTTATGGCCCAGAATGTGGTCTCTCTTGGTGAATGGTCCATTCAAGCTTGAAAAGGATGTTTATTCTGCTGTTGTTTGATGGAGTATTCTATAAATGCTAATTAGATCAAACTGATAGTGTTGTTCAGTTAAACCATATCCTTAATGTTTTCTGCCTGCTTGATCTATTGGTTATTTGACAGAGGGTTTTGGAGTCTCCAACTGTGAGAGTGGATTTGTCTATTTTGCCTTTCGTTTCTATCAGTTTTTGCCTCATGTATTTTGATGCTGTTGTTAGGTGCATACATGTTTAGGATTGTATGTCTTTTTGGAGAATGACCCCTCTATTATTATGTAGTGTCTCTGTTTATCTCTGATAATTTTTCTTGGTCTGAAGTCTACTTTGTCCAAAATTAATATAGCTATTTCAGTTTTCTTTTGATTAGTGTTATCATGGTATATCTTTACCTCTCTCTTTACTTTTAATCTATTAGACTCTTTATATATAAAGTGGGTTTCTTATAGACAACATAAAGTTGGGTCCTGTGTGTGTGTGTTTTTCTTCTAAACCCAGTCTGACAATCTCTATCTTTTAATTGGTGTAATTAGACCCATTCACATTTAAAGTGATTATTGGTATATTTGGATTAATACCAACAATGTTTGTAACTATTTTCTATTTGTCACCAGAGGCTTATTTTCCTAACTTCCCTGGTTTTAGTTGAGCATTCTTTATTAGTAAAAAGTGATTCTTCTTTTTAAAAATTTTGGGGAATTCCCTGGTAGTCCAATGGTTAGGACTTGGCGCTTTCGCTGCCATGGTGCAGATTCAATCCCTGGTTGGGGAACTAAGATCCCACAAGCTGAGCAGTATGGCCAAATACAAGTGGTTTCCCTAGATTTTGCAATATACAATAATATTTCTGAAGTACATATATATCAAAATATGGCAAAATATTAACATTTGAAGAAATTAAGTGAAGGATATATGAGTGTTTGTTGCTCAACTGTTTCTATTTTTATGTATGTTTGAAATTTTTCAAAATAAAAAGTTAAGTGCAGTTATCTGAGGCACCCTGATATTTTCCCTTCTTGTAGCCAATTTGCTTTTTACCTTAATGCTTAAAGAACTCTTTGTCTTTAAAGTTGAATAATTTAACTTGAATATTTCTAGTTGTAGAGTATCTCTTAGTAAATTTTCCTGGAATGCAATCTAGAGGCTCAACGTTCCCCCCCCCCCTTTATTACATCTTTTGGATTCTTCTGGCCCATTTTTGGTGTACTTTACATTTCGGACACCAGTTATCCTCATGTTGGATCATTTCTATCTTCTGTTTCTGTGGGCTTCTCTGTATTTACGTTACTTTCTTTCTTTTCTTTTTTCAACTGCATGTATTGTAATCATCTTAAACTTCTCTTTTAACTTAATTTTCAATGGTGTCTTTTCTATTTCTTGCTATTTGTACTTCAGTATACTAGTTCTGTAATGGTGGTGTTTGGACCCTCAATTTATATTTTTAAGTTTAATGCTCTCCTTACATCTTTTTCTTTTGTTTCTGTTTATTCTCTTTTCTATGAGGTCTTATTTTTAATTAATTAATATATATACAATTCATATGGATATAAAATTTCTTCCATTCGTTTAAATATGTATTCCTGTCATTTTCTTTATTCATATTTCTTTATTTTCTCTGCATGGTTTCTTCCTCCCTTGCCTTCCTTTCTCCCTTTTTTCTGACACCCTAAACCAATGTTCTGCTTTTCACAATTTCAAGCAATAGTCCATTGCTTTGAGGAATAGCTCAAACTTTGGATCATTTTCCAATGGGAAACTAGACTCAGTTAGAGAGAGAGCCATGGCCGAGAAGAGGGAAAAAAGAAAAACTATCCCTCAGGTGGTAATCTTCAGATTTCCTTCAATTCTCAGATATGGAGTTTCTCCAATATGATTTCTGCGGTGGTGGTGTTGTTAGGAGCCAGGCCATGCTCTGCTTCTCCTCTCTGCTCCAGAATCTTGTTTCCCTCCTTGACATCAGTTTTAAATGTTTATTACCTTACATTATCTCTCTTTCTTTGTCGACAGTTATTAGTAGTTTTTTGGAAAACGTTTTTGTTTTTTTTTAAAAAAAAACTTATTTGAGGTACATTTGTTAAGAAGTAAGGAAAGGAAAATCCATGGGACAATCTTAGTTCTCTTTTCTAACTTAAAAGTCTATTATCCTTACCTAGTCATATTTATATTTAAAAAGCAAGTTACAGGAAGAGAGAAACATTTTTTGAAGAAAAAAATGTCTGATGCTTTGAGCCGGATGTGATCTCAGAAGTGGTTCATTTCTCAAGTTCACAGAGCCAGTTAATGACTGAGCTGGGACTATGAAAATGTCTCCTGATGGTTTTGTTTTGCATCTTCCTCTGTTTTACTACTGGGTGGAATTTTTAGATGAGAGAGAGAGAGGGAACTTTTCATGCTGGAGACTTTCCTTTCCTGCCTCTAATCACATTACATGCCTCTGGGCCTTTGTTAAGAGCAGCCTTCTGGCACAGAAATTGCGGCTTGACTATAAAACTAAAAAATTATACATAAGATAAAGACTCAATAAAGTTAAGAAAGACCACTGGGGGAAAGGGTAAGCTCTTTTTCTTTTTCCTCTCCTCTCCGCTTTAAAAAAACTCCCCTATAAATCATTGTAGGGTATGAAACATTGTAAAAGTGACAAGTTTTGATTTTCTGGGATGACCTCAGCTGCTATGACAGCTAATGAGAATTGAGAAATAGTCCCTGTGGGATCTGTATTACAAGTACATGCTTTGGATTTTAATTTTTTCATCTAGAAAATGGCTTTTAAAATCAAGGCAAAAGGGAATTCCCTGGTGGTCCAGAGGTTTGGACTTGGTGCTTTCGTTGCCATGGCCTGGGTTCAATCCTTGGTTGGGGAACTAGGATCCTGCAAGCCACACAGGGCAGAAATAAATAAATAAATAAATAAATAAAACAAGCTAAAGGAGAGTACTTTAATAGGTAAATGTAAAAACATAATCTGTCTGGATGTTATAACTCCCTAAAAGGTCAGACTTATCCTGCGTGATCAGTGAGGCATCTCAGAAAGGAAGACCCATCAGTGCTAGAGAGCTATGAACCTGTCCCAAAACTTATTGGACCCACTGGTCACTAGTCATCGGTCAAAACCAGAGGAATAAATATTTCCCAAGTTGCCTAGAGATGCAGAGGCCTGTTGCTTAACGAGATCTTTGGTCTCTAGTCTACAGTGACAGTTTAGGGACATCCAGAGGTTAAGCTCGACATTTAGCTGCAAGAGAAAGACAAAGAGAAGTACAAAAAGCATGAATAAAGTCTTTTCTGTCAAAGTCAATTGGGTATCAAAAACTTCAAATTTATAGGTAATCTAAAATTGCTCATGTTGTGATATATCATGAGGGAATTAAATGATGATGGAAGTCTATAGGTTCAGAAACACAAAACATGGGAGAAAATGACCCCTTTCTCCTGGGGAGGCAGCAGAGCATCATGGTAAAGAGGACAGTTCTGAGGTCAGGGATCCACTTTGCCATTTACTGACTTGGGCTTATAATTAAGTAATTAAGTTACTTAATTATAAGCCTCAGTTTCCTCATCTGTAAAGTGCAGATCATAATTTAAGTATTCATAAATTTATTACAAAGGTTAAACAGGATAATTTATGTAAAATGCCTGAATTAGAATAAGTACCCAATAAATGTTAATTGATGTTATTGTTATTACTATTTTTCTCTGAAGACTAGAGTTCACATTACTTTTGCTCCTATTTCTTGCAAGGAACAGTCCAGCAATTTCTTACATCTTGCTCTTTTCATTTTTTTCCCTCTTGTCATATGACTGTCCAGACATATGACTTCCCTTTCAACAGGAAAGGGCAGATAGGTGCAGGTCAGGACATTGCTATCCTGGAAGAAATAAATTATTGAGATTCCAAACACAAATAACTTTCTCTCAACCAACCATCTCAGCTTGAAAAAGAATGAAAAAAAAATCTTCTTGACATAATGAAAGAGATGGAGATGAGAATGGATGAATATATAAAGGATTCAGAACTTGACAATATCAGTATCATAAGTAAAATCCTTCTCAGAACACTATGGAAGTGAATAGTGAATTGTAGCAATGGTTCTGGAATTTTCCCAAGGAATTATATCAGCAATACAATCATTCCAATGCAGAATAGCTCTCTTTCCTACTTGTAATTTGGGCATGACAATGGAACATAGCTTCTCTGTGGAAAGAGATGGGATACCAATAAATTTTAATTCCCCATAACATAATTTCTGTGAGGCAAGTTGTCTCCTTCACCTTGAATGAGTCATAACCTTGAAGAAGACAGGTTTTTGTTTTGTTTTTACTTCTCCCTGTCCCCTTTGTCTCATAAAAGCAGCTAGATTTTCCTGAGAAACTACCTGTGTCCTACTCTCAGACTTTGTGTTTTGGGTAGGGCTGTCCTGGCTTCCAGCTCCAGGCTACCTAGTGAATCAGACCATTTCACCCCTCCAAATTAGACTGATTGATTCAGAGTGGGCAGATGACCCAAGTCAGGCTGTTGAGATTCCATCCTAGGGTTTTTGCTAGATCTCTTAGGAAAGCAAGAACTGCTAACCCATTGAGGTATAAGTCTGGAGGTACCAGAGGTCACCATAGGGAAAAGGCCGCCTGAGAATGGAACCAACAGGGAGGAACGCATAACTGAGAGATGGAGATGGCTTCCTAATAGTATTCTTGAGTACCTGGGTTCAGCTGTAACTGAACACACACACACACACACACACACACACACACACACACACACACACACTTTACAGTTTTATACACCATATAAAGTCTTTTTCCTTGCTTAAGTCAGTTTGGATAGAGTTTCTGTCATTGCAACTGAAGAAGTCCTGTCAAGTAAACCAGTCCCAGAAGGAAATAAGAAGTAGGCAGTGATCCAACTGCTCATTTCTGGTTTTTTTCCACATTTCCCCCCTCTCATCTTGTATTCAGTGCCTTTATGCTCTCTTCTTCTTGTTTATTTTCTCATGGGAAGTAGTCTGATAATGTTTGTCCTTGATGCTGCAGGGTGAATTTCTGTTATTATGTTACTTTTCATAGAATGTTGACATTTTAAGCCTTACATTTAGTCCTACAATGAAAGGCTTTGTTCCTGCTAAAAGAATTTAGCTCTAAATAAGTAGGCCTGTTGCAATTAAAAGAGATTTAAGAAATGTATCAACCAAATAACAATGTGCAAATTATTGTTTGGATTCTAATTCAAACAAATCAACACTTACAGAGTGTCTGAATTCACTGATTTGAGGTACGGCTTAGACACTGGAATTTGTAAAAGCTGCCCTGGTGATTCTAATGTGTAGCCAACTTGGAGACCCAGTTTAAGCTCGCGATTTGATCCCCCGAGCGCTTGGCCCTGGCTGAGGGACTGTCAGGATTGGGTGACCGACTGAAATCACCCGTTACGGCACGGAGTAGGAGGGGCATTTGTCCCGGCAGCCTTTCGCGCCCGAGCCAACCCAGCCCCGCCTTTTCCCCGGTCCGGCCCCGCACCACTGCCCCGCCCCTGGCCCCGCTCAGCTGCGGCCCTGGGTAAACCTGGAAACGCAGGAGGCCCCTAAGCAGTGTTCCGCGAGCGCTGATGTGCGCTTGCGCGGTACCAAGACCCAGCGGGCAGTTTGAATTTCGCTCCCGGAGCCGGGTCTCGCCATCCTGGGCTTCCGGTGGAGACTGGAGGGGTCTTCTCGCCTCGCGACCGCGCTGAGTGGGCCCTTTGCTCCTGGGTCCGCATAAGGTTGGAGTCTGGTGTTGAGGATCCCGCCTTCGGAAGCGGGCGGAAGGCATTGCTTGGGCGGGGTGGGGGGCTCGGGGCGGTGACGCGTAGGGCGGAAGAGAGGGCTTGACTTTGCTTCGCCCGGTTAGCTGGGGTGGATGCTTTAGACCTCACCAACTCTCGGAGTGAATAGCACCTGTTTTCTTTACTCCCTTCCCTCCACCTCCTTACCGACCCCAAGTAGTAAAGCCCCAAACCCAACAGCATGGGAGAAATGCTTACCTGGACCCGTTTCTTTGAACTTAGTGTTTTTCCTTAAAATTCTTGGGTCTTTGAGTTTTCAAAGAAAATACCAATGTTGTTTTTATGTGTAAGTAAAGGCATCTGTCCCCTTAAATCTATGAGGAAATGACACAGGCTTATCCCCTGTACCCTGGTTTGGGATGCATTAACTACAGAAAGTTCTAAGACAAGTCAGTGCTGGACTTTGGACAGAAACTGAATTTTGTGGAATTGAAAGATATTTCTCTTGAGTTTTTGTACTTTCTTTTCAGGGAGATGTGACTTACTGGGTATTTACCATTCTTGAATTTTGAAAGTGAATATAAATTTGTCTGGCTTCCCTTTTTTTATAAATGTATATCTTTTTCTTCAGAGGCTTAAAGGATGGCCTCCTCAGATCTGGAACAATTATGCTCTCATATTAATGAAAAGATTGGCAATATTAAAAAAACTCTGTCATTAAGAAATTGTGGTAAGTAAAACAGATTCTACTGACTTTGTACATACAAAATGCATTATGATTATTGTCCCACTTTGATATCTTATGCCTGGTTAAGTGAATGTATCTTAGAAAGGTAATTTTAAGTTTTGAATGGTGATTCTTAAAACAGTCTGCCCTCAGTATTTTGAATATTGCAGAGGATACTAAAATGTAAGTTACATTGAACAATGAACTAGCTATTAATTATATTTATTTACTTATGTTTTTCTGAGACACACAAGGCAGAATAGTAAGATTTGAGGGTTATTTAATGTTCCTAGT
Organism: Phocoena sinus; assembly: GCF_008692025.1. Classification (NCBI taxonomy): domain Eukaryota; kingdom Metazoa; phylum Chordata; class Mammalia; order Artiodactyla; family Phocoenidae; genus Phocoena; species Phocoena sinus. The sequence continues at coordinate 23,453,922 of NC_045776.1, read as the reverse complement.
TCTAGAGCTAAGTAGAGATACTAAAAGACAAGGAAAAAACCAGAAGTGGAAAAGATCCACAGAGATAGAAGTAGCCCATAACCCATCTTGCAGACTGCTTTGGAGGAAGCTGATCAGTATATATCACTAGGAAACAACTAATTGAAAATGAAGTTAATTTTTTAAACATCCAGAAACTTGTAAATTGTAACCATCTTCCAAGATATTTTGAAGTGCTGAAAGTGGATGATGCAATGGAAGTGCAGAGAAGTAGGAGATCCTTGTGAAGTCTGGAAAAATATTGTTTACAAAAATGATGTACTTTCTAGCCATATGTAGGAAAGCTAAAGATTTATTGATAGGTGGAATTCCATCTGCTGGGAAGATCCTGTTGAACTTTTATTGTAGTTTGTATTATGAATTAATAATTTAAAAAAATTCAAATATGAAATTATACTGTTGGAATGTCCTTTCAAATTATACATGTCCTTCTGAGACTTTGATATTCTCCATCTCTTGTTGGGAACCACTAATAAAGAGCCTCATCCATTTTACAGTTGGTGGCTGACATATTCTGTAGAAAGTTAAAGCTGAAGGGACTGTGGGTTCATATTCTCAAGCCCCCTGGTCTCGCACATGAGGAAACTGAGGCTCAGAAGTCAGGTGACTTGCCCCGGTCCCCCAGCTTATGGACAGTCAGTTGGAACTACAGGTTTTGTGTCCCGATTCCCAGTGTAGTACTTGTCTACTTCTATGCCACTTTTATTGAATAATCTGAAAAAGGACATTTAGGTTTTTAATAAGTAGTCTTCTTTAGATTCTCTTTCTGAGGGCATGATTACTATTGGAAAAATATAATTTAGAGATCTGTTAACGATCAAACCTTGAATTCAAATGACCCCATCAAAGCATGAAGCCTAGATGAAGCAGTCTGACCTGTTAGATAACTACACACTGGGTAACCATCATTTGTACGTGGGGAGAACAATTTGTCTGTTTGGTTCCATGGCCTATTTAGGAAAGCCTAGTAATTTGTTTGCCACTTTGGCTGCTGTAATTTACTAGATCACTACTATCAAAAGTAGTGAATTTATTTTACTACAAATCAGCAAACAAGGCCCTAAAATTTAGGTGACGAAGTTATTTGAGATACCAGTATATCCAACTAGTTGTTTTACCCCCTGCAATTAATCTCAGCAGAGACATCAATACTCTAATTTACTTGTTAATTTCTTTTAGTTGTTACGAACCTACTGTCAAATGCAATTTGCATTGCTTTATTAGATTACGTCGATTAATAATAGTTTGCCTTTACTGAGTGCTTTACTAGGTTCCAAGCACAGTGCTCACCCATCTTATATGTACTTTCCTACTTCTCAGTAACCCTGTGAGGGCAGGTACTGGCGTCTCTGACTTCAGGCCTGGAGGCTTTAGCCATTTCACTCTACTGCATCCGTAATCTATAGATGTGGTCACAGGATGTTTTCAGTTATGTGTATTTCATGATTTGGTTGCTAGAAGTGAAGATGGAAAGATTTGATTGTGAGGATAGTTTTCCTTTTTGTGCTTTTGATCTGCCCTTAAAAATTCTTTTTTTTACTACTTCTCTTATTTCTAGGGCGGAGGGGACTCTGGTTTTCCCATCCTCGTATCTAGGAAGCTAGAGAGAGGGATTAGGAAGTGGGGTTGGGAATTTGAGAGCAGGCTACTCTCCGTCGCCTCCCACCCATTCTTGCAGGCCAGTCCAAACATAAGCTTTTCTTCCTGGCCAGTGATTAGAATTTTTCAGGTTTACACATTCACTGAAGATATAGCCCATGAAGAGGGATCCTGGCCTCGTTAGGGATTCTCACTTTCAGCATCCCGTGCTTTGAAGTCCCAAAGCCTTGGCTCTTATCCCCTTTAAAACCAAATATATTAGGTTGCTGAGAGTGACAGCCTCCTCTCTCCAGCATTCCTCTGTACCTCGTCCGCCGCCCCACCACCATTAGGGCAGCTGCAGCATCAGCTGACACGTACGGCCTGGTCTGTGGTTCGCTCTTGTGGAAGCCCTTGGTGATTTGCCTTTTTCTCATAAGAACTCAACTATGCATGTAAAGGGGTGTGTATTTTATCTAGCATTTCTAGGTGTTTTATTAGTGGAACAGTTCTCCAGAAGCAAAAGATTCAGGGGAAACAGTGTAATTATCTCTCCCTTCCTTTTTTTTCATATTACTTAGAAATGAGTTCTTAAGATTATCCATAGAGACAGTTCCTAGGGGCTGAAACAATAGTTCTTTCTCAACCCTCAGTGTCTCTTTAAGGCAGAGCTCTGTCCCAAGAGTTCAGTTGGATACATGTATGTTTTTTGCTTTTCTATACATTTTATTTTCCATTTTATCTTTGTTTATTAATAGGGCAAGAACCTACCTTGAAGACTATATTAAATAAAATAGGAGATGAGATCATTGTAGTAAATGAACTTCTAAATAAATTGGAATTGGAAATTCAGTATCAAGAACAAACCAACAGTTCACTCAAGGTAATGGTTTTCTAGTGAAAAAAACAAAATAATAAGGCAATAGATACAGACTCCCTAATCACCAGGGAATTCTTAAGGATTCTTTAAGTTTATAATGTCCTTAGCTTTGTAAGTTATTATTAACGGTAAAGAGTGCCATTTGCATTTTATTTTCCCAGTATAAAGGACTCCAGAGTTCCAGATGTGTTTCTTCCTCCATGCTGGTAGCCAGTCTACTTACTAAAAAGGAATATTTCCTAAATAATTCTTTTTTTTTTTTTTTTTTTGGCTGTGTTCGGTCTTTGTTGTGGTGTGTGGGCTTTGTCTAGTTGCGGCAAGCAGGGGCTACTCTTCCTTGCAGTGTGCAGGCTTCTCATTGCGGTGGCTTCTCTTGTTGTGGAGCACGGGCTCTAGGCGTGCAGGCTTCAGTAGTTGCAGCACGAGCACTCATTAGTTGCGGCACGCAGGTCCTAGAGCATGCGGACTTTAGTAGTTGCGACGCGTGGGCTCAGTAGTTATAGCGCATGGGCTTAGTTGCTCCGTGGCATGTGGGATCTTCCCAGACCAGAAATTGAACCCATGTCCCCTGCATTGGCAGGCAGATTCTCAACCACTGCGCCACCAGAGAAGTCTCTCCTAAATAATTCTTGGTAGGTTTAATTTAAATAAATGATCTCCTGGGAGTGTGGTGTAGGAGGAATGCCTGCCCTGGGGTTTGGAGATGTGGATTCTCACCCTGGCTCCCCGAAGCACCTTCTGCCACCCTGAGAAGGTCATTTTTCCTCTTGGGGCTTCAGTGTCCTCATTTGAAAAGTAATGGGTCATACTGAACTATTTCTTGGGTTCCTTCTATTCGGCATTTCTCTATTTCTATAGAATATAGTATAAGGATTCTTAAGCAAAGAAAAACTTGAGCCTCATTCACACACACGTTTTATTCTAAATAAGCCTTCACCTAATCAAAGTGCTAGTGTACTTTCTGATGGGATGGGAAAATATTCAATCTGTACCATAATTACCTCATGCTCTTAGAGCCATTGATATGGTCAAGGTGGCCTCTCTGGTCCTTTTTAAGTCTTACAATCTTCAATGTCTGTAAAGATTTTTCAGCTCTGGGACTGGGCATGATTGTGCCTATCCTACTGTCAGTTGAAATGAAATTAGTATCTCTGAACATCATTCATCTCTTTAAAAGAAAGATGTTATACAAGTTCAAAACAGAAACCAATAATGGTTTCACTTCTACGCTGCCCAAGAATGCCCACGGTTAGGTGTGGGTTTCGAGAATGTTCAGCTCAGGATTAAAGACTATTTGGAATTTTTGTTTACATTACGATTGAAAATCAGATGACGGGAATCCGAAGGTACAGAGTATTTTTCTTATTAAATTTGCGTGAGTTCATAACCTCAAGTTCTAGAGAAAGTTAAATAAAGACAACACAAAATGAAAGTGGTTATGATCAAGTAGGAATTTTCATTAAGCTGGAATATATGAAAGCCGTTCCAAGCAGTATCTCATCGTTGCATTCTGGGAATGCATTATCACTCCGGTGCTGGGGAACATTTGCTAAGTCAACAAAAGCACTTTACCAGAATGAGAAACATAAATCTTTCATATACTTTTCAGTTGCTTCCCAAGGTTAAAGTATTTTAGAAAGACATGAATGTCAACCCTGCCTGTTGTAATGTTATTCTAACAATTGTCCTCTGAAAAAATCCAGTAGAGAAAAATAATATATCGCCATCCAAAATCAGCTCGAGAACCAAAGGGCTCTTTTTAAATATTGCTGTATTCAATGCTTTTTCACCGCTCTGCATTTTGAATACTCAGAATCATTGTGATTGTGGTACATAGTCTTTCATGCTCTTTTTTTGAAAAATTAATTAATTAATTAATTTGGCTGCGCTGGGTCCTAGTTGCAGCCTGCAGGATCTTCGTTGCCTCATGCGGGATCTTTGTTGCGGCATGCGGGCTCTTAGTTGCAGCATGCGGGATCTAGTTCCCTGACCAGGGATCGCATCTGGGCCCCCTACATTGGGAGTGCAGAGTCTTTACCACTGGACCACCAGGGAAGCCCCTTTCACGTTCTATCTAACATGTTAAAGCACACATAGGCAGGACAGATGCTTATTTGTGAGCTTTTTCTTTTCTTATTTTAGGAACTCTTTGAATGTCTTGAAGAAGATTATAAAGATGTGGAACATCTGAAAGAAAACATTCCTCCCCATTTGCCTCAAGTAACAGTAACCCAGAACTTGTAAGTATGTTTATAATTATTTTTACTATCTGGTTTTATCAAACTATTAAAACGAACACTTCAAATCTTTTTGCTTTTCTATATACTTGCAATTTTGTTAGTGATTATCCAGGGTTTTGTTTTGTTTTGTTTTGTTACTTATACAAGAAATAGTCTTTCCCCCATCTTTACCAGTTTTCTTATCCCACAGTCTCTGGGAAATATGTCCCCCCTCTTTCCCAAGGGTAAATCTCCTCTAGACTGTCTTTTTCTACTTTTTCTCATTTCTTTCCCTTAGAGCAGAGTTTGTCAACCTTGGCTCTATTGGCATTTTAGGTCAGATAATTCTTTTTTGTGAAAATAGCATGTTTAGTAGCATCCCTGCCCTCTTCCAACTAAATATCAGTAGCCTCCTGTATCCCCTCCCACCTCCACCCCTCCACCCAGTTGTGACAATGAAAAATGTTGCCAGACATTGCCATATGTCTTCTGCGGGGCAGAATTTCCCCTGACCCTTGAGAACCACTGCCTTAGGGTAAAACTAAATTTAATGAGCTTCCCACCTTAAAAACAGCTCAAGGAACAAAAACTTAGCTCTGTTTTTACCCTCAAAGTACTGTCCTACCTCTGTCTGTTCACTGCCAGGGTATGTTCGTGCCTGCCCTTTTCCTGAAGCCCCTAAAACCTAGCTTTGGCTGTTAATTACTACCATACTTATGAAAATGATTGCTTGAAGGTCACAAAGAGGTAAAAAATACCTCTTCTGCCCTGATTCTTCTCACATTTTATTTTGCTGCCCATCTTTTTGAAATTCTGTTATTTGTACTGCCACTGTGCTTTCTTAGTTGTCATCCTACATCTTCGACTAGGCTGCCTCCTTTTTCTCTGCCCTCTTTTAAATTACAAGTGTGTCCTAAAGCTCTGTTTTACTCACGCTTAAACTTAACACCATTATTGATGCTCTCAAATGTCCAACTCTGGCCTTGACATGGCATCTAGTTCTGTTTTAATCGCTTGCTGGGAATCTCATGAATGAGCTGTTCTCTCCTCCAGCTTTGTGTGTCTAAGACTAAACTGTCTCCTTGTTACCCACCCATCACCTAGACAGGAACTTGGCATCTTCAACCTGTCTCTCTGTCTCGTAGCCCCAGCCGTCCATTCGGCCTCTGCGGGATTTTGTCTGTCCCTGCCCTCCCTCTGATTGTCTGGCTCCACGAGATCTTCCGTCATCTTTTGTCTTCATGATTGGGGAGCTCCTGTGTTTTGTCTTTCCAGTATTCCTCCACTCCCATCTCTCCAGTCCTCTGCCCAGAATTGTATTTCTTTTTTTCTTTAACTTTATTGAAGTATAGTTGATTTACAAAATTGTATTTCTAAAGGGGGGCTCCAAGTATGTAAAAACATTCCATGGCTAACTTAACTTTTTAACTTTCGAATGTATCATATATACAGAAAAGTAATTAAAGTAATTAGTGTAAATTAAAGTAATTAGTGTAAATCAAAGAAGCATGATAAACATCAGCGTATCCACCAGTCAGATTAAGAAATAGGACCCTCCAGTACCTACAGCACTTTTTCTATTGCAGACCCTCCCTCTATCAAAGAGGTAATCATCCTGGAGTTTATGATAATCACAGTTTTGCGTATGTGTTTCCACAAACAGCATACTGCTTAAGTTTGAAAACTAAAAGGGAGGCACGAACCTTGCTGTGTAGGAAAAGAGCCATGTTGCTGCAGGAACAGATAAGCTCCACAGAGTCCCTTGTATGTCAGGGTACCTTGGAATTTCACTCCAAGAAGAGAAAATTAGTGGGCAAGGTCATTAATAAATGCTAGGAACAGAGGTCATCATAGGATATCTGCCAGGGTTGTTGGGCTGGACATTGGCTACCCAGCAGGAATATGGCCCAAGGAATAGGAGGAATTTTATTCTAAACTCACTATGGCCTAGCGTCAGCTTTTAGGGCCAGGCCACAGCAGAACCTTTCTATAGGTAGAAATGGTTATTTTCAGTTGATACACACAGCAGGGCCTAAAGATAAGCAAGTACAGGTAAGAATCAGCCAGGCTTACCATGGAGTCTCAGGTTAGGATTCATGTAAGGATCATGCTGCCATAACATCGGGCATCTTCATCTTGACAACCCACCACGCGGCCGTATCCTCATCACACCACCTCAGTCAGGCCTGGTGGCCCTCTGTGTCTGGTACTCAGCTGTCGTCTTGGGATCTCACCTCCCTGTCTTTCCTGGGATTCCCTTCCCTTGCTCCTGGGTTGGATCTTCTCTTTCCTGTACTCCATCTCCATTTATCGCTTGACTTGCTGCTGGCAACAGGGCTCCATTCCTTCCTTGGCAGTTAAACAACCTAGAAGATACAGCCTACTTGTAGACTCTATTTGCTTGTGGGTAGGAGCTATATCGGGCTTCTCATTGACTCCAGAAATTGGGCAGGACTGAGCCAAGGGTGATCCATGCTAATTGCTGGCAACTAAAATGAGTCTGTAGCAGGCAGGATTGATATAGTAAGTCCTTACTTACGAACCTTCAAGTTGCAAACTTTCAAAGATGTGAACATGCTTTCGCATGTCCAATCATGTTAGTTAGTTCATGTGTCTGGCGTACATTGCCACATGTGTGCATTGTCACATGCGTGCGTCCTCTACAAGTGGTTGTGCTTTTGTGTACTTTGCTGTACAGTATTGTATAGAGTACAGTAGTACAGTATCTTTATTTCAAGCCCGGGATATCCAGAAACGAGTAAAAGCAGCGGTGATACAGCTGGTACTGCTAAGAAGCGCCAGCTGTTTGTACGACTGTACTTTTCAAGGTACTGTCCTGTAAGATTAAAAATGTGTTCTTTATTTTTTGTGTGTGTTTTTTAGGTATTATTTGTGTGAAAAGTATATAAACCTATTACAGCCCAGTACTACATAGCTGATTGTGTTAGTTGGGTACCTAGGCTAACTTGTTGGACTTAGGAACAAATTGGACTTACGAACGCACTCTTGAAACGAGACTCATCTGTATGTAGGGGACTACTGTACTAGCAACCAATGGGATAAATTAGAAAGATAGAAATATAAGGTGATCGATGTTTCCATGTCCAGAAATAGGGAAGTCAGGAAGAAAAGCCATTTAGAAGTTAAATTCAACTTTACGCACATTGACTTTGAGGAACCAGTGGGGTAACTGATGAAGATGTTTGGCGCGTGTTCTACTTACACCATGTTTTGAGTGTGTAAACAACAATTATATTACTGAAGATTTAGGGACTTGCTTTTTTAACATTCTCACTATTCAGATCTTCATGAGCATTAGGGGTAGGGATAGAAAAAAAAAGGTGGGCTATAAACTTATAACAAGATGAATCATGTGTTTGATACTGATCATTTTCAGTTGCAAAACTTTCTGGTATGCTGCAGAATTCTGACGATTACTTGTACATCTGTGCATCTCTATTTTGTAGTGTTAATGGATCAGATCTTGACCCTGAAGAACCCATCAAAGTTGAAGAAGCTGCACCCACAAAGAAGCCCTCCAAAGAACAAAAACATGTTAAAGAAATGCCATTTGTAACTTCTGATGAGTTTAATGGCATTCCTGCGTAAGTATTTAAGATAAATTTTAAGATAAATTCAACTCTTTAATAATCAACATACATGTTGATAAGTATAAGCCTTGATTATATTAATTGTAACATGCTGTGTTCCAACATCGATCTTTTCTAAAATAGTTTTACATTGTACTGTGAAAATGCAGGAAATCTTTTGTTGAAGATGTTTAAAACTATGTTTTTTGGGATTCCCTGGTGGCGCAGTGGTTGAGAGTCTGCCTGCCGATGCAGGGGACACGGGTTCGTGCCCCGGTCCGGGAAGATCCCACATGCTGCGGAGCGGCTGGGCCCGTGAGCCATGGCCACTGAGCCTGCGCGTCCGGAGCCTGTGCTCCATAATGGGAGAGGCCACACAGTGAGAGGCCCGCGTACCGCAAAAAAAAAAAAAAAACTATGTTTTTTGTTTAGTTGTAAAACCTTTTCATAGAGAGATCTAGAGATGGATCAATTTGTTGTTGAGTCCTCTCAGGGTCATTTTATGATACAGATTTATCCAGTTACATTTCGGAAGTAGCTTCAGTTTTGCTGCAATTTTAAGGAAAGTGAGTGTGTTGTATAGGTTTGAGAATTAGAACAGAGAGTGCTGTGTTTGTTTGGTTTCCATTTGTCCATTAATTTATGCCACACACTTGTTTGAGTCTGTGCTGAGGAAAAGAATACAGGGTGAATAAAACAAGATGCCCCCCCTGAGAGAGGGCTCCTTTGCTCTTCACAGATGACATGGGGAACCAATTATGGAAATCGTGTTTTTAAACTCTCATAATTCCAGGGCTTTACTTAACTTCTGGCTTTATATTATTACATTTCGTTTTACTTTCTTATACAAATAATGCACGTTGTTAGAAAATGTTTGTTGTTAGAAGATAACTCATCTGTAATTCCACCACTCAGACAAGAGAGAGTATTTCCTTCTGTATTTTAACTTCACCTACATAACAAGTTGTTTCTGATTGTCATTACAACAACGTAGTTATTCTGTGAATATAGTTTACTTCCTTTTTTTTATCATGAGCATTTTTCCATCACTAACTATCATGGAAAACTTGGATTTTAATAGTTATATAATATTTTATTGTGTGGCTACTCTATAAGTTATTTAAGCATGACCTTATTAAGTATTTGGGTTGACTGCATTGTTATGAAGAATGGTACAATGAAGTTTCTTTTGGACAAGTCTATTTTATAATTCCTTATTTCCTTGAGATAGTGTCCTAGGAGGAGAATCCCTGGGGCAAAGGGCATGATTATTTTACTTGTCTGAGAGTTGTCCATCTTGATTTTGTTGTTTGTTTTTTAATTAATAGACTTTGTTAGAACAGTTTTAGGTTTATAGAAAAATTGAGCAGATAGTACATTGTTCTCATACCTGAAAACAGTTTCCCCTATTACTAACATCTTGCATTAGTGTGGTACATTTGTTACCATTGATAAACCAGTCTAGATACTATTAACTAGATATTAACTAAAGTCTGTAGTTTATATTGGGGTTCACTCTTTGTGTTGTACAGTCTATGGATTTTGACAAATGCGTAATGTCATGTGTCCATCATGATAAGAATAGTTTCACTGCCCTAAAAGTACCCTGTATGCCACCCTTTCATCTCTCCCCGCTGAGCCCCTGTCAGCCACTGATCTTTTTACTGTCTCCATAGTTTCCCTTTTCCTGGGTGTCATATAGTTGGAGTCATACACTGTAGCCTTAGTAATATGCATTTAAGGTTCCCCTCATGTCTTTTCATGGCCTGATAGCTCATTTCTTTTTATCACTGACTAATATTACGTGGTGTAGATGTAGCACAGTTTGTTTATTCACTCATCTGTTGAACAACATTTTGGTTACTTCCAGTTTGGGGCAATTATGACTAAAGCTGCTGTGAACATTCACGTGCAGGTTTTTGTGTGGCCATGTTTTCAGCTCACTTGGGTCAACACCTAGGAGTATGATGGCTGGATCCTATGGTAAAACTGTTCAGCTTTGTAAGAAGCTGTCAAACTGTCTCCCATTGTGGCTGTACCATTTTGTATTCGAGCAGAATGAGAGTTCCTGTTGTTCCCCACACTCACCTGCATTTAGTTTTGTCAGTTTTTTCTATTAGCTATTCTAGTAAGTATAATGTACCTGACTGCTTTACTTTTCAGTTTCCTGATGACAGAGGATGTTGACCATCTCTTCATATGCATAGCAGCCACTTGAAAAGTATCTGGCAGTTTCACTGTTCTGAGACTAGGAATGAGGCTGACAATTCTCTTTAGTTTTTTGGTTTGTTTGATTTGGTCACTTGGTCCTTTCCTTAATTGACAGCTTTATTGTCGCTAAAATTCTGTTTGATGCTATTCGGTTTTTTAAATTGTCGTTGTTATTGTTGCTCGTCGGCTGAGCTAAAGGGAAGAACAAATGGCTGTGAGAACATTGGAATAGAAGGGTCTTCAGAAAATGCTTCCTTGAGGGGAGGATATTAGAATAGTCACGGTAGAATATTCATTTTTTTTTTTGCCGTACGCGGGCCTCTCACTGTTGTGGCCTCTCCCGTTGCGGAGCACAGGCTCCGGACGCACAGGCTCAGCGGCCATGGCCCACGGGCCCGGCCACTGTGCGGCACGTGGGATCCTCCTGGACCAGGGCACGAACCCGCGTCCCCTGCATCGGCAGGCAGACTCCCAACCACTGCGCCACCAGGGAAGCCCTAGTGTATTCATTTTTAAACTAAGGAGTTATTTAACGAATGAGAGAAGTTAGAAGATTAGGATAAGGAAGAATGTATTCCAAGCATAGGACTTTATTTATCTTTAAAAAGTTAATACTGAGATGGAATTAAAGTGGAAAACATTGGCACTTGTTTTGAGGAAATTAGGAAATAGTTCACATGATTTAAAGGAATTGCATTGCGTTGTGCTGTGGCATCAACTGTGGAAATTGTGGTTAGAAAAATGAGTGGTGAAAATGAATCTAGAAAGGAAGGGAATAATGAAAATGAATGGGTTTTGGTCAATATGAACATTTTCCTTTAAACATATTTATATATTATTTTATCTTAAGGAAGTTTCGATTAGAAAACTGCCCCTTTGAATAGAGGCAAAGGACAGAGTTTAACATAATGAATCCATGATTTGTTGAAGGGAAAAATTGAAGCAGATCATGAAAATTTTGTTTTTGGTCTGTACAGACCACTCAGAATCAAGGGTCTCCTATTCTTATATTCTAAGACCCTGGTGATTGGGAGGGCGGGCAGGAGGGAGATTGGATTGGAAGAGTGGGCTTTAGAGTGAAAGAGACAATGCTTAAGGGCATTTGAGTTCAGAATGAATAGTGAGCTGTCCGTCGAGGCTGCCTGTAGTTCTCCTCTGCTGGCCAGCTGTGCAGCTTAACTTCCGGGCCCTTTTGTCCCTTTGCAGCCCCTGTACCATCAGTTCTTCTTCGTCTCAATCAGCATGGTCATCTTTGTTGTCACATTTGTCATCCTTCATCTTCTCTTCCCTCTCTTCCTCCTCCTTTTTCCTTTTTCTCTCTGAACAGATCCATTTTTGCAGGAAACTAGAGGGATATGAGTTATATAATTTATTAATATTAAAATTTTTCTTTCCCTTGCTCACAAACGTTTAAAAATATGTAAATAAACTTCTATTTGCAATTAATCAGTCTATTTGAATCAGAGTTTGAAAGCCTATTTTAAATTGTAATGTTAATTCTGTAGGTGGAGAATAGGAATTTATGTATCCAGACATAACTAGGGAAGATAAGCACTAATATATTGTGGTCTCTAATTTTTCAAAAGTTGAGATGTGTCTGGTTTATTTGGAAGTTGGTATAAAATTTTTTATATAGAGTACTAATAGCTTTGCTACTGTATAAAGTCATCATATGTAAATGTTTTGCAAAGAAAACAGTTGTGTATGATGATTCTTTAGAAAAATTAATCATTTTCTTTTTTACAGGTACATGAAATCACGCTTAACCTATTGTCAAATTAATGATGTTATTAAAGAAATCAACAAGGCAGTAGTTAGTAAATATAAGATCTTACATCAACCAAAAAAGTCTATGAGTTCTGTGGCCAGAAATCTCTATCACAGATTTATTGATGAAGAAACGAAGGAAACCAAAGGTAAAATGAGGGTATATATATATGTGTACATGTCAACTGTTTGGAATGCAACTAAACATGAGAAACAAGATTAATTCCAGAAACTTCTAACTCTAGAGAGGTAGTTCTCAATCAGGGGCAGTTTTCCCACCAGGGAACATTTGGCCACCTCTGGAGACATTTTTGGTTGTTATAGCTGGGGTTGGAGGTGCTACTGGCATCTAGTGAGCAGAAACCAGAGATGCTGCTAAAGTACCCTATAATGCGCAAGACAGCCCTGACAAAATGAATTATCAGCCTAAAATGTCTGTAGTGCCGAGGCTGAGAAATACGGCATTAGAGCCTATTACGGAATGATATCCAGTATTTTCAGAATTAGAATAGTAATGATAACAGTTGTTCATGCTTATACTATAGCACTTACTAGGTGCCAGATAGTGTACTAAGGGCTTTAGTCCTCACAGCACCCTTATGAGTTGTGTACTATTATTATTCCTGTTTTTCAGAGTAGGTAAAGAAGGCTTAAGTTACTTGCCCAAGGTCATTCAGTTAAGTGATAAAACTGCTGTGGGTTTCATTCTCTTAACCACTACCGTATGGCATCTTGAAAAGTGAATTGTTCAGAAGATACCAGCAGATAGCCAGTGATATAATAAGCAGGGCTACGTTTCTGAAATGCTACAGTAAACATTATGCAACTTCAGTTTAAAGAATAATTATTTTAGCAAGAATACCAGTTCTCACTGTGCTTGGATAATGATAGGAAAAAGTGATTAATGCCATTCATAGTCATAATGTAATACATTAAAGACTCATCTTGAAAGTTGTCCTAGTAAAAATTAGCATTAATATCTTTTTTTTCAGGCCATTATTTTGTAGTGGAAGCTGACATAAAGGAGTTCACAGCTTTGAAAGTTGACAAGAGATTTCACGTGATACTGAATATTTTACGACACTGCCGGAGGCTATCAGAGGTCCGAGGGGGAGGACTTACCCGATATGTTATAACATGAGCTTTTGAACCAGCCAACAGTAGGGTATAGAGGCTATTCCTATAGTTTCCTTGTATGTAATTTCTTTATATATAATTTCTTTAGCCGTTTCATTTTCTTTGTTTCTTGTAAAAATAAAACTTAAAAATAAATAAAGCATGTATATTTTAAAATCTACTTCCTTACAGTGAATATTTAATCACCTACCATGTGAGCCTCTGTTCTAGGCATAAAAATGTTCATATTTAGTTTTTGTGCTTAGTGACAGTGCTGCTGACCCCAGTAAGATGGTTGCAAATGTGATAATAAAAGTCAAAGTTCAAGAAGATAAGATCAAGGATATCCAGGCTCTTTGGAATTAAAGGTCATGAGTGTCTAAATTCCACTAATGATATTTCAGTCTATAGGCAAAAGTTGGGTTTGGAGGCAGCCCATCCACGTGGTTATTCTGCTTTCCCATGTGTGGTTAAGGAACAGCTTACCTGAAATGCATTCAGTGTAAGTCAGTCTGTAAACATTGGCCTGTAATGAAATTGTAATAAAAGTATTTTGAGATGAAAAAGATGATAAAATAAGACGTGTAAGGTCATGGAAAATGAGTGGTTGGATTGTAAGAATTTAATGGAGTTTCTCTTGCGCACTTAGGGAGGTTGTTAGTCTATCTATGTCTTAGTGAGCGTTCTCCAGAGAAACAGAACCAAAAGGCTATCTATCTATCTATCTCTATCTCTATATCTATCATCTATCTATCTTTCTATCTATCTATCATCTATTGACTCTCTCTTCTATATCTATCTATCTATCTCTCCTATCTCCCCAATCTATCTCTCTATCCATTCTATCTATCTATCTACCTTTCTATCTACCTATCTATCTATGGAGATTCATTATGAGGGATTGGCACATGTGATCATGGAGGCTGAGAGGCCCTCAGGTCTGCTGTCCACAAGCTTATGGATTATGGAGGCCCAGGAAAGCTGGTGGTGTGATTCAGTCTGAGTGTGAAGGCCTGAGAACCAGGGGAGCCAGGCCAGAGCAGATGAGACGAGATGTTACAGCTGAGCAGTGAGGCAGGAAAAAAGAGCAAATTCCTCCTTCCTTCCTCCACCTTTTGTTCTGTTCACGTCGTGGATGGACGGGAGGATGCCCACCCACACAGGGGAGGGTAGTCTGTTTCACTGAGTCCACTGATTCCAATGCTTATGGTTTGGTTTAGCTGTATCATCTGGTTTGTAGGAAACACAAGGAATAGAGAAAAAAGTTAAATGTTATCACGAAGAAGCAATCAGACAAATCCAGATATGACATAAGTAAGGTGGTGTCTTAAACACAAGTCAGTAACAGAAAAGAATAAAGGGCTCTTGTTCTAGATAAAAAGATGAAGAGCTTAGTGAAATATAAACCGTGAACCTTGATTCCGTTTGAAAAAAAGATTGAGGGACAATTATAGAAATTTTAATATAGGTTGTGTATTAGATGCTGTGAGAGAACTAGTATCCGTTTTCTTAGTTATGATAATAGTCATGGTTATGAAGGAGAGTATCCTTATTTTCTGCAGGTGCATCTGAGGTATTTATTTAGGGATAAAACAATATGCTTTAAAATGGCTAAGCAATATAACTGGTTACATACATACACACATAGAGCGGATATGGTCAAGTGTTAATTGTTTGATCTAGCTGACGGTTAGAACAGCGTTCGTTGTATTATTCTCTCTAATTTTATGTGTTAACATTTTTTTCCTAATAAAATTTAGAATACTTGTGAAACAAATGTACTGAGTAGATATTTACATTTCATGAAAACACAGATCAGAGCTTGCGGGCTGGTGACGTGAAGCTGGGAAGGAAGGATTGTGAGCCATCAGTCATGAGCTCATGTGCCCCTTCGGGCACTTGTGAACTTCGAGTTCCTGTATCCATGCTTCCCAGCACTGCTCACTGAGCCCAGGCTGGGTGTTTGAACTTGATGCGTTAGATGAAATTTCTTGAATTATGCTGGATGTAAATATGATTATGTTTACACACAAAACAATGCATTGGGCATCTAACTTCTGCACTGAGTAATAATGATACACGGTGTACAAAGCTTGATATCTGGGCAATGTGTCACTTTTAGTGAACCATGTTTTCAAATAAGCTTAGGCAGGACATATGCTCTGCTGGTGATGAACACGGACAGATGTTCATTTCTAATGCAGGTTTAACTCGATGAACCTACTTGCCTGTCTTTTTAACAACTGTAGTGCAATTTCAGACTCATATTTTAAATTCAGGATCAATGCAGCAACTCACAAAGCTCAAGTAATTAAAATTCCCTTCCTCTGATGGGTCAACATGACAAATGTGGACACTTCTAATTACAAAAGTTTTCTTGGCAGAGTGATTGTGAGCTGTGCCTCAGCTGTATACTAAAAATTACAACTCTGATCCTTAATCGTGACTCAGAAATCAGATTATTTCTTGGGGATACTCTCTTTAACTTTACCAAATAATTCAGCAACATGGTGCATCAAAAAGAAAACTTAAGCCTCAGAAACCTGGTTTTAGTCCTACCTCTGCCATTTGCTCTCTCTTGGTTCTACCTTCAAAAATTTGACCCCTTCTCAGGGACTTCCCTGGTAGTGCAGTGGTTAAGAATCTGCCTGCCAATGCAGGGGACACGGGTTTGAGCCCTAGTCCGGGAAGATCCCACATGCTGCGGAGCAGCTAAGCCCGTGCGCCGCAACTACTGAGCCTGCACTCTAGAGCCTGCGAGCCACAACTACTGAGCCTGCATACCACAACTAACTGAAGTCTGCATGCCTAGAGCCCATGCTCTGCAACAAGAGAAGCCACTGCAATGAGAAGCCCGCGTGCAGCAACGAAGACCCAATGCAGCCATAAATAAATAAATAAATAAATGATATAACCATTCTTCAAAAAAAAAAAAAATTGACCCCGTCTCACAAGCTACCACCCTGGTTCCAAACATCTCCCCTGGATTAATTCAAAGCTTCCTAACTGGTCTCTGTGTCAATTCTTGCCCTACTGCTGTCTATTCTCCACATGAACCAAAGTTAGATTAGGTCATTCCGCTACTCAGAAACCTTAAGTAGCTCCCCATTTCTTACAGAGTGAAGGCTGAATCCTCACAAAAGCCCATGAGGCCCTTCATGGGTCCCTCGTCAGCACAGTGGCACCGTCTCCTACTTGTCCATTTCCCAACTCTGTTCCAGCCACTCTGGCCGCCATGCTCTTTCTGGAACAGGCCCAGCATGAGTCTCCCCAGACCTTTGCACTGGCTGTTGCCTCTGCCCGGAAAGTTCCTCATCCTTCACCCATGTGACCCTCCCCCTTACCTCTTTTATATCTGCTCAAATGTCATTTGATCCCTTAGGGCTTCTTGGACTACCTTACATTTATATTTACATCTCCCTCTGCAACATTTTCCCTCCTTCCCTGCTTTATTTTCCTTCCTAGCACGAATGTCTATCTCACGGTTTATATATTTTACCAATTTATTTGTCTTTCTCTTCCCACTAGAATATAAACTACAGACACTAGGAGTTTTTGTCCCTTTTATTCACTGTGGTGTCCTCAGCCACTTTCACAGGGCTTTCCAGTAGAGGGCGCTAAATAAACATTTCCTGAACACACTAACTGGCACAGTTTGTGGCCATGGGCAAGTGATTTCATCTTTCCAGGCTCCAGTTTTCTCCTGTATATATTGAGATGGTTGAACAAAAATTTCTCTCAGGACCTTCTAGTTTTAATATTCTATGGTTCTAATATTCCCAGTTACTTCCGGGAAATACACTTATGATGAAATCCTTCTCTCTGACAGGATTATAAAAAATTGTAAAAAAAAAAAAATTCTGCTGATAAGTACATGGAACGCTCATCTTTTACCCAAAGAATATGGAAAGTATTAAGCTTCAAGAAATGCTGAAATTCTAAGTTACTAGTTAAATAATAAAAAGAAGCTTCCATTGACTAAGGAAATTTATTAAAATTTTTTCGGCCAACATCTTTAGTTTTCTAATTAATTTTGCTTATTAGAAATAGTTTTAAGATTTCACAATTTATAAATGTTACGCTTGATCATAATGGAAACTTCTGTGGTATGTTGAATAGACCTATATGTTATAGAACGCAGTTTTGCTTCATAATATTAAAATTATTTTTAAAGTTTTCTCCCTTTTTAATTTTTTTTTTGGCCATACCACGTGACTTGTGGGATCTTATTTCCCCAACCAGGGATGGAACCCAGGCCAACTGCAGTGGAAGTGCAGAGTCCTAACCACTGGACCACCAGGGAATTCCCAAATGATTTCTTTTATGAAACATTCCATCTCCTAATAAATGATTGCCATTGTTCCATAAATATATCTATTAATACAAGTGGCATAAAAGAAGTGTTACTCAAGATATTGAGGACTCTTCCTGGATATATTTCAAACAGTATTACTCAAACTGGTTCCAAGACTATATGCATGATTAGAAAGTAGAAATAATTTAATATAGTATCAGTTGGCGTTTGTTCAAGTTAAGTCTCTAAGGAACACACACGAGAAATATTTATCAGAAATTATGGTATGGGCTTCCCTGGTGGCGCAGCGGTTGGGGATCCACCTGCCAATGCAGGGGTCACGGGTTCGAGCTCTGATCCGGGAAGATCCCACATGCCGTGGAGCAACTAAGACCGTGCGCCACAACTACTGAGCCTGCTAGAGTCTGCGAGACACAACTACTGAAGCCTGTGTGCCGTGCCTAGAGTCTGTGCTCTGCAACAAGAGAAGCCCGAGCACAGCAATGAAGAGTGGCCGTTGCTCGCCACAACTAAAGAAAGCCTGCACTCAGCAACAAAGACCCAATGCAACCAAAAATAAAATAAATTTATTTAAAAAAGGAAATTATGGTATTTAGCAAGTTGTACCTCAAATTCTTTATTGTGAGCACCCTTTTGCTCTGCTGTATTAAAAAGTAGTAAATTAGGTGGTTAGGAGGCTACATCATTTCTTTAAAATTGAGATTAAATTCACCTACAGTAAAATGCACAGATCTTAAGGATACAGATCAGTATTGACCATTGCATATACCCATATAAACTACACCTGTATCATTTTTTGTTTTTTTCTTAAACTTTTTATTTTGAGATAATTATAGGATCACATGCAGTTGTAATAAATAATACAGAGAGAGCCCTGTACTGTATACTTTTTACCTCAATAGTAACATCTTGTACAATTTTTGTACAATATCAGAACCAGGATATTGACAGTGATACAGTGGAGACACAGAACATTTTCATTACCACAAGGAATCCTCACGCTGCCCCTTCATAGCCACACCCACTCCCCTCCCACCATCACCTCCTCCTTAGCCCCTGACAACCACTCATCTGTTCTCCATTTTTTGTAATTTTGTCACTTCAAGAATGTTATATAAATGAAATGATACAGTATGAAACTGTTTGAGACTGGCTGTTTTCACTCAGTATAATTCTCTGGAGATTCATCCAGGTGGTTGCACATATCAACAGTTTCCCTGGTTAAGAATCTACCTGCCAACGCAGGGGACACAGGTTCGATCCCTGGTCCAGGAAGATCCCACATGCCACGGAGCAACTAAGCCACAGTAGTTGTGAGCCACAACTACTGAGCCTGCGCTCTAGAGACCATGCGCCACAACTACTGAGCCCATGTGCTGCAACGATTGAAGCCCACGTGCCTAGAGCCTGTGCTCTGCAACAAGAGAAGCCACCACAATGAGAAGCTCGCGCACTGCAACGAAGAGTAGATCCCACTCGCTGCAACTAGAGAAAGCCCGCATGCAGCAACAAAGACCCAACACAGCCAAAAACAAAAAAAATAAAAGTTAAAAAAAAACCAAACAGCTGTTCCTTGTTATTGCTGAGTAGTGCTCCCCGGTGTGGATGTACCATAGTTAGCTTAATCGTTCCACCTGTAGAGGTATAGCTGCCTTGTTTCCACTTCATAGTTCTCATGAATTCAGCTGCTACAAACATTCACGTACAGGTTATTGTGGGAACGTAAATCCTCATTTTTCTGGGACTGCAATTCCCAGGAGTTCAATTGCCGGATCCCGTGGTAGCTGCATGCTTAGTTTCTTTTTTTTTTGCGGTACGCGGGCCTCTCACTGTTGTGACCTCTCCCATTGCAGAGCACAGGCTCTGGACGCGCAGGCTCAGCGGCCATTGCTCACGGGCCTAGCCGCTCCGCGGCATGTGGGATCTTCCCGGACCGGGTCACGAACCCGTGTCCCCTGCATCGGCAGGCGGACTCTCAACCACTGCGCCACCAGGGAAGCCCATTAATGCCCATCTTTATCTCTAGTAATTTTCCTTATTCTGAGGTTGGCTTCGTCTGAAATTAATATAACTACCCCACCTTTGCTTTGATTATTATTAGCAAGACATCTCTCTTTCTACTCCTTTACTTTTATCTGTCTTTATAATAAAGTGGGTTTTCTGTAGACAACATATAGTTGAGTCTTGATTTTTTATCTACTCTGTCAGTCTCTATCTTTTAATTGGTATATTTAGACAATTCACATTTAAGGTGATTATTGATATATTTGGATTAACATCTGCCGTACTTGTTACTGTTTTCTATTTGCTACATTTGTCTTTCATTTAAAAAAAAATCTTCTCTTTTTTCCTGCCTTATCTGGTTTTGAGTGTTTCATATGATTCAATTTTCTCTTCTCTCTTAGCTTGTAAATTATACTTCTTAAAAAATTTTTTTTAGCAATTGCCCTAGAATTTGTTAACATACATTTGCAACTAATTGAAGTCCACTTTCCAATAACATTATAACAGGTAGTGCACGTAGCTTATAAGAGAATATTTCCAATTGCTCCCTCCCATCCCTTATAACATTGGTGTCATTCATTTCACTTATCCATAAGCTATAATCACCCAATACATTGTTGTTATTTTTTTAACATCTTTATTGGAGTATAATTGCTTTACAATGGTGTGTTAGTTTCTGCTGTATAACAATGTGAATCAGCTATACATATACATATATCCCCATATCTCCTCCCTCTTGCATCTCCCTCCCACCCTCCCTATCCCACCCCTCTAGGTGGACACAAAGCACCGAGCTGATCTCCCTGTGCTATGCAACTGCTTCCCACTAGCTATCTATTTTACATTTGGTAGTGTATATATGTCCATGTCACTCTCTCACTTCACCCCAGCTTACCCTTCCCCCTCCCTGTGTCCTCAAGTCCATTCTCTACGTCTGCGTCTTTATTCCTGTCCTGCCTCTAGGTTCTGAAGAACTTTTTTTTCTTAGATTCCATATATATGTGTTAGCATACGGTATTTGTTTTTCTCTTTCTGACTTACTTCACTCTGTATGACAGACTCTACGTCCATCCACCTCATTACAAATAACTCAATTTCATTCCTTTTTATGGCTGAGTAATATTCCATTGTATATATGTGCCACATCTTCTTTATCCATTCATCTGTCGATGGACACTTAGGTTGCTTCCATGTCCTGGCTATTGTAAATAGTGCTGCAATGAACATTGTGGTACGTGACTCTTTTTTTTTTTTTTTCCTGCGGTACGCGGGCCTCTCACTGCTGTGGCCTCTCCCGTTGCGGAGCACGGGCTCCAGACGTGCAGGCTCAGCGGCCATGGCTCACGGGCCCAGCCGCTCCGCGGCACGTGGGATCCTCCCGGACCGGGGCACGAACCCGCGCCCCCCCCATCAGCAGGCGGACTCCCAACCACTGCGCCACCAGGGAAACCCTTTTTTTTTTTTTTTTGCGGTACGCGGGCCTCTCACTGTCGTGGCCTCTCCCGTTGTGGAGCACAGGCTCCGGACGCGCAGGCTCAGCGCCATGGCTCACGGGCCCAGCCACTCCGCGGCACGTGGGATCTTCCCGGACCGGGGCACGAACCCGTGACTCCTGCATCGGCAGGCGGACTCTCAACCACAGCGCCACCAGGGAAGCCCCTACATGACTCTTTTTGAATTATGGTTTTCTCAGGGTATACACCCAGTAGTGGAATTGCTGGGTCATATGGTAGCTCTATTTTTAGTTTTTTGATATTGCTATTTTTATTTGAACCAACAGTTATCTCTCAGATCAGTTAAAAATAAGAAAAATATAAGATTTTATCTTCATTTATTTCTTCTCTAAAGGCTCTTCCTGTCTTTATGCAGACCTGAGTTTCTGACCTGTATAATTCTCCTTCTCCCTGAAGAAATTCTTTTAACATTTCTTGAGAGGCTGGCCTACTGGCAACAAATTCCCTCAGCTTTTGTTTGTCTGAAAGAGTCTTTATTTTCCATTAAATCTTGAAGGATAATTTTTACTGGTGTTTTATTTTTTCATTAAGCCATCCCCTTAAATATGTCACTCCACTCTCTACATGTTTGCTTGGTTTCTGATGAGAAGTTCAATGCAATTCTTATCCTTGTCCCTCTCTAAGTGAGGTATTTTTTCCTCTGACTCCTTTCAAGATTTTCTCTTTTTCTTTGGTTTTCTGCCATTTGAATGTAATGTGCCTGGGTGTAGATTTTGGGTATTTATCCTGCTTGATGGTCTCTGAGATTCTTGGATCTGTGGTTTGGTATCTGTCGTTAATTTTGGAAAATTCTCATGAATTATTACTTCAAATATTTCTTCTCTCCTTCTTCCCCTTCTGGTATTCCCACGATGTGTATGTTCCCCATCTGTTCACTCATTAGTCCTGGGACATAGGTTGTTTACTCCTAAGGCCCTTTCGCCGTTTCAATGGAAAGCTAGCAACGTTTAGTAAAGCCCTCTAACCCAGGAAGATTCAATATCCAGCTCTGTCTCCCCTTTATGAGCAGCAGCTGATAGCTTTACTCGACTTTTTCATCCTTTCAGGGGTTGCTGCCCACGTGCTCCTCGCAGATCCCTCCTTTCCTCAGTGCACAGCAAGTGCTTGAGTGGAATGTATGAGTAGATCTGGGGACTTCTCCCTCCGTGGCTCCTTCGTTTCTGGGATTTCACCCTTTTATTTCCAGCGCCTCTGGCACTCCCAAAGTCCTTCCTGTGATACCTTGAATCAAGAAAAGGTTGCAGCTTTCTATTTGAATTTTAGTTTACCTGCACACAGCTGCGAATACCTTCGGGGAAAAACCTCTCTAAATATGGAAGTTACCCAGTGCAATTCCTTTTTCCCAAGGGGCATAGTCCTTCCACTTCTCCCTGCTTTTGGTCATTTTCCAGAGCCTTCAAACAGTTGTTTTTCTTTAAATAACTTGAATAGAGTTGACTGTTGTTATCTGTGGGAGAGTTAGTTCATTTTATTCCTCCATTACTGGAACTAGAACGTAGGAAGCTGTCTCGACCTTTTTGATGAGAACAGCAAGGTAACCTTCTAGGATATAGACAGATTACATGTATTATTTCCCTGGATCACTAGTAATAAAAAATGTCATGTGCCTGCTGTGTGCTCTGAAGGATCCATTAATATTTTCCTACTGAGAGTAAAGAGTAATGAGAGCCACAATTTTCTGTTTTAGACATGTGTATTTTGGATTTAGGAATTTCTTCCAGCAGGACACATATATACCTAGACTTAATCCTGGCCTGTTTCTACAGCTTGGAAGAATATTGACAGAAGTGTACTTCTGTTTATACTTTTATTATCAACTCTAATAATTGAGGAATGTACATTTGCCAGCTCTCTCTTCTTCTCTGGTCCTTTGTATTATCAGAAGCAGCTCTTGGTATCAATAAGCTAGAAATAATGATTCATTTCTGGTAATCCTTTCCAAGTTGGAGACCATGATAGATCACACAATCATTTGTTTCCCTAAATTGGAACACCCAAGCCTTGCTGTTATGTGTGGGCAGGGCATGGAAGTGGGCGGTTCTCTTCTATTCTGAGGTTCTCCTCGGAGGTGGGGTTGGATTCAGAGACGCTTATTCACAAACACCATTGCCATTTGTGAGTGTGAGCTGACTTTTGTCTTGGGGGAGTAGAGAGAAGGGCATTTACCCTTTCTGCCTCTTTGACCTGCTCTGAGTCAGAAGAGACTCCATGCCACGTGAACTGCCGTGTTTCCAAGATTCTGAAGCCCAGAGCACCAGTTCTGAGATGAGTTAACAGCAGTGTTCTGACCCTACAGGTTGGGAATTCATGAGTCAGATGTGATTTTCTGCTTGTGTATACCACCAGAGCAAGGACACAATGATAAAAACAATCTTCGTGTTTTTAAAATATTTGTTCACAACATTAAGAGATTGGACCCCAAGAAACTTGGTGGGGTATAATGTTTAATTTAATAAAAGGTTAAATCTCATGTTATGTGGACCTCCTGTAGGCGACTATAATCTTAGATGGTGAAATATGTCCCCTGCCATAGTGGATCGTGTGGATTATTTGTGAGGATGGAAAGTGATTGCCCAGTTTTCCTAGCTACTAATTTCTCTTCGTTATCTGATTGGATCTCCTAGTTTGGCCATCTCTGAATCATCCTTTGTATCTACCCTTTGGCTCACTCTGCATCTATTCCTAAACCCAACCTTATTCTCAGCCTATTCTGGCTGCATGTGGTCTGAACCCTTAGCCTCCTGAGGTATGCTCCCTCATGCCCCTTTCAGCCAGTGTGACTTCTATGGAAGATCCTGCGAGAAGCTTTAGCACAGTGGTCCTCCATCTTTTTTTTCCAAACTGATAGACAAGATAGATCCGTTTCTCCAGTTGACAAATATTTGTTGAACATCTACTTTGACTCAGATGTGTTAGAGCCTGGAGATCAGTGATACAAAAAAAAAAACAGATATGAGTTTTTACTTCCATGAAGCTTATATTCTAGGAGGAATTACAGCTAAGTAAGTGAAAAATATTAGTGCAATGAATGCTTTGATGTGCGTGTACAGGATATTGTAGGGACACACAGAAACACCAAACATAAATGTATAGGGATCAAGGAAGTGTTCTGGGAGGAGTGATATCTAGGTCAAGGCCCAAGGGTGGTTAGGAGGAGAGGGGTCCAAGCAGAAGGATCGTGCACATCCTCATGTAGGACACGTGCCCAGGAAGGATCCAGGGGTAATGCCTAATCTCCAGCTACCTCCTCTACCCACCCTTCTCTCCTGCTTAAGAGAGTACGTAGACTACAAGGGGAGCAGTAAAGTCATTGTGGGGATAAATCAGAATCTGCTCTTTTTAAAAAGATAAATCATAAATTATTTACAAACTGCCTGCTCACTAGGAGTCCAGGTATGATCCATAGTTGAGAAATGTACTTCAGAAATGGTTTAATGTACCAGATGTGGTGCCTTACACATAGCAATTAGTAAAGAAAACAAGAAAAGTCATTAGAAAATGCACCCCCTCCCAAAGATAAACACTGTTAAGAGTGGGGATACATTCTTCCAGTTATTTTTTTCTTTCCAGCTATATGTTAAGCTTATAAAAGAGTCTTGTGCAATATATGTATAATTGGTCCTTTTTATTGACTAGATCAAAAGCATTTTCCAATGTTGTTAAATACTATCCTACAACATCATTTAAGTTAGGTACTCTTTCATATGATGCACTTATTTAATTAGTTCCTTATTGTTTGGCATTTGGGGTGCTTCCAAATCTTTCTAAACAACATAATAGTATCTCAGAAAAGTCTGTAAGCTATGTTGCTAAATCTTTCTAGCTTTGGAACTTCTATAAAGTGATTCTTCCATTTCTTAAGTTAAATGTGAGATTCACTCATCATACAATGGGGTAAGTGATACAACAAAAGAGGTTTTTTTTGAAATTTGAGAAAAATTGGTTGTGAAAGCTGCAAGAGTAAAAAGAAGCATTATGATTTTCTATTTCATAAATCTAGATAAGGTTCTCAATCTATGTCTGCATGACAACTTTATCATTTGTTGATGATATTATTTACCAAGTTTCTATAGAACTTTGAGGAATAAAATGAAAAGCCATGGATAATAGGTTTAAGCATACAATTAAAATCATAATGTTTTCTTGAAATGTTTACCATCAAAAACGTAAGGGTGGCTTCCCTGGTGGCGCAGTGGTTGAGAGTCCACCTGCCAATGCAGGAGTCACGGGTTCGTGCCCCGGTCCGGGAAGATCCCACATGCCGCGGAGCGGCTGGGCCTGTGAGCCATGGCCGCTGAGCCTGCGTGTCCAGAACCTGTGCTCCGCAACAGGAGAGGTCACAACAGTGAGAGGCCCGCGTACCGCAAAAAAAACCCAAAAAAAACCCGTAAGGGGATAATTAAAGAAAATTGCTTTCGTAACTTGTAATCAAATTTGGTAGAAGACTAATACTTCACGTAAATTCAGGGGAAGGGGGGCTTGAACCCCTTCTAAGATCAGATTAGTTATTTTTTTAAAATATAAATGTATTTATTTGGCTGCGTTGGGCCTTTGTTGCTGCGTGTGGGCTCTCTCTAGTTGCGGCGAGTGGGGTCTACTCTTCGTTGCGATGCGCCGGCTTATTGTGGTGGCTTTTCTTGTGCAGAGAATGGGCTCTAGGCACGCAGGCTTCAGTAGTTGTGGCTCGTGGGCTCAGTAGTTGTGGCTTGCGGGCTCTAGAGCACAGGCTCAGTAGTTGTGGTGCACGGGCTTAGTTGCTCCGCGGCATGTGGGATCTTCCCAGACCAGGGCTTGAACCCATGTCCCCTGCACTGCCAGGTGGATTCTAAACCACTGCGCCACCAGGGAAGTCCCAGATTAGTTATTTAAGGCATTTTAAGCTACTTAAACTTATTACTGCTTTCCTTATTATAATACTATCAATGATAATGTGAGTTTATAGTTATTGGCAAATTCTCAGTTAAGTCATAGGGATTTATGAATCCTTTAAAATGTTAATTTTAAAAAGCTGAAATATTATTATCTTGTTAATGTCCATCTGATTTTGAATTTCTCTTAAATCTCTATTTCCTCCAAGAACCAATATGGTTTATAGCACCTTGAGATCATTAGTAGTTAGATCAAAGAAAATTTCTTGCAACGTAGATATTTGATCATCTAGAAGCACCCACCAAGAAGGCATATAAACATACTTAATTTTGAAGGAAGTGCTAAACCTTTCATAATTCTACCTGGGTCCACAGTTTTTCTTGCTGAAGTTAATAGGACTGTTTGGCAGTCATAGCCGGCTTATTACAGGTTGATTCCAGGCTGGCCCCTGCTTTCCTCTCTGT
This sequence comes from Phocoena sinus, assembly GCF_008692025.1. Taxonomy (NCBI): domain Eukaryota; kingdom Metazoa; phylum Chordata; class Mammalia; order Artiodactyla; family Phocoenidae; genus Phocoena; species Phocoena sinus. The sequence goes on along the minus strand of NC_045776.1, from coordinate 23,427,356 downwards.
CCTATTTTCCAGACTCCTCTCTCTCTCTTTCTCTCTCTCTCTCTCCTCCCCACTGTCTCCCCATCCCTCCCTCCCCCTCTCTCCTCTGTGGGCTGTTCAGACTCAGCACGGAGGCCTCTCCATCCCCTGAAGGCTGGGCTGGTTATCAGAGATGTGTGTTCCCACAGGACATCTTCTCACTGGCCTCACTGTTGTCACTGCCCCGGGGGCCCGGCGCAGGCGGCAGATGGTCGATCCTGGGTGACAGTGGAAGGCACGACCGTGTGGGCTGAGGCTCCAAGTCCCTGGTACGTGCTCCCTGTCCCATCAGGCTTCACTTACAAACCACAAGAAAATCAAAGATAAAATCGTTAAGAATTCCAAGATGGCAATGGGGGAGGGTGAGTGGGCATTAAACCCCAAGAATGAGGCCTTTCTGAGGAGAGGGAAGGGGGTCTGTGAGACTGTACTGGTCACAAACCGATGAAGCTGGTCCTGCATGTGTAGATTCATTTCATCCTCCTTTTACGGACGTGGAAAACAGTGCACTGAAAGGCTGAGTTGCCAGCCAGACACCACGGAACTGAGGTTTGAACTTGGGTGATTTATCCTTGTAGTTTCTGCTCTTAACCCGTACGCTGGCCTGTGATATGTGGGTCAAGGCCAGGATTCACGCTCTGGGAGGTTGGAAGAACATATGTGCTGCTTAGTGGGTGAGTCTCAGTTACCTGGGTCTCTGGTCCCTGCTGATGGCGTCTCACCTACTCTTTATATTGGACGATATTAACAATAAAAGCAGTGTGTCCTCTATCAACATTGTTCTTGTTTTAAAAGAAGTTATTCTTATTACCTGTGTAAAATGGTTTTTTTAAAAAAAATATTAACTTTGCTGTTTTTGAAAAACTTGCATCTGTATTGCTCTCCAGTGGCCGTGAAAATGTAAAAAGGGAATGGAATAGCAAGTAGAATAGCAGCTGTGTATTATGTGCCATCATAAAAGCATGAATCATGCCGCTACCATTTACTGCTTGTGTGCAGACACATAGGTCCACAGAGACCAGATGGGCGATGTCACAGGGATGTGGGCTGGGACAACACGAAACTGGACAGCACTTGTCTAAAAGGGGAAGCTTCCAGTGAGTTCCAGCCTCTGGTTGCCTGGGAGAAGGCAGGCCCAGTTGTTAAAGAAAAGCCCCAGATCCATCTATTTAGGTAAAAGTTCCCAATTTTTCAGTGCAGACAATTAGCTAAAAAAAAAAAAAAAAATCTCTGTGTGGACCGTAACATTTCCATGAGCTGGATTTAGGCTGCAATAACCGCTCCTTGTGACCTTTGGTTTATTGGTGCTTATGGCCAGTTGGGCCCTGTGCTAAGGCTTTCATACAAGTTCCCGCTTCAGTTTACAATATGGCCCCAGGGTGGTTAGCCCCCATTGCATAGATGAGCAAAAGGCACAGAGAAGTGACATAAATTGCCCAAGGTCCCACAGCTGGGATTTGAATCCAGCTCTTTCAGACTCAAAGTCCGTGGTTACTGCCCACCAGGTGGTATGTAAGATCCATCCCATTAAGAAGAAATAGATATTAAATCACTAACATACGTCAGAGACTCTTCTAGGTGACAGATACAGCAGGGAACACTGCCCTCGCTGGAGTGTGTGCTTGTGTGAGTCTAATGAAGTAGAGAATGAAGGGGGCAAGGATTTGCTTTGAGCCACAGGATTCCCCGGTTTCCACCCCTTTAGGGCCCAGTTCCATGCTGGCCTCAGTTTATTCCACCAGTTCTATATGCTCTGCCCTCTGTCCAGCCGGCATCCGGATTCTCTGTGCTTCTGTCCAGCCTGGCCCACTACTTTGCTTCCCACTGTTCAGCTCAGAAGTTACTCCCTCATCTCTGCCCTGCACATAGGGCCTGGCAACAAAGCAATGCAGCCTTCGACTTGGCCTTGGGGACATGCCTCTCAATCCCAGACCCCACCCCTTCTCAGACATGACCCTGTCAGGGGTGTCACATAAAATGTCCTGCTTATTAAACTTAGGGACACTTGTGCCGTAAAAGAAAGGGTGATATCACCCGAGCCAGCTATTATTCTGTCCAGAAAGTCACACATATTCTTACATGCTAAGTTTTGGAGTTTTATTTCACTTTTAGTTGCACTTTTATTTTTTTTATTGTAAGTCAGGTTTATTGAGGTGAAAATTAAATATGGTAAAAATTTCCCCTTTTAAGATGTGTATTTCTTTGAATTTTGACAAACACATACAGTCATGTAACTTCCACCATAGTCAAGACATAAAACATTTCTGTCACCACCCCTGAAGTTCCCTCCTGGCCCTTTGCTGTCAGTCTCCTTCCCTCATCCTCAGTCCTGAGACACCACTCATCTGATTTCTGTCCCTGTGGTTTTGTCTTGTCCGTAATGTCATATAAATGGAATCATACAGTTTGTGGCCTTTTAATTGCTGAACAGTATTCTTAATTGTTCTTGAAGACAAGTGTTTCCTCTGTGGCAACATTAACTTTGAAATTCTAACGAAGACCAATGGGAAATAATGGAAACTTTTGTCTTACAAACCTCTTTCAAGAGCAGGCCAGTGTTATTACCTGAAGCATACCTGAATTCAATAGCCCCTATTGGTCTATGCATATAATTCATGGACACATGAGATCAGGCCTCGCCAAACTAATACCTTTCTTGGGGATTGTGGTGGTGTTGGGGTGGGTAGAGACGAGGGAACTAAGGAATTACTGTGGGAATTTTTGCTAAGCTTCTGTCATTCTCACTCCACGTAGAGAATTGCAGATATTAATGCTTCAATGTGATGCATACTGCTAGTGTTTGATCAGTGCTGCTGCTGAAGTAGCAAGACCAAGGACCGTTGGGTCTGCATAGAAAATTAGTGGTTCTGGGGCACCTCTGTGCATAGGTTGATTGGAATTAGCTTACCTGAGTGACTCAGAGGCAAGTTTGGTGAAGAGGGGAGAGAAATCATTTCAGGCAGGGCGAACAGCACGTGCAAAAGCCCTGTGGCATTGTGCTACGTCGCGGTTAACATCAACTCAGGGCCGACATTCAGCTGTTTGCACTGGTCAGACCGTCAAGATGGTCAGTATTCGTTCTGACGGGTGAGAGCAAGGGCCTTACCACTTATTAAATATTTTAAAATCATCTCCACTGAATGCCCTTTGGCCAGTTAGCCTCAGGCAGTTAGGCTGTTGCATATTTGAGCCCAACTAGAAACATGAGCCAGAGGAAAGACAACTGAACCCAGAGACTCTTGTCCATGTTACATATTTAGGCTGAGAGCCGCTCCATACTAAGACTTCCTAGAGAGGCCAGGCCTGTGTAGCTTAACAGTAACAAGTGCCACGGGCAAAATTAGGGTCCCCGGAGTCCTTTTCCTGGGGCCATCAAGAAAACAAGCCGAACTAAAATCGCTTATGAAAGTGTGGGGCCGTTAGGGACTTTCCACCCCCTCACTTGTTCCCGTAAACCAATTCTTCTCCCTATCGTGCGCCACTCCTTCTCCCTATCGAAACCAATTCTTCTCCCTATCGTGCGCCACTCCTTCTCCCTATCGAAACCAATTCTTGGAGTTTTTCAGTTGACGGGGACTTGCCAGACAGCGGGTAATTTTCCAGTTGCCCGTAACAGGTATACGCCCTAACCGCCACAATGAACAGACAACTATAACGGCCAGAAGGTGGGACAAAAGTTCCTAAGCCAATGAATTCAAAAGTCACCACATTTACCCAATCATTGTGAGAATATACCCGCCCTATGAATAAATAAACCTATAAAAAGTATGTGATTCCGCTTTTAGGGGTTCCCTATCGGCCTCCTGCGTGAGGTTCAGGGAACCCCGGTGCATCGGCTCCTAATAAACCTCTTGCGTGTTGCAACGGCTCTCGACTCTTGGCGGTTCTTGGGCGAGTTGGAATCCCTCGTAGACCGCTTGGGTCTAACATTTGGGGGCTCGTCCGGGATCCCCACTCGCCCCCGGGTCACAAGAACATCGGGAGTCGGAGGTATCAGGTAGGCTCGAGCCCAATTGTCTGTTTGTTTGTCGTTTGTTTGTTGCTAGCCGCCATTAGGAAAAAGCCGTGTGAACCGGCTTGCTGTGGAATCTGTATTGGACTCCTGGCTAGGCAGACGTGCCGAAAGCTGGTGTCCACGGGCCCCGGGGGACGCCCTGGTGGTCCATCTGGAAGGAGAAACAAATTTTGTCTCCCCTTCATCTGGTTCTGGCTGGTTATATAAGCTGCCATCTGAATTTGAGTTGGTTTCGGGTTTAAGTTCGCGGCGGCTGGTTCTGGCAGGTTATATAAGCTGCCATCTGAATTTGAGTTGGTTTCGGGTTTAAGTTCGCGGCGGCAATATCAATGTGTGTCTTTTGAAATTTTATTGTTTTTCTGTACTATTATCTTTCTTTTGACGGACGACAATGGGACAAACTATGACGACTCCTCTTTCTCTTACCCTAAGCCACTGGACCGAAGTTAGGGCTAGGGCCCACAACCTTTCGGTAGAAGTAAGGAAAGGAAAATGGCAAACGCTGTGTACCTCTGAGTGGCCTACATTTCAGACAGGGTGGCCACCCGAAGGATCTTTTTTGTTAGATAAGGTTGGGCTAGTCAAGTCTAGGGTCTTTAACACAGGACCCCACGGACACCCAGACCAGATACCATATATCTTGGTCTGGGAAGATCTAGTTCTCTCCCCGCCTCCGTGGGTCCGGCCCTTTGTTTCCTCAACAGGCACGTCTGCATGCGCTCCAGCACAATCGGAGATATTGGCCCTGAAGAAAACCCCAGACACGGAAAAGTCATCTGCTGCCCCGGACCCGCCAAAGGCGATATATCCTGACCTGCAGTCTGATTTGCTTCTTCTAGATTCCCCACCTCCTTATCCTCCGGCCCTAAATCCCATGTCGCCCCTAGGACCCCCAGCTTCACAACCCTCCACACCAGTAGGGCCACCTGTTATGGCGGAAAGGGGGGGTCCCTCGGCGGGCACCAGAAGCCGGAGGGCTGTTTCCCCGGATTCTACTGCTTTACCCCTTAGAGAATATGGCCCCCCCGATAACCACGGGAATAGGCCCCTTCAATACTGGCCCTTTTCCTCCGCAGATCTTTATAATTGGAAGATGCATAACCCTACTTTCTCTGAAAACCCACAGGCTCTTACTGCTCTAATAGAGTCTCTTGTCTTCTCCCACCAACCCACCTGGGATGATTGTCAACAGCTCCTCCAGACTCTCCTCACAACTGAGGAGAGGCAACGGGTTCTCCTGGAGGCTAGAAAGAATGTGTTAGGCGCCAATGGACAACCTACCCAGTTGCCTAATGAGATTGATGCCGGTTTTCCACTCGTCAGGCCGAATTGGGACTTTAATACCCTGGAAGGTAAGGAGCACCTGAAAATGTATCGCCAGGCTCTGGTGGCGGGTCTCCATGGAGCGGCCAGGCGCCCCACGAATTTGGCTAAGGTAAGAGAGGTAACTCAGGGGCCCCAGGAATCGCCAACCGTGTTCCTAGAACGCTTAATGGAGGCTTTTAGACGATTCACTCCTTATGATCCAACCTCTGAGGAACATAAGGCCACCATAGCAATGGCCTTTATTGACCAGGCGGCCCCTGATATTAGAAAGAAGTTACAAAGGCTGGATGGCCTACAAGGTTTCTCCCTTCAGGACTTAGTAAAAGAGGCAGATAAGGTATATAATAAGAGGGAGACAGAGGAAGAAAGGGAAGAAAGAAAGCAGAAGGAACAAGAGGCTCGTGAGGTAAGACGAGATAAGAGGCAAGAAAGACATTTGAGTAAGATACTGGCCACTGTAGTCAGAGGAGGAAACAGTAGAGACAGAAATAGACAGGAAGGGCGAACAACGGATAGAAGGCGGCCATTAGACAAGGACCAATGTACCTACTGTAAAGAAAAAGGTCATTGGGCAAGAGAATGCCCTAAAAAAAGGAACGGGGGAAGGCCAACCAGAGATAAAATCTTAACATTGGAAGAGGAAGATTAGGGAAGTCAGGGCTCGGACCCTCTCCCCGAGCCCAGGGTAACTCTTAAAGTGGAGGGGGAACCCGTCCAGTTCTTGGTGGACACCGGAGCCCAGCACTCAGTCCTCCTTCATTCAAAGGGCCCCCTTTCAACTAAAAGGTCATGGGTCCAGGGGGCCACTGGAAATAAGCAGTACTCATGGACCACCCGAAGGACAGTAGATCTTGGGGTGGGACGAGTAACCCACTCATTCTTGGTCATACCTGAGTGCCCATACCCTCTGCTAGGTAGAGACTTACTCTCTAAGGTGGGGGCCCAAATCCACTTTCAACCAGAAGGGCCCACCATAACTGACAACCAAGGGAGATTACTCCAAATCTTGACCATGAAACTGGAAGATGAACACAGGATATATGAAACACCCTCGCCTCCACAAGCTGACATGCAGGATTGGATGACTAGGTTTCCACAGGCTTGGGCAGAAACTGCCGGTATGGGAATGGCAAAATATCGGCCCCCTGTGGTGGTAGAACTTAAAACAACCGCCACCCCAGTAACGGTCCGCCAATACCCCATGAGTAAAGAAGCCCGAGATGGCATCCGTCCTCAAATACAAAGGTTACTGGAATTAGGGATCCTGGTAAGGTGCCAATCTGCATGGAATACCCCTCTTTTGCCAGTTAAAAAGCCAGGAACTAATAATTACCGACCGGTACAAGACCTACGAGAGGTAAATAAGCGGGTGATGGACCTCCACCCCACGGTACCCAACCCCTACAATCTCTTAAGTACTCTTCCACCTCAGCACACTTGGTACACTGTTTTGGATCTTAAAGATGCTTTCTTCTGCCTGAGACTTTCTTCTCTCAGTCAGCCTTACTTTGCCTTCGAGTGGAAGGATCCAGCCTCTGGGATGTCAGGCCAGCTGACATGGACTCGCCTGCCACAAGGATTCAAGAACTCCCCCACCATTTTTGATGAGGCTCTCCACCAGGATTTGGCATCTTATAGAGAATCCAATCCCCAGGTAACTCTACTTCAATATGTCGATGATATTCTTTTAGCTGCTGAAACCCAAGAAGACTGCATCAAGGGAACCGAGAGGCTGTTAACAGAACTGGGAACATTGGGATATCGGGCTTCAGCAAAGAAAGCACAAATATGTCAACGACAGGTTAGTTACCTGGGGTACTTGTTAAAAGGAGGACAGAGATGGCTTTCGGAAAGCAGGAAAGACACTGTTGCCCGGATACCGGCCCCCAAGAGTCCCAAACAAGTTAGGGAATTTTTGGGGACGGCCGGATTTTGTAGGCTATGGATTCCGGGGTTTGCTGAATTAGCAGCCCCTTTATATCCCCTGACCAAAAATGGCATCCCTTTTGCTTGGGGTGATAAAGAACAACGGGCTTTTGACCGAATTAAACGAGCCCTACTATCAGCCCCGGCTCTGGGGCTACCAGATGTTACTAAGCCTTTTCATCTGTACGTGGCCGAGAATAAAGGCATCGCAAAGGGAGTACTAACTCAGAAACTGGGCCCCTGGAATCGCCCGGTTGCGTACCTATCAAAGAAATTGGATCCTGTGGCAGCAGGATGGCCCGCCTGTTTAAAAATAATCGCCGCGGTGGCCGCTTTGGTCAAAGATGCTGACAAACTGACTTTGGGGCAGAACCTAACGATAACAGCCCCCCATGCATTAGAAAATGTAATTCGCCAGCCACCCGACAGATGGCTAACAAATGCCAGGATGACTCATTACCAAGCCCTGCTGTTAAACTCAGATCGTATTAAGTTTACCTCAGCCACAGGACTCAACCCGGCCACCTTGCTACCCGACCCTGACCTGGAAAGCACTACCGTCATCCATGATTGTCAGGAAGTACTGGCTGCAGCACACCGTAGCAGACCAGACTTGATGGATCAGCCCCTCCCCAACGCCGACGTTACCTGGTTTACTGACGGAAGCAGTTTCCTAGAGGAAGGTAAGCGTCGGGCGGGAGCTGCCGTGGTAGACGGGAAAGAGGTCATCTGGGCAGCCGCATTACCACAAGGGACATCGGCCCAACGGGCTGAACTAATCGCCATGACTAGAGCATTGGAACTAGCAGAAAACAAAAAGGTAAACATCTATACGGACAGTAGGTACGCATTTGCTACCGCCCATGTCCATGGGGCCATTTACCAACAAAGAGGGTTGCTCACCTCGGCGGGCAAAGAAATTAAAAACAAAGAAGAAATAGTGGCACTGCTAGCTGCCCTCATGCTCCCCACTAAAGTCAGCATCATTCATTGCCCCGGACACCAGAAGGACAATACCCCGGTGACAAGAGGCAACAACATGGCAGATAGGGTGGCACGAGAAGTGGCTCTACGGGAAATCATACTAGAACTATCAGATGAGAGTCCTGGGAAACCAAATGATAGGGGAACAATTACCCCAGCCATAACTAAAGGAACATTATCTCCTCAACAAGCAAAATCCATGCTACAACAGATTCACAGATGGACACACTTGGGAACCAAGAAGATGGTATCCCTATTACATAAGACAGGTTATGATACCTCTGGATTAACCAAAATAGCTGAGCAGATTGCACGAGAGTGCATTCCATGCCAACAGGTAAACTCCCATAAAGGAAAACTTGAGGTCGGAAAAAGGCTCAGAGGAGACCGCCCAGGAGCCTATTGGGAGGTCGACTTCACTGAAATATGCCCTGGAAGGTACGGTAACAGGTATCTTCTAGTTTTTATAGATACCTTCTCAGGATGGGTAGAAGCTTTCCCGACGAAGAAGGAGACAGCTACTGTGGTGGCCAAAAAGATCTTAGAAGAAATTTTCCCCCGGTTCGGGGCACCAAAGGTAATAGGATCAGATAATGGTCCCGCCTTCGTCGCCCAGGTAAGTCAGGGTGTGGCCAAATACCTGGGGACTGATTGGAAATTACATTGTGCCTATAGACCCCAGAGTTCAGGACAGGTAGAGAGAATAAATAGAACTCTAAAAGAGACCCTAACTAAATTGTCCATAGAGACTGGCGGTACAGATTGGACGGTGCTCCTTCCCTTAGCCCTGTTCCGGGCTAGAAATACCCCCTCCCGCTATTATCTTACTCCATTTGAAATACTATACGGGGCCCCACCTCCTCTTTTTACGCTAAGGGAGAAATTAAGTCCTGACTGCCAGAATAACACTGACTTATGTGCTAGGCTGTTGGGACTCCAGTTGGTCCAAAAGGAGGTGTGGTCCCAGCTGGCAGAGGCTTACCGACCAGGAACACCAGCAGAGGCTCATCCCTTCCAAGTCGGAGATTCCGTGTACGTCCGTCGGCACCGAACCCAGACTCTAGAGCCTCGGTGGAAAGGACCATACATCGTCCTGCTCACCACCCCCACGGCTATAAAGGTAGACGGCATCGCTGCGTGGATCCACGCTTCACACGTGAAGGCCGCACCAGCATCTGCAACATCGGAATGGCGAGCCCAAAAGACCAGCAACCCGCTCAAGCTCAAGCTTCTGCGATCATCAGATTTATAACTTTAACTCTGTTACCCCTACTGACTGTGAGTAATTTTAGTCCTCACCTGCCCCAGCATTTAACCTGGCAGGTAATTTCCCAAACTGGAGATGTAATATGGTCTCTTAGCCATACTGCTGCTCCTTGGACCTGGTGGCCAGACCTTTTCCCCGATGTTTGTAAATTAGCCATAGGAGCTCCCAATTGGGACACAGCACACTCCCATGATCGTCAAAATGCCCCATCCATACCCGGTCGGGCCGGCCAATACGGCTGCCAAAACTCGGGTACGCGACAGAAACTTAGCAACCCTACCTTTTATGTATGCCCGGGATTTCATCGCCATAGGTCCCTAAATTATCAATGTGGGGGAAAGGAACATTTTTATTGTAAAAGCTGGGGGTGTGAAACCACAGGAGACACCTATTGGAAGCCCACCTCTGGCTGGGACTTTATTAAGGTGACAGCCAATTATACACACCCAACCAACCCCTTAACTTATAGGCCTGAATGTACTAAATGGTGCCATCCCCTTAAGATCTCTTTTAGTAAACCAGGAAAAAAGGATAAAAACTGGATAAATGGCCATTCATGGGGAATCAGGTTTTATAAAGAAGGATATAATGATGGATTACTAATGACCATCAAACTGAAAATTGAAACCCCTACTCCAGTTCCTATAAGCCCCAACCCTGAGATAGGGCACTCTTTGCTACCTTTGGTCCCTCCCACAGCGTTACCAGAGATAAGAAACCAAACTTCTGAGCCAAAAGGAATAACAATCAAGCCCAAGACCCCCCGGGACCGAATGCTCTCATTGGTCCAGGCGGCTTTTGAGGTTTTAAATGCCACAAACCCGGAGGCTACCAAATCATGTTGGCTTTGCTATGCTGCTCCTCCCCCTTATTATGATGCTATAGGATATAATTCTAATTATAATAATGTTAACACTCCAGATCAATGTCGATGGAAACAAGAAGGAAATAGTAAATTGACCCTGGCCTCAGTATTAGGAAACTGTACATGTGTAGGAACGCCCCCCTCGTCCCACCGACATCTTTGTGCCAATTTAAGCCTCCCACAGGGCTCAGGGTATCTCCTCCCTCCTCCGGATGGATGGTGGGCATGTAACACAGGATTGACCCCCTGCATTTCTTTAGAGGTCCTTAAAGCTTCAACCGATTTTTGTGTGTTAGTTCAGCTGGTCCCCAGACTCATTTATCATTCAGATTCATCCTTTCTAGATGAATATGAGGGCAGAGGAAGGTTTAAGAGGGAACCCATAACACTCACCCTGGCTGTACTCCTAGGACTAGGAATGGCAGCCGGGGTAGGAACGGGTACAACAGCCCTCATCCAACAACCCCACTATTATGATGCCTTAAGGCAAGCTGTAGATGTTGACCTCCGGGCATTAGAAAGTTCCATAACTCAGTTAAAAGAATCCCTCACCTCGCTTTCAGAGGTGGTAATGCAAAACAGGAGGGGATTAGATCTGCTGTTCCTTAAGGAGGGCGGACTATGTGCTGCACTAAAAGAAGAATGCTGTTTTTATATTGATCATTCTGGGGCTATTACCAAAACAATGGACAAACTTAGGGAGCGCCTGGACAAAAGACAACAGGAAAGGGAAAATCAAAAAGGATGGTTTCAATCATGGTTTGATAAATCTCCCTGGCTTACTACTTTAGTTTCCACCTTGTTAGGGCCCCTCATTATTTTATTGTTGCTTTTAACTTTTGGACCATGCATTCTGAATCGCCTGATAGCCTTTATTAGAGAACGCATTAGTACGGTACAAGTTTTAATGCTAAGGCAACAATACCAAAACTCGCAAAAAGAAACTGAAACTCCATGATTGGAATTAGTTACAAAAAAAAAAAAAAAGGGGGGGAATGTGGGGCCGTTAGGGACTTTCCACCCCCTCACTTGTTCCCGTAAACCAATTCTTCTCCCTATCGTGCGCCACTCCTTCTCCCTATCGAAACCAATTCTTCTCCCTATCGTGCGCCACTCCTTCTCCCTATCGAAACCAATTCTTGGAGTTTTTCAGTTGACGGGGACTTGCCAGACAGCGGGTAATTTTCCAGTTGCCCGTAACAGGTATACGCCCTAACCGCCACAATGAACAGACAACTATAACGGCCAGAAGGTGGGACAAAAGTTCCTAAGCCAATGAATTCAAAAGTCACCACATTTACCCAATCATTGTGAGAATATACCCGCCCTATGAATAAATAAACCTATAAAAAGTATGTGATTCCGCTTTTAGGGGTTCCCCATCGGCCTCCTGCGTGAGGTTCAGGGAACCCCGGTGCATCGGCTCCTAATAAACCTCTTGCGTGTTGCAACGGCTCTCGACTCTTGGCGGTTCTTGGGCGAGTTGGAATCCCTCGTAGACCGCTTGGGTCTAACAAAAGTGCCCAGCGTAAAGCAGGTCATCACTAAATATTCGCTGACCTGTTGGCAAAGGGCATTCAGGCATCTCTGTCATTTACGTTTTTTTCTGCAATTGTCTCTCTGATTAATACCTGTTTTACTACAGCAGGTTAGGTTTATTAGGTTTGGTTTAACAGAATTCCATTCTGATTTCTGATATTTAGAGAATATTTAATCCAACTCCAATTTTGCAAATGAGAAAGAAAGTAATTTGGCTACAGGACCCAGCTAGACAGTGGATGCCACTGGGATAGAACTCAAGCTGACAAATTCAAAGTCAATTTACTCTCCTGTTTTAATAAAAATAAATCCTCCTCCATACCCCTCACCCAACCTTTCCCCTAAAAAAAGAAAAGACAAGTGTGTTGTGCTCCTGGAAGCAAGGCAGATTCAATTGCTGGGGGTTTTATTTTTGTTGTTTTTCTTTTTTTTTTTTCAATTACTGTTTTCAGTCTCAGTTCAGTAAGGTCCTGGTTTGGCTTACAGCAGCAAGTAAATGTCACAGATGAAGTGGATATAAAAAGAAAAAACCCACACACCTCATAAAACTTCAGGACAGCATCTCCGAGAGGCTGATATCCAACAGTTTTATGACGCCATGGTTGGGGCAGGCCCCGCATCCATTGCCTAGAGCTCCCTGGATCTGTAAGGGGGTGGGGGGTAGGTCCTGATCCTGCTCACTGATTTTCCAGGATAAAGAAACTGAATTAGGATTAATCTAGGTGAGTGTTATCTCAATGTTGCTAGAATGTTCTTTACTGCCTAAACAACTTCCTTTTATTATATCTTCCTCCTGCACTGGTAGAAGAATAATTTCCAGAATGTTACATGTCTGGTTTTTGTGACAGAAAAATGGGTGACTGCTCTAATTTCAGTAGTAGAAGGAGAGGAGAGCATCACTACAGCAAACAGCTGGATTCCTTGCTGAGCGCTTTTGCAGTCTAATTAGGGTGAGTTACATAAAATGTAATTTGAACTGAGCTGCCTTCTTCGCAAAGGTAATTTAGACTTTCTGCCTAATCTTAGTCTTCAAAATGAAACCGAATGGAGAACTAGAAATTAGTGGATTTAAAAACAATAGCTTTTTGCCCTTTTTGAATTAACATAAGATTAAGTGAATGCATAAAACCCAGCCATTAAAACCTTCTGAATGGAAAGCATCTCCCCCTGAAGCCGTCGATGAGCCCGTCCTAGGGTGCTGGTGCCTTTGTGTTCCGTTTGGGCAAAAGTGAATAGCAAAGTAGTAAGGGCCTTGTTTTGGGGTCTGACATTTAAACAGTCCTTACAGGTGCCGGAGAATCTCTAGAAGAGCAATAGCGTGCAGTCAGGGAGTCTTTCTCATTGTCAGAGAAATGCCATGGCAACGTGTCTGTGAAGCTGCGTGTGGGCGGACGGGCCTGTGTCAAGTGCAAGTTCACCCCGTGTGTGTGCTCGTGAGTTTCACACGCATCACCCTCCCTGGTAAAGCCTCACGTAACCATATGTAATCCGTCACATATGCTTATATCAGCTACCCCAAAGCAGCTTCGAATCGGTACTTCCAGCTAAGAACAAGGAGAGAAACCGAATAAATTTATCAGTGAGGGGGACGGAAAGTCTGCAGACAAGCCTACGCTGTATGAATGAACCTGAGAACAAAAAGGCACTTCTTAGCTTAGAGCCTGGTCTTTGAGAGTGATTTGATTCTTTCTGCAGGTAGAAGAAAATTGAAGTCTTTTTCAACTTAGCAATTTAGTTTTGATTACAGAAGATTCGGAGTAACTAAAGTTTTCACAGTTTAGTTGCTGCAGTAGTTGCCGCCAACTGTGTTTCGAGGATTTATAAAATATCCTTTAGCTGTTTAGATGGTATAGCTGAAGACCAAGAAAGGATTGGACATGAGTTGGGAGAATAGAGGAAAAGAAGCTACAAGGAAATGAATAAACATGTACTGATCTACTTCTTTATGCCAGAAACTCTGATGTCTGCTTTACATATGTGCTCGTTTCATTCCTCATGGTGGTCCTTTGAGTAGCTGGAGAAGCATCTTCAATTTCTTTCATTTATTCATTTGACAAATATTTATTATGTGCTTATTACACTCAAGGCATAGGACTAGTCCCTGAAATACAATGTTGACCCAAACAGATATGGTCCTTGCTCTGAGGGAGTTTACATGCTAGAGGGGACATGCATATTAATCAAATAGCCATGAAAAGATGATAAATAATGGGAAGGAGAGGTAAATGATACTATGAGAATAGTGAATAGTGAATCAGATAAGCCTTCTTTAAGAAGCATACTTTAGCTGAGATCCTCAAAATGAAGAGGAAATCATTCATTCATGAAGTGAGAAGAAAGCATTTCCAGGCAGATGGAAGAAAACGTGCAAAGGTCCTGTGGCAGAAAGAAGTATAGTGATATGAGGGAATAAACTATAGCAAACCTATTACTCAGGGTTCTTTTTTTTTAACATCTCTTTTAAAAATATTTATTTATTTGGGTATAATTGCTTTACAATGTTATGTAAGCTTCAGGTGTACAACAGTGATTCACAATTTTTAAAGGTTACAGTCCGTTTATAGTTATTATAAAATATTGGCTATATTCCCTGTGCTGTACAATATTTCCTTGTAGCTTATTTATTTTATACAAGTTTATACCTCTTAATGCCCTACCCCTACCCCTATCTTGCCCCTCCCCCCCTTCCCTCTCCCTACTGTTTTTTTCTCTGTGTCTGTGAGTTTGCTTTGTTTTTTGTTATATTCACTAGTTTGTTTTATTTTTTAGATTCCACATATAAGTGATATCATACAGTCTTTATCTTTCTCTGTCTGACTTATTTTGCAAGGTATAATACCCTCCAAGTCCATCCATATTGTTGCAAATAGTAAAATTTCATTCTTTTTTATGGCTGAGTTGTATCCCATTGTATGCATATACCACATCTTCTTTAGCCATTCATCTGTTGCATGGACACTTAGATTACTTCCATATCTTGGCAATTGAGAATAATGCTGCTATGAACATTGGGGTGCACATATCTTTTCAAATTAATGTCTTTGTTTTCTTCTGACATGTACCCAGGAGTGGAATTGCTGGATCATATGGTAGTTCTATTTTTAGTTTTTTGAGGAACCTCCATACTGTTTTCCACAGTGGCTGCACCAATTTACATTCCCACCAGCAGTGCACAGTTGTTCCCTTTTATCCACATCCTCACCAATGTTTGTTATTTACGTTCTTTTTGATGACAACCATTCTGATAAGTGTGAGGTGATATCTCATTGTAGTTTTGATTTGCATTTCTTTGATTAGAGTTGTTGAGCATCTTTTCACGTGCCTGTACCTTCTTTGGAAAAAGGTCTATCTGTGTCTTCTACCCATTTTTTAATCAGGTTGTTTGTGGTTTTCTTTTTGAGTTGTATGAGGTGTTTATATATTTTGGATATTAACCCCTTATTGGCCTTATCATTTGCAAATATTTTCTCCCACTCTTTTCATTTTGTCTACGGTTTCCTTTGCTGTGCAAAAGCTTTTAAGTTTAATTAGGTCCCATACTCAAGGTTCTTAATTGAAAATAATAGAGATCGATCCTAGAGTGCTGTAGAAGCAAGTCCAGTAACAATGTTCAAAATAATTCCATGGAGCTTGTGCCAAGAAGCTACCACTTACACTGGTGTCACTGGTACCATCAATACTGGGCCCTGGACAATGTTGTAACCACTGGAAACTGGACATAGCCTTTCCTATTGCCACCACCCTCGCAAGAATAGATTCCTGCTTTTTTTGCATTAGTTGTTGAGTAATACCCACTCTGGTACGTCTAATTGGCGGAGCCTGGTTTTACATGTACGTACTCTGGGCACAAGGCAGGCTTAGAAAGCAAGGCAGACAATGAGATGCGCAGCTTCAAGTTCTGCCTGTTATAAGGAATTCCCTTCTGTATTGACCTTAAAGCCCATCATGTCATTCCACTGGTTCCTACATAACATACAGAGTGTTCCGAAAATTCAAACTCTCTAGCAAACTCCCCATTTGTTGAGGGAGGGGTGTCACTGTGATGGGTGTAAGCCCTTGGGAATGTGAGCTTCCTCATGACACTTACGTGTGACTTTAAGAGCTTTTCAAATACACTATGCTGTGTATCAGTTATCTATTGTTGCATAACAAACTACACCAAGACATAGCAACTTAAAACAGAAAACATTTATTATCACACGTAGTTTTTGAGGGTCAAGAATCTGGGAGCATCTTAGCCAGGTGGTTCTGGCTCAGGGTTTCTCACAAAGCTGTAATTAAGGTGTCATTTGGGGCTGCAGTCATCTGAAGGCTGGACCGGGGCTGGAGGACCCACTTCCATGGTGGCTCTCTCCCACGGCAGAGGGCAGGGGGTCTCAGTTGCTCCGTAGCTGTTGGCGGGAGGCTTCAGTCGCATGCCACGTGGGCTTCTCCATAGGCTACTTGAGTGTCTTCATGACATGGCACCTTAGTTGTCCCAGAGCAAGTGATCCAGGAAGGAAAACAAGGCATCAACCACAATGTCTTTTATAATCTAGCTTCATAAGTTACATACCATCATTTCTGCTGTATTCCATTGGCCATACAGACCAACCCTGATACCATGTGGGAGAAGACTACATAAGGCATGAATACCAGAGGTGGAATCATTGGGGTGAGACTGACTACCACACATTGCTTCTTCTTGCTAATGGAGTGCTACTGGGCACATCTGAAATTATTGCTTAGTATATCAGAAAACCCCCAGTTAATGAGGAGAAACTCACACTCTATGTCCCATGGCGAACAGGTACTCAATCACTACCAGTGTCTAGTAGAAATCCAGGAACTGTTTCTCAAATGTAGAAGTTACTTTCTAAAGAGGGAGTGGTTTTATTTCAAAACCTTTCAGAGCTGTGGCTGAAATTGCCCACTGGGGGCTCGCTATAGGTTCCTTATGGCATGCCGATCTACCATAGTCACTCAGATCTCCTTGGTCAAAAGTACCACATGGCAGAGCTGTTGATACAGCAGACTGAAGCAGCTGAAGAGACTTCTCTCAGTGTGGATTCCACTCAGAGCTGGAGCATATAAATGGGTCAGAGCAACACAGCTACAAGAAAACCGTAGGACAAATCTGGAAAGTGCAACATTCTACAAAACTGTTAAGGTGGGGCTTCCCTGGTGGCACAGTGGTTGAGAGTCCGCCTGCCGATGCAGGGCACACGGGTTCGTGCCCGGGTCCGGGGAGATCCCACATGCCGCGGAGCGGCTGGGTCCGTGAGCCATGGCCGCTGAGCCTGCGCGTCCGGAGCCTGTGCTCCGCAGCGAGAGGGGCCGCAACAGTGAGAGGCCCGCGTACCGCAAAAACAAACAAACAAAAAAAAACAAAAAAAAACTGTGAAGGTGTATTGCAGCCACTGACAGGAGAAAGAATTTGCTTCAGGCATTTTCTGTTTTCTTGGGGTTTTTTAGGATAGGTTTTTATATAACACCCACTAGATCAACAGCTGCATACAAGTTTCTGGAGACTGTGTTAATATGTTTTGATAGAAACAGCGTTTGGAGCAGCGGTCACAGATGCTCTACCACTTGACTAAGCTAGTATGATTTTTCTAAGACTTAGCTGTCTTTTACACTAACCCAACATATGATTAAGAAGGTGAAGCAGTATGAGTTTTTACCCCTGCACCTTTCAAAAGGTCTTCAGTTCTTCTAGGGACGCAGTATTGGTTTGGGTTTATTATTTTAGGAGGACAGGGAGATCTAGGAACTTCCTCTAGTTTCTTCCTACCATAATGGCCCTTCTTCCTCAGATCAGGGAGTCAATGTGGAATTTCTGCCCATTGTAGAGTATATTTTTTCTAACTCTACTCTCGAGAATGGGGCAAAAACCTTGAATCAGTGTTGGTGTCCCACTAGAACCACCATGAGATGAACTTGGGCCAGATTTCACTCATCAACTGACCATCACAAGTTCCCTCTGTAATCGATGACCCACTGTAGTATTCTGGGACCTTAGGAACTACTGTTAGCTCAGAACCTGTGTTTGATGATCCCCAAGAAGTCTGGATAATTACCATTCCCCAAAGTCCATTTACCCTAGTAAGTTGCCACAGTTCCCTTTGGCCAAGACTAAAAGGAACAATTGGAGTGTATACTCGGGTTGGTCAGCAGGATGTTTCCCTTACGACGCCCCTTCATTCAGGGCACTCTAAGTCTAAATGAACAAAGTCTGGGATGAGGTGCTTTAGTAGATATTGTGGGTCTACCCACATCCCCTTGGATCCCTTTTAACATTTCTGTGAAACCCTCCCCTGATTTGGGGGTTCTGCTTCTGATGTCCATATCTGCAACTGTCTTCAGACACCAGCCCTTCGGAGCCACTTTGGTCACATACACAGAGAGCCGGAAATGCCTGGGAGCTTATGACCCCCCCCCCCCCTCCCTCCTGGGACTCCTGGTCAATGACTGATTGGAGCAACAGTGTGAAATCATAGCCTCCTTGCCTGGAGCTGGGACACACTCTGAGATCGTTTAAACTCCAGATTTCTTAGTGGGATCAGAGGCTGAGACTTTGCTGGAAATTGCACCTTGCTTGGTTTCTTTTCCTTTCCTATCATGCTTTCTCTGTCCTTACCAGTCTCTCCTGGGAGCACTTCCTTAGTAAATAAGTTGCATAGAAATCTTCATTTCAGGGTCTGCTTCCAAAGAACTTGACTTAAAACAGGAGTCATAACAATTTTGGTGGCTCAGGTCTCTGTTATCAGAATTCAATTTTGTTTGTTCGTTTGTTATACTGAAGAAGGAACTAAATGGACTGGCCGTTTATTTCAGTTCTAAAGAGCTCATGGTCAATGACCACTGCCAAAGGTCCCCATGGGTCAGACTCTTCTGTTACATTGGTCCCACATCCTATTCAATAACCACCTCTACCTTGTCTCTGGGAGTTGAACACTGCTCCTAGATTTTACCCACCCTGGAATCCCAGCATTGCCATTGAAATCAGGAAACTCATTTCCATGGCAGGGTCCCCCACCAGCAACCTCAGCCTGTAGAGAATAGGCCCTACCATTACTTTTGAAGATGACGGCAACACTTTCACCAATGTAATTCTCAAGAGCTTGGTAACGGAAGGACATTGTGGGTTCATCTTGAGGTACATGGGAAATGGATGAGTGGGATGCCCATGATAATTCTACCCCAACATTCCTGTACCCCAAGGATGAGTGAGATGCCCATGATAATTCTACTTCAACATCCCTGTACCCCAAGGCATCAGATCCTTTCTCTGTATCCTCACAGCTCAAAGTATACGAGGAACAGGAATACTGGCATCACCTGGAGCCTGTTAGAAATCCAGAATCTTGGACTCTCTCCCAGACCTTACTGAGTCAGAATTTTAACAAGACCTCCACGCTATTCGTGTGCGCGTTAAAGCTTGAGAAGCAGTACCTTGCAGTCATGCCAGCGAATTTCTGGCATCTCGGCATCTTGCAGTTAGGCCACCCCTGAGCCCAGGTATCAGTCACCTAACCGAAAACACAACGAAAATCATTTCCACCTGCTTGACCTGGCATATTGAATTCAGAGCTTTGGGTACACAGCAATGCCAGTAAATTCAGCCTGATGCAGCATTAAGTTTCCCTCTCCTTGGTCTAGACCCCTATTCTACAAGGTTTTGAAAATAAAAATTAGCAGTATCTTACATACCTTTTGGCGTGTTCATCTTCTCCTGGGTTTGTCTTTGTAATTACATCCCAGGCTATGCAGGTACTGAAAACTGGAATCTAATCAAAAGCCTGGAAACAAATAGGGGTGGCAGAACTGAATCATAAGGAGAACGGGCTCCCTTAGCAAGGCACCCACTGAGAGGTGGAATATTGCCTGCTATATCAGTAAACAAAGGATGTCACGGTCATCAGCCATTGCAGCCACAACCTGCTGGTGAGCTGGTGAGCCCTGAGGAAACTCAGGATATGAAAACACAGGATATTGGCCCCAGATAGCTGAGGTACCTATTAAAGGAATGATTTCAGTGAGCCTAGACACTTGCATTTTCCCATACATAAAAAAGTGCTAAATTTCTTAACTTGAGATGCCTGGTTTTCTTTAATTAACAATCATCTTTTGCTGTTCAGACTACCTGCCCTTTGTTGCAAAACTATATATCCTGGCTCCCCTGCATCACCTCCTTGGAGCAGTTCTCTGTCAGGGTTACCTGAGATACTGCCTCCCTGGCTTGAAGTCCTAAACATTTCTGCTGAATAAAACCTAACTCTCAACTTTTAGGCTGTGAATACTTTTTTAGTCAACACCGCCTCAGCCATGATCTTTAGGGGTCCTTGGGTGAGGAAAGGATAACCTCATCAGAAGGAAAAGGAAAGGCTCCTTCTGAGGCTTTCAGATCCTCCGGTTATATCCGTTTCATTTTATATGCCCAAATTTTTACATAAGAATGAATGAGGCTGTGAATTCAACCAATGTTGTAAATCAACAACCTAGAGCTATGGCCATGTGACCTAATATCTGCCAACGAGAGACGAGAGGAGACCAGTTGTTGGGCTTTGGGGAGTTCGTCCTTGCTCCCAAGAGAGAACCAAAGGGAAAGATGGTTTCTGTCTTCCTCTGGAAATCTGAGTCTAGATGTGTTACCTGGTTCTGCTACAGCTCACTTGCTATCAGCCTGAGCATGTAAACATCACTGACAGTGACAGAGAAAGAGAGATGCCAGGAACCTGGTGCCTTGGAGACCTTGCTGAGTTTTTGATTCCACTAACCCTGGGGGCTGTTTACCTCTGTATTTCCTGTTATGTGAGATGACATCTTTGATAATCTTTTTAGCCTATTTGAGTTGGGATATTTGTTACTGTGGGTAGAATCTGGGCAGAGGAGGACAAGGGTGCCCGTTTATACCAGATCCAACAGCAAATAAGTGAGAGGCCCGGGATTTAAGTTGGTCTGAAGGCAAAGCCCGTATTCTCGGACTGTTGCCCTGCATACAGAAGGAACATTGGGACTTTTATTAGTCGTCTCCTGGTGGTTCTAGGGCAGGTGATGGCAAGGGCCAGGTAGTAAAGGTTTTAGGTTTTGTGGGCCATATGGTCTCTGTCTCAATTACTCAACCCTGCCCTTGTAGCAAAAGTAGCCATAGACAATATGCAAATGAGTGGGTGTGGATGTGCGACAGTAAAACTTTATTTACCGAAACAGGTAGCGGACCTATGGGTTGTAGTTTGCCCATCCCTCTAACAGAGTAAAATGTTCTGGAATTAGATCCTACGTTTTCATTACAAGTGTCATTGTATGAAATATTGACTGAGTCTAATTTAAGTGTTTGCGACAAAATGTAAAACTTCAACACAGAGCCAAATCCCGCGTTGCATTTCTGAGAAGCTTTCCTCTATATCCCTCAATAGCAGGATTTGGGCCAACATAATGTGAGTTGATTTCTAAATACTGAGCAAGTAAGAAAGGTTCGCAAATGAAGGATTATGACCAAGCGCTCTAGGGTATTTGGAAAGGCAGCCCTGGGAGGCTGAGTGGATGCGGTGCCTGCCTGAGAATTCTGGGAGGTGAGGTTGTTTTTCCCTCTGATTCCATCTACTGCTTCCCCTGTCCCCCTAAGGCAGCGACTCAGACAGATACTCTCTAGCTGGGAGCGCTTGTGGCATAGGGCACTGCGGGTGTGGTTTAGAAGTGGGGGTGGGGAAACAGATGAGGGATGTGTGGACCAAAAATGTCACCTGCCATATCAGTAAGCTAAAGGTATTGCAGCCATCAAGCCATCACCGCCGCAGCCACCCCCTGAGGGGCTCCAGGATGGAGAGAAATAGGATATGGGCCCTAGATGGTTAAGGTGCATACCAAAGGAATGATTTCAATGAGCCCAGACTCTTGCATCTTCCCATACACAGAAACAGGCTGAATTCACTAACTTGAGATGTCTTGTTTTTCTTTAATTAACAATAATCTTTTGATGTTCTGACTACCTGGGTTTTTTGTTTGTTTGCAAAAACTCCTATATATCCTGGCTCCTCCCTTACCTCTTTGGAACAGTCCCTCAGATCTATCTGAGAGGCTGTGTGCTGGGCATAAATCCTCAGCAAGTCCACTGAATAAAACAATTCTCAACTTTTAGGTTGTGTTTTTTTCTTTTCAGTTGACAGTGGGGATCCCTCCCATGTCTTTTCCCCAGAGAGTGTTCAGATAATCCTAGATAACCAGAGCTTTTGACTTGTTCTACCATGATTATCAGTGAATTAAATGGTCTTTATTGGGAGCCTGTAAGGTTTTTGGTCTATGGGAAGAGGAACATTTATAGCCCTCTTTACTTGGTTTCTATCCTAGGGCTTACAACAGTAATTGAAGGGTGCATCAGTCAGGATCTGGATCAGGGTGTTGGCCAGAGTTGGGGAAAGAGAGAGGAGACTAGAAACTGAAACTAGAGATAAAGAACAGCACTTAATGAGGTTGCAGTGGCTGAGGATAGGGAAAAATGAAAATGCTTCCATTTTCTGCATAGTGGACGTTCTCAGGAGAGGCACATTTTAAGACTGATTCTTTACAGAGCAGAGTATTTAATATGTCAGCCTAGCAGTAATACCGGCAAGAGTGCCACTTTTCTAACTGCCTTGATGAAGGCCAGCTCTGGCCTTGGCTCAGACAGTGCGTTTGTGCCTGGCCCATCCTCCTCAGCCTGGGAAGCATTGAAGTCCTGGCTCCTGCCTCAGGCTGGCTTCCTGGCACTCCCTCTGAGTTGGTTCATCTTGTCAGTTACTGCTTGAGAAAAGCTCCCTGGGGCTGCTGGCCTGAGCAGAGGGAACCCAAGACACAGTGAAGCTATTCCGGCTCCCCACAGGCTGGATGAGGTCCCCATCAGTGCTTGTGAATTTCAGCCACGGGGTCCTCTGCTCGTGGCTCAGGAGGGAGGGTCATAAAGCAAACGTGACAAGCATTTCATTTTACGGGTTGCTTTCCGAAGCCCTTGCTAGAAGAAGAGATTTCAAAAGACAAAACAATGATCTGCATATCACAGGTGTTGGCTAAGCAAAGCCACAGTCCGGAACCGCCACAGATCTCAGAGCTCGGGGCCGGCCGGGAGCACAGAGCAGCTGCTTTCAAAGGAGATTCTTAGACAGAAAGCCATAACTTATTCATGCTTCATAAACACACACGGGCATTCGGGCCCCTTAAACACAGTGTGCCACTGCACTTCAATGAACAGCGAAGTGGTGCCATTTGCGGCACAGATTCTGCCAGCTGCCGGTGTAGAGAGAGCTCCTGCGAGGAGGTGACTAGCTGTCAGGCCCAAAGCTCTAGTGACTGATTTGAATACGGGAAATGCTGGCCTCCTTGGCCACAGGAAAGACATTTGGGGCCACTTTGGGTTTTTCTTAATTTGGTGCAATTTGTTGTGATAAACTAGAAAGTCTTAGTATCTGAACTTTCTTGATAGCTGAGAAGAGGTACAAATTAGGAATAGCAAACCTACTAGAGAAGGTGAAGAAGCAGCAAACTCGTTATCTCGTAGGTGGATGTTCTGCCTGGTCAGAATCAAGAGCTGGGCTGTCAAGAGTAATCTTTTCCCAAGGCCTAGATGGCTTCAATTCAGCACTCTGTACAACTATAGGCATTTGGATGGAAAAAAACATCAACATTAAAACATCGAATACTCCAGCACACCTGATAACCAAGTAGGTCTTTACTGATAACGCTCTGGCAAGCCCTGTTGACACAGCACACCTCATATACTTCAGAGGAATAGCCTGGGGACAAGCCTCTATCCTAACATTTATCAACTAGAATCATGGCTGGAAGGCCCTTTTGGAGATCACTTAGTTCAGTGACTCTGAAGTCACTGGAGTAGTATTACCCCACTCTCCCCTACCCGCCCCCCACGGGGCATCTGGAAATGTTTGGAGGTGGTTTTGGTTTTCATGATGACTGTGGGTGCGGCCTTATAACTGGCAGTTAGAGCCCAGGAATTCAGGGACCTTAAACATCTTGCCACAATGAGCAATTCTTCCCAAGAAGAATCGTCCCAACTAAAAGGTCAGTAGTGTTCAGCTTAGACTGATTGTCACATTTTAGAGATGAGACCTCACAAGGCTGTTGTGAGGATTCAATATGGGATAATATGTGTCATTCTGGGGTGTTTTTCAACACTAACAACCAATTCTCCGGACACCAACTGGGTTCCCAATAATTCTTCAATTATGACACTAACTACCACAGGTTTAAGAGTTTAGTCCTGAAGTGGAAATTTGGCCTCTATACACCAGTACTGAATTGAATCTCGGAGACAGAGTTGTGGGTGAAGTAGAAAAGAGTAGCTTTATTGCTTTGCCAAGCAAAGGGGGCCCAGCAGGCTAATGCCCTCAAGACTGTGTCCCAACCCGGGGGGAGGGAGGGTGGATTGTGAGGAGTGTTATAGTCAGGATTGTTGAATAAGGATCAGGGTGCCTGCAGGGCCTGCATTCCTCCAATCCAGGGATCATCTGGCTTTTTTTGTTCTCAAGGTTATCGAACTGAGAACTTCTCCCTCCTCTCTGGAAAGAAGAAAGAAGTTAACATCAAGTGGTTAACATCTTCCATTTGGTGGGGGTTTTAGTTCTGTCGCAGAGCTCAAAGATATTGTTATGTGTATCCCTTAAGGTGGAACCAGGACCCTGCCCCAAAGCTGTACTATTGTTTCTTGGCTGTTCCTCCTTTTTCTCTGCATCCCCTCCCTTCCCAGATTAGCAACTGTTCCAATATGCCCTTTGGAACTCAGCAAAGGTCGTGGAGGCTGGAGTCTGTTCCCTACAAACAAGAAATGGGGGACATGGAAAGGCTTCCATGCCCAGGAGCCCCTCAGGGTCCTGCTAAGTTTCACTATCGTTCAGGAAATTCCAACTGTTTTAGGAGCTCTTTGCCAGGAACTGGGGACATAGACCACATATATTTCTTCCTTTCTTTTTTTAAATAAATTTTATTTATTTATTTATTTATTTTTGGCTGCATTGGGTCTTTGTTCCTGCGCATGGGCCCTCTCTAGTTGAGGTGTTAGACCCAAGCGGTCTACGAGGGATTCCAACTCGCCCAAGAACCGCCAAGAGTCGAGAGCCGTTGCAACACGCAAGAGGTTTATTAGGAGCCGATGCACCGGGGTTCCCTGAACCTCATGCAGGAGGCCGATGGGGAACCCCTAAAAGCGGAATCACATACTTTTTATAGGTTTATTTACTCATAGGGCGGGTATATTCTCACAATGATTGGGTAAATGTGGTGACTTTTGAATTCATTGGCTTAGGAACTTTTGTCCCACCTTCTGGCCGTTATAGTTGTCTGTTCATTGTGGCGGTTAGGGCGTATACCTGTTACGGGCAACTGGAAAATTACCCGCTGTCTGGCAAGTCCCCGTCAACTGAAAAACTCCAAGAATTGGTTTCGATAGGGAGAAGGAGTGGCGCACGATAGGGAGAAGAATTGGTTTCGATAGGGAGAAGGAGTGGCGCATGATAGGGAGAAGAATTGGTTTACGGGAACAAGTGAGGGGGTGGAAAGTCCCTAAAGGCCCCACATTCCCCCCCTTTTTTTTTTTGTAACTAATTTCAATCATGGAATTTCAGTTTCTTTTTGCGAGTTTTGGTATTGTTGCCTTAGCATTAAAACTTGTACCGTACTAATGCGTTCTCTAATAAAGGCTATCAGGCGATTCAGAATGCATGGTCCAAAAGTTAAAAGCAACAATAAAATAATGAGGGGCCCTAACAAGGTGGAAACTAAAGTAGTAAGCCAGGGAGATTTATCAAACCATGATTGAAACCATCCTTTTTGATTTTTCCTTTCCTGTTGTCTTTTGTCCAGGCGCTCCCTAAGTTTGTCCATAGTTTTGGTAATAGCCCCAGAATGATCAATATAAAAACAGCATTCTTCTTTTAGTGCAGCACATAGTCCGCCCTCCTTAAGGAACAGCAGATCTAATCCCCTCCTGTTTTGCATTACCACCTCTGAAAGCGAGGTGAGGGATTCTTTTAACTGAGTTATGGAACTTTCTAATGCCCGGAGGTCAACATTTACAGCTTGCCTTAAGGCGTCATAATAGTGGGGTTGTTGGATGAGGGCTGTTGTACCCGTTCCTACCCCGGCTGCCATTTCTAGTCCTAGGAGTACAGCCAGGGTGAGTGTTATGGGTTCCCTCTTAAACCTTCCTCTGCCCTCATATTCATCTAGAAAGGATGAATCTGAATGATAAATGAGTCTGGGGACCAGCTGAACTAACACACAAAAATCGGTTGAAGCTTTAAGGACCTCTAAAGAAATGCAGGGGGTCAATCCTGTGTTACATGCCCACCATCCATCCGGAGGAGGGAGGAGATACCCTGAGCCCTGTGGGAGGCTTAAATTGGCACAAAGATGTCGGTGGGACGAGGGGGGCGTTCCTACACATGTACAGTTTCCTAATACTGAGGCCAGGGTCAATTTACTATTTCCTTCTTGTTTCCATCGACATTGATCTGGAGTGTTAACATTATTATAATTAGAATTATATCTTATAGCATCATAATAAGGGGGAGGAGCAGCATAGCAAAGCCAACATGATTTGGTAGCCTCCGGGTTTGTGGCATTTAAAACCTCAAAAGCCGCCTGGACCAATGAGAGCATTCGGTCCCGGGGGGGTCTTGGGCTTGATTGTTATTTTTTTTTGGCTCAGAAGTTTGGTTTCTTATCTCTGGTAACGCTGTGGGAGGGGCCAAAGGTAGCGAAGAGTGCCCTATCTCAGGGTTGGGGCTTATAGGAACTGGAGTAGGGGTTTCAATTTTTAGTTTGATGGTCATTAGTAATCCATCATTATATCCTTCTTTATAAAACCTGATTCCCCATGAATGGCCATTTATCCAGTTTTTATCCTTTTTTCCTGGTTCACTAAAAGAGATCTTAAGGGGATGGCACCATTTAGTACATTCAGGCCTATAAGTTAAGGGGTTGGTTGGGTGTGTATAATTGGCTGTCACCTTAATAAAGTCCCAGCCAGAGGTGGGCTTCCAATAGGTGTCTCCTGTGGTTTCACACCCCCAGCTTTTACAATAAAAATGTTCCTTTCCCCCACATTGATAATTTAGGGACCTATGGCGATGAAATCCCGGGCATACATAAAAGGTAGGGTTGCTAAGTTTCTGTCGCGTACCCGAGTTTTGGCAGCCGTATTGGCCGGCCCGACCGGGTATGGATGGGGCATTTTGACGATCATGGGAGTGTGCTGTGTCCCAATTGGGAGCTCCTATGGCTAATTTACAAACATCGGGGAAAAGGTCTGGCCACCAGGTCCAAGGAGCAGCAGTATGGCTAAGAGACCATATTACATCTCCAGTTTGGGAAATTACCTGCCAGGTTAAATGCTGGGGCAGGTGAGGACTAAAATTACTCACAGTCAGTAGGGGTAACAAAGTTAAAGTTATAAATCTGATGATCGCAGAAGCTTGAGCTTGAGCGGGTTGCTGGTCTTTTGGGCTCGCCATTCCGATGTTGCAGATGCTGGTGCGGCCTTCACGTGTGAAGCGTGGATCCACGCAGCGATGCCGTCTACCTTTATAGCCGTGGGGGTGGTGAGCAGGACGATGTATGGTCCTTTCCACCGAGGCTCTAGAGTCTGGGTTCGGTGCCGACGGACGTACACGGAATCTCCGACTTGGAAGGGATGAGCCTCTGCTGGTGTTCCTGGTCGGTAAGCCTCTGCCAGCTGGGACCACACCTCCTTTTGGACCAACTGGAGTCCCAACAGCCTAGCATATAAGTCAGTGTTATTCTGGCAGTCAGGACTTAATTTCTCCCTTAGCGTAAAAAGAGGAGGTGGGGCCCCGTATAGTATTTTAAATGGAGTAAGATAATAGCGGGAGGGGGTATTTTTAGCCCGGAACAGGGCTAAGGGAAGGAGCACCGTCCAATCTGTACCGCCAGTCTCTATGGACAATTTAGTTAGGGTCTCTTTTAGAGTTCTATTTATTCTCTCTACCTGTCCTGAACTCTGGGGTCTATAGGCACAATGTAATTTCCAATCAGTCCCCAGGTATTTGGCCACACCCTGACTTACCTGGGCGACGAAGGCGGGACCATTATCTGATCCTATTACCTTTGGTGCCCCGAACCGGGGGAAAATTTCTTCTAAGATCTTTTTGGCCACCACAGTAGCTGTCTCCTTCTTCGTCGGGAAAGCTTCTACCCATCCTGAGAAGGTATCTATAAAAACTAGAAGATACCTGTTACCGTACCTTCCAGGGCATATTTCAGTGAAGTCGACCTCCCAATAGGCTCCTGGGCGGTCTCCTCTGAGCCTTTTTCCGACCTCAAGTTTTCCTTTATGGGAGTTTACCTGTTGGCATGGAATGCACTCTCGTGCAATCTGCTCAGCTATTTTGGTTAATCCAGAGGTATCATAACCTGTCTTATGTAATAGGGATACCATCTTCTTGGTTCCCAAGTGTGTCCATCTGTGAATCTGTTGTAGCATGGATTTTGCTTGTTGAGGAGATAATGTTCCTTTAGTTATGGCTGGGGTAATTGTTCCCCTATCATTTGGTTTCCCAGGACTCTCATCTGATAGTTCTAGTATGATTTCCCGTAGAGCCACTTCTCGTGCCACCCTATCTGCCATGTTGTTGCCTCTTGTCACCGGGGTATTGTCCTTCTGGTGTCCGGGGCAATGAATGATGCTGACTTTAGTGGGGAGCATGAGGGCAGCTAGCAGTGCCACTATTTCTTCTTTGTTTTTAATTTCTTTGCCCGCCGAGGTGAGCAACCCTCTTTGTTGGTAAATGGCCCCATGGACATGGGCGGTAGCAAATGCGTACCTACTGTCTGTATAGATGTTTACCTTTTTGTTTTCTGCTAGTTCCAATGCTCTAGTCATGGCGATTAGTTCAGCCTGTTGGGCCGATGTCCCTTGCGGTAATGCGGCTGCCCAGATGACCTCTTTCCCGTCTACCACGGCAGCTCCCGCCCGACGCTTACCTTCCTCTAGGAAACTGCTTCCGTCAGTAAACCAGGTAACGTCGGCGTTGGGGAGGGGCTGATCCATCAAGTCTGGTCTGCTACGGTGTGCTGCAGCCAGTACTTCCTGACAATCATGGATGACGGTAGTGCTTTCCAGGTCAGGGTCGGGTAGCAAGGTGGCCGGGTTGAGTCCTGTGGCTGAGGTAAACTTAATACGATCTGAGTTTAACAGCAGGGCTTAGTAATGAGTCATCCTGGCATTTGTTAGCCATCTGTCGGGTGGCTGGCGAATTACACTTTCTAATGCATGGGGGGCTGTTATCGTTAGGTTCTGCCCCAAAGTCAGTTTGTCAGCATCTTTGACCAAAGCGGCCACCGCGGCGATTATTTTTAAACAGGCGGGCCATCCTGCTGCCACAGGATCCAATTTCTTTGATAGGTACGCAACCGGGCGATTCCAGGGGCCCAGTTTCTGAGTTAGTACTCCCTTTGCGATGCCTTTATTCTCGGCCACGTACAGATGAAAAGGCTTAGTAACATCTGGTAGCCCCAGAGCCGGGGCTGATAGTAGGGCTCGTTTAATTCGGTCAGAAGCCCGTTGTTCTTTATCACCCCAAGCAAAAGGGATGCCATTTTTGGTCAGGGGATATAAAGGGGCTGCTAATTCAGCAAACCCCGGAATCCATAGCCTATAAAATCCGGCCGTCCCCAAAAATTCCCTAACTTGTTTGGGACTCTTGGGGGCCGGTATCCGGGCAACAGTGTCTTTCCTGCTTTCCGAAAGCCATCTCTGTCCTCCTTTTAACAAGTACCCCAGGTAACTAACCTGTCGTTGACATATTTGTGCTTTCTTTGCTGAAACCCGATATCCCAATGTTCCCAGTTCTGTTAACAGCCTCTCGGTTCCCTTGATGCAGTCCTCTTGGGTTTCAGCAGCTAAAAGAATATCATCGACATATTGAAGTAGAGTTACCTGGGGATTGGATTCTCTATAAGATGCCAAATCCTGGTGGAGAGCCTCATCAAAAATGGTGGGGGAGTTCTTGAATCCTTGTGGCAGGCGAGTCCATGTCAGCTGGCCTGACATCCCAGAGGCTGGATCCTTCCACTCGAAGGCAAAGTAAGGCTGACTGAGAGAAGAAAGTCTCAGGCAGAAGAAAGCATCTTTAAGATCCAAAACAGTGTACCAAGTGTGCTGAGGTGGAAGAGTACTTAAGAGATTGTAGGGGTTGGGTACCGTGGGGTGGAGGTCCATCACCCGCTTATTTGCCTCTCGTAGGTCTTGTACCGGTCGGTAATTATTAGTTCCTGGCTTTTTAACTGGCAAAAGAGGGGTATTCCATGCAGATTGGCACCTTACCAGGATCCCTAATTCCAGTAACCTTTGTATTTGAGGACGGATGCCATCTCGGGCTTCTTTACTCATGGGGTATTGGCGGACCGTTACTGGGGTGGCGGTTGTTTTAAGTTCTACCACCACAGGGGGCCGATATTTTGCCATTCCCATACCGGCAGTTTCTGCCCAAGCCTGTGGAAACCTAGTCATCCAATCCTGCATGTCAGCTTGTGGAGGCGAGGGTGTTTCATATATCCTGTGTTCATCTTCCAGTTTCATGGTCAAGATTTGGAGTAATCTCCCTTGGTTGTCAGTTATGGTGGGCCCTTCTGGTTGAAAGTGGATTTGGGCCCCCACCTTAGAGAGTAAGTCTCTACCTAGCAGAGGGTATGGGCACTCAGGTATGACCAAGAATGAGTGGGTTACTCGTCCCACCCCAAGATCTACTGTCCTTCGGGTGGTCCATGAGTACTGCTTATTTCCAGTGGCCCCCTGGACCCATGACCTTTTAGTTGAAAGGGGGCCCTTTGAATGAAGGAGGACTGAGTGCTGGGCTCCGGTGTCCACCAAGAACTGGACGGGTTCCCCCTCCACTTTAAGAGTTACCCTGGGCTCGGGGAGAGGGTCCGAGCCCTGACTTCCCTAATCTTCCTCTTCCAATGTTAAGATTTTATCTCTGGTTGGCCTTCCCCCGTTCCTTTTTTTAGGGCATTCTCTTGCCCAATGACCTTTTTCTTTACAGTAGGTACATTGGTCCTTGTCTAATGGCCGCCTTCTATCCGTTGTTCGCCCTTCCTGTCTATTTCTGTCTCTACTGTTTCCTCCTCTGACTACAGTGGCCAGTATCTTACTCAAATGTCTTTCTTGCCTCTTATCTCGTCTTACCTCACGAGCCTCTTGTTCCTTCTGCTTTCTTTCTTCCCTTTCTTCCTCTGTCTCCCTCTTATTATATACCTTATCTGCCTCTTTTACTAAGTCGTGAAGGGAGAAACCTTGTAGGCCATCCAGCCTTTGTAACTTCTTTCTAATATCAGGGGCCGCCTGGTCAATAAAGGTCATTGCTATGGTGGCCTTATGTTCCTCAGAGGTTGGATCATAAGGAGTGAATCGTCTAAAAGCCTCCATTAAGCGTTCTAGGAACACGGTTGGCGATTCCTGGGGCCCCTGAGTTACCTCTCTTACCTTAGCCAAATTCGTGGGGCGCCTGGCCGCTCCATGGAGACCCGCCACCAGAGCCTGGCGATACATTTTCAGGTGCTCCTTACCTTCCAGGGTATTAAAGTCCCAATTCGGCCTGACGAGTGGAAAACCGGCATCAATCTCATTAGGCAACTGGGTAGGTTGTCCATTGGCGCCTAACACATTCTTTCTAGCCTCCAGGAGAACCCGTTGCCTCTCCTCAGTTGTGAGGAGAGTCTGGAGGAGCTGTTGACAATCATCCCAGGTGGGTTGGTGGGAGAAGACAAGAGACTCTATTAGAGCAGTAAGAGCCTGTGGGTTTTCAGAGAAAGTAGGGTTATTCATCTTCCAATTATAAAGATCTGCGGAGGAAAAGGGCCAGTATTGAAGGGGCCTATTCCCGTGGTTATCGGGGGGGCCATATTCTCTAAGGGGTAAAGCAGTAGAATCCGGGGAAACAGCCCTCCGGCTTCTGGTGCCCGCCGAGGGACCCCCCCCCTTTCCGCCATAACAGGTGGCCCTACTGGTGCGGAGGGTTGTGAAGCTGGGGGTCCTAGGGGCGACATGGGATTTAGGGCCGGAGGATAAGGAGGTGGGGAATCTAGAAGAAGCAAATCAGACTGCAGGTCAAGATATATCGCCTTTGGCGGGTCCGGGGCAGCAGATGACTTTTCCGTGTCTGGGGTTTTCTTCAGGGCCAATATCTCCGATTGTGCTGGAGCGCATGCAGACGTGCCTGTTGAGGAAACAAAGGGCCGGACCCACGGAGGCGGGGAGAGAACTAGATCTTCCCAGACCAAGATATATGGTATCTGGTCTGGGTGTCCGTGGGGTCCTGTGTTAAAGACCCTAGACTTGACTAGCCCAACCTTATCTAACAAAAAAGATCCTTCGGGTGGCCACCCTGTCTGAAATGTAGGCCACTCAGAGGTACACAGCGTTTGCCATTTTCCTTTCCTTACTTCTACCGAAAGGTTGTGGGCCCTAGCCCTAACTTCGGTCCAGTGGCTTAGGGTAAGAGAAAGAGGAGTCGTCATAGTTTGTCCCATTGTCGTCCGTCAAAAGAAAGATAATAGTACAGAAAAACAATAAAATTTCAAAAGACACACATTGATATTGCCGCCGCGAACTTAAACCCGAAACCAACTCAAATTCAGATGGCAGCTTATATAACCTGCCAGAACCAGCCGCCGCGAACTTAAACCCGAAACCAACTCAAATTCAGATGGCAGCTTATATAACCTGCCAGAACCAGATGAAGGGGAGACAAAATTTGTTTCTCCTTCCAGATGGACCACCAGGGCGTCCCCCGGGGCCCGTGGACACCAGCTTTCGGCACGTCTGCCTAGCCAGGAGTCCAATACAGATTCCACAGCAAGCCGGTTCGCACGGCTTTTTCCTAATGGCGGCTAGCAACAAACAAACGACAAACAAACAGACAATTGGGCTCAAGCCTACCTGATACCTCCGACTCCCGATGTTCTTGTGACCCGGGGGCGAGTGGGGATCCCGGACGAGCCCCCAAATGTTAGACCCAAGCGGTCTACGAGGGATTCCAACTCGCCCAAGAACCGCCAAGAGTCGAGAGCCGTTGCAACACGCAAGAGGTTTATTAGGAGCCGATGCACCGGGGTTCCCTGAACCTCATGCAGGAGGCCGATGGGGAACCCCTAAAAGCGGAATCACATACTTTTTATAGGTTTATTTACTCATAGGGCGGGTATATTCTCACAATGATTGGGTAAATGTGGTGACTTTTTTTTGCTCTATTTTTTTTTTTTTTTTTTTGCGGTACGCGGGCCTCTCACTGTTGTGGCCTCTCCCGTTGCGGAGCACAGGCTCCGGACGCGCAGGCTCAGCGGCCATGGCTCACGGGCCCAGCCGCTCCGCGGCATGTGGGATCTTCCCGGACCGGGGCACGAACCCGTGTCCCCTGCATCGGCAGGCGGACTCTCAACCACTGCGCCACCAGGGAAGCCCATATGTGGTGACTTTTGAATTCATTGGCTTAGGAACTTTTGTCCCACCTTCTGGCCGTTATAGTTGTCTGTTCATTGTGGCGGTTAGGGCGTATACCTGTTACGGGCAACTGGAAAATTACCCGCTGTCTGGCAAGTCCCCGTCAACTGAAAAACTCCAAGAATTGGTTTCGATAGGGAGAAGGAGTGGCGCACGATAGGGAGAAGAATTGGTTTCGGTAGGGAGAAGGAGTGGCGCACGATAGGGAGAAGAATTGGTTTACGGGAACAAGTGAGGGGGTGGAAAGTCCCTAAAGGCCCCACAGAGGCAAGCGGAAGCTACTCTTTGTTGCGGCGTGTGGGCCTCTCATTGCAGGGGCCTCTCCCGCTGTGGAGCACGGACTCTTGGTGTGCAGGCTTCAGTATCTGTGGTACACGGGCTCAGCAGTTTTGGCCTGCAGGCTCTTGAGCACAGGCTCAGTAGTTGTGGCGCACAGGCCTTGTTGCTCCGTGGA
Organism: Phocoena sinus; assembly: GCF_008692025.1. Classification (NCBI taxonomy): domain Eukaryota; kingdom Metazoa; phylum Chordata; class Mammalia; order Artiodactyla; family Phocoenidae; genus Phocoena; species Phocoena sinus. The sequence continues at coordinate 23,393,475 of NC_045776.1, read as the reverse complement.
ATGTGGGATCTTCCCAGACCAGGGCTCAAACCTGTGTCCCCCGCACTGGCAGGCATATTCCCAACGACTGCACCACCAGGGAAGCCCCATATATTTCTTCCTATACCACAGTCATATTTAGCATAATGCCTGGTGCCTCAGTAAATGTCATCTATCATCATCGTCAACATCACCATTACCTTCTTGAGTTAAGCCTATTCTCTTGCAAGTGAGGAAGGTTCCTGGGATGTAGATTGAAGATACAAATTATTGTTTCTAATTAAAATAGGAAAGCAGTCAGAAAAATACAAGGGTCGGTTCACTGAGGCTTGACATTCAGAATCTGTTAATTCTAAACAGACTGTCTCTGCCTGAAAGGCCACACTCAGGGCAAAAGACCATATGGTGGCTTGGTTGGTGGCATCTGACAGAGTGCTGAAGAACTACCCTTTGGCCCAACTCCTTTTAACTTAAATGATCTGGAAAAGAGAATAAATCACACATCATGACCACCCAAAATTGTGTCAAGCATTAAAAACAACTCAGAAATAAGAAGTTGCAAAATTATTAGTCTCCAAGATGGAAAATATGATTTGATGAAGAATGTTGGCAATGCCAATCTATGTTAATTCACATAGGCTTCTGTGTCCCTGGCTTGATAGAAATAGTTTTCAGGCAGGCTAGGATTTTTTTTTTTTTTTTTTTTTTTTTGTGGTACGCGCACCTCTCACTGCTGTGGCCTCTCCCGTTGCGGAGCACAGGCTCCAGACGTGCAAGCTCAGCGTCCATGGCTCACGGGCCCAGTCGCTCCGCGGCATGTGGGATCCTCCCGGACCGGGGCACGAACCCGTGTCCCCTGCATCGGCAGGCGGACTCTCAACCACTGCGCCACCAGGGAAGCCCCAGGCTAGGGATCTTAATTAAAGTGAATAAAGGCTCACTGCACTCTCTCAAGTGATCATTATCAACCAAGCTCTCATAAGATTGGAAGAAACTGGTGAGGATTTGCAAGAGGAGTAACTTTGCATAGAACTTTTGACGGTCGTGGGAGTCCTTAGAAATTATTTAGTTTAACACCATTATTTTACAAGAAAAAAAACTGAAGCCTAAGGAGGTGATATGACTTGCCCACATCCTACACAGTAAGTGACATAACTCAGCTCCACCAGCCTCCATCCAGGACTCCCCTCACTACACCATTTTAAGAAACTGTGTAGAAATTGGTGATGGTTCTCCTATCTCTGTTTTTTTCTACTTCTAATCTTAAAAGGAGAAAGTTTTCAGATGCTGAGAATTTCTGATATGCTCATTATATTTCCTGAGCTTTTTTATGCTTTGAACATCTATATATAATAAAATGATCTTCCTTCATGGGAAACGATGTCATGTTTTTCTCCCAGAATCTTCTCTGTGCAGCATTCTGGAGAGGCACATTAACCTACAAAGAGAGAGTTGGTCAAGCCTCAGGCCAAGGTCCATTCCAGTCCCGCAGCTGTTGTTCCGCATTCACTTCCTTTAGAAGCCAGGATCTGCTCTTGCAAGCTGACCAAACTGGCTGGTGTCAAATAGATGGCGCAGCTGAATGAAATGTGGAATCATCGCATTTTCCCATTAATCAATTATACAAGACTCTGAGTCATCTTTCCTCTAAAATCCAATTACTTCCATGGTGGAGATTTCTCCCCCTCCATTAAATATGTCAGAAGTTAAGCTGGAAAGAAATCACATGGGCTCATATATCAGTGAAAGAGAAGTTCACTCATACAGGACGATGGGAGTGAGAACAACTTGAAACAGCTCGAATGCTGACAGACCAGTTACCTACTGTTTCTTGCTCTGCAGAAAAGAAAACACAAATAATCCCCATTTATTAATGATGGAAGGAAGAGCACAGTCAAGAGGCTTTCTTGGAGAAAATGCTCCAGGTCCTCTTGCATTCCCAAGATTAAGCTCTATCTTCGTTTATGGTAATATTATTGACAATGATAATGGTTTGAATTTTTTCCATTAGGTAGGTCCAGATGCTTTTCAAATGTCAAGTCCTGCCACCACCACCATCATCATCATCACTCATCATCATCACATAGTGTTCATCTCTGCATCCCATTCAATGATGTCTTAGTCCATTTGGGTCCTATAACAAAACACCACAGACTGGGTGGCTTATAAAAAACAGAAATTTATTTCTCATAGTTCTGGAGGCTGGAAGTCTGACATCATGGTGAGGGCCCTCCAGTATATGAAGGTGCTAATTTCTCCGCATCCTTGCCAATACTTGTTAGTATCTGACTTTCTGATTATAGCCACCATAGTAGGTGTGAAGTGGTATCTCATGGTTTTAATTTGCATTTCCCTGATGCTAATAATGTTGAGCATCATTTTAGGTGCTTCTTGGCATTTTGTGTATCTTCTTTGGAGAAATGTCTATTCAGATCCTTTGTCTATTTTTAATTAGGTTATTTAGACTTCTCACTGTATCCCCACGTGGTGGAAGGCATTAGGGGGCTCTGCAGGGTCTCTTTTATAAGGACACTAATCCCATTCATGAGGTCTCTACCCTCATGACCTAAGCATCTCCCAAAGACCCCAACTCCTACTGCTATCACATTGGGCATTAAGATTTCAACATATGAATTTTGTGGGAAGACAAACATTCAGACCATAGGAGATGGTGAGAACACTGTGCTTTTTACCTATTCTTGAATTAAAGGCCAGAATGGTAAGTAGTGTGAGCTGTTTATGGCAATCAGATGGACCCTTGGTGTGAAAATTCAAGTCCACAGATTAGTTCAGAGACCTTCCTTTCCTCCTTAAGGCTTCCTGATCAGCCAGGTGGGCACAGCTGAGTACACTTGGTGAGGTCAGACTCAAGACAAACTGAGGAATCTTCAGTCCTCTCAGAAACCTGCTGTCTCCATCCAACAAGCTGGAGTCTCCCTTCCTGGGAACCTGTGGAGGGGCCTCTAGGTCCACATGGGATTCTCTACTTTTCGGTTTCCAGTGACTTGGGTCTTAAGCACACCCCAAAATGGATAGGGAGCGTCCCTAGGATCTGAGAGTAGGGGATCAACTCCAGGGATCCTCCTTTCTGAACAGGTTTTTAGTGGGAGGTTTCCAGGATTGTATTTAGTTGGGGAACTGTGGGCATCGTTTACTAACGTGTCTATTCTAAAAGCTCTCAGAGTGGTGTGGGTAGCAGTAATATCAACAGTACCATAGAAGCCATTTATTGAATGTTTATTAAGTGCTTGGAACTGTGTTAAACATTTCATGGTCTTTCTTATTTAATTCTTATAACAACCCAGTGAGGTGGGTATTATCTCTCTTTTACAGGTGAGGAACTTGAAACTCAGAGGTGAAATAATTTGCCCAAGGTCATACAAAGCAAATGACAAAGCTAAGATAGAAATCAGCCCGTCTCACTCTGAAGCTACTTGGCCACTACTTTCTGCTGCTCCCAAGTGTTCTAATTTAGAGATTCAAGTCCCATCTTTGGAGATCAGTAGGAAAGACCCACAGGCACAAAATCTATCTCCCCTTAACCTGGCCAGCCTCAAGCAGGCTGGCTCCTAACATTTGTGGGGTTGCACACGTTGCAAAGGGTGCCCCACATGACTAAATATATAAATATTTTAAAGTTATAAATCCAGCTAACAAATTGTTAAAGAAGCTATGTTGTGTATTTATTTATTTATGAAGTATAGTTGATTTACAGTATTAGTCTCAGGTGTACAACATAGTGATTCAATATTTTATAGATTTTTATAGATTATATTACAATATTTTTATAGATTATATTACATTTAAAGTTATTACAAAATAATGGCTATATTTCCCTGTGCTGTGCAATATATGCTTGTTGCTTATCTATTTTATACATAGCAGTTTATATCTCTTAATTCTCTACCGCTATCGTGCCCCTTCCCCCTTCCCTCTCCCCTCTGGTAACTGTTAGTTTGTTCTCTATACCTGTGAGTCTGTTTCTGTTGTGTTCCATACATTTGTTTGTTTTATTTTTTAGATTCCACATATAAGTTGTAACATAGAGTATTTGTCTTTCTCTACCCGACTTATTTCACTAAGCATAATAGTTTCTAGGTCCATCCGCATTGTTACAAATGGCAGAATTTCATTCTTTTTATATTTGAGTAATATTCCATTGTATAAATATATATACCACATCTTCTTTATCCATTCATCCGTTGACGGGTGCTTAGGTTGCTTCCATATCTTGGCAATTGTACTAATGCTGCTATGGATATTGGGAGCAGAGTGGAATTGCTGGATTATACAATAGTTCTATTTTTAGTTTTTGGAGGAAACTCCATACTGTTTCCACAGTGGCTGCACCAATGTACATTCTCACCAACAGTGCACAAGTGTTCCCTTTTCTCCATGTCCTCACCAATATTTGTTATTTGTGATCTTTTTGATGATTGCCACTGTGACAGGTGTGAAGTGATATCTCATTGAGGTTTTGATTTGCACTTCTCAGATGATTAGCGATATTGAGCATCTTTTCATGTGCCTGTTGGCCACCTGTATGCCTTTGGAAAAATGTCTATTCAGATTTTCTGCCCACTTTTTGATAGGGTTGTTTGTTTTTTTGATATTGAGTTGTATGAGCAGTTTATACATTTTGGATATGAACCCCTTATTGGTCAAATCATTTGCAAATATTTTTCCCATTCAGTAGGTTGTCTTTTCTTTTTTGTTGATGGTTTCCTTCGTCGTGCAAAAGCTTTAAAGTTTAATTAGGTCCCATTTGTTTATTTTCTGCTTTTATTTCTTTTGCCTTAGGAGACAGATCCAAAAAAATCTGTAAAAAAAAAAGTTTTGTTTCTGCCTTGACAAATATACCTTCATAAACCCTGAAACTGAATAATACATATGTGGTATAATAAAAAATAACTATTTGGTCTTTGTTCCTAGTTTCTGGCACAGAGCCCCTGAAAGCCTTGAAATATACAGTCTTTTGTATGTTAATGAGATTGCGCCAGAGATGGGGGAGAGGGGCTAGATACTTTGGGATAGAGGCTGGCCGTCAGGTCAAAAATACCACACCATAATTAGAGAATGGAAACTTTCAGGCTTATCCCCTGACTTCTAGGGAGTGGAAAGGAGCTGGAGCTTGAGTTTGGTTTGTGGCCAGTGATTCAATCAATTATGCCTATGTAATGAAACCTCCATTAAACAACAGGGTTCAGGGAGCTTCCTGGTTGGTGAACACCTCAAGATGCTAGGAGGATGATGTGTCCCATGATGGGAGATGGCATGTAATCTCTGAGACCCTCCCCCTATACCCTGCCCTGTGCATCTCTTCCATTTAACTGTTCCTGAGTTTATCCTTTATAGTAAACCCATAATAGTAAGCAAAGTGCTTTTCTGAGTTCTGTGAGTCTCTCTAGAGAATTGTTGAACCTGAGAAGGGGGTTGTGGGAGCCCCCCAAATAGTAGCCTATCAGCCAGAAGTATAGGCCCCTGGGACTTGTCGGTGGCATCTAAAATGGGGGCTGTCTTGTGGGGCTGAGCCCTTAACTTTGAGGTCTGCACTTATTCAGGATAGTTAGTGAAAGAATTGAATTGAATTGTTGGACATCTGGTTATTCTTGGAGAATTGGTTGTTGGTGCTGGAAAAACCCACACACATTTGGTGTTAGAAGTGGTCTCAGAAAACACCCCACAATGTATAAAGCTATAAATCTCCTTAGTCTTTTAAATGACTAAGTTGAATGACTGAGGCACATAATTTTGATTGTGTGTGTGATATGGGTCCTTGAAAGCACAGGCCCAAGGCTGGGGTCCCTCTTGTCCAGGCATAAGGGTGGTACTGGCCTAAAGGGACATAAGGGATGGTCTAGCGTAAATCTAACTCTTTGAATGGCTCAAACAGTATACGCTTTATAAAAGACAACTTACTGTGATTTGGGGGTGATGAATTTGAATGAAGCCACAGTAAAGCTTTAAATTGAGCTCTGTGATTTGATCTCATTTTTGCTGTAATAATTCAGTTTTATATATATATATTTTTAAATTAATTAATTAACCTTTGTCTGTGTTGGGTTTTCGTTGATGCGCACAGGCTTTCTTTAGCTGGGACGAACGGGTGCTACTCTTCGTTTCGGTTTGTGGGCTTCTCATTGCGGTGGCTTCTCTTGTTGCGGAGCACGGGCTCTAGGTGTGCGGGCTTCAGTAGTTGTGGCTCACAGTGTCTAGAGCACAGGCTCAGTAGTTGTGGCTCACAGACTCTAGAGCACAGGCTCAGTAGTTATGGCGCATAGGCTTAGTTGTTCCGTGGCATGTGGGATTCCTCCCAGACCAGGGCTCAAACCCGTGTCCCCTGCACTGGCCACCAGGGAAGCCCAACAATTCAGTTTTTAAATTACTGTTTGGCATGGAATTACTTATCCCTAAACTCAGAACGATTGAGTTTTCTTGTGTGTGTATTTAAACTCTATTAGGCAATCTAGGTTTGAGCTTTAAGACTTAACAGAAATACCGTTTTATCTTTGGAGAAATGTGTTAGTCACTTTTCAACTATGCAGAAACACCCCTTTGCCTTTTGAAAAGAACACTTCCCCAAAGGGAAGTAGGATTTCTGATTTTAAACATTTCAGGTCAAAGACAAAAGGTTAAGATTCCTGATATATATAGTGTTTTTCTTATAAGTAAGATAAAAATGGAAATGCAGTAGAAAAACAGGAAAAGGACATGAATCAACAATTCACCAAAGAAATATAAATGATCAACACATGTATGAAAAGATACTCAACCTCACTAATAATAAAAAACCCACAAATCAAAACAATAGGCTGTTTTGTGGATTATCTTTTTTTTTTTAAACCTGTTAGACTGGGGGGAACGATTGACAATATGAGAAAACAGACTTTCTCAACCTGCAAGATGAAGTGTCAATTGGGTAGGCTATTTTGGGGCATGGGGTCAGTGTAGCATAATCTGCTATAATTGGAAATGTTCAAAAACATTGACTTGACAACTAACTTCTAGGAATTTATCCTAAAGAAACATACCACTGTCCAAATATATATGAAGAAGGATGCTCCTTGCTACAGTGTTTATTAGAGTGCAAAACTGTATATTCAAGAGTCCCCGATTCCACCATCTGATCTGATACCAACTGCAGGTTTGGAGAGCCCCAAGATCACCTTCAGTTTCAATAATTTGCTGGAAGGACTTGCAGAACTCAGCAAAGCCATTACACTAACAGTTACATTTATCATAGCAGAAGAGCGCGGATTAAAATCAGCCAAGGGGAGAGGCACACAGAGCAGGGTCCAGGAGACACCAAGCACAGTTTCCAGTGTTCCCTCCTGATTCCTCAGTGGAGTCACGCAGGCAACACCAATATCTCCCAGCAACAGTATGTGGCAATATGCATGGCATTTTGCCAACCAATGAAGATCACTTGAGCTCTGGTGTTCAAAGATTTTGTTGGCGTTTGGTCACATAGACCTAGCTGACCACCTGCATGGCTGACTTTAGTCTCCAGACCCTCCAGAGGTCGAGTTGCTACTGTGTGACCTAAGAACCCTCAACCATAAATCACATTGTTAACAAAGGCTATCCAGCATGGCCCAAGGCCTCCAGGTAAACAAGGACACTCTTATCAGGCCAGAGAGTTAAGCAGAAGGTGTCTAATCGAGGGCCCATGTCACACTAGGGAACTTAGATTTTATTCTGTAGATGGAGAAGATTCATTGAAGAATCTTAACAAGGGGCTACCAGGAAAAGATGTGTGTTACAGACAGAACATTATGGCAGAGTTAGTAATGAACAATTGGAGTGGAATAAACCTGGAGGCTGGGAGGCCCTTGTACTTATCTGGTTAAAGATGCGAACATGATCTCAAAGTTTGTTCATTTCTACCCCTGGCAGCACTGCTCCCAGCTGAGGCCCAGCCTCACATGCAAATCTGAACCGGCTGCCATTATATTAAAACACTCAGCTCCACTAATGAGCGGGGTCTGGAATGGGTCTAGTTGCCAAGAGCTTCGTGTCTGGGGTAGGTAAAGTGAATTCAGGGAGCCCAAACCTTCCCCTGGGTGCATCATTTTTTTTGCCTCATCTCCGTGATTGTGCCCACCTCTGTATCTGTTTCCTCCAGGTGTCCAAAGGTGAGCTGTCCTGAGCTATCTACTGTATGACCAGCTGCCTTTTCTAGGCCCTCTCACTCTGGCATGAAGGACAGAACATCCTTCCTCCTCTTCACTTCTGGACATGATTCTGCTCCTCACAGAAGGATCTCCTGGAACCATGAATTCTGCCATTCACCCAACTCCCAGCACTGTCCAGAGAAGCATGGCTAATGCATGCTCTCTCCCCACTCCCCTGGGCCCATGCAAGCAGTGCCGGCGAGCCCAGCAATCTTTCCCACTGTCGTGGGGCAGCTTCAAGATTGTTTCTATGCAGTATTCCAGGAAACCACTCAAGAATTAGCACTGGCCACAAAGATGAAGGCCATTTGTCATTCTTGATGGAGGGCCCTGCCCCCTCGGATGTTGATACTATCCAAGGTGACTTCCATTTCACCACAATCCTCCAGTTTGGGTTGTTGGCATTCCTGGGACCTCATCTGGTCTCGAGTGCACTTACTCCTGGTTTCTCTCTTCAACTTGGATGTCTTGAGGCCAAGTCTACCTGAGCCACAACAATTCCAAGATATGAATTATGGAGACAGTTTGTGCTTCTGGGAATTTGGAGGCCCAATCAAGCCTTTGGTCGGCCAACGTATTGAGAAGTCCGGCTCTCCCCACAGCGCTGAGTGCAGCCCAGGTGACACAGGCTTTCTTCCCCAGGAGCTTACTAGCCAGTTGGAGAGATATCATATGGCGCCATTAGATGAACCTAAAACTCCAGGCATCAAAAGCTAAGTGCTAAATGAGCAGAGAGGATGACAAGTGCTGGAGGAATTCAAAACACACAGGAGCAGATATTTTCAGAGACAGCACACAGGGCTCCACCCCCGATGCATCAGCCCGTCACTGGTGCTGGTCTCACAAGTGCCAGATGATGCTGCGGAATGAGCAGGCAGGAGGAGATGGTGCCCTGCCAGCCCGGCGGGGCCCACAGGGCTTTGGGGATGCCTCCTGGTACCGGTGGAGGTTGCAGGAGGCCGGCAGGAGTGGGCGAGCAGAAGGAACGCCAGACGCCAGGAACATTCACGCGGTTCCCTGCCATTATCTGAAGTAAACTCAGCTGCACCCACGGGGCCCTGAAATCCCTGGGAAAGCAGCAGGCAGAGGAGCCGTTTCCGGGTCAGGGAGGCTGGTACGTGCTCTGCGAGGTTTCCTGGTGGCTTCACAACCGCTGGGGCCTGTAGGCTTAGGAAAATGGAGAACAGGGGCTGGGGCAGCGGGAGCAGAGCCCCGGCTTCCTACACACTGGCCCCAACCGTGGACTCTTCTGGGGCTTGGGGCCTGAGCAGAGATAGGTCCTTGCCTTACCATTTCCTGGGAATTGCCCAGGCCTCCGTGGGGCCTCAGGACAGGAGCGGGCCTGGTTTTTAGTGGACTCCTAGGGATTTGCCCCTGACCGGTCCGGGCCAAGACCATTTTGGAATGAAAGACAAAGATGCGAAGAGGCTGAGGTAAATCACGTTAGGTACAATTCTACCTTCCCCGCAATATTTGTGTCTAGTGGTTAATCAGGCAGATATGAGCCGAAGGAAAGATGGACTGAGGAAGACACGCTGAGAAGTGGAAAGAGGCAACCTCACCTCTTCACCTTGGGGATCCCTCTCCTTTCCCCCAAAGAAGGCTCCCTGGTGCAAAGCTTGGAAATGCGTCTGTCACTGGGCCCAGCAGGAAGGGCAGGTAAGAATCACGGGATTGGAGATACACGAAACAGTAGCCAATATTCAATTCATGAATCACTCGGTGTATTACACACAACACAGTTTAGTCAAAGTAGAGGAAAGGGAGTAATGGACCACCTCAAGGAGCTGTCCGGGAGGGAGGTATCTCAGCCTGAGCAGTGATCTCCGGTCCGGCAAGGGGGTCTCATGACCAGCATGAGTGGAAAGTCGCCTTATGCTCCAGCAGGGCTCTGACAGCTCTCAGCAGCATGGGGTCGGGTCCTCCAGCAAAGAGCCTTCAAGTTAGTTGGCTCCGTGGTCTCTTTTCTTTTTAAATCAGGGGAGATATTATTTATTTATTTATTTATTTATGGCTGTGTTGGGTCTTCGTTTCTGTGCGAGGGCTCTCTCTAGCTGTGGTGAGCGGGGGCCCCTCTTCATCGCAGTGTGCAGGCCTCTCACTATCGCGGCCTCTGTTGTTGTGGAGCACAGGTTCCAGATGCGCAGGCTCAGTAATTGTGGCTCACGGGCCCAGTTGCTCCGCGGCATGTGGGATCTTCCCAGACCAGGGCGCGAACCCACGTCCCCTGCATTGGCAGGCAGACTCCCAACCACTGCGCCAGGGAAGCCCCGTGGTCTCTTTTTAAGGAGCAAAAGTTACCCCAGGGGAGGAGGTCTTGGCTCAATCAGTTGCTCCTTCTGTTCCCGTGACATAACGTGAACCATCAAATTTCTTATCTAACGCTCTTAGTTTATCCATCTAAGACACTCACGGTCCTACAGTGGACATTTCAAAACAACTACTATGGAAGTTCACCTTGATCACCATGACTCCATTTTGGACCACTTAACATGCCTTAACATAGGTTAAATATAACACAAAAGAAATCACATCATAACAGAAAGACTTAAGGAGAATGCAGAATATCCTCAGAGGAGGTAACTACAGAAAACCAGGAAAGCCGCACCCACCTCCTGGAGCAAACTTATTAGAAGGCTTGTGTCCTTTATTTCCCGGCTCCCCTCCCCGACATTGTAATCATCTCCATGGCCTGTGGTCAGATGTTGAGGGGATCCTGTCTGGGGCACCTTCTAAAGCATCTGGCAAATCAGTCCCTTCTTCTCCATCTCTGTTGCCTGCCCTGATGGAGGCCATGGCCTTCCCTTGCCTGCACTGCCCCCTACCTGGGCTTCCTGATTCTAATCTTGCCCCGTAAACAAATAACCTGGATTTTTTATTTCCCTTCTGGGAAGGTAATCTGTCAGAAATACAAAGCTGTTTGTGTCACTCTCCTGTTTAAATCCAAACTCTAGATCACAGCTTTCACACGTCTAATTGACCTGGCACATAGTTCGAGACACTCCCGGGACGCCTCCTGTCTCCTGCCACATTGCCCTTCACTCCGTTTCTCAAGGGCACCTAGCTTTTGGGATTTTGCACATGCTAATCCCGTCGTCAGGAATGATTTTTCTCCTGTTCTGGGCACTGTGGACTCCTTCCCAGCCTCAGTACTTGGCTGAAATGAACAGAGGTCTTCCCTGACCGCCTTACCCACTTTGTATCATTGGTCATAAGATACCACCAACTGTAAGACATACCATTATTCCATGTACCACTCAGAAAGTAAAAATGCCGCTCGTTATCATCTAAGGTCTCATCTATGATAAGGTGCACCTTGATTTCAGAGATATTAAAATGTTAAATAAAAAAGCGTGTCTAGAATCAATGATATATGGCCGGTAGGTTTTTCCTGTTATTCTCTATCATTGTACCTTGTTCACTCCCATCACAGCACTTAGCCCAATTTTTAATACTGTGTATTATTATAGATATATTATTCATTGGAGAGCTGGCTGTGAACTGAAAGGCCCATGATATCTGTCTTGTCATGACTTACAGCAAGCTGCCACCACAGGTCCTGGTCCACAGCAAATACTTCATAAATGGCTGTTGACGAAGCAAGTGAGAGTACAGAGCACTGGCCTGGACTCTGAGAGACGGGGACTCTAATCTGGCTCTGTCCTTAACCTTGACCCTGGCCAAACTCGCTGCTTCCCTGGGCTCCTCATGTATAAAATGAAAGGATTGAACTTGGAAATGCCCCACGGTCTCTCCCAGCTCTTACTAACATGCCATTGTCAACTGAAAAAAAAAAAAGCACAACCTAAGAGTTGAGAATTATGTTTTATTTGATGGACAAAACTGAGAACTTAAGCCCACGGGATGCAGCCTCTCAGATAGCTCGGAAGGACTGCTCCAAAGAGGGAAGGGAGGAGCCAGGATATTTAGGAGTTTTTGCAACAAAGACTAGGCAGTCAGACATCAAAAGGTTACTGTTAATTGAAGAAAACCAAATAGCTCAAGTTAAGGAGTTTAGCACTTTTCTATGTATGTGAAGATGCAAGAGTCTGGGCTCACTGAAATCATTCCTTTGATATGTACCTCAGCTATCTGGGGGCTGTGCCCTGCTTTTCTCCATCCTGAGTCCCCTCAGAGTGCACAGTTGGCGTGACTGCAGTGGCTGAGGGCTTGGTAACGGGCAGCCTGTTTGTCTCCATTGTTTGTCTCCAACCTGAGTTCCCTCAGGGCTGGTTGTAGTGGCCTGATGACTGCAACGTCCATTGTTTACTGATATGGCAGGCAACATTTTTTTCACTCACACCGTGAACTAGTGAAGAAAGCTTTTCCCGTTGTTTAGGTCCCATAGAAAAAGTGTCTTATTCCCATAAACGCAAGAGGGACCCTTGCACACTTGCTCCCCTTCAGCCACTTTATCACGTTGGTTGATTTCTTCAAATCCAGAGAAATAAAACAGGAAAAAAATGCAGGGCAGCAGAGAAGACCACTGTCGTGCTGGCTGGGGCCACCCTGTGCTGCTTGCACACCTGCTCTGCAAGAGCATTAAGAATAAACGAAAAAAAGAAAAGAATAAACGACATTGTAGCAATCTTTTCTTAGGTCAGTCTCCCAAGGCAATAGACATAAAAGCAAAAATAAATAGGACCTAATCAAACTTACAAGCTTTTGCACAGCAAAAGAAACCATAAACAAAACAAAAAGACAATCTAATGGAATGGGAGAAAATATTTGTAAATGAAGCAACTGACAAGGGCTTAATTTCCAAAATATACAAACAACTCATTCAACTCAACAACAACAAAAAACCCAACATCCCCATCGAAAAATAGGCAGAAGACCTAAATAGACATTTCTCCAAAGAAGACATACAGATGGTCAATAGGCACATGAAAAGATGCTCAACATTGTTAATTATTAGAAAAATGCAAATCAAAACTACAATGAGGTATCACCTCACACCGGTCAGAATGGCCATCATCAAAAATTCTACAAACAATAAATGCTGGAGAGGGGGTGGAGAAAAGGGAATCTCCTACACTGTTGGTGGGAATGTTAAGTTGGTGCAGCCACTATGGAAAACAGTATGGAGATTCCTCAGAAAACTAAAAATAGAATTACCATATGATCCAGCAATCCCACTCCTGGGCGTATATCCAGACAAAACTATAATTCAAAAAGATAGGGCTTCCCTGGTGGCGCAGTGGTTGAGAGTCCGCCTGCCGATGCAGGGGACACGGGTTCGTGCCCCGGTCCGGGAAGATCCCACATGCCGCGGAACAGCTGGGCTGGTGAGCCATGGCCGCTGGGCCTGTGCGTCCGGAGCCTGTGCTCCGCAATGGGAGAGGCCACAACAGTGAGAGGCCCACGTACCGCAAAAAAAAAAAAAAAAAAAAGATACATGCACCCCTATGTTCATAACAGCACTATTCACAATATCCAAGACGTGGAAATAACCTAAATGTCTATCAACTGATGAATGGATAAAGAAGATGTGGTACATATATATTGTACTATGGAATACTACTCAGCCATAAAAAAGAATGAAATAATGCCATTTGCAGCAACATGGATACAACTAGAGATTATCATATTAAGGGAAGTAAGTCAGAAAGAGAAAGACAGTACCATATGATATCACTTATATGTGGAATCTAAAAAATGACACAAATGAACCTATCTACAAAACAGAAACAGACTCACGGGCACAGAGAACAGACTTGTGGTTGCCAACAGGGAGGGGGTTGGGGGAGGGATGGAGTGGGAGATTGGAGTTAGCAGATGTAAACTATTATATAGAGAAAGGATAAACAACAAGGTCCTATTGTGTAGCACAGAGAACTATATTCAATATCCTGTGATAAACCATAATGGAAAAGAATATGAAAAAAAGAATGTATATATAGATATAACTGAATCACTTCACTGTACAGCAGAAATTAACACAACATTGTAAATCAACTATACTTCAGTAAAAATTTAAAAAATAAAAAATTTAAAAAAGAAGTAAATGAGGACCATTCAGCAGGCAGGTGCCCGCCCTCTGCTCTGCGAGGCTGAGGGAGTGCGGGTTTCCTGTGGAAGGACGCTCCTTAGCTCTCCGTGGTGAGATGGTGCTCTTAGGTGGCGTCCTATTTCAAAAGCACTTGTTTAGTTATTCTCTGGGCCATCCGAGGCTTCCTGATAAGGAAATTATATGTGGGGACTGGAATTCCAAGGTAAAAAGGAGTCAGGACATGAGTCTAGAACAGGGGGCAGGAACTTTTGTCTATAAAAGGCCAAATAGTAAATATTTCTGGCTAACTAGCGACCATGGGCCACACAGTCTCTGTAGCACCTACTCAACTCTGCCATTGCGACATGAAATAATATGCAATCGATGGGCATGACTGTGTTCCAACAGAACTTATTTACAAAAGCAGGTGGTGGGCTGGATTTGGTCTGTGGGCCATACTTTGCCAACCTCTGGTCTAGAAATTCACATTCAGAGATCCTCGGGGATTTTGTGTTGACTCGTTGGGCCACTTCTCGGATCACCCAGTAGCAAATGTGCATCGTGATTTTCTCAAGGTCACACAGCTGGTAAACAAGGCTGGGGTGGCAGTCCAGGTCTCCTGACCCTTGTCCAGTGCAATTTTCACTGCAGGGGGCAATGCCACCTCATGCCGTTCTCCTAATGTACCTACTATACTGACAACTCCAGCCAGTGGGAAAATATGTGCTCTTAGGCACAGAGAAAGGAAGAAGGGTTGATTAAGATAAAGCCTTTCATCCCCATTTAATCAGAAAGTTTAGAAAAAAAGATCTGAGTTGCCCTGCTTCTGTAAGTCCAGCACGTAGTGACTCAGCAGGGATGAGGGTCACCCTTTCCTTGCCTCCTGGATCCACTGGATACAGGGAACCAGTATTGTATGGGAAAACTCGCCGTGGTTCACTTCTCAGTCCAGCTTTCCTGGCAAGGACACTTTTGCTCTAATCAGTTGAACTGTTGCTCTCATCAGAGCAGAGCAGGCAGAACAAGGCTTGTGTTTGGGGAATTAGCTTTAATTCCCCCATGGCCCATGAATGGTTCCATTTGCTTGGAGTTATTAGCAATCACTTTTCTGGGATGAGCCTTCTGGAAACTTTATATTAACAATTGCCACAGAAACAGCGAGTTAAAAAACAGCTTTAATCCCCAAAAAGCCAGGACCCCCTGGATCCATTACGTGGTAGTAATGGATTTCTATTCAAACCCATTTGAATTTCATGAAGCAAAACTGATTCCCATCAGGTGTGTTAAAGCTGAGCTTTAATTAATAAATGAAAACTGAAAGTGGGAAAAACCTATTAATGATACAGGATTTTGGGAAAGCGTACTAGAAGTAGCTCTATTTTCCCTTTTATTGCATCTCAGTTTTGTTTCCAGACACAAATTTTCTCAGTGGAAGTGCCCACAGCTCAAAGGTTGGAGACTGGCCATGAATCTCTTTTTAGTGCCTTTTCATGGTTAAAAAAAAAAAAAAATCTGGTTTGTTTTCCTCAGCTGGCCTGGAAGGGGCTTCCCCCTTCCTCCTTCTTTGGAGCTGCATTTTAATGAGACCCCAAGGGATGGCTTTGGGGATGCAGGGAGCCAGCACTCAGTTTAATTTAAGAGACTGGCTCTTTTAATTTTATTTTTTTCCTTCTGGCTCTTGGGCAGTGCTGAGCGCTCCAGCTGAGTTTAGCTCCCCATTCTGAAACATCACTGCTGTGGTTCATTGAAAAGTCCTGAGAAGACTCAGGGACATAAGAATGATGCGTGTCCAGTGACCACAAGGCTGTCTTTAAAAGAAGAACAGTTTTATAGAACAGGGAACTCTGCTCAATATTCTGTAATAACCTAAATGGGAAAAGAATTTGAAAAAGAGTAAGATACATGTATATGTATAACTGAATCACTTTGCTGTACATCTGAAACTAACACACATTGTTAATCAACTGTACTCCAATGTAAAATAAAAAGTAAAAAAAATAAAAGAACCGTTTGTCAGTGAGGAAAATTCCACCTCTACCACCTGCCCTGCACCAACTTCAAGGCCCATTCAAGTGTTCATTCAGCAGCACTTTTTTTTTTTTTTTTTTTTGCGGTACGCGGGCGTCTCACTGTTGTGGCCTCTCCCTTTGCAGAGCACAGGCTCCAGACACGCAGGCTCAGCGGCCATGGCTCACGGGCCCAGCCGGTCCACGGCACGTGGGATCCTCCCGGACCGGGGCACGAACCCGCGCCCCTGCATCGGCAGGCGGACTCTCAACCACTGCACCACCAGGGAAGCCCCAGCAGCACTTTTATTAAGCGCCTGTTTTAAGTTCCGGAACTTCAAAGGTGAGCAAGCACAGAACTCATTTCTGTTGAGCCTTGCTGTCCAGTATATGATAAACATCCAAACAGACCACTATAAGCAGACTGGAGGTGGCCAAACACCCATGATGAAGGAAAAAAGCCAGGAGCAGACCAGCCTAATACCCACTCCCATCTGAGTAACAAGAGTTATTTATACATATAGAGCGATATAAGACATATATGCTTATATATGCAGAGAACATTTCTGGAAGCATAGAAGATAACTGGTTATTTCTGGAGGTTTGGCTTTGGGGAAATAGGCAAGGAGAGAGATTTTTACTTTCCACTTTATACTCTTCCATATGTTCAGAAAACATACTTTTTACAATGAGCATGCATTGCTTATATAATAAAACAACAACAACACACTGTGGCAGTGCCATCAAAGAGGTATATATAGTGAGTACTGGAAGCAAGTTACCAGATCTAAACTGAGGAGTTTTCTTGATCACCGTAACTGGGATCAATTTTTTCTGTCTTCTGGGCTCTCACAGGCTTTTGCTTATACATTTATCATACATGGCACCTATTATTCTGAACTAGTGCCTCCTTCCCCCTCCCCCTCCTCCCTCCCTCCCTCCCTCCCTCCCTCCCTTCCTTCCTTCCTTCCAGGAGTTGATTGAGATTCTATTATGTGCAAGGCAGATGATTCAATATTGTGTTATGATCAAGCTTGGCTGAAAGTGACAGAAAGAAAAAAAAATAGTGGCTTAAATACACAGAAGTTTATTTCTCTCACACATAAAAAGTAGTCCAGAGGTAAGCATTCCAGGACCTGTATGGTAGCTCCAGAGTCATCAGGAACCCAGGCTGCTTCTAGTTTGCTGTCCTATCATCCTTGGCAGGACAACTCAGGGTCTAAGATAGCTGCTGCAGCTCCAGCTCTAATGTCCAAATCCAAGCAAGCTGAAAGGAGGAATAGAGAGGGTCTCATATTCTCCATTTTTAGGAGACTTCCCTGAATTACCACACCATGCTCTGCTTAAATCTAATTGGCCGAGCTTAATCACATGGTCACATCTAGCTGCAAGGGAAGCTGGGACCTGAAAGAAAGTTGGAACATGTAGGGAAGCTGGAACATATAGCTGGGTGCATTGCCGCCTTCAATAAATCTAGGATTCTTTTTCTAATAGAAAAATGGAGACCAGATATTGGGACATCATTAGCAATCTCTGCTACACATGGGAGTCAAAACAGAGAGTCCCTGTCCTTATGATGCTTATACTCTAGTAGGGGAATCAGACAGTAATCAAACAATCATGAAAATAACACTAAAATTGCACACTGCGATAAGTGAGATAAAGAAAAAGTTCACTGGGTTCTAGAAATATATAATTAAAGGACCTGACCTACTCTTGGGAGAAGCCATCTCCAAGGAAGTGTGTAATGGGGCTGGAGAAGTAGGCAGAAGTCAACCATGCAGGGCCTTGTTGTCTATGTCAAGGATTCTTCTCTTTATCCTAAAACAAAGGTCAACCATTGTAGGGTTTTGAGCAGGTTGTAGGGTTAAATTATTACCCTCCTATGGTTATGTTATGAAAGATCTTTTTGACAGCTCCATGCAGAATGTGCTAAAGGACAGGAAGAATGGATGTGAGGGAGGAGGTTGCCCATCAGCTGAGGGATGACTGTTGTCCAGTTCAGAGTGTCTTCCCTTTTTGGAAATTGGCAGTGGTCAGTGGTGGGGCCACTCGGGGTTGTGCCATTTGTCTTGTCTTGTCCTATTGAAGCAGAGAAACAGAGGAGAGGGCCTACAACCACAAGAGAGGCAAGTCTGCATTGAGTCATGCGGGGTCATATGTTATCTACACTTTCCCAGGGAGAGCATAGCCTGGTGAACTTGGTTGGTTGCCTACACAATAACTATTCCACTCACCTATTTCCTGCTGAGTGAACCCTGATTTACTCAATTGCATGGTAAACTCAGTAAGGTAGATCCCTCCTTCACTCCCGGGGATAACTCATGATTGGACAGGTATGGTAACCCTATACCTCTTCCCAGATACTTTCCCAGCCTTCCTGTAGCTAGTGGTGAACTTATGACTCCATGAGATTAAAGAGGGGAGTTTCTTGCCTAATTACCCTAGCTAGACTCTCCAGAACAATATGGAAAAAATGTGGTGAAAGTGGGCATCTTGCTTTGTTACTAATCTTAGAGGGAAAGTATCTAGTCTTTCACTACTAAGTATGATATCAGCTGTGGGTTTTTCATAGATGCCCTTTATGGAGTCAAGGAAGTTCTTTTCTATTAGTTTGTTGAACAAAAAAGCACTGGATTTTGTCAGATGTTTTTTCTGCATCGATTGAGATGATCATGTGATTTTCCCCTCTTCATTCCATTAATGAGTATTACATTGATTGATTTTCTAGTGTTGAGCCATCCTTGCGTTCCTGGGATAAATCATAGCTGGTCACAGTTTATAATTCTTTTTATATATTACCATATTTGGTTTGTTAGCATTTTGTTGATGGTTTTTATATGCATATTCATAAGAGCTATTGATCTATAGTTTTGTTGTTATGTGTTTGCCTTGTTTTGATAAGACAGGGTTATACTAACCTCATAGGATGAGTTGAGAAGTGTTCTGTCCTCTTCTGCTGTTTGGAAGAGTTTGTGAAGAATTGGAATGAATTCTTCTTTAAATGTTTGGTAAAATTCACCAGAGAAGACATCTGATCCTGTTTTTCTTTGTGGGCAGTTTAAAAAATATTTATTATTACTAATTCAGTCTCTTGTCTATTCAGATTGTCTATTTCTTCTTGAGTTAGTTTGTGTCTTTCTAGGAATTTATCCATTTCATCCAGTTTATCTAATTTTTTTTGCATATGACTATCCATTTTGCATACATTTCCTATATAATCTATATTATCTTTGTAAGTTTGGTAATAATGTCCCCTCTTTCACTTATAATTTGAATTTTCTGTCTTTTTTCTTGGTCAGTCTAGCTAAAGATTTATTAATTTTATGGATTTTTTTCAAAGAATCTACTTTTGATTTCATGGTTTTTTGTCTGTTGTTTTTCTATTTCCTACTTCACTAATTTCTACTCTAATTTTTATTATTTCCTGCCTTCTGCTGGCTTTAGGTTTTTCCCAGTATCTTTAGATTATTGATTTGAGATCTTTCTTCTTAATATAGGCATTTACAGCTATAAATTTCCCTCTAAGCACTGCTTTTAGCTGCATCCCCTAAGTTTTGGTAGGTTGTATCTTTGTTTTAATTCGTCTCCAAAGTATTTTCTGATTTCCCTTTTGATTTTTTCTTTACCAATTGTTTATTTAGGAGTATATTGTTTTTCCACATATTTTTGAATTTCCTAAAGTCTTTCGTATTCTAATGAATAGAATATGGCAAAATTGAGACAATATCACCGTTGGGATTAGATTTTTTTTGAAAAACTGGTACTTCCATCTTGTTTGCAAAAACTTTTTCTGGTTCTCCTCTCTTGCTTTTTCTATTGAAACAAGCTGCCATGTTATACACTGCTAGAGAGGCCCAAGTGTCAAGCACTGAGTGCAGCCTATGGCCAACAAGCCAGAAACCTCACAAACAGAAATGAATAGAATAAAATTTCTGCTCTTAGAGCTATTAGTCCAGAACTATTATCTGTATGGGATAAGTTTGTCTTTATAGACCATCTCATAATTTGAAGTTCAATGGCTAAGAATCCACTAATTTTTTTTCTCCACACTTTCCCCAACCCATCCTCCTAAATGATAATGTCAGGAAGTCTATATTTTTTCATTTTAGCTTCAGTCTTGGTGATGGGTCTCTTCTGAGGCCATCCATCTGGTTATCTCCTTGGCTACTAGTCCTGGAACAGAGGCCTGCCCAAAAGGAACTCTGGGAAGCCCTCTACCAGCCAACATGGTAACTTGGTGCAAATTAGAAAAAAGCTCCTGAACATCAAGTCACTTCACAGCAATTGGTCTCAAAATGTTCACAATAATGATACAACTCTATGACATCTGTGAGGTAAATTTTTCCCCACGGTTGTACAATATACGCTTGCACAACCATGAGTGGTGTACAACTTGTACTGAGTGGGCCAAAAGTTTCATTCAGTTTTTTTCCATAAGATGGCTCTAGTAGCGCTTAGTTGTCTTTAACTTCATTTGAAACAATTTTGTTAGGTTGTATGTGACAGCTGTCATCTCAGCGTGCATTTAAAAAGACATCAAAATTGGTGAGGGCTTCCCTGGTGGCGCAGTGGTTGAGGGTCCGCCTGCCGATGCAGGGGACATGGGTTCGTGCCCAGGTCCGGGAGGATCCCACGTGCCGCGGAGCGGTTGGGCCCGTGAGCCATGGCCACTGAGCCTGCGCGTCCGGAGCTTGTGCTCCGCGACGGGAGAGGCCACAACAGTGAGAGGCCCGCGTACCGAAATAAATAAATAAAATAAAGATTGTAAATTAAAAAAAAAAAAAAATTGGTGAATTTTTGTGTAGCCATTTTAATATTGAAGATGGAAGAAAAAAAGCAACATTTTCAACATATTATGCTTTATTATTTCAAGAAAGGTAAAAACACAACTGAAACGCAAAGAAAGATTTGTGCAGTGTATGGAGAAGGTGTTGTGACTGATTGAACGTGTCAAAAGTGGTTTGCGAAGTTTTGTGCTGGAGATTTCTCGCTGGACGATGCTCCACAGTCGGGTAGACCAGTTTAAGTTGATAGCGATCAAATAGAACAATAATTGAGAACAATCAACGTTGATACCACATGGGAGATAGCCTACATACTCAAAATATCCAAATCAAGTGTTGAAAATCATTTGCACGAGCTTATGTTAATCGCTTTGACATTTAGGTTCCACATAAGTTAAGTGAAAACCTCCTTGACCATATTTCCGAATGCGATTCTCTACTGAAACGTAATGAAAACGTTCCATTTTTAAAACAAATTGTGACGGGCGATGAAAAGTGGACACTGTACAATAATGTGGAATGGAAGAGATCGTGGCGCAAGCGAAATGAACCACCACCAACCACACCACAGGCCGGTCTTCATCCAAAGAAGGTGATGTTGTGTATATGGTGAGATTGGAAGGGAATCCTCTGTTATGAGCTCCTTCTGGAAAACCAAACGATTAATTCCAAGTACTGCTCCCAATGAGACCAACTGAAAGTGGCACTCGACAAAAAGCATTCAGAATTAGTCAACAGAAAATGCATAACCTTCCATCAGGATAACGCAAGACCACGTGTTTCTTTGATGACCAGGCAAAACTGTTACAGCTTGGCTGGGAGGTTCTGATTCATCTGCTGTATTCACCAGACATTGCACCTTCGGATTTCCATTTATTTCAGTCTTTACAAAATTCTCTTAATGGAAAAAATTTCAATTCCCTGGAAGACTGTAAAAGGCAGCCGGAACAGGTCTTTGCTCGAAAGGATAAGAAGTTTTGGGAAGATGGAATTATGAAGCTGCCTGAAGAATGGCAGAAGGTAGTGGAACAAAAGGGTGAAGACGTTGTTCAAGAGAGTTCTTGGTGAAAATGAAAAATGTGTCTTTTATTTTTACTTAAAAAACCGAAGGCACTTGGGCCCACCCAGTACAGTTGTAGGGAGCAGGAGTGCTACGGGGAAAGGGTCTGCTTGATGTGAACGCAGGAATCCGGGGATGCTGGAGAGAGATGGAGCATCGGTGCAGGACGAGGACTGAGACGATGGCCTCTTCCCAGGCCTCCCCACCACGTGCACACATGATGCTAACCTTAACACAGGAAGTTTTTTTTTAACATCTTTATTGGAGGATAATTGCTTTACAATGGTGTGTTAGTTTCTGCTTCATAACAAAGTGAATCAGTTATACATATACGTATGTCCCCATATCTCTTCCCTCTTGCATCTCCCTCCCTCCCACACTCCCTATCCCACCCCTCTAGGTGGTCACAAACCACCGAGCTGATCTCCCTGTGCTATGCAGCTGCTTGCTAGCTCACAGTTACCACCTTTACAACCGCAGGATTTTCAATGTCTCCCAGTTAATTCTGCTCTCAGATACATCCCAGACCAAGTTGCCTTTTGCCTCCTCATTGAGTGCCCCAGCCCTCCAGCCACTTGAGGGCAGTATCTCACCACTGCAGCTGCCGCTGGGTCTGCACTCTGAGACCAACGGCTGCCCCTTGCTTAGGCTGTAGCTTCCTGGGCAAAGCACAGCAGAGCACTGCAGATGCCAACACTCCAGTCTGTGCTCCCTCTTGTCTCTGTCCATCGAGAGCCACACTGCATCCCAGGCGGAAATCTACAACCCAGACCTACCCTGGTCCTGGCTCCCAGGCCCTTCAGCAACAATGCTTGTGCCCCAGATTTCATGCTTCCCCTCATGCAAACAGCGCCCCAAGGTCTTCTCTCCTCTAACATTTCCTTCCTTGAACTTATACTTCTAACTTCTTCTCCACAGACTAACAATTGCCTCCAAGCATATCAACTGGTGCAAAAGGATGTCTGGGCATCACTGTTCCACCAGTTTGTTAGATATAACCAGATTCTGAATACCTGTCATGGGGTGTCAGAGACACTCAAAACTACCTACTACAGTAATTCTGGGAAACAGGCCTTTACTTCAGGGAAGATACCCTCAGAACTTCCTATTACAGTAATTCTGGGAAACAGACCTTTACTTCAGGGAAGTGATCTCCAAACTTTTGGGGAGTTAGAATAGCACTGTTTCCCCCTTACAGCCATATTACTACTGGTACAAGAGGTGCATATAGGGTGAAGAGGGCTAAAATCCTTGGGCAAGTTGTGTTTTACATGACGGTGTGTGTGAGATGTTGACCCACATAAACCTTAATGCAAGATTAGAAGATTAGAATGGAAGCCCCTGCCAGCTTCACTCTTTTCCCTACTGGAAATCCCAGCACACCTCTGGGTCCAGGTTGGGGATGAATCACAGCAAGATGGCTAAGGACAGTAACCAGTTTCCAGAGCAACTGGATGGAGCTTTGGAATCTGCCCTGAAGGGGTTTCTGTGCTGGACACATAAGCTGTGTCCGGGAGACTAGCTTCCAACCAGAAGAAAACTCAAAGTTCAGTTTTCGGGTGAGTAAATCACTATGGACAAATACGTCAGTCAGATGCTTGACTGAAAATTTCCTGGGTTTTTCCTAGTCTTCTAAATACCTCCAGATCTTTCCTTGAACTTTTCTAGGAGGTGATTTCTTCTATTCTCACAATGAGTTAACTCAATTAAAAAATTAATGAACGTTAAAAAAAATTAATGAATGAGCCTGCATAGGGGGAGGGAAGGATGGAAGAAAAGAAAACTGAACAAGCATTGGAAGACCATGGCTACAGGCTTTGTCATTAACTATTTGGGTGACACTGTGTCTTCATGATCTCACCATTAAAATAATGGTTAAATTAGCTGTTCTTTAAGGCAACTTGCAAGGCAAGTATTCTCTGAGGACACCCTCTCCCTCCCTTTCTGCCTTTCCTCCCGCATTTCTCCCTTCTTGCCCGTTTTCCCCTGTGCTGTCTCCTTTCACCCTTCCTTTTCTCTTATGTCTGTTGTTTTTATTCCCGGACCTTTACACAGGCTCTTTTATTTTCATCACCAGGCTATTTGTGCCAATGAGCGTGATGCAAATAAAGTTAGACAGGATTTTGGTTCTGACTGAACAAGAATTTCTCCACTTGAATTTTAAAAAACCAACCCAGTCCCTCTCAGCTGATTCTATTGAAAGTTTCTTGGCTTCTGGATTGTTCGATCCACCCCCTTCCCCGTGAGCGACCTGCACACAAAATGCGTCCCTGGAAGAGTGAGCAAACTCGGAACAGTCTTCCGAAGTGAAGACTTTCCTCTTACCTACCAGATCAGAGAACCCAAGTTCAAAACTTAAAAATTCTATGAAGCCAAGTCTATCTAATGATAACGAGTTGAGGATTCTCAGGAACATTTCGTATTTTCTGGCGCACACACACACCAGGCTTGGACCACTGCTGTCAAAACAGACTGGAAAAAAAAAAAAAAAAAAAAAAACAGACTGGAATTAGCAACTTCGACTTTCTAAATGATCTCTCTTGCTTAGAGAAACAAGTGGCCGTGGTGGGGTAGTGAAATCAGGAGGAATAAGAAGAGCCACAAAAAGATGAAGCATCTGAACTTCCTAGTATGAGTTAGGGGGAGAATAGGATCCCGCTGCTTGAGGGGGATGACATAATATGAACAAATCATCAGAATAAGACATAATTCTACTCTTTTTCACCATTTTTATCAAGGAGATGGAAAAACCAAATTGAATCAAATGGAATAAACAATACCTTTGTGCCTAAAGCCCAAGACAGGTGAGAAGAAGTTAAGAGAGCTCTAGTTGCCCTGATGAATTACCTCCCAGGCAGTTAAGATGGACATTCCATCTTAGCAGATGTTTCGATGCCTTGTCCCATATCTCTGGGACCCACCTGAGTTTGCAGCTAAAGTGAGCAGTTCCTGCATGTGCCAGCCTCCCAACTCAAGCACGCAACCCTCTCTTCTTCTCTGTGTGATGGGTTTCTCTGTCACCGCCAGGCATCATCTGACTGCTCCCAGACACAACCCAGAAAGCAAGAGGGGCGTTAATGCCCACAGAGGCAAATTTCAGACCAATGGGGAATAGAATAGATGCTGCAACCTTCCCATCCTCCGGGGAGATGCTCTTAAGTCACGGTCCGCCTGGTACTCAGGATCAGGCAGCAGTAACCCACAGATGGAGGCTGCTGCTTAATGCTTCCTTGCATGGGCATTTTGCTTTTTTGGTCTCACTTTCCCTGTTTCCTCACTTGAGCTCCCTAGCTTCACTTCCCAAACAACCTAAACCCAAGTCCTTGTCTCAAGATCTGCTTTTCTGGGGACACAAGCTGAGGCTCCACTATGTAATTTTTTTGAAATTGTGGTTAAAAAAATACAGAATATAACATTTACCATTTCAACTATTTTTAAGTGTATCTTTAAAGTTAAGTGGCTACAAGTTTCGTCCATGTTGTGGCATGTGTCAGAATTGCATTCCCTTTTTTAAAAAATTCAAATTTGTGGAGGTACATATAGAAACATTCACCCTTTTGAGGTATACAGTTCAATGGGTTTGGACAAATGGACACAGTTGTGGAACTGCCACCATAAGTCAAGATATAGAACATTTTCATCACCTTAATGTACAGAGGCATTAAGTACATTCACATTGCTGTGCAACTATCGTCACCATCCATCTTCACAATTTTTTCACCTTCTCAAACTGAAACTCTTGCACCCATTAAATAACAACTCCTCATTCTCCGCCTCCTTCCAGCCCCTGGTAGCCGCCATTCTACTTTCTGTCTCTATGTATTTGACTACTCCAGGTACCTTGCATGAGTGGAATCATATATTTATTTGTCTTTTTGTGGCTGGATTATTTCACTTAGCATAATGCCTTCAAGGTTCATCCATGTTGTAGCATGTGTCAGAATTACATTCCTTTTTAAGGATTTATTGAGGTACAAGTTGCATATAGTAACATTCACCCTTTTGAGGTATACAGTTTAATGGGTTTTGACAAATGGACACAGTTGTGGAATGGTCACCATAAGTCAAGTTATAAAGTATTTACATCACCTCAGAAAGTCCCAGTGTGTTCAGATAGCCAACACACACATAAAAAGATGCTCAACATCACTAATCATCAGGAAAACGCAAATCAAAGCCACAAGGAGATATCACCTCATACCTGTTAGGATGGCTCTTATGAAAAAGAATTTCTTTCCTTTTTAAGGATGGATAATATTCCATTGTACGTATATACTATTTGTAATCTTTAAGAATTCATGTTAAACACTAGAAATGCTGGAAGGCTGCGGAGGGACTAGTTTTCAAAAAGGAAAACATGTTCGTTTTTGCTGCGCAGCAAGCAGCCTCAGAATCTCAGTGGCTTACAACAACAAACATTTATTTTTCTCACTCCCAGGTGTGCAGGTCAGCTGGGGCAGCTCTGTGTCAGGCTGTGGGTCTGGTTCAGATCAGCAATATATCTCTCATTCTTTGTGGACCAGCAATCCCTGGGACAGGTGATTTTCATGGTGAATGGCAGGAGCACCTGAGGAGTGAATGGATGCATAATGCATCTTGTATGTTTTACATGCCTGCATCTCCCCCAGTCTCTTCTGCTGCCTTCCTCCAATTGGCCAAAGCAACCACATGGCCACGCCAACGTCAGTGCTGGGGGAAAATAGAAGCTTCCAGCTCCTGTGGGAATCCTGAAACATCACACAGAAAAAGACTTAGGTACATTATTTTAATACAGGAGCGTGGAGAATTAGTAGCAATAATCCAAGCTACAACAGAGTTGATTATGGAAAATATAGGGAAGTAAACCTGATATTGGTTCCCAGTAAGTTTCAAACGGGGTTATTTAATGGGTGGTTCTTGAGTATTTAAAAAGGAGAATGATGGCTATAAGGATTCAGCACAACTTCATTAAGAATATATCAGGTCAATCTAATTTCTGATCTTTTTTTCTCCCTTAGATTTGCTTTACAACCAAATCAAGGGAATATGGCAGTTTTACTTAACTTGGATTTTAGAAAGGTACTCTAAATTTTTTTTTCTGCTATATTCCGCGTGTTGTATAATACATCCCTATGGCCCATCCTACACCCAATAGTTTGTACCTCCTACTCCCCCACCCCTATATTGCCCCTCCCCACCCTCGTAACCACTAGTTTGTTCTCTGTATCTGAGTCTGCATCGTTTTTGTTATACTCACTAGTTTGTTGTATTTTTTAGATTCCACACATAAGTGATATCATAGAGTATTTGTCTTTCTATGTCTGACTCATTTCACTTAGCATAATGCCCTCCAAGTCCATCCATGTTGCTGCAAATGGCAAAATTTCTTTCTTTTTTATGGCTGGGTAGTATTCCATTGTGTATACATACCACATCTTCTTTATTCATTCATCTGTTGATAGACACTTAGGTTGCTTCCATATCTTGGTAATTGTAAATAATGCCACTTTGAACATTGAGGTATATGTTATGCATCTTTTCAAATTAGTGTTTTCATTTTTTCCAGATATATACCCAGGAGCAGGATTGCTGGGTAATATGATAGTTTTATTTTCAGCTTTTTGAGAAACATCCATACTGTTTTCCACAGTGGCTGCACTAATTTACATTCCCACCAACAGTGTACAAAGGTTCCCTTTTCTCCATATTCGCCATTTGTTGTTTGTGCTCTTTTTGATGATAGCCATTCTGACAGGTCTGACGTGATATCTCATTGTGGTTTTGATTTGCATTTCCCTGATGATTAGCAATGTTGAGTATCTTCTCATGTGCTTGTTGGCCATCTTCATTTCCTCTTTGGAAAAATGTCTATTTAGTTCTGCCCACTTTTTCATTGAGTGGTTTGTTGTTTTGATGTTAAATTGTATGAGCTGTTTATCTATGTTGGATATTAATCTCTTATCAGTCATATCACCTGCAAATATTTTCTCCCATTCAGTAGGTTGTATTTTTATTTTGTTGATGCTTTCCTTTGCTGTGCAAATGCTTTTAAGGTTAATTAGGTCCCATTTGTTTATTTTTGCTTTTATTTCCTTTACTTTAGGAAATGGATCCAAAAGAATATTGTGGTTTATGTCAGAGTGTTCTGCCTGTGTTCCTCTAGGAGTTTTATAGTATCTGGTCTTACATTTAGGTCTTTAATCCATTTTGAGCTTATTTTTGTATATGGTGTTAGAGAATGTTCTAATTTCATTCTTTTACATGTAGCTATTCAGTTTTCCCAGCACCAGTTGTTGAAAGACTATTTTTTCCATTGTATATTCTTGCCTTTGTTGTTGTAGATTAATTGACCATAAGTGCGTGGGTTTATTTCTGGGCTCTCTATCCTGTGTCTTTTTTTGATGCCAGTACCATACTGTTTTGATTACTGTAGCTTTGTAATATAGTCGGAAGTCAGAGAGTGTGACTCCTCCAGCTCTGTTCTTCTTTCTCAGGATTGTTTCGGCTATTCAGGGTCTTTTGTCTTTCCATACAAATTTTACAATTACTTGTTCTAGTTCTGTGAAAAATGCCATTGGCATTTCTATAGGGATTGAATTGAATCTGTACATTGCTTTGGGTAGTGTGATCATTTTAACAATATTGATTCTTCCAGTCCAAGGACACATATGTTTGTGTTGTCTTCAATTGGCAGTTATACTTTATTTGGATTTTAGAAAGGCATTCTAAATTTTTTCCATGATATTCTTGAAGATAAAATGGAGACATACAGATTATATAACAGTATGGTTGGACAAAGCTACAGATGTTTATACAGCTATTCTTAAATTTTTGACTAATGGGTCATGTGTCATTCTGGGAGGGAATCTTTTATAGCATACTACAGAGATAAAGCTCTGTCCAGGCCACCATTTTTTATCAGTGATTTGTGTGAAGATAGGTATGGGAGTGAAGCAAGCACAGACTGGAATTACAGATAAAAACCAAAAGCTTGAAATTTAACAGGAATAAATGCCAACTATTATACATATACATTTTTAAAAACACCAAACAAACGAAAATCAACTACAGGAATAGGAACCCCATGAGAATGACACAAGGGAATGAAGAAAACTTTAAAACTCTACTGGGGACCATAAAGGAAGACTTGATTAAAGGGAAAATATAGTTAATTCTTACACAGGAAGACTCAATGTTATAATGATGTCAATACCCCCTCAATTGATATATATTTTAATAAATGAGTTTAACTCATTCATATTTGGGGGAATTACTGATACGTTTGGAATTCTTTCTCCTGGCTTTTTAATCGGGGCAGGGAGCACATGTGAACTTCCAGGGTACTGGCAATGTTCTATTTATGGGCCTGGGTGGTGCTATATAAATGGGAAGGCTGCTTGTGTCTCTTCTTTATACCCATACCACTACCAACACTTCACTTCACTTCTGACACCAGATGACCCTATCTTATCTCTTAGAGACACACAGTGAAGTACTTAAAGATGAAATGATATGATGTCTGGGATCTACTTTAAAATAATTCATTAAATTATTTTGGGGGGAATGCATGAAAAAAGAATAAGAGAAATTTGATGATTTGGCATAAGGGGGTGTTCAACGTTTGTGTGCGTTTGAAATTTTCCATAATGAAAAGTTAAAAAATAAAGACAGCCTTTGTAAAGCATCCACCTCTGCTCCTAGGAAGCACTCAAACCTGTTAGCTAAAATCACAGTAACCACAAGCATAGAATGTTAGAAAATATTCTACCAATTTTTACTGACAAAATTAATAAAAGACATTGAAGCTGATAATACTGATGTGATTTGTGTTAATGTATATTTTAACTGGGAGAAACAGACTGGATTAAGTAAGGGCTCTGACTTCCAACTTAATATATTTACTTAATGTCTTGAATACTGCATATAAATAAGTTCTTGGACTGTGATTAAGAAACTTAAAAAAATAAAATTCTTAACTTAGCAGTTTAAGTTTCCTTGCTTTAATATTTCTGGGCGACAGTTTATTCCTGGAATTTCCTGCTTAAATAATTTATTCCTTTTTCTCATTAATATTCTCACACTTTCAAAACTCAGCATAAAGCAAGGTAACAGGAGTCTTCTTTTCAAATAACCCTTATGAGATAAGAAGCAAAATGTCTTATGTGATAACTGGATATGAGGTCTAATTTTTTCACACTTTTGGGCTCATTTCATACATACTCTCTCAATGTACAGTTAACCCAATTAACTTCTGATTAGTCCCTAATAGGTTGGGAGGGTTCATTACATTTTGAGGGCCATTTGCCAAACGATGCAAAAAGAAACCTCCCTGTAACCTTCCTCCTCATGTGTAGGTACTATAACAAAGTAAGGATAAAGAAGGCATATTGAGATAACCCTATGGTCCAGGGGTCCCAGATGCAGTCTCTGGAAATCCCTCCAATGGGTCATGTCCTGGCGGGTCATATGTGAACCTGACAACCTTAGAGAAGCTCAGGGTAATCATTAACTTCCAACCTTTTGAGTCCAACACCTTCTGGTGCTCCTTGATATTTTGAGAAGATAATAGTATAAGGAGGGGGAAAATACTCTTCAAAATCACAACTGCCTTCAAGGTCAGACATAGCAGAGTCTTTGTCAGGCTTCTGTGCTAATATGCTAATGAGCCCTATTTTTCAACTGATGACTCTTGATGTGATCCTGGTGCTGGGTTAAGGACTAGGGGCTGAAGAGAATTGAAGTATAGGTCTTAATAAACAGCAAGAATTTGTAGTTCCTGGGGACAGGATTGGGGGTGGAGTGGTAAGGAAAAGAGACTGAGGGGTAAGGAAAAGAGGCAGCCAGCTAGTTGGCATAAGGCCTTGAACGTAGGGAGTCCAGCCAGTGAAACATCTGGTAGCATTAGTGGCCAAGATGACCTTTAGGAAGAGGGAGGTCTAATATACAATTTAAAACTGTTTGTATTTCTGCAATGCAAATAACTTTGGTTTCCCCAAACACTGCTATACAAAGGCCTTTATGATCAGACTGTTTATTTCTTGTTTGCTTGGTAGGAGAAGGGTAAAGAAACAGGTTAAGTTTCCTATCAGGATGGATCCAGCATAGAATAATGTGAAGTTCATAAACTCAAGTAATTCATCAGGAGATAGAAATTAGAGAGAGATGTGACTATGAAAACCCATAGTCTTCTGAGAATTTGCAAAAATTGGGGGTAAGAGCTTAGACTTTTTACAAGTTGTGATGTGGGTGTTTGAGCAAACCTACTCTAGCTCTTAAGAGGCAGGGCTCCCTTGGCTGATAATGAACCACACTGTTAGGGGAAACACTGACTGAAACCACCCACCCTGGCCAGGCAAAGACAGTAACAATTTGCACTGAGTTATTTTATGACAGGAGATCCTGGTAGGGAACATGGAACTAACAAGCCACCACCAAATGGAAGAAAACGGGAAAGGTCAAAAGGAGAGAGGAGATGCCAGTCAACATGTCCTACCAACCTCCCAGAATCCTCCTTGCTGGAAACCATCTTGGCTGAGCGATGCGTGCATCACCAGCAAGGACCCTCAGTCAGAATGATTGGCCAGAGACAACCTAGAAACGAATCCCATCACCATAAAACCCAAGACTGCGAGCCGTGTCCCCTGCATCGGCAGGCGGACTCTCAACCACTGCGCCACAAGGGAAGCCCAACAAATATACTCTTAATGCTAAGTATTAATACATCCTTTCACAATCTAAGCCTTAAAGTTCTTGATATATCACACACACACACACACACACACACACACACACACACACACACACACACACAGAAGCAAAGAAATTACAGAGCAAGCTCCTTACCCACCTGTCAAGGCACTCACTGGTTCTGCCTGAATGGCTAAGTCTGGGGCCACATGCTGGCTCTTGGCTCCACCTTGGTTTCCAATCCTCTCATTCTTGAACATCCAACAGTTATCACCTAACATTTATGGCCAAGCACTCGCCGAGAACCGAGCCCTACTCTTTGTTCCTCCTCTGTTTTTTTCTTAGATGTGTCCTTTCCTTGGGCTTACCCCTTTTCTCCTCTTCTTCCCATTCCTAAGAAGAGCAAGTATGACCTATTTATACATTTCTTTATCTTTGTTGTCTAAATATCAGTAACCCAATTATTAATAACATACTCCATCTGTTACACAAAGCAAGTCGATCAAAGAACAATGGATTGGTTACACCAAAAATGTATAGTTGGGAAAATGAACAGTTGGGAATAATTATAAGGCTTTTTAAAATTATAAGGCTTTAAAAATAATGACTTTTCCTTTTTATAAAATAATAAATGTTCACTATAGAACTTGGCAAAACGTATGAATAGCCCTAAAACCCTGTGTTGGACATATCTGATTGTGCATTTGGTTGTAGGAGCCAGATGCAAATGAATGTTGTCTTAGCCTAGAACATCTTCCTCTTTACATGGTACCCACAAAGGAAGCAAGATCAGGAAGGGTGACTCCTTACTACTAGGAGGGGTTCTGGATGCATGTCCGAAACTGGACGTGCACTGGAACACATGGAGTCCTCCTTTTTCTGAAAATAATTGGGCTTAAATTGCTTTGAACCAAAGTAGACTATAAACTGCTCCATCTGGAGCCTCCAGTCTTAAGCCCAAGGGGAGTGATGTCTTATTGGAGCCAAGGGGAGAGAAGAGTCAGGACAGGGGCCACCTGTCCTGGACTAGCCCTGCTCTGGTGGGCAGTAGCCCTGGGCCCAGCTGTAGGTGGGGATTGCATGGCATCCCACCCCAGCCACCTGTGCTGGCCCAGAAAACAAGGCCCCTTGGTGACCTGGGATCTGATGAGTGCAGATCTCTCTTGACCTCTTGGGGATGGGGTAAGGGGAGAATGGGGGAGGGGTGGGGAGAGACGAGGAGAAGTAGTCTTCCCCCAGAGACCTTCACCTTTGACCCTACAACCCCACTCCAGGGATTGTGTCTAATGAAATAATCAGGTGCATGTAAAATCTTTGGCTATGACAATGGCCATTACAGCCTTACTCATGATATTTAAAGCAATTCAGATGTTAAATGTTAAATAAATCATGACAACTAAATTATGAGGCTTTTAAAGGGTCCCTCAGCCTATCAAAGCCATTTTCAAGGAGTTCAGCTCATAGCTCAAGAATACTTATTTTTCTAAATTTCACATGATTAATCTGTTTTTCCCACAAGTAAAACATCAGAAAAAAAAAAAAAAAAACAGTGAAATGCCTTTCACAGATCCAAAGAGTAGTGAAAAAGCCAAAAATAATACTGACATTTGGAGCTGGACAGCACTTTAGAGATAATTTAGTCCAATACCTCTCACTGTGTAGATGATAAAATTGAGCCCTGTGAGGCGACATGACTTACTTGAGATGGGGTCAGGACCAGAATCCTTTTCTTGGACTCCCCCCAACCCAGGACTCCTTCTGCTGCCCCTCCGAGGCTGCGGGGCCCTTTGCATTCTGGGAGAGGTTTGGATCAGACCCTTCCAACTGATGTAAGCTCTGATTAAATTTGGCATTCAAATAGAGTTGCTCAATTCAGCAAATAGGAATAAGGACACCCAGTAAAATTTGAATTTCAGATACACAACAAAAGTTTTTTAGTATAAGTATGTCTCATGCATATGTGTACAAATAAATATGTATACATATATACTAAAAATGTATTTTCATATATTTATAAACATCTATGTTAGTATATACCTACATATATATTTAGTATATATATGTACACTAAAATTATTTATCTAACATTCAGATTTTACTGGACATATATTTTAAAAAACTGGATATATTTTTATTGCTAAATCTGGCAACCCCACACGCAAAAAGAGATAGGCGTAAGAGGTTGTTAGCGTAAGAAAGGATGATCCATTTCAATTTCCTGGCTTTTACAGATGAGAAAACTGATGAGCAGAGAGAAGCTGTGACTTAAGGTTCCAAGGCTGTAGGAGGACCAAGTTGAGGAGGACCTGTACCATTCCAGGTAACACGAATGGCGCCTCACCTCCGTGGAAAGTTCAATAAAAGCAGATTTCAAATTCTGGCTGGATATTAAGGAAACAGGAATTAGAATGAACTCCTTCAAGGATAGATGTGTGGTAGGCAATTTAATACAGGGTTCTGGTTTCCTCTCTACCTGTCAAATACCATGCTTGTGACTCCCTACAGGGAACCCAGTGGAGGTCAGGAATAAACACTTGTAATACATCCTAATAAATGAGACCACAGTGAAAAGCAGCATTGGTGTGCAGGATTTCAGCAGTGAAATGCAAGGCAGGTGTGTCCCTCAGGCTTTCTCACTGCCAGGTTTCAGAGGCTTCAGGGAGCTGGGTGGATACATTCTTGGGAAGGGGTTGGACAAAGACATGCTATTCAGAAGACCACTATTAATCATTGGTCAAATTGATCTGCTAGAATCAACTCAGCAGAAAGCCTGAGCAACCAGTCATGTGGTAATGAGCTATTTTTACTTTTTCCTGAGTTCAGAGGTTGAGGAAATTAAATAGCTTACCCAAGATCCAGTAGCTCTAAGTGGCAGATCTCAGACCTGGACTGAGGTCTTCTGTCTCACCATCCCATCTGTTGTCCACACCAGCCCACTCTCATGTAGGAAAAGTAGTTTGATACAGAAAAAGATAGGCAAGAGAAGGGAGTTTATCTTTGCATTCACAATTAATGAAGAGGATCAGAGTCAAGTCTTTCCAACTGTAATTGGGCTGAAGATACTATGGATAGAGTAGGTGAATGAGAGAGCATAAGAAGAAGGAAACAGAGTGGCCTAGAACAGAAGGCATGGAGGGTGGGAAGGCAAAGGGGAGAAATGATGAATAAAAATTATAGGCTATATATATATGTATATATATATATATATATATGGGTGTATGTGTGTGTGTGTGAATGTGCTATGTGACAGGCACTCTTCTAAGTGCTTTACCTACACAAGGTATTTATAATTCATAATCCTACAAGGTAGGTAGGTGGTCAGTTATTAGATAGGCGATCAGTTATTTTTGTCATTCTACAAATGAGGAAACCAAAGCACAGAGGAGGCAATTAGCTTGTCCAAAGTCACATTGCTCAGTCACATTGCCAGTAAATAGTAGAGCTTGTATTTGAACCTATGGAGTTTGGGTCCACCCTCTGTGCACTTACCTCTATGCTACCCCAGCCTTCCCAATGAGCAAGTCACTCTGAGAATACCACGGACATGGAAGGAACACTGACTTTCATGAGGTCCAGGTAAAAATGGTCCAGGTGGGACTGGTTGTCAAAGGGTAATGGTGCAGGATGAGCTCAGCTGGTGGAACAGCAGAGTGATGCCTCCCCATAACCGAGGTTTTGAGCCAGTGTGTCTGAGTAGAAGGAGTGTGGATTTGGACCCTGCTCTGCCTCACGTGAGCTGGGTCATCTTGGACAAATCATGTAGGATCTTTAGACCTGGATTCTTTATCTAAGTGAGGAATCCAATAGAACCCTTATAATATTAGACAGGTGGTAATTAAACAATATTGCCCTATTGCTACCCCTAGGGATATTTAATGGTATTTCACAGAAAGTATCTTGGAACTGAGTAACTGGGGATCGAATTTTGGATCCCTCTCCAATCCATTTAATTCTTCTCCCCAAGAGAGATTTCGAACACTCATCCCATTACCACCACATGCAGAAAAACGCTGGCTCTGCAGAAAGGAAGCAGCCAGCAAAGAACACAGAGACCCAAATCATCCATAGTAGACGATCAGAGAGACACTATTTTATTATGGGGGTAGCCAGCCAGCATCTCCCAGAAGGTATTGGTGCGAACAGCCTTTATAGAAACCACTTAGTAAAGGTTGAGCTTAAAGGGATGTTTACTCACATGTCTTGGTGGGAAACTTACTATTGAGGGCTTAGCCTAAAGCATGAAATAGGCATCTCAATATAGCAGATTGAGCAGACAAACATATATAGCAGTTGTCTCAGACTGGCCCAACAGGACATGGTCTTGGCTGCACTGATTACAGCTTATCAACAGTGCCTTGTGAGAGAGCTGCAGGACGGTATCAGAACTCATGGTTCCCTTCATAGTCCCTTTGTATGTAGACATATCAAAATCTATATATCAATCCAACTGTACATATATGCTCTTCAAAGAGTATGATACTCGGGCTTCCCTCGTGGCGCAGTGGCTGAGAGTCCACCTGCTGATGCAGGGGACATGGGTTCGTGCCCCGGTCCAGGAGGATCCCACATGCCACAGAGTGGCTGGGCCTGTGAGCCATGGCCACTGAGCCTGTGCGTCCAGAGCCTGTGCTCCGCAACAGCAGAGGCCACAACAGTGAGATGTCCACGTACCGCAAAAAAAAAAAAAAAGAAGCAAGGGAAAAGCAACAAATAACATACAAGGGAATCCCCATACTATTATCAGCTGATCTTTCAGCAGAAACTCTGCAAGTCAGAACGGAGTGAGGGACATATTTAAAGTAATGAAGGAGAAAAACCTACAACCAAGATTACTCTACCCAGCAAGGATCTCACCCAGATTTGACGGAGAAATTAAAACATTTACAGACAAGCAAAAGCTAAGAGAATTCAGCACCACCAAACCAGCTTTACAACAAATCCTAAAGGAACTTCTCTAAGCAGGTAACACAAGACAAGGAAAAGACCTACAATAACAAACCCAAAACAATTAAGAAAATTGTAACAGGAACATACATATCAATAATTACCTTAAATGTAAATGGATGAAATGCTCCAACCAAAAGACACAGACTGGCTGAATGGATACCAAAACAAGACCCATATATATGCTGTCTACAAGAGATCCACTTCAGACCTAAGGGCACATACAGACTAAAAGTGAGGGGATGGGAAAAGATATTCCATGCAAAAGGAAATCAAAAGAAAGCTGGAATAGCAATTCTCATAATAGAAAAAATAGCCTTTAAAATAAAGACTATTACAAGAGCCAAAGAAGGACACTACAGAATGATCAAGGGATCAATCCAAAAAGAAGACATACAATTGTAAAGATTTATGCATCCAACATAAGAGGACCTTGATACATGAGGCAAATGCTAACAGC
Source organism: Phocoena sinus (assembly GCF_008692025.1). Classification (NCBI taxonomy): domain Eukaryota; kingdom Metazoa; phylum Chordata; class Mammalia; order Artiodactyla; family Phocoenidae; genus Phocoena; species Phocoena sinus. The sequence goes on along the minus strand of NC_045776.1, from coordinate 23,356,407 downwards.
CATAAAAGGGGAAAACGACAGTAACACAGTAATAGTAGGGAACTTTAACACTCCACTTTCACCAATGGACAGATCATCCAAAATGAAAATAAATAAGGAAACACAAGCTTTAAATAACATATTAAGCAAGATGGATTCATTGATATTTATAGGGCATTCCATCTCAAAACAACACAATACACTGTCTTCTCAAGTGCTCATGGAACATTCTCCAAGATAGATCATATCTTGGGTCACAAATCAAGCCTTGGTAAGTTTAAGAAAATTGAAATCATATCAAGTATCGTTTCTGACCACAACTATGAGACTAGATATCAATTACAGGAAAAAATCTGTAAAAAATACAAAAACATGGAAGCTAAACAATAGACTACTAAATAAGCAAGGGATCACTGGAGAAATCAAAGAGGAAATCAAAAAATACCTAGAAACAAATGACAATGAAAACACGACGACCCAAAAACTATGGGATGCAGCAAAAGCAGTTGTATGAGGGAAGTTTATAGCAATAAAATCCTACCTCAAGAAACAAGAAACATCTCAAATAAACAACCTAACCTTACACCTAAAGCAATTAGAGAAAGAAGAAGAACAACAAAAAAAACCAAAGTTAGCAGAAGGAAGTAAATCATAAAAATCAGATCAGAAATAAATGAAAAAGAAATGAAGAACACAATAACAAAGATCAATAAAGCTAAAAGCTGTTTCTTTGAGAAGATAAACAAAATTGATAAACCATTAGCCAGACTCATCAGGAAAAAAAGAGAAAAGACTCAAATCAAAAGAATTAGAAATTAAAAAGGAGAAGTAACAACTGACACTGCAGAAATACAAAGGATCATGAGAGATTACTACAAGCAACTATATGCCAATAAAATGGACAACCTGGAAGAAATGGACACATTCTTAGAAAAGCACAACCTTCTGAGACTGAACCAGGAAGAAAAAGAAAATATAAACAGACCAATCATAAACACTGAAATTGAAACTGTGATTAAAAATCTTCCAACAAACAATAGCCCAGGACCAGATGGCTTCACAGGCAAGTTCTATGAAACATTTAGAGGAGAGCTAACACTGATCCTTCTCAAACTCTTCCAAATACAGCAGAGAGAGGAACACTCCCAAACTCATTCTTTGACCCACCATCACCCTGATACCAAAACCAGAAAAAGATGTTACAAAAAAAGAAAACTACAGGCCAATATCACTGATGAACATTGATGCAAAAATCCTCAACAAAATACGAGCAAACAGAATCCAACAGCCCATTAAAAGGATCATACACCATGATCAAGTGGGGTTTATCCCAGGAATGCAAGGATTCTTCAATATACACAAATCAATGTGATACACCATATTAACAAATTGAAGGATAAAAACCATATGATCATCTCAATAGGTGTAGAAAAATCTTTCGACAAAATTCAACACCCATTTATGATAAAAGCCCTCCAGAAAGTAGGCACAGAGGGAACTTACCTCAACATAATAAAGGCCATATATGACAAACCCACAGCCAACATCATTCACAATGGTGGAAAACTGAAACCATTTCCACTAAGATCAGGAACAAGACAAGGTTGCCCACTCTCACCAGTATTATTCAACATAGTTTTGGAAGTTTTAGCCACAGCAATCAGAGAAGAAAAAGAAATAAAAGGAATCCAAATTGAAAAAGAAGAAGTAAATCTGTCACTGTTTGTAGATGACATGATACTATACATAGAGAATCCTAAAGATGCTACCAGAAAACTACTAGAGCTAATCAATGAATTTGGTAAAGTAGCAGTATACAAAATTAAGGCACAGAAATCTCTTGCATTCCTATACAGTAATGATAAAATATCTAAAAGAGAAATGAAGGAAGCACTCCCATTTACCATTGCAACAAAAAGAATAAAATACCTAGGAAAAAACCTACCTAAGGAGACAAAAGACCTGTATGCAGAAAACTATAAGACCCTGATGAAAGAAATGAAAGATGATACAAGCAGATGGAGAGATATACCATGTTCTTGGATTAGAAGAATCAATATTGCAAAAATGACTATACTACCCAAAGCAAGCTACAGATTCAATGCAATCCCTATCAAACTACAAATGGCATTTTTCACAGAACTAGAACAAAAAAATTCACAATTTGTATGGAAACACAAAGACCTTGAATAGCCAAAGCAATCTTAAGAAAGAAAAACGGAGCTGGAGGAATCAACCTCCCTGACTTCAGACTATACTACAAAGCTACAGTAATCAAGACAGTAAGGTACTGGCACAAAAACAGAAATATAGATCAATGGAACAGGATAGAAAGCCCAGAGATAAACCCACACATATATGGTTGCCTTATCGTTGATAAAGGAGGCAGGAATATACAATGGAGAAAAGAGAGCCTCTTCAATAAGTGGTGCTGGGAAAACTGGACAGCTACATGTAAAAGAATGAAATTAGAACACTCCCTAATACCATACACAAAAATCAACTCAAAATGGATTAAAGACCTATATGTAAGGCCAGACACCATCAAACTCTTAGAGGAAAACATAGGCAGAAAACTCTATGACATAAATCACAGCAAGATCCTTTGTGACCCACCTCCTAGAGAAATGGAAATAAAAACAAAAATAAACAAATGAGACCTAATGAAACTTAAAAGCTTTTGCACAGCAAAGGAAACTACAAAGAAGACGAAAAGACAACCCTCAGAATGGGAGAAAATATTTGCAAATGAAGCAACTGACAAAGGATTCATCTACAAAATTTACAAGCATCTCACGCAGCTCAATATCAAAGAAACAAACAACCCAATCCAAAAATGGGCTGAAGACCTAAACAGACATTTCTCCAAAGAAGATATACAGATTGCCAACAAACATATGAAAGGTTGCTCATCACTAATCATTAGCAAAATGCAAATCACAACTACAATGATGTATCACCTCACAGCTGTCAGAATGGCCATTTTCAAAAACTCTACCAGCAGTAAATGCTGGAGAGGGTGTGGAGGAAAGGGAACCCTCTTGCACTGGTGGTGGGAATGTAAATTGATACAACCACTATGGAGAACAGTATGGAGGTTCCTTAAAAAACTAAAAATAGAACTACCGTATGACCCAGCAATCCCACTACTTGGCATATACCCTGAAAAAAACATAATTCAAAAAGAGTCATGTACCACAATGTTCATTGCAGCACTATTTACAATAGCCAGGACATGGAAGCAACCCAAGTGTCCATCATCGGATGAATGGATAAAGAAGACGTGGCACATATATACAATGGAATATTACTCAGCCATAAAAAGGAACGAAATTGAGTTATTTGTAGTGAGGTGGTTGGACCTAGAGTCTGTCATACAGAATGAAGTAAGTCAGAAAGAGAAAAACAGATACCGTATTCTAACACACATATATATAGAATCTAAAAAAAAAAAAGAGGTTCTGAAGAACCTAGGGACAGGACAGGAATAAAGATGCAGACATAGAGAATGGACTTGAGGACATGGGGAGGGGGAAGGGTAAGCTGGGACAAAGTGAGAGAGTGGCATAGGACATATATACAGTACCACATGTAAAACAGATAGCTAGTGGGAAGAAGCCGCATAGAACAGGGAGCTCAGCTCCGTAATTTTTGAGCACGTAGAGGGGTGGAATAGGGAGGGTGTGAGGGAGTTGCAAGAGGGAGGGGATATGGGGATATATGTATACGTATAACCGATTCACTTTGTTAACCAGCAGAAACTAACACAACATTGCAAAGCAATTATACTCCAATAACGATGTTAAAAAAAAAAAAGAATTCAACCAGAGTAGATAATATCTATAACGTTTTGTCCAACCCTAATTCTACCATGCATGGGCGAACTCTGTTCTCTGCCAGCTCACAGCCTCTACTCAGGACCCGGCAAGGTTATCACCTGGGCTCCTGACATCTGAGGGCCTTTGAGGCTGAGGTTCCATCTACTCCTTTTCTTGCACCTCCCCCACCGAGGAGCAGTGATTGATACATACTAGGCTCTTATAAATAGCTAACAGTTGTTAAGTATGAATAATTAATAGCTTTCAAATTAAATACACAGGGAATGCTTTCATAAGATCTTATTTTAAGCTGTCTTTTTTTTTTTTTTTTTTGCGGTACGCGGGCCTCTCACTGTTGTGGCCTCTCCTGTTGTGGACCACAGGCTCCAGACGCGCAGGCTCAGCGGCCATGGCTCACGGGCCCAGCCGCTCCACGGCATGTGGGATCTTCCTGGACTGGGGCACGAGTCCGTGTCCCCTGCATCAGCAGGCGGACTCCCAACCACTGCGCCACCAGGGAAGCCCTTAACTATTTGTTTTTATGCACACATACATGCGGTACAGTTTCATTTGTAGTGAGCTGAACTTGGCGTTGCCACTTGGTTTCCAGGCCCACTTCTGATGCTGAGAAGCTGGAGAGCCTTTGCCTCTCTCAGGCTATTTGATCCCCCATCAGTCAGCTGGAGACACCTGGTTGGCTTATCTCACAGGATTGTGCGGAGGAGGCTCAAGTGAGATGGGTGTACTTTGAAGCTCTTAGGACAGGTACCAATACAAGGGGCTTAATTAGATGTGACTTCTCTCCATTGTTCCCTCTGGTGTGAAGTCTTGGCTGTTTAACTTTGATCCAGTCATTGGATGACAAAATGCAAAAGACAGAGGTACTCCTGCCCTGTCCTTGAGAAAGGAAATCAGCTCACTTTGAAGCTCTTCAGGGAAACACTTTGTACGTGAATGGAGAGCAGGTTGCAGATCCCTTGATACCTGATGATAAATTTAATAGAAACTTATTGGAGGGGTAGCAGAGATCACGCAACAGAGACACTGAGCTGTCATCCAACAGTAGCACTTGCTGTGAGGATCCTTTTGGAATGAGGCAAATCATCATTAACTCTCAAGAAGTTTAAAGAGCCACTCTAGCTAAATCACATCATTCTTGTGTTATAGATGTGCAGTTGGTATTTCAGACCAAAGTATAGGACCATATATTCATCCTATAATTTTATTCTATTTTGTCCTTTGGGAAATATAAACAAATATGGGCTCAGTGCAAGGATAGCTAAATTTCATGGTGACAGTTTGGGGACAGAAGCAGGCTGAAGCAAGAGCCCTGAGGAATGTCTCTGGAACTCTACCTCCAGGTGGGGATGGTGCAGATGTTTTGCGTGGATGCTCTTAGGTGTTCATAGCGTCCAATACTTTGCAGAAACCCAGATGCATCACCAGCTGTGTTATCCTGTTTCCCAGCCCAGAATCCCTGCTAAGCAAGAAAATGAGGTTAGGGTTTCTATTCCGGTCCTGCGATCACTCCTTCCTTTACACTCAATAACCAGAAACCATGCCTTTAACAGTCTGAACTGACATCAAACTCAGCCTGTTTCTAGTCTTCTAGCACCTCTCCCCTTCTCAAACGTCCTCAGAAGTTATGACTGGGGCTGATCCATCTCATTCATGGGTTCTTTTATTTCCCCAGGAGGGAGCCCACCTAGGCTGGGAGGCTCGAGGTGCTTGGACCAGCTCATCACTTTCCAGACATGCTCTTTACTCATCTCTGACTATCTGGCCTCACCCATGTTTGTTCTGCCCTTTGCAGTCCAAGGCTTGTTCTCTTTGATGGAGAAAATCGAAGCGAATGAGGAAGGATTAGGAGTCTATTTGCTCAATGTCATTCCCCGCACATCATTTTTAGTTTCAGACAGCTTATGGAAACAATTCTGCAGTACCCCTCCTTGATACCTGTTTTCTGCAAGAAAACCAGAATCATGTCAAACTCTCAGAAAACCTGTGAGGTTGATGAAGGTTGTCTGTAGCTGCCCTCCATCTCCTGTATTAGCTCCCACTTCCCCTCACTGTGGCCACTCCTTCTGGTGCCTGGTCTTTGCAGGTTTTCTATCCCACTTTTGGGGACCCTGCCTGGCACATACTGAAGCTAAAATAACAGCGAGGTCTTTCGTGATAGAACTAGAGGCAGATAAAAAACAGACATTCTCTTTAGCATTATAATGTCCAGGAAATAAACTGGCAGGGGGTTAACCCTGGTAGAATGGATGATCTGATTGCTTACCCATATCTCTCCCTGAGGTTAGATCATGATGAGGGTTTGTCACCTCTCCCCTCCGCTCTCTACCTCTCTCATCTGCTGGACCCCACCTGGTAGTGATCGTGGATGAAGCTGAATGACTGACAGCTAACACTGGCAACCAACCCCAAGAGGACATGGGACTCCAGAGTGGACTGGGGATGGATGGGGACTATAGGAGGAGCAAAGGAATTTAAAATGACTCAGAGGCTGTGGGAAAGGAGTTAGGAGAGAAACAGGGAGGATTCCAGGACCAGATGTTTCTCTGCCCCTGACAAGGGGGTGGCCACCTGGGGAACCTGAGAATCTAGAGAAAAGACTCTGAGTTGATTGAACAGTCTGGGAGGTCAAGTTGAACAGAATGGATAATCCACTCCCTAAATTCCACTGACCTGGGAAGGCTGTGTGTGCTGTAATAGGACACTGAAATGAAATGAGGAGTGAAGGACTGCTCATACGTACATTCCTCTAGGATCCTGAGTGTGCTTGGCTGGCTCACAATAGGGTTCCTTGGTGATGGATGCCCCATCCCAATTCCCATGGCCCTACCCTGGTCCTGCAATAAGTAGCATAGAGCTAGCAGCACACCTGGTCTACATTCTTTCCCTGGCAGGCTGTCAACTCATTCTTACTAAGGTGCCAACTGATTAGTAAGGTGCTATTGGTAAGACCTAATTGCATTCCATAATATTAAGTCCACAAATAGATATGAACCCCCTGCCATACACATGGCACTGTGATTGGTACTGGGGCTACAGCATTGAATAAGACAGTACCTGTCCTCATGGGTCTCATATTTAGTGGGGGGTCAGATATTGAGCACTTGATCGCAGGAATGGTAAGAGTATGATGTACTATAGAAGAGGACCCCTGGGCACTTAGCCCTCACAGGGGGACTTCCCCCAAGCCTGGGAGGGCCAGGCAGACTTCCTTCAGGAAGTGACCTTTCATCTGAGCTCTGAAAATGAGTAGGACTGGGTAAGTGCAGAAAGGAGAGGACATAGAATGTTCTAGAAAGACACGAGCATGTATATGATTGCCCTGAGGTAGTGGGAAACAGAGAGAAGTTTCCATGAGGAGTGCAGTGACTCAGTGGGGAGGCTGGTGAGGTGGGCAAGAGCCAGGTCACACAGGACTTCGCAGACCATTGCAACACTTGAGGATTTTATTCTAAGAGCAATGGGAAGCCAATTAAAGGCTTTAAATGGGGGAGTGAAATAATTAGATTAGCATTTTAAAAATGCACATGGATAGAGTAGGGGAAACAGACTGAAAAGGGTCAAGAGAACACGTGGTGAGGCCAGCTGGGCATCTGCTATTAAACAGTATGTATAAGGAATGGGGACATATTGAATGAAGGTGGTGGTAGTGGTGATGAAGAGAAATAAATCGATTTGAAAGCCATTTAGGAGGTTAAATATCCAGACATGGGTGTTAACTGGATAAGGTGCAAGCAAGCTGTCCAAAATGTCATGGGGAATGTCCTTTGCTGAGGTAGGGTGATGGAGGAGGACAAGTATGGGAAGAAATCAGGGTGGGTTTTGGACATGTTGCATTTGGGAGATGTTGGAAAAAATCATGCATTTCATGGGACAGTCTGAATCCACCATCAGGACCCATGGGCAAATGCCACCCAGAAATAGGCCTCCAACTACAGACCAGTTTATATAGCGATCCTAGCTGCCCTGGGATTACTGAGGTGTGTGTCTAAAGACAAAAGGGGAATAGCTGAGGAAATTTAGAAAAATGACTTCATTAAACTGTATCAAAGCAAAGCCCCAGCATACTGCTTAAGAATCCAGTTTGCTATGAGCCTCTTATTTATCTTTTTTGAGGTAAAATTCATATAACAGTCACAATTTTAACCATTTTAAAATGTACAATACCATGGTTTCCAGTATAATCAAAATGCTGTGTAACCATCACCACTATCTAATTCCAGAACATCTCATCATCCTGTACCCTTTAAGTAGTCACTCCCCATCTTCTCTTCCCCATGTTTATTTGCATGCTTTATAATTTTTTGATGGAAACTAGACATCTTGAATGTCATAATGGGCCAACTCTAGAAATGGGATTCTCTTCCTTCCTCACAGGGTTTCGTGTTGATGCTTGTGGTTACTGTTTGCTTTGTGACTTTTCTAATTAAAAAAAAAATCCCTATTGTTTGTCATGTGTGGCCACTGAAGTTTGATTAGCTTAATTGTCAGCTAGTGATTCAACAGATTTCCTGAAATGCCCAGAATTAAACAAAGAAAAATATCCAGGTCTCTGCGGATGTGTGGTGTGTGTGTGTGTGTGTGTGTGTGTGTGTGTGTGTGTGTTGGGGCATGCTACCCACTGTGCACTGGGCAGTTTACAACCCTGCCTTAGCCTTCACTTCCTGCTTCTGCAGAACCTGAAGGTCAACCAGAGGTGAAAGCTTAAAGCCTTCTCAAGTCTTTTCTGAGCATACGCCCTGCCCTGGGCATGTGTGTGGCCTTCGATTCCCAGGAATATGTGTGAGCTTTTCAAAGCCCTTATTCCCAAAGTATCTCACTCTCCATCCTTTCCTCCCAAGCTCTTTGGTATGTGTATTGTGCACCAACTGTTACCCCTTCCTCTGGCAGCAGTGGCTAATACATTTGCCTTTAAGTGTTTCTGACAAATACCCTTTAGCTGCCTCTCCACCCTGTGAGAGTTCCAATCCAGGCAAAAAAAAAAAGCAAGCCTTTTGTGCCAGTTCAGGGAGCCACCATTCAGGTCAAACCAAACAACCACAGTTATTTGAGCACAACATCTGCTCTATATCCAGCACCAGGAGCCCACACCGGCAATGAGGGCTCCATCTTCAAGACTGCAGCTGATCCAGGGAGGTGGGGATGGAGCCAGGATAAGCTAAAATGTTACAAAGATTTCCTACCAAGATTCAGCCACCTTCTTCTTGTTTAAACATTCAGCTGGCTGCTATAAACCTTTGACTAGTCCCCAGAGTTCCAATAAAATTGATTTTGACAATATTCCCCAGTTTATTCACTGTTTTTGTAGAGAGATTGTCTCTTGGAATTTCCTACTGCACCATTTCACAGGCATCTTAACAGTGTGTCTTTGCCTAAAAGAACGATAGGCTTTGAGTGTTGGCAGAATTCATGATGGTTGATGAGAAACACAGAGACAGAGAAGCTAAATATTGTCATTAGCTTTCTTAGGACTGGCAATGTCCACGAGGTATGACCAGGGCACAGAGGAGGAGCAGATTCATTGAGTACACACCTAATGGATGGGGTAAAGAAATAAGGATAGGAAGATCCAACTTTGATCAACTGTTTCCCCTCACTTCTCCTTCACATCATCTACCTTAATAAATAATCATTGTTAAATATCAGGTGGTTTAACTCTTGTGCTAGGCACTGTTTAGGAGACCAAAGAAAGAGGAAACTACATCTGGGCTCAGAGGACATGTTTAATTTTGCTGATGAGATGTCATTCATTTGCCTTAAATGGTTCTGGAACTGATGCAGCGGGGTGGACGTAGGTTGCTGTCACGTGATTAACATTAGGATTTGCAGGGACTTCTTTAGGATTTGAAAGGACTTGACCTGTGCTCTCCAATCCGGAAGTCACGTTCCTGCCTGCAGTTGCTCCTGTGGCATTGGCTGTTCCCACCGACCACAGGTGCTCCCAGGCTGCCCCAGGGGCTGCTTCTCACATGTCGTCCGCAGAGCGGATGCGGTGGCCCAGAGACGGGCACCATGTCCGTGCTCCACGTGGTTGAATGCGCAGGGTTAGCCGCCGCGGCATTTCAAAACACTTTCCAGGAGGCAATCAAGACCTCAGTTATTTCTCTGATCTTGATGTCCATTGCTTCCCTACTCAAAGCTTCTCGGAGAGTAAGGTTACCCCTTCCACTGCCTCCACATCCCAGAGTAGTTCCTGCTTCCTTGCCTTTGCTTGTGTTCTCCCTGTCCCCTACATCTGGACTATCCCTCTCTTCTGTTTAATTTTGGTGCATTTTTCAAGTTCGAGGTCAGCTTGCATCTCCCGAACAAAAGCTTCCCCTGACCTCTAGCCTCAAATCATCTCTCCCTCTTTCAACTTCTAGCGCTTTTGTTGAGACCTCACCTGTCACTTGTCTCCTACTGCCTTGTGACCTCATCATTCTGCTGTGTCAAACCATTTAGCTTTTCTACTGACTTCTGAGTCCCTTCAGGGTGAAACCATGAACGGAAGATCGCTTTATTATTTTCACCCCTGTGTCTAGAATTTACTATGTATATAGCAAGGGTCCAGGAAATACCTGTGGAATGAATGAGCAACTAACTCTTGCTCTTTTCAAGGTGTGGTGGCCATGTGAGTGAACACAGAAGGTCCCTGTCACACAGTTTTGACTCCAAGCAAGGCTTTTTTGCATTGTTTCCTCACCACATGGCTTCAGAATATCCCTGATTCACTCATGTCCAAGCAGCATTTGGAGCCCCTTTGCTCTTTTTCATTAACCATCCCCCTTTTGGCAATGGCGGCTCTAGGACAGCGCTGTTGCTCCTGCACTCGGCCACCCCAGCCCACAGTCCAGAGCGACTCACTCTCCCCTGCTTCTCCTCCTCTCAGATACCCAGGTTCCAGGATCAGTTCTTTACTTGAGGAGTTTCTCAATGGCCTGGAGTCAAGAAAAGTGAAATGGGACAGAGTATCCACTTTAGACTTTGGCTTCTCTGTAGAGCAATAATAACAACAATGACCTACACTCATATGGCTTTTCATGGTTCACAAATACTCTGCATATTAATAATTTCATTTGACCCCCATAACCACCCTGTGACTTGCACCTGGAAATGTTTGTCATGGGAGGAAGGGGAGAGATGTCCAGGCTTGGCGTTGGGTTCCTTCCCTTGCCTTGCTGCAGGGAATATCACACCTGGCCCATGTGTGCCTATAGAAGAATTAGATTTAAATACTATAATAGGATGGCTGACAGCCAAATAACATGTTCCTCATTTGTTCTTAAGGAAAGCCAGAAAATGTTCTACAATGAAACCTATTCAGAGGAAAATAACTTTTATCACTCATGAGCCTTGAGGGCCCAAATAACTTAACCTAAGGCATAAAAGCCTGGGCTTGGGGGGCTGCTGGGAAGATGTGCAGGGAACAAGGGCTACATAACAAAGAAATGCTAATTTTGAAACATGGAGGAAAGTATAAATTTAAGAGGTTCTCCCATAACTTTTGATATTTTAATGTATTTCTTTCTTGCCTTTCTCTTTGCATATAAATAATATATTATACACAACAAATTTATAATTGTATTTTTTACTTGATTCATTATGAATATTATTCTACTCTGTTAAAAAATTATTTCAAAATATCACATATATTGGCTGGAACAATATTCCAAGATGAAGACATACCATAATTTATTTCACAATTTTCCAATTTTGTGATATTTACATTGCTGTCAACATTTCTCTATTATAGATAAAACTGCAATTATCCTTATGCCTAAATCTTTTCTGTGTCTCTAATTATTTTCTTTGAATAGATCTCTAGAAGTGAAAAATATAGGTCAAATCTCAGCAACATTCGAAGGCTCTTGGTACATACATAGTCAAAACCTCTTGAAAGAACAGTCTACATTTGATGTATGCATCCTTGAGTTCTTTTCGTCTTGGCCCACTGAAATCTGGCTTTTGTCACATCAGCCTCTGAAACGGTTCTCATGTAGTTCACCAGTGACTTCTTACTTGACATGCACGTTTTCCAGTCTCATCTTCCTTTTGATTCCTCTGTAGCATTTGTACTGTCAGCCACTACCTCCTCCTCAAACTATACCTTTGACTTCTGAATCTTTGTCTTTATGGTTCCTCCATCACATCTTCCTATGCTCAGGAGTGATTTTTGCTATAACAGAAAACCCTGCTAACAGTGGCTGAAATAAATAAGCCCTTATTTTTCCTGCACACAAAAAGATGAAGTACAGCTGCTGACATTGGCTTAGTAGCTCAGCGATACTAGGATCAACATCCCTGAGTTTCTCTTGGCCTTCTTCACATGCTTGTTGCCTCAAGATCACAATACAGCTGCTGGGGCACCAGGCATCACATCTATCAATACATTCAAGACAGGAAGAATGAGGCAACCTCTGTCTCTTTGCAATCTTTTAATTCAGGAAGGGAGTTCTCTTTAGCAGACTTCCTGCTGTGTTTCATTAGCCAGAACTGGGTCACATATTGGTCTTTAAATCATCATGATCCATCCTCTGGAGGCCTGGGAGTGTATTAAGCTCCTGAGATCAAGGGATCTCAACCTCCTATCTGAATAAATCACTGTTGTTTTAGTAGGAAAAAGGGGGACAGAAAGGTGGAGAATGGCTTTGCATGGGCAATAGAGTTGCTGTACTTGGTGATTTAGAGGCTCTGTTCGACCCTCTGTCCACTTGACTTGCTTCCTGGGAACCTGAAACACAAATACAGCTGCTTTCCTACCCACATTTTGATGACAAGTTCAAATCCTGTCTCTCCAACCCAGAGTCCAGCTACCCTCTTGGTTTTTCTCCTAAGATTCCTCAGGCAGTAGTGTTCCCTGCAGGTGCATTCAGAACCTTCCATCAAACTCATGTCTCCTCTGTAATGACTTCTCCCAAACGTGCCCCAACATTAAATAGTCCAAGAGCTTTCAAATGTGTTTTAATGTCTGAACTCTTTTGTTTTAAATGAACCTCACATGGAAAGACATATGAAACGGAAGACTTGCCTGGCAGTCCTCCTCTGCCTTCACAGGGTGGGTGCGAGTGGGGGCTAGACTCCTTTGAGAATCTTTAGGACACTGAGAAAGAGTTTGTCTTAGCTTGGGATCCCCAAAGCAGATTCCAAGACGAAAGCTTATATGTCACTACTTTATTAGGAAGTACAGCCCTGCCTGGGAAGCTGGAGTGAAGGAAAAGGGAGCAGGGCAGAGAGGAGAGGAGAGAAAATAAGCAAGCATATTCAGGAGCCAGCTGCCAATCATGATCAAGTGCAACTGACTGTCTGATCTCTTCTCTTCTGAGAGGCCCCATGAGCTGTTGCACCTCAGAATGATCTGTCTTGGGGAGAAGGTGAAAAGAATTTATCTGCCAGCTCCCAGAACCCATTGGTGAAAACTGTACCCAAGCGCCTTAACATTTCCTGTCCATTATATGCAAGGGCACCCAGGGGGTCTTGTGACATCTCACAGCTCAGAGGCAGCAGGTGAGCCCCAGCGCAGGAGGTGAGAGGCCCACAGCATGAACGGGAGGCGAGATGCTGTCAGAGGTCCCTGAACAAGGACAGTCCCTGAGATGGCCAGCCAAAATAAGAAGAGGCCACAAGGATCTGAGGCGGTGCCCAAGGAGTGTTTGATATAGTGGGTGAGCACTCCCATTTTACAGATGAGAAAACTATAACCCAGCAAGGGGAGAAGGCTTGCCCAGTGTTATACAGCTAGTAAGTGGCAGGAGCTGCACACCAGACTCTCAATCCAGTGCTATTTTATCATGCTCTGTGTCATTAAATGGTTTTGGGGGCTCCTCTTCCTCCTGATGTCTCAAGAAAGTGTAATCAAAGCCCTGACCCTTCTCATTTGAATTTCTTCAGTGACTCTGGCACCAACTCCATCACAGACTGTGTGCACATCTTAATTGGAACATTATTTTTTTTTTGTCAGCCAGTTTCCTTTATAATAGGAGAAAGCAACTCTGTAAAATCTAAGTGGAAGTCTATTCTTATCAGCCACATCTGCCAGTATTAGTCAGGGGCTTTCCTCATCTGTGCCAGAATTGAATCGCAGCAGTCTTTATTTAATAAAATACTGAGAATAACTGTAAACCAAGACTGATTACCAAAACTCAGAAGAGTGCTTTATAGCTTCATATGTTTTATAATATTGCAAAGTGCCTCCTATCCCTTTCTGTAATCAACAGGTTATAAATCAGGCATAACTATAATAATCATAAATAGATTTTCTTCCAGAAGACAAAACCAAACTGGAGAGCAGGTATTAATAATTCATAAGTCCACTGTGTGCTTTTTTCAGCACTATCAAGCAATCCTCCAGTTCTCAGCAGACACTGACTGGGTGTCCTGCAACTTAACTCAATCCTGACACTGTCTACCTGGGGATAGTGTCATATCCCACACGTTAAGGGCTCAGTCCCACAAAACTGCACCCCCTATAGGCCCCTTCAGATGCCAATCACAAGTCCAGGTTGTCACCTGTGCTTATGACAGAACAGCTATAGATCAGAAATTCCCACGACCCTCTCCTCAGGTTTGATTAATTTGCAAGAGTGGCCCATAGGACTCAGAGAAACGTTTACTTATGTTTACCAGTTTATTAGAAAGGATACAGATGAACAGCCAGGTGAAGAGGTATGTAGGGCAAAGTCTGGAAGGGTCCTGAGTACAGGAACTTCTGTTCCATAGAATGGGGGTGTGCCACCCTCCTGGCATGTGGATATGGTCACCTATGCAGCAGCCCATCTAATCTCATCATTCTTGAGTTTTATCTGTAGCCATTCCCCCTGCCCCTTCCCAGAGGTCATGGCTGGAGCTGAATTTCCACTCCTCTAATCATTTGGTCTTTCTGTTGAACAACCCCAGCCTGAGGTTATGAAGTAGCCTCACCTTAAGTCCCCTCATTAACATAAACTCAGGTGGGATGAATGGGTCTCCTTATGAAGAACAAAAGACACTCCTATCACTCAGGATATTCTGAGGGTTTGAGGAGCTTTGTGCCAGGAACAAAGATCAACTATTTCTTATTATACCACAATAAATGAGTCATATTTTTAGCTCTACAGAGAAAGATGGTCATTTGCTACCTCATTTGAGACCCTGGACCTTCCTGAGACCTGTTTCTCTGTTGTCTAAGCCTGTTCAGGCTGCTATAACAGAATGCCAGAGACTGGGTGGCTTATGAACAACAGAAATTTATACCTCACATTCTGGAGGCTGGGAAGTCCAAGATCAAGGCACTGGCAGATTCAGTGTCTGGTGAGAGCTACTTCCTGATTTATAGATGTCTGTCTTCTTACTGTGTCCACATCTGGTGGAATGGATGAGGGAGCTTTCTGGGGCTTCTTTTATAAGGGCACAAATCACATTCCTGAGAGCACCACCATCATGACCTAATGACCTCCCAAAGGCCCCACCTCCCAATACCATCACTTTGGGAGATTAGGCTGCAGCTTATGAATTTGCAGGGGACAAAAACATTTAGTCTGTAACATCTGTGAAATGATTTCCTGAGGTTTGGTGCCTCCTAGGAAATGATGTTTAAGTAAGTCACTCACTTTTAGAGAATTCAAGTGCAATCCCCGTAACTGACAAGGCAACAAGTAATGGACACATCGGAACTTCTGTAAAAACGAAGGGCAGTAGTTACCAACATGCAAGCATACATTCCTAATAAATTCACTAATCTTTGCTTTCATTTCTGGTAAACGTATATCCTGACCACGAGATACCCTTTGTGTGGACTCGGGTTTGTACTGCAAATTCGACTCACAAAATAATGGCACTTCCTGAGAGATTTAGGTTGTTATATTCTTGACTTGGTTGAATAGAATGTGTGTTCTGGTCTTTGATAATTGACTGATTGCCCTAGAGAAATAACTGGAATTCATTATGCTTTCATTGGAGACTTGTGTGACTGTGTGTGCTATTTATATTAAAAGTATTGTTATTAGAAACACATTTGTGTTTAATCTACTCAGCCACAATTTTCTTTTTCCATGAAAATTACTCACACAAGCTGGGCTGCTCAACTCTCATTATTAGTAAAATTCCTGATGCCTAGGCAGAGTTTGGGCTGGGTGTATGCTGGGGTCATAGAAACTACAGTCTCCTCTTGCGTACACATTTTATGATGCTCTTCATAGAGCCAGAGACAAGTTCTAATAAAGAAAATATTATTTCAGCACTTAGAAAGAAACCTCATAAATGTCTCTTGAGATTTTTTTTCATTTATGTAAACAACAACTACAAAACCATTTGGGGCTCATTTGCAATATAGTCGTGTGTACCTCATCCTGGCATTGGGAGATTGGGATTTGGGGGATAGAGATCCAGTTCCACATTTACTAAGTGCTTACAGAGATGGCGAGAGGCTTGTGCCCCCCATAACTGTCAAGTCCATAATCATGTTCAGAAAAACTAGGGCCATGATAATACCAACCTGAGGGAGGAGAGGGAGAGGGGCAGGAAGAGAATAAAGAGATCGCGTTTTTAAAGTTAGGCAAGTCACAGTCTTTGTCCAGTGGGTTATAACTATCAGAGTTTAAATACAGAACATTATTCTAAGTGTGTAGGAAGCACTTGGTAATTGATTGACTGAGGCAAATATTAGATCAATTGTCTTCTAGATCCTGGATGCTAGGGACCTTACCAGCCTGGCATAATGTCTGTTCAGGAATCTAGCACAATAATGTATGCCTAATGAAGGCTTTTGGGATCGGAGGATGAAGTTTATGGACCATTCTGGGGCTGGCAAGCTCAATTAGGTACCAAGAAGGCACAGCTGATGAGTTTTCTGTCCTTATGGGTGTGAGCTACTCATCAAATCATGGGTCACTGTGATAAGCATAAGCCACTGTTGGTGATGAGGAGAAAAACCCAAGTTAAGCACCATGATTAGGGGATAAATTCCAATATATTATATTAACAGTGTATTGTTTGTATGAGATAAATAGGATATTTTAACAGGTTAGGAGGTGAATAAGAATGACTTGGAGAAATGAAATGAGGTGAGGCAGAAGAGTCAAATCTCAGTGAGTTCAAATGTCTACACAGAGCAGAAGAGGGAAGGAAGTAGAGTAATGAATCTCAAACTTTTTTTGATCATGACCCATAATTAAGAAAACCATTTAGTGGTGTGACCCACGGTTTGTGTGCTCACACTCACATCCTCATCCCCATACAAACATATATATCTGAAACTAAAATGTCACCAAGTGATACTCTTATCACAGTGAACTGTGATGTTTTCTATTCTATTTCGTTGTTCCAAAAATGCTGGCAGGATCTGCTAAATTGATTTCACAACTCGTAATTATTGGGTTATGTCCTATAGTTTGAAAAAACACATGACTGGGTGAAGTAAGGACAGAGCAGGGAACATGCAGTTAGAATTTCAGTGAGGTCTTATCACAGGCTGAAAGAAGAGAATGCTGGGATGGTCCAAGCCAGTCAAGAAACTGGTGGGAAGTTAGCAGGCTGAGTGGTTGGCCCTGCCTGTGAGAATCAGGCCGGCATCAAGATCTGACCAAATCACTTGATTCCTCATACCTGGGCTGACCTGCCTTGAAGGCACTGCAGGATTTCCGTGAAACCTCTAAGATAGGGAGCTTGTTGGGGATATTGGTGGCCAGTATCACTGAGTGATGCTAGGGACAAAGGATGGGTGGTAAGTGCTGCCCTGCTTCTTGGTTATAATCTTTGCAGACCTTACAGATGACATAATTTACATAGTAGGGACCCAACTCTTCCCAGTTTAAAATGCCAGAAGAGCTTTCCATGACACTTAGGATTCAGGCCAAAATTTTTGCTATGGGTCATACAGCCTTGATGATTTGTGCCCTGACCCTCTCTCTGGCTGCTCTCCCTTCCACCCACCCTGCCTTGAAGCCTGTGACAATTTCAAATGCTCTTACTTTTTCCTCAGCCTTCCCTCACACTGTTCCCTCTGCTCAAGCCACTTTTCTTGTTCCACATACAACTTAATTTTTGCTTCCCCATGAAGCCTTTCTTGACCACTCCTCACCCAATGAGATTAGATCTGCCAGTTAGAACTTTCATACAAGGAAATTCAATTATTTGCATAAGCATGTATTTAATATATATCTCCCCACTAGACCGTGAGCTCCATGAAAACAAGAACAGTATCTGATTTTAAAAAAAGGCTAAAACAATGAATTTCAATTAAATGTCTTACTAGAGAACTGCACTCAATTTTCTTTGATCATTTAAAAACTATCTCTTCAATCTATGCTTATGTTACCTTTCTCATTATATTTTTTTCTTTCTTTTTTCCTTAATTCTTCTGAAACGTTTACATATTTTATTGTCCTTCTCAAAGAATGAGTTTTTGGTTTTATTTATTTTTTCTACTATTTCTAGCCACTGTACCACATACTTATTAATTCTAGTAGTTTTATTTTAAAAACAGCTAGAGTCCTGAGGTTTTTCATTGTATAGTTACAGCATCTACAAATAAAGATTTTTTGGGGTATTTTTCTTTTGAAGAGTTGTATCTACTATTTCATTTTCATGTCTTATTGCTTTATTTTAGCCACCTAAACAATGTTAATAATAGTGGTGATAGCAAACATCTCTATCTTCTTCCTGAATTTGGTGGAAATGGCTTTAGTACTTTTCCATTTTTTATGCTGTTTGCTGTGCTGTTTTCAGTAGCTAGCATTTATTGTTCCCTGAGGGGTCAGTAAGGTTGAATGCAAACCAGAAGTGTCCTGGGAGCCAAGTGAAAACAAAAAGTATTTCAAGAAGACAGGCATGATTAACTATGTCAAATGTTGGATAGGGCAAGTAAGATAAAGTCTGAGAATTGATCAGTAGATTTAAAATCATGGAGGTCACTGATGAACTTCACAAGAGCATTTTCCATAGAGTAGTGGCTAGCACTGGTTAAAGAAAGAATGGAGGAGAAGAAGTAGAGACACTGAGCAGATGTAAGTTTTGTTTTGCCAAGATTTGTTATAAAGGAGGGAAGAGATTTGTTATAAAGAGGGAAGAGATAAGGGAGAGCTGCTAAAGTAGAATAGAGTCTAAAGAGTTTCTATTTTGTTTTGTTTAAGATTCAAGACATTAAACCATATGGGAAAGCTGCTGCTTATGACCTCATGAGGAAAAACTAATGATCAAAGAGAGATGGGAGCATTTATAAAGTAATATCCTTAAATAAGTGAGAGGATGGGTCTTACACATAAGTGGGAGGTGACTTCAGATACAGCAGGGACAGTTTATCTACAATCAGAGGAGGGAATGCAGAATACGACAAATGGGGACCGACATTAGTGAGTGGGTCACTGTTCTTCTTTTTCTCAGTGTATTTAAAGATTTTCCAGGTGATTCTAGTGTACATGTAGGTTTGGATTCACTGGCCTATAGTTAAAACCAAGCAACCCAAAGGGCCTATTGCTTTCTCCTCCAACTCTATGCCTGTGTCTCATTTTTCTGCTGGTGAGAAAAGACATTTCCAGAGCATCCTGGGGTGATGGTGAAGAGAGAGTTGCCTCTAATTTGTCAACCTTAAGTCCCAGCCTGTGAGAACAGCCCCAGGCCTGTCTCACCTTCCTAGCTGTACAAGCTGCACATATGAGCAAAGAGATAGGAGTTAGATAGATAGTTAGATATATAGATAGACAATCTATAGGTCAGATCTCTCCCAAAAGAGGGAGTAGGACACCTGGCACAGCACAGGCTTATTTATATGCCCCTGCAACTGGGACTCCAGCTTCTAGAAGTCATGGTCCAGTTAGTTCCTTAACCATGGCCAGTCCATACCACCAGGAGAGAGGCCACATGCAAAGTCATGGGCCCTGATGCCAAGTTCTTGGCATACAAGGAGTGGGGTGGGGAAAAACTGTTTGATAAATCTAAATTGCCTCCCTTCCTCCACCTAGGACCAAGTCAAAAATGGGTGTCAGAAGAGATTAATTTGGCTAGCACAATTGTCTTGGTCCATTTGGGCTGTTTAACAAAAAATACCGTAGACTGAGTGGCTTATGAAAACATTTATTTCTCACAGCTCTGGAAGTTGGGAAGTCTAAGATCAGGGTGCTCGCAGATTTGGCGTCTGGTGAGAGCCAGCTTCCTGGTTCTTAAACCACTGTATTCAACCTCTGCCCTTTTATAAAGGCACTAATCCCATTGCTGAGGGCTCCATCCTCATGACCTAATCACCTCCCAAAGTCCCTAAACACCATCACATTGGGGATTAGATTTCAACATAAGAATTTTGGGGAGACTCAAACATTCAGTCTATAGCCACAATATTTTAAAAAATTATATCTATCCATCCTCAGCAAGGCAGGCATGGCATTCTCCTGATCGATGCGGCTACTCCCTGCCTGTGTCCTCCAGGACCACCACAGACATTGGCACCCTGGCCTAGCCACTTAGGTACAACTTGTAGTATCTAGTCATAGGCAGTGGAGAAATGCTGGTACATTCTTCCCCCCCCAGAAAAAAAGAAGTCCAAAATGACCGGGTGACCTTCCCAACCCCTAAGCTCTGTATGGTTATTTTCTGCTGATTTACCCCTACCTAGGCCAGCTGTTTCTTTAGGAGTCTTCTCTTGGGGTAAAAATAAGGAACAACCTGTTTCTTGATAGCAGCATCCACAGGAAAATGACACCATGTGATATAAATGTGATGGAGGGTGCCTAGTTCCCACTCATTCCCCTGGCTTTGTGCAGTAATGGACTCTAATATTAAAATGCATATTTCACACCCTTGTCCCGTGATTTGGAGGATGGCAATTCACTATGCATGAGCCATTCACTCATGCCCATCACACAGAGAAAATTACATTTTCCCAGTTGCCAAATGGAGGAGATAAATTATCTCACGTGGACAGGCACATTGCTCTCAGAGCAGTTTCACAGACCCAAGAAACTGATCTAAAACACCCAGGAGGGAGACTGAGCTTTCCTGGGGTCAATCTGGTCAGCCTCTTCAGGCCCACCAGGCCCTCGTCTCAGTGAGTTTACTATGGTGGGACATTTACCCTTCCAGCTTTTTTGGATGAAATGAGCATCCTTGAGGCCTCTTATTCTTCCTTCCTAGGAAACATGTTATAAAAATGAATAAATCAACACAAGAACATTTCATACTTATGCATACCCACTCAATTGATAATACTTATTTGTAACGAAAATTAAAGAAGCAAAATGTTAAAATGTTCTCTTTGGGGAAGATACATTGGAATGTCTTACCACTGATGTACACACAACTGCTTGTTACACACTCTCTCCTTATCCTGATGTTAATGAAGGTCCAGATTACTGCTGTCTCTAATTTAGCATCTAATCCTAAACCTATTACCTACATACATATAATTAATAGCAATTTTATCTACACAATAATTACAGCTACCATTTATTACCCTTCACATCACTGTTCTAACCACTTAATACATTTTCCAATAGGATCCCACAACTGAAAATTTTTATGTTTTTGCCCACGTTACAATTAGCACAGTTATATGATTCACACATTAATTCTTTCAACAGTTATTCAGTGACTATTACACACCTGGAATTGTATGAGGCACTGGAAGTAGAGGTGGGCGTGAAGCAGAAAGAACCAGAGTACATTGCTAGCAGACCCTACGAAGTGTCAAAGTGGAGTTCTCACACTGAATGCTTTGGGAGTTGGGAGAAGGGAGGGCTCACGGGCAGCTAAAGCCACTAGTGACCTCATTATGCAATATTTAGGTTATCATATTTTTCTCTGCCTAGAAAATCGGCTCTCAACCATTCCACTGCGGTGCACGCATTAAGTGACGCCCCTAATCGGTGTGGACGACTTTGGATTTGCCAGAAGGCACCACCTAAACACTAATTATTACCAGTGAGTGTTATGGGTCTAGTGGCTTCTGCTTTCCTTTTCTCTGGCTTCCTAAGTGTTGCTTTCCTTCTGTTAGTTTTATCTCGGCCGTGCAAATGAGCACAGATTCACACCCCGGGCGCCAGGCTCTGCTCCCGTGCACGTGCGCTCTGCACCCCCTCAACCGTCGGCAGGTCCCCCCTCCCGCGCCACCCGGTCCCCGCGGGCCACTTCTCCTCCCTGGCGCCCCCGCCTCCGGCCGCTGCAGCAGAGCGGGGCGGACCCGGCAGAGAGGCCGGGATTTCGGCCGGGGCGCAGGGGCACTCCGCTTCCCGCCGCCCCATCCCTCCCGGGCACAGCCCGAGGGGTCCCCTCCCCTGGGCAGGAGTGAGGACGAGTTCCAAAGGTGAGGGAGGACTCTGGGGAGCCTGCGCCCAGGCTGGAAGGCCAGGCTACCCCGGGACCTGGGCTCGACTCAGAAAACGCGGGCGCCCGGCACCCCAGGTGAGGTTGCCTCCGAGGGGGCTGGGTCGGAGAAGGCCCGTCTACACTGCACGCGCTCGGCTCCGGAACAGCGCGGCCGAGCGGCCCGGGGGCTGCAGGAGAAGGAAGCGGGGCGCGCGGGGGAGGCAGCCCCACCCCTGCCGCCCAAGGCCGGGCTCCCCCGCGCCGGCCGCTGCAGCAGGTGGGGGCCCGGCGGGCCGGGGGCGGGGCCCGACTCGGGGCGGAGCCTCAGCGGCGAGCACTGGGCGGTGCGAGCCGGGATAAGGGCCGGAGCCGCAGCCGGAGCCGGAGCCGGAGCTGCGAGCTGGGCTCTCCGGGCGCCCGCCGGAGCTTGCAGCGCGCCGGGGCTGGGACCGGCCGAGCCGAGCGCGCCGGCGCCGCGACCGCAGACAAAGGCGCCGCTCGCTCCCGGGCCGCCGCGCTCTCGGGCTCTGCTTTGGGTAAGTGGCTCCCCCTTTGCTTTCTTTCTTCTGCCGGCTGCCTGCTCCTCTCGGAGTTCCACGGGCTCCGGAGAAGCCGGAGAGAAAGGAAGAAATGATACTTAGCCTCTCTCTCTGCAGCCCCATTTCACCTTAAAAAAAAAAAAATCCGAAACAAAACCCCCAGCAAATTTCACACTAGCGAGTTTCCGAGCGGTGGGAGGTCTCCCGTGGGATCGACTCGGCCGCCCTCTGTGACCCCTTGCTCCGCCGACTGCGCGCGCCTGTGTAGACCCTGGATCGGCGATTTGGAGGGGAATGTTACCGCTGGGCTCCCCCGGGGCGGGAGGTATAGGGGAAGAGGCTACAGGGACCGGACGCCGCGAGGGGCCCCCATCCCCAAGGACAGTTCGGCACGTTTTGGGGCGCCGAGGGGCTGTTCGTACTGCCAGTTCAGATTCGGATCTCGGTGATGGGGTCTGCCCCAGTCCTCTAGCATCCTCCCCTCCAGCCTCCTTCCCATCTTCTTCAAGGGTTAATATAGCGCCCCCTACGCCCCACCCCACCGAGGCTCACACTCTGCCCCTTCGCGGCCCCAGGGAGGAGGCTCGGGGCGCCCGGGAGAGCGGGGAGGGGGGGAGCTCTGCCGCTTTTCCCGTTGGGTAACCTCAAACCCGAATCTGCGGGGAGAGCGGTAGGCTACGGGCGGAGAATCGGGTTTGACATCACAGCGCCGTCCCGGGCGGGCTCCCCCAGCCTCTTCCCCGGCTGCTCTCCATCAGAAAAGCAATCGGAAGCCCGGCTGGCTTTTTTGCTTTTGTTCTGTCCGTAACTCTCCGGAATCCGGGGAGAAGCCGGGGCGGGCGGATACCCCGGGAAGGGGGACCCTGGCGGAAGCTCCAGGTGCAACCCCAAAGTGACAATTGGAGGCGGCAGCTGTTTCCCGCCCCCGGGGTGGGGAAGAGATTCCGATCGCTAATCAATGCTCGGGATCTGGCAGTGGGTCCGCTGCTTGCTGAAGAGCGGGGTGTCCGCCGCGGCCGCGCGCCGTCACGCGCCTCTCCAGCACTCTCGAAAACGCTACCTCGAGACGCGCATTTCCATTCATGGATCTGTGCCTGGGACTTGATTAATGTCACCTCTGCCCAGGTTCTCTAAGGAGCGAGTGTCTGCTTCTATTCAATTTAATAGCCATTTATAGGGGCCTACTATGTGCAAGGCAGCAACCCTACGATTATCTTCATTTAAAAGATATTTATGGAGCACTTACCATGTGCAAAACAGATGTGTTACAAACTTTTCAGTTTAGAGGATTTTTATTGAGTACTTACAATGTTCAAGGTACCTGTGCTCTGACCTTATTTTAATAGATATTTACTGAGCATCTACTGAGTACAAGCTGGGTTTTTTCCCCCGCTTTTTTTCTGAAGGTTTGCCCAGTGTATCTTTTGAGGGCAGGGATATGGAGCAAGGAAGCCAGAATATGTCTTCGAACCCTTCAGTTCCTTTAGTAACCTGCATTTTAACCTTTCCAGACAGCTTGCTGTGTGGTTTAGGAAGAGCTGGTCTTCTACACTACAGCTTGAGGGTTTCTCACAGGGGAGCAGGGCAGAGTAATGAAAAGGCTACTCTGGGACCTCTTTCTAATTCAGTTTCCTCACATTGAAAAAAGAAAAGGGAAGCAGTTTCTTTGTGCAAAGCACCATGCTAGTTACTGCAGGCAATCAAAGGTTAATGAGGCAAAGCCTTGACACTCAAAGGGTGGAGAGTCTGTGGTAGGGCCAGAAAGACAGACAAAAGACAATCAATTAAACCAGGAGGGTGGGGGGTTGGGGGCATGAAGATAGGGCCAGCATGGACCTGGCAGCCGCTAGCTCCAAACTGGTGACTGGGTTGAGAGTGGCTTTAAAATCCCGTCATTGTGGTGTCTGGGGACCTACAGGCAAAATCAAATGGTCTGAGGGTCCTACCTACTAAGAGATTAGATGACTCTATTACTCTGATACTCCTGGGATCCTGAGACATGCTGGAATATCCAGATTGGCAAGAAAACCATGGGTCCTCAGCCTCTTGACAAATAGTCATTATATATAGGCTGTTATCAAGGAAATGCAGTCTAGTTGGTAGGATTGTAGTCTAGTATGAGTTCTTGAGATAAACCCGTAAACTGACTGCTTGGGCAGCATACATGAAAAGCCAGGAGCAAATTCCTCCCAGAATTTGATGTCGAAAACAAAATTCTGTCCTCATGGAATTGTGCCTTTCCTTTTATCAGACGGCGAGAACTTGCTCTGTCTAGTATGGTTATCTTTTTAACTTGGCGTCCAGAAATTCCTAGTAAGTGCTTTATCCTAGCTTCTTGGTACAATGATCTTTTTCTTCCCAATTTATTTCTGATCTCCCTTAAAATTTTTTTTTCTTTTAAATACTGCACTGTGTTATTTTTTTGTTATGAACCTGAAAGCTCCCCTCAAATCTTTTCTGGAAGATACCTAGGAAATATGGTAAGCACTAGATGAATGACTTGGAGGCCCCGTACTTATAAGAAGAGGGAGGAAAAAAACGGCCAAAATCAGGAATGTACAGAGAAGACATAAAATGGCCTTGCAAGATGGAACAGGATTCAGATAGGAAAAGAAGATGAACAAAGATCTCCCTCCCAAATTGAGGGAAAGGTTGTAAGCGAAAGTGTGATGGAAAACAAACCATCTTTAGAGCACTTTAGGAATTTGATAGCTATTCATCTGGAAGAGTTTCCATTCATTCAACAAAGAAGCACTGCCTGCGCATTTAACTCTGTGTCCACGACTTTGCTAGGTGTCAGGTAGGGGCTTCACCCAGCACTGTCTGGGATTCACTGGGATTCCCACAGCTGGTGAGGACCCTTGTCTCCTGTTCCAGCGGCAGGGATAGCACTGCATCCCTACCATTCTTTGAAACATTCCTAGAGTTTTTCACCTGAGCTGAACTGTATTGTAATCTTCTTCAAGGCCAAGAATGTGACTTTGTTTTTTTTTCTCTGCATCCTTCCCTGCCTACAGGATCCGGCATAGTCTGTAAGAGTAGGTGACATTTATTCCAGAACGCTGGATTGCCCATTCCTTCCCCCTTTCCCTACCTCGTCAGGGCCTGGCCTCTGTTCCTCTCCACCGCTTTCAGCTGCCCAAAGCCTTTCACTGTATGAAAATGAGGGGCAAAAACAATCTGTCATCAGTCACTTTCTCTTGAATATGAATGTAGGTCACTGTTCTCTCTTCCAGGGGTCCTTGCACTTTAAGCCTCATTATGGAAGGAAAAGCTTTGTCCACCATGAGAAAATTGCAGGCATAGACAAGTGGGTATTGGAGGTACCTGGGTAGGCGAAGCGCCTTTCCTGGTGCTCCTGAAATTATGCTACCACCTCCTCACGTAGGCCCTCTCGGCAAGGGTCTCTGCAGTCCCACAATCCATAAAAGTCTGGAGCCTTCATTGCTTCTTACCGTGGCATGGTGGTTGAGGTCAGAGAGCAGCTCTGCCTGAGCTCCCTGTCAACCTGGCCGTCACTTGCTCTGTTCTTTAGACGTTCATCATTTTCTAGACAGAATCCTTGCTTCCTTCCCTACAGGTGCCATTATTTTAAGGCTGGGGTTCTCAACCTGGGCACTCTTGGTGTTGTGGGCTGGATAATTCTTCATCGTGGGGGGCTGACCTGTGCATTGCAGAATGTTTAACAGCAGCCCTGGCCTCTACCCACTAGATGCCAGTAGCACCCCACACCCCCTCCCCAAGTTGTGACAGTGAAAAGTGCCCCCAGTTATTGCCAGATGTCCCCTGGGGAGCAGAGTCACCCCTGATTGTGAACAGCTGTTCTGAGGGGTACTGGTTGCTCTGTATCGTGCTGCGTAAACATTCCCACTTTTCTGGGAGAGGGCTTCTCTAATGTAACTTGGTTGGCAAGACAGGTGACTTGCTAAGTGTGTACTCTACATTGTGGAATTTCCATATGAATAATTTCATAAATCAGAGTAAATAACCTTTGTCAGGACACATATCCTAATCTGGTCATCACAATAAGTCAATCTTTGGAGGCAAAACAACAATCACCACCACAACCCTCCCCCGCCCCCCCCCACCAAAACCCAAATCTCTCAAATTCATCCCCTAGCATGTGTTTGATTTATATACTAGGAATGCAGGTAGTAGGACCACCACTGGCAACCAGGATTACCCACAGGGTCATGCCCAGCCCACTGGGCAGCCGTGAGGGAGGGAAGTGGCAGGCGAGGATCCAGTTCTGAGGAGTCCTCTTTAAGAAAAAGACAAAATAACCAGGTGAACGTGTGGTTGCTAGAGCCCCTCCCCAGCGTTGGGAGGGGTTCTGAGGTTTCGGTTTCATTTGCTTCAGGTGAAGCTGCCTCTGGACATTGTTTTGAGGAGTGACAGCACAGCTGTGGCTGCAGGATTGGGAAAGCGGAGGCTTTCTTCTACTCATGAATGGCAAGAGCTAAGAGAAGCTTCTCAGACTTGACTTCAGTAGAGCACAGGGATCGAAATAGAATTGTTAAATACAGGGTAGCCGGTACTTCTGTTACTATCTGCCTTCAGAAGTACGACTTTCATAGCGTCAGCATCATCACCTTCTTTGCAGGACGGAACAAGGGGCATGGTTAGTTCAAGCTTAGCAGCAGGATCCTTGAGTTCTTCTAGTGGATGGAAGTAACTTAATGAACCTTGTAAGAGTGATGTTGGCCTAGTGCCCAAGTTATTGCTTCCCAAAGCGAGTGAAACTCTTTTTCAAGTCACTGTAATGGTATTGGAAAAGTTTACAGATTTCATTGATTCAAACTTCTATTTTGGAATACCCAAGCGTGGGGTGAGACTTTTCCTTTCATTGAAACAGGCCAGATAGGAAATACCTTTTGGCAGCAGGGTGGGCAACTAACTCAAGTACTCAAAAACTTAAAATAATAAAACAACCAAACAAAAGCCCTCTATATTTCAGACTTTTCATTCATTCACAGTCTTTTTCCTTAGTCTAAACGGACCTATTTTCAAGGAGGAAGAGAAGGTGCTATGATTAGTATCTAAATGTGCCTGCTGTGCGTGAAACTGATCTGCCAATATGCCATTGTCTAGATTTAACAAAAATAAAGACTCTCTATTGGAAAATTTGCTGTAGGAGGGATTCTTTAAAAAATTAGTAGTTTTCTATTTGTCTTTAAAGTGATTTGATTTTTATAAAACTTTTCAAGAGTAAAGATCAATTTGGAGATTTGGGATCAAATCTACACGTCATCACAGAGCTTAGACCTGCGAGGGATCTTGGGAATCAGTGACCAGCTCTCCTTGCCCCATTGTGTAAATGGGGGAACTGAGGCTGAGAGAAGTTAGGTGGTTTGCCAATGTCACACAGAGGTCAGTGCTGAGGCTGGGCTAGGAGTCCAGAGTTTGTCCTGTTCCCTTTGATACTCATGCCACCGGGGTATCTTTCCATCTTTCCAGGTGAATATTGGTGGAGGAAGAGCCAGGAGGAAAAAGAGTTTGATAACTTATCTCCTTTCCAGGTCATCTAATCCAGATAGAACTAATCATTGATTCAGACTGATTACATCTATGCCCAAGGTGTGTGTGCATACAGGCAGCACTGAGGGAAAACTGGGACAGTTGGATTAGTGGCATGAGATTATTTTATAAAACTTTCTATGTACAGCACGGTGACTATAGTTACCAGTACTGTATTATATTTGAAAGCTGCTAAGAGAGTAGATCTTAAAAGTTCTCATCACAAGAAGAAAATTGTAACTATGTGTGGCAATGACTTACTGTGGTGATCATTTTGCGCTATACATACAAATATACAATCATTGTTTTACACCTGAAACTAATATAATGTAATATGTCAATTATAGCTCAATAAAAATTTTGAAAAAATTATTTTAACTTCCTTTAATGTTCTTTTATATTGTTTTTACAGTAAATAGTTAGAATGAAACATTTATTTCCCTATTTGGGAAAGTAATACAGATTCATTATGGAAAGTAGCAAGTTGAATGAAAATAATCATTCTACCTGTGATTGATTGATCTGATCATATTGTGCTATGTTTATTTTTAGTGTTTTTTTCTCAGCTCATTTTAAAACACAATTCGGATCATACTGTACATATAATTTTAATTTTTTATCTTGCTTTTTTCAGCTAATATTATAACAAACAATTTCCATGTTATTACAAACTCTTTGTAAACATAATTTTTAATGACTACATAATTCAGTACTGTGGAAGCCTGTTAACTTATCACAATATTTTGTTACTAGTGGACATTATTTGCTCCCAATTTCTTACTGTGTCATTGCAATGCGTAGTTTTGTGCCTATACTTTTCTACAATTCGGATTGTTTTCTCAGTGAACATTCCCAGATAGTGAAATTACTCCACCAAGTGTGGAAAGCACCATGTTAATAAATTGCTTTCTAGAACTGGAAATGATTTCACCACATCATTGACAACATAGCGTCTTTTGTTTTTTTAATTATTTATTTAAGATGAAAAATATGTCATGGTTGTTTTCATTTTGGTTGCCAACATGGCTAAACGTTTCTCTGTAGGATTGTTACCCTGTTTGTATTTTTTGTTAATTATCTATTTACCCTCCCTCCCCCACATGGATATTTTATGAAGAGTCCCATCTAACCCTGCTGTTCCACACTTCCAATACTTCAAGGGCTGTGTTTCAGGCTGAGCTCTTTTTGTCTCAGTAATGGAGCTGCCTGGTCCATTCCTGAAGCAAGCTCGGGTGGACGGGGAGCTCCATCCCCTTGGTACCAGGCAGCATATAGCGAGTACTTATTCAGTGCTTCCCAGGCATTAATTCTCAATCCTTACCTTGTGAAGTGGGTACTGTTTTACTATATGAGGAGAGTGAAGCACAGAAAGGTAAAATAACCATAGCCACATATACTTTTAAAAGGGTTCTGATCACCAATTCCAGTGTATGTGGGGTTTTCCCCACATATCCGAGCAATTCTCTGTGACATCAGCTGGGTGTCCTACGATTCAACCCAATTCTGACACTATGTACCTGAGATAGCATCAGATCCCACAGGTTGAGGGCTCAGAACCACAAGGCTGCCCTCCAGTTCCAGTCGCAAGCTGGGTTGTCACCTGTGCTTCTGACCAACTGCCTATAAATCATGACTCCCTCCTTGGGTTCAGTTAATTTGCTGGAGTGGTCACAGACTCAGGAAAACCCATTTACTCACTAGATTGCTGGTTTATTACAAAGGATATTAAAGGATACAAATCAACAGCCAGATGAAGAGATACCCAGGGCGAGGACCCGAACAAAGGAGGTTCTGTACTCGTGGAGTTTGGGGCCCAGCACGGTGGCATGAGGAAGCATTCTTTTTCTCCAACCTGGAAGCTCTCTGAACCCCTCCTTTTGGATTTTTATGGAGGCTTCATTACAAACGCATGATTGATCAAATCATTGGCCATTGGCAATTGATTCAACCTCCAGCTCCTCGCCCCAACCTGGAAATCAGGGGATGGGACTGAAAGTTCCATCCCTCTTTCCATGGTTGGTTCCCCTGGCAACCAACCCCCATCCCTATGTACTTTCCAAAAGTCACTACATTAGTATAAATCCAGGTGTGGTGGAGTGGGGCTTGTTATGGATACCAAGACACCCATTTCACCTTTTCGGCTCTAGAGCAATTTCAGGAACTGAGGACGAGAGACCAAATATTATAACAAAAGATATTGCCATTGCACTTATCGCTTAGGAAATTCCAAGGGCTTTGGGAGCTGTGATATGAAGACCATATATATGAGAAATATATTTTGTTCATCTGAATGGCCAAATACATATTATAAATCACAATATTGCAACTTTTAACCACTGTCGTACTACCTCTGGATCTTTGCTAAAGTGACCTGCCTCAGTTGTGTAGTTGGTCTTCGAGGGAGCTGGGTTTAGGAAAATTAGCAACTTCCTCTGAACTCTGTTGCCTGTTACTGGGAGAACTTTGTGGTATAAGGTAATTTTGCTACCTTAAACTTATTCCTAACTTTTATATCTCTTAACCTCTCTTCTGTTTTTCCATCCTTTTTATATCTCCTAGCTACATCTGGTCGTTTTTCTGACCTATCTTCTAAGTCCCACCATGTCGCTTCAACTGTATCTAATCCGCAGTTAAATCCATCTGTTTCTTTCTTAATTTCAGTTACTGAATTTCAGTTCTAGAATTTTTAGCTCTTTTTCAAATCTTTAATGTTACTTTATATAGTCCTGGTTCCTTGTTCTGAAATTTTTAAGCCCAACTTCTATCTCCATAAGCATAGCAACTATAGTTGTCTTACATTCTGTGTCTGATAATTTTTCCATCTGGGATGTATCTGTTTCTTCTGTTTGTTGTTTGTCCAGATTCTCATGTTGGTTCATATTTATGTCATCATATGTCCTCGTGTGCCTTGTTGTCTTTGAATGTGTGTTAGATATTGTTTTGAAAAAAAATTGTATAAATGCCATGTCTCATCAATTAAGAAATACATTTTTTTCACATTTTGATCTCTGAAATTCAGATGTGGTTTACAACGATCGAGACGTACATTTAGTTGGTAGCATTTTTCTCTTTTAATTGGCTCGTACCTAAAAAAAAATAGTGCATAATACAATTAGCAATATTGAAGGTTGATGAAATGAAATAATTTGAGGCTTTGAATGATGATAAACATGACAAGAGTTCTAGAGAGCCTTTTAAATAGCCTCTGTGGGCTCTTTGGGTACCAGCAATCCCAGATCAATTTGAGCACTTGAGATTTTCTAGGCCATCCAGATGACAGGAAGTCAGACTAGTTTATTTTTTGTTTTCTCTTACTAAAAAGTGGTGGCGCAGTGGTTGGGAGTCCGCCTGCCGATGCAGGGGACGCGGGTTCGTGCCCCGGTCCGGAAAGATCCCACATGCCGCGAAGCGGCTGGGCCCGTGAGCCATGGCCGCTGAGCCTGCGCGTCCGGAGCCTGTGCTCCGCAACGGGAGAGGCCACAGCGGTGAGAGGCCCGCATACCGCAAAAAAAAAAAAAAAAAAAAAAAGAGGGCCTAGCTCTTTGAGGTCCCAGCCACAGGTGTGAAGTGGCTTACCAGGCTTTAACCTTAGGGATGCCTTGGGTCCCTGACCCCATCAGGCTGTGCAACGTGCTGCGCAACTTCCCAACTTTCTCTTCCTGGTTGACAGATTCCCCCCAAACTGGGTAAGTGTGGCTCCTAAGACCTAGGGCCACATCTAGGGATCTTCTCCCAGATCTTAAGCCTGAATCCCCCTCTCTCCTAAGCTCTTTGGTGCTTTTAAGAAGAATTAAAAAAAATATTTCATCTGGGTTTCTTTGTTGTGTTTGCTTGGAAGGTTGGTTCTAATTATGCGGTTTATCACTGCCGGAAGGAGGCAGTAGTGAATCTGATCTCTCAGAGACTCACAGAAGAGCGCGAAATACCAGCTGCTCTTTGCCAGCTCATGACTAGAGAACTTTCTCCCCCCACTCCTCATATGTCATCCGGGTTGCAGCTGGAAAGTGGAAGTTGGGATGAATACATTTCTATAAACTGGACACAGCTAAATATAGATATATTTCCCTATATAAAAGAGACTAATTCCTCAGGTTTTTCCTAATAAGGCGGGTGACGTAGCAGAGAGAGCAGTTGCAGGAGTGGTATCTGAAGCCCCATCAATCATCAGTCTCCATCTGGTCTCTTCCTTCTCATCTGTGCTGTCCTGCAGAAAGATGGGGATTTAGGACCAAGGGACCTGATGAGGGAGGAAGATGCTCTTTATTCCAGCAACCGTTGAGGAGTAAAAAAAAAGTAGACCATATTTTAGCTAGGTAAGATTTCTTCCATTCATGTGGGCCCCCGACATTTCCATTTGGAGAGATGAATTTCTCACCCATGGCCAAGGCTATTCCTTGTGGAGACTAAACTATTGTGTGGCCTTTCCAAGGGACTCTTCTTAAATCTTATTTTTCAAAAGAAGATTCCTTCCTGGCTTTTCAAAGACATATGCTTATCTATGTGTTCTCAAAATCAGCAGCCCAATGTATTTTCCTCCTACCTTGTTCCAACTCTCATAGATGTTTTCCCACCAGCTTTCATAAAGCCAGAGAAATTTACAATAAGAAAAATATACGTGTTGAGTTTGAAAAGGTTGGGCAAAGGGGCACAGAATGGCGAGAAGCCCTCCCTCCCACCTTACCAGAGCCTCCACTGGATTTTTTTTTGGCCGGGGGAGGTCCTTATTTTTATTGGGGGCTCTTAGTTTTATTTTCTCCCTGGAAACCTAAGAGTTGTCCTCTCAGAAAATTGCTATCTGCCGAGGGAACTGCAGATCCACTGTCACCCTTCAGGAGTGTAGCCGCTGGGTAAAGTGAAGGAAGGTATGGTAGCAGGGATCTCTCTCTCTAGAAAGGGCTTGTTTGGGAGGGATATCCCCACCAACTTTTTGGAGACCACCTCATACCTTTTATGTATCCATGATGATTTATCCATCTTACTTTTATTTAATTTTACAATATTTCACACATAGGAAAGACTACATATAACTTAGTCCATCTATTGCTAGAAATGGAAATCCTCCAATTAGGTTTTAATAATTGTCCTTAAAGGAGTGAATCTGTCATTTCACTCCCAGGTGATTCTAGATTGTGACTGATACCTTTGGAAGAAATGATTAATGACTTAATTTTGAAGAAGCAAATTTTCTATTCTCCCAGAAAATGTACCTTTCCATGATTATTTTTGGAGGCAGAATTACTAGAAAGCCCCACCAGCCATAAGAATTTATGAACCATGATGTCTGAAAACTCTTCAGCCTGAAAGGAAGTAAATTAATTCCTCCAGTGTGATTCACTTTAGGTACAAAACAAATTCCTCAATTTATCCATAAGTTAGGCTCTTAAGCTGATTTTTCTAAAGAGGCATAATTATTTTGACATCAAGGCCGTTTTCTATATTTCTATCATCAAATTTTCCATTGATTTGAATTTGAGGTTTTTCCCAGCCATTGTGAGACCATTTTGTCTGCTAATAGGAGATCATATGCTGTGATTTCACTAACATGTGTGAGAACCACAGGGAGTTCAGACAAAGTTAGCTGAGCAATTTCTGTACTTGTCATAGAGACCAGGACATTGCGTTCAGGATGTGGTGGCAGTGGTACTTTTTACCAAACAGAACTTTTTAGAAGACTCGCAACAGTAAAGTATGATAGCTCTTTCAACAGAAATAAAAGGGAGAGAGAAATTCAGAAATCTGAAGTGATTTTATTTGTAGGAGGAGAATAAGGAAGATGATTGCAGTAAACCACTCAGAAGAGGTGAGAACTATATAACAATGGAGTAACCACAGTGACTCCTTGAGCTTTCCAGATCCGAGGAGAGAAAATGAAAAATGTCCTGATCAATTACTGTAAAAACCCACCCATCTGCTATGTAATAAAGCCAGTGAAATATGGGCCATCAAAATGACAGGGAGAACTTTAGGATATACAGAGTAAGGAAAGAGACTTTTTTTTTACATTGTGAGTGAGAATACGTCTGGTAAATAGTTCTGGGCATGTCGTGACCTAAATAACTGTCATTTTCCTGTACTTTACCATTTTCTTGAGCTGAATGGAGACTAAAGACAAATAAAAGGCTTAGGTCCTTATTAATTTTGTTAGGTCTCTAGATGAAGGATGATAGGGAATATGAGTCCAATAGGAAAATGCTCTTAGTTTATGAAAGTATTTTCGTTACAAACTTGATGTCTCATTTCTCAATTTTTGTGCATGCTTTCATTCTTCAAGAGTTATTCAGTGAGTTTGTTAATCCTGTAAACCCCCTCTTTATGAGCAGTCTTTGAAAGTGAACCTGAAATACATTTATGGAACAAGAGGAGGTAAGAACAATCCTTTGGCTTCTCTCTTCAATTTATTCAGAAGCAGATCCCCAGAACCAAAGATTTATCTATAGATTTATCTATATTTAACAGCTGACTTTTTTTTTTTTTTAACAGCTGACTTTTTATTTCACCAACAAACAACACAATGTTTTTGCTTTGCACTCCTGAATTGAGGGTTTGGCTTCCATAATGTTTAAATAACCTTCTTGTCTTCTGTTCCACCTTTCCTATTGGTAAGAAATAATAAGAACATTATTATTTAATTATCACCACTAGAAGCAATGACAGATTTCAGTAATCTAAAACTATATTGCCTTAAACTGAGATTATTTGAAATAAGATCTTTCCTCTCCAGTAATGGATACCTAGAAAAGGAGGTGTATAGCTGTAGGCACAGGGAGCAGATACAGGAACGTATACATATACAGTGTGATTATGGGGTATCCATAAGCTTTGTTTCTGGAAGGACACGTAAGACATTGTGAGTAGTGGTAAAGTAAGATGTACCTGGTTATTGAGGCGAGGGAAAGGATTTTTTATTTTATACCTTTCCATACTATTTCACTTTTAAAATAAGCAATATTTTTATTTAATAAGTAAATAAGGGGAAAAATTAAGTTCAGGACTAGAAGCCAAGTTCAGTGTTCCTTGAACCCTGATAGAATGAACTTTACTATTTATTTTGGACATTAAAAAAAATACTCCAAGCTGCCTCCTCGCTGGTTTCACGCTGTAGCATCTGTCATTCTGTCTTAAATCATGGTTAGACGTATAACTGTTTTCCTCATTAATTTTTATCACCATAGGCTGTCTCTCTTCTTTCTGTAGCCTTACTGTGTCTAGTCCATTATGGTGCATATATTAGTTCCTTAATCTTTGTTTTATGGAATTGGCTATTCAAGGTACTTTCTCCCAAATAATCATTTCTAGGAAAACAAAGTAATAAACGTAGCCATTTCCACAAGACTAATATCATCGTCCGCAAGAGAATTCAAACCACATAATGTCTGAGCTGGAAGAAAACCATCTTTGAGTGTATTTATTCTCTTGTTTTAGAAATGAGGAGCCTGAAGATCAAATCACTTGCTCAGGATCACACGGGGAATGAGAGGTGACTTGATACTCAGAGCCCGGATCTCTTCCAGCCCAGCCCTCCTCCTGCTGCAACAATCATTACAGACAGTCATTCTCTTTCTTGGTCATCAGGCGTTTAGATGAACGGTCAATGCTGGCAAAAGAGAGGTCACACTCAATTAAAACAGCAACTGTGAAGAGGTAACTTCAAAAAGAAGAGGAGGTGTTGAGCTGATTTTTTTCCAAGTTTTAATGAACCGTTTTGCAGATTTACCTCCTTTTAAAGCAAATTTGCTATATAAACGTCAGCATTTCCACAAAACGATTGATAGTAGGAATCTTTTAGATGACAAGTATCCTAACCATGAGCGTTCGATAGAGTCAAATCACCCTCACTTGTTGGGCACATCTAGGCGCAGAGTATCAAAGCTGTGAAATGAGGAATTAATTGTGTTTTCTATCTTACCTGTTGGCTTTTTTAAATTGGAGGCATGTCTGGCCTGGTGAATAAGCCACCTGTCAGCAAGGAGCGATGAGCCCTCCAATTCCTAAATTCACCCCTGGGCACCAGAGCACTCAAAAGCCATTCCCAGTTTTCAAACATGCTGAGAAGGGAGCTGGAAAGACTTTTTTTTGGTCTGACGCTACGCAAAGGAGAAACAGAAGGAGAAATTCCAAAGAGGGAGACAGTACCAAAAGTGTAAGGACTCGGGGAACCCTGAGCATCGGATTCACTAATGAGGAGGCAGAATGCCATTTTTCTGAAATATGTTCTCTTTGTGCCACTTCCTTTTGGATCCATACCATCCTAGAAGGCACTAGCTCCAGTAGGCATAGTTGTAAAAGACACATCTTTAAAAAATTTAATTCAGTTCAACAAATATTTAAGTTAGGTTCTGTAGGAGAGTTACAGTAAAAATAGCAGAAGCCCGGCCCAGTTCTTCTGGAGCTTGGAGTCTGTGCTGCGCTTTCCAAACTTGTCTGCATGTTGGAATCATCTAGGGACCTTCAAAACACACTGGTGTCTGTGTCCAGGCCACCATCCCTGAGGGAGCTTGTGATCCAGTTGGTTTGGGATGTGGCCTGAGGTTTGGAATAGTTTAAAAGATAATTCTAAAGTGCGGACAAATTTGGGAACCAATGATCTATGAAGTGGTTCTCAACCTTGACTGTATTAGAATCACCTGGACTGTATATGTATGTGTGCAAGTATGTGTATATATGTGCATATGTATGTGCATGTATATGTATATATACATAAGTATGCATGTGTATATAAGCATAAATGTGTATACAAGTGCATGTGTGTATTATGCATGTATAATATACATATGCATATACATACATGCCCAGGCTCCAGCCTTAGAGACTTTGATTTACGTGGTTTGAGGTGAGGTAGTCCCCACCTCAATGCTATTTAAAACCATGGTTCCCTAAATTGGAGTTTTAAAAATGCTGGTGCCTGAGTCCCACTCCAGACATTCTGGTTTAATTGGTCTGGGGTCTGATCTAGGCATCAGAATCTTTTCGTAGCCCGCCGTGTGATTCTCATATGCGGCCAAGGTTGTGATCCACTGGGTTAGTGAGGAAGACCGGGCTACCTTGTGCATAGTAGGTTCTCCAGAAAAACGATTAACCATGAAATGAAAACTAGACAGAAGAACTTATAAGAAAAGTCAGTACTAAAGAATTGTACATTCCTGGTTCTTTGGGCGTTTCCCTAGGCTTGAATATGTTATGCAGTGTGATTTGGGGATGGAGGGGGTGTAAAAACCTAATTCAGCTCGCGACCATAGCTTTTGTTGTGGCTACCAGTGAAACTTTCAGCTGAAAGTGACAGCCAGCATCTTCCTAACTGCTCTGTTCCGTTATATCTGCTTGTGATGGGTGTGGCAGACCTGCCTGTCATACTTCTGATGTGTCTAACGTTGTGTTTGGAAGAAAAATAACCAGAAACTTGCTTCTGTGAGATCTCGGTGCTCCAGCCCTGCATTTAGCCTGATGTGAACTCTGTCCTGTCCAGCAAGCATCTGTGAGGGCCCGCCCCGTGCCTGGGGTTTGGGAGAGCTCCCTGGAACACAGAGCAAAGAGTTGCCTCGTTTCTTTTGTTCCCTAGGTGATTCTTGATTAGTCCAAGTGGTTCAAGGAGGGGAAGTATTTCCGCATCTGGCCCCAGTGAATTGCAGCTGCCTTCCGCCTTGGAGAGGCTCCACCACCCTGGAAAGGGGAATACTGCCAGGCAGGGAGTTCACCACAGCTGCTTACTGGGCAAAATCTGAACTTCTCCTATTGGTCTTTGAAGACTCTAGGGCACTGGTTCTGAAACTTGAGTGGATCAGAATCCCCTGGAGTCATGTTAAACTACATACCTCTGGGGCAGACCCCAGATTTTCTGATTCGGTAGGACTGGGGTGGGACCCAAGAACTTTACATGTCTAATACCTTCTGGGCAGTACTAACCTGGCTGGTCTGGGGACTGTCACTTGAACACCACTGCTCTAGAAGGAAGGACACAGATGGCACCTGTGTTGTTTAGTAAAAGGATATTACTTGATTGCTGCAAATTTACGTGATGGTCACAAGATAAGAATTGAAACAACCTCCAACTATAAGATTGATAGATTAATTGATTGTTTAAATTATGAAACACCTGCTACGTGCTAGGTGTCGTGCAAGCTTTGTTGCTATAAGGAAGGGGAAGATGCGGCTACGCACTAAGCAGCTAGTCTGGGGGAGTAGGTGATGCATCACTAAAGGGGGACCCCTTTGTGCTCTGTAGAGGGAGTGCCCAGGCTTCCATGGGACATACATGGGCAGGAGGACTGTGGCTCAGAGGTGGCTTCCAGGAGTAGGTGATTCTGGGGTGGGATCTCGGGGCATGACTAGGGGTTCGGCAGGTGAAGAAGGTGAGGCTGTGTTCCAGGGACAGCATGAGTGAAGATGAGTGAGCCTGGCACGGGGAGCCACACGTGGTTTAGGGTGACTGATGGGGAGAGAGCGCTTAGTCTGGATAGGCAGGCAGACGCTGGATCCCAGGGGCCTGTCCTCCACATGGAGGAGCCTGGGCTGATCCAAAACCCAGGGAGGTCATTGAAGGGTTTATTGATTGATTGATTGATTGATTGTACGCGGGCCTCTCACTGCTGTGGCCTCTCCCGTTGCGGAGCACAGGCTCCGGACACGCAGGCTCAGTGGCCATGGCTCACGGGCCCAGCCGCTCCGCGGCATGTGGGATCTTCCCGGACCGGGGCACGAACCCGCGTCCCCTGCATCGGCAGGCGGACTCTCAACCACTGCGCCACCAGGGAAGCCCATTGAAGGGTTTTAAGTAGGTGAGTGACACGATCAGATTTGCCTGCAGTTTGGAAAACAGGCTGGAGGGAGCATGTACCTTCAAGAGGCACGGGAGACTATCATGGGAGTCCCCCTGGGAAGTGATGAGGCCACAGGGGATGTGACCTTTCCATCACATTGTCCTTGCATCACCCTCTGCCTCTGCTCAGTATTTCAAACCTTTCAAAGCCATTTCCAATGGGCGCATTAACTGGCTTCTTGAGCGTCTGCTGTGTGTGCTTTCGGAGTGGAACCACGCAATGAGTCTTGTGGCTCCCCGTAAAGATGCTGTGTTTCAAGGAAAATTAAGTTAAAGTGAACCTTGGAACAGGTGAGCCTCAAAAATGCAACCTCATGAGGGGCCTGTGTGGAAGGGATTGGGCGTTTCAAACCATTTAGCCTGGGTGAGGTCGGGGAGGGATGGTCTCTCTGCGTGCTGTGTGTCTTTTGTGGAGCTCTGAGTTTTTCCTTTTTGGTTCTAACTGGGAGCCACACTTCCCTCTCCTGCTCTTACCTTGAGCACAGATTACAAATCTGAGTAATAGTCCAGCCCCCTGCTGGCAGCCGCCTTCCCCACCTCCCCGCCCTTCCATTTGAGGGCTTACCCAGAGCAGTCTCCTAAATTCCTAGCACCCCAAGGTGACTTGAGTGCTGGGCATTATGGAGAGAAAGGGATTTCCAAAACAGATAAGATCCCAATCCATGCCCACTGTGGTTGTGAACGAGTTGTGCGTGTAGAGAACCATGGAGAGGGCTGCAGTGAGCTAGCCCTTGGGTAGAGACAAGTGCAAAAGGGGTTGGGGAGAGGAAGTTCTCATCTGTCCCTGACCCATCTTAAAAAGAATCAACACGGATGGATTCCACTTGTGGTCCTTTGCACTTCATCTGGTAATGAAAATTCGATTTGTGGTTTCCTCTCGTAGGGCTCTGCATCACAGCATAATCGATCCATCTCCAACAAGTGGCTCGTGAGGAAATCTATTCCGACAGGTCTCATCAGGATCCAGAGAGCCTCCCGGGGATGCTGGAGGCTCCGTCTCTCCTGTCGTGCCCCTTCCTCCTGCAGGCTGTGGGGTTTCACCATCGGCTGAGTTAGGGGCTCCCTCAGAAGCCTTGAGTGGGCTGCTGCTGGGAGAGGCAGGGGTCACACTGAATAGACTGACGACCAGCATCAGTGAGCAGTCTGTGCTCTGAGGTAATGGCATCAAGATTTATAGGTCACAGACACCAAGGTGGATTTCCCGCTTCAAACCAACACAGCGGGTGTGAAGAGTCGATTGCAGAATGAGTTGCTGGCAGCCCAACTCAGATTGCAAGAGTAAGAGCAGACAGTAATGGGCATGGCCCTCTGTTGGTGTTTGCCCTCGTCTCTGGACGCTGTCCAGAGACACAACCTGAATGCCTCCGTGACGACTGTCCCAGGCATTTTGCTAGTGACATGTCTGACTGGGATTCTCTTGCTAGAGGGTTGCTAAAAAGGTTTGCCAAATGTCCAGGGGAACTTTCCTCCACCTTTGGCTAGTTAAGGCAGAGCTGCTTTTATCCTGATTCCATCTGCTGTTTGTCTCTGAATGAAGCTCGCCATGCAGTGGGTACCATCTTGGAAGTCTGTTCTTGGGTCATTTGAGGGGGCTCTGCCTTCTCTCTCTCTCTCTCTTTCATGTTGTTTCCTGCTGGCCCTGCTCAATGGACCAGAACTAGAATACAAATTGTTTTACTCTCTAGTGACATCGATTGTGCTAGTCAGATGTCTAAGTAAACCTTCAAGGCAGGAAAGTAAACCGATTACCGAACTTCTTTTCTACCACCCTCTTGCTTTCCATTTTGCCTACCATCACACAATAGCTGTTGTGTAACTGGATGCTTGATCGAGGTGGCTGACTTCCCGTTGGCTCTGAGTCAATTCATTATCCAAACATGTCTGCCTTTATACTGCTCGTGGGGCCTTTAGCCTTATACTGGCCCAGTAGGAATGCTTGATGCATTTATTTATCCTTCACTCTGTTGACCAATAAGGGTCATAGTTTGCGTATTCATTCTGGGTCCTCTTGTTGTACCAAAATACACTAGTGCTTTTACTTAAAAAGTGAGGAAAAAAGATGTATTAATTATCTATTGCTGTGCAACAAATGGTTCCACAATTTGAAAGCCTAAAAGAGCAAACATTTATTATCTTACAGTTGCTATGGGTCAGGAATTTGGAAGCGGTGTGGCTGGGTGGTTCTAGTTTAGGGTCTCTCGTGAGGTTGAAGTCAAGATGTTAGCTGGGGTTACAGACGTCTGAAGACTTACCTTGGGCGGGAGGGTCTTCTTCCAAGTTCACTCGTGGCTATTGGCTAGCAGCCTCAGTTCCTCTCTGGAGAGGTCCACACAACATCGTACCTGCCTACCCCAGAGCAAGTGATCCAAGAGAGAGCAGCCAGGAAGCTGCATTGCCTTTTATGACTTAGACTGAAATTGCATGGTGTCATTCCCATTTTCCTCCTGTTCATTAGAAGTAAGTCACTAGGTCCAGCCTACACCCAAGGGGAAGGGGAATTATGCTCTACCTTTTGAAAGGAGTGTCAGATAACTTTTGAACATGGTTTAAATCCGTCACATAAAGTATGGTTCCTGGGTCTGACCAGATGGATGAGCAGAGATGGCTGAGTCCATCCTCTGCTAAGAACTCACTTCTTCCTGTGGGTGACTTGGCGCCTGCTCTAGGGAACTCCATGAGCTGTTGAGGGTGGAAAATGGTTGGGATGCCCAGGTGTAGAATTTAGTTACTCTGATAACAGTTATTGACTAGGAGATATATCAGTACAGTCACTGCAGGCAAGTATACTTCTATATATTCTTGGGAATAGGAAACTCATTTTTCATTTTTTATTTAATCTACTTTTGGGATTGTGGCCGGGGTGGTGGTGGTGGCTCTGTTTATATGCCATTGCCACCTGGTGGTGAAACCCTCAAATTGCAGGTTTTTCTTGAGATAACGCATATATCTTTTTAAATATTTCAATTTGAAAAGATAAAGCTACGAAGTGACCGCTGGTAGAAAATTTGCATCATACCTTTCAAAGCTCATTTAACATACTCTAGCTCATTTGGTTACTACCAGAAGTCTGTAAAGTAAAAAGAACAGATGTTATAATTTATCTCCATGTTACAGATGGGAATCAGGCAGAAGAGACTGAATGCCTTGCCCAGAGTATGGACTAAGTCAAAAGTGAGAGCTGGAACTTAGGCCTCCAAGTCTACACCAGCAGAGCTTTCCTGGCATCCCATTAGCTGTAGCCCCTACATGAAGGTGGTAGATGCTTCCAAAGAGTGTTTATCAAGTGAAGTGGGAAGTAGAGCACATAAAAGACATTTAACTTCCCAAGACTGCTGCTGAATACAAGACTTCAGCTATTTGCTGCACAGAAGGGTTTGAAATTCTCTGTCTACATGGCTGATGATGTCATTTGTGTCAGTATTTCTGAATGTTCATTTCTGTGGTAGAATGAAGAGACACTGCTGTTTCTGTCATTTACTGCTGTATAACAAGCCACCCCAAAACTTGGTGTCTTAACACAGCAGTGACTTACTGTTTCTCATAATTGTGTAATTTGGGCAGCGCTTGGCTTCTGCTTCTGCTCCATGTGGCATCATATGGGAATCACTCGTTTGGCTGCTCTCAGCTGCTGACTGAGTTGGGCTGGGCCGGAAGGTCCAAGAAGGCTTCCCTCACATGTCTCACACCTTGTGTTCCTCTGTGTGATCGCTGTATCTGGCTTGGGCTTCCTCACAGCATGGTGGTCTGAAGGCAGCCAGACTTCTTATGTAGAGGCTGGCTTCTGAGGGAGTAAGCAGAAGTTACCAGTTCTCTTAAGATCCAGGCTCCAGAGTCCCAGAATGAGCATCATTTCTACCACTTCCTGTTGGTCAGAGCCGCTCCCAAGGCCAACCCAGACTCACAGGGAGGAGGAACAGACTCCACTTCTTGGTGTGCAGGGCGACATGTACAAACAATTATGGGAGGAGATGTTGGTGGCTAAATTAGGAATTTATCTATTACAGTAACATTCATGTGTCCACTTGCTGAGAGAAACTCAGATATTTTTACGACTATGTACCATCCATAGGTACGAAGAAAACTGTTAAATCCACCACGTATGCACAAGGCATTTGTGAAAATACAGGAACAGCAAGTTCAGCCCAATGCGAAGATAAGGTGGAGGAAGAGCCCTGGCGCCTGGGTCCTCTCTCTGCCTTTCGGCAGACAAGGCCCCCATTTTCTGGGACTGCCCGTAGCTCCAGGAATTATGGCCTTGGTCTTAAAGATTACTTTATGCATCTAACCCAAACTCAATTCAGACAGATATTTATGAATAGAGGAAAAAACTTGGAAATATGGCCTAAAAGCCTGTTAGGTGGTAGAAAATATGAACTCTAAATGTCATGATAATGGTATGTCTAAAGCCTTTTATTTGGATTTGAATTATGGTTCAAATCCAAATAATGTGCTCAAATACGTACTGCTCCAATCTTTTATGTCTGGAAAATGGTCCTCTCTTTTATGGCCCTCCA
Source organism: Phocoena sinus (assembly GCF_008692025.1). Taxonomy (NCBI): domain Eukaryota; kingdom Metazoa; phylum Chordata; class Mammalia; order Artiodactyla; family Phocoenidae; genus Phocoena; species Phocoena sinus. The sequence goes on along the minus strand of NC_045776.1, from coordinate 23,312,963 downwards.
TCCGCCCACCCAAGCACATCCTTACTTCCTGAGCAAGCTTTTGTTAGGTCTTAATTGCATTGAGAGAACAGGGTACAGAAGTTCAAATTGTAATTAACAGAATTCACAGCTGGAGCTTCTATTGTTCCATGTGGCTGTTCTCTCACCTGCAAATTGTCACTGCCAATATATTTGTAAAGCTCTTAATTTTTTTTGAAGAGCTTTCAGTTGCATTATTACATTTTATTTTCATGGTAATGCCATAAGATATCACTGAGTAAGACTGCTCCCCTGGAGAAAGAAGGAAATATATACAAGTCCAGGGATGTTAGGAATATGGTCAAGGAGTGGCAAAGCCAGACTTATGTCCTCTTTTTCAGTGTTTTTTCCTCTGTTCCACACATCCAGCTTATAATGTGCCTACCCTAATGCCCAGAGCACGGTGACCAGTCATGATGAAGGAGCAATTCTTAGACTAAAACATCTGTTAGGGGCTTAATGATAGCCTTGGTCGTGAAGTTAAGCTGCAAAGATATGCATCTTTAACTTGAATTTCAGTTAGTCATGTGGAAACTTGCTTTTTGCAGTCAGTGGAGGGACCCGCAGGAAACATGTTTTTACCAAGCGCTGATGGAGGCTTTCTCTTTGGAGGGGGATTTGCGCTCATTCCCTTGTGGACCTGAGCATCCTGTAGGAGAGGGATCAGGGCAGCACTTGCATCAGCTGCTGGAGCACTTCCACTTTGCCACTCGGTTCAGAGCTGCCCAGGAGGTGGACAGTTTAGGGCCCCATCACCAGGTCCCGTGGTGCCATCAGCCAGCTCAGAGCACTGCACACAAATTAAGGAGGAAACTTTCTTTTAAAAAATACGTATATATTTATTTATTTTTGGCTGTGTTGGGTCTTCGTTTCTGTGCGAGGGCTTTCTCTAGTTGCGGCGAGCGGGGGCCACTCTTCATCGCGGTGCGCGGGCCTCTCACTGTCGCGGCCTCTCTTGTTGTGGAGCACAAGCTCCAGACGCGCAGTCTCAGTAGTTGTGGCGCACAGGCCTAGTTGCTCCGCGGCACGTGGGATCCTCCCAGACCAGGGCTCGAACCCGTGTCCCCTGCATTGGCAGGCAGATTCTCAACCACTGCGCCACCAGGGAAGCCCCAAGGAGGAAATTTTCTTGATAGCAATGAATGGGCTTTCCTGCTGTGCTAAAATTAGAGCTGAAAGCTAAACACAGATATATCATTGGAGTGCAATAATACTGTTATGCCATATGGGAAAATTCTAGTGTGGATTAGTGATACTGTTGTCCTTGGAGTTCTTCAAAACTTTGTTATGAGCTTTGCAGAGATGGGGAGACAGTGCATTCTGGTTTGCCGGGGACAGTCTCAGTACAGTTTCTCGTCCTTGCGTAATTGTTATGTAGTATGTTTCCTCTTACTCTCAGAAGTGTTCAGGTTTGGGTGATAAGTTATATGGTCCCCCCAAGCATAGAGCCCAGCACTGAGTAGGCGCTCAGAGAAGGTTAGTCCCTTTCCTTGACAAGCCAATAACATCTGCAGGGTAGTAACCACACAGTGTGTATTTTGTGCTTTTAATGAACTTATTCTTGACACTAGAGGTTGAAATCAGGGCTTTTCCCTTGATTGAGCTCTTCTTTGTAGAAGTGAAAATGCTGATTCGAATTCCTATTGGTACAATAATTGGCCTGACCTCTGCTGGCTTTGGATTTGGTCGAGCCCATAGGAAAAGCCGTCTCTGGTTCTTCATGGATGAATCGGTAAAACCCTCATAATAATCTTGTCCACTGTATATATAACTTGGTAAATTATTTCTCATGCATGACTGTATCTCACAGCAACCCTATTCAGTGGAACTAGAGATACAGAGGGGATCCCACACCTAATTAATAATACCACCAAAACTGGAACCGAGGCTCTTCCCACCTTTTGATCCTACATCCTTCCCTTAATCCCGCCCCTTGCAGATGTTCCCAACAGCGATGTCTGGCCATAGCCATGTTGGCTTAAGATATCGCTTTTAACACCCAGTAGAACTTAGGACCCAGTGAAGTGGGTGAAGATGTAGCGTGCTGACCTAGGTGACAGTGCAGAATTTGGTTACTCTGGAACATGCATTGTTGTTGCTAGTTCATTCATCTAGTGTGGCCAAGGGGCACCCTCATTCAACAAGCCTTCTATTTGTTTAGTGCTTTTATGGCTCACAAGGCATTTGTTTCTGCACTGTCTGTTTGCAGCATCTGTTTGATGCATCAGAAACATAAGGCACTGGTTAGAGGTCTTGCGATCACTTTTTTCCCTAACAGAGGAGGAAAGAGGCTCAGAAAGATGAAGTGGATTGCTCAAGGTGACACAGCAAGTAAATGGCAGCGCTTGGCCCAGAGCTCAAGTATTTCTGACAGTTGACCCCCTACTGGCCCCTCATTCCTGATCTCAAGGAGCTTTTCCAGCATGTTGTTAAACTCGGGAGAGATGGTTTGATTCTAGGGCCACAGGGCTCAGAATGAGCACCTCATGGAAGGCTGAGGCAGATTCTCCACTGTGAAGGACAAGTATGGTCTCTCTGACACCACAGTGGTGAGAAATGCAGTGGCCTCTTCCAGGACGTGGATGACTTTAATCGACCAAAAAGGGCTGAGAAGTTAATTAAGCAGCTCATTTTCGAATGGAGCCAAGTGGACAGAGAAAGGCAAAGGACTCAGGACGGGAGAGGGTTTTTAAGGCTTGCAGACCCTGCCTGTCATGAGTGAGAAGTGGGGTTAAGAAAACGCTAGAGGCCCACAAAGGTTGGAGAAGACAAAAAAGAAAGGCCCAGGAAAGGGTTCCAGGGCAGGCCAGTGGCTCCTACCACAGGGAAATTGTGTTGGGTTCCTCATTTGGATCAGGGAGGACTCAAGGGCAAGGAATTTCAGACAAATACAAATTGATAAAGACCAGAGCTGGAGGGGCCTGCCTGGTGGTGCAGTGGTTAAGAATCCACCTGCCAACACAGGGAACACGGGTTTGAGCCCTGGTCCGGGAAGATCCCACGTGCTGCGGAGCAACTAAGCCCGTGCGCCACAGCTACTGAGCCTGAGCTCTAGAGCCCGCGAGACACAACTACTGAGCCCGCATGCTACAACTGCTGAAGCCTGAGTGTCTAGAGCCTCTGCTCTGCAACAGGAGAAGCCACCGCAATGAGACGCCTGTGCACTGCAACGAAAAGTAGCCCCTGCTTGCTGCAGCTAGAGAAAGCCCGCGTGCAGCAATGAAGACCCAATGCAGCCAAAAATAAATAAATAAAATAAATTTTTAAAAAAGATAAAAGACCAGAGCTGGAGAAGAAACAGTCCCCCAGTGTGGAACTGAGGACTGAAATACTCACTTGCTCTGAGTTAGAATAATGCCATTCCCCCTCACCATGGACTTCAAAAGATCTCGGTAAGAGATTCAAAGACACACCAGAGGAAGCAACCAACTCATGTTGTGAGCAAATTAATTATAGCTCCTCTTCTTGCTGTCCGTCTTTTCTTTCTATTTTATTTTCTGTCTCCCTTGTGTGACTGAGGGCACAGACTGATTTAGGTCTTCTCATACCAGTTAGAGGCTTTTGTTTCCAAGCAAGCTGGGAATTTATCGATGGAGTGAAGGGAGAATGAGCTGATTGGATGAGGTGAGAGGGTGGTCATGCCTGTTGTTTACTTCCTAACTTTTGAAGGAGTTGACTTAGAATCATTGGATGTTAGAACTCAGAAAAGGAACCCTAGGAACTGTGTAGTTCAACTTTTCATCTAATGCAGGTACACTGAACTTTTCTGCAGCTATGTAAGTAGATGGCAATTCAGACATTTTTGGAACACTTTTCAGAGAGTCAATTTACAGGTGTACCTCATTTTCTCCCACTTCATTGCACCTCGCAGATATGCGTTTTTTACAAATCAAAGGTTTGTGGCAACCCTACGTTGTCAGATAACCATAAAGTATTTTTTAATTAAGGTATTTACATTGTTTTTTTAGTCATAATGATATTGCATACTTAATAGGCTACAGTATAGTGTAAACATAACTTGTATGCACTGGGAAACCAAAAAAAAAATTCATACTTTATTGTGGTATTCACTTTATTGCTATGGTCTGGAGCCGAACCTGCAGCGCCTGCAATGTATGCCTCTACTGTCTCAGCAGATTGTCCATTCCACTTCTAAATTTTTTAACCTACCAACCTTGACATAACATCTGTTATGTACCAGACACTGACTGATGTGAGCCCTTTACATTTATGAAGTCCTGGAGCTAACACAACTTTTATCCCTATTTTATAAATGAAGAAATTGAGACAGAGACGTTAAGTAACTTACCCAAGGTCACACAGCTAGTAAGTGACAGAGATGGTTTTGGAACCCAGGCAGCCTGACTCCACAGTCTGTGCACTTAACCACCAATTTTGTTACCTCTTTGATAAGACATCTTGAGTAATTACTGTTTTTTTTCTTATTTTGCTTCAAATTGGCCCCTTGCATTTTCTATTCCAGGGTCTCTCATGTGATTTACGTGCTCCTGGTGCTTCTTCTGGTTGCATGCAATTTCCTGCATGCAAGAGCCTGGTGAAAAGCACCTGAGATTTAAGATCAGACTCACTCAGGCAGGAATCTCAGCCTCCTTACTTGCTAGCTGTATATACTTGTGCAGACATTTTATCAGTCTTTCAGAGCAGAGGGCCCTCCATTTGTGAAGCTGGACTAATTCTAAGATTCCTGGGTCATCACAAAGATGAGCAAAGGATAGGACTCATAGTGTGAGCTCCATCAAGGGTATCTGTTACTTTGTTGTAACTATCTAGCTATAATGACATCTATATTCTTTCCCTCAAAATTGATCTGTAGATTCATACAATCTCAATCAAAACCTTAGCAGACTAATTTGAAGAAACTGACAAGCTGATCTAAAATTCATATGAAAATGCAAAGGATCTAAAGTAGCAAAACAATATTGAAAAAGAACAAAGTTGGTGGATGTCCAGCAGTAAGTAATCCACCTGATTTCAAGATTTACTATAAAGTTATAGTAACAAAGATAGGATGATTCTGACATAGGAAAAACAAGTAGATCAATGAAACAGAAAAGAGACTAGAAATAGACCCACACATCTACAATTGATTGATTTTTGACAGAGGTGCAAAGTCAAGTCAAGAAGGGCCGTTTAACAGATGGTGCTGGAAAAAATTGGTATCTATCTATAAATAAAATGAACCTTGATCCCGGCTCCACCGTACACATCAAAACTAATATTAGATCATAGACTTAATGTGAAAGCTAGACATAGAACTTCAAGGAGAAGACACAGGAGATTATCTTTAAGAGTTTTGATTAGTTAGAGATTGGGACACAAAAAACACCAACCATAAAAGAAAGAAAGGATATATTGGACTTAATCGAAATTGGATATTTCTGTTCATGAAGAGATGTTATTAAGAAAATGAATAGGCAGTCTACAGACTAGGAGGAAATATTTGCAACACATATAAATAAGACTTACTTAAAATGCAATAAAGAACTCCTACAAATCAATAATAAGACAAATAACCTGATGAAAAACATGGGCAAAAGATTTGGACAGATATTTGACAAAAGATGATATACAAAGGCCAGTAAAGAGTTTGCATCATTTGTCATAAGGGAAGTGCAGATTAAATGAGATGCTATTCATGACTGTGAGAATAACTAAAATCAGGAAGGCTGACAATATCAAATGTTGGCAAGAATATGGAGCAACTGAGATGCTTGGACAATACTGGTGGGCATGTAAATGATACAACCATCTCGGAGAACTGTTTGACAGTTCTTATAAAGTTAAACACACCCTATGGCCCAGCTATTTCACTCTTAAATCTTTACACAAGAGAAATGAAAACGTATGTCTGTATAAAACTCATATGAGAATATTTGTAGCAGCTTTATTCATAATAGTCCCAAACTGGAATCAACCCAAGAGCTCATCAACAGGGAATGAATTGTGGTATGATAATGGAAAAGGGAATAATACTCAACAATAAAAAAGAATGAAATACTGATACACGCAACAGAATCTCAAAAACAAAATAGTGAGTGGGGAAAAAAAGCCAGAAAAAAAACGGTACTTCCTAAATGATTTATTTACATGAAGTTCAGGAACAGACAAAACTAATTCATGGTGATAGAAATCAAAACAGTGATTGCCTTTGTCAGGAGTGGGTGGGAATTGACTGGAAGGGGCTGTGAGGAAATTTTCTGGGGTTAGAGAAACATTCTGTTTCTTGATTGGGGGGGATGGCTATACAGGTGGACATGGTCATCAAAACTCATTATGTTAAATACTTAAGATCTGTGTAAATTCTACCTCAATGTTAAAAAACAATAATGATATCTGAAATTGAATATGTTACGTTTTAAACAGTAACAACTGCATTGGGGCTGTTATTTCCATGATTTAAACTTTCTGCTTCTATTAATGTGGTCTGAGATTGCATTCAGTTTTTTGTTTTTCTTTTAAGGCGGCAACTTCATTACACTCTTGCCATTTATGGAATTTGTGGCTAATGAAAACTGCCTACTCTCTCTTCCTTTTAAGCATGAATTGCTACCAAGCAGTGCTCCTTTCTGAAATACTTCCTTTGTTTATCTAAGTGGGTCTATATGTAGCCCTTGAAGGAATGAATAGAACTTAGATAAACAAAGGAGATATTTCAGAAGAGAGTAATACTGTAAATAATAACGATCGCTTAAAATGAATGCAGCAGTGCTTACTGCTGGATACCCTTCCAGGGATTTACACATATTCGCCAATTTAACTCTCAGAACGACTCTATGGGAGAGATGCTACTATTATGCCCATTTCATGGATGAGCTGATCTGAGGCACAGTGAGAATAAATGACTTCTCGTCCAAGGTCACATGGTCAGTAAGGGATGGTACTGGAATTCAAATCCTGGTTGATCTGATGCCCAAAACTGTGCTCTTAGCTCCTGTGCTACACTCTGCCTGATCCCTAGTTTGCTTCTGCTTGATGTTTTGACTTGTTGCCCTGTTCTGTCTCTGGCTAATCCTCTTAGAATAGCTCAACTTAGGTCACTCCCCTAAGGAACATCAAAGCAAGAGCACTTCATGAATTCCTTACGTGACTCTTGTGGGAGAACCTGTCTATAAAGGGGCAGTGAGGGGAAATGTCACTCATGATCTCCAGACCTTATTCCAAGCCCAACCTTCGCAGTCTCTCTCCATACACCAAAGTTCCAAGGAATTCCTTAAATACCGTCAATTAGCCTTGAGGTTTACGCTGCTGTTCTACATATCTAGCCAAATAGACATCAGTTACATAAAGTCAGATCGGGATGTGCTTGCCTGGTAGCAACTCATGCCTGAAAGGAAGAAAGACTTGACAGTTATCATCAGCCACAAATTCCATAAATGGCAAGAGTGCGATGATGCTGCTTAAAAAACAAAGTGAAATCAAACTCAAACCACATTAATAGAAGTAGGATGTTCAGATTATGGAATAGCAGCCCCAAAGCACTCATCATGGTTTAGAGTAAATCTTAGCATGTTCAATTTCAGATGTCATTATTATTTTTTAATGTTTAAGTGGATTTTACACAGATCTTAAGTGTTCAGTTTAATGACTATGTCCACCCATGTGACCATCACCCCAATCAAGATATGGATGTTTCTATTACCCCCGAAAGTTTCCTCATTTCCCCTCTGCTCAATTCCCATCCATCCTCACCAAAAACATATTTTGATCCAGAGAGAAGAGGTCTTCTGGACCAGGTTGGGATTTTTGTTTACTAATCTTTACCAAGCACTTTGTACACCTCCCAGACCCAGAGGAAGAGTCCATCGGAAGGGGGTGGCATAGACTGGAAATAGCTTGTTGCGGAGGCAGATTTGATCTTACCGACTGGGAACACAGCCAGTCCTGGAGGATGCTCACCTGTGCTAAAATCATGACTCTGTCCTGCTCGTTTTCTTTCTAGACCAGTGGTCCCAGAGAGTCTTGCTAGATCAAAGCATAAATTTCTGGTTTCGCATGCCAAAGGAAGCTGTCATGGAGCATTTAATTAACTAGAAATTTCCAGGTGGTGAGTTATAAGCCTTATTTAGACCTTTTAATGATCTACATTCTTAATAGGCTATGTCAAATTGGCCTTAAAGTCAGACAGAAAGAAGACGAGAAGATGTTGGACCAGGAGGCACCCACAGGACACAGGGTGATGTTATATTTGGGAGATATGCCTAGTGCGTATACTTGATTGACAAGGCATACCTGGGTTTTCCCTGGGGCTCTATTGTAGTTCAGCTCTGCATACACACGTACTTTCTTTGGGCTTCAAAGTCCTCAACTGAAAATTGAGATTAATGCGGTTTTTCTATCTCAAGGTTATCAGTAAAGGTTAAATGAGATATGAAGTAGCTAGAGGTCTGAAAATGTATAAAAGTGGTGTGAAATTAGGGAGCATTGCCCGTCAAAGCCATCAATATGGCTCCTCGAAGAACTGAGCTAGTGGAAAAACAAAACAATACAACAGTTGGGTTTGGGACCGTCAATCAAACAACTTTTTCAGTCCCTCTGTGTTTGAAAATTCATCCTTAGTCATTCATTCTTCAAGGCTCCCTCTCCTCCCAGCTAAAACCTCCTGAGAGATGTTAGACTCTGAAACTGGATCTTCTAAATCGAATCAACGGACGTTAATATTGAATATCTACTGCATGCCAAGCACTGTGAAGGTTATAAAAATGAGTAAGAAAGAGCTCCTGCCCTCCAAGAATTTACAACTTGGTCACATCCCTAACATCAGGAGAAGAATCTCAAACAAATCATGCCCTCCTGTTTCATTCACTAACCAACACTACTGGTCTTCTTACTAGTTTGTCTTGATTTGTCCGAGTCTCAGCTTTTCCACACATTAAATAATTCCTGAGTTTCCTTTCTACAGTGAGTAATGGCCTAGCCAAGAAAAAAATCCTATCCTGAACTTCTAAGACAAGACCAAAAAAAAAAAAATTTACTATATCTTTTGAAAGAGACATAAGTAAACTTGATATTGTTGTGTTCTCCATTTGTGGATGGTTTTTGTTTAAAAATTTTCCATGCACCTTTATCTTCATCATTCATGCCTTGAGCTGACTCTTTTTTTTGTTTGTTTTTTTTAACTAAACACTGTACTTTATTTAGATTTCATCAGCTTTTCCATTAATGTCCTCTTCCTGTTCCAGGAGCCAGTCCAAAGTAAGGCATCACACTTAGTTGTCATGTCTCCCCAGCCTCCGCTGGTCTGTGATAATTGCTCAGTCTTTCCTTGTTTGTTCATGACCTTAGCAGTCTTGAGGAGTACTGGCTCAGTATCATGTCCCCCCATCTGGGTTTGTCTGCTGTTCTTCTCATAATCAGACTAGGGTTGTAGGGTTTTGGAAGGAACACCACAGAGGTGAAGTGCCCTTCTTGTCACATCATCTCGGGGTGCAGGACATCCACAGACATCACACTGATGGTGTTAACCTTGATCATGTAATTAAGGAGAGGTTTCCCACGTCTTCTCCACCATAAAAAGCTACTCTTTTCCCCTTTCCATGCTCTGTTTTTTGGAAGTGGACCACTTAGTCCAGCACACCCTAGGAGTCACCTCCTGCCGCAGAAAGTATCTACATATATTAGTTGGGTGAATGTTTCCCGAATGGAATTAATATTCAGCCTCTCTACAGTGGTACGATTCAACCTTGTACTACATTTTATCCTTGCTCTGTGCTTTGAGAACATTAGCTAATTAATCCTAATTAGGCATTATAGCAGAATCTCACTAATTCTCACTTCACTGATCTGTAAATAGAACAGTTTTTCTAAAGACCATCTGTCTTTACTTCACTTCTAAGCTGAGATGTATATCAATGAAGTCTGTGTCTATGAATGTATTTCTAAAGAGCTTATCTACAGCCTCAGCATGAGTAACTTTCCACAGATATTTTACTTGTTATTTTCTGCTTTCCTGTGGAGCATTATCCTTAAGTCATTTAAAAGAATATGTTTGTGAAAATAGCCTTGGGTTTTAATCTCTTTGTTATATTATGAACTCGAAATGGAACACCTTCCTTTAAGGAGTGCAAAGCCGATTATGATATATAATTAGGTAATAGCTTCATTCTCAGAAAAACCCAGTCTCTTTATGACTTGGTTTCTAATGGAACACAGTTTGGTTTAGGATGAATCTGTCTTGGATTCTGTCTAGTAGAATACATTATATTTGGTACTTAAATACATTGCCTTGTGTATTATAATTATTTTCCATTTATATGCATCTGTGCTTTAACTCAACCATAACCTAAATGTTTTGAGAGAGTAGTCTGTGACTTATAACTTTGTCTCCTGTAGTGACTAGCTTGTGGCATTTGTAGTTGATATTGTTGGTTGCCTAACCAACAGCCATTTGTGCCATTCCTTCCAGTTTATTCAGGTACCCTCTCCCCTTCCTCAACCAGGCATCTCAGGAGAAACGGACCCACCCTTAGCTCCAAGAGCAGATCTGATTGGTTTAAGGGCACGCATCCTCCAGGCTTATGATCGGCTTAGGATGTGCACATGACCCCAAATAGACCATGAGAGGGCTTGCTGGGAGCTTCTGATAAAAGTTTCCTCCAATTAAAAAAAAAAAAAGCTACAGGGAGGTGTGGGTTGGTCCCCCTGCCTATGGACATCGTCGTGTGTAACTATGAAGATCAGCGCTGCAGGGGCCGCCCACCTCCAGTGGGAGCACGAAGCCAGGAGAATCTCAGGGCAAGGGCTGAGGCTGGTGCCGTGCTGTGGCCTCTAGTTTTGTGAAACGATAAATGTACTTACTGTTTAAGCCACTTTGAGATGAGTTTCTCATTATTTGCAGCCAAAGGCATCCTGAATGATACCGAATTATCCATAAATATTTTTATTTGATTGACTTTGGTTCCTCTTTGGAAGAAGAGATATAAATTGAACAAGAAGCACTAGTTCACTTTGGGAAAGTAGTTTCATACCAGTTAGAAAATTTTAAAGAATATGTAGTTTTTGTTCCTTTTTCATAAATGTATTCATTACATGATATTTTAAACCTGGTATTGTTCGTGGTTTGATGCTATAAAATAAAATAGTTGGGGTGGAGTGGATTGGTCTGTTTTGTTCTAGTGTGCTAGTAGCGTGGGTCTGGGGTCATGAAGCAGGCTTGATTGTCACCTCCTCTGAATCCCATGCAACTCTCTCCTCCAAAAGTTGTCTGGTGTCAATCTCTTCCGCCCTTGCACTCGGCATCCCTTCTCTTTCCCTTTCCTTGGGCCAGCCTCATGTGGGTAGATGCCCACGGAGCTGTCTTCCCTGGTGCAGGGTTAGCCTCAGCCCCTCTGTCTTGGGAATAGGACGCGACCTCCCCTAGATTCCACCCTTGCCCTCCTCCCACGATTCCTTGGAGATCCTATTTGCTGCTTCATGGCATTAACTTATGACTTTTATTTATCGAGGCTCTGCAAGCTGACACCTATAGGAAGTCAAGCCCAGGAATATTGTTTCTCACCTTTACCCATGTTTGCTTGATCACCAGGCACATCCTACATTCTACTCATCTTCCTTTGCCTTACCTGCTGCTTCCACAGCAACTCACTGTGAGGGGGCTTACGAGGAAAGTTCTCTCCATCTCCAGGGACACATCAGTTTGTTTTCCCTCCGTCCTCAGGAAAAGACCCATTAATTTGGTATCTTAAACCTTAGCCCAGTAAGTACATTTCTTTTTTCTCTCCAGCCAGCAGCCCGATATTTCCCAGCTGGGATGAGCCAGCTCTAGCCCCTATATTTTTTATACTGTGTTTCTTGCATTCTCTTCCTCAGAGTGTAGTCCCTTAAGGTGCTCTGTAGAAAAATGGTTCCATAGATTAAGTAATTTGAGAAATGCTGCAGACCTTCCCAGCGAGTCCCTGGACATATTAGCACATTATAGGTCCCCATAATCCTGTATAAAGACAAAAGACAACTGCTTAACTTATCTGACTGTAACTCCTCTCAACCCCTTCTTCCCTCGGTACCTCCCCTCCCCAGTTTACTCAGTAGCCTGTGGATCCCACTGTGTAGAAGTTAGACTTCTCTGAACCCATTTGAGCTTTGCCACCTCTAAGCCTCTGCGTTGGGGGTTCCTTACCTGGGACATCCTCACTCCCTTTGTCTCCAGATGGCTAGCCCTGACCCAGAGCCCAGTGCAAGTGAGTGTCTGTGTGATAGTTTACTCTAAAATATTTCTATATAAAAGTTGCAGCAGGAGTGTGGACACAATTTAACTCCAGTCTACATCTCAGGGGTAAGTGAGTACCCTAATTCAAGGTACCCTAATCAGGAACTAACATTCCAGAGATAGTTACCCAGCGTTCCAGTCATCCCTGATATCTATACCTGTGGGTTAATTAGCATAAGGTTTGTGAGAAATGATTTTTCACTGGTGTACTGAATGGTGTTTGGGATCAGCGATTAGTTAGAAAGATTGTCTAGGCCACGCCTCCTGCATGAAATACGTAAAATCTGTGGGCCCTGGTGTTGGATGCCCTGGGGGTCCTGAGGTCCCTGCTTCATGGAGGACCCCTGCTGCCGGTGTTCAAAACAGCCTCCTGAGAAGCAAGGTGCTGGCTGAGTTGTCAGAGGGCCAAGATGGGGACTTTTCTGAGCTACCGGCACTGTTCGTGTGGCTGTGTTTGCAGACAGAGCTGAGAAATGTTGAACAATTGGCTGAATTTCATCTGAGATTTGCTTCAATCGTATCCTACTAGCTGGTACTAGCTCTTGTGTTCAGTCTTATCTTTGCTGTACCTCAGAGTCTGTACCTGCAAAATGGGTATTTTTTTTTTTTTTGGCTGAAAATGTTAAAAATGATGTTGGTAATCTGAATAAAAATATGACAAGGTGTTTAGAATTATTCCACTAGACAAAGATGTATGAGGGAGGGGACCAACAGGATGCAGAAAAGGCAGACTGACAGTGAAAGTATGAGGAAAAGTATCAGGTAAATGTCATTATCAAAATCATCACGGGACAGTGAATGCTAAGTACTGCTTTTTTTTTTTTTTTTTTTTTGCGGTACGCGGGCCTCTCACTGCTGTGACCTCTCCCGCCGCGGAGCACAGGCTCCGGACGCGCAGGCTCAGCGGCCATGGCTCACGGGCCCAGCCGCTCCGCGGCATGTGGGATCTTCCCAGACCGGGGCACGAACCCGCGTCTCCTGCATCGGCAGGCGGACTCCCAACCACTGCGCCACCAGGGAAGCCCAGTACTGCTTTGTAATACCAACTTAGGGTGCATGTTTTAAAGCTAAAATGACAAAAGGGGTTTAAAATTTCCATGAATAATTCTTAAAAGACTTTGTATTATGATTTTCCCAGCGCTAAAGTCTTCCACTTATTTGCATCTCTTTAAACAAAAAGTTAAACCAGAGGCTACTGAGAGTTACCAGAAGAGCCTCACAGACAGGCTGGCTAGCCAGCAGAGGGGTCAGTCCCCAAAGGTGGTGACAGCAGACTCAGTCCCCACCCACTCCGGTACTCAAGGTGATGCTGAGCAGGGCAGAGAGTCATCAGCCACCCCAGAGCTTTGCCAGCCCAAGGGGCTTTCGTTTCCCGTGTCTCCTTTTTCCTACGGAGTAAACGTGGCTACATCAGGGACCTCTGAGCAACTGAGGCACTCAGTTAAGGGACACCCACATCTCCTTTTCCCCTGTGACCACCACAAAGAGGGGACCTTTGCACTAGGCAACCACACACAACTGTTCCCTGCCGGTGTCCTGCCCTTCTCATCCGCCTACTCTGTGTGATAGCTACCACATTCTTGGGGTTCTTGCAGGAGCCTGTACCAGGAGATGGCACACCGTCATGCCTCCAGAACCCAATCTTCCACTCTAGGCCCTTGTGCTCAGTCTTACCTTTGCTGTGCCTCAGAGTCCGTACCTGCAAAATGGGTATAATAATAGTATCCCCTTCATGGGCCTGTTGTGTGGGAAGCTAGCTCGTATATGCAAAGGCCCTAGAACATTGTACATTAGTACCTGTTCATTCTTCCTCTCCTTTCCCTCCCTCCCTTCCTTCTTTCTTTCCTTCCCTTCTCTCTCTCTCTCCCCTCCCTTCCTCCTTTCCCCCTCCCTTCTTTCCTTCCATCCTTCTTTCTTCTTAATTATCAAAGCTTCATCTTAACAGGCGGGCTCGTTACACGGGTGGGGAATAGGTGAACTTCGTTCCTCGATGCAAGCTTGGATCAGGTTTCTATTAGCCAAGATAGATGTCACAACGACCGTGTACTAACCTTCAGTTCTTTATTCAGAAACGAGTCCCTTCAGCCTTACTTAGAGCTTATTTCCTCTTGGTTTACATGGAGTTCTAATAAGCTTAATTTGCTTTCCGACTTCATAGAAGATTAGAAATGACACATTAGAAGGAATTTGTGGCAGGCGTACTCAAAGCAGCAAGAAGTGACTGCCGATAGAGGAGGAAGAGGCGTATACATATAAAAAGCGGACGAAAGAACTTCTAAACTCTGGGATCTTTAGGGATAGAAAAAAGACACAATAGTCCCATAGCTCAGTAGTTCTTGAATAGTGTCATTGTTTTAAAGCCCCCTGGAATGGTCGATGTTTATAGTGATGGCCCTGAGTTATCGGGATGATTAATGATTGTCAGCGTGCTTTGTTTAGTGGGGCCGAAAAGTACGTGACAAGCTGTAGAACTTCCAGCAAAGTGGTAAATGTTAGTTTTGACGCTGATAGTGACAAATCATCCTTTTATTTGTCAAGGCAATTTATATAACATACCCAGTGCCCAGATCATACTGGATAAATGAGACATCACTTTACATAGTTACAGCAGTTAATGTTTATAAAATATCCCCTAATTCCTGAGACACAAGCTCGGTTACTTTATTAGAGAAACAACTCCCAAATCTGACTCCTGCCGATCTGAAGGAGTTTTACAGACACACGTGAGAATACACGGAGTGTGGAGGATAATGGATCCAAGGAAGAGACTGTTGCCTGTAAATAAAGCAGCTCTTTTCTAACTTCTATTTTTAACTTCTGCTTTCTGTCTTGCCCTAGAAGGCCTTATCCACTGTTATGTTTTGCTAAGTTGGGAGCAGATATATTTTAGAGGTACCAGGGAAAGGCCTGTGGAATCTTTCGCTTTGGGCTGCAAAGACTTTCCTGGTCACTGTGCTCAAGTTTGCCTTGGCCTTTTGGGAGCAGCTAGTCTCATGGGTAGAAGGCCTGGAGCAGGGGTTTTGCCCCACCAGTGACTCAGATGTGACCCAGTCTGGATTCTGATTTGTGTCTTCTACAGAGATACGTAAGTTGGTAAGTAGGTAAGGGATTTGAAGGTCTGTGGCAAATGATATAGCAGGAGGCAGAGACTTAAATTCCAGAATATGCTTCCCCATTAAGGAGGAAGATGGTAATTATAGCCCAACATTACTGCCATGGCCATTGCTATGTATTAAAGCTTTTCCACCGTACCAGGCACCATGCACAAATCAGTGCTTCAGCTCAGATACTCTCAACCCTCCAAGGCAGGTACTTCGTAGAATGAGAAGATTGAGGCTCAGGGAGGTTAAGTGACTTAGCCAAAGTCACACAGCTAACTAGAGAAGGAACTGAAGTTGAAATCCAGACCTGTCTGCCTCCAAGGGTCATGCTTTTAACCATGAGGCAAGCACCTGGGGACATTCCCTTCCCCCGGGACCAGCCCAACCTTGGTCTTTGTGTAGAGGAAGGAGCCAGAGAGGAATCCCAGGAGGACGCAAGTACCGCTCTGAGGGAGAAATGGCAGGGACAAAGATGTGGAGCCACTTGTCTGGGGCCTTGGTGGAGCACTGCCTTGTCGTAACACTCCTCCCAGAGTGGGCCCCGTGTTCTAGGAGCCAGAACAAGGCACAGCAGTGGCAGGAGTGTACCCACCCACCGCATAGGGGAGCTCTCTGTGCCCCTGCGCCCATGGCCAACGTGTCCTTACTCAGGAGCGTGTTCGGGGTCACCTCTGCCTGGGCAGTCTCATTGCTGATCTCCTTAGGTTTTTTCAGTTCAGGCTTCACATTGTTCTCCAATGCGTTGTCTCTCGGGGCAGCTGAGCTGCCATCTGTCCCAGGAGGTGGAGAGGAAAGGGACCAGCAACCCAAGCTTCCTTCTGGAGGCTGGGCTGTCGGGACAGGATGCCTGCTCTCTTGGGGGGGGGTGCCCGGGCCCTCCGTTCCTTTTCTTTCCAGCTGACTCAGCTGCTGCTCTGCTTCCCTGGGTAACATGGCAGCTTCTGTCCATTGCCTCAGCCTGGCGCCAGTTCTTCCAGATCGTCTTGTTTGTTAGGTAGGCGGCAGTCAGAGGGAAAGGTCAGAGGGTGGATTAGGGCCGTGATCTCAAAGGGAAAGCGGGGTGTGGGCAGACCATCGCTCCATCCAGTGCTCTGGAAGGCATTCTGGGCTGCAGCAGAAAATGGAGGCTTGTGTTTCTCATGGGTCCAAGAAAAAGGAAGGAAGGGAGGGAGGGAGGAAAGAAAGAAAGAGAGAAGAAGGAAAGAGAGAGAGAGAGAAAGAAAGGAAGAAGGAAAGAGGGGGAGTACCAGGTATCATGGTGACATAAGAGTACTTGGAGGGGACAGGCCTCTGCCCTGGAGTCAGACAGACATGGGGATAATGCCACCTGTCCCTGACTATGTGGCCATGGACATTTTCTTAGCTTCTGAGAGAGATTAGATAGATAGAAGCAAAGGAATCCTGGTTGGGAATAGTGGGGAATATTATAGGATGGGTAATATATATATATATGCCAGATTTTTGAGGATCTTGAGTGTCAAGGAGAGGGGTTGTAATTTTATCTTTTATATATTAGGGATCCAGTGAACGTTTCTGAGCAGGGACATCACCCAGTGAAACAGTGCTCCGGGGAGATTAGCTCAGCTGTATTAGTTCCATTCAAATCCATGCCTGCTCCTGGAAAAAGAGTTGCTGCCATTTCAAAAATGCTGCCCTGTTGGTGGCTTGGGAAGTCACTAGTGATAGACTACAGTGTTGTCCACCAAGTATTCCTAGTTCTCTGTTTTCCGGGACCATAGAGAACAGAAACATAGGATTCTGTTTTCGTACTTCAAAGTTAGGTGTGACTGAGTGACTTGCTGAGACCAATGCTGAGGTCAGTAAACTTTTGCTTGAAGGACCAGAGAGTAAATACGTGTTGTCAGCTTATGGGCGCTATAGTCTCTGTTGCAACCGCTGAGCTCTGCTGCCGTAGTGTGGAGGCAGCTGCAGAGGGTATGTACAGGAGCAGGTGCAGCCATGTTCCTATGAAACTTTGTGTAGAAAAACAGGCGGCTGGCCCGTGGGCTGTAGTTTGCGACCCCTGGATCAATGCATCGTGACCGGGAGTGACACTTTTGGACAGAAGCTCTGATCATGGCACGCGGTGACCGTGGAAGCACACATGCAAGTGAAGCCCCTGCCCACCCGGGAAACCTAAGTGAGCACATGGTGTGAATGAGACATAAACTTGGCAGTGTAAAGCTGTGGAGATTTTGGTGTTGTTTCTTACTGTAGCATAACCTGTCTCTGCCGAGTGATACCACGTCATCTTCGCGTACAAAGTATCACCATCATCAATCAGCATCTTCGTTCTAGCCCTCACCATCACAGCTAATGTTCACAAGCTCTAGGGGGAGGTCTTTACCAACTTTGTTTCAGTAATTCCTTCTCACAGCATGCAACATGGGTACTGTCATTATACCCATTTTTACAGAAACAGGAAAGGGAAGTTTAGAAAGGTGAAATAATTTGCCCACAATCTCACAAACGGTTAAGTGTGAGAACTCGGATTTGAGCCCCAGTCTTCTAATTCTAAATCCTAAATTCTTAACCTCTGTGTATCCTGCCTCGGGTTCAGGTCTTTGGACTTTTTTCTTTTCTTTTATCCCTTCACCTCTTTGATCACTGCTCTTGGCAGTGTGTGCTATTTTGACATGACCCACAGTGGCCCTGGCAGCAGGGTGAGAGGGAAGAGACTTGCTTACAGAAAAGTGCTGGTCTGAGCAGTTGGAGGAGGTAGATGGAAATAGCCAGAGCGATGGATTGGGTTGGCAGCTCAGACGCTCACAGGAAGAGGACCATTTTGGGGACTGACAGATCTGAGGAATCGCTCTCAGTCGTGTATTCCTGTATTTCCATCAGTCATCTCGAAGGCACGCTGTCCTCTTTCCATTCTCAGCCATGTTCTTGTCTTTCTTTGAAGGGAAAAAGTAATTTATAGTCTGGAACGTCTTGAGAAATTGTGTTACTCTCCTTCCTGGCCTGACAAAGCCCTGAACAAGCTATCAAGCTATGATTGTCATCTTTGATGCTTTTGCAGATAATTTACCAATCTGGTGTTGCAAAGGCCTAGCTCTATGTGATCAAGTAATAAAAAGCCGCATAATGGGTCCTTCTAACTTCTGAAGAGCTACCACTGAAGATACTACCCGTGTGTTATTCAATATTTCTTATTTAAAGTCCCACTTACTTAAATTTCTCTATTTAGTGTCATGGAAAATTTTCTCTCACTAAAATGATCGCTTTCCCTAATCAAAAATGAGGATTATATAAGCGATTATGTTTCCCTTTTTACCTTGGCTGTTGGGAAACAGGATTTATTTGATACTTGGAGATAATACCCATTTGGACTCAGGATCAGAGTAGATTATCTGCCCATTTCCCCCTCCTCCTTCACCTCTGGGTTCAGGTCTCTGTTTCTGACTTTAAGTTTTAAGTCATGGTTCGTTGTTTGGCCTGAGGTGACCCAACACTGGAGCCTACCTGGGCTCTTTGGTGGGGCTAATGGCAGATGCTGGGAGGGCTCACGCCAAGGAGTACTTCACAGAACTTCTGCTGCCAGTGTCCTTGTCCTCACAGTGAGACACAGCCACCCCCCGCTTCTGCAGGAGACCCCCCAACACTAGCAGCTTTTGGGATCTCAGTTCCGCCACCAGGGATTGAACCCAGACCATGGCAGTGAAAGTGCCGGATCCTAACCACTAGACCACCAGGCTCTTGGTGCTCCAGCCAGGCAGCAGGGCTGTGCCACTGAGGTGGGAGAGCCAACTTCAGGACATTGGTCCACAAGAGACCCCCCAGCTCCACGTAATATCAAACGGCAAAAATCTCCCAGAGATCTCCATCTCAACGCCAAGATCCAGCTCCACTCAATGACCAGCAAGCTACAGTGCTGGACAGCCTATGCCAAACAACTAGCAAGACAGGAACACAGCCCCATCCATTAGCAGAGGGGCTGCCTAAAATCATAATAAGGTCACAGACACCTGAAAACACACCACCAGACGTGGACCTGCTCACCAGAAAGACAAGATCCAGCCTCATCCACCAGAACACAGGCACGAGTCCCCTCCACCAGGAAGCCTACACAACCCAATGAACCAACCTTAGCCACTGGGGACAGACACCAAAAACAACGGGAACTATGAACCTGCAGTCTGTGAAAAAGAGACCCCAAACACAGTAAGTTAAGCAAAATGAGAAGACAGAGAAACACACAGCAGATGAAGGAGCAAGGTAAAAACCCACCAGACCTAACAAATGAAGAGGAAATAGGCAGTCTACCTGAAAAAGAATTCAGAATAATGATAGTAAAGATGATCCAAAATCTCGGAAATAGAATGGAGAAAATACAAGAAATGTCAAACAAGGACCTAGAAGAATCAAAGAGCAAACAAACCGTGATGAACAACACAATAAGTGAAATTAAAAATTCTCTAGAAGGGATCAATAGCAGAATAACTGAGGCAGAAGAACGGATAAGTGGCCTGGAAGATAAAATAGTGGAAATAACTACTGCAGAGCAGAACAAAGAAAAAAAGAATGAAAAGAATTGAGGACAGTCTCAGATACCTCTGGGACAACATTAAATGCACCAACATTCGAATTATAGGAGTCCCAGAAGAAGAAGAGGAAAAGAAAGGGACTGAGAAAATATTTGAAGAGATCATAGTTGAAAACTTCCTTAATATGGCAAAGGAAATAGTTAATCAAGTCCAAGAAGCACAGAGAGTTCCATACAGGATAAATCCAAGGAGAAACACGCCAAGATACATGTTAATCAACCTATCAAAAATTAAATACAAAGAACAAACATTAAAAGCAGCAAGGGAAAAACAACAAATAATACATAAGGGAATCCCCATAAGGTTAACAGCTGATCTTTCAGCAGAAACTCTGCAAGCCAGAAGGGAGTGGCAGGACATATTTAAAGTAATGAAGGAGAAAAACCTACAACCAAGATTATTCTAACCAGCAAGGATCTCATTCAGATTTTATGGAGAAATTAAAACCTTTACAGACAAGCAAAAGCTAAGAGAATTCAACACCACCAAACCAGCTTTACAACAAATGTTAAAGGAACTTCTCTAGGCAGGAAACACAAGAGAAGGAAAAGACCTACAGTAATAAACCCAAAACAATTCAGAAAATGGTAATAGGAACATACATATCGATAATTACCTTAAATGTAAATGGATTAAATCCTCCACCAAAAGACATAGATTGGCTGAATGGATACAAAAACAAGACCCGTATATATGCTGTCTACAAGAGACCCACTTCAGACCTAGGGACACATACAGACTGAAAGTGAGGGGATAGATAAAGATATTGCATGCAAATGGAAATCAAAAGAAAGTTCGAGTAGCAATTCTCATCTCAGACAAAATAGACTTTAAAATAAAGGCTATTACAAGAGACAAAGAAGGACACTACATAATGATCAAGGGATCAATCCAAGAAGAAGATATAACAATTGTAAATATTTATGCACCCAACATAGGAGCACCTCAATACATAAGGCAAATACTAACATCCATAAAAGGGGAAATTGACAGTAACACAATCGTAGTAGGGGACTTTAACACCCCACTTTCACCAATGGACAGATCATCCAAAATGAAAATAAATAAGGAAACACAATCTCTAAATGATACATTAAACAAGATAGACTTAATTGATATTTATAGGACATTCCGTCCCAAAGCAACAGAACACACTTTCTTCTCAAGTGCTCATGGAACATTCTCCAGGATAGATCATATCGTGGGTCACAAGTCAAGCCTTGGTAAATTTAAGAAAATTGAATCATATCAAGTATCGTTTCTGACCACAACGCTATGAGACTAGATATCAATTACAGGAAAAAATCTGTAAGGAATACAAACACATGGAGACTAAACAGCGCACTACTTAATAACCAAGAGATCACTGAAGAAATCAAAGAGAAAATCAAAAAATACCTAGAAACAAATGACAACGAAAAAACGACGACCCAAAACCTATGGGATGCAGCAAAAGCAGTTCTAAGAAGGAAGTTTATAGCAATACAATCCTACCTTAAGAAACAGGAAACATCTCAAATAAACAACCTAACCTTATACCTAAAGCAATTAGAGAGAAAGGACAAAAAAACCCCCAAAGTTAGCAGAAGGAAAGAAATCATAAAGATCAGATCAGAAATAAATGAAAAAGAAATGAAGGAAACGATAGCAAAGATCGATAAAACTAAAAGCTGGTTCTTTGAGAAGATAAACAAAATTGATAAACCATTAGCCAGACTTATCAAGATAAAAAGGGAGAAGACTCAAATCAATAGAATTAGAAATGAAAAAGGAGAAGTAACAACTGACACCGCAGAAATAAAAAAATCATGAGAGATTACTACAAGCAACTCTATGCCTAGGCCTCGATCACAGAGAAAGATGTAGCCAATCAAGTTTTCATCCTCCCCTCCTCCCCTCTCTACTCGTGGCAGTGAGCATTTTGAGGCCTCATATGTCTTTTTTCCCCGGTACTTGCCTAGTGCCAAGAACAGTGCTTGCAGGGGACACTCATTATATGCTTGAAATTTTGAATTATTGGATTTTTATATGTATGTAAGTCACCAAGTATTCAATAACCACAGACTGTGTACCCAGCCTGGGGCCAAAGACCGTGGGGAACAGGCCATGCATGAGGCATGGCTTGGCCGTGAGTGAGCTTACAGTCTTGTTATAAAGTGAGATAAACCCAATAAGCAGAGAGCAGGTTTTTTACCTTTATGATGAAAAGTCTCAAGTTTTAGTAGATTCAGGTGGAGTTTGAGTTCACAGAAGGGAAAGGGATCCACGTTGCTTGGAGTAGGAGGTTTTCAAGAGTAGGAGGTTTCTTACCCAACTCACACATACTAACCTCACACAAATTTCCCCAAAAACATGTGTGCTTGGGAGAAGGTACTGATTCTGCCACCTGTGTCATGCGGCATCGCTGACGTTCTGCTTTTCGTCAGCATCATCTTCTCACAGTGAACCCAGTAGTTTGCGACTTCCTACGTCAAAAAAGGTGAATGTTTGAGATATCAAGAGAACATCCAGCATCGTTACTTATTCATGGCTGCTGAAAATCTGCAACAGAGAAATCCCCTTGGGAGTAGCCTGGATTCATCCTTGCGTACCTCTACCAAATAAGTGAGCAGAGCAGACCTTTTGCTGAAAGGTGTCACAGAGCTCCTCATCCCGGCCTGGGCCAGAGTGCCACCTTGCAGATGTCACCCCAGGGAGAGCTGCACACCTCTCTGACGGCTGGGGCATTGTTCCCTGACCTCAAGGGAAGGCTTCAGGGACTCATTTAATGAAGCAGCACTTGATCTTCAAGGTCTACAGACAAGGATAAATGGCCCAGAGGAAATGGTAGCATTCTTTCAGCGGCACCTGTCCACGTCAGCAAGATGTGGTGACAAACACTGATTTAAGCAGCTAAGGAGGAATCTGATGCTGCATCCCGTTGAGATGATCACACTGTTGACACCACTTTCCCTGACTCCTTGTCCAGGAATGGGACTGTGCTCTTTACACAGAGCGCTCAGGCACACTCCCCTCTCCCCTCTTTTTAATTTAGCTTTTTAAAGGTTGAAGTATGTTGCATAAAGTAAAGCTCATGAATCTTCAACGTACAGCTTGATGAATTTCTTACATGCATATACACTATGCAAGTAGATAAGACTATAGACTATTTCTACCACCCTAAAAGGCTTCTTCCTGCCCCGTTCCAGACAGTTCTCTCCACTAAAGATTAGCTTTGTCTGGCTTTGAACCTCATATAAATGGAATCATAGAAAAAATATTCAGTTTTGTCTTTTTCTTTTGCTGAATGTTGTACAATTCCATTTTTCTTTCTTTCTTTCTTACTAATGGAAAAAACTAGAAACAAGTTCAGAGAAGTGGCATGGCTTTAACAAGGTTTGACACCTTCAGTCCTATTCTGTTTACTATTGCACAGCTCATTACTATCCATCCATCCGTCCTTTCACCCATCCATGCAAGCTCATGTTGAAAGATGGCTCTATGTCAGGGATGGTTCCAGGTACTGGACATGTAGATATGAGTAAATCACCCTGCCCTCAAAGATCTCCCAGTGTAATGGAAGTGAGATATTTTAGGAGGATAATTAAGGTTTAGAGGGTGTAGAACTCTGTACAAGGAGCTGTGTATTTATGTGGCTGCCTGGAGGAGGAGGAGGAGAGGGAGGAGGAAGAGGAGGGAAGGAAGAGGAAGAGGCAGTGGCTATTGCTGGAGGGCTCAGGGAGAAGGAAATGACATTAGAACAGAATTTCATTTCTCCTGTTTTCTCATCAACAGGGCTGCAAAATTTAAGAAGACAGGTAGGGTTGGGGTCATCTTCTGTGTATATCTTATAGGGCCTTATGTTCATGGAGCTAGCAGGCATTCATGACCCACAATCTCCAAACATTACAAAATGTCTTCTCTAAGGGCATGAGTAGTACACCTAGAACTTTCTAACTAGGCAGAGAGCAGAAAGCAATGGGTTACCATCTTGATTTGATTAGACACCTAGAAAGATCTATGGCAAACAACAATGACAGTTTCAGCAGAGTTCCTGGAGTGGAACTTTCTAGCTAGGGTAGACATAGAGCCCTGTATGAATTTCTGAAAATTATGTACATCAACTTGCTTCTCTAGGTATGTAGGTAGGAAGTTTTTCAATGTCTCTCCCTTCTGTCAGAACATAAGAATGCACACTGTGGCAGACATGTGGTAAGGTGACCGCCAGTGAGTATAACCCCTTTATAATACCCCTGTATAATCCCCTCCTCCTGAGCATGGCAGAACCTATGACTTGCTTCTAAGCAACAGAATATGGCAAAGGTGATTGAGGGTCGTTCCCTTGATTAGGCTACATTTTATGGAAAGATGATAGGATGTCTCTCCCATCATTATGTTGTGTTATATAAGACTGTGCCTTAGCAGACTAGAGAGCGAGAGAGAGTATCCTGTTGGCCTTGAAAAGGCATACGGCCATATTGTAAGAAGGCCTGTGAAGAGGGCCACATGGCAAGAAACTGTAGGTGGGGTGGCCTCTAGGACCTGAGTGGCCTCCAGCCAACAGATGGTAAGAAGCTGGCCCTAAGTCATAACAGCTGCAAGGAAATGAATTCTACTAACAACCAGAATGAGCTTGGATTCTTCCCCAGTCAAGTGTCCAGATGAGAATGCAGCCCATTCAGTACCTCGAGATCTGAGCAGAGGACCCAGCTAAACTGTGTCTAGACTCCTGACCTACAGAAACTGTGAGATGATAAACACATGTTACTTTAAGCTGCTAACTTTGTGGTAATTTGTTACACAGCAATAGATAACGAATACACATACTTATCTACAAACATTGGTTGTATCAAAATAACCCCTCAGTGACACATGGCTCTGCAGACACTCTGAGTCCTGTATGCTGTACAGAGGATGTAGAAGTGGATGCAATGAATTCCTTTAAGGATTGCTATTTAACATTTTACTTTGATACTATTATGGGCTCTGACTTATCTAAGAAGTAAACAAGGGCATTGCATAGGACATAAGTTTAGTTGTTCTGAGAGAGACCCTAAATCAGCCCCTTTTCTAACATTTGTAGGGCAAGAATACAAATGGATGATATGCCATATGTCTAAAGAATGGAAAGTTATAAATGACTATTATGTACAATATGTTCTGTTATGTTGACAAATATACTTTCATAATAACAATATATGTGTAAAGGTCTTTATATCACTGAAAAATGGCAAAATATTAAAGATAATGGAGTATAATGATTATTTTGCATGCTTGGCTACTCTGCTGATGGAAAATATTTGAATAGAGTAATAAAATAGACATTTAATTCATATATTATTATATATTCCATAAAATATATTTCCTTGCTTTCATTTCAGGAAAAGGTCACTAATTATTTTGTTTAACATAGTGGGTGCTCAGTTGACAGTAAGAATCTAAAGGATTGAAAAATAAAATGTGTGCCAAATTTGAACATTATATTTTCATCAAAATATAAATTTAAAGTAGTCGAAAATTTCAAGTTTAAGTGAAAGTTTTCAAAACGTTTCTTCCAAAATATTCAAAAATCTATTAAAACTAAACAGAAAACATACAAATTATAAATAATAAAAAGCTTAAATTTGTTATTTAAATAAGGCTGAATTGTTAGTTTCTTGAACATTTAGTTCAAGATCTTATTAAACATTCTTATAAAAATAAAACTACTTGTACTTGTAGCTTTTAAAGTCCATCTAGATGCCAATGTAAAGAATCAGGGTCACATTTCACATATATTATCTCTAGACCCTCATAGATGTGTGTAAATTTAAGAGTTATATGAATTATTTAATATTGCAAACTATTGCTCCACTTTCCATATGGAACTCTTGTAAATCCCACTCCAATCCAGTGGTACTGATGGAATCAAGAACTAGAAGATGAAGAGAAGCAAAAAAACAGATATTCTGCCTTTCTAGGAAACAATACTTCTTCATCAAGCAGAAATCTGTTGCATTAATGCTATCAGCGAAGAAGGATTTGATGAGTTAATACCCCAGTGCTGGCACTGTTCAAATTCTCCACGTACTCTGAAGCTGCATCTGTCCCAGATCCTGGCAATGGCAAAGTCCCCAATCTTTTGCAACATTTGGACACAGCGGCCTTTTGATTGAGCACTAGGGTACGAGATGTGGAGAAATGTTTCCCTGGGGCTTGAATGATGTTAGTCATGCTAGCGGATGTTTAAGGTACCGATCGTGCTGTGTCAGCACTGAGTCCTGAGTGATTGGAGCACCCACGTGTTCTTTAGTGTGTGTGTGTGTGTGTGTGTGTGTGTGAGAGAGAGAGAGAGAGAGAATTGACGCAGGGCTTTCAGAAGGGCAGGGCCCCATGCAGGCACCCTTCTTGTCAGAGTCCAAGGGCAAGCCCCAAATATTTTTTAAACAATATAGCAGTTGGTTTCCTTCTCACATTAGCTTGCAAGCATAATAGTCCTTGATGGGATGGCAGCTCCACAGTCTCGAGGACCCACTTGCTCTCTCTGATTGTTCCCCTTTCCCTAAGATGTTGCCCTCATCTGCGTGGCTCAACATGTTCCCCCTGTGTCTACAATCCAGCCAGAAGGAAGAAGAAAGGAGAGAAGCAGGGCATGCCCCTCTTTAAGGGTCTGAACCTGAAGTCGCACACACCAATTCTGCACATATCCCACTGTCCACAGACGGCTGAGAAATGTAATCTTCCACTGGGTGTTCTTGTGTCCAACTAAAAATTTTATGTTTCTATGAGAGAGGGAGAGGACACCATTTGGGTGACAGCTGGTAATCTGCCACAGGTGTATATTTTCTTATATAAGTTTGGAAGGAACGATGATAATTTAGAGTCACGGATACAAGGTTGCCCAAGTCAGTTATATTTCATCAAAACAACAGATATATAAGAAAGAGCTTTGGATGGTTTTAAGCACATTGCAGGCCAGGTGCTACCTGGAATGTTAAGCTGAGTGGGTGGAAAACTGAACTGGGTTCAGACCCACAAACAGCCACAAACTACTAAAGTGACCTTGATCCAGTTACATTACATCTCTTGGCCCTAGTTTGCTCTTCAGTAAAATGAGGGCTTTAGATTAGACTAATGGGTTTACAATCTGGGTTCCATGGAAACTTACGGTTCCTTAGTGTTGCTTCAGGAGCTGGGGGTTGGCTCTGAACTTTTCTTCCCTATGTATTAGTCATAGCAGCTCCATTTTTATTGGTTGTGTGATTTTAAAAAAAAAAAAAAAAAAAGGAAGAGGGCTTCTATTGCTAAAATGAAAGTTTGAAAATGCCTGGACACTGGGGTGACTGGTGGAGGTAGCAGGCTGTGGGGTCAGCCTGCCTGCATATATTTATTATTATTTTTTTAAACATCTTTATTGGAGTATAATTGCTCTACAATGGTGTGTTAGTTTCTGCTTTGTAACAAAGTGAATCAGTTGTACATATACATATATCTCCATATCTCCTCCTTCTTGCGTCTCCCTCCTACCCTCCCTATCCCACCCCTCTAGGTGGTCACAAAGCACCAAGCTGATCTCCCTGTGCTATGCGGCTGCTTCCCACTAGCTATCTATTTTATGTTTGGTAGTGTATATATGTCCATGCCACTCTCTCACTTTGTCCCAGCTTACCCTTCCCCCTCCCCGTGTCCTCAAGTCCATTCTCTACGTCTGCGTCTTTATTCCTGTCCTGCCCCTAGGTTCTTCATAACCATTTTTTTGTTTTTTTAGATTCCATATATATGTGTTAGCATACGGTATTTGTTTTTCTCTTTCTGACTTACTTCACTCTGGGAGAAGTCATAAAGATCAGATCAGAAATAAATGAAAATGAAATGAAGGAAACAATAACAAAGATCAATAAAACTAAAAGCTGGTTCTTTGAGAAGATAAACAAAATTGATAAACCATTAGCCAGACTCATCAAGAAAACAAAGGGAGAAGACTCAAATCAATAGAATTAGAAATGCCTACGTTTAAACCCCATCTTTGCCACTTACTCTCTGGAATATCTCAGGCTGAGGTATTTACCTTTCCTGAGCCTCATCTCGAAAATGTTGTCTCCTCATCTATAAAATATTGTTACTATGATTTGCCTCTTGGGACTGTCTTGGGCTTAAATGAGATAATATGATTGAGAGGGCTTATTTTTGAGGGTCTGGTGTAACGGACATGTTTAATAAATGGGAACCATTGTTATCATTGTTACCATCACCAACCTCATCTCTAAGGCTTCAGCTTTGGGCTCTAAGGCTTTGTGTTTCTGTGAATTGTTGTACAAAACTAAGGACCTTTTTATGAAATGAATTAAGTATCAGTGGGCATTTCTCTTTACTCCTGGATTTTCACAGGTTTTCTCCAAATGATGCACATTAAAGTTAGCCCATCCTGGGTAAAACAATTTAAACATAAGTAAGATATCGGGTTCTGTAATTTCAGAGGCAATATTAAAATAACTCTTTTGCGACAGAGAAAACAATTTCAGTCTTTTAATTCAAGGAGAAAATGATTCAAGTTTTTGAGGCTGCACATGGCAGGAAATAACACGCAGAGTTTATAGCACTTGAAATAGTTAACGAGAAGGATAAGCAGGAAAATCCCATGATATGACTTTTTGTCAAACTTGACTTTCCAGGGATTAAAGCTGCTTTGAGTTTAGACCTATGCTTATTCCAGTTTGTTTAACCCTTGACAGCTCCAGTCTGTTCCACTCAGTAGTTCCACATGAGGGGGTCATATGACAGAGCCAATGAAGCAACAATATAGAACTGTGTGATCATGGAACTGAGAGGCCAATCGATGTTCTACCTAGAATCGAATGGAAGAAATGTAACAGGGCTTTGGATCCACCCACCCATCTTATGATTTAAAATCCCCTCTAGCAAATTCCTGTTAAATCTTTACTCCGACTTGTAACCGTAAGACCTTTGATATCCATCTTGTTTTTTAGCCCTGTAATGATTCTTGTTTATAGAACCTGAAAATCTTAGCACTGAAGTGATGCTCAGAGTTTACGCAATGCCAGAGTCTTCTTCACATCATCCTTGATGGATTGTTACGGCTCCTTCCTGACCATGTCCCATGATGGGGAGCTCACGGCTTTGTTAGGAGGCAGCCATTCCTTTGGAGGAAAGAACCAACTTACTTGAAAACTTTTTCTTTTGCCCTGAAACTTGCTTTTCTGATATATATGTATTGTACATGTGTGTATATACCTGACAGCCTTTTTTACCTTCCAGATCAGTGCCATATAAATTTGATCCCTCTTTGCATGTGGTCTCTGAAATATTTGAAGCCAACCCACCTCTATCTTCAGCCTTAACATGCTCTGCTCTCTCAGCATCCCTCATATGTCATGATGCCCTTTACCCTCCTGGTCACTGCCCTCTGGGCTTCTTTGGTTTTGATGAAAGTATTTGTAGAAGTGAGTGAACCAAACCAGTTATACCCTGTGCCTACTCTCATTCTTCTTTTTCCATTTCTCCCCATTTCACTTTAAAAGCTGTATGTGATACCCCCAATAATGGCTTGATTAATGTTGGGGAAAATAAGAGGAGGAATATATACAGGCTCTTAAGTTCTATTTCTCTGCATACATTTCCGTATCAAGATGGCTTCTAAAAATAGTTTTGTAATAATAATTCAGATGTAAATCTGGGGTCTGCAAAGTCTCTCAGGCCTTTTCCAATGGCCATTCCTGTATTTCAGATCTTCATAATAAACCTGGGGGTAAATGCTGCATCTTTTATTTATCCTTACTACATTCCCCTTGGCTTTGAGGACGCTTGTGCTGGTGTTTTTTAATTACCTCTAAAATGTATTAAGGTACTTTAAAAATCTATTGCTATCTTTAGAAATGTTAGAGATCACAAGCAATTAGGCACCATCTATAAGCCTGGTGAGAATGCATTTGCTTCGCTGATAACAGTGTCATCATCGAAATGGAGTGAGCCCCGCGTGGGACAGGTGTTTGAAGGGATGGATCAGTGTAAATAAGGCCATCCCAAACCTCGAGTGAAAATGCAAAGACTGTGCTCTGCAAAATACTGTCTAAAAGTCAGTGTGTGGGACATTTGACCCTTCTGAGATTCAGGCTCCTGGCTTGGGTAACTGCCTTTCTATAGTATGTCTTTCTATGACCCAAGCGGGTCAAGGTCATTACATGTTACATTTAAAAAAAGAAAAAGAAGGTGAATGGAAACTGAGCTGAGAAGTGCAAAATGTATCATTTTAATTAGGACATTCCCCTGCAAAAAGAAAGACCTATATGAAGGTCTTTCTTTTGTGAAGACTCATCTTTCTGTAAACCTGGATTAACATGACCTGGCTAGAGATTCCTAGCCTAAGGTGTATGAGATGCTATATTATATACCCATTAGCTTGTAATTATGATATCTGAAAAAATAGTGAAAAATATTCATCAGAAAAAAATGAAATGATCAGCCATGATGTGTTTTTTAGTGAGTTATTATATTTACATGAACTGCCTCATCAAAATTCAGGAGTTTACATTAAACTGGACCTAGAATCCTTGACTCACCAATGAGACAAGCAAATCTGAATTATCATTGTTGACTGCCTCTCTCCTGCTGTGTCTTTTGAGTAATCCTTCCATCCCCAAGCAGTGAGCACATTTATACTCAGGGAAATCTTCTTTTAGACATTATTTTTAACTACTTCATCCTTTTACCAAAACTGAGAACCACAAACTAAATTGATGTTTCTCTTCCTTCTCCACCACAGGGCTTTCTTTCTGCAATGTTGGTGAGATAGGAAGCACAGCCTCAGGCCGGTCCACGGGGGCTTGGCCTAAGTAGGGATGCTGGATGCTGCAGAGTTGCCAGCCATGAAACAGAACCAGGGGCCTGGCTCTCCCAAGGAAATGCAGGCCGTGCAACTTCTCTGTTTGGGTTGGCAACAGGAGTCATGTGCTTCACTTTTGCTGAGGCCTGATCACTTGCTGAATATTTATTTGTCCCCAAGATTATTTAGTTATCCTCAGGAATCCAGGCTCTCTGGCCAACTTTTCTCCTTTGGCATGGGTTCCCAGTGGGGAATGTGACTGACCCCTTCTCCTTTCAGAAGGGGCCTTAATGCTCATCAGGTTGGAAGCATTTTAGTAGAAAAGCAAAAGGGGACCCAGGAGGACACATGACTTGCTAAAAGATAGCAGCAGTACTAAGACTAGAGCTTGGATCTCCTGATCCCAAATCCAGAGTTCTTTCTAGAATCTCTCAAACTCTGGGGAGCATATAAGTGCCTGAGGAACTCATTTAATAAAATACAGACTCTTAGATCTCCTCTTTAGAAATTCAGACGTGGAATCTGCCTGTTGAACACGAATCTCCGTGATCCGAGATGGCTTGTGTGCACTAGGTCACACTGGCCTATCAATGTTTACCTTCTACTTGCATTCACCCTGTGACATTACTCAGTTAAATATGAAGATTGTTGTATTCCCTTACTTATTAAAAAAAAGAATATAGCACAAAGAACATGGTAAAAACTTTAAAATAACTTACAGAAAGAAAAAAGCCTACCCATCAGTCTATCTATCTACCTACCCTTTCTATCTATCTATCTACCTACCTAGGTACCTACCCATCACTCTATCTACCTACCTTTTCATCTTTGGAGATGTTATCTATCAACCCAATAATTCTGTTATCTTATTTTTACTTAAGCCAAGTAGCCTGTGTTATTTGACTTCCTAGGAAACAGGGTCCTCAAAATCTATTAAAGTGGAAAAATACTATTAATTTTATTGAGCATATGCTACATTACTGGGTACCGTGCTCAGTGTTTTACATGTATTCACTCATTTAATCACATTGACCTTATGAAGAAAGTCCTATTATTCCCATTTTCCAGATAAGAAAACTGAAGCTTGGAGAGGCTAATTAGCTTATGCTAAGTTTTCTGGTTAGGAAGCAATAAGGCTGAGATTCAAACCCTCCGACTCCAAAGCCTAGCTCTTCCTCACCACACTGCTTTCCAGGTGTGCAGACAAAAGTCAGAGATGCCTGAACATCAGGTCCTCACCTCCATGAAGAAAGGAGACATTCCTAAACAGAAAACAATCAAAGGACAAAAATAACAAGTGTACTTAATTTCTAAACTGTGTGCTGAAGATACATGGTGCTATAGGGAGTAAGAGTACGGACGTATCCACTGGGCTGGAAGCTTTGAATGCAAGGGAGGAAAATGGCACTTTATCCTAATGGCAGAGGGTGCTATGATAGGCTTGGGGGGCAGGGAGTTACTCAGTGAAATGAAAAGTCCCAGAGAGCCCCAGTCTGCCACGAAGACATCCGTTTTGGCTGACTCTCCAAGCAGACCCTTTGCCAGAGCCACTGAAGATTTGGTATTTGACTCTTTTCTTCTCTCTAGAGCTGTTATTCAGCGCAGACAGGACCCCAAATGAGAGGAAAGAGGGATGACAAGTTGGAGGTTTGAGCTCTTAATAGTTCAGGATATAGTGCTACCAGGAGAAAAATTTTCCCCAGAAATGAAATCTCCATTGTCCCCAGTGAGTTAAGTATTATAAAAGTTTTTCTTATGATTTCCTTGGAGTTTCTTCAATCTCTCCCTCCTCTAAGTATCCACTGTGCTTTCATTTGGATTTAGCTTTAGACACGCCATCGTTTCATGTGCTACTTATCACTGCCAATGATGTCAACTGACATTTACTGTCTTTTTTTGAAATTGAAGTATAATTCACTTACAATATTATATTAGTTCCATCTGTACAACGTAATGATTTGATGCTTTTATACATTACAAAATGATCATCACAATAAATCTAGTTACCATCTGTCACCACCATTACAATATTATTGACGGTATTCCCTATGCTGCATATTTCATCCCTAGACTCATTTATTTTGTAACTAGAAGTTTGTACCTCTTAATTCCCTTCACCTATTTTACTCATCCACCCCCCTCCTCTCTGGCACCCTCTGTATCTCTGTTCCTGTTTTGTTTGTTTTGTTTTTTATATTCCATGTATAAGTGAAACATACAGTATTTGTCTTTCTCTGACTTATTTTACTAAGCATAATACCCTCTAGGTCCATTCATGTCACAAACGGCAGGATTTTGGTTTTTACATGGATGAATAATATTCCATTGGATATACATACCGTGTTTCCTTCATCTATTTATCTGTTGATAGACACTTAACTTGCTTCCATATCTTGGCTTTTGTAAATAATGTGGCAATGAACACAGGGATGCATATGACTTTTCAAATTGGTGTTTTCGTTTTCTTCAGAAAAATACCCAGAAGTGGAATTGCTGGATTGTATGGTATTTTTCATATTTTGAGGAACCTCCATAGTGTTTCCCACAGAGGCTGCCCCAATTTACATTCCCACCAGCAGTGCACGAGGGTTCCCTTTTCTCCACATCCTCGTCAACACTTGTTATGTGTGGTCTTTTTTATAATGGCCATTGTGACAGGTGTGAGGTGATATCTCATTGTGGTTTTGATTTGCATGACCCTGATGGTTAGTGACACTGAACATCTTTTCATGTGTGACAGTTACTGTCTTGTACACTGCCCTGTGCTGGGCACGGAAGATACTCAAGTCCCTGCCATTGGGTGTTTAAGCCCTGTCTGGGGAGATAGGACCCGTCCATAATACCAGTTAGCAGCCCTTAGAGTTCACTGTGATCTCAGTGGACTTTATTATAAAGGGAGGAAGATGTAGGCCACAAATTAATAGGACAGACCAAAAGTGAGCCAGAGAGTAGGAGGACGGAGAGGCCCTGAGGACTGGCATGGCCTGGGGTGGGAGGGACTCATCTTCTAGAGAAGGCAAGCCTCAAGAGGGGGCTCTGCAGGTAGGACTAGAGTTATTCAAGAGGCTACAGCAGCTCTGTCTCCCTGCCTAGACCACAGCCACTGGGAGGGGTCCGGGTTCCCACCACGTCTCCCCTGGGGGCCCTGCCCCATGCGTTATACATCAGAGGCAGTGGCCATTGGGGTCCCCTGGGAAGTGGGCTCTGTGACAAAGATTTGTGTAAAGGGCGTTTGTTAGGGAGGGCTCTTGGGAAAGAAGAAAGAGGGAAGCAGAGTTGAGGATAAGTTGGGCTGTGAGGCTGTCCCAGTGACAGCCTCGTCTGACGCCCCGGGGACTTCTGCAGCTGAAATGTCCTTCAGAGTTGCCCCAGATTGGAGGCCTTTATACTCTCCTGTCGTCTTGTCCTTGGATGTGGGCTCTCCCGGGAGGGAGCACGACCTCAGCTCTATTCAGCAGAGAGAGTTCCCAATGGGGGCCGCAGCCCCTGCAGCCAGTGCAGTAAGTCCTCTGTTCCTGAAGGGGGCACTAGGCAGCGGGGCAGATCCATCCCGTGGGCTCTCCAAGAGCCCTGGACACCTTGACTGAGAAGAGCTCTCTCAATAGCACTGGGTCTCTGACGGCACTTGGTCCCCGACTTGTGGCTGCAACATAGACAGAGTAGGGCTGGAATTGCAGCATTTGTTTAAAGAATAATAATTTTCCAGGCCAAGAAAGACCATTTTGCAAAGGGTTGAGTAGCAGCCACCACAAATGGCCAAGTGTATGGGTTTCAGGCTTCAAAATACCATCATCATTTGTAATGAGAGGGAATGGCAGTGTTCCCAAGCCAATTGGTGATTGTTGGGGAGGAATTAGTGACCTGTAAAGTCAGGCAAATGGTATCATTTTAGATACTGTTCCCCAAAGATTTTTTTTGAGAGACAGAGAGGCCTTGGAGTAAGATAAACATCTCCGTGTACACAACTGTTAGTTAATTCAGGAGCCAGCCTAGGAGACAAAATAATTTATGGTAAGCCTCCTTTTGAGGAGTTGAAATACTTTGGGTATCATTTCTCAGCCTTTAAGAGAGCTGTAGGAATTAGGAAGGGGGCGCTCACTCTATTTATTTTGCTGGAGGTGGGGAATCTCCACAACGTGAGGTAAATTCCCTGAAGTCTCCGGTGGGGAAGTGGCTCATGCTGAGGCAGAACCTGGATCAGCCGGGTCTCAGTGCTTGAAGCACCAAGTTCCTTGGAGGCAGGGGGAGAATGGATCTAAAAAGATTGATAAACATTGTGCAGCGGGGTAGAGTTTCCCACAGACTCGTTTAGACTCCAAATCTGCACGTCCCCCAGACTTTCCCATTTGTGTAAATGGTAGCCTAAACACCCAGTCAGTCAAGCAAAATCATTAGGAATCTTTCTTATGTTCTTCCTGTCCTCATTCCTTACAGCTAACCTGTCAGCACATCTTATTAGTTCCACTTTCAGAATGTACCTTGCATCTCTCTCCACCTGCCTGCCACCTGCACCCTGACATCCAAGTCACCATCATCGCCCACCTGGAGCGCCTCAGTGGCCTCCTTGCTGGTCTCCCTGTTTTCATGCTAACCTCCCCCTAATACATTCTTCACATTTCAGGAATCAGCCAGAAGGAACTTATCAGCATGCAAATTAGATCACATCACTCCCCTATTGAACACTTCATGGCTTCCTGGTACACTGGAATAAAGTTGAAACTGCTTATTATACAAGACCCTGGGGGTTCCTCCTCTTCAACCTTGTCCCACACTGCTCTTCTTGCGTCAGCCCCACCAGCCTCTTTCATGAATATACCAACCTCTTTCCTGCCCCAGGGCCTTTGCACTTGCTGTTTTCTCTGTGTTGCTTGCTCTTCCTCCAGCTGTTTACATGGATGACTCCTTCTTCTCTTTCAGGACTCAGCCCAAATGATATCTTTTCAGAAAGGCCTTATAGCTAAAATAACCCTCTCCCCTGAGAGGGTTACATCACCTGTCTCTACTTCCTATAAGGCCCTTATCACAATCTGATTTTTTTTTTTTTTTTACTAAATCACTGTTTCCTTATGTGATGTCTGTCTTCTCTCACTGCAATGTAAGTTCCATCAGAGCAGGGACCTGTCTGTTTACTGGTTTACTGTTGTATCTCATTGCTAACACAACGATGGAACACAGTAGGCACGTAATCAGCATAGGGTGAAAGAATGAATGAATAAGTAAATATATGAGTTTTCTGGAGCCTGTTGTACAGATGAAATCAGAATACAGGAGAACCAGCCAAACTGTGATTTCCTAATTACATTACTAGAGGTTTGTACATTAAGCTATAATTTGCAAATATTTTATTTTATTATTAATTTTTATTGGCGTAGAGTTGCTTTACAATGTTATGTTCATTTCTGCTGTACAGCAAAGTGAATCAGCTATACATATACATATATCCAAGTATTTTATATAAGGTTCTAGAAGGATACACTATCTAAGGGAAACCAACACATGAGTAAATTGTGGTACTCCATACTGTGTTGCCGTGGAGCTATTAGACGATGCAGCATCTCCTCTTATAATTTCTTATAGTATGTTGCTTATGAGATAGGATATACTGTATGATCCTATTTTCCTTTTCAAAAAAAAGTGTTATTATATCTATACAGCAAAGGCTAGAAGGACGTTACCAAAGTGTTAGCCAGGATCATCCGGAGTGTTCTGGTTATCCTTTGTTTTGTTTTTCTTACCTTT
The DNA here is from genome assembly GCF_008692025.1 of Phocoena sinus. Lineage (NCBI taxonomy): Eukaryota > Metazoa > Chordata > Mammalia > Artiodactyla > Phocoenidae > Phocoena > Phocoena sinus. The sequence continues at coordinate 23,276,537 of NC_045776.1, read as the reverse complement.
CTTATCTTATTTTTTTATTTTATTTTTTTTGTGGTATGCAGGCCTCTCACTGTTGTGGCCTCTCCCATTGTGGAGCACAGGCTCAGAGGCCATGGCTCACGGGCCCAGCCGCTCCGTGGCATGTGGGATCTTCCTGGACTGGGGCACGAACCCCTGTCCCCTGCATCAGCAGGTGGACTCTCAACCACTGTGCCACCAGGGAAGCTCTCTTATCTTATTTTTATATGGTGAATTTATAATCTTTTTAAAAGCAGCAACTGTTTCTGTTGTTTTTCTTCTTAAACATAGGAATGGCGAATCCTTTTGTGGAGTAAAGAATGAGCATCATCTTTGTCTTTTTCCTAAATCCAACTTTTCATACCTTGGTTCACTTGCTTTTCATTGAATAAGCTGTGAATTAGGAGTTTTGTGGAGGTGATAGTGGTGGTGTCATTGGTGACAATGTTGTATTAATAAAAAGCCCTTCTCAGGTGTGCAGTTCTTCCCTGGAGGGCCCTGTCTGGTACACTCTCCTGGTGCGGCCTGCTGGGAAGCTGTGGCTGCCTTGGGGCCTCCGGAGAACCTGCTGTGTTCAGAAAATAACCCTTGAGAGCGCCTGGTGGCCTGCTGAAGGAGTGTTGAGTCAGCCGTAAGTTCTGTCAAAGCACACAGCTGAGCCAGAGCCGCATCCTCTGTGGCTCTGAATTCCATTTGGATTCCCTAGGGTACCAGCGAGAGAAGCTGAAGCTCAGGCCGCCCTAAACGCTCAACCAGCTCTGTTCCTCCCAGAGCGGACTCGAGCACAGGGGAAGGTGAGGGGCGGGTACAGGTCAGGAGCAACTGGAAAGGCGTGATCCGCATCGGGGAGGCCTGGCCTCCGTGACCTCAGGAGACCAAGTCTCGGGTGAGCAGAATCCTGGGATGCTAAGGGAGGACAAAGGTGCTGGGCGTAAAATGCCGTGAGGTTTTTCTCCTTCCTCCCTTTGCCCTTGCCTCCTACCTGATCTTTCTGCTTTCCTGGGCCCCCGGCATCCTCCTCTGAGAGCCCCTACCTAGCCTCCTCCCTCCACAGACCCGCAGGAGGCGAGAACCAACATTCTGTAAATAAATGCGCGTCAGATGCTTAGCAGATGAAAGGGCTGTGACACACACAGCAGATGAGGCCAAGGGGCAGAATTGTCCCGTCGTCATGGAGCTTCCACTCGAAGGAGAGAGGACAGATGTGCTGGTGCGGGCAAGACAAAGTGTAAGGCACGGACACCAGGGTAGAAGTGAAGCAGTAAATGCCCACATCAAAGGCCAGGCTGGATCCAGGACTGGGGAGGCCTGAGGCTTATACCACATTGGAGGCCTTCTCAGAGAGAGGAGAGATGAACTGCTAGGCCCCCTCCCAGGACTCTGAAAGGGGCCCTTGCAAGTGAGGAGCCCTTGGCTTAAGCTCTGTTAGTTTCCTGGTGTGATAGGGTTCTCCAGAGACACAGAACCTATAGAATGTGTGTGTGTATATAAATAAAAGTATATTTAGAGAGAGAGAGAGAAATATATATATATATGTGTGTGTGTGTGTGTATATATACGTACACACATATATATATATATATAAAGAGATTTATTTTAAGGAGCTGGCTCACTTGATTTTGGAGGCTGGCAAGTTCAGAATCTGCAGGTGGGCCAGCGATGTTGCAGTTGAAGACCAAGGGCCGTCTGCCAGCAGAATCCCCGCTCGCTGGGGAGAGGTCAGCGTTTTGTTCTGTTGGATGAGACCTGCCCGTATTATGGAGGGCAATCTGCCTTACTCAGTGTCCCCTGATTTAAATGTAAATCTCATCCAAAACACCCTCACAGAAACTTCCAGAATAGTTTTTACCCTAATATCTGGGCACCATGGCCCAGCCAAGTTAACATAAAATTAACCGTCACACCTGGTAAATCCATCTCTGAACGTGAGGTCGGCAGAGGGAAGCAGCTCTGTGGACCGAGCCATCGGAGAAGGCTTCTTGGGCGTGACGGACTTAAACCAGCCTTAGTGGACGAATTGGCTTCATGGGGCCGGCTGTCCTTGTGTATCAAAACATAGGAGGGACTGGGGGGGGGTGGTGGTGTCTGTGTCACATGACCCTCTACCAGACATCTCACCTGAGGCTGCAAGGATTCCGGGGTGGCTAAAGGGGTTGGTGGCCTTTGGCTCAAGTGGTCGTCAAGGCCATTTCTTGTGGCCTATTTGTCCCTATACCGTCCCACCATGGGAACCTGGTTTTCCTTTTTCTTGTCCTCTTTCCCCTCTTTTGTCTTTCTCACCTTTTCTTCTTGTCTTTGCCCTCCTCCCTCGGGTTAAACCTCAGACAAGACAAGGCCTGTCTGGCTCACCAGACGTCACGAGAGGCTCTAGCAAGTTAGCTTCATTCCAAATCCTTAGAATGAGCCACAGCCTTGGTCCATGGTGTCACGCATGCACCCAGGTCTCCTTGATGTTCAGAGAAAGACTTCACTGGTATTCCCCCACCTGGTGCCCGAGTGGCTCTTTGCTGATATAATCAGTGTGTGATGTCATTCTTCATGCAGGTGTAGTTTAAGGGAGCCTCTCTGTGTTCCCTGTACAGGGAAGCCAGCCTCCTGGCTCTCCCAAGCCCCCCATCAATCTGCAAGACAAATGGGTGTTTTCATTAAGCCCTTTACCTACAGGAGGGCAAAGCATTCCAGCTCGGCACTTTTGGATCCCCCCCTCTAGTCTTGGCCAAAGTGGCTTCTATTTCAGCTCCTGTTGTATTTTCGCAGCTGGGTCCTGCCTGGACCTCCCTCTGGGGGGAGGTTCTAGAAGCAGAAAGCTGACAAAAATCATCTGAGGAGGGTACAATGGGTAGCAATGGCCCAGTGAGGAAGAAGCCACTCCCTTCCAGAACATTCCTTCCTGCTCCTTGCCACCAGCTTCAGAGTCAGCCTGGGGTCCGGAGGAAGGAGGGGCTTCAGCCACACTTTCTCCTTCTTCCAAAACCCAGACTTGAGATCCTTCTGATTTGAGAAAGAAGTCAGAACACTCCACCACCAGGGTGCATTCAAAGCAAAGTCGTCTGGTTGTAATGGTCCCTTGCCTGCATTTTGTACTGACAGCGTTCGCCACTCTTCTCCATAGCACCCTGATGAGGAGGACAGGGCATGTTATCACCCCTGTTCTGGGGAGGGGAGGGGAGGCCCATGAGTGCCAGGACTTGAACCAGATCCCGTGGCCAGTGCTGCCTGCCCAGGAATGGCGCAAAGGGCAGGGTCTCCCTTGGCCGTGACTTTGGACGGTGTTTACAGGCTGCTCCGGAGTCCTGGCTGCACAGGGTGATCTCTCCTAATTTCTTGGGGCCTGATGGAAGAATCTTTGTGAAGTCAGGGAGACAAGTCTGGGGACGGCAGCATCCCCTGTGAGGTATTAGACTCTGAGTGTGAGCCTCAGGGCCCGGAATGAGCTTCCACCAGGCCACCTCCACGCCTCTGTCCCCTGTGATGACTTGTGACTCTCACGCTGAGCTACGGTTCCTGGGGGATGGGGTCCGGGGAGGAGGCAGGGCTGGTCTCCGTTGTAGCTCTCCCCAAATGCCAAGTTGCAGCTAGCTCAGCTAATTGGCAAGAGAAGGAGAAGCAAAAATAGTGAAAATCTGTGAATTAATAAAACAGCCTTGAAGCAACCGCCAAAATGTGTACAAATCATGAAGTAATTAGAAGTGTGAAGAATTCTATCGGGTTGGCTGTTTCCAAATCCAGCATCTGATTGCTTTAGGAGGCCAAGGGCTGGCAGGCCAGGGGAGTAGAAATTCTTTCCATTGCATTATGATCTTGCCTCCTTGGAGCCTGGGTTTCTTGAAACCCTTTTGGGGTCCGGGCAGTTGCTCAAATCAAATGTGCACCTTCCAAAGGCCCATTAGCACATGCAAGACCTAATAACTCCAGTAACATCTTATAGTTTAGAATAAAACTTTAAGGTGTCACGGAGTAGTTGTTGCATCAGTGGTCTTATTTGATCTCACTATCATGAAATATCTTTATGTCAGTGTTTTTCAGAGGAGGAAACCTAGGTCCACAGAGTGAAGTGATATAAACCCAACTCCAAGAGCTAACTAGCAGCAGAACTAGGGCCAGATCCAGGGTCTCCTGACAACCCCGCCAACCTTCCCCTCTCCCACGCACATTCTTCCTTTGGACCCTGCTGTGTCTCGCAGCAGTGCTAGATATTTGTATCTCATAATTCTCATGGCTCGCAGCTAGCTGCAGTTCTGTTTGGCCGTGGTATTAAATTTAGATAAGTGGCTTAACCCATTTGTTTGATTAATAAACTGAGGCTCAGGCACAGTTAGCTATTTGTTGATTTTAGTTTCATTTTATATCCAGATTAGAGCAGGGGAGGAGAAAAGGATCCATTTTTCTTATCTTTTTGGAAACACTTTATGGAGAGAGGTTTCAGGTCTTAAGTCTTGTCATATACCCTGTGAGGAGGGATAGAAACAGTATGTGCTTAGAGTTTTTTTGTTTGGGCTTGTTCTTTCTGGTCTGTGGGGACTTTAAGAGTAGGTGCTGGGCTTCCCTGGTGGCGCAGTGGTTGAGAATCTGCCTGCTAATGCAGGGGACACCAGTTCGAGCCCTGGTCTGGGAGTATCCCACATGCCGCGGAGCAACTAGGCCCGTGCGCCACAACTACTGAGCCTGCACTCTAGAGCCCGTGAGCCACAACTACTGAGCCTGCGTGTCTGGAGCCTGTGCTCCGCAACAAGAGAAGTCGCGATAGTGAGAGGCCTGCGCGCCGCGATGAAGAGTGGCCCCCACTTGCCACAACTAGAGAAAGCCCTCGCACAGAAACGAAGACCCAACACAGCAAAAATAAATAAATTAATAAACTCCTACCCTCAACAACTTTTTTTAAAAAAAAAAAGAGTAGGTGCTCACATTCAGTAATCCAAGGGCAGGGTCACTCAGGGTTGAAATGTAGCCTGCTCAGAGTTAGAAATTCTGAGAGCAGAAATCAGAGCAGAACCCTGAGAGATTCATGTAACGAGCTTGACGTGTGTTGTTAATTCCCCAAGCGGCAGCGAAAGCTCCCGGGAGGATGGGGTTTACATCGTTTATAGCCAGACTGAGCAAACAACAGTGTGATTAAGTTACATGCATTAGTTGGCTCCACGATCAGAATAGAAATGTATGTGTTAATTTGGGATGGAAAGTTTTCAGCAAAGCAGCGGCCGCTTGCACAGACTCGTGGGGGAGGAAATGGGGAGTCAGGAGCGGTACCGGCTCTGGAATTTGAGGTGCCCAGTGCAGAAGGAAGATGCGGCCCCTTGTTTGAAAATTAAGAACTTCAAGACAGCCACAAATGACGTTAAACCAAGTGCAAGGTCCTTCTGAGCGTGGGTGGGGTACTGTAGGGCTGCATCGGTCCGAAGCCCTGGAAGCCACAGGAGAAGGGAGGTTATGAGCCGGGGCTAGAGGGTTCTGCGTGCACCGAATGGCACTGCCTAGAAGGCCAGAGATGAAAGTTGTTCAGCGTATATTTCTGGAGTCACTCGGATGCCCCGACTCGGTTCCAAGCTGCGGGGATTCTGTAGGGAACAAGCAAGAGCTGTCAGGAGTGTGGGTGTTTCTGCGGACTCTGGCATCAGACCGTCAGCCCGGAGAGCTTCAACCTAAGCTTGTTCCTTTCCTCTCTGTAAATGGGCTGCCCACCTCTGCTGTGAGGACTAAACACATTACCAGCTATCATGTGCAAGTGTGTGGACACATCAAGGGCTTTCATGAATGTCGGCAAAGAAGACAGGCAGGTACACAGCCATGATGCCTGATGGGGAGCCATGGGAGCACACAGGAGGGAGCCGGAAGACGGAGTTGGGGAAGGCCGCCCTTCCAGGCATTCCGTCTGCCTGGATCCTGAGACTTGGGGGTCTGACACCACAAGCTAGTTCCTCCTCTCACTCCCTCTAGACCAGCCTCTCATTGCCATCCTGGGGATCCAGGGGTGCTCTGGAGCTGACCAGACCTGGCCTCTGTGTACACAGAGGCATCCTCTCCTGACTCATCCTTGAAGTCCTAAAATTCTGCTCTTTTCTTGTCCTGCACTTGCCACGTTCTCTGTGATCTCCTGGATAAAGTTTTATTCCTTATCCTAATATTCACAGCCCTCCCCCATCTGACCACACCTGTCTTGCCGGCCATGCCCCCTCCCATCACTGCATTATGCAGAATCAGCTTCTCACCCTCACTTCATCAGCTTCAATCATTTTCTTCACCTGAGAGCCTCCCTCACCTGTGTTTGCAGTCAAATTCAATTCCGCATAAGTGGACTGAGTGCCTCTCCTACGCGCCTTCGGTAACAGAGTACAGCTGATCCTCATTATTCACAGATTCTGTATTTGCCAATTCGCCTACCCACCAACATTTATTTGTAACCCTCGACTCAGTATTCCTGGTGCTTTCACTACTCTTCACGGTCGCGCAGAGCAGAAAGGCAAAAATTTGAGTCGCCCGACGTGCACGTTCCCAGCTGAGGTCCAGCAAGGTAACACTGCCTTCTTGTTTCAGCTCTCAGACTGTAAACAAGCATCCTTTCTGCGTCTATTTAATGCCACTTTTGTGCATGTTGGTGCTTTTTTTTTTTTTTTGGCGGTCCGCGGGCCTCTCACTGCCGTGGCCTCTCCCGTTGCGGAGCACAGGCTCCGGACGCGCAGGCTCAGCGGCCATGGCTCGCGGGCCCAGCCACTCCGCGGCATGTGGGATCCTCCCGGACCGGGGCACGAACCCGTGTCCCTTGCATCGGTAGGTAGACTCTCAATCACTGCACCCAGGGAAGCCCAGTATGTTGGTGCTTTTTGTCGATGATTTCACTGTTTAAGTCCTCCTAAGTGTAGAGCTCAAGGTCTGTCTAGTGTTCCTATGGGCAAGGAGACTTTGATGTGCCCTAAGGAGGAGATACATGTAGCACACATGATGGGCGTCCTTCAGGCATGCGTTATGGTGCTGCTGACCCTGAGTTCAGTGTTAATGAATCCACAATATGGTACATCCAGAAAAAGGAAGAAGAAATTCAGCAAAATGTATGTAAGGCCACTCCGTAGGTTTGACCAGAAGCTCCAGGGGGCCCAACCCTGTATTTCCCCTGGGAGCAGTGGTTCTGTAGTCACTAATTCAGTGTCTGTGGAGACGTTGTAGCACATAACTACCACGAATAAAGGGAGTCAACCTTGCTGCCCCCGCCCTCCCCTGAAAAAATGTTGTGTTTCTACCTAAGCATCAGACATCATTCAAACCCCTCTGGTACTTTGTAGCTTCCTGCTTGATCCAGACCAGTGCTTTCTCTGTCCTGTGAGCTGATTTTGCATCAGTGTCTGTGCATTTTATTTAATACTCACTCAAACTCTGCCTTCTGATGCCCCATCATTGTTATTTTTAACTTTCCAGGTATGGCCCCCAGGTGGACAGTAAGTCCCTTTAGGGAAAAAAACCATGGACCCTCACACTGTCCTTCCCGGGGAGGCGGACACTGAAGTTGTGCTGATGCCAAAGGTGGAAAAATTGTTAGAGTGGAATGTGCTTGCAGAGAGATACTAGACACAGCGGGGTATAATACAGCAGAGCCTTTAGCTGCAAGAAAAACCTCAGAGCGCCTGCCCGCCCCCCCCCCCCCCAGGGATGTGTGAGAATCAGAGATGTTTGTAAAATCATAAAGTAAACTTTGAAAGTGCCACGTGAGTGTTCTTTGCTGTTGACATCTGTGGGTGGCCATAGGAAGGGATCACTGAGAGTGGGGGCTGCCTGGGATCTCCAGGCCAACAGGGCACTCGTGGGACCTGGGAGGCTGACTCGGCACTTTTCCAGCCAGGATCCCACCAGATACTTGGCAAACCTGCCAAGTATCTCGTGCTGCTGAGGTGAGAAAGTGAGATTTCAGACGGCCCTGAGTTTGACGTCCTCAGGCTGCTGCCTGCCGGAACGGCTGCCTTCCCTCTGGTAGAGGCCACGTATTTCCTGTCCACCTTCACGTGGCCTGGAGTGGTCACAGGTAGGGGCTCGGCTGCCCAGTCCCCGCAGGGATTCTTGGGAGCCTGTAGGCTGCTGTGGTGGGCGGCACATACGCCTGTGTTTCTTCTTCTATTCATTTGAGAGAGGTCAATTTTTCTTCTTGTTGTTTGACTTCCACGTAATTACATTTGCAAGGTTTTTCTCTGTGTTTTGTCACAATCTACTGTCCTGATCTTTCCCTTTCCACTTTGGGGTGCCCTCTGCCCATGGCATTTCCTCTACTGGTTCTCTTGGATTCCTTCACATTCCGTCATGTGCTGTCTCTCGCTATGGATCTTTGTGAATGATACTAAGCACCTTCTGGTCTTTAATCATTCCTTGAGGACAGAGACTGGGTCTGGTACAATACCAAGAACGTCATGGATTTATTACTGTGATCTATTGAACTGATGGAGTCATTTAATGAAAACCTCAACAAAGGTTAAGGCTCTACACCTGGGTCCCTGGGGCAATAAGGAAATGGACTAACTCATGTTCCTCACCTGTCCCAGGTGTCTGTGCGGCAGGGAGGCCTCAGCTTAGCTCTTTTCTACCCTGTGGTGAGGGGAGAGGCTGCTTGTGGCATGAGAGAGGTGGGAGGGACACAAGGAAGTCCCTGCCGAGTCTAGAAGACCCTCGAGGGCACTGGGGGATCCTTTTCATTGTGAATCTTTAGGAAAAAGAGACATCCATCTGCCTGGAACGGTTGCCTGGAAATGGGGACCTGCCTGGGAAAGGACAGCTGTTCCCAGGCAGCCTTGGCTGGGCCCCGTGGCCTGAGCTATTGTGGCAGGAGAGGTTGGGAGGTCCTATGTCCCGGAGCAGTGAGCAGGTGTCCTGGTTGACTTCAATGTCATAACACGCACTGGCTCAGAGAATGTTCTCGTGCGTCTCTAGGACACTTGATAACACGTGGGCTTCTGAGGGTTTGATTCTTGTCAGCGGCCTCCCTTTGTGCAGTGGCTTACCGGGCCAAGCCACTTGGTCACGGTGCTGCTAGGCTAATCTCACTAACATACCTTGATCGTATCACTCAGAAACCCTCAGTGACTTCACACTGACGAAGGGATGAAATCATAGCTCCTTTCATCTTACTCTAAAATCTGTGAGGTCAGGGCCTCCCTCTGATATTCCTTACTGGTGTCGTCAGGACAGTGGATATGACCGGTGATGGAATGCTGAGTGAGTGATTTGATCTGTGATCACTTCTGGAGAATGGCCGGACTCTAGAATGTTCTGTCTGTCTGCCGGCTCTCCATCCTAAGGTAGAAAGCACAGTCCAGCACGGTCAGGGTTTCACTGTGCCATGTTGCTTTCCTTATAATCAGGTGTGGGTGTTAGGAAGAATTCAGGGGACACTGTGCACTGAGCAGACAGTGTAAAGTTCGGGCAGATGGTGGGGAATGGCAGTTTTGTTGGAGGTTGAAGTTCAGGTTTGTTTTTTCTGGGTCCCTGCCGCTCCCGCCTCTTCATATCTCCCAGGTGCATCATTTCTTTCCTTTGCCGACAGGCCTAATGAAGCCTGGCGCCTCCCTTCCCATCAGCCTGCAGCAAAGATGAGCGGGAAAGTTCTGAGCAGTGCTGGGCTCTGCTCCTGGAGAGGGCGGGATGTGAGCCCCTGGCACTATTGCTGACGTGGGGTTTGCCCGACACATGCTACTTCTTTTCAACCTGGCTGTCAGGTTTTTTTCTCTTCAAGAAATTTGAGGAATGTGTGCTTTCAGAGTGAGTTCAAGGGCAAGGTGAGTTCAGTTCCAGGAGTGAGAAATCTGAGTGGTCCATTGTAGTGACTTGGAAAGAGGAGTACAGCATGAGAAGTCCGATATTCTTTGGCATTTATTTTGTTCCTAGATATTGGCATGGATCACATCCTGCCTTATGTCATAGTTGACTTACATCTTGTGTTAGAGCATCAGCTCTTTCAGGGAAGGGATTATCTGTCATCCATCTTTTATCCCACCATAGGCATAAGAGGTTTTCTGTGTGTCGTGGAGGAAGCTCTATGATCTGAGATAGCCAGGCTCAGTTCCTTAATAAGGGAGCCAGGGTACAACTAGGAACCAGGAATTACTAAGGATGAAAATATATTGGCTCAATATCCAAAGAATATTGTCCCTATTACACCCGTGTGCTTTAGTATTTCTGTTCTAAATCCCTAAGGCCTAAGTTCTTGAGTCATTTTGCTACTTCCCCTTCCTGTGTGACTAGACTCACGCCATTCTGGATCTTTCATGCTCCAGAGAGGTGGTTCTCAACCCTGACTCCATAATAGACTCATCTGGGAACCACCCCTAAACACCCTGATGCCCAGTTAACTGAGACTCCCTGGGTAGGATCCAAGCATCAGTAGCTGTCAGACTCCCAGGTGATTCCAGCATGCGGCCAAGGCTGTGCACGAGCTATCTGAGGGAGGGGAATCTGTTTTATTAAATCACTTTATCTCCAGGGCCTCCTAGAGTGCTTGGCACAGAGCGAGTATTCAGCAGATGTCAGTGCCTCCTGTCACCATCTCCTCATGGAAGTCACGTAACTTCAAACAACGTGATTCTAAGACCAAGCTCATCCCTCTTCCGGGGCTTCCCCGTCTAGTATTTGCATCCCTGTCTGTCTAGTAGTACAAGCCAGAAGCTTGGGGTTCATCTTTGATGCCCCTCTCTCTCCTTCCGCCACATCCCAGTCCTTCACTGTGTTTGGGGATTTTACACACTAAATCTATCTCACGGCTGTGCGTTTGTTTCCATCCTCACCAGCACATCCTCATCCACGGTCCTATCCTCGATCCCCTGAACTACCTCAGAAGCTCCCTAGCCAGCTTCCTGAGTGCAGCCCAGCCCCATCAATCCAGTCTCCACACCACAGTCCGAATCATCTTTACAAAATGCAAATATGATCTTGTGGCCTGTTGATTAAAGCCCCTCAGTGACTTCCCACTGCTGTTGGGGACCAAACTCTTTAATCCGGTTAACAAGGCCCTGTGGTCTGGTCTTCAGGTCTCTGTGGTCTGGTCCACTAGACCAGGGTCTGACCTACTTTCTCAGTCTCGGTTCACTGCGCTATCTGCCACAGCTTTGCACTCTAGCCGCTCTTGCTTTCTTTCGCTTCCTTGAATCCCCCGCTCCCTCCAGCCTTGGGGCCTTTGCACATGCATTTAAGGGAACGCTTTCCCCATCTCCCTCTCCCTCCTTGCCTTGTTAATTGCCCCTGACCCTTCAGTTCTCAGCTTAAGAACCCTTATCTCAGTGAAGCCTTCTCAGGGCCCAGCCCGAAACTTCTTTGTCCTGTGGTCTTGTGGCCTCAGGCTCGCTTCTCCGTTCGTGGTTACCTTAATTTGTAGCTCAGCTTCCATCTGGGTGATTTTTTGACCCGTGTCTCTCTGCCCCGCCTGACTGCAGCCCCACGAGGGGCAGGGCCGCGTCTGATTTTGCTCCTTCTACCCCCAGTGCCGAGCAAAGGGCAGAACACCTAGAACGTGCTCAGTAAACCCTTGCTGACTGAATGCCTGGACACTCTTGCAGAGCAGCCCTAGGCATCTTTGGTCCCAGAGCTCCATGCCCAGGAGTAGCTGCTGGCTTCTCTTGTCTCCTCTTCCCTTAGGCAGGGGCTGCCTCTCCTGCCTGAGACCCTGTGCTGGTTCCTAACCGCACAGTCATATGAAAGATTCCACGTGACGTGTCTGCTTTGCCCTATTTTCAGCAACCTCCTAAAGATCAATGAATATCCATGCCCATCAATTGCTTTTCTATGGGAATCTTTTGATATTTCCTAACCTTCTTAGAACTTCCCCAAATCTTAACTTTTAGGGTTTAAGCTGTATCTTCTGTCCTGCCCTTTGGCTCACAAGGGATTTCAGGAGTTGCTCTTTTTAGTTTTGAATCCCGTCGCATAGTGTCTTATGTCATCCAGGTGCTTTCACATATTAGTGTTTGTGGCCTCACAGTGATGCTCGGGGGGCTGAGTGGGGCGCGTGAGAGGATCTCTATTTATAGATGAGAACACGAGGTCCAGGACCGCAACCTCCCAATTCCCATCACAGCCTTCTGATTGCCTTTAATCCACTGCACGCCCTCCCCTCACTTTAAAAGCCACTAGAAACTAAACCCTGCATCCAAACATTTGTTTCTCTGAATCTCCCCACAACAATGGATAGAACATTAGACTCCCGATTACCTGGTTTTGTGACCTTCTAAGACATTTCCCATCTCTGGACCTCACTTTACTGATTTTGAAAAACGAGAAGCTTGGATCAGATTATTAAGGATTCTTCAGTAATAATAACGGTGATGGTAATAATAATGGTGAAAATTAGAGTAATATTAGCTAATATTTATCGGGCACTTACCATGTGTCAAGTACTAAGTATTTTACACTGTCTAGGAAAAATGCTGTGTTTTTCCTTTGTTCTTTTTCACAACACTTTTGACAGCAGACTGTATGGGGTTTTCTCTGACACGGACCAATTCTGTGACACCAGCTGGGTGTCTTACAATTCAATTCAGTTCTGACACTGTCTACCTGGAGTTAACATCAGATTCTACAGGTGAAGGGCTCAGTCCCACAAGACTGCACCCATTTCAGACACCAATTGCAAGTCCAGGTTGTCACCTGTGCTTCTGACCAGCTGGGTATCAGAAGTTCCCTTGAACTCTCTACTTAGATTCACTTAATTTGCTAGCACAGCTCACAGAACTCCAGAAAACGGTTTATGTACTAGGTTTCTGGTCTATTACAAAAGATATGAAAGGATACATAGGGTGAGATCCAGAAGGGTCCTGAGCATAGGAGCTTCTGTCCCTGTGGAGTTCGGGGTGCGCCACCTTCCAACACCGGGATGCATTCTTATTCAACAACCTGGAAACTTCTCAAACCCATACTTTTGGGATTTATGGAGGCTTCACCACATAGGCATGATTGATTATTAACTTCTCTTCTAGCCCCTGTCTCCTCTCCAGAGCATGGCAGGTGGAGCTGAAAGTTCCAGGCACAGCAAGGCTTAGTCTTGTTGGTGACCAGCCCCCATCCAGGAGCCCACCAAGAGTCACCTCATTAGAACAAAAGATGCTCTTATAACTCAAGAAATCCCGAGGGATATAGGAGTTCTGTGTCAGGAACCAGGATCAAAGACCAAATATTAGCAGGAACCAGGTTCAGAGACCAATATATATATATATATATATATTTCTATTATATATATTATTTTTATATATATAATTAATATATATTATTTCACATACATGTATAGCTCAGTTTTAAATTCTTTAATCCCCTCTACAAGCAACCAAGTAGGGATTTCTGTGGCTCAGTTTTACAGATGTTGAAACTCAGAATTTAAGCAACTCACTCAAAGCCACAGAGCCAGGAAATGACAGAGCTAGGATGTGAACCCAGGCTTTGGGGTCAAACAGATATGGTTTGAGGACTGATTCTGCCACTTACCAGCTGTGTAGTCCCAGCCAGGGTACTTCTGTACATCTGTTTTCCCATATGTAAAATGGGAATAACACCTGTAGCAGGTGTATCAGGTTGCTTGGGCTGCTATAACAAAATACTACAGACATTTATTTTCTCACCATTCTGGAAGCTAGAAGTCCAAGATCAAGGTGTTGGAAGCTTTGATTTCTCCTGAGGTCTCTCCCCTTGGCTTGCAGGTGGCACTTCTCACTGTGTCCTCACATGGTCTTCCCTCTGTGCTCATGCATGTCTGTGTCCTAATCTCCTCTTCTAATAAGGACATCAGTCATATTGAATTAGGACCTACCCATATGATTTCATTTTATTTTAATCACCTCTTTAAAGGTCCTGTCTCCAGATACAGTCATATTCTGCGATCCTGGGGGTTAGGGCTTCAACATATGAATTTAGGGGGGTATGCAATCCAGCCCATAACAAGAGAGTTTTATGCACCTTCAAGGACGTCATGTTGGACAGAGTGCCTGACACACGTAGGCACTCGGTTAATGCAGGGTCCTTCCCCTCTCCTCTCACTGCCAGTTCTGACTGCGCATCCACCCCTTTTTTTTCCTGGGTAATGATGAGACATGATGCTCTGTTGGCAGCATGCGAGTAAGCACGGGGTGGAATCTGTTTGGCAGCTATTTCTAGGGTGGAAAAAAATCTCTCCCTCCTTTTAGATTGTTTAAGGCAGGGTTTACAGCCCTAGAATTAACGCCAGAAGCCTTGAAGTCTTAGAAAAATGTTATGATAAAACACAAGCCTTCAAACTTGCATGACCTCCCTTAACCAGGGATGGTTGCTTACCTTTCACATGTGAATTTCTCCTTTTCCTCCAGTAAGGCAGCACCTCCCTCCTCTTGCAGCTGAATAGCTGAGGCAGTAACACTTTGCATACAAACGGCAACAGGCATCTTGGAGCTGCCCACCGCTGTACCCTGGTGGTTCCTGTGTTTGCTTCCGGCCTCCTTTCCCTCCTGAGAGCCCACCTTTCCAAAGTCCCAGAATGTTGGGGCTGAGCTGCCCGAGAGGAGCCAGGAGAGCGGAAACATTAATTTAGTGCTGCTGACTTAACGAAGATGCTCTAGCATGGTGAAGTGGACATGAAAAGAGATGTGGGAGCCTTTAGAGAAAGACCAGATTCTTCTTCCCTGGAAGGAAGAACCGAGAAGCAGCAGCAACAGTATGGTAAAAATATAGCAGCCAGTGTTGACGGACTGAGAGCCCGTTACGTGCCAAGCACCGAGCAAAACTGCTTCGGTGAATTATCTCCACCCTCAGAGTAGGTTTAATGATCCCCTTTCTTCAGACAAGGGACTGAGGCCTGGGGAGGCCAAACAACTCATCTGAGGTGTCACAGCTCATAAGGAGCAGAGCCAGGATCCAAATCCAGGTCTGCTTATCTGCAAGAGCTCAGCAGAGGAGGAAACCTGCTCAGGGACTCCCCAGGGCACAACCTGGGAAGGTCACGTAGATGATCAGATGGATGGGGCAGAACAGCTGCCTCCTAAGTCAGAAGGGAGTACCTGGTGCCCGGAGCTGAAATGACCTTGTCCCTTCAGATATCCAGGGGATGGCGAAAAACACAGCTCAACCTCCGCCTGTGGGGAGAGTAAGAAGCAAGCAATCTTGAAGAAACTAAAGTAATTCCTTCAGGGCTGGTGCCAAGCTTGATGACTGGAAATGGGAGTAAACCTGGAAAGCAGAAGTTCTTACACTTGAGCCAAATTATCTAAATTCTAAAATAGCAGTTTGTTCTCTGCCTTTTCTGTGTGTACAGTCATCCCTTGGTAGCCTCAGGGGATTGGTTCCAGGACCCCAGCGGATCCAAAATGCACAGATGCTCAAGTCCCGTAGTCGGTCCTTGGTATCTGTGGATGCAGAACCTGCGTATATGAAGGGGCAACTGCAGTTTGCACCCTGAAAAAACTCTATTCTCTAGTTGCTGATTTGAGTGGGCTCGGAGAGGTTGGTATTTTATTAAGAGAGGTTGGGAAGAAATGGAGAAAGCTGTAGTCTCAATGTCAAACCACTTTTGCTTTATTAATTTTTTTCTGGTTGTAAAATTATGGTTATTGCAGGAAATTACAGAGGAAAACACAGGAAATTATAAAGGAAAAAAAATTCTGTAATCTACCACTTGCAGATAACCATCAAAAGTTTTAAAGACTATCTTTTTTCCAGTCTCTTTTCTATACAATTTTAAAACGACGAAAAAAGAGATCATACTTTGCATCATTTAGTAAACTTTTATCACTTAGTGCTATATCATGCACATTTTCTAATATCTTTAACTGTTCTTTTTGAACATTTTTCTCCCCCAGTGGGTGATATACCATAATCTAATTAGTCCTTCCTTGTTGGTCGAGAGTTTCTTCCCTCTATTTGCTCACCTGGTAGGTGACCATTAGGGACCTCCCAATAGCAGAACAAGGTGGGAAGTCTATGCTATTCATATCCAGTTCACTCTGTTAATAATTATCTCTAATATCAGCTAACAGAGGTCTGAACTAGTGTCAGTATCTGGTATTTATAGCCACCTCACATTTTTTGTCCTCCTAATAGAAACAGTTCAAATGTGTCACAAACCTTTTATTCTGGAAGTGAATATTAGAGAAAGATGATTCATCTTGGGAAGTGTGGGCATAGCCCAATGTTCTTTATATACATCACACACACACACGTGATCTTTATATATACACATATATAAAAGCAAAGGGCAAGTGGCAAAGACCACCGTGTTGGGAATAGAAAAGTTCCTATGACAATGAGATGTGAGATGTTTTGAAGGAGACTGGCAATGAGACATACTACAAAATGGGCTTTTTATCTTCTTTGGGCGCACATCAGCAGTGTGGCCATTCAGAGGCGATGCTCTGCCACCTGGGGTGTTGCACCAAGGAAATCCGGGTATTTACCTCAATCTCAAATGGTTCTTATTCCCAGTACATTTCCCTCTTTGCTTACAAAAAAGTCACATGAATGACCTTGCCTTAGGAATAGGACTTGTGACTGCTTTCAACTCTTCCATTGGCCTTCACACACACACACACACACACACACACACACACGCACACACACACACACACACACACTTACATAACACCTACGTGTTAGTGGCTGAGCAACCAGGGGAGGAGAAAAGGGGACAACTTACAGACCTATACATGGAGCAGCCTTCTATGAATGTATCTAAAAAAAGAAGGAAAAGGCAAATGTCAGCAAACAAAAATTGTTTGCAAATTTACAAATCAGTATTTTTTTTTTCTTTTACTTTGTTATTGCCCAAGATTATTATTTGTCAATTTCAAGAGAATCATTTGAGCTGCAATCTGAAAAAAGTGTTGGTTGAGTGAGAAATCCAGTTGTTGACACAAAATCAGGCTCCATTCTTTTTCTTTTCGCTAGTTCACTGAAGACCCTGGAGGAGCCACTTTCCAAAAAATAATCTCTCTGAAGCGTTCCCTCTCTGAAACATGGAACATAAAAAGTGGCCTGGACATGCTGTCAGGAGAAGTTGGTTCTAATCTCACCCTGTCACTAAATCCCTCTGTGGGGTTTGGGCAAGTCTTTCTTGCCCCTGATTTCTTCATCTGTAAAAAAAAAAAGTAGTTCATATAGATTGTAGCTTTTGTTTCTGAAGGTGCTTTGGTGTTGCATAGATGTTTGATTTGAACTTCTTTTAAAATATAGTTTTAATTTCTTTTAAGAATCATAGGGACTTCCCTGGTGCACAGTGGATAAGACTCCGTGCTCCCAATGCAGGGGGCCTGGGTTCGATCCCTGGTAGGGGAACTAGGTCCCACATGCATACCACAACTAAGAGTTCGCATGCCACAACTAAGGAGCCCACGTGCCACAATTAAGGAGCCTGTGAGCCACAACTAAGGAGCCCAACTAAGACGTGGCGCAACCAAATAAATAAATATTTTTAAAAAAGAATTATAACTCCCAAACCACACTCAAATGTGTTGTTTATAATACAGTCAATGTGTTAATTTGAATTTTAGCTCACCTGAAAGTTTATTCTGCCATCTCTTTTTAACTTAAAAATAATTTGAGGTTGTCAGTGTGAACTGTATTTTTTTAAAGCTATTATACATTTACTGTAACTTATCTCTATGAATCAGGATTTTTCAATAATATCAATTTAACAAAATTTAGAAATAAAATGGGTACTACATAAGAATCAGGTTCAATGTTCTCACTGATTGTCTTTATAATTAAATGATTAGAATTTATACTAAAAATGGAGTCAATTAAATAGCATAGTCCAGAGTCTGTCTTGCAGTAGGTGTGGTTAGCAGTTATTTAGAATGTTAGCAATTCTCCACTGTATGTATTTGGTTTCCTGTAAGATCTTGTCTTGTTTATTTTTTTTTTAAGTTCCGCAGCATTACCTCTGAGAACCCCTCAGACCTGACATTCTATATAAATTACATTTTTACATGTAACACAAAACGTACTTGTTGCCCTCCAAACATAATAGTATATACTAATGACCTTTAGTGATTTTAGTGGAAGGCAGGGGATTAAAATAATTAAGTGATAGCCATTATAAAAGAAGTATAAGCAGTATCCTAATTAATGAATTTGCTAATTATTTTCCCCACTGCTTGGCTGCTATTTGGTTGTCAGCTGAAGCACATTATTGTATATTTGGGAAGAGGAAATTTACTTGAAGATTGCAAAGACTAGCCTATGAACCAGAGCTAAAGATTTCCACCGCAGGGGATTTTAGGGAATAGGTTTTGGACAATGGCCCAATTGATCATTCTAAATTAAATTACTAAGTACTGACTCCAGATCTGGTTTAGAGAAACTTTGCTGGTATATGCATTTTGTCTTCCTTCCCTTATTTTATAAGTAAAGAATACTCCAAGAAATTGCCTAAGTTTGAGTAGTCAGGACTATCAGGAAATTGTTTTCGGGAGCAACTTTGCCCTGTAATATAAATTCAGTGAAGCATTAAGTAGAACTACTTTTTAAGGCTGGTGTCCCTGGACAGAATGGATGCCCCTCGTTTAATTACTATTTTAAGGGGTTAAATGATGCTGGGCATGAGCTCTAATGTGGCGTATGTGAATAGAGAACGCCGTAGCCAGGTTCATCATACCGTGTTCAAAGCCCAAACGGTCCTTCTGTGATTAGTACCCTGCAGGAGGTTGTTGGTAATCAATCAGCCTCAGTCTTGAGCCTTCAAAGTGAGACTAGAGGGGCTATTTTGCCGTCATCCTCTTGATGGCTCCCTTTTGCCTTGGGAAAGGGGTTTCTGAACCTATTCTCCCTCCTCCAAGTCCCCCTAAGTCAGTGGTTCTCAAAGGCTGGTCTTGAGACCAGCAACATCAGCATCACCTGGGAACTTGTTAGAAAAGCAAATTATCCAGTTTCACCCCAGACCTCCTGAATAGGACACTCTGGGGGTGGGACCAGTCACCTGTGTTTGCAAGACCCTTTGAGGTGATTCTGATGCTCACTCAAATTTAAGCACCGCTGCTCTGGGTCATGGCTCACCCAGGCAGGGTGCCCATTCAGGAGTCGGGTCTGGGGACTTCTGTTGATGTCATACCAACTGACCTGAGAGGAAGCTTGGGCTTACACCCTAACCTCATTTGGCTGTGGTTCCAGACAGTCCTCTTCTTGCTTACAAAAAATGATATGGATGCTCTTGCCAAAGGAGCAGGAATGGTGGCTGCTCTCATTCCTTCCATTGGCCTTACGCATATAGACACACACAGGCACATCCACCACAGCACACACGCGTATACCACAGCACACACGCATCTGCCACAGCACTCTACAATCGCCTATAGTAGTGAAAGACTAGTTCCTCTCAGCTGTGTGCTACTTGGGAGGGTAGCCATTTTGCAAATCAGTCTTCATCTTCTGCTGTGGTCCTCCAACATGGCTGCATGTTGGAATCACCTGGGGATTCCCCGTCCCTGCCCTAGAAATTCTGGTTTAATGGTCAGAGGGAAGCCTGGGTATTGATATTTCTTTTCATGTTTATCTTTTTAGAGAAGTTTTAGGTTCACAGCAAAATTGAGAGAAAGGTACAGAGGTTTCCTGTATACCCCTGCCTCCATATATTCACAGCCTCCCTCATTACCAGCATCCTCCACCAGAGTGGTACATTTGTTGCAATCGATGCATCTACACTGACACATCACAGTCACCCAAAGTCAGGTGTTTTCATTAAAGCTTACTTTTTTTTAAACAGCAAATGTTTCTTCCTCACAGTTCTGGAGGCTGGGAAGTCCAAGATCAAGGTGCCAACAGTGTCTGGTGAGGGACTGCTTCCTGGCTTGTAGATGGCTGTCTTCTCAGTGTATCCTCACATGGTGGAGAGCAGAGAGGAAGTAAACTCTCTCATGTCCCTTTTCATAAGGACACTAATCCCATCATAAGGGCTTCACCTTCCTGACCTAATTACCCCCCAAAGACCCACCTCCAAACACTGTCATATTATCATAATTTATTCTTGACATTGTACATTCTGTAGGTTTGGACAAATATATAATGACATGTATCCATCATTATGGTATCATACAGAGTATTTTCACTGCCCTAAAAATTATCTGTGCTCTGCCTATTCATTCTGCCCCCATTTCCCCAACGCCAGGCAACCACTGGTCTTTTTACTGTCTGCACAATTTTGCTTTTTACAGAATGTCATATAGTTGGAATCATGGAGTATGTAGCCTTTTCAAATTGGCTTCTTTTACTTAGTAATATGCATTTAAGGTTCCTCCATGTGTTTTCTTGACTTGATACCTCATTTCTTTTTAACGCTGAATAATATTGCCTTGTGTGGACCTACCACAGTTTATTCATCCACCTACTGAAGGACTCTTGGTTGCTTCCAAGTTTTGGCAGCCATGAATAAGCTGCAATAAACATCTGTGTGCAGGTTTTTGTGTGGATATAAGTTTTCAACTTCTTTGGATGAATACCAAGGAGCATAATTGCTGGATCATATGGTAAGATTATGTTTAGTTTTTTAGAAACTACCAAACTCTTCCAAAGTGGTGGTACCATTTTGCGTTCCCACCTGCAATGTATGAGAGTTCCTGTTGCTCCATATCCTCGACAGCATTTGGTGTTGTCAGTGTTCCAGATTTTGGCCATTTGTATTGGTGTGTAGTGGCTGTTTTAACTTGCATTTCCAAGATGACATATGATGTGGAACATCTCTTCATATCCTTATTTGCCATCTGTATATCTTCTTTGGTGAGTTGTCCATTAAGGTCTTTGGCCCATTTTTTAATGGGGTTGTTCGTTTTCTTATTGTTGAGTTTTAAGATTTCTTTGAATATTTTAGATAACAGTCCTTTATCAGATACGCCTTTTGCAAATACTGTTTCCCAGCCTGTGGCTTATCTTCTCATTCTCTTGAAGCATCAGGATTTTAAAAGTCTCCCAAGTGTTTCTAATATGCTGCTGAGCTTGAGAATCAATCGGTTAAAATGTCAAGGCACCTGATGAAGGTGAGGAGGAGGATGGGATAGGCAGTGAAGGAAAAGCCCAGTCACTAACAAGGGGCACAAGCTCTCAAAGCCTGGTTCTCCAGGCAGCTCTCACAGCCCTCTCTTCTTTCCAAAAGCAAGACTTGAACTGGGTCCTTCCCAACATCTTGTCTCATGGAACCAAAACAGCTTTCCGTCTTCCCACGTTGTCCTTGTGACCATGAAGTTGACGGTAAGTGGATGACTTCCTGGTCTTTCTCACTTTAATCAATGCAAGCCATGGTTGTTGTTTTTTTTAAGGTTCAAAAGGGACTCATAATGGAAAGCTACCATCATCTTTCCCATCCCTGACCCCAAACTTTCAAGCATTTCTTTCTTTAGTTGTTTTGTTGTTTAGTTTCATATCTTTAAATAATATATTTTACCTGCTTTGTTTTGTTTTTGTGTTTGTTTTTGCTCACTTTTGTTGTTGTTTAAGAAAACAAGAACAAGGCAGAGAAAGGAGTAATTTAAATAGGGAGTGAAAATCTCCTTTTCCGCCCATGAAATAATCTGATAGTATGTTATGTATTTATTTTTTGATGAATCCTTAATGCCTCCGTCACTAGAAAATAAGCATTGTGGTCAGCATCTTTACTTGATTTTGATCGTAATTATCACTTTTTAAAGAACTTATATTTATCCTTTAACTTCAAGTCCTTATATTGTAGTCACTATCTTTAACTTCCTTTCTCTTTCCATCAGATTTCAGCAGTAGCTCTCAACTTGGTATGAGAATATATTCCTTTTCCTTCCCTCCTTCTTCCCTTCCACCTTCCAAACTTTTTTTTCTACTGGATCTTTTTTTTACATGTCAAAGGTGATGACATTTACATTTTGTGGCCTATTCACCTGTAGATTGATTCTGAAAGTTGAAAACCAGTAAATGTCAGATTCATTTGTATTATGAAAAAAATGTGAAAAAAAATGCTCGCCCACCCTCAGTAACTCTCATCCCATCCCTGATTCTGCATTGCAAACAACGACAATGGCCCCTCAGAACTTGGGGTTCAAGAAGAGGGTGGGAAGGGGAGGGAGGTGGGAACTACTTGCTTTTCTACACACAGCAGTTGTGGTGGTCGGGGGAGGGCGTCCAGTGGTTTCACAGGCAAACCTTCACGGAATTCCACAGTTTCGGGAATTACTTCCCACCTGCCTTTTGACCTCAACCTGGGGCGTCTCCAGGTGTCAGTGGAGCTGGAGAGCATCCTCCTCAGCTGACCCTGCTCCTGCCCCACCCCCAGTGTGCATTCTGAGCTGAGACTTCCAAATTCTCAACTTTACAGGAATGTGTTAAAATCCCTTGTCTTCTGGTCTTTCCCCTTCTGTTCTCTTCACTTTTATGGGTTTATATTGATTTAAAGACCCCCTTCCTAGCATTTTAATGCCATCTCAGTGGAAAAGGAGATGAATGCCTGCTTGGTCCACATCTCGTACAGCATCTGAGTTGGCTCCCCCTCTCTCTGCTGCTGCCTCCCAGCAGGACTTGAGTGCAAGAAGATTTGGGGTTTCTGCTTTGGAGAGGAGACCTTGCTTAGATAACTTTTCATTTGGGGGGGGGGGAAGAGGCACTGGAAAAACAGAATATGATAGTGTAAAATAATGGCCACATTTGGTTGCCTTGGTAACAGCCTCCCTCTGTAGATAACACCTGGGAGGTTGAGGGAGAAGGGGAGAGCTGATGTCAGCAGGTCTGGCAGGGGGATTGATGGGGGTGGGAGAAGGGAAGGTTGGAACCACTCAGTGGCTAGGATCGGCTTGATGGCTGGGAACAACATCACACCTGTCATTGGTATCTGGAGGGCCCCAAACCTGTTCAGTCATGCAAGCAAAAGACTCAGGAGTTGTTTGAACAGGGAGAACGGGCAGCTGTGCTTTGGGGGGGGTGGGGCACTACTACACTATCTTCCACCCCTCTGCTCAGAGGGGCTCCTTGACCCTCTCTTCTCCTTTTTCTCGGCAGCCCAGGAAATGAACTCGCTGATGTCAATTTACCATTCCCCTAAATAGCCAAGGCGATGCCTAACCTTTCCTAACTAGGACATGGGTTTTCATTCCATGGTTAGAGATAAAGCTTAAAATATAGATCCCCTGGGAGAGGGAACCTGGTATCTTAGTCTCAGAGAAGTATAGACGGCTGGACTCAAGCCCTTCTGTGGGTGCTAATGGGGAGGGGTATGAGTGTTTGAAAAGGCGGTAGACAGAACACTGCAGAGAAAGAAAAGGATTAGAAATTGACTTTGGAACCATCGGACAGATGTTTCCTGACCACTTACCTATGATTGGCTGTTCCCTCATCCTCCCACCCACTCCTACCACCACCACCCCCATCCCCTTCTCTAAACTCCCAAGTAGCTGTTCTGAGGGGATCTTGTTCAGAGTTGCAGTGGAGAATATGGGATGGGATGAGGCTTCGCAGGGGAGAACCATCTAAAGAGGGAAGATGGGGCAGCAGGAAAAAAAGGTACTTGTGGAGGGAATGGGGTGGCTGGAAAAGAGTGGAGAGAGGGGTGATGGGAGGTGAGGGATCTTTCTGCTGCACATTTAAAGCTATGGGATTAAAGACAAGGGATGAATGCCGACGCGCCATCCAAAATGGCCCTAGAATTGGGCAGAGCACCACAAGCTCTCGAAGTTGGCAGAGGCTAACTGGTTTGCTGCGTTGCGGTTGCAGGAAGGATGGGCTTGTGAGCATCTGTTTAGGATCTTGTTGCTGTGTGATTGTTAAACACTATATATAGCCATCTGATACTAGCGACGGGAGCTAGTTACCTTCTTGAGGTTTCCTACAATGAGCCCATTAATCTGACTGCTGTCCCTGGTCACAAAAGGAAAGGGAAGCAAGAGAAAGACAGTCCCTTGTCAAGGGGCACATAGCAAGCTAATGGCAATTTAGTGGTGTCACTTTGCACACGAGCTCTGTCCTCTGATTGCTGGGACAGCTCTTAGCAGTCAGTGCCCTGGGGCATTTAATTTACTCAGTTAGCATAGCCTAATGGTAAGGGCGTGGGGTCTGGAGGCGGACTGCTGGGGTTTGAAGCCCTGCTCTGCCACTTCCCAGCTGGGTATGCTTGAGCAAGTTCTTCACCATTCTGTGCCTCAGTTTTCCTGTTTGTAAGATGGAAGCAATACATCAGTATTGCAGTATCCCAGTATGTTCCTGGGAATATCATTGTGAAGTTAAACGAGATGGAGTACATTGTTACCAGTTATTATTTAGTGTGGGAAGGTAAATAGCTACGTGATTATTACTTCAGCAGTCTTTTATGTGATATTTACTTTACACACTGCCTTCATGGCTATTGCTTTTAACAAAAACCCTGTGAGATAAATATGGAAGGTATTAATATTCTAGTTAACAGATGTGGAAACTGAGGCTCAAGGTCATGTAATCTATGAGTGGCAGAGGTCAGACTTGAACCCAGAGTTCTTTCATAAGCCAGAGGCCCTCCACTGCACCTGGCGGTCACCTTCCCCATGGGAGACACTGCCTCCTCCAGGCAGTTTCTGAAAAATTATATGAGGCTCTTCATAAAAATAACTGGGACATTACAAGGGTCGTTCACTCTTGGCTGTTTTTTGAGAGTCAGGTGATGTTGTTCATCCTCTGCACCTGGGGGCACACCTGCAGATGGTCAGTCAGAGTAGGGGGCTGCCGGGAACACGGGATGGAGGGGGGGGCCACCTCAGCAAGCCCCACCCCATCCCGCTCGGACTGCCCGAGCATAGCCAAGGTGGACCCGAGGGCCATGGGCTTGTGCCAGGACTGTCAGAGCACCTGCGAGGGCCACTCTCCCCAGGGTGTCCAGCCCAGAGCTCCCATCTCTCCACACCTACCGGGGAGCCTCTACTCACTCCTCAAGTCTCCGTTTAAATGTCACTTCTTCAGGGAATCTGCCATTTTTCAGCAAAGTAATTGTCTCCTTGTCACCCCTGCTCATAGCATCCTGAACTTTCCCATGATACGTTTATCACAGTTGTAATCATATGTACACGCTATTTGTGTCACATCTGCCTCTCCACCCCCAGACTGTAAGTTCCTTGGGACCAGGGATCGTGTCTGCTTGATTTGCCCTGGGTCCTCCCCACTGCCTGGTACAAAGTGATGCTCAGTAAATATTACATGAAAGTATTAAATATTAAAAATACATGCAAATGCTTTGGAGAGTGGAAAGTTGCTTTGCAAATTTGTTTTCACCTTAATTTTATTGCTATCTGTGGGACTACCACACAATAAAAGAACTATGGCACACTGCCATATGGCACACTGTCTATGACAGCTGAAGCTTCCAGAAAAATCGGGCAAGACAGTTCATGGGAAGACTCACCTATGTGTTCTTTCAGCGTGGCTGTTGATGAATGAAGGGAACTAGACAGATGGGCCTGAGGAGGTAGGTAGCCTTGGTAAACAACCTGAATTTAGCATCCCGAGTTTGTCAGTGTGATGATCTGAAAGCTGGGAGGAGAAAAAAAAAAACAAAGAACACCTAAGGGAATGGCATGCAGTTGCTCTCTGGGTTTATTTTTGCTTAAGCTGGTCTGTTCCTACCAAGCTGGTGATGCCCCGCCTTCGGTGTGATACCTGAAAGCGAGCAGTTACCAGGAACCTACCAGCAAAATCCCTTCTCTGATCCCAGTTCCTTTTGGTTCCGCCGGACTCTCTGCAACACTCCCAGTAAGTCAACTATCTGTTTCCACACCTCCGCTCAGCTTCTATCTGACCTCACTGTCACCCACACCTTGGCGGGTGCTGCCCCAGTGCGGTCTGTAAGCCCGGCCCAGTCTTCAGTGCTCACCATTCAACTGCTCCCTTGTTCCTGTGACCATCCCGCTCTTGTCCCAGAGAACCGACCACACTTCCACCAGCACATCACCCCTCCAGGGGATGTGCCTCTATGCGCACTTCCCCCAAGCACCTCTTCCAAACACTTCCACTCTCAAGTCCCTGGCTCCATTCCCACCCATCTCTTTATTTGTTCATCAACTTTTTATTGAGTACCTACTGTATGCCAGGAATTGTACAAGGCTGGGGAAATAAGGATGAGCCAGCCACTGTGCTTTTGCTCTCAGGATTCCCAGTAGTGGGAAGAAGGACTACAGAGAGGTACAACCCCATGAGATTACTGCCTTAGGTGTAGGCGTTGTGCTTCATGATCCTGGAGAAGAGAGAGTTTACTCTGAGGACGGCAGGGTGACATTAGGGTAGCACTGCTTCAGGGACCCAAAGAGGACAGTATCACCAACATACGGGCTGCACGTTCTGGGAAGGTGGCAAGTCAGGAACAATCGCCCCAGTCTGTGTGGGGTGCAGTTTAGGGAGTGGTTGGACGTGAGGTGGGAAGACAGATCAGGTCTGACGCAGGGGCTGTGTGAGAAGCTTGGGCTTTAATCTCTGGGCAGTGAGGAGCTATTGAAAACCTTTTGAAAACAAGAGAATGGAATGATCAGTTGTGTTTCCGAGATAATTGGAAGCAGAAAGGAGGATGGATTGGAGAGGTTGCAGGAAGGTGGTAGAGAGACCATTTGGGGGCTGTTGGGGCTTCATTCATTCATTCATTCACTCATTCTAAACCTGTTCACGGAGGGAAGCCACAGATGCTACAGTGCTCTCAGCTGCAGGAAAGCAAATGTGAATTGTCTCGCACCCCGCTGCTACAGTGGGGACAAAAGCTAGAGGTGGTGGGATGCAGACTCTGAGCATGTCAGCATATCCAGGACCTAAACTAAGGTAGTCTGGCTGAAGCAAAGAGAACAGATGGCAGTATTACCAAGACAGGGTCCTATCTCCTCCCACATCACCGCCTCAACTCTGTTCAGTCTGGTCACAGCCCTCACCAGCTTCCCCTGGGAGGTGATCCCATAGGCGACCTTGGCAGGGAGTGGGAACAGAAAGGGCAAGTCCAGGCTCAGAGAACACCCTGAGCACAGGCACAGGTATCTAAGATTTTTTTCCAGGCCTTAGTCCCAGTCATCTTTTCTGGCACTTCAGAAGAAATCAGAGCCAATCTTTGCTCCTTGGAGCCTGGTGAGCGTGGGGTGGAAGCTGGCACTCCGTCCCTTTCTGCAGTTGTGTCAAAGAAAGACGGAACAAATCGCTCCACAGGTCAAAAAGATGACTATCAAAGTCAGCGTCTGGTTTGCTTTTTGCTTTATTTCAAAGAAAAACTCGCCTTATAAAACTGAACCAAGGGATACGGGTGGACTTTGGGTCCCGAACCCTCTACCTCAGTTCCGGTTGGTCAGGACTCTTGCAGGAACCCTCGGCTCCATCCTGATGAGACCCACACTGCACTTCTCTCCAGGCTTCCTGAAGCCTGGCCTCATGAGCACAGGCACTATATCCCGAGACTCTATCTGTCTGCACTTGGGATCCTAATTCGCAGTTTGGGCAGTTGAAACAGATTCTAAATTAAAAACAAGTTACATTGTTGCTTGAAAAAAGAAGGTGATTTTTGTCATTGATTTTTGTCATTTTTGTCATAATATAAAGCCTTACTGTAAAAGCAACCTTTTTCCCCCCTAGGAGGTTCTTACTGATGGGTGGGTAGCGCTTCCTCCCACCACCCGCGGTGAGCAGGGGAGTCAGTCCTTTGCATCCATGGGTTCCACATCTGTGGATTCAACCAACTGTGGGTCAAAAACATTTGAAAACAATTTCCAGAAAGTTCCAAAAAGCAAAACTTGAATTTGCTGCACTCCAGCAACTAGTAACATAGCATTTTTATTGTATTAGGGGTTATACGTCATCTAGAGATGATTCGGAGTATGCAGGAGGATGTGCGTAGGTTATATGCAAATACCATGCCAGTTTATATAAGAGACTTGAGCATCCTCAGATTTTGGTATCCACAGGGGTTCCTGGAACCAATCCCCATGGATACGAGGGGACGATGGTCATCTCTCTCTGCTTACTCTGAGTGAGAGGTGACCAGTGCTGGAGGGGGCAGCTCCTTCCCACCACCCCTTCTTACTATCTGGCCTTACCTCCTCACTCATGTTCTGGAAGGCAGCTCTGTCCACAATGCCCACCCAGTCAACTGCCTTACCTACTCCTTTGAGCCCTAATTTGCCCTGGCCCTATAGCCTTGGTAGATATTGAGGGCAATGTCTACCCAGTAGCCTTCCTCTCAGAGGGTGGCTTGGAAGCTGGATCTACCTTTAAGCCTGGGAGTGGCTGAGCCCTTCCCCAGGCAGCCCCCTGCCCACACCCATCGGCTTTTCTCTTGTTCCTGGCACCTGAGAACTCCAGCATAACAAGGACACAGAGCCTGGTTTGTGCTGGTTTTTCAGAACTCATTAAATCCCAAGGTTCGTTTATCTGGAGTCTGCAGAGAATGGGAGAGGTGAAGGAATGCTTCACTGCGTCACTGTCCCACCCAAATGCTTACACTGTGTTGACCTCAGTGCCAGCCTGATCCAGGTTTCCAGCTAATGACACTGAGCTGGTAAAATCCAGTTCCTGCCCAGGACCCCCTGTATCTGGGAGAGCTGTGGAGTTGGTGGCTGCTGGCACCATTATGTTTGTCAAGCTAATGCGCTGTATTGTGTTGGTCATACTGCTGCTTTTGTCAAGGTTCCAGCATTTTCTGCAATGAGGACTTTATTGATATGTGTGTCTAAGGCTCCCGGGCTGTGAGGACGGTCTGTGTGTGCCAAGTGCTAACAACAGCCCAGCGACTCAATAAGGAGGCAGGAGTGGCCTCTGGGAGTGGGGGCAGGATCCCTCTTTCCTCCTGTTACCCTTCCTTCTCTCTCCTCATTCTTACTCTCTTGCTTCCACTGCTTTCTTTCCCAACCTTCCTCCACTCCCCTCCCAGGCACTGGAGCCATCTGTCTTCTTCTCCAGGGAGCTCATGATCCATCGGAAGGCTGATCACTTCCTTCCCTCCCCCTTCTATGTCCGGTGGGGTTTGATGTCACTGACCATCGAACGTAAGAGGCTTATTTGCATGTGGAATCCCTCACAGGCTTGTGGGAGTTCATTGTTCCGAAGAGGCCAGTGACACTCCCCAGTATCTCTCCTGCTAGAGCGAGGAGGAAAATGAAAAACAAGTACCCCGTCAGCACATTTCCCCTCCAATGGGTCAGGTTCCTACAGTGTTATCTCTGTGGCATGGGGTTCTGACTCTTGGGGTCTTATAAGCTTTCAGTGAAGGAGGCACTCACAAGGAGAGCGAGGAGAGGGCGATGGATACATGGAGGTTAATAAGTGAGAGCAAATGGCCTCACCATGATGGACTTGGTCAGCCCCTTGGTGAATATCTTAGTCTGTTCAGGCTGCTACAACAAAACCATAGACGGAGTGGCTTATAAATAATAGAAATTTATTTCTTATGGTCTGGAGGTTGGGAAGTCCAGGATCGGGGGCCAGCATGGTCGGCTTCTGGTGAGAGCCCTTTTCAGGATTGTAGATGGCTGATTGTATCTACATTGTATCCTCACATGGTACAAACGGGGTGAAAGAGCTCTCTGGGGTCCCTTTTATCAGGACTCCCATTCATGAGGGCTCTATCCTCATGATCTAATCACCTCCCAAATGCCCCACTTCTAATACCGTCACATTGGGGATTAGGATTTCAACATATGAATTGTGTGTGGGGCACAGATACAAACATCCGGTCCATTGCAGTGATTCATTGTAGACTCATTCCTAGACGCTCCATCCTGGGCTGGGTGTCTCAGTGTGTTCTAGGTCATAAGAGAAGACAGGGATAATTTAGCCTAAAGTTCCCCTCATCCTGCCCCCTGCCAAAAAAAAGACTCAAAACGATTGTGCAATGGCTAGTGAACGAATACTCACTTCTTCCCATGCAGAGGCCACTCACTCTTGGAGGACTGTGAAGGGATGAGAAAGGGTAACAGTTCCGACCCCCTAGAGCCCAGCTAACATCACTGTGGAAGTGGTTTAATTTTAGTATAATTGGTTTGTGGTCGTGACTTACCTCCAATTTGTGCGAAATACTTTTGGAAGTATATTCAGATCACCACCCTGTTCTGATTCCCACGAGTAAGTGGGGAAGTATGGTTATTCCCACTTCACAGATTAGAAACTCCTTGCTAGAGAGCTCCCAGGCAGTGGTAGGACTCGAACCCAGGCCTCCTGGCTCCCAGCCTATGGCTTTCCTCCTCAGCTATGGCAGTCCCGTGTGGGCCAGACATTGTTGCTGTCACCTGAGCTGTCAAAATACCACTTCTTCTGTCACTTGTGAACAGGGAGATGCAATCACCAGGAGAGGGGACATTTTTTCTCCTCTATGAATGATTTCTTTGTACCTCTGAGTGCAACCCCTGTAAATGATTAGCCTCCATGAGAATAGGAGGGAGTAGTGTGTGATATATTTGCTGGATAATGGGCCAGGTAACTGGGTGAGAAACAGACCAGTGAAAGAAGTCAAGAACCCTATGAAATTTATTTAAAGGGACCGCACTGCACAGAGGATTTGAGTCAGAAGAGACTTGCGAAATTCTCACATCTGGTTGGCATCTCTAACGGGGAGGAAAGAAGTGAGTTTCACTAATTTGAATTTGTAAATGGTCCTCTGGAGCATGGGGCTTCTCGGAATGCATTTGTTCTGCCCAAGTATTATTTATTATTGAGTAGGTTAGGAATTAGGCACTGGGGCTAGAGTGATGCACATGAAGGGGTCCCTGCCCTCACCAAGCTTCCAGTCAAACACTGAAGACAAGTGATTAAAGCTGAAACAAAAAGGGAGAAAGTGATATGAGAGGGGGAGGTGAAGGACACAACCTGACAGATAAGCTAGTCTGGGGAGGGAAAGGAGTATCAGGGAAAGCTTCCTGGATGAAGGGGCATTTAAACTTGTACCCAAAGGATGAATAAGAATTAGCCAGAGGAAAAGGAGGGGGAACAGCATGTGTGGAGGCCCAGAGGCAAGAGAGAAGATGACATCTTCCATGGGCTGAAAGACATTTTGTATGGCTGGTGAGTAGAGTCAAGGAAACTATGAGGTTAGAGGCTGAGACCTTTAGAAGCGATGCCAATTTCCAAGATGACTTAAAGGAGGAAAGCAAATTCTTCTTCTCCAAGGAACTGGGGAAACTAGAAAAACAAAAGCAAGCACTGAAATGTGAGAGGGATGGGGGTGGGACCCCCCATGATAGAAGTCCCCATGGGAGATGACAGAATGCACTGGCATTGCAACCAAGCCTGGGTCAGGAAGCGGGCTCAACCCCTTTCTAGTGTGTGATCTTCAGAAAGTTACTTGAGCTCTCTCAAAACGGAAGGAAGAGGAGGAAACAGGTGCCTACCATGCACAGATCACTGGCACAGTGTTCATTCATGTCAGGGAATAGTTCCCCACAGTGTGCTGTGAAAGTTCAAACATCACTGGATGTGTGTCACCGTGCCCAGCACATAGTAGGTCCTCGATAAATGCCAGCTGAGGCGGACCATGTGCCTGGAAGTGACTTTCTCATGAAACCTGGGCTCACAGAGAGTAATCTCGGAATTCAGGAAGACACAGTGGCCCGTGGGCACTCTGCAGTGGATGCTAAAGCAAGTGTGGGAGAGGGCTTCCCTGGTGGCGCAGTGGTTGAGAGTCCGCCTGCCGATGCAGGGGACACGGGTTCGTGCCCCGGTCCGGGAAGATCCCACATGCCGCGGAGCGTCTGGGCCCGTGAGCCATAGCCGCTGAGCCTGCGCATCCGGAGCCTGTGCTCCGCAACAGGAGAGGCCACAACAGTGAGAGGCCCGCGTAATGCAAAAAAAAAAAAAAAAAAAAAAAACCAATGTGTGGGAGAAATGAAAGATGCAGGCTCTGCTTTTGAGAAGCCTAGACCCTGGCTGGGATCTCTACCCTTTAGAATACAGTCCAGACAAAGCAAGCCCCAAAGAGGCTCACCTTATTTAGCCACTTAAGTCATAACTGTCCTGATTTAGATATTGAAAGAGGCCAACATCTTCTGTGATGCCAGGTTTCCTTCCTTTAAAAAAACAAAAAAGAAAGAAAAATGAGAAGTTTCCCTTTGCGTCTACAAAGGTCAAATGTAGTTGTCTCAAATCATAAGGATTTAAATGCTGTCACACCCTCACACACTGGTGATCTGAAAATCAGACTCCCAGCCTCAAGCCTAGGCAGGTACAGCCCCTGCCCCCGTGCTGTTCCCGTGGCGACCAGCACCCACACCCCACACTCAGGGACCCAGACTGACTGCCCGCCCCCAGCTCTGCGCTGATGTGGGCATCAGAGCTCCAAATGAGGCCTCCGGAATTTCTCTCCGTGCTATTTCAGTATTGTTGGGAGGCTTGGGAAGCCTTTGTTCTCCCTGGCTGGTTACGTAATTTTCAAGAGAAAAAGGCAGAGGAAAGACTGAACTGAATACGCCCAGAGTTTGCTTTTGGGGGAGGCAGTAATCCCAGAATCTGATGTTCTAGCCACTCGTTTTTTCTTTCCAGCCCTCTGTAGCTCTCCTCCCATCCCCCCTCAGGGATCTGAGGATAAAACAGGTTCCCCTCCTGTTTCTTACTCGGTGGCACCCCCACCGGCATGTTCTGGAGGAAACCGTATAAGGGAAACAAACCAGGGCCAGTGGCCTCACTGCCTCAAAGGGACGTTCAGGGAGTTTGCACATCTCAGAGGCGGATGCTCACTGGGGCGCCTGTCAGTGGCTCCCTGCTTGAGACATACATATTTTAGGCCAAGAAGTGCTTTGGGCCTGGGTTGGTTACTGTCCTGCCAGCTGGTGTATGAAGGGGATCCCGGGACCTCAGTTGGAGTGGTCCTGGGGGCAAGAGAGGCTCGGGACACTGCAGCCTGAGTTGGCCTCATGGGTGATAACACTGGAAAGAACCATCTGCCCGTGCATGTGGGTTTCCACAAACAGAAGGGGCTTCCAGACTCGGGTACCTTACTGCCCATGAACGCCTCCAGCCTGTTTCCCTCCTGGGTCGGGGGAGTGGTACTTCACTTCAAGAGCTGGAAGACCAGGAAGAGTTGTTTCTCCTGATTCCTGGGGGCCCTGATGCTAAAAATCAGAGGTAACGCAGTGATCACTGCCTTGGGACTAGCAGTCCTCTCCTTGGTGAGGAAACGCCTCCTGGTCACCTCTCTTCTGGGGCTTGTGTGGCATCGTTGCTTGAGCCCCCCGCTTTATCTCCCACTCACCATGGAGGGGTTCAAAAACTTTCTGATCTGCGCCTCAGGGGGCACATTTTTTAAATTTGTCTTTCCATTTGGGTTATACTTTGTCATAATCCTAATCTTACTGCACAACGTAGCCATTCCTGTGTCAACTGCTATTTATTTCTGGAACCCTCACTGTGTGCCAGACACAGAACTCACCCCCGGGGTTAAGTCAGTGAAAAAAGGGAGGTAAGATTCCCCCACCGCCACCCCCTGCAACAACCCTGCTGACTTCCCAAGGTTCTGTCTGGCTCTGGAATCTGATGGGCTCTAAGCCAGGTAAGACCCAGGACCCCATGCCCAAAGCCTCAAGATTTCAGGCCAAGTTTGCATCTTTTCCATCTTGGACATGTCAAGAGCCGAGGTCTCTGCATCCCTCCTCTCCATTAGTTACCTGTTGTCTATAATAAATACCCCCATATTTACTGGCTTAAACAGCATTTGCTGTCACACAGTTTCTGTGAGGCAGGAATCCGGCCACAGCTTTTAGCTGGGTGCCTGTGGTGTAAGGTCTCTTGTGAGCCTTCAGTGGGGCCGTGGCCACCGGAGAGGGCTGGAGTCCTCTCAAGCTCACTTTGGGGAAGATCCGCTTCCTGGCTCACTCATTTAGTGGCCAGCGGACCTCAGAAGATCCCGTTGCAAGAACTCACCCGGGTCTCCCCTCAGGGCTGCCTCATGACATGGCCACTGGCTACCCCCAGAGCTATCACCTGGGATGGAAGCCACAGTCTTCTCATAACCTGATCTCAGAAGTGACATCCCATTATTTCCGCCATATTCTGTTCCTTAGAAGTGAGTCAGTAAGTCCACACAGACTTAGGGGAGGGGATTCCACAGAGCCTGAAGCCAGGAGGCGGGGACCATTGGTGGTGGTCTTGGAAGCTGCCTTCCCCCTCCTCCAGGAGGCTTCTCTGACTCATCTTCCTGGGCCTCTTACTGCACTTGCAGTGGAACTATGAAGTTGGTCCCCAAATATTCTTGCACTGTTTCTGTTATTGTTATGTGGTCCTTCTCTCCCTATAGGAATATAAGCTCCTTGAGGTCGGGAGCCATATGTTCTACATCTCTTTATTTCCCACTTAGACCAACCATATACCTAGCAGGTTACTATCAGGTGGACAGTGACAGCTTCAGGTTAAAAGAAAAAAGACAGTAAAAATGTCTTAAACAAAAATAGAGCTTGACCATCTCACTTGGCAAGAAAGCTGGAGGCAGGCATTTCCAGGCTTGGCTCAGCGATGTCTACAAGGCCCCATGCTCATCTGCCAACTCTGGTGTGCTGGCTTGGTCTCCAAGCTTGTCCCCACATGGTCTCAAGATGGCTGCTGTGGCACCAACACCACTTCTTCCTACAAGTGCATCTAAGGACAGGGAGTAGGGAAAGAAAACTTTTTCAGTGAGGCCCCTCTAGTGCCTTTAAGGCTTATTGTCCAGAACTGGCTGATATGATCACCTCTAAACCACCCATTGTCAAAGGGGAGTTGGGTTAGCACGACTGACTTAGATTCATGGCCCTCAGCAGGGATGCGTGTGGGAGATGTCATTGCCCTCTAGGATTTTGGCTATGTGTGAGGCTGTCACAGGAACCAGGGGGCGCTGTTGGCATTTAGTGGAGCAAGGCTGGGGTTGCTAAACTTTTGGCGATACCATACCCTGTACCGTATAGCTCCATGAAACAAATAACCCTTCTGTGCAATTGCCAATACTGCTGGAGACTGCTGCTTTGGACCAGTGGTTCTCAACTAGGGGTAATTTTGTGCCTTCTCCACTGGTGATAGTTTTCACTGTTTAGGGACATTTTGGTTGTCACAACTGGGAGGGTGCTACTAGTGCATCTGGTGGGTAGAGGCCAGGGATGCTGCTAAACATCCTACAGTGCACAGGACAGCCCTGCAGCTGAGAAGGACCTGGCACAAAATTTCAATCATTCTGAGGTTGAGAAGCCCTGGTTTAGACCCATCATCTAACCATGAGTCAACCCTGAGTTGGGCTCAGCTGCTCAATGGCTAACCCAGACTTGGTTTCTGTTCCTTTGGAGGAAGTGGGAATGGTTCCTGGGCAGGTGACCAGTGGCAGCTACAGGACCAGCTGGGAGGATGCTCAGCTCAGCTACCCTCTATGATGGCCAGTCCCTGCAGCCAGGGCCTCTGGCATCTGAGGTTTACAGTTAAAGAAGAGGTCAAGTACTGGTTGGAAAGCAGGGTTATGGCTGTTTGAACTTGGTGGAGGTTTTTTGTTGCTGCCGTTGTTTGGGGTTTTTTTGTGTGTTGTGTTTTCTTTTTGGTTTGGTTTAGTTTTCCTTAACTCTTAATCTCATTTTAATGTTTTATTTCTCAGTTTTTCTTTTTATCAAATGGGCTAATTAACTGTGATCTCCACACTGAAGCTAAACACAGGCTGAAAAGGTAGCTGGCTGGCTTGTGCTTTAGTTTGAGAAGAACCACACGGTGTGCAAACCCCAAATTTGTCCTTCACTAGTCCTGGGAAGTCACATTGGGTCTAGATGGTTCTTGGTGGGAATCACCTACTTGGGCTCAGCTAATGGGCTACAGTGATGAGAAGTATGGGCTTTGGAGTCAGACAGACCTGCGTTTACACCCCAGATTCATCACTGGCTACTTGTGCGACTTTGGGAAAGTCATTTCCCTGTGGGGGCTTCATGGGAGAATGATATCAACCTCATGGGGTTCTTGTGAGACCCAACTAATCAGTCCCTTGGCCCAGAGTGAACCCTCCACGTGTGTAGTTACCCCATCTTCATAGTGTCATCTTCACCAGTTCCCCAGAAAGGCTCTGTTAAGATGCACGTGGGGTTTGGGAGCGAGGCCCGTCAACAGCACCATAGAATCGCAGAGCTGGAAGGTAGCTTGTGGAAAGCAGAGAGCTGGGTCCTGAGGGCACAAGACCTACAGATGAGCTGAACTAAGCCTGGGTGGGATCCCAAGCCCAGCGTTCCTCCCGGGGAGGGCAGGCGTGGGATAGTGCCACTGTGAGGTGCAACCGGGGCTGGTGGTAGGGGATTGAGTCCAGGAGAGAGGAGACGGTGCAAAGAGCCGGAAAGGGGCCTGGTTACCACACACTTCAGTGCCTCCTTGGGAACAAGCTAGAGGGCATTCCTACACAATCTAGAGCAGGGGTCTAGAGCAACTTACCCCCTGGCCCAATCCAGCCCCCCACCTATTTTTGTAAATAAAGTTTTATTGAAACAGAGCCATGCCATTCATTTGGGTATTGTCTGTGGCTGCTTTTGTGATACAAAGGCAGAGTTGAATAATTGTAACAGAGACTGTCCTACAAAGCCTAAGATTTTTATTCTCTAGCCCTTTATAGAAAAAAAATTGCCAATCTCTTGTCTAGGGACTTCATTCACATAGACTGCAGCAATTAGGATCAAGGAACTTCGAGTCAGACAGACTTGACTGATATGAATGGTACTACCTGGAATTGTGCAGTGTACAGCCTGTTCAACTGTAAACATCAGCCCTGCCAGGGAAGGTTTTCCTGCAAGTTTTGGGGTGCTCAGGAGAGGGAAGAAAGCAGTATCTGGGAAATGTCCTCCAGACAAGGCCTCCAATGCTGGAGGCCTTAGTTCCTGCTGAAAGCCACCAGCCTGAGGTTTGGGAGGATCAGAGCAGGCAGAGGAAGTGAGTCTAAATTTAGACTCTCCAAAGCCGCTTTGTAAACTAGAGCTCCAGGAATCCCACACCACCAATCTCTGGTTTGCCTCCACGTGTTAAAAGGCTGGATGCATGAGAGGATAATTAATTGGCCTCAAATAAGAGACTGATGGAAAGTTGGTGAGAAATCAGTGGAGAAAAGAAGCACCATTGCTAGGAGTCCTGGGGTAGAGATTTCTACTCCTGTGTTTATTACGATGTTCACCATGGAATTGTGGGAGCCTTGCTGCCCTTGGAAGAGTTACATGTGTTCTTCTCGCTGACTGTCATTTGAGCACAGCTGAACCCATGACCTTTCCGCCTCTCAAGGTGAATGCCAGCTCCCTGGTTCCAAATCACACCTGTGATTCAGAGCAGCTGTGAGTCACCACCCCCAAATGGAGAATGACCGTGCTTTGCCCTGAGATGCTGCATCACACCAAGAGCTGCCATACCCACTCCTCTGCCCAGGTGGGCACGTCCAGATGCTGGATGTGCCCCTCTCCAGGGCCGATGGGCCCACGCCTCTTGGTACACCACGCAAGAAGATAGCCCTAATCCGAGACTTCTTAGGTAATTGGTATTTCATAATCAGTCCACCTGTAGGGAAAGGCAAAGGGCTTACGGTAGAAATTATAGAGGAATGATAGGGGAAAACTTAGAAAATAAGGAGGCTTGAGAAGAGATGAATAACAGTAAACTCAAATGGGCACAGAGAAATGGTCAGATGAGGGCTGCCTTGTTCGTGTTGAAATGCTAAGAGAGGCAGCATCTAAGCAGATGATACTGAAGTTCAGAGATATTGGTTTGTCTGAGCAGTTGGGGCTTGTTGTGTGAAGATCCCTGTTGCAATGAACACGTTGCACTGGGGCAGCGATGGAAAGGGGAGGAGGCTGACCGTCTAGGGAAGGTAGGCATCACGGTTTCGTAGACATAACAAATGCACCTCAGGTAACTCCAATTCACAGTTATGTTCTAAGCACTACTTTGTGTCCTGGGCTTGAGAAACTTAAAGCCTAGTTGAGAGATGGACATGTATAAACATTTAAGTAACAGCCCAGATTAGTATATGGTAAATCAGAGAGGAAGTGAGATTTCATCTGGATTTGGAATGATGGACAGGATTTTAACAAGTGGGGAAGAAGCAGGATATTTCAGGAACCGGAAAGGTGCAAGCAAAGAAGCAGGATGGGAATTAAAAGAGTGTATTTAGAGGCCATGAGGATGGTGGATTGGCTGGAATCGAGCCTTCCCAAGGTGACGGGGTTCCTGCTGATAGCATGTTGGGCAGACCACTGAGACACACACACACACACACACACACACACAGATATTTCCTCCCTCTGTGAGAGGAAGAAGAAAGAGTTTTAAAAATAAATAAAGCCCCTCTTAATTATCCACAGATTATCTGCACTGCAGCTGATCTGGAACAAATCCTGCCTTCAGCTTGCTGGTGATGTCATCTCCCTGCTTAGGTGCTCATTCCTGTCTCTGTTTACAGCCCATTGGGAGCCGGAAAGGGAAGAAGACTTCAGCATCTCCCCTTATAAAGCAATATATAATTTCCTCTGTTTGCTCTGCCCTTGGGAATCAGGCCAAGTATATGGGTAGAAAGTGAAAGGTGTTCCAGTTTAGTTTCTGTTACCAGACTTGGGTAGCAGGAGTTGGAGGAGGGATGGAACGGGGCCCCAGGTGGCTCTTTTGTTCCCCTAAATTAGGTGTCCAGGTGGACTTCACAGCACAGGCCATAGACAGGCTCAGTGGGTGGTCCCAGCACTGTCTCTAACTGGCTAGGAATCCTCAGAGTGAATGGTATTCATTTATCAATTCATCGAATGTTTACTGACCCTATCTATGCTAGGAGCACTGAGCTGGTGTTCCCTGAGCTTCAGTGCCCTTATCTGTAAAGTGAGAACTCAGACTGGAATCGTAGTCTCTCAGTGGACATGCTGGCATTTGGGGGTGGGTGTCAGTTATTCACTGATAGGGATGCTTGGCAGGATGATTGGCAAATCTGGCCCTGCTCATTAAAGGCCTGTAGTGACTCCTCGTCAGAGCAGCTAAGGAAGGCAGGACCACCCCCAGTTGAGGGCCACAGGACTTGTTTGTTACAGTTATTTCCCAGTCTTAAGTTCTGATTATTTTGCTGCTGGGCCCGATAAAAACGTGCAGAGTAGAATTGCTGAAGATTGATGAGACATCAGAATATTAGGTACATCTTATTCAAGCATAAGGGAATTTTTAACAATAGCAACAACAGGTAACATCTGTTGAGCAATTACTATGTTCCAGACTCTTGGCAAATTTCTTTCATTAGTAGTCTTTAGAGGGCATCTGATTATTTACTATTTCAGGTCGTCTCTGTCCCCTAATTTGCCCCCTTGGTTTTAGAACATTGAGTTGACTGTTGTTTTGCTTCATTTATCATTTGCAGAGTTCAGATGTGAAAGTATCCCTACAGGGGACCCCACAGGATTATGGGAATTAAGAAGCAGCCCTGGCTAGATTCAGTCCTTTGCACAGGATATAGTGTTTGTTCTCTCTGTGTGTGTGGACTTTATAAACTTATAAAGCCTGTCACTTCCTTAGAAGCTATGATATTGCCTTTACTTCAGAGGTCTGAATTTACATTGCTAGTTTTGCCATTTTTTTCTCCCCACTTAGGTCCTATGCCTGTAATTTGAGTCAGCAGCCACCAGGGAGCAGTCAGGATATGATTTGACTCATTGCTTTGAAGAGCTAGGTCCCCATTATCAAAAAGAATACAGTTCACCATGCCAGCCCTGGTGTCATGCTAAGAAGTCTGTGCCCTGATTTGCTGTGCAGAAAATCCTTATTCCAGGGTGGCAATAAAATTTCCTTATAATCTGGTATGTATGCTTATGCTGCCTACATGGGCAGCAAGAGATACAAAGTAATTAAATCTCAGTGCATGGCAAATTCTCTCAAAAAAGACATTTGCAAAAGAAGGAAGAAAAGGGGTCCAAGTAGAAAAACAAAATTATTGATCCTTTATTTTCTGTCTGCAACTAGTTACTTTTGACTCTCACCCTTCTCAGCTAGTGCTGCTGTGTGTGTCTGGGGAGCATAACAAATGATTTTCACAAAGGTCAGAGCTGATCATTGCCACCCACAGTTTGTGCATATTAACCTTCGGGGAGCAGGCATTTACATAAAAGGCATACCAGTTGATGATCTTATCAAATCAATCCATCTTCTCTCCTTTCCAGGGGAGCGCTGCACACAGCACGCGGTGTGGCTGGGCAGTGCAAAGCCTGGAATCCCCTGAGCAAGCAGTGTTTCAGCTGGCTGGACAGATCAAATAACACTTGGGCTGGTTAACAAAAGACACACAAGTGGGAAGGTGCTGGAAGCTGAAGTGTGGAAATTTACCCAACATTGTTTCTTTGACAGGAAAGGAGACTTGGTCTGAAAGATGCTGCGTTCCTGCCAGCCTCTCTGGGTCCAGCAGAACACTGTCTCATTCAAGATAGTGTGGATGAGGGGGTGACAGAGGATGCTGCCCACATCTGAAGCCTCCAGAGGATCCTGGCTGGACAGCTGAGCTGCCCTCAGGTCTGGGACTTCAGGTGTAACTTGGTGTAGAGCTCATGGAAGGTGCTTGGATTTCTCCAGCTTTCTTCACCAACGCTCAACAGACTGGTTTGGGTTTCAGAATCTAAGAGGAGCTGGTAGAAAGGAGAGCTGGCAGAGGTACAAAGAAGTCCCTACGAGCCTCTAGAATCCATTGTTGGGATCTCTTCATACTGCTCGGGACACAGAGGGCAGCTCCCAAGCTGCTGAGGGCTGTGATACCACTGAGCTTTGGACCATCGAAAGTAAACGAACACAGCTCAGCAGCAGCACCACATTTCAGCAAGAAGGAGCCTCTTTTAACAAAGGATTTAAAGGGGAGAGTTTCTGCATCTCTACTTTGTGGTCCATCATGATAGAGAACTTTACGTTCACATAGATAAGGAGACTGGTTTTTCTTTCCAAGATGCTATATTTGAAAGAATCATGAACCATTCTAAGCTTCCAGGGAGGAGCAGGATACATAGGAGTTGGTGGACAGCCTTCCCGGTACAGGTTAAGGAAACAGTCTGAGCCTCCAACTTCTGCAGCTCAGCGAGTATGGACATATGCCACTCTTGTCTCCAGGGAGCTGGTGGCAGTGACATCACCCGGAGAAAAAGCATCCCTCAGCCTTGGGACTTGACAGAATGAGGTGTGCTGGGGAAGCCACGAGCTGGGACTTGGCCTTTCCTGACTGCCCCTTCGTCCCACGGTCAGCCCCTGACCACTGAGCCAACGATGGCTGAGAAGG
Organism: Phocoena sinus; assembly: GCF_008692025.1. Taxonomy (NCBI): domain Eukaryota; kingdom Metazoa; phylum Chordata; class Mammalia; order Artiodactyla; family Phocoenidae; genus Phocoena; species Phocoena sinus. The sequence continues at coordinate 23,235,454 of NC_045776.1, read as the reverse complement.
GCGACTGCATCGCCAGCGTCTACGGGTATGACCTTGGCGGGCGCTTCGTTGACTTCCAACCCCTGGGTTTCGGTGTCAACGGGCTGGTGCTGTCGGCCGTGGACAGCAGGGCCCGCCGGAAGGTGGCCGTGAAGAAGATCACCCTAAGCGACGCCCGCAGCATGAAGCACGCACTCCGGGAGATCAAGATCATCCGCCGCCTGGACCACGACAACATCGTGAAGGTGTATGAGGTGCTGGGGTCCAAGGGTGCCGACCTGCAGGGCGAGCTGTTCAAGTTCAGCGTGGCCTACATCGTCCAGGAGTACATGGAAACCGACCTGGCACGCCTGCTGGAGCAGGGCACGCTGACGGAGGAGCACGCCAAGCTCTTCATGTACCAGCTGCTCCGAGGGCTCAAGTACATCCACTCCGCCAACGTGCTGCACAGGGACCTGAAGCCCGCCAACATCTTCATCAGCACGGAGGACCTCGTGCTCAAGATTGGGGATTTCGGGCTGGCGAGGATTGTTGATCAGCAGTATTCACACAAGGTATGTCTGTCCAGAATGGCTGATATGGGTGGTGCATGTAATCCTCAAGAATGCTCAGTGTTCAAGAGGGTATTCCTAGCTCCAATGGAATCAGAGGACTGGGGTCAGTATTGGGGGGAGGCTGGAGGGTGCTAGAAGGATCACGGGGCTGAAGTTGTTGTTGGGGGAGCAGGGAAGTTCTGGTTCTTAGTCTGGTCTAATGGTTCTGGCCGTTAGTCATGGCTGTGACCGATGACTCAAGGCCATACAAGCAGGGCTGGATTAGGTGATACAGCTCTAAACTCTATGGCTTTAAAATTGTGCTGCTGGGGAGTTCCTTGGTGGTTTAGTGGTTAGGATTCCGGGCTTTCACTGCTGTGGCTCGGGTTCAGTCCCTGGGTGGGGAACTGGGATCCCGCAAGGCATGCGGCGCAGCCAGAAAACAAAAACAAAAACGTTGTGCAGTTGGTGAATTTGCCTCTAGCACCCTCTTCTTCCTGCCATCCACCTAACCACCAACCCTGCCTACTTTCTGCTCAGGACTCCCTGGGAGGCTTCCCACCACTGGAATCTTTTGCTCTGGCTCATGTCAGCCCCTCCTCCCATCAAAGCTGCCCCCACTCTGTGTTCCATTCTCTCTGTCCGTGGACGGAGGCATAAACAGTGAATCTGATAAACTAACTCTCGGTGTACATTATCCAGCTAATGGCTCGGCTCTCCCAGGCCCCTGATGTACTAGCCCCCTAGTGTGACGCTAAAGCCACAGGTGCTGACCCCCCACGGGGTGGGCGGCTAAATGCTCCAGCAGCAGCAGAGATCAGAGCTGACCCGGCCACACTGACCCTTGTTCTCAAGGCCCCAGACCTCTTCTTACCTAATCCACTGTGCCCTTCAGGAACTGGGAGTCCTCTAAAATTCTATTCCCCTTACCTCCGTTCCTGCCACTTTAGGGGAGTCTCTGAGCACCTCAGCCAGGCACCCCTCAACAGAGCTGTGGAGTGGCTGTGCTTTCCAGCCTCCTGCCCAAACTTTTGTATCATGAATTTTTACTAGAATGAATACATCCCTCAGGAAGTAGGTGCACCATAAACTGTTATCAGCCAAGGGGCTGGGGTGGGTGATGGGAGGGGAGGGGAGCTCTGACCTTGAACATGCTTCAGCTTTCTCTCTGAGGCCCCATTCCTCTGCTCTCCCTCGCCACCCTATTTGCCTGCAGCCAGGAGGTCACGGACAGCAAGAAACGTGCTGACCCGCCTGGTACAGCTGCAGCGGGGTGGGGGTGGGCGGAGCAGGGCTCCCTGTCCCACCCTGACTGGCTGGAACTTGGGGTCCAGCCCAGATTTCAGACCTCGAATCAGCCCAGCTGGTTCTAGTTCCCTGGTGCTGCCTTAACCGTGAGCTTGCCCTCTGTCCCCCCTCCTGCAGCCAGGCCATCTGTCAAAACTGACAGCCGACTCTGTAGGAAGGAATGTCCATGGTAAAAAAAAAAAAAAAAAAAAAAAAAAAAAAAATCATGCCCTTCTGTCTTCCTAACTCCCTGTGCTTTGTCTCTTTCTTCTGAGGAACAATGACCCCAAACAACTGAACCAACGGTTTTAATCCAAATCAGTTCTTATTTGGTAAAAAGACCAGAGAATCCATGACACTCTTATTTCTGGGATGCACAAAACCACCTTCTGAATTGGAATAAACCAGTACATTTGGGAGTCATAATAGGACCTTCCTCGATGAAAGGGTCTGATTAGGTTAAGTATTACAGGGAACGTGCGCAGGACAGCACGTGGTAAGCGTTTGGGAAAATCAGGGAAGGTGGTCACTGGGCCAAAGGCTGGCTGTGGCAGCAATTCTTAGGGGGGGTGTGGTTGTCTGAGAGGTGATACTGTCTGAGGAGGCAGAGTCGCGGGCTCCCTTCTGACGGCACTGACTGCGGCGTGGACAGTCACCCTGTGCGAGCCTGCGTCACCCCATCTTTGACGAGGATGATAATATGCTCCCTGCCTGCCCTGCTGGCCTGTGGCTGTGAATCAAAATGGAACATGAAAGCAAAGCCCGTTGTAAAGTAGTAAGGACCCCATCCATTCATCTAATGAGCGTCTACTGAGTACACAGGGCCCGGGCCCTATGCTGGGAGCCCGGGAGGAGCCCCAGGTTTACGGACCACCGCAGGTGGCTGTGCTCCTGTCACTCAGGGGTGGGGAGCCACCTCTCCATTTGGAACTTTCATTTTCCTGATGCAGAGGAATTCAGATGCTCTGACTTCCTCTTCCTGTGCTCTCTTCAGTAAAATTAGCCGTGGGAGGTTAAAAAAGAAATCACTGGAGCCAGCTACGATCCCAGTAGGTGTTCACATCAGCGCTGCGTTTGGCAGGTGTCCCGTGCCCCCACCTACTTCCTCCCCCATATACTTTCTGCTTTTACCTTCCTCCCTGCTCTGCCCCGAGTGATGACGAAAGCTTTATATTTGGTGCCTTTATTTATCTGATGTACATTTAAATCAGTTCTCATTTAATTCTCAAAATGCCGTGAGGCACTTCGGGCAAATGGTCCATTTTAAAATGGAGAGAATTGGCTTTCTCAAGATTACTTGGCTGACTGTGGCAGAAGGGACGTGAGAACTTGGCCTTCTTGTTTCTTGATGGATGACCTTTCTGTGTGCTGTCTCCTTCACGAAGGCTTTCTGGGTCTCCAGTTGGAATGAGTCATTCTTTCCTTTGAATTCCCCACCCCCTAACCTGGATCTTCTAGCGCCCACCATTCTCTGCTCTGTTTTACTGTGTGTGTGTCTGCGTCTTCCATGCTGTCCTAGGCTGAGAGCTCCTTAGTTCCTGATGGCCGTGTCATGTTCATCTTGGTTTCCTCCAGGGAGTCTAATCCTGTACCTGAGACATGGGCCCAGTTGATTGTGTTGACTGTCTTGAACTAATGGAAGAATTGTCATTGGCCAGCACGTCACAGATAGGAAGCTAGTTGGGCTCATTGATTCCATGTGCTTGGGAGGTTTGACTCTCAGAGAGAGAGCACGGCATTCTTCCAGCCAGTGAATTGGTGGGAGTCAGACGTGTGCATCTGCTTTTCCTGGTGTGTTTGGAGGACAGCGCCTACCTGTGAACGGCTCTAAACTGACCCCTCCTAAAGTTGCATGGCTACCGTGCTTGCCTTGAAGAGGATCGCGCTCACCTGGGCTGCAGCTAGTGCCTTTGCGTGGGCCACAGCCCCTTGCCAGGGACGGGCTTTGTGATCTGACGGGGGGCTGGACTCGGATGCAGCAGCCGGAGTTCACTCTCCTCATTGTGACTTTCTCACGGGTGGACAGCAAGCCTCCTTCCCTTCCACATCCCCTCATCTAGCGCAGGGCCTGGCACAGGGTAGGCGTCCACTGTGTTTGTCTGGTAAACTAGGTGCCGGAGGAAATGGCCTTCTCTAATGAGCAGCTGGCAGCACTGGGGCTTTAAGTCACAGTCAGGGAGCATTCTGAGCACGTGTTCCCCTACCACACCATCCCAGGGGTGTTGGTCTTTGCAAGGCAGAGGGCAACTGGAGGCCCCGGTTGGCCCACACTGTCAGGAAGATGGCAGTGGGTGGCGATGGGGGTGCTCTGATGGCTCTCACTCAACAGACACGGTATAGAGGCCCCTGGTTTCTCTGTGTCATTAACTGCATGACCTCAGGCAAGTCCTTTTCTTGTATAGCTTACTCCCAGAATAAGAGATCTATAAGGAGACCTCCCAATCACCTTGTCCATTCCTTCCATTTCACAGATGGTAAAACTGAAGCCTAGGAAGGGGAAGAGACTTGCTCAAGACCACACGAGGAGTGGCTGAGCCAGGAGTGCAATGTCCAGTTTTCTCTGAGCTCCTTCTCAATTGTCTTATCTGCCAAATGGGGTCATCAGTTCCATTCTCCTTATTTCGCAGGATTCTTGTTAGAGTCACATGAAAGCGGGGATGTCAAGGGCTTTCAGACGTACAGGGAGCTAAATCTTGAACAGAACCTACTTGCCCAGTAGATGCCATGGTAACACCAGGCAGACACCTACATGTCAGTTTCCCCTCCACTGACATATGGACCCGGCTCCTGACGTGATGGCCAAAGGGTGAGTCGTGAGGTCCTACCTGATGGTGGCTGCCCAGCCTGTGGTCCTGTCATGAACCCCTTTCTGCCTGCCTCCTGGGCAGGCCTGCTAATTAGTTCCCTGTGTTTGTGTCAAGAAGAGGCAGCTGAAGGATCAGAGCATGTTTTCCATTGAATTTATCCTATTAGGAAGTAGATGGTCTCAAAAGAGAAAAAAAATGTAGTTTAAGACTTCACTAAGTCCTGTGTAAATTCTAAGACGTGTCAGGAGCCCCCAGAAGAGGGTGCAGAGGGCTGAGCAGCATGTTGACAGTCCGATTAGCTGTGTGAACGCGTCCCTTCAGGAAGGGGCCTGGGAGAGGGAACCACATTTTGTCCTTGCTGGGGCTGCCAGCGGACTTGCCTTTCCTGGGGGCAGTAAGCAGAAAAGCAAGCAAAGGAAAGAAAGCAAGAGTAAGAGGTTCATAAAGTATGTTTTGGTGGATCATTTGAGCAAGTCTAAGTTTTCTGCTAGGCTGGCCTGCCTTTGAGCCCTGACCCCTTTCTACTTCAGAACCCTGTCTTCTTACCTCATGGTTCATGATCAGAATGTTCTCACACTCTGCCTCCATATCACGAAGATTCCTTAGAGATCAACTAGTATGGTGGTCCTCAAAGTGTGGTCCTGGACCAGCAGCACCAGCTTTACCTGGGAACTCGTTAGGGATGCAAATTCTGAGGTCCCATCTCAGACCTACTGAATCGGAAACCCAGTGTGGGGCCCAGCAAGGTGTGGTTTAGCCTCCAGGTGATTCTGAGGCCTGTGAACTTCTAAGCATCACTGACCTGAAGATGTGGAGTAGCTTGTCTGTGGACAGAAAGCGGACGCCCCTGGTGTGTCTGCTGCTGCTTGCGGCCAAGGTTCTCAAACTTGAACACAGTGAAACAGACTAGGAACTCCTCCCAGGTAACACAAGTGTGTTTGAAGTAGGTATCTTAACCAGAAAGGATAGTTAATGGTGGGGATATAAGGCACTGTGACGATGAATCGTGAAGATTGTTTTAGGCAGCATGGCTTTTAGGGCCTCGGTCACATCACTTAGAAACTGCCTGGTCCACCATCCCTTGAGCTTGGCAGAAAGCTGTACAGACCAGGGAACTCCATCAATAGGAGTGTTGGTTCTGTTTAGGTTTTACTTTAACAACGAACGATGATTTTAGAAAACATGCTTTTCATCCTGGTGTAAACTACTTCACTAGATGTTATTTAAAGACAAGACCTTGGGGCTTCCCTGGTGGCGCAGTGGTTGGGAGTCCGCCTGCCGATGCAGGGGACATGGGTTCGTGTCCCGGTCCGGGGGGATCCCGCATGCCGCGGCAGCGGCTGGGCCCGTGAGCCATGGCCGCTGGGCCTGCGCGTCCGGAGCCTGTGCTCCGCAACGGGAGAGGCCACAGCAGTGAGAGGCCCACGTATCGCAAAAAAAAAAAAAAAAAAAAAAAAAAAAAAAAAAAGACAAGACCTTGCTTTCACAGTTCAGTGAGATTGAGTGTTTGATTGAGGGCTCAGCAAATTCCTGCAGTTTGGTAAGACTTGTGGTTCAAGGTCCCAAAGGAGGCAAAGAGGTACGTGATGGAGTATATATCAGCCAGCTTCCAGGGGCTTTGCACAGAGCTTTGATCAGCTGTGTTTATGCTGGTTAAATTGTGTTGATCAGCCCCACCGCCTGGCCACTCTGCCATCCTTTGATGGCTTCTTGTCTATCTCCCTCTGCCTAGGCAGACACACAGAAAGCTCCCCTAGAGCACGGATTCCCTTGAAACTGAACCTAGGAAGAGGAATGCCCATTTCTGTGGCTGAAATAGAGTCTTGGCAGCTGATCGACAGAATGTTCATTTGTTGTTCTGTGTGCCTGTTTTTTGCATGGTCTCCACCTTGAAGATGCAGGTCCCTAGGTGCTGGAAGGGAGGAAGGGCTTGCCTGAGATCCCAGAACAGGACTGGGGTCCACAGTGCTGGCATTGGGAGAGGTCTAGCCACTCTCGAGAGCCAGGGTTCATGACAAAATGGGCTCATTGAAGGACAACTTGCTGAGGGCCCAGCTAGAAGTTCTTAAGCATGTTATTCCAAATCAGTGGAGCTGAAAAGATTTATTTAAAAGGCTATGAAATATCCCTTTTTAAAAGGGAAAAATATGACCTAGGGGATTAGAACAGAGGTTGTGCTAGAGAGTCAAGTGTCCCTGAACACTTAAGCCGACTTGGAAAAGCCAATTTTGTTGGCTTTCAGTGCATCCCCCTAGTTCCCACTGCAGCCCCGTCCCCAGGAGCAGGGTCTTCATTCTGTCCCTGGGCCTCCTGGGGTCCTCTTCTACCCACTCCCAGAACGCTACACCCAGGCCTCCCTTCCTGGGAAGCAACCCCACTTAGCTCCCGGGGTGATATTATAAATCATTAATAACTGGCATGGTTCAGGCACCAACCAATTAGAAAGGAAGCTGGCAGAGTCCTAAGGCAGGGTTCTGGAGGTGCCCTGCTTGCCAGAAATTGACCCTTTATTGCTGGATCATAGGGAGGTCTGGGAGTATCTGGGAATGAGACAAAGGTGATGAGCAAGGGAACCAGGGGCTTCAGCAGTAGCTATTTCCCAACCAGTTTGCAGGTATTTCATTGTTCTAACAGTTGGCCTAGCTGTACCAGTGCATACCAGTGCCTTCCTCTTCATGTCAAAGCTCACCCTTCCCACGTGCGTGTGGGTCTGGTTCTCCACTGGGGGTGAATGGTGGATTAAATAGTGCAAAGAGATCACTAGCTCCCTCCTTACTGTCAACACAAGCCTACTCACTCACCTACTCACAATTAAAGCTGCCACCTCCTATGGCAAGCTCCAAAGCTCCAGAAGAATTCAAGAAGCAGAAAGTCAGCCTTCCTGCTAGGATTGCTAAAGGAGGAGCTAGTATTTCACGCAGTACAGGCTTGCTGGGGACAAATTCTTTGTTTATCTAGAAAGTGTCTTTATTTTACTCTCATTTTAAAAGTTTGTTTGCCCGGGATACAAAACTCTGAACCTATGTATTTTTCTCTTTCAGTACTTAAAAAATGTCATTGCTTTATTTCCTATCCTTATTGTTTCTCAGAAGGTCTTTATTCGTATCATTGTTCCTCTGTATGTAACGTCTTTCTTTCTCTGACTGCTTTCAACATTTTTTCTTGATCTTTAACTTTCAACAGCTTGACTGTGATGTGCACAAGTGTGGTTTTCTTTGTACTTATCCTATTTAGTTAATTCATTGAGCTTCTTGAATCTGCAAATTGATTTTTCTCCACCACATTTGGGACATTTTCAGAAATTATTTTTTCTGCCCCACCTTCTCTTCTCCTTCTGGGCTCTGATTACTATGTTACTCAGCTTGGTATCATCCCAAAAGATTGTCCAATCTTTTTTCTCTCTTTTTTTCAGAATGGGTAATTTCTATGGTCTGTCTTCAACTTCATTGACCCTTTCTTCTGCCATCTTTAATTTGCTGTTAAGCTCATTTGGTGAATTTTTCATTTTGGATACTCTACTTTTCTAGAATTTCTATTTGGTTCTTTTTTATAAGTTTCCACTTGTGTGCTGAGATTCCCCATCTTTTCACTCACTGAGACCATATTTTTCTTTAAGTCCTTGAACATATTTATAATAACTGCTTTAAATTCTTGCTAATTTGAACCTCTGGGACATCTCAGGATCTGTTTCCTATTTCCTTTTTTTCTCTTGAATTTGGGTCACTTTTTCCTCCACATTTCTAGTAATTTGGGGGTGTTTGTGGATATTACTGTTGATACTCTGAAAGAAACTTGAATGATATTGTCTTCCTTTAATGAGTGTTGAATTTTGTTCTGACAGGGAGTTAATTTACTGATGGTAAATTGTGGAATCCTTGATCCTGTTAAGGCTTGGTTTTATGCAGGCCTAGAGGGGATTTTACTCCGAGCAAGATACTTACTCCTATGGTATGACCTTTCTGTTGTCTCACTTGAATGCCTAGAATGTTAACAAGGCATTTTCCCTCTGGCTGGACTGAAACTCCTATGTATCCAATGTTTCTGCAACCTCTACTATCCCTGTTCTGCTATTAGTACCAAAGTAACTACTCTCTGTTAGACCTCACCCTGTGTATATGCAGACCGGCCCTCATCATATGCAGACCAGCCCTCAGCCAGAGATCTGTGGGGGAACCCCCTACAAACTTCTGGGCCCCTACCCTATGAAGCTTCTTCTTCTCCAGTATCCTGCCCCACCGGCTCCAGTGCTTCTGAAGCCCTGGACTCTACCTCCTCAAGTCAGTAGGACAAACATGTTCTGCTTTGTTCCACCTCCCTGTGTTATGGTTGGGAAATCTACCCAGGCAGAGTGCCAGGGTGAAGATGAAGCTCACCTTATGGGTTTGCTTCCCTTCTCTCAGGGATCCTGCACAGCCTATTGCCCAATGACTGAGAACTGCTATGTATGTTTGTTTAGTTTTATAGTTGCTTTCAACGGGAGGGAAAATCCAGTACTTGTTACTCCATCATGATCAGAAATGGCCAGTGCTAACATTTAATGATGTAATGGTCTGTGTGGCTGAACATCTTTTAATGCTAGCTTGTAAGCACCTTGGAGGAAGTGTTGATGACGTACTTATCTCTGCCTCCCTGTAGCATGCTTAATGAATATTATTAAATGGAATTAAGTGGAGAGTCTGGGAGATAAGTGTTGAATTATATGCTACTCCTTCCTTTATACCTAGGAGATGTGCTGGGAAGGAAACTCCTTTCAGATAGCATCTTCAGTCTTGGTGGGAAAGATCCCAATTGCTCTATTCCTGGCTCCAGTCTCTCTACTTGGGAACTCCAAGGGTGTAAATGTCTCAGGAACATGACACTGTCTTATTCTATAGGCAGATATTCCTGTGTTTATACTGAAGAAGAAAGGTTAGAAAATGCGATCAAACCCTTTTAAATTTTCTCCTGAAATGTGTTTTTTTTTCTTCATCTTTTACTTTGGTAGCCTGTTAAGAAGACAGTACTATAGAAATAGAAGGCTTGAGGGGAGTATCATATTGATTGCTATGTTTATCCTTACTTTCATGGGTAGCTTATAATTCAGTACCACACTTCTGGGAGCTGGGAGAGACCAATCCTTATCTCTAGCCTCATTTGCTGCCACCCCACTCATCTTGTGCTGTGATATCACTGACTTGTCAACATTCGCTGGAAAATGCCATACTTGGTGACAGCTCTAGTCCCACACACTGTTCCCTTTGCTCCCACATAAACTCCTACTTATCCCTGCAGACTCCACTTAAAAGCCCCACCTCTGTAAAGCTTCACCAGCTTCCCAGGGGAGAGTTAATCACACCTTCCTCTGGTTTTCCACAGCAGTCCTCCCCACACTATTGTGATTATTTGTTTGTGATCTAATATGTTTATGATTATGCCTCTTCCCCCAATAGACAGTAGGGCCCTTAGGAAAGAGTATGAATCTCATTCATCTCTGTCGTCCTAGCAACAAGCACAGTATCTGACATATACGTGCTCATTAAATGCTTACTGACTAAATGCCTTTCCACTGAATCAAGCATGATCCTCAAGAACCTCCCAGGATAAAGTATAATTTCTCTTCTTCAGGCAGTTTTCAAATATCTGAAGTCATCTACCATGTCCCTCTAAATCTCTGGAGCCTAGAACTCCTTTGTCTTTACACAATAATATTTAGGTACTGTTCTAAGTGCTTGAAAGGTGTAGACCTATTTAGTCTTCATAACAACAATGTAATATGAATAATAATAATAAGTGCTGCTGTTCCCATTTTACAGATGAATACACTGAGGCACAGAGAGTAACTTGTCCAAGGTCCCCCAGCTAGTAAATGGCAGAGTTTGATTTCAAAGCCCAATAGAATAGCCACCTAATAGTGGCTTCAGGTCATGCTTTTTCCACTGAGCATACTGCCTTGTTGACTATTTAGATGACAGTGTTTCCAGAGGTCACACTATCCTGACTGTCCTTTCACTGACCTCCTCCTACTTATTAGACCCCAGAGGGAGGGTGACATCTCTGCTCCATAAATGACTCACTGCTCATGCTGTTGGTATTTTGAGGGGCAACCATGTCACTCTATTGGCTCATATTGAGATCGTACCCAACTTCCGTTCAGTTTTGTATTCCCTATTTTACATTCATATCATTGATTTTTAGTCCTAGTACAAGACTTTACCCTTCTCCCTGACAAGTTTCATCTGCTTGGCTTCAGGCAAATATTCCAACCTGACAAGATCGTTTTGGATCTTTGTTCTATCACATAATCTTATCCCATACAGCTTCACAATTCACAAGCCTATCTTCTATGACTTCACCCATATCACCAGTTTTAAAATGTGTGAAGAGATTCGGTGAAAGGCTTCATCTTATGGCCACCAGACTCCTCCCTCCAGGGTGACACTGACCCTAAGCCAGAATTCTTCGGGTTTAGTTGCCCAACCAGTTGTGAATTTACATAATTATACAGTGGTCTGACTCATGTTTCTTCATTGTCCGCAAAGATGTCCTATGAGATTTAGCTAAATGCCTTATTTAGTTTCGGGAACATTGTCTATAGAATCCACTCCTTCTACCTCAGTACAATTTCAAACTCATCCCAGAGTAAAAAATCCCAGTTCAAGCTGCATGACCAGCTGTGATTCCTAGATACACAGAACTCAGATATTGGCAAACACTACCTCTTTACTTAGAGAAAACATGATACATGAAAATTTAAACTTAACAAATTTGTGTTGGAGGTTAGTGTATGGCTAAATAAACTATGTTCATCCACTGAATGGAAAGTTATACAACCATTTTCAATGGTGATTTTGAAGAGTTTACAATAACATAGAAACTCTTTATGTAATACTGATTAGGTTTAAAAAGCAAGATACAGAATTGGATAGCTGGTATGATCATAAGTTTAAAACAAGGAGAAAAGAATGACATATAAAAAATAGACTAGAAGTAGAAACTCCAAAATGCTAATGATTCGACTACACATGGCTTTTCCTTCTTTTTACTTTTCTATAATTCCAGAAAAAGTACAGCATGAACATGCATAATTTTATCACAGTAACCTTTTCAGGTAGGAAGTTGGGGAAGTTTGCTGGGTGGGAAGAGTAAGTTTACATGATGTTTATTGCAGAAAGTGGTAAACTGAGATTATTTGGTCCCTAAGAGAGCAGGGTCAAACACAGTGGCATCTGGCCCAAGAGCCTGTGCATGCTGACCCTCGACTGTATTCTACCTTGAGGTGCCCATCGTGTTGCATGTGTAGATCTTACCTCCTCACCCAGAGTGGCAGCCCTGCCTTGGCCGCTGTCTCCATGGGAACATGGGACAGGCTCTTCTGGGTGTGCCATGCCCCTGGGAAGCAGGACCACCCTCCTCATAGGTGGGGTGGGCATACACTGACTGCTACCATGGGACCCTGAGCAAGTTATGTAACCTGCCTCTGGCTGGCTCCATCCTCTCATGATACTAGATTCTACTTCAAGGGCTGTGTGAGGAGTAGAGGAGATGATGTGTGTGATGTGTGTGTCAGCCATCTGGGGAGCACTTGGTTAATATTAGCTCTTTTTTTTTTTTTAACTATGATTATGAATCACCATTGGAGGGAGTTCTGATACCTGAAATTCAACCACTAATGATGCCGAAACCCAGCCTCTGTGCACTGGTGCCGAATCAAATCTCAGAGGCAGAGTTTTGGGTGAAGTAGAAAAGAATAGCTTTATTGCTTTACCAGGCAAAGGGGGACACAGCAGGCTCATGTCCTCAAAACTGTGTGTCCCAACCTGGGGGGGGATTTGGTGAGTTTTATAGCAATTGTTCAAGGGTGAGGTTGCTGATAAGGATCAGGTTATGTGCAGGGCCTGCATTCCTTTAATCTGGGATGAGCTTGATGAGCTTCTGTGGTTCTCGAGGTTATGAGACTATAACCTTCTCTCTGGAATGAAGAACGCTTCATCAAGTGATTAACATCTTCCATTTGTTGGAAGTTTCAGTTCTGCAGAAGAGCTCAAAGATATTGTTATGTGTATCCCTTGAGGCAGAACCAGGACCCTGCCCCAAGGCTGCACTATTGCTTCTTGACTGCTCCTCCCTTGTCTCTGCATCCCCTCCCTTCCCTGATTAGCAACTGTTTGAACCTGCCCTTTGGAACTCAGGGAAAGTCACAGAGGCTGAAGCCTATTCCTATTCCCTACAAACAAGAAATGGGGTACACAGACTTCTGTGCCCAGGAGCCCCTCAGGGTCCTGCTCAATTTCACTAACAGTACATTTTATTGAAGCAGTTGACCATGTTTTAGTTTCTCTTCTAAGATACAAACTGAAGGAATGAAGAAGAGGGGGAACAAGTCAGAAAGCCTTTATTTGAATGAACTTATGAAAATGGATGGATTAGGAAGCAGTGTGCTGGGGGAAGTGTGTTTAACCCAAAAGGGGACCAGAATAGGGAGCCTCCTGTCTTAATTTTGACACTTTGGCAATTTAGCCAAAGACTGATTCTAGTACTGAGGTTATACGCTAAGAGTGATATTCAAAATACTTAATAATTTCTAAGGTTTGGGACCAACCAATCAGAACTGCCATCGGTGATGACCCATCAGGATGGGTCCTGGCTACCGCTGCACACCTCACCCTACAAAGCCTGGAGAGCAGGGCCTGGCCTCTCCAGAGGTGCTCATTTAGGTGTCCGCCAGTGACTCCACATCCAGACAGGCAGAGCAGCAACTGAGAGCCAGGCCCTTGTCCCAGAGCTGCCCCGCACTTATTCCTGCTTCCTTCTCTCTCGTCCATGATACCATGTTTGCCCTCTGCTCTCCAACACACACCTGGCAGCAGGAAAAGTGAAGCCATTCCTTAGTCTCCCTTCTGGGCCATGCTGGCCCCTCCTGTGTCCCCAGATGACCTGGACACCAGGTTTCCAGGATGTTGGGGCCTCTAGAGTACGGCCATGAAGATTTTATTGTTGCACCTTCTACACGGAACTACTACCATCTGCAGAAACCATGCATCCTCCTGATGGTAAGCTCAGTTAAGCAGTTGTGATATGCAGGACTTTTCCCATTTTCAACCCCTACCCCAATTATTTTGGAGTTGGAGTCACAGTTCCCTGTGTGGGAGAGCAAACCCAGGAGCACAGAATGACCGGACTGGTCTGGCTTCACAGGCGTGAGGAATTACCATGGTGGAAAGAGGTTGTCCATAGATCACGTGATGAATGCAGAGGAGTCTCCAGCTGGGAAGACTGAGTTTGTAAGTCTGGTTGTCTTTGGCTTTTTGTGTGAGCTCTGTTCTGTGCTCACCCTGTGCTGCCCTCAACCCTGACCCCAACCAATTCGCATATGCTGGGTGGGTCAGACGCTAATGAGAGTGTGTGAAGAGCCAATGGCTACTCTAGTTGGGGAACCAATATCATGATATCTACCCTGAAAATTTTCCTGCAGTTCACAATAGTACACCTTGGGGGTACTTTCCCATCAATGATAACTCTGGATCCTCACACCAACCCTCTGAAGGAGGCAGGGCACATGAATTATTGTTCTCACCTGACAGCTGAGGACTAGGGAGCCCCTGGGGTTGAGGGGCTTATCTAAGACCCACTACCAATAAGCAGCAGAGCTGGACCAGACCTGCCCCCAGGGACCAGGAGCAGCTGATGCAACTGGGCTCAGCTTCAGAACTTGAGAACTCCCCTGCTACCTTCCATGATGAGATGAGGGAAGAGCCACGAAACAGGGGCCACTTGCTTCTGCTTTCTCATGAGGACATGTGGAGAACAGAGCAGTTCTGTGACCTTCCCTGTGCCCCACAGTGGGCAGAGATGGAGCCAGGACAGGAAATGATGATCCCTGTGTCCTTGGCCCTCCCTTCTTCTCTCTATGGGTCCCCACCTTCCCACGTCCCTGCTGCTGTCCCCCAGCACTCCCACACACCCTCTCCCTCCATCTCTCCCCACTGGAAACTTACTGAAGCCCAGGACCTGCTTCTTTGGCACACAGGCTCCCACCGAGGGACCCAAAGCTCCCTGCTCCAGCATTCAGCCAGCTGGAAAAGGGCTACCAGCTAGCGTATCCCTTTCAGTAGAACACTGGTTTATATTTGCCTTTAAACTCTCTTTTTAAACAATTTTATTGAGATATTCTCAACATACCATACAATTCACCCATTTAAAGTGTACAATCCAGTGGCTTTTAGTATATTCACAGAGTCACGCATCTATCCCCAGAATCAATTTTAAAGCATCCTCATTACCCCAAAAAGAAACCTCACCCACCTGAGTCATCATCCCCCAAAGTCTCCATCCCCCCAATCCTAGGCAACCAAGAAATCTACATTCTTTCTTTATAGATTTGCCTGTTCTGGACATTTTATATAAATAGAATTGTGCAATATGTGATCCTTTGTGACTGGCTTCTTTTACTTAGTGTTTTCAAGGTCCATCCACGTGGTGGAAGGTTTTAGTACTTCCTTTCTTTTTACTGCCAAATAACATTCCATTGTATGGACATACAACATTTTGCTTACCTATTCCTCAGCTGATGGATATTTGGGTTTCCACTTTGGGGCTATCAGGAATAATGCTGCTATGAACATTCATGCACAAGTTTTTGTGTTTACAGAGGTTTTCATTTCTCTTGGATGTAGACATAGGAGTGGAATTACTGGGTCATATGATATTGTTTGAGGAAATACCAGGATGTTTTCCAAAATGGCAGTACTATTTTACATTCTCAACAGCAATGTATGAGGGCTCAATTTCTCCAAATTTTCACTCACCCTTGAGATCTTCTGTTTGTTTCTATCCTAGCTATCCTAATGGGTGTGAAGTGGCATGTCAACTGTGGTTTTGATTTCCATTTCCCTGATGGCTAATGATGTTGAACATCTTTTCGTGTGTTTATTGGCCATTTGTACAACTTCTTTGGGGAACTGTCTATTCATATCCTTTGCCCATTTTTAATTGGTTTTTTACAACAGAATTGTATAAGTTCTTTATATATTCTAGATACAAGTCCCTTATCAGATAAATGATTTGCAAAAAATTTTCTTCCATTCTTTGGGCTATCTTTTTACTTTCTTGGTGTTACCCTTTGAAGCACAAATGTGTTTCATTTTGATATCCAGTTTATATATTTTTTCTTTTCTTGCTATTGCCTTTGGTGTCAAAACTAAGAAACCATTCCCTAATCCAAGGTCATGAAGATTTAACCCATGATTCCTTAAAGTTTTATAGTTTTAGCTCTTACATTTGGGTCTTTGATGCATTTTGAGTTAATTTTTGTATAAGGTATGAGATAGAGGTCCAACTTCTTTCATATGTCTCTCCTTATGTCAGTACTACACCATCTTGATTACTGAAGTTTTGTATAAGTTTTGAAATCAGGAGTGTGAGTCTGACAACATTGTTCTTTTTCAAGGTTGTGTTGACTATTCAGGTCACAAAAAGGATATAGTCCATAATATGGATGAATCTTGAAAGCATTATGCTAAGTGAAAAGCAGCCAGTCACAAAAGGCCACATATTATATAATTCCTTTTATATGAAATGCACAGAATAAGCAAATTCATAGAGACAGAAAATAAATTTGGTGCCAGGGGCTAGATGTTGGGAAAAAATAGAGTGTGACTTCCAATAAGTATGAGGTTTTATGTTTGGGTGATAAAAATGTTCTTGCATTAGATAGTAATGATGATTGGCAAGATTGTACAATGTACTAAAAACCACTGGATTCTTAAATAGTGAATTTTATGATATGTCAATTATATCTCAAAAAATTAATAAATAGATAATTTGAACATCACTATATTTCTTAAAGAAGTTAAATTTTTAGTTAAAAACCTTCCCACAAAGAAAACTCCAGGCCCAAATAGCTTCATAGGTGAATTCTACCAAATATTTAAGTACCAATTCTACAAACTCTCAAAAAACTGAAGAGAAGGGACTACTTCCCAATTTATTCTAAGCATTACTGTGAAGCAAAACCTGACAAAAAACATGACAAGAAATGAAATATCTCCCATTAACACAGATGCAAAATTTCTAAACAAAACTTTAGCAAGATATAAAAAAGGAAATGCACATCAGTCAAGTATGTCTTCTCTCAGGAATGCAAGTTTGGCTTAATATTTGAAAGTCAATGTTATAACCATTTGGGGAAATGATTTGGCAGTGTCCTTAAAAGTTAAACTTACATCTACCATATGATTCAGACGTTCCACTTCTATATATTTACCCAAGAGCAATGAAAACATATGTCCATACAAAGCCTTGTGTGTAGATGTTCATAGCAGCTTTCTTTTCATAGAGAAAAACTAGAAGCTACCCAGCTGTTCATCAACATCCATGTGAACAAACTGTGGTATATCCATACAATGGAATTACTACTCAGCAACAACAGGCAATGAACCATTCACAACAGTTTGGATGGATCTCAAAATAATTATGCTGAGCAGAAGAAGCCAGACCAAAATGAATGAATGAAGCAAATACTATAAGACTCCATTTATACAGTATTCTAGAAAAGGTAAGCTAATCTGTAGTGACAGAAAACAGATTAATGGTTGCCTAGGGAATGGAGAGAGATTATAAAGGGACATCAGGAAACTTTTGTGGGTGATGCATATGTTCATTATTTTGATTGGTGATGGTTTCACAGATATAAGTATATAAACTTATCAAAACTGTACACTTTAAATATGTACAGCTTGTGTATTTCATTTATACCTCAAAGATGTTTTAAAGTGAAAAATCTTGGGACATCGGCCTAGATGGTGGAATAAAGAACCTGAGCTCACCTCCTCTCACAGACACACCAAAATCGCAACTATCTGCAGAACAACCATTGAAAAAGACCAGAACCTACCAGAAAAGATCTTCTACAACTAAAGACATAAAGAAGAGTCACAACAAGAAGGGTAGGAGGGCCAGACTCCCAATAAAGTGTCATACCCTGGGGTGGGCAACACACAAAATGGAGAATAATTACAATTGCAGAGGTTCTCCCAGAGTAGTGAGAGGTCTGAGCCCCATATTGGGCTTCCCAGCCCAGGGGTCCTGCACCAGGAAGATGAGCCCCCAGAACATTTGGCTCTGAAGGGCCCCAAGGCTTAATTTTGGGAGTCCTAGAGGGCTGGGGGAAACAGAGTCTTCACTCTTATAAGGGTGCGCACAAAATCTCACACTCCAGGACCCAGAGCAGAAGCAGTAATTTTGACAGGCGCCTGGGTCAGACCAACCTGCTGATCTTGGAGAGTCTCCTGGAGCGGCAGGAGGCAACTACAGCTCACCCTGGGGACATAGAAACTGGTGGCATCCATTTGGGGGAGCTCCTTCTACCACGTGGATACTGGTGCTGGCAAGAGCCATTGTGGAATCCTCCTTCTAGCTTGTTAGCTCAGGACCCAGCCTGCTCTGGGCCAACAGCCCACAGGCTCCAGTGCTGGGATGCCTCAGGCCAAACAACTAACTGGGCAGGGACACAACCCCACCCATCAGCAGACAGCCTGCCTTAGACCCCACCCCCCAAGCCCACAGCTGCCTCTGGACACACCCTGCCCACCAGAGGGCCCAGGACCCAGCTCCACCCACCAGTGGGCAGGCACCAGCCCCAGAATCCCCTGGACCCTGGCCCTGCCTTCCAGAGAGCCTGCTCTAGACTCTGGACCAGCCTCACCCACCAGGGGGCAGACACAAGACACAAGAAATCTACAATCCCACAGCTTGAGGACCCAACCCCCCCACAAGCAAGCCAAATCCTGACCTGGGACTGGCTGGACCCTGGCCCTGCACACTTGAAGCAGGTCAGTACAAGCTTCAGGGTACCTCAGACCCTGTACCCAACTGTGTCTGGAACCAGCTCCACCCACCTGTGATCTGACACAAGCTCTGGGACCCCTGGGCCCTGCAATCAGACTGCAGGACCCAGCTCTGCCTGCCAGTAGGCTGGCACTAAGCCCAGGATCTGGCTTCACCTGCCAGTAGATGGACAACAGCCCCGGAGTATTCTGGACCCTGACTCTGCCCACCAGTGAGCCAGCACTACTGCCAACCCCCACACACAGGGTTCCACAATCTGCCACCTCATGACCGGGTCCTGCCAACCAGCAGCTGGCAGCCTCTGCACAAGGCAGGGCCTGGCAACCAACTGGACCAGGGACAACCAAGCCTACCACACCACTCACATAGTCAGCCTGCCATAACAGAAGGACCCACGCAGCGATATATTTAAAGTAATGAAAGGGGAAATCCTACAACCAAGAACACTCTACCCAGCAAGGCTCTCATTCAGATTTGGTGAAGGGATCAAAAGCTTTACAGAAAAGCAAATGCTAAAAGAGTTCAACATCAAACCAGCTTTACAAGAAATGTTAAAAGACCTTCTCTAAGAGGGAAAAGAAAAGGCCACAACTAGAAACATGAAAAAATATGAAAGGAAAAATCTCATTGATAAAGGCAAACATACATTAATGATAGAAGATCAACCACTTATAAAGCTAGTAGGCAGGTGAAAAGACAAAAGTAGTAAAATCATCTATATCCACAATAAGCAGTTAAGGGATACACAAAACAATTAGATGTAAAATATGATATCAAAAACAGTAATCATCAGGGGAGGAGAGTACAAATGCAGGGTTGTTAAAATGCATTTGAAATTAAGAGATCAGCAACTTAAAACTATTACATGTGTATAGAGATTGCTATACATAAACCTCATGGTAACCACAAACCAAAATCTATAGTAGCTTTACACACAAAAAAAGACAAAGGAATCCAAACATAACACTTAAGACAGTCATCAAATCACAAGAGAACAAAAGAAGGAACAAAAAAGACATACAAAAACAATCCCAAAACAATTAACAAAATGGCAATAAGTGCAAACATATCAATCATTACCTTAAATGTAAATGGACTAAATGCTCCATTCAAAAGACATAGAGTGGCTGAATGGATACAAAAACACGACCTGTATATATGCTGCCTATAAGAGATTCACTTCAGATCTAAAGACACAGACTGAAAGTGAGGGGATGGAAAAAGGTATTCCATGCAAATGGAAATCAAAAGAAAGCTGGGTAGCAATACTTATATCAGATAAAATACAGTAAGTCCCCTACATACAGACCTTCAAGTTGTGAACTTTCAAAGATACGAACATGCCCCTGTATGCCAGCTGTTGCACAGTACTACTGTACATTTCAAGGTACTGTACTGTAGATTAAAAATGTTTTCTTTTTTGTGTGTGTTTGTTGTTTATGTATTATTTGTGTAAAAAGTATTCTAAACCTATTACAGTACAGTACTATATAACCTATTTCACAATTGTTGGCTACCTAGGCTAACTTTGCTGGACTTAAAAATAAATTGGACTTATGAACATGCACTCAGAATGGAACTTGTTCATATGTAGGGGACTTGCTGTAGACTTTAAAATAAAGACTGTTACAGGAGACAAAGAAGGACATTACATAATGATCAAGGGATCAATCCAAGAGGATATAACAATTGTAAATATATATGAATCCAACGTAAGAGCACCTAAACACATGAAGCGAATATTAACAGACATAAAGGGAAAATAGACAGTAACACAATAAAAGTAGGGAACTTTAACACCCCACTTACATCAATGGATAGATCATCCAGACAGAGAATCAATACAGAAACACTGGACTTAAATGACACATTAGACCAGATAGACTTAATTGATATTTTTTAGAACACTCCATCCAAAAGCAGCAGAATTCACATTCTTTTCAAGTGTACATGGAACATTCTCCAGGATAGATCACATGCTAGGCCACAAAATAAGCCTCGGTAAATTTAATTGAAATTATATCTAGCATCTTCTCTGACCACAATACTAATGAGACTAGAAATAAACTACGAGGAAAAAAACTGCAAAAAAACCCCCACAAACACATGGAGGCTAAACAATATGCTACTAACCAACCAATGAATCACTGAAGAAATCAAGGAGGATCAAAAAGTACCTGGAGACAAATGAAAACAAAAACATAATGATCCAAAATCTGTGGGACACAGCAAAAGCAGTTCTAACCAGGAAGTTTATAGCAACACAAGCTTACCTCAGGAAATGAGAAAAATCTTAACCTAACCCTACACCTAAAGGAACTAGGAAAAGAAGAATAAACTAAACCCAAAGTTAGTAGAAGGAAAGAAATCAAAGATCAGAGCAGAAATAAATGAAACAAAGTCTACAAAATAATAGGAAAGATCAATGGAACTAAGGGCTGGTTCTTCGAAAAGATAAACAAAATTGATAAACCTTTAGCTAGACTTATCAAGAAAAAAAGAGAGGACCCAAATCAATAAAATCAGAAATGAAAAAGGAAAAGTTATAATCAACACCACAGAAATACAAAAGATCATAAGACACTACTACAAACAACTGTGTGCCAAAAAAATGGATGACCTATAAGATATGGACAAATTCTTAGAAATATACAATCTCCCAAGACTGAACCAGGAAGAAATAGAAAATATGAACAGACCAATTACCAGTAATGAAACTGAATCAGTGGGGGCGGGGGGGGGGGGGGGGGGGGAGGGAAACAACTCCCAGGAAACAAAAGTCTAGGACCAGATGGCTTCACAGGTGAATTCTACCAAACATTTAGAGAAGAATTAACACCTATCCTTCTCAAACTATTCCAGAAATTTGCAGTGGGAGGAATGCTTCCAAACTCATTCTAGAAGGCCTGTATCGTCCTGATACCAAAATCAGACAGATACCACACACAAAAAGGAACATTATAGGGGCTTCCCTGGTGGCGCAGTGGTTGAGAATCTGCCTGCCAATGCAGGGGACATGGGTTCGAGACCTGGTCTGGGAAGATCCCACATGCCACGGAGCAACTAGGCCCATGAGCCACAACTACTGAGCCTGCGCGTCTGGAGCCTGTGCTCCGCAACAAGAGAGGCCTCAATAGTGAAAGTCCCGTGCACCGTGATGAAGAGTGGCCCCCCGCTCGCCGCAACTAGAGAAAGCCCTTGCACAGAAACGAAGACCCAGCACAGCCAAAAATAAAATAAAAATTTAAAAAAAGGAACATTATAGGCCAATATCACTGATAAACATAGATGCAAAAATCCTCAACAAAATATTAGCAAACCAAATCCAACAATACATAGAAAGGATCATACACCATGATCAAGTGGGATTTATCTCAGGGGTGCAAGGATTTTTAAATATCAGCAAATCAATCAATGTGATATACCACATTAACAAATTGAACAGTAAAAGCCATATGATCATCTCAATAGATGTAGAAAAAGCTTTTGATAAAATTCAACATCCATTTATGATAAAAACTGTCCAGAAAGTGGGTATAGAGGGAACCTACCTCAACATAATAAAGGCCATATATAAAAAACCCACAGCTAACATCATACTCAATAGTGAAAAGCCTAAGTTCAGGAACAAGACAAGGATTACCACTTTCACCACTTTTATTCAACATAGCATTGGAAGTCCTAGCCACAGCAATCAAACAAGAAAAAGAAATAAAAGGAATCCAAGTTGAAAAGGAAGAAGTAAAACTGTCCCTGTTTGCAGATGACATGATACTATACATAGAAAATCCTAAAGATGCCACCAGAAAACTACTAGAGCTCATCAATGAATTCAATCAAGTTGCAGAATACAAAATTAATATACAGAAATCTGTTGCATTTCTATATACTAACAACAAACTATCAGAAGGAGAACTTAAGCAAACAATCCCATTTACCATCACATCAATAAGAATAAAATACCTAGGAGTAAACCTACCTAAGGAGGTAAAAGACCTGTACTCAGAAAGCTGTAAGACACTGATGGAAGAAATTGAAGATAACTCAAACAGATGGATAGATATACCGCATTCTTGGACTGGAAGAATCAATATTGTTAAAATGACCATACTACCCAAAGCAATCTACAGATTCAGTACAATCCCTATCAAAATACCAATGGCATTTTCCACAGAAATATGACAAATAATTTTAAAATTTGTATGGAAACGCAAAAGCCCCTGAATAGCCAAAACAATCTTGAGAAAGAAAAACATAGCTGGAGGTATCATGTGCCCTAGATTCAGACTATACTACAAAGCCACAGTGGTCAAAACATTATGGTATTGGCACAAAAACAGACACATAGATCAATGGAACAGAAAAGAGAGCCCAGAAATAGACTCACACGCTTATGGTCAATTAATCTATGACAAAGGAGGCAAGAATATACAATGGAGAAGAGACAGTCTCTCCAAGAAGCAGTACCAGGAAAACTGGACAGCTACATGCAAAAGAACGAAATTAGAACATTTTCTAACACCATATACAGAAATAAACTCAAAATTATTAAAAACCTGAATGTAAGACCAGAAACTATAAAACTCCTAGAAGAAAACATAGCAAAACACACTCTGACATAAATGTAGCCATATTTTTTTGGATCTGTCTCCTAAGGCAAAGGAAACAGAAGCAAAACTAAACAAATGGGACCTAATTAAACCTAAAAGCTTCTGCACAGCAAAGGAAACCACTGTGAAAAGACAACCTACTGAATGGGAGAAAATATTTGCAAATGATATGACCAATAAGCGGTTAAATCCAAAATATATAAACAGCTCATGCAACTCAACATAAAAAAAAAAAATTTTTAAATGGGCAGAAGACCTGAATAGACATTTTTCCAGAGAAGACATACAAATGGCTGACAGACACATGAAAAGATGCTCAACATCATTAATCATCAGAGAAATGCAAATTAAAACCACAGTGAGATATCACCTCACACCTGTCAGAATGGCTATTATCAAAAAGAACAAAAATGAAAAATGTTGGCGAAGATGTGGAGAAAAGGGAATCCAATACACTGTTGGTGAGAATGTAAATTGGTGCAGTCACTGTGGAAAACAGTATGGAAGCTTCTCAAATAACTAAAGATAGAACTACTGTATGACCAGCAATCCCACTCCTAGGTATATATCTGGAAAAAATGAAAACACTAATTCAAAAAGATACATGCACCCTACTGTTCATAGCAGCGTTATTTACAATAGCCAAGATATGGAAGCAACCTAAGTGTCCATCAACAGATGAATGGATAATGCAGATGTGGTATAACTCTGGAATACTACTCAGCCATAAAAAAGAATGAAGTGTCACCATTTGCAACAATATGAATAGATTTGGAGAGTTTTATGCTAAGTGATATAGGTCAGACAGAGAAAGACAAAAACTGTATGATATCACTTACATGTGGAATCTAAAAAATAAAACAAACTAGTGAATGTAACAAAAAAGAAACAGATTCAGCAATATAGAGAACAAACTAGGGGTTACCAGTAGGGGAAGGGGCAAGATAGAGGTAGGGTATTAAGGAGGTACAAATTACTATGTATAAAGTAAACTACAAGGATATAGTATACAGCATAGGGAATATAGCCAATATTTTATAATAACTATAAATGGAGTACGATCTTTAAAAATTGTTAATCACTATGTTGCACACCTGTAACTTATATAATATTGTATATCAACTATACCTCAATAAAAAGACCCCAAAATTAAAAATATTCAATCAACAAACATTTGAATGATAACCATGGTCAAGAGGCTGGGGATACAAAACCGAAACACAAGACTGTCGACAAGGTTCCTGCCTTCATGGAGTTTATATTTAAGTGGGAAGCTTATGCAAACTAGATGTTTTAACAGTCTCAGAGTTCACCCACACAACCCTTTCAGCCCCAGATGGAGAAGCTCCCTCCCTTCCAGAAGTGCAGGAGAGTGGGCAGCACAGCTGGATGCAGGGCTGCATGGAGCTGGGGCTCAGCCCCAGAAGAACCATAGTTGGATTTTCTCCTTTCTCTCTGGGGGTCCCCCTTTAGGCATCTGACTCACCATCCGCTCTCCCACCCTGACCAGCAGGAAGGGGGTCAGGCATAGTGGTCGCTCTTGTCTGAGAGCAGAGCAGACAGCAGCCCACATGTGCAGATGGAAGGTGCCACGTGAAGAGGGAAGTCGGGTCCGGAGACCTGGAGAGAGAGACCTCTCTGGTTAATGTTTTCAGTCCTTTGCGGACGTTACCCTCACCCTCCATCAAATACCCTTGGAGGAGCCTCACCTTCTGCTTAAACTCCTTTGAGTGGCTTCTGTTATTGTGGCTAAGAAGAGCTCTGACTCCCTTCTTTCCTCGGGGTGGCCTCTGTCTTCAGGAGAGCAGGAGACGAGGCGTGGTGGGCAGGACCCTCTGCCCTCAGCAGCACACGGGTGTGGGTTGGATCAGCTCCTTAGAGCAGCTCCCACTGTCCTCAGAGCAGCCACGCGGGAGGGAGGAAGGTCTGTCCTGAGGCGTACAGATGAAGGTAGGCCTGGGTGAGCACCCCACCGGGGCTCTAGAGACCATCCTCAGGAATGTCCTGGGATGAAGCTGAATAGGATGGAGGCTGCTGCAGGGATAAAGAAGTAGGTTCTCGGCAGGCCTGTCAGGATTGGGGCCACAGGGCCAGGAGTGGGGTGTGGGGTGACCGGCAGGCAGCGCCACATTTGTAGGCTTGGCTCCCAGGAGGCGGTCCCAGCCCGGCTTTTCTCACCCGCGATTCCTCCTTCCCCTTTCCCCACCACGCCTTCGCGGTTCCTCTGCCTAGCCTCCTTGCTCAGGACACTCGCAGCGGGCATCCCACACACCATCACGAATGCACGGGACTAAAAAATGTTGCTCGTTTGGGAACAAAACCCTGGCCTGAGATTCAGTCTGATTTCTAGGCTCCATTCCACTCCCAACTCACCAAGTGACCAGGAGCAAATATCCCTGCCCTGTGCCTTGGTTTCCCCAACTGGGAAAGGGAACAGTGGCTGCACTTCTTCCCTCCTGAGGGCGCAGAAGATCAGAATTTAAAGCAATGTGGAATCTTTTCCAAGACCGGAAGAAAGACCAAGGGGCTGGCGTCAGAGACCTGGGTTCCAGCGCTGCCTCCCACGCATTACCTGTGTGACCTTGAGCAAGTCACCCCACCCTGCGGGGCTCATCCTCCTCTCTGTAAATGAAAGAGAGAGTACACCCGCATCCCGCACGCTGCTGTGGGGAAGAGCGGAGATGCGGGCGTGCCACGCATGCGTGCGAGGCACGGTGACCACAGAACACCAGCCCCCAGGCTAATTATCAAGCCAGTCAAGGACTCACGTCCCAGGGCCTTCCCCTCAGTCCATCGCAAGACAGAGACCCCAGAATTTTAGATGCAAGGCTGTGCGAGATCAAAGCAGCCTTCATCTTTGATCGTCGGGTCTCTGCCCTGCACCTCCACCTCCGCCAGGAAGGCCATTTCTGTTCACATCACCCTCAGACTGTGCTTGGGAGAAACAGCCAGGTTTAAAGACTCTCATCTTCTCGAGTGGTGCCAGATTATGACCCTCGGCGTGTCCAGCTCCCCTGGAGGGCTCTGTTGTCACCGTGATGTAAGTCTGCTGCCTTCACAGCGCGTCCTGCCGCGGGAGCCAGCGTGTCAGCTCTTGATGAGTTTCCTGATGAGCTTGGGGCAGGCGGCTGTTAGCAAAATAGCAATCAACGGGAACGCTCAAGTAACCAGAGCGGCATGGTTCTCAGGGACACAGAATGTGAGGGCCACGTAAGAGCCTAGATATCAACTCATCTCACTACCCAGAAAGGACCTCCCAAAAAGTGACTTGCCTGTTAGTAAAGTCTAGATTTGGCCCTAAGGAGCAAACAAATGACATCAAAATAAATACAAGTCTCATCAAGAATTCCGTTGTTCTTTGGATTTTCACTTCAGTTCGGTTCTGAAGTCTGTGGATCAAATGCCAAATGTCTTCCATGTTCTCTATGCTTCTCTCTGGTGCCTGGCACCATAATGAACTAAAATTCACAAAGTCCTGGAAGCGAAGAAAGTCATTCAGTCACATCAAAAATTGAATTCTGTTCCCTGGGTGCTATGCACCAAGGCAGGAAATCGAATGGGGACATTTCAGAGATATTTCCAGCCGCAGGGGTTGAAACAAAAAGCCTTTTCTGCTTAGCCCTCATTTAGCCAGAACACCAAACCGCCCCCTCAGAAGCACCGAAACTTTGTCTACACCATATTCTTTGTAACATTCTGCTTCCTTCTTGAACAATGGATTTTCTTCTCAGAAGTGGCTCCTGATTTAAGCAAACCAAACTGCCCAACTCTGTGCTTGCTGGAGAGCTAAATAAGGTGTGTTTGCTCACATTACAAACCCAAAGTCCATTTTGCAAGTGTACTTCCCTTTAAGCTTGTACATGTTAAGCAGATGGAGATCTTCCTCCATCCAGCACGGGCCCAAGTTTTCAGGGACACGTCTGCTATATGCAATGAGACTTTCCTGAAATCTGTCTCTGTTATGTAGGGGCATAGATGCCCAGGGCCATCCAAGAAAGGGATACTGCTTTTTTCAGCCCCCTCTGGCTGATTGGAGGAGAGAGGAACAGAGTCAGGACTCAGGTCACAGATTCAGAGCAGTGAGATCAAGGAAGCAAGACAGGATGGATGTGAAGTCCCTGGCAAATCCACCTTAGACTCTGCCCTCCCCCCCAGCCTTCTCCACAAAGCCTGGACAGGGTCAGCCCAAAAAGGAGGGGTGCGAGGCCTGAGTTAGCCCAGAAGGCTCATGTCTCCCAAGCTAGCTCTTCTGCTTCACCTGCGTTGGCTGTTTCAGGTCATTACATTGGCCTCTCGGCCAGCCCCTCTGACCTCGCTTCTCTCCAGGGCCTCTTCGTAATAGACGGTAGAAAAGGAACGTGGTAGCTGTCCCCCTATTTTAAAGTGATAACTGTTCAGGTTGGGCTCTCACATTCCTAACCCACCCCCACTCCTACTTATTCAGATCCAGGTGAGAGTTGATAGGTAAGTTACACTCATTTCCTTTTGGAAGAGCATCTTGCTGCTAACAACAGCGTGACACAGTGAGTTAACCTAGGCTGACATATTTCAGAGCACCCAAATCCCCACAGAGAACAAGGCATTTGGAACAAAAATGTAAGGGCTTTGAACAGAGATTATAAACGACAAAGGGATTCTGCACTCACTGTATAATCATGTAAAAAGCTCTTTTCATCCTAATGAGAAGTCGTCTGTGACTGAGGTGAAGAAAGCAGGTTAAGGTAAAGTATAATAGAATTATTTCATTTTTGGAAAGAAGGTATATGTGTGTGTGGATGGAGAGAGGAAAGGAAAAAACGGGACTTATGCTAAATTGCGATTCCCTTTAGGGTGTGGGGTACCCTGAGAATCAAGGAATAACTTTCACTTTAAGGATTATTTCTTTGATGGCTGAAATTTTTTTAAGTGAACCTGTACCACTTTGCAATGAAAAAATAAAATAAAAATCTGTCCTGCAAGACAGCAAAATGAAAGCTCCAGAAATGAATCTGCCAGGAAGGCAAAGCATCTCCAGGAAGGGCAGAGCACCAGAGAGATACGGAAGGAGCAAGAATTTGACTTAACTCTATAAAGAAAGGATTCGTGGTCACTTGAAATTTAACATTTTCTGCTTTCTGATGGAGGTCTGTGCTACTGAACTTAAACGCTGGGGCACAGTCTGTGTAAGAGCCTACTCTATGTATATATGGCAGGTGTCCCCTATCCCCAGACCACGGGCCGCAGACCGATAGCGGTCCGGGGCCTGTTAGGAACTGGGCCGCACAGCAGGAGGTGAGTAGCCGGTTAGCGAGTGAAGCTTCATTTGCTGCTTCCCGTCACTCGCATTACTGCCTGAGCCAACACCCCCCTCTCCCCGCCTCCGCCCCCCGGTCCGTGGAAAAATTGTCTTCCACGAAACTGGTCCCTGGTGCCAGAAAGGTTGGGGACCGCTGATATCGGGGACTTCCTACATACCCACACGTTGTCATTTAAATGCCCATGTGGCATTCAAGTAGAAGCACTTTTCCAAAACCAATCATCCTAAAGTCAGAGCATTAAAAAAAAAAAAAAAAGCGCCTGGATAATTTCATTGCAAAATAGGTTTTTATCACTCTCAGGTTTTACTTCAAGGTTTTCAGTAGGCTCTTGTCCCATGTACCTTTGTACAGAGAGCACCTCCGACGGTTTAAGAGAGTGAGCGTGTCTAGAGCCAGGACTAGTTTTAGCCAAAACTGCCGAGCTGATAGAATCTGTATCTCTTAGTCTCCTCTCTCTGCCTCCCATTGTTCACATTAGAGCTTCCCTCCTCAGTTTCCCATCCCCCATCTCCTTTCCCATCCTTCCTTACATCCACAGGAGCACCACTGGGTGCTTCCTCCTTTTCTCAAAACCCTCCATGGGGCTTCCCTGGTGGCGCAGTGGTTGAGAGTCCGCCTGCCGATGCAGGGGACACGGGTTCGTGCCCCGGTCCGGGAGGATCCCACGTGCCGCGGAGCGGCTGGGCCCGTGAGCCACAGCTACTGAGCCTGCGCATCCGGAGCCTCTGCTCCGCAGTGGGAGAGGCCACAACAGTGAGAGGCCCGCGTACCGCAAAAAAAACCAAAAACCCTCCATGGATCTTAAAAAGGGAAGCTGGTATCAATCATTTACACTTTAGTATGAATGTTAAAATATGGCCACAGAGCCAGGAAATGTTTATATTTTAAGTTTTACTCCTTTTTTTCTTTAACATCTTTTTTTTTTTTTTGAGGTACGTGGGCCTCTCACTGTTGTGGCCTCTCCCATTGCGGAGCACAGGCTCCGGACGCGCAGGCTCAGTGGCCATGGCTCACGGGCCCAGCCAGTCCGCGGCATGTGGGATCTTCCCAGACCGGAGCACAAACCCGTGTCCCCTGCATCAGCAGGTGCACTCTCAACCACTGCGCCACCAGGGAAGCCCTTTAACATCTTTATTGGAGTATAATTGCTTTACAATGGTGTGTTAGTTTCTGCTGTATAACAAAGTGAATCAGCTATACATATACATATATCCCCATATCTCCTCCCTCTTGCATCTCCCTCTCACCCTCCCCGTCTTACCCCGCTGGGTGGACACAAAGCACTGAGCTGATCTCCCTGTGCTATGTGGCTGCTTCCCACT
Organism: Phocoena sinus; assembly: GCF_008692025.1. Lineage (NCBI taxonomy): Eukaryota > Metazoa > Chordata > Mammalia > Artiodactyla > Phocoenidae > Phocoena > Phocoena sinus. Next base: position 23,205,795 of record NC_045776.1, on the reverse strand, counting down.
AGCTATCTATTTTACATTTGGTAGTGTATATATGTCCATGCCACTCTCTCACTTCGTCCCAAAGAAGATGTGACACGTGTACAATGGAATATTACTCAGCCATAAAAAGAAACGAAATTGAGTTATTTGTAGTGAGGTGGAGGAACCTAGAAACTGTCATACAGAGTGAAGTGGGTCAGAGGGAGAAGGACAAATACCATATGCTAACACATATATATGGAATCTTAAAAAAAAAAAAAAGGTTCTGAAGAACCTAGGGGCAGGACAGGAATAAAGACACAGACGTAGAGAATGGACTTGAGGACACGGAGAGGGCGAAGGGTAAGCTGGGACAAAGTAAGTTTTACTCTTGACTGTGAAAGGAAAGGTTGAATCCCAGGGAAAGGAATTTTCAGCCATCAGCCAGGAGGTGGAGGCAGCATTTTTCAAGCAACTTCCCTGCTGCTCCAGAAATCACACCACCTGACTGTTGCCTAGGTCTTGGGTCTTCCCACCCAAAGCCTCAGTACAGGGCCTCCCCCAGTCCTGGGGGGCCCCCTCTGCCCTCCAGAGGACATCTTTCATTGTTCTCCACAGACTAAATGGAGGTTTCTGGCGCAGACCACTCACCTTTTGTAGGAGAGAATCTGGACACCCAGGATGCAGCAGGGCCTGGGATTCACTGTTGAGAGCCCAGGAGAAGGAACTCTGGAACATAGCAGTCAGGGTTCCAGCCCTGATTCTATTTCTGAAAACTTGTGTGACCTTGAGCAAGCTATTCATCCTCTCTAAGCTCAGTTTTCTTACCTGTAAGAAAGAAATAACAGCATCTGTTTTTCTCAGGTTGTGTTAAGGATGGATTGAGCTAAAGAATGCAAAGTACTCAGCACCAGGCCTGGCAGGGAGGGAACCCTCAGGAAATGTGAGTTCTTCTTACTTGGTGGAACAGAGCAGGGCATGTGGGAGGAAAGAAAACCAAAGGCCCAAAGGCAGCCAGAACCTGGGGTCAGAGAACTTGACACAAAGACACCTGTTTCTGTCAGCGCGGCTTTGACCCGGCAGCCTCCTGTGGGTCCTGCAGTGGGCGAGCACGCGTGAGGGTTGGCTGGTGGCTCCCAAGCCCAGCACAAGTTTTGAAATGATGACTGAGGACGGCAGTCGCTCTGTGTTGCAGCCTCGTTCATCTGAGGCATAGGCAAGACAGAAGCTAAAAGATCTTTAACTGCCGAACAGATGGTGTATAGCCCGTGCACGAGGTTTATTATACATTTTACCTGAGCCTGTTCGCTTTACGCACAGTTCTCATAAACTTCATTATCCGGTTGTCAAGTCCACAATGGATAAGAGGCAGCACACCAGGGACGAGACAGGCACCCGAAGAGCAGAGAGAAGTGACAGTCGGTAGTCTGACAAGGAAGGAGACAGAAAAAAATAGAAAGACAGACATTAGGATTAACTAAGAGTCACAGCCATCAGGCTCATGAAAGGAGTTTCTGCCTCTGATTTCTGAGAGCTGCTGTGTGTGATGGCTCAGAATCACGACGTTCAAAGTCTTGACCCTGCTGAAGGATGTTCAGTCACATTCAGTGTATTTCAAGCAGCCAGTGGTGTGTTTAACTTGAAGGACAATAGAACCTTGGGGGGGAGGCACTTTCAAGTGTGCAAATTCTTTCCACATATTTGATTATCATTTGATTCCTATGCTAATCCTGGGGTAAAGGCAGGGCTCATGCTATCATCTCCCATTTGACAGATGAGGAAATGAAGGCTTAGCTTGACCAAGAGACTGGTCTAGGCTCACGTGACTTGTGCGTGGTAGAGCTGGGCTTCCCTCCAGGACTTCTGACTTGTGGTCCAATGCTGTTTCCACCACAGATGCTTTCACAGATTGTGTTCCTTGGAGCCCCAGGGTTCTGCCCAGGGGCTGCTGCAGGGATGCACGGGCGGCCCCCTTTCAGGGCTGTGACTTCCCACCTCTGATTCAATGAGGAGTGCTCAGTATTTGTCTGCAAGAGACTTCAGATGGGGAATATCAAAAGGTCCTGCTGCCTAGAAAAAAATTGAAGAAAGAGAAAAAACTGTGAAGCTACTGAAAATGTTGCCCTAAATATTTTGGGAACATTTCTATACAAAACTATTAAAATCGAAAGAACATCACGGGGCTTTGTGCACACAGGGCAAACTTTCTGCTCTCTGGAAATCTCAGCTGGCCAGAATGACTTCCCCCAGGGATGTCCCAGTCCTCTGGGATGCAGGTTACCTGAGGGCTGCCCCAGGTGAGCTCAGCCACCGACCTTAGATGGAAAGTTCTCAGCTTCCACTCTCTGCTAACTCTCCCTCTACCCACCACGCATGTACGCAGGGTCCTCAGGCCACCCAGGGCCATCGATGCCCTCTGCAGTCGCTGTCTCATGGGCCAAACAGGTCCCTCCTCTGCACCTCTGGTGTCCTGTTCCCTCAGAGTCCCGCTGGGAGACACCTGGCAAACTCTTCAACGATACTCCGCTAACAAAGCTTACCTCACGTGGTGCCCTCTCTCCCGAACAAAGCATGTAGTAAAGTCCTTAACACCAGCTCATGTCTGTATGCGTCTCCCCAGCTGCGAACATGTAATACTTGTCGAATGAATGACAGGTATCTTTCTGCATTTTAACAAGTGGCCTCTTACACACCAGAGTATCACCCCATGTCATTTATCTGAAGGTGGGAATATCAGGCCCCCTCGACAGGCCCCCAGGAGAGTTATCTGCATAGACTGGGCTTCCGCGACACCATATTGGTGGCCACTAATTCACCCAGAAGATCTGGCCCTGCTCACTTTGTCACTGCACCCACACCACCCTGAGAGGAAGAAAGAGTGTGAGAGTGACAACCAGAGGTTAGTCATTAACACGTCTCCACTGCTGCCACCAGCAGACACTTGCTGAATGTGGGAAATCTGTGCTGGGTATCTTAAGAAGGAAATTATACTACTTCTCCTTCACCTGGCCACTCTAAGCAATCAGCCTGAATGGTAAATGCTTGATAAATAGCAGTGTTGACTATGACTGCTGCTCCCTGCCTGTTGGGAGCCAATGATCCAACGGCAAAGACAGAAGATAGACTAAAATCTTAGCAAATCAGACAAGGTGGCATCTAGTCAGTGTGGAATGAGTGACACAGATGAGATCCTTTGTTGAAAACTTTCCTTTCCCTGCTTCCCTTTCTGGCCCGTGTTTCCTCTGAGTTAGAGGTCATTTGGAGCTGAAGGGGTCAAAGAGGACGTCCTGAGGAGGTGGGGCGTGGAGTGAGCCTTGTGGGTTGTTAGGATCTAAATAGGAATGAGGGAAGAGCCATTCCAGGCGAGGGCTACTGCAAGAGCAGAGGTGGTGGGCATCTCATCCACAGCAGAGCGTGACCCCGGTGGGAGAAGCGTGAGAAGCCTGGGAGAGCAGGCAGGGCAGGAAGAACCAGAGCGCGCAGGCTGGTGGGTTTAGCGATGACACAACAAGCGAAAGAACTCTTAAAGTATATCGACACAGAGATTGAGAAAGGGAGGGCAAAGGAGCATCTGTTCGGAGCTCGGTGCTTCTCGTATGTTCCCATTGGGCCCTGACAGCAACCTTGGAAAGTATTACCTCTGTTTTGCAGATGAGGAATACTGAGGCTCAGAGGGGTTAAGAAAGCTACTGCGAGTCACCAGCAAGTAAGTTTGCTGGTCCAGGATTTGCACCCAAGCTCACGTTCTCAACACAGATACCCAGCATCTGAGAAATCTTTGTCTGGCGGGGCAGTGCAGGTTGCACTGGATGAGGCCAGAGCCAGGTCCTCCTGCTAAGAAAACCCAAAGATATTTCAGTGCACTGTACCCAAGAGTCAGGGCCCCAGCAGAACAGAAACACCCAAAAGGATTTTGTAAGGAATTTGATTTTTGCTATTAACAACAACAACAACAAAAAAATCAAAGTAATCATTGTGGGAAGAAAATTAGACCCTTGTCGGACATTGTACTAGTTTGCTAGACCTGCTGTAACAAAGCACCACAAACGGACTGACTTGGACAACAGAAATCTAATGTCTCCCAGTTCTGGAGGCTGGAAGTCCAAGACCAAGGAGACGCCAGGTCTGGTTTCTTCTGAGGGCTGTGAGGGAGAATCTGTCCCGTGCCTCTCCTCTAGCTTCTGGTGGCTTGCCGGCAATCTTTGGTGTTCCTTGGCTTGTGGAAGCATCACCCTGATGTCTGCCTTCCTCTTCTCCTAGCATGCATGTCTGTGTCCAAATTTCTCCTTTTTAGAAAGACACCAGCCATACTGGATTAAGACCCACCCCAATGACCTCATCTTAAGTAGTTACATCTGCAATGACCCTATTTCCAAATAAGGTCACGTTCTGAGGTACTGGGGGTTAGGACTTCCAGATACGAATTTTGGAGGACGCAATTCAGCCTAAAACAGGCTTCCTTACACTTATTCTATAGCTTGTGTGGATTTTACTTGAATGACATACAGGAAAGGAGCACCGAGATAGATCAGTCTTAAGGGCCTCTAAAGCTTCTCCTGGCCTTGGGGACCCACCGAGCAGAGGACTGTGGAGAGAACAGACCATGAGGTCCTGACCACGAGTCGGGATGAGGCTTGGACACTTGAGAGCCAGGAGAACAGCATGAGATGGTGCTCCCTGGCATTGAACCCCAACGTCCAACCACAGGGGCTGCTTGAGGACAGTGTGGGCTTCCCTGGAGAGACACAAGAATCACTCTGCAGAAACTGCAGATTTGAGAAAACAGGACTCGGCCATACTCACCCTGTGTTGGGCTGCACCCTGCAGGGCTGCAAGCTTTGTATAATAGTTGCCCAGCTTCGAGACCAGAGAAAGAGCCCAGAGACGGCAACAGAGACATCGATCTTACGATGTCTTACGAAAGAGACGGGAATCTTAAAAGTCAGAGACAAAGGGTCCTGGAGCTACATACCATCGTGTGCGGCAGGCAGGACGTGACAGCAACATCCACTGCTTGCGGGAGAAGGAGGCTACTGTTTATAGGGAGAATTGATGTCAGGGCTCATTGGTTACCAGGGGCTAATTAAGCCCTATAATTAAGAGCATTGGATAGTCATGTAAGTGAAGCAGGGCTTAGTCGAGCAGGGGATGTACAGAGAACAAGAGGACGGGCATCTCAAGTGGCCTAACCATATACCCTGAAAGATTATGAGGTTCCAATCCGGGGTCTCTTCTGGATCCAGAGACCTTCCTTCTCAACCGACTTAGGGCCAAAGCAGCCAGCATTAGCAGGCGTGAGTTGTGTGTGTTGCCCATAACACAGGCTGAGAAATCAGGTGCAGGAACAGCCCTTTTTCCCAGCATAACTCGTTTACTTGGAGTGTGAGAACATGTTTAATTAGGGTAATTATCCACATAGACACAGATGATGATGGCGGCGCTGGCTGGCAGCAGTGGGGTTGAGGTCCCGGGAACGTGCGGGGAGTCAGCCTGGTATGGGGCCCCTTGCGAGGAGAAACATGGTGCGGAGAAGAGGAAGTGGGGTGTGAAAGAAGCAGCGAGGAACTCAGAGTCCTGGTTCTGTATACAGAGCAGTGATTTCTCAAAGTGCGGCCCCTAGACCCATAGCATCAGCATCACCTGGGAACTTTTTAGCGCAGCCTCTGGCCCTGCTCCAGACTCACTGAATCAGAAACTCCCTGGGGGTGGAGCCAGGGACTCTGAGTTTAACAAGCCCTCCAGGTGATTCTCATGCCTGCTTCAGTTTGAGAATTGCTAATGGAGAGCAAAGCTGTTCAAAACAAGACCTGGCTTATTCACAGCTTCGCCACTCAACTAGCTGGGTCACCTTATCTTTTTCTAAGCCTTACTTTACTTATCTGTAAAATAGGAGGAAAAACACCTCCTCTACAGGAGTAGCATGTGGACAGCAGAGGTGGGAACTTATCTGCTTTGTTCACTGCTCTGTCCCAGCGCTCAGAAAAAGTAGCTGGAACATAGCTCAGTAGATAGTTGCTGTATTAATGATTTAACAAGACTCTGGTGAAGTATTCATTGAAGTTCTTTATGTAAAGTATGGATACAGTACTTGGCAGGCATCTAGTAAAGGCTCAGTAATCATGGCTGTTGTTGATAATGGTGATGGCCAGGAGTTCCTCTTCTGCAAAATAAGAGGCTTGATTGAAATGACCTATAACATCTCTTTCAGAGGAAGAGTCAGAAGATCAGATCCACAGCCTCTGAGGGTTCTAACTGTGCACCAAAATACCTAAATGGGGAGGAGAAAGGAGGTAGGCTGTCCCTTCATAGGGAATAGAAGGAAGCAGGACGATATTGGTCACCTCTGGCCCTTGGGCCCAACAAGTACAGAGCATTCTCAGCCATCTAGAGAGTTTTCAAGGTCTCCTGAGCAGCTTGGAAGTTTCACTGGCCCAAGTCATTCCTATCAGCTGAGTCTGAGTCCTAAATGCTCAACATGAGGCCCCAGACAACCTGCAGGTACAGGGGTTCATGGGCCCTGCCCAGTGAGCAGTTTCTCAGAGCTGCCTTAAGGGATGGACTTGTGAAGCCTTCTTAACTCAGTTAAAGGAGATCACCCATATTCCTCTGTCACTCTAAAAAGTACTCAACCATAGTAAGACCACACAAATGAGCTCTTAAAAGACAATAATACTCTTTCCCTCTGGGAATCAAAATGACAGATGATCATGGTTTTCATTCTCCTGAAGGAAGGAAGGAAGAAACCCAGTCAGGGCCTAGGTTTATATTATTGGGTCATGCCCCCAAACACTCCTATATGTGGTACATCTTTGATCAACATGAAATAAAATCAAATCGGGCAGGAAGTCGCAGGCTTCAGTGTCAGCCTTCCACAGAGAGGCGAGCGGCCTCTAGGATCAGACTATCCCAACAGCCCTAAAATAGCAAAGAACGTAACCACAGATGCAACAGATTCAAAACTAAGAGAATACTATGAACCTTATGCTCATAAATGTTCATTTATTAAATAAATATATACTTATATTTTTCTAAGAATTTATTCATTTCATATAATTATTTAATAAATAAACATAAAATTTTATCAAATTTGACTCAAAAAGAAGTAGAACACCTCAATAATGCAATAATCATTGAAGAAACTGAATCAGTAGTTAAAAATCTCACAACGAAAACCTCAGGCCCTGTAGTTTACAGGCAAGTTCAACCAAACTTTTAAATAACATATAAGTCTTATCAAACTTTTATAGAGAATAGAAAAAGAGGAAATATTCTGCTACATTAAAAGCTTGCTGACAAAACCAGAAACAAATTAAAGGAGGAAAAAAAAAGAGACCACACGATCATCTCAATAGATGCAGAAAAACATTCTGGAAAATTCAATATCTATTCAATATCTGTGAATAATAAAAACTCATACCAGGGCTTCCCTGGTGGCGCAGTGGTTGAGAGTCTGCCTGCTGATGCAGGGGACACGGGTTCGTGCCCCGGTCTGGGAAGATCCCACATGCCGCGGAGCGGCTGGGCCCGTGAGCCGTGGCCGCTGAGCCTGCGCGTCCGGAGCCTGTGCTCTGCAACAGGAGAGGCCACAACAGTGAGAGGCCCGCGTACTGCGAAAAAAAAAAAAAAAATTCAGTAAAAACTCATACCAACTAGGGATAAAAGCATTTCCTAAATGCTTAGATAGTTTTTTCCTAAACCATCTAAAAAATGGTTTCTACCAAAAATCTTCAAAAATGTTATACTTAACAGTGAAATATTAAAAGCCTTATTTATTTACTTAAGCCTATCAATAATTTTTGTCTCATTTTTTTAACATCTTTATCAGAGTATAATTGCTTTACAATGTTTTGTTAGTTTCTGCTGTATAACAAAGTGAATCAGCTATACATATATATATATCCCCATATCCCCTCCCTCCCTCCCTGTCCCACCCCTCTAGGTGGTCACAAAGCACCGAGCTGATCTCCCTGTGCTATGCGGCTGCTTCCCACTAGCTATTTTACATTTGGTAGTGTACATATGTCCATGCCACTCTCTCACTTCGTCCCAGCTTACCCTTCCCACTCCCCGTGTCCTCAAGTCCATTCTCTATGTCTGCGTCTTTATTCCTGTCCTGCCCCTAGCTTCTTCAGAACCTTTTTTTTTTTTTAGATTCCATATATATGTGTTAGCATATGGTATTTGTCTTTCTCTTTCTGACTTACTTCACTCTTTATGACAAACTCTAGGTGCATCCACCTCACTACAAATAACTCAATTTTGTTTCTTTTTATAAAAGCCTTTTTTAAAAACAAGGAACATGTTGGGGAATTCCCTGGCGGTCCAGGGGTTAGGACTCGGCACTTTCACTGCCAAGGGCCCAGGTTCAATCCCTGGTTGGGAACTATGATCCCATAAGCCAAACGGTGTGGACAAAACAAAACAATAAAAAACAAAAAACTAGGAACATGCTAAGATTGCACTAGTCCTGGCAAACAAAATAAGGCAAAACTGTTATTATTCACAGATGATTTGACTGTCTAAATAAAACCTCAATCTACAGCCAAATCAATAGATCTAATAAAAAGACTTTAGTCTTTTTGTTGCTGAATATAAGATCAGTATACAAAAGTCAACTTCATTTCTACACACCAGCTGAAAGCAGAAAACATAATTTTAAATAATATACCATTTATAATAGCAATCCAAAAATATTTGGTAATTTGGCAATTCAGTTCTTACCCTTAGTTAGGACATACTTCACAGGTTAAGGGCACTCCCTGCCACAGGACTGCCCTTACTGCAGTCATCAACCACAAACTCAGGGTTTCCCAGGCCACTTGCATATCTGATCAACTGGCTACAAATTTGGGGATTCCCACACCCCCTCACTTGAACAATTCACAAAACTCAGGAAAACCCTATACTTAAAACTGCAGTGTTATTATAAAGGATACAGATCACAGCCAGCCAAAAGATGAGACCCATAGGGCAAAGTCTAGGAGGGGTCCAAACGTGAAGCTTCTTGGTCACCCTCTTGGCAAATTGATGTGTATCAGCAACCAGGGACACTCACTCAACCTTCAGTGTCCAGAGCTTTAATTGTGGTTTCATTACTGGGGTGTGGTTGATTGGATCATTGACCACCTGAATGAACTCAATCTCCAGCCCCATAATCCTCTAATCATCTGGTTGGTCTTTTGGTCTAGACCCATCCTGAAAATGTCTAGGGGTCCACCATGAATCACAAAGACATTCCTATTACTCAGGAAATTCCAGAGGGTTTAGAGTCTCCCTCCCAGGAACTGGGAATAAAGACCAGCCAAATTCTTTATTATAATTCTTTTATTAGAAGTAAATCTAATAAAAGAATACCTAGTGCCTCTTCACAAACTCCCTCTATAAAGATGCTGGAATACTATACAGCTGTGAAAATGAATGAACTACAGGTTCACACATTAACTGCTATATGAATTACAGTTTTGAAAACCAAATTCACTGGCAGTGCTTTGTAATAAACAGTGAAAGAAAGATCACCATTCTTTTGTAGAACCAAATTCCAAGAGTGGGCAGGGCCCACCAAGAGGGGTGGTGGAAAATTGGGAAGAAGGCAGACTTTCTCTTTGGGACCCATTCCTACCTCCTCCTGTGCCCCTTACCCTCCACAGCCCCCTACCCCCTCCCTCGACGTGTCCAGGGCTCTTGTATTCTCTTACCTCCCTTAGCTGTCCAAAACTTTCCAGAGGCATTCCTAAGAGTGGAGAATAAAATCCTTGCATATTCTCTTCCGGGCAGCAAGGAATTTACTTTGCTAGCCGTTCCTCTAAAAGTGAAACCAAGGGGTTTGGGCCTTTGGTAAATGGATTTAAGGGAGTGAGGTGGTGAGGGAACATTTTTAGATGGCCAAAAAATCAGACAGACCTTTTCTGATGGCTAAAAATCATACCAGCTTGTTTGTCTAAGGAGGGAAGGAAACATCCTTCAACCCCCTGTAATCATTCCCTACACCCACATTCCTCCTAGGGCCTCTTCTCAAACTCTCTGGGTGACCAGCTCTCTAGACAGTTTGCCTCGTCCGATAAGAAGATGGGCCCTGCCGTGGTTTACTTCTGAGAAGGTTCCTAGAATGGGTACCTGGTTTCCTATCTTGAAAATCCTGGCAAGATGCCTCCCTGTCCTCCTTGGCCACTGACCCCTTCTTTGGCCTGTTTTACTCCTGGTGGGGGTCAGATTTACCATGGAGCTTGTGACTCAACTCAGGGCTTCTCAGTTGCATGACCACTCCCGCACCCAAGGCCCTGGGAGGAACCCTAATGATGTATCACGTATTTTTGTAATATTTGCAAATGTAAGATATGTGGGCAGCAATTTCTTAGGAAGTGGTCTATTCCCATTCTGACTTGCCCTCCCTGACACTTCCCCTTGTGTTGGATGGTGCTGGTGTGACTGGGCATTCAGAGAATCTGATTAAGGGTAGGTTGGGCTAGAGATGCATTTAGTTTGGGTTTAATGGGATATGTTGATATGGTTTGCAGCTACTTCTGTATAGAGTTTAGTTAGTGCCAGCATCTCGGTGTAGGAATAACTTCTAGGAATCCCTCTGTGGCCCACCAAATCAACTCATGGAGTGTCATGACAAAGCAGCAGGACCCACCCTACAGCTTATAGTACATGACAGCAACGGACATCACGAACAGCCTGGTTGATGAGTATCATTGATTCAAACAGATGTTTAGTCACCACGTAAGAAAACTGGAAATACCCCCAAATCTTACAGCTCATCAACAAAAGAATACCTAATAAGGTTTTTCCCAAATCTGACAATAATCCTGAAAATTTATATGATATACTGGTAACTCGTTTTGAAGGTGAAAGAAACTTCTAGAGTATCAACCATACTGAAGAATTGACTGTATTAAAGGAAAGACTGAGTTATCTTTTCAATTATCTTTCAAATACTGAATTAGCTTTAAATTCTGTCTGTAAAAAATTATGATCAGAGGTTATGCAATCCATTCACGTGTTTGCTACCCAGTCTGCCAAGCAGCTAATTAGTAAAAATGTTATTTTTATGAATGTTGTGATGTTTGTGGTATTTGCCAGCCTTTTATAATTTTTAATTTGCTGCAATTTTCTGATTCAAAAATAAATATTCATTTTCATACTTAATTTTGTGTTCATAATTTCCTATTTTTAAGCACCCCCCCGAGTCTGGATCCACCGTGGCCCCCTTGCTGTTTCATTGTTCACTTGGTGACTGCCCCATCCTCCCTCCCTCACCCAGTGTTGACTTGTCGCTGATTAAATGATTGCAGTTGAACCAGCAAACTCATTGCCCAGAATTGGGTTGTAGGCTCCTTGAGGACAGTTCCCTGACTCAGAACACCACACACAGGGCCAGAAACACCAGAAACACTTAAGAAATACCTATCAAAATACCTGTCTGAAATGGGACTGGCATTCCCTGGACCAGGTGACCTAGGCAGCCTCTCAGTGCTGCGGCACTTCACCTGGGCCAGGGACCTGCAGTTTTTCTATGAAGAGAAGTGTTTCCACAGAGGGAGGCTATGGCCCATGTTGGTAATGTGGTCCGGGCTGGCTGCCTGGTCACCAAGGAGAGAAGACCCTTCTCAAGGTGAGTGCTGGGCAGGGTTGCTGAGCCTGGACTCACACCCTGACAGAAGCAACATGGCAGAAGGGCTGGAGTTGGTCTCAGGGCCTTTCTGCTGCCTCCTCTCCACCCATGCAGCCTGTGCCCCGGAGAGAGGGGTGGAGTGGCCTCGATGCTATTCACCCAGTGGCCTGCAATCCCCACATTTCTAGTGGCTTTTGTAACACGCAGCCACCCTGCCTTCAGCCTCATCTTCCTGCAGGCCCTGGAAGGTGCAGCGAGTCCAGTGGTCCCTGACCTCGGATGCTCAGAGATAAGATAAGCGGAGGAGGTGGTGAGTTTCCATCCACACAGAGCACACTCTGCAGGAGCCAGGATGTCAGTAGTCTTTGCCGATGTAATAGAAGACAGTGGACAAACGGGTCAGTATGTTTCCTCTCCCAGGTAAATGCGCTAACAAGGACCTTACCTTGCATTTCCCACAGTGGATCCTGCAGAAGATTGGTCCCCAAGAAGCACCTAGAAAAAACAGATGGTTATGTGGACAAAGAGGTGTGGCAAGTACTGCATCCTTAATCTCTGAGGCTATAAATAATCCTGTTGGTTGCTGCCCACCTGTCCCAAGGGTGTTTGTATGCACACCTGACCTGTCCCTAGTAGCATCTCTGGGATGTGGACCCATTTAGGGAAAACTGCCTTAAGCAACCGTGGGTAAGACTTTCACCAGGACAGGTAGGTAGTCAAATTCAGCAGTCGCAGGGCTTTTCTGGCACTTTCTATCAAGTTCTGCAGGCAGCAACTTCCTTCCTACATACAGGCTGGACCCTGGTAAGGGGCCTTCCTGAAGCAGGAGCCCTGAATGACCACCACCTCCTTCCCCCAGACCCTTGCCCTTCTCAGGACCCTGGGAGAGAGGGACTTGTAACACCTTTAGGTAAGCATGCTTGAGCCCAAAGCCTGTCCCCTCCCACAGCCGTCTGTGTAATGAAGCCACCTGGGGGCTCTAAAATCTGCCCTGCTAAGTTCCACCTGATCCTGAATGAAAACAAGCAAGACAGCAAGGGATCTCTCTCTTATTTTTCATAGTCCCTTGAGTCCATCTTCAATAAAGGTGGTGCTTTATACCCCACAGCCTTCTGAGAAGGGGGTAGCCCAACAAAGTGCCTTTTATTCTTCTGGACAGTCTCTCCCTGCAAGCTGAACAGGGGAGAATACTAACCCTCTTGTGAGGGGATGATGTATGAGCAGAAATGGGGTAGCTGGTAGCAGAAGAGGAACTTTGGGGACTGAACTGTCTGCTGGGGGATGTGATGACCTTGGCACTGTGTCATTGACCTTCTGCCTCAGCTCTGCACCCCTTCCCATCAGGAACAGTAACAGTGCCCACCTTGTGAGGCTGATAATCAAATGAAAGAACGCAGAGAAAGGTCAGGTGCTAACGAGGACGTGGTCAGCTCCTGGCAAACATTCATTATTATTGTACGCATCACTCAGTAGTGCTTTGGGATGAATATTCTCTTTCTTTTTGAGAGTGAATTAGAAGGGATGCACTAAAGCCCTGAGTCTGACCTCCATCTTGGCCCCAGGCAAGAATAACAGCGCCAAGGGCCCAGCTACCAGCATCAAGGTCAGGTCAAACAGAAATTCACAGCCACACCCCACAACTGAGGGAGCCCCTAGATTTCAGGGTGCTGGACTTGAACATGGCAGCTGCCTTTGTCCTGCGATTCAAACATGGTCAACAAACTTCAAAACAGAGAAGCAAGAAGAACTACAACCCTGCAGCCTGTGGAACAAAAACCACATTCACAGAAAGATAGACAAGATGAAAAGGCAGAGGGCTATATACCAGCTGAAGGAACAAGATAAAACCCCAGGAAAACAACTAAATGAAGTGGAGATAGGCAATCTTCCAGAAAAATAATTCAGAATAATGATAGAGAAGATGATCCAGGATCTCGGAAAAAGAATGGAGGCAAAGATTGAGAGGATGAAAGAAATGTTTAACAAAGACCTAGAAGAATTAAAGAGCAAACAAACAGAGATGAACAATACAGTAACTGAAGTGAAAAATACACTAGAAGGAATCAATAGCAGAATAACTGAGGCAGAAGAACGGATAAGTGACCTGAAAGGCAGAATAGTGGAGTTTACTGCTGTGGAACAGAATAAAGAAAAAAGAATGAAAAGAAATGAAGATGGCCTAAGAGACCTCTGAGACAACATTAAATACAACAACATTCGCATTATAGGGGTCCCAGAAGGAGAAGAGAGAGAGAAAGGACCTGAGAAAATATTTGAAGAGATTATAGGCAAAAACTTCCCTAACGTGGGAAAGGAAATAGCCACCCAAGTCCAGGAAGCACAGAGAGCCCCATACAGGATAAACTCAAGGAGACACACACCAAGACACATAGTAATCAAATTGGAAAAAATTAAAGACAAAGAAAAATTATTGAAAGCAACAAGGGGAAAATGACAAATAATATACAAGGGAACTCCCATAAGGTAAACAGCTGATTTCGCAGCAGAAACTCTTCAAGCTAGAAGGGAGTGGCATGACATATTTAAAGTGATAAAAGGGAAGAACCTACAACCCAGATTACTCTACCGAGCAAGGATCCATTCAGATTCAATGGAGAAATCAAAAGCTTTACAGACAAGCAAAAGCTAAGAGAATTCAGCACCACCAAACGAGCTCTATAACAAATGCTAAAGGAACTTCTCTAAGTGTGAAACACAAGAGATGAAAAGGGCCTACAAAAACAAACCCATAACGATTAAGAAAATGGTCATAGGAACATACATATCGATAATTACCTTAAATGCTAATGGATTAAATGCTCCAACCAAAAGACACAGGCTTGCTGAATGGATATAAAAACGAGACCCATATATATACTGTCTACAAGAGACCCACTTCAGACCTAGGGACACATACAGACTGAAAGTGAAGGGATGGAAAAAGATATTGCATGCAAATGGAAATCAAAGAAAGCTGGAGTAGCAATACTCATATCAGATAAAATAGACTTTAAAATAAAGCATGTTACAGGAGACAAGAAAGGACACTACATAATGATCAAGGGATCAATCCAAGAAGAAGATATAACAATTATAAATATGTACGCACCCAACATAGGAGCACCTCAATACATAAGGCAACTGCTAACAGCTATAAAAGAGGAAATCGACAGTAACACAATAATAGTGGGGGACTTTAACACCTCACTTACACCAATGGACAGATCATCCAAAATGAAAATAAATAAAGAAATAGAAGCTTTAAATGACACAATAGACCAGATAGATTTAATTGATATTTATAGGACATTCAATCCAAAAACAGCAAATTACACTTTCTTCTCAAGTGCACATGGAACATTCCCCAGGATAGATCACATCTTGGGTCACAAATCAAGCCTCAGGAAATTTAAGAAAACTGAAATCATATCAAGCATCTTTTCTGACCACAACGCTATGAGATTAGAAATCAATTACAGGGAAAAAAACGTAAAAAACACAAATACATGGAGCCTAAACAATATGTTACTAAATAACCAAGAGATCACTGAAGAAATAAAAGGGGAAATCAAAAAAAAACCTAGAGAAAAATGACAATGAAAACACAACGATCAAAAACCTATGGGATGCGGCAAAAGCAGTTCTAAGAGGGAACTTTATAGCAATACAATCCTACCTCAAGAAACAACAAACATCTCAAATAAAAAATCTAACCTTACACCTAAAGGAACTAGAGAAAGAAGAACAAATAAAACCCAAAGTTGGTAGAAGGAAAGAAATCATAAAGATCAGAGCAGAACTAAATGAAATAGAAACAAAGAAAACAATAGCAAAGATCAATAAAACAAAAAGCTGGTTCTTTGAGAAGATAAACAAAATCGATAAACCATTAGCCAGACTCATCAAGGAAAAATAGGGAGAGGACTCAAATCAATAAAATTAGAAATGAAAGAGGAGAAGTTACAACAGACACCGCAGAAATACAAAGCATCCTAAGAGACTACTACAAGCAACTCTATGCCAATAAAATGGACAACCTGGAAGAAATTGACAAATTCTTAGAAAGGCATAAACTTCCAAGACTGAACCAGGAAGAAATAGAAAATATGAACAGACCAATCACAAGCAATGAAATTGAAATTGTGATTTAAAATCTTCCAACAAACAAAAGTCCAGGACCAGATGGCTTCACAGGTGAATTCTCTCAAACGTTTAGAGAAGAGCTAACACCCATCCTTGTCAAACTCTTCCAAAAAATTGCAGAGAAAGGAACACTCCCAAACTCATTCTATGAGGCCACCATCACTCTGATACCAAAACCAGACAAAGATACTACAAAAAAAGAAAATTACAGACAAATATCACTGAGGAATACAGATGCAAAAATCCTCAACAAAGTACTAGAAAACAGAATCCAACAACACATTAAAAGGATCATACACCATGATCAAGTGGGATTTATCCCAGGGATGCAAGGATTCTTCAATATACTCAAATCAATCAATGTGATAAACCATATTAACAGATTGAAGAAGAAAAACCATATTATCATCTCAATAGATGCAGAAAAAGCTTTTGACAAAATTCAACACCGATTTATGATAAAAACTCTCCAGAAAGTGGGCATAGAGGGAACCTACCTCAACATAATAAAGGCTACATATGACAAACCCACAGCAAACATCATTCTCAGTGGTGAAAAACTGAAAGCATTTCCTCTAAGATGAGGAACAAGGCAAGGATGTTCACTATCACCACTATTATTCAACATAGTTTTGGAAGTCCTACCACGGCAATCAGAGAAGAAAAAGAAATAAAAGGAATCAAAATTGGAAAAGAAGTAAAACTGTCACTGTTTGCAGATGACATGATACTATACACAGAGAATCCTAAACATGCCACCAGAAAACTACTAGAGCTAATCAATGAATTTGGTAAAGTAGCAGGATACAAAATTAATGCACAGAAATCTCTTGCATTCCTATACACTAATGATGAAAAATCTGAAAGAGAAATTAAGGAAACACTCACATTTACCATTGCAACAAAAGGAATAAATATACCCAGGAATAAACCTACCTAGGGAGACAAAAGACCTGAATGCAGAAAACTCTAAGACACTGATGAAAGAAATTAAAGATGATACAAACAGATGGACAGATATACCATGTTCTTGGATTGGAAGAATCAATATTGTGAAAATGACTATACTACCCAAAGCAATCTACAGATTCAATGCAATCCCTATCAAATTACCAATGGCATTTTTTACAGAACTAGAATAAAAAAACTTAAAATTTGCATGGAGACACAAAAGACCCCGAATAGCCAAAGCAATCTTGAGGGAAAAAAAACGGAGCTGGAGGAATCAGACTCCCTGACTTCAGATTATACTACAAAGCTACAGTAATCAAGACAATATGGTACTAGCACAAAAAACAGAAATATAGATCAATGGAACAAGGTAGAAAGCCCAGAGATAAACCCATGCACCTATGGTCAACTAATCTATGACAAAGGAGGCAAGGATATACAATGGAGAAAAGACAGTCTTTTCAATAAGTGGTGCTGGGAAAACTGGATAGCTACATGTAAAAGAATGAAATTAGAACACTCCCTAACACCATGCACAAAAATAAACTCAAAATGGATTAGGGACCTAAATGTAAGACCGGACACTATAAAACTCTTAGAGGAAAACATAGGAAGAACATTCTTTGCCGTAAATCACAGCAAGATCTTTTTTGGTCCACCTACTAGAGTAATGGAAATAAAAACAAAAATAAACAAATGGGACCTAATGAAACTTAAAAGCTTTTTCACAGCAAAGGAAACTATAAACAAGATGAAAAGACAACCCTCAGAGTGGGAGAAAATATTTGCAAGCTAATCAACGGACAAAGGATTAATCTCCAAAATATATAAACAGCTCATGCAGCTCAATATTAAAAAAACAACTCGGGCTTCCCTGGTGGCGCAGTGGTTGAGAGTCCGCCTGCCGATGCGGGGGACGCGGGTTCGTGCCCCGGTCCGGGAGGATCCCGCGTGCCGCGGAGCGGCTGGGCCCGTGACCCATGGCCACTGGGCCTGCGCGTCCGGAGCCTGTGCTCCGCAACGGGAGAGGCCGCAACAGTGAGAGGCCTGCGTACCACAAAAAAAAAAAAAAAAAAAAAACTCAATCCAAAAATGGGCAGAAGACCTAAATAGACATTTCTCCAAAGAAGACATACAGATGGCCAAGAAGCACATGAAAAGCTGCTCAACATCACTAATTATTAGAGAAATGCAAATCAAAACTACAGTGAGGTATCACCTCACACCAGTTAGAATGGGCATCATCAGAAAATCTCCAAACAACAAATGCTGGAGAGGGCGTGGAGAAAAAGGAACCCTCTTGCACTGTTGCTGGAAATGTAAATTGATACAGCCACTATGGAGAACAGTATGGAGGTTCCTTAAAAAACTAAAAAATAGAGCTACCATATGACCCAGAAATCCCACTACTGGGCATATACCCAGAGAAAACCATAATTCCAAAAGACACATGCACCCCAGTGTTCACTGCAGCACTATTTACAATAGCCAGGACATGGAAGCAACCTAAATGCCCATCGACGGATAAATGGATAAAGAAGATGTGGTACATATATACAATGGAATACTATTCAGCCATAAAAAGGAACGAAATTGAGTCATTTGTAGAGACGTGGATGGATCTAGAGACTGTCATACAGAGTGAAGTAAGTCAGAAAGAGAAAAACAAATATCATATATTAACGCATATATGTGGAACCTAGAAAAATGGTAGAGATGAACTGGTTTGCAGGGCAGAAATTGAGACACAGATGTAGAGAACAAACGTATGGACACCAAGGGGGGAAGTGGTGGTGGTGGTGTGATGAAATGGGCGATTGGGATTGACATATATACAGTAATATGTATAAAATGGATAACTAATAAGAACCTGCTGTATAAAAAAATAAAATAAAATTCAAAAAAAAACCAAACAAACAAACTTCAAAACAATCTCCTCTTGACTGGTGGTCTGTGTCTGAAATTCCACCACGGGCATATCAATCGTTCCTTTGGCTTAGATTTTTATCCAGTTCATTCACCGCATTTAAAGTGAGCGTCTACCCTGCACGGCAGAGACAAAACAGCCGGTCCCTGCCTTCAGGGCCTCCCCTCCTATGGAGCTGTGATCTAGAGGTGAAGGGGGCCAGGATCACAAAGGCTTACCAGCTAAGCCAGGCAGAGGAGAGGGGCCTGCAAGAATTTCCCCACAGAGAAAATGAAAAAATAAATACTTACCTTACAGGGTTATCAGGAGGTCAGCTGAGCTAATGTTGGCACAATCCCTTGTGCATAATGGGGGCTCAACAAATATTAGTTCCCTCCCACTTCTAAACTATTCTCATTTATTTATACGTGGGGATTAATCAGGGACTGAGAGGAGGGCTTGCTGGATGAGAGGGGAAGGTGAAAGAGCTGCCCCCATTTGGGGACAGGAGTTGGGGACAGAAGGGGAGGCCTTGGGGCTCAAAGATCAACTTCTCCGATGTTCTTCCCCGACATGGCCGCTCCTTTTGATTCACTCTGTTCTCTGCTCACATGTCCCCTTCTCGTAGCGGCCTTCCTGGGCCACCCACTCAATGCATCACGGTATCTCCTTACCCTGCTTTATTTTTTATCCTTCACAGTCTCTCCACCAGACATATTATCCATCCATTTGTTCAGCTGTCTTTCCTACCAAAATGTATGCTCCATGACTACAAGGGACTTTGTTTTGTTCACTGCCAGGGTGGATTCTCAGTGCTGCCAGTTAGTATCTAATTTGGCCTTGGTCAAGTTTTTCATCTCTCTATACGTTTTTCATAGGGTCGCTTTGATGATTAAGTGCGCTGATAATAAAGCAGCACTGGGCACAGTGCCGAGCATATCCTAAATTCTCAATAAATAGCAGCTGTTGTTATTATTGGTTATTTTCCAGTAAGTTTTTACTTCCTGTGAGTCAGATATCTGGAGACCACTGTGGCTACTCAAGGATTCATCCCGTCTTGAGTGGAGCCAGAAATAGAAGGCTGCACTAATTGGGGGACTGTGAAAATACTGCTTACCTTTCCATAGCTGATGAGCTAAGGATCCCTAGGATACCGGTTCTCAAAAATGGCTGCACATTGGGGTCATCTAGGGAGTTTTTTAAATGACTGATGCCTGGGGCCTCCCACAGAGATTCTGATGTAATCAGCATGGTGGGTGGCCTGAGAGTTGGGATTTTTCTTAAGTTCCCCAGGTGCCTCTAATGTGTATCAGGTTTGAGAGCTGCTGCTCCAGGGTGCTGCCAAATTTCCCCTTGAAAGTCAGCAAGACAAATGTCTAATTATGGCCTGGTGGTTGATGTATCTTCCTAAAAGGAGCCATTTGCTCACAGACCGGCCCATTAAAAATGAATCACTTTGGCCCAGCAGGGTCCCTCACTTAGAGGTTGCTAGTGACTGTGATGCAGAATCCTAGGACTCTAGTGCCCCACCGAGGAAAGCTTCGAGACCAGCAGCACAAGCAGATGGGGAAACTGAGGCTGAAGCAGCCACACGAAGCCTTCCCTCCACCCAGCTCTCTAACCAGCCCAGCCCTGGTCCTAGCGAGGACGGTGGGATTAGAGCTGGCGATCCCCGCACATCACCGAACAAACAAAACATTTGTTTGTTTGAACTGTAAGAGAATTCGTGTCTTTGAACTGTAAGAGAATTCAGAGTTGATGACTTGGACCCCAGGAGGATAATGTCCAAAGCTTTTATCTGTGATGGTCAGCTCTAGATGAATTAGAAGAAAGTTAAATTTCAAGAAAGTGCTTGTTAAAAAGAAGCCCAACTCCATTGTTTCCACTTTCCCGCTGTTTAAAAGTAAGAAGTACAGTATGCTGAGTGAAAGAAGTCAGCCACAAAAGGATAGATACTATATAATCCCACTTAGATGAGTAGTCAAATTCATAGAGCCAGAAAGTAGAGTGGTGGTCGCCAGGGGCTTTGGGGGGAGGAGTATGGTAAGCTAGTGTTTACTCAGTTTTGCACGTGGTGGTGATGGTTGCACAACATGTACTTACTACTACTGAATTGTACACCTAAAAACAGTTAAGATGGTGAATTTTATGTGTATTTTACCACGATTAAAAATAAGTCGGTTTTTGGGGCTTCCCTGGTGGCGCAGTGGTTGAGAGTCCGCCTGCCGATGCAGGGGACGCGGGTTCGTGCCCCGGTCCGGGACGATCCCACATGCCGCGGAGCCTGCGCGTCCGGAGCATGTGCTCCGCACCTGGAGAGGCCACGACAATGAGAGGCCCGCGTACCGCCAAAAAAAAAAAAAAAAAAAAAAAAAAAGTTGTTTTTTAAAGCAATTCTACTATAATTTTTTTTTAATGTAAAACGAAGGGACCACATGGGGGCTGCAGGCCTATAGGAACTTAACTGGGCTTTTGGTTGATTTCCATGGAAACTGTGGAAGAGATGAATTTCATTGGACAGGATTCCCCACAGCATGGAGTGGGGAAGGGGCAACCCCGAGAAAGGAGGGCAGCAGATCAGCATTTAAGGGCATCTTAGAAGTTAATGAAAACTCAGTGCAGCTGATTTAACAATACTGTTTCTTCACCGTGTGTATTTTAGCTGCACAAACACAACGTACCAGGTGACTTACCAATCACTGTGTTGTAATGGTGGGCTTTTAAGATTGTGTGTTCCTTCCCTCAGCCTGACAGATTCCCTGCTGCATATATGCATGGAAATGCGTTTAACAGAATGAGTTTAGAGTCAGCGATAAGAAAGGCGATTCCGCTGTGCTGTTATTTCTTTTTTAAAAGGCTTCTAATGTACATGATATGGATATTGGCACAAATAAGAATTATACCTTCAGGGGCTTCCCTGGTGGCGCAGTGGTTGAGAGTCCACCTGCCGATGCAGGGGACGTGGGTTCGTGCCCCGGTCCGGGAAGATCCCACATGCTGCGGAGCGGCTGGGCCCGTGAGCCATGGCCGCTGAGCCTGCGCGTCTGGAGCCTGTGCTCTGCAACGGGAGAGGCCACAACAGTGAGAGGTCCGCGTACCGCAAAATAAATAAATAAATAATTTTTTAAAAAAGAATTATACCCTCAGAGGAAGGAGGCTGTGGAGAGGGAGGCCATATATTTCTGCCTAAACTGGGCCTCTGGGAGGGTGTTGTTCTTCTAAGTGATCTTCTGATGTGTGTCTGTAACACAAAGAATTAGCCCCTATTACAGGTCAGCTTGCTGCTCGGTTAGAGAAATCTGCCTGGCCTGTGAACAAGGCAAGTCATAGATCCCTCAGGCAGGGCAGGATATTAAAGATCATCCAGGACTTTGCTCGTCCAAGTTCAGTCCCCTGACCTGCAGCATGGGCATCACCTTGTTGGACTGGCGAAATGGAATCTACACGTATTCAGCCCGGATTCCCAAGAATCCGAGTGCATGCCAAGGTCTGAGGAGCTGCGCTCTGGAGGGTGGTGCTGGCACATCTCCCACGAGCTTGCCCGTTCTGTGTTTGCCCACCTCTGCCTGTCAGGAGCCCAGCCCCCCTTGGACAGCCCGGTGGCTTTCGAGGGCTCTCTTTACTTGAAAGGCAGAAGAACTGCATATTCACATCAAAGGTGCTACATCAGCACCACCTGGGGTTGAATCCCAGCTGTGCCACTTACAGCCTGTGTGACTGTGGATAGGTTGCTTACCCTCTCTGTGCTTCAGATGCCTCCCTGTCAAATGACTATAATGAGAGTCCCTACCTCATGGGGTTGTTGCAAGGATGAAATGAGTTAATCCATATGAAGCATGAGAGCAGTTCGAGAAGCTCAGTAAATGTTAGGTATTATCAGCGTATTGCATGGATTTCTGCCTTACGCTTTGGCGCATGTCTGTCCCAAGAGCCTCAGAGAGCAAGCTTAGCTCCTGGTCCGAATGACAGCCTTGCATGTGTCTAGAGGCAGCTTTCATGCCCCCCACAATGTTCTCCAGGCTCAGCGTGCCCTGTCTTTCCCATTCCTTATGTGATATTCCTTTGGTTTCCACAGCAAATCCACCAGGAGCTCTTCTGGGAACTTGCACCTCCACAAAATCACAGCAATCGTGCAACTGCCACCATTGACCCCCTAAAGCTCAAAGTTTTTACTTCTCCATAGCCTGATTCCTTTCTCCCTTGACCTAGTTTCTTCTAGATCAGACAGGAGTCCATGTGTGCATTCCTACCCGCTTTCAAGGAAGTGTGGTACCCAGGGGCCTTCCCGAAGCCTTTCTGAGACTGTTAACCCCCTGCTATCTGGAGAGCAGCATCTTTGCTGCCAGCCCAGCTTGCAAGCCTCGCCAGCTTCCAGTGACAGGTGTGCTGAGCCTGCAACTGCCACGAGTGCTCCAAGAACGGCCCTCCCACTAGTCAGAATCAGCAGGAGCCCAATCACAGGCACAGGCCTGCCCAGGGCTTTCCACAGCCTACGCTGAAAGCCCCATCCTACCCACCATCCCTTCCGCCCCACTCGACATCCCTCCACAGCTCCCTGCATCCTTCCTGGGGTTCTCAAAGTAGGAGGGGCATAAGGATTCCCTTGGGAGCTCATATGAGATGGAGATTGGAGGACTCTAAGTCAGCTTTGGCCAGTCTGCACATCTCACAAGCACTTCCCCTGATTCTCATACAGGAGGTCCTTGGGGAACGCTGACCTTCAGGATGAAGGTCAGTCTCCTCAGCCCCTCCCCATGTCCCATTTGTCCACATGTACAGATGTCTGTCCTCTGAGCACATTCTAGGTCTCGCTGGCCCCCCAACCTTTACTCACACTGGCTCCCCCTGGCCACCACCCCCTCAGATGTTCCCCAGCACAGCTATCCAAGATGTCCCCAACCATGAAGACCAACTGAAACCAACCTCTTCTCATGAAGTCTTCTCTGACCCACCTCAGGACAAAATACCACCCCTCGGTGCTCTGAGCACGCCTCTGCCTTGCTGCCTACCACTGACTCTATTTAGTATGCGAGGTGGTGGAGGTCCAGCAGCATAAAGGCTAGGGTATGGGCTCTGCAGCTGCATGCCCTGGCCCACTTCCCAGCCATGTGAACTTGGACAAGTTGTGTAGAGAGCCTGCATCTAGAATCTGATGGAGGGATTGTTGAATAAATTCAGGTAAAATGCTAACACAGCGCCCAGCACAGAGCAAGTCCTACATAAATATTGACCGAGATCCTCTCCTGGTCCTTCCCATCATCTTTGCCTATTGAACGTTTCATCTATTTAACCACATTACGTGCTCTTTGAAGCCAGGGATGATCTTAGTCATTTCATTTCTGCCACACATGGATGACACATGTTGGACTCCCAGGACACATGACACAGACCTCTGGTCGGCAAGGTGAGGCTGTCAGAGCCCCGCTCCATCCTGACCTGGAAGCAGGGGCAGCCCTCAACAGCCATTCGGTATGAACGGAGCAGCAACCCTTCCTGCCTGCCCTGCCATCCCCCCACCCTAACGCACGCACAGAGCTATGGCTGACTGCACTCTTATTCTTTTTTCTTTTAATAGATGTTTATTGGAGTATGATTGCTTCACATTACTGTTAGTTTCTGTTGTACAACAAAGTGAATCAGCCGTATGCATACACATGTCCCCATATCCCCTCCCTCTTGCCTCTCCCTCCCACCCTCCCTATCCCACCCCTCTAGGTGGTCACAAAGCACCGAGCTGATCTCCCTGTGCTATGAGGCTGCTGCCCACTAGCTATCTATTTTACATTTGGTACTGTATATATGTCCATGCCTCTCTCACTTCACCCCAGCTTCCCTCTCCCACCCTGTGTCCTCAAGTCCATTCTCTATGTCTGTATCTTTACTCCTGCACTGCAACTAGGTTCATCAGTACCAGTTTTTTTTTTTTAGATTCCATATATATGTGTTAGCATACGGTATTTGTTTTTCTCTTTCTGACTTACTTCACTCTGTATGACAGACTCTAGGTCTATCCACCTCACTATAGATAACTCAGTTTTGTTTCTTTTTATGGCTGAGTCATATTCCATTGTATATCTGTGCCACATCTTCTTTATCCATTCATCTGTTGATGGACACTTTGGTTGCTTCCATGTCCTGGCTATTGTAAATAGAGCTGCAGTGAACATTGTGGTACATGACTCCTTTTGAATTATGGTTTTCTCAGGGTATAGGCCCAGTAGTGGGATTGCTGGGTCATATGGTAGTTCTATTTTTAGCTATTTAAAGAAACTCCATACTGTGGTTGTATCAATTTACATTCCCACTAACAGTGCAGGAGGGTTCCCTTTTCACCACACCCTTTCCAGCATTTATTGTTTCTAGATTTTTTGATAATGGCCATTCTGACTGGCATGAGGTGATACCTCATTGTAGTTTTGATTTGCATTTCTCTAATAGTGATGTTGAGCATATCTTCATGTGCCTCTTGGCCATCCGTATGTCTTCCTTAGTGAAATGTCTATATAGGTCTTCCACCCATTTTTTAACTGGATTGTTTTTTGTTTTTTTTGATATAGAGCTCCATGAGCTGTTTGTATAATTTGAAGATTAATCCTTTTGTCTGTTGTTTCATTTGCAAATATTTTCTCCCATTCTGAGGGTTGTCTTTTTGTCTTGTTTATGGTTTCCTTTGCTGTGCAAAAGCTTTTAAGTTTAATTAAGTCCCATTTGTTTATTTTTGGGTTTATTTCCATTACTCTAGGAGGTGGGTCAAAAAAGATCTTGCTGTGGTTTATGTCAAAGAGTGTTTTTCCTATGTTTTCCTCTGAGAGTTTTATAGTGTCTGGTCTTACATTTAAGTCTTTAATCCATTTGGAGTTTATTTTTGTGTATGGTGTTAGGGAGTGTTCTGATTTCATTCCTTTACATGTAGCTGTCCAGTTTTCCCAGCACCACTCATTGAAGAGGCTGTCTTTTCTCCATTGCATGTTCTTGCCTCCTTTGTTGTAAATTAGGTGCCCGTATGTGCGTGGGTTTATCTCTAGGCATTCTATCCTGTACCATTGATCTATATTTCTGTTTCTGTGCCATACTGTCTTGATTACTGTAGCTTTCTGGTATAGTTTGAAGTCGGGGAGCCCAATTCCTCCAACTCCATTTTTCTTTCTTAAGATTGCTTTGGCTATTCAAGGTCTTTTTTGTTTCCATATGAATTGTAAAATTTTTTGTTTTAATTCTGTGAAGAATGCCCTTGGTAGTTTGATAGAGATTGCATTGAATCTGTAGATTGCTTTGGGTAGTATAGTCATTTTCACAATATTGATTCTTCCAATCCAAGAACGTGTATATTTCTCCATCTGTTTATGTCATCCTTGATTTCTTTCATCAGTGTTTTATAGTTTTCTGACTTCAAGTCTTTCGCCTCCTTAGACAAGTTTATTCCTAGGTATTTTATTCTTTTTGTTGCAGTGGTAAATGGAAGTGTTTCCTTAATTTCTCTTATTTTTCATTGTTGCAGTATAGGAGTGCCAGAGATTTCTGCGCATTAATTTTGTATCCTGCAACTTTACCAAATTCATTGATGAGTTCTAGTAGTTTTCTGGTGGCATGTTTAGAATTCTCTATATATAGTATCATGTCATCTGCAAACAGTGACAGTTTTACTTCTTCTTTTCCAGTTTGGATTCCTTTTACTTCTTTTTCTTCTCTGATTGCCATGGGTAGGACTGCCAAAACTATGTTGAATAAGAGTGGCGAGAGTGGACATCCTTGTTCCTGATCTTAGTGGAAATGCTTTCCGTTTTTCACCATTGAATATGATGCTTGCTGCGGGTTTGTCATATGTGGCCTTTATTATGTTGAGGTAGGTTTCCTTTATGCCCAATTTCTGGAGAGATTTTTGTCATAAATTGGTGTTGAATTTTGTCAAAAGTTTTTTCTGCATCTATTGAGATGATCATACGGTTTTTATTCCTTAATTTGTTAATGTGGTGTATCACATTGATTGATTTGCGTATATTGAAGAATCCTTGCATCCCTGGGATAAATCCCACTTGATCATGGTGTATGATCCTTTTAATGCGTTGTTGGATTCTGTTTGCTAGTATTTTGTTCAGGATTGTATCTATGTTCATCAGTGTTATTGGTCTATAATTTTCTTTTTTTGTGATATCTTTTTCTGGTTTTGGTATCAGGGTGATGGTGGCTTCGTAGAATGAAATTGGGAGTATTTCTCACTCTGCAACTTTTTGGAAGAGTTTGAGAAGTATCGGTGTTAGCTCTCCTCTAAACGTTTGAGAGAATTCGCCTGTGAAGCCATCTGGTCCCGGACTTTTGTTTGTTGGAAGGTTTTTAATTACGGTTTCAATTTCATTACTTGTGATAGGTCTGTTTATATTTTCGAATTCTCCCTGTTTCAGTCTTGGAAGGTTATACCTTTCTAAGAATTTGTCCATTTCTTCCAGCTTGTCCATTTTATTGGCATAGAGTTGCTTGTAGTAGTCTCTTAGAATGCTTTGTATTTCTGCGGTATCTGTTGTAACTTCTCCTCTTTCATTTCTAATTTTATTGATTTGAGTCCTCTCCCTATTTTTCCTTGATGAGTCTGGCTAAGGATTTATCAATTTTGTTTATCTTCTCAAAGAACCAGCTTTTAGTTTTATTGATCTTTGCTATTGTTTTCTTCTTTTCTATTTCTTTTACTTCTGCTCTGACATTTATGATTTCTTTCCTTCTACCGACTTTGGGTTTTCTTTGTTCTTCTCTAGTTGTTTTAAGTGTAGGGTTAGATTGTTTATTTGAGATTTTTTTTTCTTGAGGTGAGATTGTATTGCTATAAACTTCCCTTTTAGAACTGTTTCTGCCGCACCCCATAGGTTTTGGATTGTCATGTTTTCATTGTCATTTGTTTCTATGTTTTTTCTAATTACTTTTTTGATTTCTTCAGTGATCTCTTGGTTATTTAGTAGCACACTGTTTAGCCTCCATGTATTTGTGTTTTTTACAGTTTTTTTCCTGTAATTGATTTCCAGTCTCATAGTATTGTGGTCAGAAAAGGTGCTTGATATGACTTCAATTTTCTTAAATTTTCTGAGGCTTGATTTGTGACCCAAGATCCAATTTATCCTGGAGAATGTTCTATGTGCACTTGAGAAGAGAGTGTATTCTGCCACTTTTGGGTGGAATATTCTATAAATATAAATTAGATGTATCTGGTCTATTTTGTCATTTAAAGCTTGTGTTCCCTTATTTATTTTCTGTTTTGATGATCTGTCCATGGGTGTAAGTGGGGTGTTATAGTCCCCTACTATTATTGTGTTACTGTCAATTTCTCCTTTCATGGTTGTTAGCATTTGCCTTATGTATTGAGGTGCTCCTATGTTGGGTGCATAAACATTTATAATTATTATATCTTCTTCTTGGATTGTTCCTTTGATTATTATGTAGTGTCCCTCCTTATCTCTTATAACAATCTTTATTTTAAAGTCTATTTTATCTGATATGAGTATTGCTACTCCAGCTTTCTTTTGATTTCCAATTGCATGGAATATCTTTTTCCATCCCTTCACTTTCAGTCTGTATGTGTCCGTAGGTCTGAAGTGTCTCTTGTAGACAGTGTATATATGGGTCTTGTTTTTGTATCTATTCAGCCAGTCTGTGTCTTTTGGTTGGGGCATATAATCCATTTACATTCAAGGTTATTATTGATATGTATGTTCCTATTACCATTTTCTTAATTGTTTTGGGTTTGTTTTTGTGGTCTTTTTCTTCTCTTGTGTTTCCCACCTAGAGAAGTTTCTTTAGCACTTGTTGTAAAGCTGGTTTGGTGATACTGAATTCTCTTAGCTTTTGCTTGTCTGAAAAGCTTTTGATTTTTCCATTGAATCTGAAAGAGATCCTTGCTGGTTAGGGTAATCTTGGTTGTAGGTTCTTCTCTTTCATCACTTTAAGTGTATCCTGCCACTCCCTTCTGGCCTAAAGAGTTTCTGCTGAAAAATCAGCTGATAACCTTATGGGAATACCTTTGT
This sequence comes from Phocoena sinus, assembly GCF_008692025.1. NCBI lineage: Eukaryota > Metazoa > Chordata > Mammalia > Artiodactyla > Phocoenidae > Phocoena > Phocoena sinus. Next base: position 23,177,216 of record NC_045776.1, on the reverse strand, counting down.
ATGTTGATTTTTGTTTTTCCCTTGCTGCTTTTAATAATTTTTCTTTGAATTTAATTTTTGTTAGTTTGACTAATATGTGTCTTGGTGTCTTTCTCCTAGGGTTTATCCTGTTTGGGATTCTCTGTGCTTCCTGGACTTGGGTGACTATTTCCTTTCCCATGTTAGGGAAATTTTCAACTATAATCTCTTCAAATATTTTCTCAGACCCTTTCTTTTTCTCTTCTTCTTCTGGGACTCCTATAATTCGAATGTTGGTGTGTTCAGTGTTGTCCCAGAGGTCTCTGAGATTGTCTTTAGTTCTTTTCATTTTTTCTTCTTTAATCTGTTCCTTGGCAGTTATTTCCACCATTTTGTCTTCCAGCTCACTTATTCGTTGTACTGCCTCAGTTATTCTGTTATTGATTCCTCCTAGTGTATTTTTCATTTCAGTTATTGTGTTGTTCATCTCTGTTTGTTTGTTCTTTAGTTCTTCTAGATCTTTGTTAAACATTTCTTGTATTTTCTCAATCCATGAATCCATTCTATTTCCAAGACTCTGGATCATCTTTACTATCATTACTCTTAATTCTTTTTCAGGTAGGTTGCCTATTTCCTCTTCATTTATTTGGTCTTGTAGGTTTTTACCTTGCCCCTTCATCTGTGACATACTTTTTGTCATCTTTTTTTTTTTTTTTTTAGTGGGATTCTGTTCCTGTCTTACTGGTTGTTTGGCCTGAGGCTTCCAGCACTGGAGTTTGTAGGCTGTTGGGTAGAGCTGGGTCTTGGTGCTGAGATAAGGACCTCTGTGAGACATCTGTCCAATGAATATTCCCTGGGGTCTGAGGTTCTCTGTTAGTCCAGTGGTTTGGACTCGGAGCTCCCATCGCGGGAGCTTTGGCCCGACCCCCGGCTCATGAACCAAGGTCCCGCAATTCGTGTGGGGTGGCAAAAAAAAAAAAAAAAAGAGAGAGAGAACAATAACAAAGTAAAAAATAAAATTAGACTAGGAAACTAACAGATATGTTAGAAAGAATATAAAGATAAAAATATACATGAATCAACAACCGGAAGGCACATCAGTACCACAATAGTAAGAAAGAGGAGGAGGAAGAAGGAGAAAAAAAAAAAGAAAGAAAGAAAGAAAAAAAAGGCGGGGGGAGGCCTTGGCTGTGGAGGGCGAGGTCTAAGCATGGGAGAGGTTTGGTGGTGGGTGCGGCCTATGCTCAGGACCCACAGGGCTGGAAAAGGCCCTGGGGGCTGTGGGGAGTGGGGCTTAGGCTCAAGGAACAGAAGGGGCCCAGGCGTGCCCCCCACCGCTGGTCTGAGAGGGCAGGGGACCTCGCCTGGGAGCACAGCAGGCTTCCCAGACTCGAGCGGGCAGGGCAAACACCCTCTTCTCCTCTCCTGCTCCTCCCGTCTGGGAAGGCCCCTCCCACCTGCTTCTGCTGTTCTCCCCTCGGCCTCCTTCCTATGCCCCCAGGACCCATGCAGCCTGGAGGGGGCTTTGGAGTGGGGGTATCGGCCTGGGAGCTCAGCAGGCTCCCCAGCCCAAGTGGGCCGGGAGATCACCCTCCGCTCCTCTTCCACTCTTTCATGAGGGTCCTTCCCGCCTGCCTCTCCTGATCTCCCCAGCCTCAGGGGTGCCAATCTTGTCTGGCCTCCACTTCTGCTCCCCCTTCAGTCGCCCCGCGTCCTACCAGTTCACTTGGGGGTTCCTCCCATCTCCTTGGGCGTCAGGGTCCCCACCAGCAGCTGGCAGGCGCCCTAGTTGTGGGGAGACGCTACCTTGGCGTCTTCCCACACCCAGGGCTTTTATTCTTGGGAGAGTGTTGTCCCTATTTAAATTTGCCCTACCTCTGTGAGGTGCCAGTAGGTGCATTAAAGGGTGAAGTGGAAAGTTTATGGGATCAAGCCCTCTCCTCCAGCCTTCTGACTCCCAGACCCAAGAGATCAGGCTTGGGCCAGTGGAGGCACAGAGAAGGCAAGCTGAGCAGAGCTGAAGCCCACCCAATACAGGCTCGCCGGAGCAGCGGATGGGTGCCCACCCTTCCAGGGTGAGTTTGATGGAGGCTGCTCTGAATTCCTTGGCAGGCAGCTGGGACTGAGTGTGGTTTCCTTGCTCCTTCAGCAAAGAGAATGCTCAGCTTTAATTCTACCCTCCCTCTGGATCTGTGAGGGGTCCCTAATTACTCTCCTCCTGGGGCAGCTGCTATCAGATTATTTCCAAACACCTATAAGGCTTTCAAAGTCAGAGCCTCTCACTGGCTGGACATGACTCCAGCACAATGGGCTGGTTGGAGTAATAGCTGAAGAAGCCCAAATTCCCCATGGTGGGGTCTAGACAGGAAACCGTGTCCACCCCTCCCAGTGGTGCCTCCGGAGTTGCCTTCTCACTGGAAACACCAAGGAGGACTGGGACACTAGGGAAAGGGTGATTCTGGTCTTGCCTCTTACACTCAGGGGGCGACCCGAGGAGCGTCCGCTTCCCGTCTCCCCAGCGTGGTGATGAGACAACACGCCCTGCCTGTGCCCGCTGTCCCACCCACTGGTCAGCCTGCCGATGGGCGAGCCCCAGGAGAGACCATGTCTGATCACTGAAGACAGCCTCCTCTACATCCAAATGGAGCTGAAAACTATCTTCACCCTGCAGGCTCCGGCAGGAAAGCCATTTAAGGATCTCTGTTGAGCCAGTACACTTACGGATTTATGGGCCCTTCTGATAAAACTGAGTCCCTACTCCTGGGTATCTTTAAAGATTTTTTTATTCTAGAAAATTCTGACTTTTGCCCCATCCACTCAACTAAAACTCCTCTGTTGAATTCAGATCACCAGTATTGTGTGGTGGGCCCCAGTGCCTCTCCCAGTCAGACACCCAGGGGTCATCTCAGCTGAGGGCAAGACCTCCAGCCCCTCCCCGTGTCTGCCCCACAGACCCAGGAATGGAGGCTCCCCTTGCTCCAGAGACTGGCAGAAAAGCCACTGCACCTTCCCAAATTCTCCTCTGTCCTGTGGCTTCTGAAACATATCGGTAAATCCCCTGACTTGAGGGACAAGTAACTTGAGGGAAGCAGCTAGTAGTTGACAAAAATCTGGCAGGTTCTTGGTTTTCATTCAAAGGTAAGGAAGAGCCAGGGGTGAACTTTCTCAGCTGTTATCATGGCCTTGCCCATAATTCTGGCCCTGGGGCAGCCTTGCCCATGCAAACATCTTTCTTTTACTTTCAGGGCAGGTGTTTCAGAAGGAAGCTCCCTGTGTCCCACTTCAGCTCCAGACTCTGCAGATAGGCAGGTGTTAATTATAGGGAATTCTGTCCCATAAAAGATTGCTCATTTACACATCAGAGTAAACTCACCTTAAGTCACCTCCCCTCTGGGTACTCTGCTTTAGTCTTTCTCTGACACACTCACCCTCTGACTGGAAAATAAAATTGGACCATTCTTTATATATAAGCCACCCACCCAGATGTGAGCTTCTACAGTCTGGCTTGTCTCTTTCCTTTTTAGAATCAAACTTAAACTCCTAACAGATTACTCTTCATACAGCAATGTGGATGAGTCCAGATGCATTATGCTAAGGGGAAGAATTCAGACTCAAAAGGCCACATGCTGTGATTCCATTTATATGACGTTCGTTCTGCACAAGCAAAACTAAAGGGATGGAAAACAGTGGTTTCTAGGGAACTGGGGCTCGGGGGTGACCAGAAGGGGGCACGAGGGAATTGTGTGAGCTGATGGAATTGTATGTCTCTTGATTATGATGGTGGTTACATGATTCTACGCTTTGTCAAAACTCATAGAACTATACCCTAAAAAGAGTGAATTTTACTGTTTATAAATTATACTTCAATAAACCTGACTTAAAAAAAAAATTACTGGGCTTCCCTGGTGGCACAGTGTTGAGAGTCCACCTGCCGATGCAGAGGACACGGGTTCGTGCCCCGGTCCGGGAAGATCCCACATGCCGCAGAGCGGCTGGGCCCCTGAGCCATGGCCGCTGAGCCTGTGCGTCCGGAGCCTGTGCTCCACAACGGGAGAGGCCACAACAGTGAGAGGCTGGCGTACCACAAAAAAAAAAAAAAATTACTTACACTTGCCAGTCCTTTCTGGAAGAAGGCAAGGCATAAGGCAAAAGCTGACAACTTTTCTAAACTCCTCATCCACCATTGAAAGTGGGAACTGGATCTCTCCATGAAATCAGGTCTGTTAAAGAAGGGGACCCGTGGTTCCTCCAGAAGGTGCCCCATTTTGAAGGGGCTCAGACCATGTGAGATGTTCCTTACTCATCCATCCATCTGTGTTCATTGGACGTTTCCTAGGAGGCAGACTTGGCAGTAGGCAATGCAGAAATGGCTGTGAAACAAGATACAGCCTCTGCCCATGAGGGCAGAGTCTAGTGGTCTAGTGGTCCTGGGGGTGGGGGTGGGTGAAGGTGGAACTGCAGAGAAGTAAAGAAACAGTAACAAGACAGGGATCATGGAGCTCCTGGGAAGGGGCATTCAACCTCATCCCAGGGAATTGGGAAGCTTCTGAGAGGAAGCAGGCCTGAGTGTGAGTTAGCCAGGAAGGACAGTGGGTGTGAGGACACCCATCCCTGGAAAGTACACATGCAAAGGCCCAAAGGACAGAGAAAGGGGGCATATTTTAAAAATTATAAGGAGCTCATTTTGGAGCATTGAGGCTGGGGAATGGGTATACCTTAGTCTTTCCTTCCTTCCTTCCACCAGTCTGAGGACCTGCTCTAAAGAAATATGTGCCACAGAGGAGAGAAAACTGCTGTAACTCAGGGCTCTCAGGTTTAAAACATAATAAATCTTTGCACAACAAGTGATGAGATTTCAGATTAATTGATCAAAAGCTCCTGGGTACTTGGGCCTCCTAATGTTTCATCTGCTTTTAACCTAGGTCTGTGATACTTTTTACATCAGCAAAAAGGAAAATTAGATGCTAAATTGGAAATTACAACAGCAAATAACAAAACCGTCCCTAGAATTTCTCACTGGATGCCCCTGGTGCTAATTATCTGACCTTGACCACCAAATAGGTCTATTTTTTTCAATTTAGAGAGACCGTTCCATGTAATTCAACAGACATTTCCCAGATTCCACTGTTGGGCCAGCTTTGTGAATTACATAGAGAACAAGCTCCGAATTGCCTGGCTATACTTCCCTATCTGTGCTAAAACACCTATGCTGTCACTATATCCCGTAGTGAGGGATTCCACTCCAGACCGCACATTGAGCAGTGGCCGAAATCAGCTAGAACATCTATCCCCCCAAAGACACTCTGTAGAACTCCCAGAATCCTCTGGGCCAACCAAAGCTGTGTCCACTCTGCCTTTTAGGGCTGCTTCCAAAAGCCCTTCACCCGCACCCATTATGAAGCTGGCTTCATCCATTCCCAGCAGGGGCTTGGCGTCTGACATCACAGCAGAATTCATTATCATCTGCACCAAAGCAACTGGCTTGATTTAAATTTTACAGCTCTTTCTGACATTCAGCCACTGAATAAATCAAATTCCACTGTCTCATCATTACTCTGTTGATGGTGATAACAAACTCAAGTATGGCTCCTACTTTTCCATCTTCTTACTAGATGAGGGTAGAGTGCTATGCGTCATTACATCAAGATGGGCTGGGAAAGCACTGCTTCTTAAATAGTGTCATCCTGGATCCCTTTCCACAGAAGAGAACTCCAGGGCCTCATAAGATTCCCCCACCAAAGCCTCTGAGCCCCACAACGCTGCTTAAACCCCTCTAACCAGACGATCAATGGGAAAGGATGGAGAGTGAAAGGGGTCCTGTCTCCCTGGGAAGGGAAAGGAGGAGAGGCATGTGAGGGGGGCTGTCTACAAATGACTGATTACTGGAAGCCTGGATTTTGTCTTCCAGGGTTACCTGTCAGAAGGGTTGGTAACGAAATGGTACCGCTCACCACGCCTGCTCCTCTCCCCTAACAACTACACCAAAGCCATTGACATGTGGGCCGCTGGCTGCATCCTGGCAGAGATGCTCACGGGGAGGATGCTCTTTGCTGGTAAGCTGCTACCCAGGCACCTTCCTTCTCCTCTGCTGTAGCTCAATAAAAGGGGATAACAGGGCTTCCCTGATGGCGCAGTGGTTGAGAGTCCGCCTGCCAATGCAGGGGACATGGTTTTGTGCCCCGGTCCGGGAAGATCCCACATGCCGCGGAGCGTCTGGGCCCGTGAGCCATGGCCGCTGAGCCTGCACGTCCGGAGCCTGTGCTCTGCAACGGGAGAGGCCGCAGGGGTGAGAGGCCCGCGTACCGCAAAAAAAAAAAAAAAAAAAAAAGCCGGGGTGGGGGAACACATGTTAATCACAAACATGCCAGTCTTTCTCTTTGACGTTACCTCTGCAGCTTTTAGGGCACCACTTGGAGGCACCTGATTACCAACCATTTCAGGCAAAATACTGGAGAGGCTAAAAAAAAGCCTTTTGAGCACATAACTTTCAAAATCGATAATCGTGTATATTCAAACACCTTGAGACTGACCCCTGAAAACACCCGTTCTACATTTTCAGCCCCTTCCTCTCCTCTCCCTGCCACTGTGAGAGGTCGGTCTGGAGTGCTCATTTGGAGAGGAGACCCCACAAGTCTCCCAGAGTCTCTGAACTGAGCCTACATGAGCCCACTGCAGGGAGAGGCCAAGGGACTCGTTCAGAGCAGATGCTGATCCATAGGCACTTTCTGGGTCAGCGCTCACAGCATCCACAAGTGCTTAGTGCCGCACAGGGCATCATGGGGGACACGGAAGAGCCCCGCCCTTGGCTACCAGCTTCTGGAAGACTGGGACCCCATGGGAATCGGTGGTAAGGGGAGGGAGCTCTGTGCAGCTGGGGGAGTCAGGGGCACTTCTTAAGGAAGATGGGGCCTGGTTGGATTTAACCTGGTAGAGGTAAATGGCAAGGCTACTCATGCCAAAAGGGAAAATGGAGGAACTGGAGGTAAGAACAGCCTGGAAGTCAGAGGGGGCGGCAAGGATTCAGACCTGACCCATCCCAGCAGTGTCAAAGCTCTGAAGCAGCATCCGTGATGGCCTAAGCGTAGAAGAGGAGTTGAGTTTCCAAGATGCACAAAGCCCGAAGCTTCTTACGGATGAGGATGGTATTCCTGGAGATTACACTCCATTTATGGAGACGACACTCCATAAATAATCATTTGTTGAATGAATGAATAAGTGAATGAGTGCTTGAATGCTCGACTCCATCCTGTCCCACAGACGTGGCACAGTCTGCCTTCCTCCCTCTGCCCAAAGGAGCACAGAGACAGTGTGCTCAAGACACGTCCCAAGCTTAATTTGTTCTTCCTGACTTTTTTCCCTCCTAATGGAAATCCAAAAGGTAAGACTCATTCCTAGCCTTAAAATCACTTCCTTCCCCAGCCCAGTAAAGGACATGCACAGAGGCATATGGGAAAGAGCATTTGGAAGGACTTGGGCCAGGCTGCTCCCGTCACTTTAGCGATGGCTGACTCAGGCTATATGAGACTGGTCCATTCCAGAGGCACAGAATGCTAGGGGGACGGATGGGGCCCCAGAGACTACCCCTTCTTTCTACATTTGACCAAGCCCCAGAGATGGCAAGCAACTTGCCCACAGGCACACAGCAAGTTAATGGCAGAGTGAACTCAGGTTCCCTGGCTCCCAGCCCAGCTCTGGTCCCCCTGCCCCAGGGTCGTAGAGCGGCGCGGGAGCTTCCACACACGCCAGCCACGTGGGCAGCATGCTCAACCATCTGGTGTTTACCTCCCCAGGGGCTCACGAGCTGGAGCAGATGCAGCTCATCCTGGAGACCATCCCTGTGATCCGGGAGGAAGACAAGGACGAGCTGCTCAAGGTGATGCCTTCCTTCGTCAGCAGCGCCTGGGAGGTGAAGAGGCCACTGCGCAAGCTGCTCCCTGAAGTGAACAGCGAAGGTACCAGAGTCCGACGGCCAAGCCAGCACCTGGAGGCAGCACTCTGGTTTCACCCTGGGGGGCTGGGGCAGGCAGTCTCTTCCAAAAGGACCAAACAGAGTCCCTAGACACAGAAGCTGGGGACCCCTGGCAGCGGGCATTTGCCCTCGCTACTTCCAGACTGAGTTCGGCCATCAGGCCACCCTCAGGGTGGTCACAGCTGGTCCTCCACACTCTACCCCTGATTTTACTTCCTTTTCCTTCTTCCTCACTTGCCTCCCTCCCTCTCTTCCATCTCCCTTTATTTTTCCCTCTGTAAGGCATGGTATGGTTTCATCAGCTTCAAAGCCAGACCCAGGCTCAGTTCCCAGTTCCACCAGTGACTAGCTCTTTGGCCTTGGGCAAGTTTCTTAACTTCTCTGCATCTCAGTTTCCTTAACTGTAAAATGGATGTAATAATACATGACACACAGGGTCACTGTGACAAGTAAGTAAAACAGAATTTGTAAAGCCCTTAGCATAGGATAGTTGCTCCATCGTCTGAGATGTTACATTGCCACCAGCCTTCTACCTGCTAGAGGCTCCCTTAGGAAACCCCTATATCAGGTAGGATATGGTTTTGCCAATTGTAAAAGAAACCCAGATTATCAACAGCTTAAATAACATGTATTTCTTATTTAAGAAAAAAGAAGTTAAGTTTATTTCTCTCTTATATAATAATCCAAAGTAGATAGTCTAGGGCCAATGTGGTAGACCTGCTCTACCAGGGCCCAAGCCCCTTCTGTCTTGTATTTCTGCCACCTTAGGGTGTTGCCCTTACCAGCTGGGGGAAGGCGGGGAAGGAGGGCAGTTCCCTTGACTTAACCTCACCTCCATTCGTGTCCTGTTGGCCAGAACTTAGTCACATGGTCCCACCTCGCTGTAGTGAGGCTGGGAAGTGGACACTTACTCCATTGCCACTCTGTGTCCATTACTATGAAAGAGGAGAACAGACATGGGGTACAGCTGTCTCTGCCACGCTCCTCCCCATCAAGAAACCAAGAACTTGGACTAACAATTTCTCTGGCCATGATCCCCATTCAATCTGTCTCAGTTTCCCCATCTTTAAGGGAGGGGGCAATCTGATCCCCCACAAATTAAGACTCAGCCCATCCACATTTACTTTGATTCCTAGGCCTCTGTAGAAATCCCACCATGTGACACAAGGTTCAGAATCCTCAGGAATTCTGGATCAGGGATGTGTCACCCACGTCCCCATCCCCCAAACCACCAGATGCACAGCAGTCCCTCGGTGACTTGGCTCTGAGTGTGATGGGCCTGTCTCGCAGAGATCAGAGACATAAGTGATGGTCTAGCTGGGAAGATGGAGTACACGTCAGAGATGAGCAGATGAAGGAACACATCCTAAGGGGCTATCGAGAGCTCTGGGTATTTGGGGAGGGGAAGAGAGCCACCAAGCACTGAGAGGGATAAAGAACCGGCCTGGGGGACTGGTGAGGGCTCAGATCAGCGGGAAACAGACTGTAGGAAGTGAAGCTGGATAGGTGAGAAGGGCCAAGAGACTGCAGGGCTCTGAATACCCAGCGGACGTGTACAGACTTGATCCTGTAGCCGAACAGATGTTCACGAAAGCTTCACCCTCCCAATGCGCCAGCTTCAACCACAATTCTCTTGTCTGCCACTGGGCTTGAAAAGTGGCCCCAATCAGCCTGGCCTCAGGGTAATGAGGTATGGCTGAAATGAAACTTCAGTGGGAGAAAGGGTATCACGCGCAGCTGTCCCTAAGAGTCAGTTGGTGACTCTCGGTTTGTCCTGGATTGTCCATTTGAGGCCCCGTAGGCCTGGGAAGAGGTGGGAGTCCTCTCTGGCTGTCACCCTCAGAGGCTCGATGGACATAGTCCGGGTGGACTGTATCCCTCAGCAGCCGTCACACCACAGGTTCAGGACAAGGGAGCAGGCCTGAGACCACGCCAGGGCGTTCACTTCTGAGCTCCACTCACAAGAAGAAACTATATCACAAATGACAGAGCTGATGAGGAAATCTAATATACAAAACAGGGAAAGGAGTCCTCTGGGTGCAGCAGGGGTGAGGGGTGCGGAGCCCGGCCCACCTGCCTCTTGATCTCCAGAGACACCCCTGAGAATCCTTCCTGAGGATCCCTGGGGCTCTGAGAAGTCCAGCTGGGAATCCACTGGGGCCCCAGAGAGGTGACACAATTGTACAGAAGCCTCATTATATTAGAAGCACTAAAGAAAACATGTGGGAGGTTGAACTTAGAGAAAAGGAGTTGGTGGAGGCGGGGCGGTGTGGTTATGAGTTAAGGTGAAGCCAGTGCTGTAGCCGATAAACCTGAAGTCTCTGTGGCTTACCCGCTAGCAGTGTATTCACTGCTCAACTCAAATTCAGACAGAGTGGGGGAACCTGGGGGCCGCGCCTGGGATGCTGGCCATGTGACATCTTCAATCGTAACTTTCAGGGCTCCCCACTACCCGCAAGGCACCAACTTCCGGCCGAAGACAGGGGAAGGGAGAGCAGACGCTCCTGCAGGAGGTTTCTATGGGTCTGGCCTGGAAGCGGGGTACACACATCATTTCCAGCCCCTTCCCATTGGCCCCAGTCACACGGCCACACCGAACTGCGGGGGAGGCTAGGAGATGTAGGCCAGTTGTGTGCCAGGAGGACAGGAGGCTTGCGTGGGACATGACTGCTGCCTTGAAACATGATGGGAACAGTCATGGGGAAGAGAGAGCATGCTGACATGGGGAGACCAGAGAGGGCAGAGCGAGGCTCGAGGGTAGGAGTTAAAGAGGCAGATTTAGGTTTTGCTGTAAGGCAGGATTTTCTAACACTTGGGCTTCCCAGAAGTGTCTGGGGCACCTGCTGGAGGACCAGCTGTCAGAGAGAGGGAAGGGGAAATTCTCATCCTTACTAGAGTCAGTGAAGCGGCCTTCGGGGCTGGCATTTTCCAACGTCAGGGTTCGCTGGGTCTTTCTTAATACTGATGATAATGGTGATGATGCCTGCCAACGTTTAGAGCTCCAACTCTCTCACTTCCTTGTCAAAAGGTTCAGGGTAGTAGGTGGGGCCGAGTGAGGGGCTGGGAGCCCAGAGAAGGAAAGACTTGCCCAGCCCGGAGCTGGGCAGTGGCAGAGCTGGGCCCTGCACTGCCTGATTCTTCCCAGTCCTGGGAACCTGTGAGGCCGATTCTCTTTCAGGTCTGCAGCCCTGGGCGCAGAAGCATGCCCTGAGCCCCAGAGCACTGGGGAGGGATCAGAGTTACTGCTGCTTAACCGATCTTTCAGTCTAGGATTATGGAACAGAACTGCATCCTCCTGGGAGACCAGTGACCTTCAGAATCCATCGATTTCCTGAACCACTGATGAATTTTTCCGCAGAGAGGTCCAGGGCTGGTGTGAGGGGCAGGGTAATGGTGCAGGCTGAGGCCCACCCGGGAGCCCCTCAGAGGGTACAGAAACCTGGCGCTTTCCTCCTTTTCCATGTGGGCTGTAACATGATTAGCCAAGCCATGATTTAAGTGGAGCCTCCAGGGCTGAGAAGGAATACAAACCTCCAGACGGGACTTGCCCTGAGATAACCCGGGGCTGAGCTCACAGGGCAGACAGGTGTCCCTGCCCCCGCTCAGGACAAAGGGCATCTGTGAGCGGAGGTGGTGTTCAGCCAGTGCACGCCCACAACGCCCTACAGGTTGCGGCCATCTTGATATACCTTCATGCTGGTTGGCAAATAGCCACCGCACAGGGCTCCTGAGTGTCCGTTTCCATGCCCAGGTTCAGCTGCCAGGTCCTCCCCTTGATCTAGCCACTGAAGGGTTACTGCCTGGCACAGCATGGGGGCTTCAGCCCAGGGGATAAATATTTTGAAGATGGCCTTTATTTGTCAAACCTCCAGGGGCAACATATGGTAGAAAGGGCTCTGGACTTAGGAGCCCTGGGCTGTCAGGCTCTGTCCCACCCGCCTAGCTCCACGGCGACCATTCTCACTGAGGCTTTTTGCTGCTGGGTCCTCCACCCACTCCAGCAGCACTCAACCCATGACAAATGAGAGTGGGGATGGAGATACCCCAGCTTCCCCCGCCCCCAAAGTGGGACCGTCTCTGAGGTGTGTCCCATGCTGTCTCTTGGAGGACTCAGTGGAACAGAGCCCCAGGGGCTCTCAGCAGGAACTGTTCATTGGCACATCCTCTACTGGCTTCTTCCCCATTGCCCTACTGGTGCTTCCTGGCATCGCTGCCGCATAAACTACCTCCGCCCCATTCCTTGTCTCTGGGGAAATCCAGCCTAAGGCAGAGTTCTAGCCCTGGACCTCCTGTAACCAACGGTGGCCTTGAGTCACTGTACCCCTCTGGACCTCTATTAATTCATTAGCGAAGTCAAAACGCAGCGTCTGCTCTGAATTTGTCCCTGGATTATGGTGAGGATCCTGAGAAAGGAAACATCCGAAAGCCTTTTTACACATGGAAAAGTACAAACACTAGGGGGTGTCCCCATGCTGAGGAGTCTTATTCTCAGCTTGGCAAGGGCACAAATGGCCTTCCTGTCCTGCTCTGCTCTCCACAGCCATCGACTTTCTGGAGAAGATCCTGACCTTTAACCCCATGGATCGCCTGACCGCCGAGATGGGGCTGCAGCATCCCTACATGAGCCCGTACGCTTGCCCCGAGGACGAGCCCACCTCGCAGCACCCCTTCCGCATAGAGGATGAGATTGACGACATCCTGCTGATGGCTGCCAACCAGAGCCAGCTCTCCAACTGGGACAGGTGCGGTGCCAGCCCTGGAGTCTGGAACCCACATTCCCGTCCTCTCATTTCTATTTGCCTCTGATCCTCCATGACCTTTCCTTCTGTCTCCCAAGTTCTATAGCCCATAGGGTGCTTTCCCCAGCTTAGCCTCCTGCCTTTCTCTCCTGTCCCCAGACATTCCTAGTAGATGACCAGCTATGTCCTGCATGCGTGGTCGGGGCCTGCCTTTGTGCAACACTGGTCACCACCAGCTTTCCAACCCACCCCGAGTGTCCTGCACACAGGGCTCGATACAATGTTGGGCAAGCATTTAATGAGCACCCACAGCCAGAGCTCACGTCTAGTAGGCTGGGAATTTGCCCCAGAAAAGCAAAGTGCAGCAACGCAAGACAAGAAAACAATGTGACGTTTACCACCACACAACACCTTCATGCCGTTCACATCATTTGCACCTCCTGAGATGCCAGTAAAGGGGCACCAATATTATTATTGCTCATTGACACACGAGGAAGCCACAGCTCAGAGAGGTTAGAGATTGGCATTGTGTCACACACCTAATTCCTGGCCTACGTGGGGCCCTCCCCAATCTGCACCCATGTCAGACACTGCTAAGCAATCACAGGACTCTTCCCTGCTAAACTGAGCCGGGCCTCAGAATCCTTCTCAACACAGTGTGCCCGGAAGTCACTACCAATGAATCAGAGTTGGATAGAAGATACAGTTTTTGACAATCTCCGCATAAGCACACAATGATCTCTTAGGTCCCTTCCTGTTCTGATGTTCCTAGATCAGGCACCTAAACATTTGGGCATCACCATCTGCTAATTCTGGAAGGAAGCACTGGTAGCCGCTCGGTTTAGAAATAGAAGTCGAGGGCTTAGAAGCTAGGACTCCAAGGGGGCCTAAGTGGGAGCGCTGCTGTTGCGAGAATGTGACAGCTAGTTACATAAGTGACAGATAAGCAGTTTCTCCTTTTCAGTCATTTGACAGATGATGGATTTCAGATTAAGGAGGCTCCGAGGGAGGGTCAGGGCAACGTTGCTATTTCAGGACAGGTTTGTTGGTTTGTTGCTGTTGTTATCAAGAGTTGCCAGCACATAGAGATTAATGAAGACTCTCTCCTCTGCCACCCCCATGCTAGCCCTGCCCTTGACTGTGGTTCCTGCAGCCCCTCGTCCTCCACTCCACAGCACCTGGGGGCACGGAGCATTGGCTCTGCAGGATTTGTCCTCTGCTTATCGTGGCTATGGCATGGCGTTGGTGTCAGGAAGACTGTAGCAGGGTTTCTTTGGCCCCTGCCCATCAACTCTGACCACTTCTAAACCTGGTGCCCCTCTGCTCCCGACCCTTCCCATCACACCTGCATGAGGAAGGCGGACGACATAGGCAACGGCAAACCCCTTCCCACAGGCCCTGCTGCTTCGGGCAAACTGCTTACCTCTGAACGCTAGTGTCCTCATCTATGAAGCAGGTGGTAGCACTCACTCCACAGGGTTGCCTGGAGACTGCAGACACCTTACATCTGGCCCTCGGCGTGTAGCAGCCAATGGTGACGGGCTTCACAAGTTCTTCCTCCTAGAAATCCCTGCAATTTCAAGGACCCTCATGGGAGGAGGCAGCGTTCACCTCTAGGAGCGACTCCTACCTTAATGGCATCACTGGGAGGGTGGGGAGAACTGGGACCTTCCTGTGCCTCGCAAACCACAAGGCGTGGACTGCAGCTGCCCGCCTGCCCGGTCACACAGCCAAACCTGCCTGTCCTTGGTTTTTCCTGTGTGAGCCCTAGGCCTCCTGTTCTGGGAGCGGCTGGCTGCTGCCTGAGGCTTCCCCTGGGCTCCCTGCCTCTCCCCGCCCCCTCAATTCTGCATAGAACACCTGGCACAGGAAGGGAGGGCTCGGCCCAAGCTGATGGCCTGCCCACCTGCCCTTCATTTGCTCTTGGCTAGCAGACATGGCTCTTCAGGGCCGCAGGACAGTTGACGGAGGGCAGAATTCCAAGGATCTCTGGCCTCTCCTGAGGGTGTCTGTAATCTTTCAGTACGCCCTGCCTGCTCAGCATCTACGCAAGGTGCTGCAGGGCCTCCAACCAGATCCACTATGGCAGGGGTTCTTAGCCCTGGCTGGAACTTAGAAACACCTGGGGAGGTTTGACAACCACGCAGATGCTGGGCCCCTCCCTGGGCCTCCTGAATCAGCATTGGAGATGGGGGCAGGCATGGAATTTTATTTTTAATCCCCCCGACAAGTGATTCTAATCTGAGCCAAGGCTGTGAAGCCCTCATTAGGGCCCTGCTACTCGAAGCGTGGGCCAGGGACCAGCAGAATCAGCATCACTGGCAGCCTGTCAGAAATGCAGACTCTCAGACCCTGCCGCATCTACTGGATCAGCATCTGCTGTCCAACAAGGTCCCCAGGTGATTTGTGTGCACATCAAAGGTTGAGGAGTACTGCACAGGTGCATCCACTAGAAAGTACCATTACATGAGAAGAGGGATTTTGTTTTGTTCCCTGCTGTGTCCGGTAATGCTCAGAACACCGCCTGGCACATAGGAGGTGCTCAAGAAATATTTGTAGGATATTCAATGAATACAAAAGGATACAAGAGTTAAGCCGGGCAATCAGTCCTTCTGCCTGAGCCCTAGAGGTTCACCGTTACTTTGTCCCATCACCCTCCCACCCTGGGAGGTGAGGGAAGGAGCTGGAGGGACTGGGAAGGAATGGAAAGCCGGCCTGTGGGTGGCAGACAGGGATCTGGGGGTTGGAAGGGTCCAATCACCATCCTGGCTTACCTTTGCAGGTACCCTGTGAGCCTGTCGTCGGACCTGGAGTGGCGGCCCGACAGGTACCAGGACGCGAGCGAGGTGCAGCTCGACCCGCGCGCGGGCTCGGCGCCGCTGGCGGAGGACGTGCAGGTGGACCCGCGCAAGGACTCGCAGAGCAGCTCGGA
This sequence comes from Phocoena sinus, assembly GCF_008692025.1. Lineage (NCBI taxonomy): Eukaryota > Metazoa > Chordata > Mammalia > Artiodactyla > Phocoenidae > Phocoena > Phocoena sinus. The sequence continues at coordinate 23,161,618 of NC_045776.1, read as the reverse complement.
GCGCTTCCTGGAGCAGTCGCACTCGTCCATGGAGCGCGCCTTCGAGGCCGACTACGGGCGCTCCTGCGACTACAAGGTGGGGTCGCCGTCCTACCTGGACAAGCTGCTGTGGCGCGACAACAAGCCGCACCACTACTCGGAGCCCAAGCTCATCCTGGACCTGTCGCACTGGAAGCAGGCGGCCGGGGCGCCCCCCACCGCCGCGGTGGCGGCGGACGCGGGGCCGCGCGACGAAGAGCCGGCCAGCCTCTTCCTGGAGATCGCGCAGTGGGTCCAGAGCACGCAGGGCGTCCCCGAGCACGCCAGCCCGCCCCCCGACGGCCCCGAGCGCCGCCTGTCGGCCTCCCCACCCGGCCATCCGGCCCCCATCGACGGGGGCGCCAGCCCCCAGTTCGACCTGGACGTGTTCATCTCCCGCGCCCTGAAGCTCTGCACCAAGCCCGAGGACCTGCCGGACAGTAAACTGGGCGACCTCAACGGCGCCTGCATATCCGAGCACCCTGGCGATCTCGTGCAGACTGAGGCCTTCTCCAAAGAAAGGTGGTGAGGGCGGCTGAGGGGCGCTCCAGGCCATCCCGAAGACCGCCTCCCTGGCATCTCCACCACCCCTGCCGCCCCTCTCTGCTGCCTTGGGGTTAGCAGAACACAGGAAGGATCCGAGGAGCGAGAGGAATATCCATTTCTTAAACTGCCTTAATAACTAGCCTTTAACCTCTGGGAGTGGGTTTGAACAGGAGCCGAGATTGGGGGTTGATCACTTTCCCAGTGAGGACGAGGCCCCTGTGCTTTGATAAGTGGCGGTGTACAGGGCAGAAGTATGTCTTAGCAGTCTGCAGGCCCCACCTGGGTGGCTGTGTGCAGTGGAACCTTGTAGGCAGAGTGTTGGAACCACCCGGCCCAGCTAGCCTCAGCTGACAGATGTGGAAGGACAGTGAGGCCCAGAGAAGCAAAGTGACTCTAAGTTCAGGGCCTAGTCAGTGTCAGGGAAAGCCTTGAACCCCAGGCCCCTGGCCCCCAGGCCAGTGTCTGTCCACTAAACAGTGTCTTCCTCTACTGGCGTCACTCCGGCTTTTCGCTCAGAAAACTTGGTTCAAGATGTTTCTTCCCTGTCCATTACCATCTGACCCATTCTACGTGCTTTTACTCAGAGCAATGCCCCTTGAACTCTGAAACTGGAAACTGAGCCAGCTTCTTTCCCCTAGTCACCAAGCATCTTTTTTTCTGGCTCCTCAAGTACGTAAATATTCCCATCTGCCTCACCCCTGTAGTATTTGCCTCACCCCGTGTGGTCTGAAATCTTGGTTGCAGACCAGACCAGTTTGGGCTCTGTGGGTAAAATAACCCATTCTCCCAGGCCTGTGCACACACCTTTTGCAGAACTTCCTATGCACCTTCCTGACACACGCACAGACACAATGACACAGCTCTTGCTCCCGAGGGAATGTCATACACGGGTGAGTTTGAAGACAGCAATTCCAAGAATCCCTCCAGCCTGCCCCACACCCCAACCCCCATACTCATAGCCCCGCTCCAAGCCTACTTTGGGAACTCATGTTCTCGGCATGAATTGCTCATTTGGTGGAGAGCAGTGAGGTGCCTGCCTAGAGCAAATGTGTTAGGAGAGAAGATTTCACACAGGGCCCATCCAACTTCATTAATACTGCCCTTGATTTTGATTATCCATTTAGCCCCGGCAAAGAGCAGGCCCTGAAAAAATGCACTGGAGAGCAAGAGGCCTTGGGGACAGGGAATCCGGAAGGGTAGGGAGGTATGAAAGGTGGGGTGCCAACATCGAGGGCCTTCAGGGGTCAGGCACCAGCATGGGGACCCCACGACAAAAGAAAGGACTCGAGGCCACCATGTCCCTCCTAGCTTAGGCCGGGATGAGTTCGGAGCATGCCAAACCAAAGGTGCACTTGTACACAGAGCCTGAGGGGGGATGGTGTGTGGGCACAGCAGGCCCTCTGCAGAAGCATGGAGCCCAGTCCCCTGGAAAAGCTCTGCCATTTCCATCGCTGGCGTTCAGCTTCCCCCAAAGATGCCCACAGGAGCCAGTCTGTAAACAGAGGATTCCTCAGTGCTGAGCTTAGGCTGGGTTCACCCTCACCTCCACAGCACCTTAAATCTAATCCGCTAACTAGGATCTGTGCGTCGAAACCTGCAACACGTTAGAAACGTATATTTAAAAACAACCATACTGACCAATTTTTAAATGGAAAATATGTAAATATGAAGTGTCTGGGTTTCTTTTCTTTCTTTTTTGTTTTCAAGAAAAGGAAATGTACACCACTCCTCATGTGCCATTTGTCCTCAAAGGGCGGCTTTACTTTTTTGGTAAAGGAGCAAGCTGCTGACCTTGACCAGGAGTTCATGTATAATTGTTATTACAGAGGAATTGCTATGACTTACTCATGTTTTAAAAAAATCTATTAAACATTATTAAAGTTGATCAGGATGGGCCAAATAAAGCTTTATTGGAACATAGATCCGTTTGTTCATTTACTTACTCTCTCATTCATTTACACATTATCTGATCCCGTCTTTAACAGCAGATGAGCCACTGGAGCCCGGCTGGCTTCTCCCTGCACCCATGAAGGCCAGCGTTTTGAGGGTTTGCAGTTGCAGGGGAGGCGAGGGGAGAATCTACACAGATTGGTAGAAAGGGAAGACATTCCAGAATCACCTGGGTCAGGCCCAGTGTCCATATAGTAGATTTCAAACCAACTTTTGGAGCCAATTCCAAACCTTCTGACCAAGGCTGGTCCTTGGTCCGATAGCTTCTTCCTAGCTTGGGGCTCTATCGGTAAGAAAAGTCAAATGGGGCACTGGCTTAGTTTCCTTCAGAAGCAAACTCTGAGACAAAGAATCAAGTGCAAATAATTTGGGGGTGGGAGGAATGACCTCAGGAGACACTGAGAGGTGATGGGGAAGTGATGGGGAGGGGAAAGAAGCCAACAAAGGGTGCGTGCGCGTCACCACTGTGGGCAAAGCAGCTTCATTCTGGTGTGGAGCTCCATTAGGCAGAGTGGAAGGAACATCCACCTCAGGGCCTTCCCACCCTGCCCACCCCTGGCTGATGAACCACACCCCTGGCTGTTACTTCCCCAGCACTTCTGGCCTGTTCTGCACCGCAGCACAGGCTCCAGTGGACAGAGAAAGGCCACAGGCAAAAGGACACAGGTGCTGGCAGGTGGAAGTTGGAGTGGCACACACAGAAAGATGAGGACAAAGGGGATCTCGGTAGAGCACCAACTACACCCACAGGTGTCAACAATGGGATTTAACGTTGAAGAGTGTTCAGGACCCAGACAGAGAACATCTCCTAGTGTTGGCAATACACTCAGGTTTTCTCAACCTTTCCTATCCCCTCCTCCCGGCCTATAACAATTAAAACTGGTCACAGGGCAGGAAGCTGCACTTTCATAAAGCTTCAGCAAGTAGAGGTGAAAGAAGCTGGAGGTACTACCTAAGCTGGGTTGCTACCTAAGCTGCCCGCGGCTTTTCCTTTCAACCTCCTAAACATCCCATGCCCAGCATCAGTGTCCCAGCCATTAGTCCCACTCATCAAACTCTGGGATCAGCAATCCCTGTCACTGTTGAGAAGATGTGGCGTCAAACCAATGGGGGTCTTTGTGTCAGAACCTACTGGCAGGCCTGTGGTGTGAGTGCAGGAGCACTTTTCTTGCCTGTGCATAGGGCCACTTTGATCCTTGAGGCTTGAATTTTGCTTTTTACCCTAAGAACTTCACGAACACCGTAAAAAACCCTTCCAGACTTTGACATTCAGAGTTCAAGTTACTCAGTCTCCACTGATGTCTCTTTCTTGCTCTGCACATTCTTGACTAACAGGAACGTTAACACTCGTAGGCCTCGTTACTTGAGCGCCCAGTGGCTAATTCCCATGGGAATGACAATGTGGGATCAGATTGGCCCTCGGAGCACCTACTTCACCCAGTCCCTCTGGTCAATCTTAGTTGACAGGCTTGTTGCAAACAGGCTCTGTTATGGGAGAGAACAAGCATATGAATGACAAGTTTGTGTCTAAGAGCAAAACCTCCCGTCCAACAATTGTTCCACCCTCTGTCTGGACAAGGCTTACATCTTCTCCACTTTAATTCATGGGCTCAAAACTAAGATAGAGCTTTAAATGACTGAGAAATTCCTTTGCAGAAACAAGGATACTGTGAGCCAGGCTGAGATGCATCAAAATATGGTTGTAGGGGTCCCAATGGCCATCAGAGCTTAGTCACTACCGTCTTGGCTTGGTTCTCAGGAATCCTGGGATGGGGATTCCTGAGTAAATGATTGATGGAGGGGATGCCTGAAGACAAGGGGGAGTATGGGATGCAGATTAGGGTTGGGGAAGAACACTCAGCAAGAACATGGTCCAGGCTAAAAACCAGCTTCAGCTCCAACCCACAGAGAGCTCTGGAGCACAAATTGCACCATGGAATTGACCCCACCTTGAAGAAAAGAGGACAGCCTTTCGTGCCTCCATGTCAGCCAGTCCCTGGTTGCAGGCTGTGAGGGTAAGATGGAGGAGTAGAACCTTCTCACCAAAAGCAGCTCTCCTAGGAGCAGCCGTGAGCCATTCAGCGGCCAAACCCACAGCCACTGGGCAATTGGCAGACTCACTGCTGAAGGGGACCTATCTGGGTAGGGTACCACCCACATCACAGAGCACTGCACTAGGCACTATGGGGGATAAAGAGGGAGAAAAGGAGACTGCCCAGCAGACTTTTATGGTTTGAGTGGATAAATGGGGCAACTATATAAAACCTCTGAGGTGCAAGTAAGAGACCTTCAAAGTTCCCCACCTGGTGAGCACTCCAAGGCCCAGTTCCAGCCCTTTCGTTATACATTTCCTGCTGTTAACTTTCCCAAAAGCAGCCTCTCCACCACTGCCCCCTACCATGGAACCCTCAGCCAAGTGACTGTGTTGGGGGTCCCCAAGACCACCCTCAGGCTTGATAATTCACAGCAAGAAGGACTCACAGGATTCAGAGAAGCTATTATACTCATGGTTATGGGTTATTACATGAAAGGAAAAGGTGCATAAGCTAAATCCAGGAGAAGCCAGGTACAAGATTCCAGGTTTTCCCTCCCAGCGGAGTTGCATGGGGACATGCTTCATTCTCCCAGCAGCAATGTGTGACAACACATGTGAAGTATTATCAGCCGGGGAATCTGACCTGAGCCACGGCGTTCAGGGTTTTTACCGGGGATCAGTTATGCAGGACTCTGGACTGATCTACGTTACTCAGTCTCCAGCCCCCCAAGAAGTCAAACTGATACAGCATGGCCCAGAGCCTCAGACATACAAAACATTCTTATCAGGCAGGGTATTCCAAAGGCTCAGAGATTACCTCTCAGGGGCCAGTCAAGGGCCAGTGCTTCTGAAGATAGGCCTTCCTCTGGAATGTACACTTGATCCTTGAGCAACAGGGGTTTGAACTCCATGGGTCTACTTATACGTAGATTTTTTTCAATAAATGTATACTACTGTACTACACAATCCACGGTTGGTTGAATCTGCAAATCTGGAAAAACTGATAGAGAGCTGACCATAAAGTTATATGTGGATTTTCTACTGTGTAGGGGTCAGTGTCCCTAATCTCCATGTTGTTCAAGGATCAGCTGTACTAGGCCCTGCTGAGTTAACCCTCTACTGCATGGTGACATTGAATATATTTGTGTCTCCTGCAATTCTAAAGTCACGTGAGAGTTTGTCTAATGTGACCATTACAGCAAAGCTGAGGCAACACAGCTGCTTATAATAGAAATCTTATTTGGTACAATATGCCTACTTATTTTTAAGAATATGCAGCATTATTTAAATATAATAATAGAGGTTTCCCTGGTGGCGCAGTGGTTGAGAGTCCGCCTGCCGATGCAGGGGACATGGGTTCGTGCCCCAGTCTGGGAAGATCCCATGTGCCGCGGAGCGGCTAGGCCCGTGAGCCATGGCTGCTGAGCCTGCGCGTCTGGAGCCTGTGCTCCGCAACGGGAGGCGCCACAACAGTGAGAGGCCCGCGTACCGCAAAAAAAAAAAAATATATATATATATATAAAAAATAGAAATAGCATGCATGCTGAGGCAGGTGTTAGGCAAATCTAACACCTGAGATGCCTTTTCTTATTAAATCACAGTCTGCTTATGAAAGCCCAGACTGTCACCAGATTTGCAAGCTAGCTCACTGCTCATTCTGTCAGCGTGGTTATTACCACTGGGGCAATTGTGCCACGTGCATGATGGATTGCTTTGGGAAGCAACCATTTCCAACGATACCAGATCTGCATTGGAACACCGCGCTGCGGCTGCGGAGTTCTGCGGCTGAAGGAGCTCTCTGGCTGTGCAGCTGCCTGAGGGATGACCACGTGAAGCAAGAGGCACGGTTGAGAACTGAGGATGCAACAGTCAGGCTGAGCCACGGCCAGCTCCAGTCCTCAAGAAGATGGTGCTCGGGGGGCTCTGGAGGTGAGAAGGAAGGGAAAGACCAGACTCTTTACCTACGGGCACCTACCAGGTGTGATTAGAGGGTGTGATGGTTAATTTTATGTGCCAGCCTGATTGGGCCATGGTGGCTGGGTATTTGGTCAAACATTATTCCGGATGTTTCTTTAAGAGTGTTTTGGGATGAAATTAACATTTACATCAGTGGGCTTTGAGTAAAGCAGACTGCCCTTCATAATATGGTGGGGCCTTATTCAATGAGTTGAAGATCTGAATAGAGAAAAAAATTGACCTCCCCCGAGCATGAAGGAAATCTGCCAGCAGACAAGCCTTTGGGCTTAATCTGTAATGTCAGCTATTCGTGGGGTCTCCAGCCTGCTGGGCTACCTTGCAGATTTCAGGTTTGTCAGACTCCAGCCTCCATAATTGTGAGCCAATTCTTTAAAATAAATCTCTCTCTCTACACACACACACACACACACACACACATACACACACATACACACACACAAACACACCTTATTGGTCCTGTTTCCCTGGACAGCCCTGACTAGTAAAGAGGGCAGGACTTTAAATGTACTTTCCATTTTAATCCTCACCACAATTGAGGAGACCGATGTCATTAAACCCATTTTAGAAATGAGGAAACTGAGCCACAGAGAAGTTAAATAACTTATCCAAGGTCAGTATAACATAGGGTTTCAGAACAGGACTAATAGATCCAGACAGCCCGGGCTGGAATTCTAGCTCCACCACTCACACGCTGTGTGACCTGGGGCAAGTTACATAACCTTTCTATGCCTCCATTTCCTCATCTGTAAAATGGGGATAATAATAATAATAGCTATCTCATAGAATCATTGCAAAGATTAAAATGTTAAAATATGTAAAGCACTTAGTCTTTGTACAATACAGCGTTATACGTGTAGAAAGTGCTTTATAAGTGTTTGATTAGTAATTAAGATAAACAAGATAATACCAATAGTAAGTGGTGGACCCAAATTTGTACCTAATAAATAACACTTTCAGTGTTATTTGTTCTCTGGGGTTTTTACATTATATCAAACATGTGGAAAATCCACATCTCCATTAAAAACAAAAGTCAAGAGCAAAACCCCACCATCTGAAGTATTTGCCCAGCCCACAACCTCCCTTCTCTGAGAAGTGTACTCCCGCATTCACAGGGGAGTCCTCTGCATCCACGTTTGTGTTTTGGTGACCTTCCTCCCTCACCTGTCCCACCTCCACCCAGGTGACTGGACCAGGGCACACACCTGACCTGAGTTGGGCCAATCACGTTCCTTCTCCTGGGAATTTAGATTTAAGATGCAGAGACATTTGTCAGTGTTTGCTGTTGCTTGAACTGAGGACAAACCAACCTCAGAACTGTGAGGTGACCAGGTTCACTGTGTATCTTTAATCACAAAGGGAGAGGAAAAAGCAAGAGGAGAGAGAGAGAGAGACAAAGAAACTACCCTAGTGCTGGTCAGGTTTCTCCCAGTTTCAGTGTCTTGTGGGGACCTGACTGCACCTTCTGCCCCTGGTTCCCATTGGTTACCCCATGACCTTAGACTAACACCGCTTTATGTGCAACTCCCTTGACTGGACTCTGGAGGCTGAGAAGAGCCCGAGCCTGTGCTGAACCTCCACACCTGACCTGGATGTGGAGGACCTGTATCCCCCAGCATCCTTTCACACTTTGGCACAGGTCGCTCATCACAGCAGCCTCCTGTGAGCAGTTCTTTGCAGAAAAAGGGAGGAGACTGCGTGGTAGTTCCATGAAGTGAGGGGCTCTGGGAAGGATTTAGATAAAGCCCTCACCTGGGTCAGAATTTTGTGAACCCAACTGTGGGAGAGTAATGAGTGCCAGGTGGCAGGGAAAGATGTGGAAGGACCTCTGGGGCCAGTTTCATCTCCTCTAAAATTCTGCCTGAGGCTGCTCTGAACTGAGAAGGGCAGAGGTCAGTCGATGGCAGGAGTAGCTCCCAGCTGCCAGCCCCACCCCCTCATGATTTCCAGCCACTTTCCAATTCGGTAGCCACTCACCACATGTGGCTACTGAACCCTTGAAGTGTGGCTGGTCTGTATCGAGATGTGCCATAAGTGTCAAATACACACCAGATTTCAAAGGTTTACATTCAAAAAAGAATGTAAAATATCTCATTCATAATTATATTGATTACACATTAAAATCACATTTTTGATATGGTATTAAATAAAATATCAATATGTTAAAACTAACTTCATCTGTGTCCCATTATTTTTTTTAATACGACTGGCTAATACAAAAGTTTTAAATTACGTATGTGCCCCACCTTTTACTTCTATTGGATAGCACTCTCTGACACTCTCATTGGGAACAAACTTCAAAAGATCAAGGACACCAAGCTGTTGGTATAATTAAACTTCTATCAAAATCTGTGAGCATGAGAGTTTATCCAGCCAACAAACGTCCTCTGACCATAGGAAGGAAAAGAGCCACAGCTGAGTTTTACCAAATGGATCTCATTAAATTAATTACATTACCACTGGACAGCTCATTCAATGCCCTCAAGGAGTTTTAATAAAATCAGCAGTGTCAGGGCAGAAAGAGACCATCTACTGAATTTTACCCTAGAGATAAGGTTGTAGGTTCAGGGAGAGCTAGCTGACCAGAGTAAGATCATATAGCAAGATGGTGGCTTCTGGCTCATAATCTAATTCTCTTCCTTCTACAGCATGATGCCTTATCTTGGGGCTTGAAGCATTCACTATGGTTGGCTATCCAGAAGTAATTTCCAACACCCTTTCCTCTTGTCTACGTCCCTAGAGGCTGAAACACTTTGCTTTTCCAACCTTCCTGGAAGCATTCTACAGCCATGTGACCCAGTTCTCGTCAATGAGGTATAAAGGGATGTTTCCTGAGGATCTTCTCAATACATATGAGAAGAAAACCTTTTACCTCTGCTTCCTGCTTTTGAATTTGGATGCAGTGCTGGAACTGCAGCAGCCATCTTAAGATCATGAGACAACAAAGCCAAAGAACAGAACAAAAGTTAAACAGACTGTGGGGGTGAAAAAAGAGGGATAGAAAGAGCCCAAGTTCATAATGATGTCATTAAGTTACTGAACCAGCCCTAGAACTGCCTACTTTCAGACTGTTTGTTAAGAAAACAATAAATATCCTTGTGATTAAGCCATTAGTCTTCAGTTCCAAGTTTTCTTTAACTCGCAGCTGAAAGCATCCCAGTGAATACTTATTTGAAGGTCCCTAATTCCTCCACTATCTTATTCTACTTCATTCCTGTCACTGTTACAGTCCGGGCTCCTGCAGCTTGGTAGACTCTTGGCTGACCGCAGGGGCATATTTCTGCTCAGGGTTATGCCTTTTATTGCAAAGAACCTGGCTTTTCCTAGAACACACGTGCAAAAGTTCCCAACCAAAATGAGTGTTTGGGCTCTCTTGTAGAGGCAGCCAAATGTTGTTCTCATCCCCTCCTGCCACCCAGGGAAACCTTCTTGCATTATTTATTGTGTATTTAACCTATAGTTCTCTAGCCATCCTGTTTCTCCAGCCTATTTCCCGAGATGTTTACTGGACACCTAGCTCCTCTCAGAAATAGCCACAGTCCCCGATTTACAAGTCCTCCTCCCTGGCTTTCATATCTGCTCCTATCTCCCACCTTTGTACTTCCTGGGAGAAGATAGATATCTATCCAGAGAAGTGCCCATCTGCAAGCCCCATTCCCTCATGACTTCCAGCCACTGTCCAATTCAGTAGCCACTGGTCACACGTGGCTACTGAGCCCTTGAAATGTAGCCGGTCCTAGTTGAGAGGTGCTGTAAGTGTCAAATACACATCAGATTTCAAAGATTTAGTACCCCCTGCAAAAGACTGTAGAATATCTCATTCATAATTATTTATATTGATTATATATTAAAATTATAACATTTTTGAAATCATATTAAATAAGATATATTAAAACTAACTTCACCTGTCTCTTTTTACTTCTTTCAATGTGGCTGGCTAATACAAAAGTTTAAAATTATATAAGTGCCCCGCATTGTACTTCTGTAGGACAGTACAGTTCTAGAATGCTATGGACTGACTATGGCCTTAATTCTTCTACAATAATATTTCATTTCAGTGAGGTCTCCATCTTCTCAAACTAAAAGAGTGACCCCAGAATTCCAGGCCTCAAGCAGTCTATGTGGAACAGGTCTCTTTCAAATCAAATCAGAACATAAAAGTGTTGGCCTCTTGTCTTAAAGATTGTTTGCAGACCCACTTAAACAGCCCTAAACAAACAAACCAAAAAAAGTGTTTATTACACAGATACAATAGTGTCTCTTGAAATCTGAAGGCCAGAAGCAGAATGGAGCGTTATGAGGAACTTAAACAGAAGCCCTGGAGAAGCCAAGAATCAAAGTTCTTCTCTTCACCTCCCTTTGCAAAGGGTTTTATTATCTCATCTCCTGGCCCACCCAACCACTTTCATTTGACTTGGAGCCCTGAACCTGAACGTCCTTCTGCTTTTTCTGAGTTTAGCAAAATCAATCACTGAAGTCACCAGAACAGAGTGGAGGATCAAGATGACCTGCTTACCAGATTACAGGTAATTTATTTTACCTCCAGTGGCGCCAGAGACTGCATTTTACATTTGGATCCCATCACGCTGAGCTGTGATTTATTTATTAGACTTGACAATGAGCTGAGTCTGCCTGGTGCGCACAGAGGAAATTTCAGTCTGAATCAGAAAGCAGAAGGAGCTGTGCCAAGGATGGACACTGATTTAATGGTGGGTGTGCCTCCTCACCATCAGGGAGCTTGTAAAATTAGGTCACAAGGGAGGGAACTCGTTAAGATAACTCATTATTACAAAGATCTTCGTATGTGGAGGACTGTATAAACAAAACTTCATCCCTTAAAACCCTAATGGGACCTGGTCAGATGAAAAAAGCAGTCAAGGGCTTCCCTGGTGGCGTAGTGGTTGAGAGTCCGCCTGCCGATGCAGGGGACACGGGTTCGTGCCCCGGTCCGGGAAGATCCCACATGCCGCGGAGTGGCTGGGCCCGTGAGCCATGGCCGCTGAGCCTGCGCGTCCAGAGCCTGTGCTCCACAACGGGAGAGGCCACAACAGTGAGAGGCCCGCGTAACGCAAAAAAAAAAAAAAAAAAAAAAGCGGTCAAGGTTAGACCTCTCGTGTGGGTGGCAGACATTCCCCAAATGGATTGAACAAAGCTCTGCAGAGAAGACCCCCTCACTGACCCTCCTACTCCATTCTTTCCCAAGCCAACACCTCTCACATTCCAGCGTTCCATTCTTGCGTGCACCATGTTACCTGGAAGGAACAACACATTGCACTAGCATGAGATCCTTCACCAACTACATTGAGAGCAAGGCCTAAGAGAAAGCAACAGAGGTCAGACTAGCTCGGGTGAGACCCAAACTTGTCCTACAACTAGTGTGACCTGCAATGGAATGAAGGGTAGCAGAATATACCACGCCAAAATAAGCCACTTTGGCCTAAAAATTATTTTGAGCTGAAGGCAATTAAGAATCAGCAAGCACGGGGCTTGCCTGGTGGTGCAGTGGTTAAGAATCCACCTGCCAATGCAGGGGACATGGGTTCGATCCCTGGCCCAGGAAGATCCCACATGTGGCAGAGTAACTAAGCCCGTGCGCCACAATTACTGAGCCTGCGCTCTAGAACCCGCGAGCCACAACTACTGAGCCCATGTGCCGTAACTACTGAAGCCCGCACGCCTGGAGCCTGTGCTTCGCAGCAAGAGAAGCCACTGCAATGAGAAGCCCACGCACCGCAACGAAGAGTAGTCCCCGCTCACCGCAACTAGAGAAAAGCCCGTGTGCAGCAACAAAGACCCAAAGCAGCCAAAAATTAATTAATTAATTTTAAAAAAAAAGCAGCAAGTGCAAGAAAGCTCAGCTCTCCCTATCTGTCCTCTTTTCTGCCTAAAGAGAAGATATAAATTTTCCTTTTACTGGAGACAGACTCTTATCAGCCCAGAGAAGGCACCAGAGGAATTTGCAAACAAACCTCACTCCATTTCCTCCCATTAATTTACCTTCCTGCCACTTGCCACCTTTGGAAGGCTGAAACTGCTTTCCTTTGTCTGTCATTTCTCTACGGATGCATTGTCCTTTGTTGAAGATGCCATATAAAGCAGAGTTCTGAGCCGCCATTTTGAGTTACTCTTCATTTTGGGTTTCTCCCCTGTGATATGCATTGTATGTTAATAAACTGCTTTTCTCTTGTTAATCTTTTTGTTAGGGTCCCACCTGAAAACCTAAGATGCTTAGAGGTGAAGTTTGGCCTCCCCTCTTCAAAGGAAGAGAGATGGAAACCAGGAGGAAGAACCATTGGCCACTTGATGAAGGAAGTTGAGCTGGGCTGAGAATGAAGGGGGAATTTCCACAGGGAGATGTGGGGAAGGGCCTCTGGGGAAAGTTTTTTCTGGACAAACGCTCTGAAATCCATCCCAGGAGAGACTATGAAAAGGTGGGGATGATAGAGTAGGAGCATTCAGATCAGAAACTCTTGGCAATGTGAGGCCCCAGAGCTTAACCTTCTTTTCTTCCACGCTGGGAACCTTCAGTGTTTCAGATGCTGCCTCCTGGGCTGGCCTGGCTGCTAATCTGGAGCCCCGTAGAGCATCTTTCCGTGGTAGTAAAGCCCAAGTTGACCATTTCTCCTTCTAGAAACTCTATCACCATGTTTCCCAAGCCGAGTAGCCGGAGAGCTGAGCTGGCCTGTTGCAGCAAGAGCAATGGGATAGCGTTTCTCGTCTCTTCTCTAGATCGTGCAGGACTCCCAGCCTTAGCCAAGCTCTTCTCCACGTGTGCACCAAAGACGCCATCTTGGCCACTCCTGACACCTACCATGTCTCCCCTCTTCAGCGCAGGCTCTGAGAGGCCGTGTTTGCTGCGAGGCCCCTGGGATGAATGTCCAAGTGGCAGTAGCTGCAGAGAAGCTACGGTGAAGCCCGACTCAGAGCCCCTTCCTGTAGCTGCCAGAGCTTCTCAGAAATTCTATACATAGAACCATTCTACATTTTCCTGCCTCTTCCTACTGCTTCAAGGCTCCCTTCACTTAGACAGAGGGAGCGGGAAGGCTCATTCCCCTGAGGTAGACTCCCAGCAGGGCCTCCCCACCTGCCTCTGAGCGGCCAGTCCTGTCTGTGCTCTGGGGCTCAAGCCAGAGTCCCTGCCGTGCAAGTAAGAAGCAGGTCACTTCCTTGGATCTTCTCTTCTAGAAACAAAGTCTATTGACTTCAAAGAAGGAGGGGGAAGTCCTGCCAGCCTATGGGACTGGACCCCGTGAAGTCACCATTCAAGTTTAGGAACACCAGGCTTCCAGGGGGAGGATTCCCCGGTAGGCTGGGCTGATAGGTCAGAATTAAGTTCAGCATTCTCTGCTCTACGTGGCAGCTCAGTCCTATCATCCATCAAACAGGGCTCAGCCCCACCTGCAAATCCCAGCTGGTGCCCAGATGTGGTGACGCGCCCCAGAGGCCAGAGCTTCCACCATCTGACTTAGTGACAGGTTACAACAGAAAGGACCAAGGAGGACTCCCATAGGAATGCTTGAAAATCCGGGCACCCTGAAGGAGTGTCCATTTGAGAGAATTGACTTACTAGGTAACTAGACCAGGAGGAGCCCCAAGGCAGTTCCACCTCCCAGGCCCCTGATTTACACTGCAAATGGTCTTCCTGGAACCAAAGGCAAGAGTGATGGCAAGAGAGGAAAGAACTGGAAGCCAGTCTCTCACTCTCTCCAAGGACACCACTACTCCACTGTGCTGGGGCCAGACCTCAACCCTCCCTGGAAAGTGCGATGCTTCATTTTAACTGTCTGTTTACATGGCTCGTAGCTCTATGGAGGTTTAGTGAGAACCAAACAAGTGATGAGACTGAGATATGGCGATAAACCCTCATTTTTTGGAGGTCTTGATTTCAATAGCTGTACTTCCAGTTCAGGGGTGCTTTGAAAAATAGTGATTGTGAGTATGGATTTTTGTGTGTAATGATTATGAAGCAAACAGTTTATTATTATTATTGACATTATTATTATTATTATAAATCTCCCTCTGTAAACCACCCGAGATGAAGGCTAAATGTGTTTACTTTGGGGGCTGAGGTAACGTGCAGTGGAAAGCTATGCCCTTCTAAATTAAAATCATCTGCAGTAGTCCAGAGAAGGTGTGTGAGGTGTTCCCACGGGAAGGTGGGTCCAGAGTCCAAGCTGCCGGCTGTCACTCTCCACATCAAGACATGCGACTGTTGGAGAGGAAAAACTTTTCCTCCCCCCTCCTTTGTTCTTAATCTGGGGTCTGTGAATTCAACTGACAAAAGACGGATTAACAAGACAAAAAGGCTTATTTGTGAACACATGAAAGCCAACAAAAGAAGTAACTGGCTTGTTCAGTACAGCGGACCCTTGAACGGCACAGGTTTGAACTGTGAGGGTCCATTTATTCATGGATTTTTTCCAGTAGTGAATACTACAGTACTACTCGGTCCAGGGTTGGTTGAATCCACAGGTGCAGACGAACCTCTGATGCGGGGGTCCAAATTATACACAGATTAACCCCTGCATTGCTCAAGGGTCAACTGTAGGTGAAGTTAGAGGATTATATACCTCTAGTAGGGGAAAGGTAGGGGAAGGAAAAGCCTTTTATGGGCTTTTGGAAAAAATAAATGAGTTTTTAGGAGAGCAATCAAGAGATAAAACTTGTGATAGTGTTTGTACAAGTACGAATAAAGTTTCCGTCTCCTTCAGGGCCTCAAAACTCCCCTAGAGGAGAGACTTAATGTGGATTTTATTCGCATTCTCCCTTCTGGGGGTAGATCTGCCCTGTAGAAGAAATTTACGGCAGCCTTATTTCCCAGAGTTTGTTGCTTTTAATCAGATGAGGAAAGCAGCCCCAAGGAGGTTTCTTTCTGTACCTTTTGATTCTCAATTGCCTTCAGCTCAAAATAATCTTTATGCTAAAGTGGCATATTTTGGGGGTGGCGTATTCTGGTCTCCTTCACAACTGAGAGGGGCCAGTTTTCAGCGACCGCCCCAGGATGAAGCAGCCGCACGGAGCCATCGCGCTAGGTTTCCATCAAAGGCACCTTGCCCTCACTGTGCACTCACCTGCCCAGAGCATCCTTCATCTTCCTGTCACTCCCGCCGCCCCATGGCTCCCAGCTCCCTTTGGCTGGATGTGGAGGACGAGTGGGGTGCGAGGAAGAAACAGTGACCACTGTCAAAGGAACCATAGCTTCTACCTTTACTGCTGTTTTGTTCCTAACCAGCCTGGGAAGTAGTGGTTAGGGGTAGTTAGCTATAAAGGAATGTTAAGCAATTTTAATTAGGGCTTTGAAATGCGAACCCCACATACTGAGCAGAGGGGTTAGCAGTTCCAAACAGTGGGAGGAGGGGCATTATTTTTAGATATCTCAAGAAGCTAAGAATTTGCTGGAAAATACCCACAGAACCAGGGTCAAACGTGAGGGGCAGGGGTCGGGGGGTGTTAAGGAGAGGACCAATCCTCAGGTCAGGGCCAGAAGATGGCCTTCGCTATGCTGAGGAAGACGTGAAAGTGTAAGTGGGGAATCTGGCTGAGACAGAGAGGGGCCCTGGGCGGCGTATGTGAAAGCCAAGCAGCTGGGTCAGGGAAGCAGGGCTCTGGTTGTGAGATGTAGGGCTAGACTACAGAGCCCAGGTTTAAACCTGGCACGGCTGGTTCAGACAGAGGGAAGGAGAGTGGATTCACTCTCCAGTGAGGTGGACTGTGGGAAAGCAGAAATGTAAAGAAGGCTTGGGGCATATGTATGTATAGTAGTGAGAAGACCTCAGGGCCAGGAGATAGGAGTTTGGGTCCCTCGCCTGCCCACCTGTATCATGGCGAGTGTGGACCATGCCTTGTGTCCGTTGCACGAGATGATGAGTTCAGAAATGTGCCCTCTTATGAAGTCCTGCACGTACGTGTAGTGGGAAAGACTACTTCACAAAACAGAGCTAAGGTGTACACACGCCTGGATGGATGGTTCTAGGGCCACACGAGGTTTCCTCTGGGCAAGTCTCCACAGCAACAAGAGCCTCAGGCAGGACAGGACAAAGTTAACACTGAACACGCTGAACACATCTGATGAAGCACTTTTATGGTGCTTAGAGCTGAGATGGAGCATGAACAAAACCAATCCACTCCTCCCCTAAAGGACCGGGCAGCCGGGTGAAGGGAGTTGGAAATTGATCCACCATGGCTGCTCCTAGGCTTCGAGCATCTCCACTCTGACTCAGGGGAAGTCCCAAGCCAGCTCTTCACTTGGGGACTCTGGTGCCTTCCATCTGCCACTCCTGGGAAGCTGTGCCCCCCAAATTGGATCAAATGCCTGGTGATGGAATTACCAGGAAGTGCAAGGAGGACTGGGGGCGTTGGGAGGGGGAGAAGTGAGGGCAGCAGGCTGGGGGTGGGGGGAACTGCCGAGGAGGAATCAGCCAGCAGCTGCTGCAAAGACCTGGAGGAGAGGAAAATGAGATCTGACCCGACTGGGCGAAGACAAAGGAACAGGCAGGACCAACCCCCTGTCCAGGCTCTACCGACCACCTGCTCCAGGAGGGAGGGGCGGCGGGAGGTCCCACAGGCCCGCAAAACCGACCAGATCTGCTTCTGGGCCGAGTTCACTGGGTCCCTTCCTTTCCCACCTCCCCAAATGCTTCGACTCAGCTGAATTCTGAATTTGCCAGCCTCGTAGGTAGGGTCTGTAGGATACGACTCCAAAATAGGCCCAAACACAAGAAAGCACCCCCCATTCCTGGGATGGGGAGGAAGCTCCACCATCAGAGACCCCTTTTCTCCTTTGGGGAGGAAGCTTTGAGAGGCTTGTCGCCTGACAAAAGGCCGATATAGTGCCCTCGGAAACCAACAGATTTCATGCCTTGTCAGGCACCTCACGTTACTGAGTTTATCTTAAAGGAAGGGAGATACCCTGCATGGGTCTTGTCAGAAGGGCCCAAGGGAAGGAAATAAGATGCCCCCACGACTGGTGGAGAGAGAGAGAGGGCAAGGAGGTGAGCTTACCCTGAGATTAAAGGAGTGGGAGACGGAGGGAGGCAACAAGAGGTGATGGAAAGAGACACAGAGCAGAAGGGAGTGGGGAGGGGTGCCAGAGAGAGAGAGAGAGACTCCTGTCTGAATAATGACATCATGTTTTCCACTTACCTCATCTGGCACCCGTGACCCAGGGGCTTGTTTTCATGTGAATGAGAATGTCTCTCAGTTTGTTTTTTGTGTACTTACCCTCAAGAGCTATTTGTTCTAATCAGTGTCTCTAACAGCACACCCCCCAGCAGCTCCCCTGATTCACAACCTGCCCTTCTGGAGGCCAAGGACAGACATCTATTTCGAAATACGCGAAACACACCCACCAAGTGGGAAAACTAGAGGACACGAGAAAGACGTGGAATGAGCCTTTCCTGCCCTTGGAATGAGGCCCCTGCAAGAGGAGTCTGCACCGATCACCTCTAACTCCCAGCTGGTGGGTCTCTGCTCTTCTCTGCACTATTCGGCCAGGAATGTTCGCTCTGCATCCAAGAGCCTGACTTGCAGACCCAGCACCTGGAGCCAAACTTCCATCAGAATCAGGGAAGAAATGAAATGAGCAGGAACCCGCTGAATTGAGTAGAAAGAGATGCTGAATTGACAAAGCCTGAGCGCTCTCGCAGCCACAGTTTGAATTTGATCCTCGGGCCTCATTGTTCCAACCGACGTGGACAATAAGAAAGGAAGACATCTGGGGGCCGAGACAATGGGCGATTCAGCAAGTGTCCATCTGAAACTTCACCTGTCCCTCAGCCCAGGTCAGGCCTCTCCCGCCTCCGTGCCTCTACTTCCTGAGGTGCAAAACCAGGGCAATTTAAAATCACTTCAATCATTCCCTCAATGAACAAATACAGAGTGAGGATCTACTATAGCCCGGCGACTGGGGCCGAGACCTGGGAAAACAGATAAATACTACAGACCTTCAACTAAAAGCACATGTGCCTCCCTACTGAGAAGCCTTCTGAACTTGCAGAGAGGGCTTCCACTATGAGCCCCACACAGCCCAGGAGGGAGACAGGAAAGTTCTAGATAAGAACTCCGAGGGAGGGGCTTCAGCGCTCTGTCCACGCCTTCATAACTGGTCCGTGGCTGGACTGGGCTATGGAATTGAGCCTCCAAATTTGGAGGCCCAGATGGCCCAGAGGTTTGGAGGTAGACTATGATGGAGGTCTTGGAGGGAAAGTGGGTGCTATAGGCTGGACATTTGTGTCCCTCAAAATTCATGTTGAAATTTTAACCCCCTAGGAGACGGGGAATTTGGGAGGTGATTAGTTCATGAGAGTGGAGCCATGAATGGGTTCAGTTCTCTTATAAGAGAGGCTTGAGAAAGCTCCCTTGCCCCTCCTGCCATGTAAAGTTACAGTGAGAAGAGGCCGTCTATGAGGAAGTGGGTTCTCACCAGACACCAAATCTGCTGGCACCTTGACCTTGGACTTCCATCTTGCTCATTGGAACCTGTGCCCTTGGAGAACTGAGCTTCCACATATGAAATTCCACTACCCTAAGACGGCATCCCAGAGAGACCACATGTGTGAGCTCTGGATGGCAGCCCCTGTCCAGCCCATTCTTCAGAGAGACTCCTGATACATGAGCAAAGAAGCCTTCCAGTGACTCCAGAGTCTAACCATTCGAGTCTTCCCAGACCCTGCAGAGCAGAGGAAGCCCTGTCCTCTGTGCCTTGTTTTACACCCCGAGGTATTGGCATAGTTGTTTTGCAGCAATGAATCAATCACAACAAAGGCTTGAGCTGAGGACACTGGGCCAGCCCCAGGTGCTGAGGACGACTCTCCAGTACACGGCAGGAGAAAGTGGCTTGAGCTCCAGTCATCCCAGCACGAGGAGAGACCTGCTGGGAACTTAGATGCTCTGGTACCAGGAAAGGTGAGGCTATGGGGAGGGAAGGACAGCTCGTAGGACTCTCGGACTTCCTGGCAGTGGCGAAGTTAGCACTCCCTTGGCAGGTGAGTCTCCTGGTGGTGTTCTACACCCCGCTCCTCTGGCCTTTCCATGGATCTTGGAAGCACCCAACTCCCAGTATTAAATCCTTTTCCACAGACGAGAGCCAGAGTGGCTTCTGATACCTGCAACTGAATCGCCCTGGGGCAGAGTCCATGCACCCTGCTTAGACTACCAAGCAAACGTGACTCCTATCCATTTTAGAGACTGCATCCCAGCCTTTTCATTGACTCTCTGAGCTACCCAGAATCCTTCCAGTAAGTTCCCTTTACTTTGCCAAAATTGCTTTCTGTTATTTGCAGCCAAAGAACCCCAACTAAAACACAATTTAAGCTGCAAATTAAATGGATGTGTTACATTTATCCCACTTTTTGGATGAACAGCATAGGAAAGAATGATGATTTCCATAGGAATGGAAGATGTAATTATGAATTTTTTTTAGTCTTTAGGAATGGCTTTTTTTTACAGAAAAGAACACTCAGGAGCTACTTTGGTATTTAAAGTTAATATTCAAATCACTCAAAGTCCTGGTTCTCCTTAAGTTTTTAAGCTCAATTTAGAAATAAGTTCTATTTATAAATCTTTCAACTTTCCACAAAAATGTTTAAGGAGACTTTTATAATTTAATTAAATTCCTTTAAGTATTTTTAACTATATGGATAAATCCAGCATACTCAATTTCCTTTTTAAAGTAAGTCAGTGGCTGGCAAACCGAACAACTTTTCCAAGTACTTAAGTAATTCTTAGAAATCTAATAAAGTTGATCAATATGATGGTTAAGTTCTTCTAAATGTTCTGATGTTGTTTATAGACTACATGTCTTTTGCGCTTTTCAGCTTAAAATCAGAATTAATTGTTCAATACTCTAATAAGTCAAATTCTCCAAATCCTTCTGGATAACTCTTGTGTCCCACCTCACATCCTTTGCACTAGTCACTGCTGCGGCCCCTTGCTTTGCACAGACAAGGCCTGACAGCATCTCCCATCCTCAGTCTCTCTTGCTTCTCACCCTTGTCTTGCTTCTCAGACCCAAGGCCAAGGACCCCTTGGGAACCACTCTGCATCCATGCACAGACCCAGAAGTGTAAGGGATTTGATGTCATGTAGGGGAAATCCAGTGGGAGAAAGAAGCCAGTGTTTCTTTCCATGTTCTCCTCTACTGTTCCTCGGGCAGACAATTCTATGGCACATTCCACAAGGTTCCTCAGAGGTGCTTGAAGGATGGAGCCTCAGCGACCCACAGTGATGACCAACTCAATTATGCACCCAGTTTTATTGTTTTCTTCCTATTCCCTGGGATTCCTTATCAAAACAAATTACCTGCCCAAACGCCATCATCATAGCAGCTCTGCTTTCTAGGGGTGATGCAGGCTAAGGGGTGATGCAGTACACACGTATGATTCCCAGATTTCACACAATAGTGATACCATGGGTTTGTTTTGCCTCATAATCTCTGTTCTCAATTCTAAGTCATCCCCAGGTTTAAAGACCCACTAGAACTGCCATAACAAAGTCCCACAAATTGGATGCCTTAAAACAATTGAAATGTATTCTCTCATAGTTCTGGAGGCTGGAAGTCTGAAATCAAGGTGGCAGCAGGGCTCTCCTCCCTCTGAGACTCGGGGTAGAATCCTTCCTTACCTCTCCCAGGCTCTGGTGGCAACTAGCAATCCTTAGAGTCCTTCAGCTTGCAGCTTCTACGGTCTGCCTTTACATGGCATTCTCACTGTGTTTCTTCACATCGTCTTCCCTCTGTGTGTGTCTGTGTCCAAATTTCCCCTTTTTATAAGGATACCACTCACTGGATTAGGGCCCACCCTAACGACCTTATCTTAACTTGGATAAATCTGCAAAGATCCTATTTCCTAATAAGATCACATTCTGAGATACTGGAAATTAGGACTTCAATTTGTCTTTCTTGGAGGATGCAATTCAATTCATAACAACACTAAGGGAACAATTAAGTTATTCTAATCAATTTAGTGGATTTCCAAGCAAACTTTGAGGTTACCTTTCAGCTGACCATTTCTCAAATTGACCAGAGATTCTGGCAGGATGTGAGAACAGAAACTGTGGTTCTCCAGGGTGAGGAGACACAGAAACATCTTCCACAGTCACTAGGCCAGTGTGAATCCAAGTCCATGCCTTCTGAACGGAATTATGGAAACAGAGATCATATCCTACACATTTTTTCATTCAGCTTTGGCTGGAAAATGGAGGAGGAAGCAGAATCTCTAAGACTCAGCCATTGTTAAAGAAGATTCCTGAGAAAATGAGAGATTGTTGATACAGGTGCTCTGCAAACATAAGTCCTGGGGTAGCCATTAAATCTTATTAGGTAGAAAAGGAAATAATAGTGAATATTTACACACCTGTGAACAGATAACATAAGCTAATTCTATGCATATTCTGTATCTTGTCATCACAGTTGAAATCCTGTCTAGTTTGCTAAAAAGTACAAAGAGCTTTGTTGTAGTATTAAAAGTTTTATTCTTACAGTTCCAAGGATTTTGACTTATAATCTTAAGACTAATAGGTTTGTTTTGTGTAACTACATTTGAAAGGATGTTTATTGTAGAAAATGGTGTTTGCTCACTTTGAGTTATAAGCTGCACTTGTCATAGGAAGTTGATTTTTCCCAACAATCTTGGTGACAAATTAATTTACTATGACAGCACTTGTCTGGCTCAAATGAACTCAACTCATAGAAAAGGACTGAATCAGTTTTCTTAACATTAGGCACATAGCTAAAGGGACATTTTTACTTGCAGTATGCATTTGTTAGTAAAGTGGTTCTAACGGATTAAACTTAACCACCGTTTGACAGGGTGATTCTACTGATTAAGTTGCTTGAATTCATTACACCTTACCTCATTAGATCTAAATGATTGTGTACCTAAATCACTGGCAGCCACTTGATGGGATTTCACTATCTATTTACTTATTTCTCCTGTGAATTCTTTTCATAGTCTCCCTACAATCCATGAATCCATTTGAATCCATCAAAATGACATTTGATTGGATTCTGCAGATCTCTCTGACTTTATGTAGCTTAACAGTCGTAACTTCCAAGGTCATACAAATGACAGGAGAGAGGTCAACTTCTCAAAGGACTATTATCAGATGGGCACCCACTTTCACTGTTGCCGTAAGGAATTTCCAGGTGAAAAGACGGAAAATGGAGGAGAGAGAGACAACCAGAAAATATCTAATATAGTTCAGCCCTTGGCTACCTGACTTCCATGTATGTTCTTCCTCTTGTAAGTACACTTTCCAAAACCTCAGGCCATATGCTGTATGCTCAGTCCCTCCCCGAGAGAGTATCTAAAGGCTGAGCTAGTTGCTTCATCCACCTCCAAACAGAGGATCGCTGAGATATGACCAATCCCCTAACAGGCCTTGATGGAGCAAATCAGTGACCAAAGGCTAAAGAAGAAGCAATCTATCCCATCAAGCCCAAAATCCAGCTATGAAGAGAAAAGGATAACTGCAATACGAACTCCCACTTGGAAAAAGAAAGGTAAACCGCACACCGGGGTCCCTAGAATAGAAATAGCGAGGACTCCCTATCCTGGTGGCAGTCCAGTGGCTGCCCAGAGTTCTGCTCCCTGAAGGGGAAGCTTGTCTTCCACAGTCACTTCTCAGGTGGCCATTGGAAAGAATGTCCTTTCTGAAGATCCTACAGGTTTGGCAGCCCTTTCTTTGTGAGCAACTTAAGAATTGACCTAGTGATTGTCTGCCAGCTCTGGAATTTCTTTGACAATAAAGCTTCCTTAAAAATTTAATAGAATTCCAGTCTATTTCTAGTCAGTCCCACATGCTAGTAACTCAAAACCAGAGTTCTTGGCTAGTTTTAATGTTATGGTCTAGAACTGGGCCTGGACTTGGCTTTGAAGTTCTCTCCACCCCCTTGGTCCTCAGTGTAACGGAATCTCACTTTTGTAAGTCAAACCTGTGAGCTGGGGTGACTGGGCTAGGAAATCATGATTCTTCCCTCCAGGCTGCATCTCAGCTACACCTCCGCAATATAAGAGATTTTACCCTTTGTCTGGTGGAGGGCTGTTAACAGGAATTGCTTACGTGAGGTCTATGCGTATAGTTAGCGTATTTAAGTCCCAATTTTAGAAAGAGAAATATAAAATCAGTTGCATGGGTCTCTTTAAAAATAGGATAAGCTTTTCATTATTAAAAAAAAAAAAAAAACTGGGCTTCCCTGGTGGCGCAGTGGTTGAGAGTCCGCCTGCCGATGCAGGGGACACGGGTTCGTGCCCCCATCCGGGAAGATCCCACATGCCGCGGAGCGGCTGGGCCCGTGAGCCATGGCCGCTGAGCCTGCGCGTCCGGAGCCTGTGCTCCGCGGTGGGAGAGGCCACAGCAGTGACAGGCCCGCGTACCTCAAAAAAAAAAAAAACAAAAAACTATGAAACAAATCATTTGGACCAGAAAGTACTGTGTTATTTATGTCATCAATCCTTTCTGGAAAAAGGAGTTAGAAGATAGAATATTTACAACCCAGGTAACTAAAAGGCAAAAACAATTTGCTTGCGGGCTTCCCTGGTGGCACAGTGGTTGAGAGTCTGCCTGCCGCTGCAGGGACAGGGGTTTGTGCCCCGGTCTGGGAGGGTTCCCGCGTGCCGCTGAGGCGGCTGAGCCCCTGAGCCATGGCCGCTGAGCCTGCGCGTTCCCGGAGCCTCTGCTTCCGCGACGGGAGAGGTCACAACAGTGAGAGGCCCGTGCACCACATATAAAAAAAATTTTTTTTAATTTGCTTGCTAATCAGATTGATACAAGGTCTCAAGAAAGACAGTTTAATTATGTTCAGTTCAAATGACACACATTTCTTTTGTTTTTTCTGAAATTCAAAACAGAAAATAAGAACTCTTGCTGGCAAATTATTTCATTCCAGAATCATTGTTTACCCATCTGAAACATAAATCTAATATTTGTATCAATGTCAAGATTTGTAAAACACAATTTAGATAATTGTGGAGAATCAAAATATGGCTCATGCAAGGGATAGTTTATTAGTTTTCTATTGCTGTGTGATCTTGGACAAGCAGTTTATCTACCTAAAAGCAATGAATCTCTCCTAACCTCAGTTTACTTATGTATAAAATGGGCTAATTAGACTCATACATGGATTAGGATGTTTTCAACTGAGGGTAAATGAAGATCAATTAAAAGTAACAACGAGAGATTTATTTTCTTACGAGAAAGGGGGCAATTTCAGAGTTAATCTTACCCTTCAATATCTTCAAAGATGGGATTTTAAAAATTCTGTTCGCTTTGGGGAGTTTGGTCTTGTGCTCAGCCTTATTACGGTTGCAAGATGGATACTTCCAAAGTGGCGGTAGCATTTTGCATTCCCATCAGCAATAAATGAGAGTTCCTGTTGCTCCACATCCTTACCAGCATTTGGTGTTGTCAGTGTGTTGGCTTTTAGCCATTCTCGTAAGTGTGTATTGGTATCTCATTGTTTTAATTTGCAATCCCCTAATGATGTATGATTTGTGGTTGAAACCTTGGGATTTCTGAAACTATGATTAGGGAGAGTGGAGCTACTGGTGACAACAAGGTCAACAGAATATCATTGGAAGTGGGCAGATACGGTAGGGTAGGGAAAAATACTAGACTAGAAGAGGCTTCAGACCTGAGAGGATCAGGTCATAAACAGAATTGTCTACATGGACACAGACATCACAGTATCTTAGGCAAAGGTTTGGAGGGGAGCACATGGCGAATGAAAAGAGAGCATCAATGATAGTGACTAAGAAGAGTGACAAGGAATAGGAAAATAGAAGGGAAGCACCTTATCCTCAAATAGTCCGGGGGGCTTAAAAGCAAAGGGAATGAAATAGAAATGAGAGTCTAGAAACCATACATCTATGATCAACTGATTTTCAACAAGGGCGCCAAACCTTTCAATGGGGAAAAAATAGTGTCTTCACCAAATGGTGCTGGGACAACTGGATAGCCACATGCAAAAGAATAAAGTTGACCCTTGGACCCTTACCTCATACTAAATTAAAAAATTAACTCAAAAGGGGTCAAAGCCCTGAATATAAGAAATAAAATTATTAAACTCTCAAAAGAAACATAGGAGTTAATGTTTTTGTTACCTTTAATTTAGCAATGGTTTCTTAGATATGACACCAAAAGCACAAGCAACTAAATAATTAATTAATTAATGTCATCAAAATTAAAAACTTTTGTGCATCAGAGGACACTATCAAGAAAGTGAAGACAACCCACAGACTAGGAGAAACATTTGCAAAGCAAATATCTGATAAGGTTCTAGTATCTAGAATATATAAAGAACTTTTAAAATTCAACCACAAAAAAAATCGGATTTTTTTAAGTGGGCAAAGGATTTGAATAGACAGTTCTCTAAAGAAGATATACAAGTGGCCAACATACACATGAAAAGATGCTTAACATCATTAGTTATTAGAGAAATGTAAATGAAAACCACAATAACATATCACTTCATACCCACTAGGAAGGATATAATAACAATAGCAACAATAAAAACATGAAATAAAATGTTGGTGAAGATGTGGCAAAGTTGGAACTCTCATACATTGTTGGTGGGAATGCAAAATGTTGCAGCCACTGTGGAAAACATTTGGGTGTTCCTCAAAAAGTTAAACATAGAATTACCATATGACTCAGCAATTCCACCCCTAGGTATATACCCTGAAGAACTGAAAGCAGGGACTCAGATACTTATACACCAACGTCCATAGCAGCATTATTCATAATAGCCAAAAGGTGAAAACAACCTAAATATTCCTCAGCAGATGAATGATAAACCAACTGTGGTATGTCCACACAATGGAATATTATCCGGCCATGAAAAGGAATGAAGTACTGATGCAGCCTTGTCAAGAGTTTAGCTAAGCTACTCCTGAGTATTGCTGCCTCAGCATCCATTTTGTTTGGCCAAGCTGCTTATAGGGACCTTAAACTGACACTATCCCCTCATGCAAGCACATGCCCTAGATGGCATCCACAGAGTTACAAGCATATGTAAGTTCCTGATATGTTTCCCCAACAGCCCTTGTGATCAACAGCCTCCCCACTGCCCAACACTTGTGTTCCTTAGGCATCCCTTAGGAGAGACCCCCTGCGGAGCTTACCAAAACCCTACTCTTTTGTTATGAATTGACCAATCTGGCCCTAAGCAAGGCACCCCAAAACACTGCACCCATGTATATATCTGAAGGGAATTAAAACATTAATTCTAAAAGATACTTGAACCCCAATGTTCATAGCAGCATTATTTACAATACCCAAGATACAGAAGCACCTAAGTGTCCATCAACAGATGAATGATTAAAGAAGATGTGATGTGGTGTAGATATATACAATGGACTATTACTCAGCCATAAAAAATAATGAAATTCTGCCATTTGTAACAACATAGATGGATCTAGAGGGTATTATACTTAGTCAAATAAGTCAGACAGAGAAAGGTAAACACCATATATTATCACTTATATGTAGAATCTGAAAAATGAAACAGATGAACGAACACAACAAAACAGAAACAGACTCACAGATATAAAGAACAAACTAGTGGTTACCAGTGGGGAGAGAGGAGCAGGGAAGGGCAAGATAGTGGTAGGGTATTAACAGGTACGAACTGCATTTATAAAATAAATAAGGATATCTTGTACAACACAAGGACTATGGCCAATATTTTATAATAACTTTAAATGCAGTATAATCTCTAAAAATATTGAATCACTGTGTTCTACACCTGAAACTAATATAATATTGTAAATCAACTATACTTCAATCAAAATAAAATTTAAAAAAAAAAGAATTCAGGAAAGATGACATGGAATAATAAAACCCTTCTATGGCAAAACAAAAACAAAAGAAAACAAAAAAAACACTCCATCCATGGAGCCTAATAAAGGCATGTGCCCCGGGTCTTGTCTCTCTCTATCTGCCCCTGCCTTGACCCTCCCACATGGCCCCTTGAGGTATGCCATACACTTCCGCCAGGACCTGTGGGTAATGAACGTCTCTATTTCAATTTCTCTTGTGGTCTGTTTGAACTAGGGGGACTCACCAGCACCCTGTGCTCCTCTTAACAAATGTTCATTTCACAAAGTCATAACAACACTAAACATGGATGAACCTTAAAAACACTACACTAAGCAAAGAAAGCCAGAAACAAAGGACCATATATTGTATCAATACAATTCCATTTACATATAAAGAAATATCCAGAAAGTAGATTAGTGGTTGCCAAGGATTGGGTTGGAGTGGGGGAGGGGATAAGAAATAGGAGTGACTGTTTAAAGGGTATAGCATTTTCCTTTGCGGTAATGAAAAAGTTCTGGAACTGTATAGTGGTGATGATTGTATAACATTGTGACTATACTAAATGCCACTGAATTGTACACTTAAAGTGATTTAAATGGTGAGTTTTAAGTTATATGAATATGACCACCAAAAAAAAAAAAGCAAAACAAAACAAAAAATATATGGAAAAGGAGTTGGCACGGAGTGAGGGGGGAGTTAGCCAGCCGCAGGAAACAGGGAGAGGTGCTTGCCTTGGGGCAACCCAGGCCAAGGGGAGCCGCAGGGCAGGGACATCTCAAAAGCCCAGACGTGCACCTGCAGTTTCCACATAACTGCCTAAGGTGACCCTTAGGCAGTTGCCAACTAAGCACATGAAAGACTTCAACAAATTCCTATTGAAGCGCTGGAGACAAAAATGAAAGAAACTTCCTGCCTTTGCTGTGAAGAATGATACTTTCCCCTCCCCACTTCACCTGCAGCAGAAGAACATATCCTTTCTCCCCCGAGAATTCCGAGTGTGCCCTGGAAATCCTAAATCATCGTCCCGCAGTCACCACCAACCTGAAGAATGCCTCTTAGAAGGTGAAAAGGCAGGGCGTTGTCGCCTCTTCTGGCCACTGAGCAGCTTTGGTTTTCTCCCTCTGAGAAAACCACCGGGAAGGTGGTTACTACCCGCTGGCTGAGGCACCAGAGGTTCCCCCCTCACTCTGCGTGCATTCTGGGGTCTTGAGATGTTCAGGAAGCTTGAGGGACTGGGGTTGTGAATGCAGCACGGCCTTTGCGGTCCCCTCACCCCTTCACATGCGCACACACACACACACACTGGTGTCCTGCACCCTCCACCCTCCCATACGTCAGGCTCCTGGGTCCCAGCCTGTCCTCCTCTCCCATCTGACCCTGCAGACATCCACATCCCTCTGCTCGCTGCTCAGAAGACAGGTTCACACCTTCCTCCATGTTCACAGCTAATCCCTACTGAGAACCTGGAGAAATTACAAAGATATAATGCCTCTTATTCGTAGTGCCAGACTTCTCCTTTGTGGGGTGATAAATTGGGGATGACTCCAGCTCCCACTCCTAGGGAGGGAACTCTCCTACACTCTCTCCTTCAATCTGCCCAGACACAGTGAGGGCCATTGGGATTGCTCACCAAGAAGACTCTTCTTCCCAGGCCAGTGACAAAGATCAGACTGGCAAACACGTGTCCCCTTTGTCTCAGTTGGTCTCATTTCATCTCTGAAGATCTAACGGGGGCTGCCCAGACCACAAGGACTTCTTCCCTGGACCTTTTATGTAGATAAAGAGCTGCCCGCTCAGGGTAACAGGAGAGATCACGACAAGCTTGCCCGCCCAAAGATACAGCCTTTACTAGCTGACCACTTTACTTTGACATATTCATAAACCATCAGAAACATACTCAATCTCACAACTGATAAGAGAAACGCAACATAAAATTGCAGTGAGATGCTATTTTTCACTACCAGATTGGCAGCGATCAAAGAGTCTGATAAGGAAATTCCCTGGTGGTCCAGTGGTTAGGACTCAGCACTTTCACTGTTATGGCCCAGATTCAATCCGTGGTCAGGGAACTAAGATCCTGCAAGCCGCACAGCCCACCACAAAAAAAAAAAGTTTGATAATTTACCAAGTTGGCAAAGCCAGGCTGTTTCCTATTCGTTGCACATGGGGGTGAAAATTAGTGCAGCCTCTACAAAGAACAACTTGGCAATATCTGTCAAAATTTTGAATGCACAGATGCTTTCACTCAACAATTCAACTTTCAACGTATCATCAAGTATATATCCTTCTACATGGATGAAATGATAAGGGTGTTTTATTGCAATACAGCTCCTAATAACAAAAATGGGGAAATCTTCGATGCTCAACAGGAGAGAGGGGTTAAATAAATCATAATACAACCACACAATGGAGCACTAGGAGTTCATTTTTTTTACACTCACAACACATCTTAATTCAGACCAGCCATATTTAAAGTAATGAATAGTCACTTGTGGCTGGTGGCTACCATACTGGACTGTGTATACTAGAAGCCCAGGACACTATGCAAACATCCCTGAGGAGGATACTACAGCGCAATCACCATTCATGTGTCATCATCCAACAGCTCTGTCTCCTTGGAGGTCAGAGGGAACAGGGCCCTTATGAAATAGGATATGGAATTATTGGTTATCGATTGTAGTAGAGAAAAGTCAAGGCCAGACTAAGAAGTGTAGGTTCACCTGGGGCTGCTGCCACCCACCTCTGGGCAGGGGGCCCACACTAGAAGTTCTCCACCTGGATCCATGGTCTGAGATAGCAGGCCAAGGGGCTGCAAGAGGGTAATTACACCCAGGGCTGAGGGCCCCTGGCGACGACTTTCAGAAGAGGAAGTGAGAAGGGGTGTCACGGGGCCATACAGAGAAATGAGGAGGGCCTCACGCCTCCATCCCCATCCAGCTAGGCTTCCTCAGCTGACAACATTGTTAGCCATCATCCACTCAGAGCACCTCTCTTCCCAGGAACATTCCATGCAGCTGAAGTGAATACATTAGCTCATATCAGCACCACGTAGGCAGAATCCTACAGGCAGCACTTCCAAATGGGGTCCCAGGGAAAGAGAAGCAGTTCTTAATATAGAAGGCCTTCTTCAAGAGATCAAGTGGGCGCCAAGGTCCTGGATGGTCTCTAAGGGCCCTGAATGTAATGAATGGATCAGAGAAGGGATTTATCCCTAGAGCCCAAAAGTAGGTTGTCAAATCCTAAGTGCCTCAGAAGAAAAATTTGAGAAGACAAAATGGGAGCCCAGCTAGACTGGGCTATTTGTTGCGGTGGGATGGAGGTGTTTTTAAAGCAGCTGCACTGAGTTTTCTAGCACTCTTTGTGATACAGGTTCCTTAATAAGTGGAGTATGCTTGGAAGAGATTTTCTCTCTGCAGTTACCCAAACATACCTTGTACACACACACACACACACACACACACACACACACACACACACATTCATGCCCCACTGATTTTTGGAATTAATACCAAAGAAATAAGTTTAAATTTGGCAAGAAATGACAGTCTGATGGCAGGAGGAGGTGTACAGCGATCCTAATTGACTATGCTTGCCTTCCTGGCAGAGTCTGTGTGGTTAGTTCAGCTTGTGCTGTTAAGTAGTCCTAGAAAGGCCAGGGCAGCATGAGGAACTCGGAGTTCTTCAGGCAACCTTCAAACCTGCCATAACAGGCAGGGCTACAATGAATAACCCAGCGGAAGAGTGCGAAGCCTAAACTGAATACTAAGCGTTCACTCACTGAGCTGACCTCAAGCGGAAGAGCTGTGCTCAAAAGAACAAGGAGAAGTGCCTGATGGGCCCCCGAGGGCAGCTCTGTTAGTGGTGGGGAGGAAGGAGTTGAGTTTTGAGGCCAGAAACGATTTCTACCTTCCACCCAACAGACCCAGCAGGCAAATCCCATCCTAGTTAGACCCCCACTTCCAGTGAGCCCCCTATGTTGTCTTGTCCACCACCCCTTCATGCAAGGACATCACATAGCACAGAAACTGCCTTTATTCAGCCCAGGGGAGCCAGGGAGGGCCAGAAAGAGGAGACTGGAGGGATGAACCAAAGAAGAGGCAAAGGGGGATGCCAGTTTGTTTTTTTATTTTGAATGGTTGTTTCACGCCCAGGCAAGGAAAAAAATTGCCGGGTGCCTTTAATTGTTTGAGAGATCACCATTCACTGCTCTCATTAAAGAACGTTATAAATGAAAGAAGCCCCAAAGCTCAGTCCCCTGCTGTGGACTGTGGGTCATTTGCCACACCACGGGCTCCAGCTCTAGAAGCGTGAAGGGTAAGATTTGGATGCCCCCTTAGAAAAGGTATAACCCCATGTCCCCCCTTCTGACAGCTCCCCATGCTACAGTCTGAGAAGTGCCTTCCCAGGAGCCAGCTGGGGACAGCCTTACATTAATGTTGGGGAAACCAGAAGTTACAGGCTTTGATTTCTCAGGCAGACTTCATTCATTGACATGTAAGTTTAAATCATATTTAATAAAAAGCCTTGTGAAATCCAAAATGCGAGGCCAGCCATTACTTTTCTTGGGAAAGGTAGAGAGAGGAGGTTAATCAATAGTGAGGTCCAGAAATAAACCAAGTAGGACAAAGGTCTTTTAAGTTTATAGACATACCTCAGAGTTATTGCAGGTCCAGACCATTGCAATAAAGCAACTATTGCAATAAAGTGAGTCACATGAATTTTCTGGTTTCCCAGTACATATGAATGTTTCCACTATACTGTAGTCTATTAAGTGTGTAATAGCATTGTGTCGGAAAAAGCAACGCACATACCTTAATTTTAAAATACGTTCCTGCTGAAAAATGCTAACCATCACCTGAACCTTCAGTGGGTCATAACTTTTTTGCTGATGGAAAGTCTGGCCTTGATGTTGATGACAGCTGACTGATGGAGGTGGTGGCTGCTAAAGGTTGGGGCAGCTGTGGCAATTCCTTAAAATAAGACGTATTGAGTTTGCCACACCGACTGACTCTTCCTGCCATGAACTATTTCTCTTAGCATGCAATGCTGCTTAAAAGCATTTTACCCACAGTGGAACGTCTTTAAAATTAGAGTTAATCCTCTCAACCTTTGCCACTGCTTTATCAACTAAGTTCATGGAATATTCTAAATCCTTTGTTGCCATTTCGACAATCTTCACAGCATCTTCACCAGGAGTAGCTTCCATCTCAAGAAACCTCTCTATTTGCTCATCCAGAAGAAGCAACTCCACCTCCACTAAAGTTTTATCATAAGATGGCAGCCATTCAGTCACATCTTCAGGCTCCACTTCTAATTCTAGCTCTCTTGTTGTTTCTACCACATCTGCAGTTACTTCCTCCACTGAAGTCTTAAAACCCTCGAAGTCATCTGTGAGGGTTGGAATCAATTTCTTCCAAACTCTTATTAATATTCTTAGTGGCATCTAGAATGGCGAATCCTTTCCAGAAAGTTTTCAATTCACTCTGCCCTGATCCATCAGAGGAATCACTACCTGTGGCAGCTATAGCCTTACGAAATGTGTTTCTTTTTTTTTTTTTTTTTTTTTTTTTTGCGGTACGCAGGCCTCTCACTGTTGTGGCCTCTCCCGTTGCGGAGCACAGGCTCTGGACGCGCAGGCCCTGCGGCCATGGCTCACGGGCCCAGCCGCTCTGCTGCACGTGGGATCCTCCTGGACCGGGCTACGAACCCGTGTCCCCTGCATCGGCAGGAGGACTCTCAACCACTGCGCCACCAGGGAAGCCCCTGAAATGTGTTTCTTAAAGAATAAGACTTGAAAGTCAAAATCACTCCTTGATCCATGGGCTGCAGAATGGGTGTTTTGTTACCAGGCATGAACACAACATTAATTTCATTGTACATGGAGCATCAGAGCTCTTGGGTGACCAGGTGCATTGTCCATGAGCAGTAAAACTTTGAAAGGAATCTTTATTTTCTGAGCAATAGGTCTCAACACTCAGCTTAAGATATCCAGTACACCATGTTGTAAACAGATGTGCTACCATCCAGGCTTTGTTTTTCCATTTATAGAGCACAGGTAGAGGAAATTTCGCATAATTCTTAAGAGCCTTAGGATTTTCAGAATGATAAATAAGCATTGGCTTCAACTTAAAGTCACTGGCTGCCATTAGCCCCTAACAAAAGGGTCAGCCTGACATTTGAAACTTTGAGGCCAGGCGTCTCTTCAGCTATGAAGTCCTAGATGGCATCTTCTTCCAATATAGGGAGGGCTGTTTCATCTACATTGAAAACCTGTTGTTTAGTATAGCCACCCACCCTGGTTATCTTACCTAGATCTTCTGGATAACTTGCTGCAGCTTCTACGTCAGCACTTCCTGCTTCACCTGGCACTTCGATATTATGGAGACGGCTTCTTTCCTTAAACTCCATGAGCAAACCTCTACCAGCTTCAAACTTTTCTTCTGCTGCTTCCTCGCCTCCCTCAGCCTTCACAGAATGGCAGAAAGTTAGGGCCTTGCTCTGGATTAGGCCTTGGATTAAAGGAATGTTGGGACTGGTTTGATCTTCTGTTGAGACCACTAAAACTTTCTCCACATCAGCGACAGGCTGTTTCACTTTCTTATTATTCATGTGTTCACTGGAGTAGCTCTCTTCATTTCCTTCAAGAACTTTTCCTTTGCATTCACAGTGTGGCTAACTGGCCTGAGAGGCCTAACTTTCGACCTCTCTGTGCTCTCAATGTGCCTCCTCACTAAGCCTAGTCATTTCTAGCTTTTGATTTAAAGTGAGAGATACGTGACTCTTCCTTTCACTTGAACACTGAGAGGCCACTGTATGATTATTAATTGGCCTAATTTCCATATTGTTGTATCTCAGAGAATAGGGAGGCCCAATGAGAAGGGGAGAGATAAGGGAACAGCCGGATGGTAGAGCAGTCAGAACACACACAACAGTTATTAAGTTCGTCATCTTATATGGATGGCGTTGTTTGTGACCCCTCCAAATCAGTTACAATAGTAACAACATAGATCACTGATCACAGATCACCATAACAAATATAATCATGAAAAAGTTTAAAATATTGAGAGAATTAATGTGACACAGAGATGTGACACAGAGACGTGCAGTGAGCAAATGCTATTGGAAAAATGGCACTCGTGGGCTTGCTCAACGCAGGGTTGCCACAAACCTTCAATTTGTAAAAAATGCAATATCTGGGAAAGGCAATAAAACGCACAATAAAATGAGGTACGCCTGAAAACAGACTTAACTGCGTGTATTCCGTTATCAAGATAATATTCTTTCTTTGTTTACTGGTAGCTAATAAGAAGCAACACATAAATAAAATAGGTTAACCATCTAAACAAGTAAACTATGTTTAATACAGGAAATTAGATTTGCTCCCTTATGTCACAAAATTTTTGTTTAGGGAATTGAATTCGTTTGCTAAGGCTGTCAGATGAGCTCACTAGTGAATCAATTTAACCCAGCGTTCTGCACATGGTATGGATTTTATTGCTGGTCAGAAAATCCCCAACTCCTGGGTTCGTTTTTCTCAGGCTTATAAGGGTCTAATAAATAAACTGTCACTCTAGCAGCTTTAAATCTAAACAGATTGAAACTTTTATTTTTCCTTAACAGAGCCATAAATGTTTCGAGTTAAATTTGATCCCAATATTCGAGTGATCCAAAAGAAAATCGCCATGATTTCTGAACATTACTCTTCCTATCATATAGAAAAGGTTTGGGTGTAACTAAATTGTACAAAATAGATCCGTGTTGAACTTGTAAATGGAATCCTATTTCACAGAGTAACAGGGGTACTTGTTATCTGGCAAAGCATGTTGATGTAAAGCCATGTAGTGTACCTAATTTTACTGTTTTTATATTTTTAAGATTTTTATATATGGATTTTTTTTGGGGGGGGCTGCGTCAGGTCTTAGTTGCAGCTCGTGGGCTTCTCTCTAGTTGTCGTGTGTGGGCTCCAGAGCTCACAGACTCTCTAGTTGCAGCACACAGGCTCTCTAGTTGTGGCTCGTGGGCTCCAGAACACGTGGGCTCAGTAGTTGCAGCATGCGGGCTTAGTTGCCCCATGGCATGTGGGATCTTAGTTCCCCGACCAGAGATCGAACCTGCTTCCCCTGTATTGGAAGGCGGATTCTTAACCACTGGACCACCACGGAAGTCCCGATTGTTTGTTATTTTTAAACAGAAACCTGTGTTAATATTGTATTTCATTCTTTCTACCGCTTTTCCTTGTATAAATAGGCTACAATAATGAGTGGCTACCATGTAATTAACACCTCATCTTGGGGTAACATTTTACAGTTTACACAGACTATCTCATTTGATCATCAGAATATCTTGTGTGGTGAGTTTTCCTCCCACTTCACAGATGAAGGAACGGAGGCTCTGAGAGATTATGTGACTTGCTGAAGGCAATAAGCCAGTAGGTGACAAAGTCAGGGTGCAGGTCTTCTGTTGTCAAGTGCTGTGTCCTTCCAGTGCACATGATGTCACATTTGGGAATCAAGTTTCTCTGGAGGCTATATCTGCTGATGCAGTCAATATAAGCAGGTGGAAAGCTTTGGACTTCTGGTCACATTTTTGCTCTGGCAGAGGCCTGTGCCTCTAGTAGCATGGGTTAAGAAATGACATTTTAACTCTCTGATCTACATTTCTGAAAAACACTTCTTCTTGCGGGGAGACATTGGGGCCATTTCCTGGTTAACATTTGCAAAGTGCTGCAGGAAACTCATTAGCTTGAAAGGAACATGATTACAGCAGTCACATTTGGAAACAGAAGGTAAGGCGTTAATTATTAACAAGCGATCACTCCCAAGATACAACACAGAATGATTAACAGAGCTGTTAGGACGGAATGAAGAGAGCCCTTGAAGCTATCTCTGGAGGAAGAAAAGACACAAGCAAAGGCCCACCTCCCGCTCTGAGCAGTCACAGCACCCCAGCAAGAGCCCAGTGGAAAAGAACAACTTGCTATTCTTATTCAGTTACGATTCTTTCTTATTAAGATGCATTAAGCCATACCAACACCTACAAGGTGACAGATTCAGGCTTGGCTGAGGTACCAGCATTTGCAATTCAATAAGCGCAACCATCTTCACCGAATACGGCTGGTGGGCCAGGCTCAAAGCCACAGTCTTGGGGGCCTCGTGAGCAGCAGGACGCACAGCTACCCCTGGGGCTCCAGTCATTCATTGGGGAGAACTGGGATGAGACTCACACCCCCATACCGCAGGCCAGAGTGGGCCTTGCTGAAGACCTGGGTGTCTTCAGAAAGAGAAGGAACAGTATCTGGAGAGCTGGTTGCAGGTGAGGAGCAAAATTAACTAGGGTTTCCAGAGCACCTTCTATAAGCCAGATTTGGTACCGAGTCCAAGCTCGTTCTGCTTGCTGCACGACAGGCCAATAAACCGGAAGACGAGGTGTTGAGGCCAGGAATAGCGACTCTATTCGGAAAGCTAGGCATCTGAGAAGATGGCAGACTAATATCCTAGAGTACCATCTTATCGAGGTATGGATGCCAGTTTCCTTTATAGAACAGAGACGGGGAGGAGGTGAGGAAGTGAAGTGAAAAGGCCATTAGTCTTGCAAAATATCTCTTGGCCTGGCCAGCATCAGGGAGGGGATGTGTTAATTTCTTCTTTTCTGCAGCCATTCACAGGTGGGCACTGTCAGAAAGTCTCCCTGTGAGCTGAACAAAGGCACTTTAGTTTAACATTCAGGCAGACGGGCAGGGTTCCCCTAGGCATGACATTATTTATGCCAACAGCTGTAGACAACATTTTAGTGATTATAGTAACAAAAAGTAACAGAGAGCAAAGGTTTAATGTAAAAGAAATAGATCCAACATGGAGTCAGATTTTGTTCTTCCCTGTTACACAAGCACTGTGTGAAGTGCTCAGTGTTATTTAATTGAATATTTGTAGCACAGCAACTCTTTGAGTTGGGTTATTGTGTCCATTTCAGAGAACAGCAAACTGAGGCTTGTTGCCCTGGCTTACCCAGAGTCACATGGGTAAGTGGCAGAGCCAGATTCACACGGTGGGGGGGCAGGAGGGTGGCTAATTCCAGGCCCCATCCTCCCAACTGCTTTGTTCTCCCTCGGAAGAAGAAGGGCATTTGGAATCAGCCCAGGGAATGGTGGGTGGAAACAAGGACATGGAGGGTGAAGTATTCAGGAAGTAGGAATTTAAGAAGAGCCAAGGGAAATTAGAGGTTGCTGTCTCTGAAGAGCCTTATATGTCAGGCTTGGAAGTCTGTGCTTAACTTGGTAAATAACAGGGGCCTTTGAATATCAAGCCATCTCTCCTCAGTAAATTGGGATGTATTGGGTTTATCTAGAACCCAAGGATTTTCTAAGAACATTTAGCACATAAATAAATATAGAAACAAGAGGCTTATTCTCCTATGGTCAGACTGGAAGAATGTAAATTCAGTATCATCAATACCCTGATAATTACCCATAAGCCCTTTCACTTGTCAACAAGTTATGTCATCAACAAGTTAAAACAAAAATGCCACGAAAGGGGACTTCCCTGGTGGTCCAGCAGTAAAAGAAGCTGCCTTCTAATACAGGGGATGCAGGTTTGATCCCTGGTCGGAGAACAAAGATCTCACATGCCGCGGGGCACCTAAGTCCCTGCTCCACAACTACTGAGCTCGCGCACCTCAACTAGAGCCCGCATGCCTCAAACTACAGAGCCCATGCACTCTGGAGCCCCTGCACCACAACTAGAGAGAGAAAACCCACATGCCACGACTAGAGAGAAGCCTGAGCACAACAATGAAGAGACTGCACACCGCAACCAAAGATCCCGCATGCCTCAACAAAGATCCTGTGCGCAGCAACTAAGACCTGATGCAGCCAAAAAATAAAGAAAAAAAAAATGCCACAAAAGGACAAAGGCAAACACATACTACTTGAGAGTGAACAATAACCATCCCAAGCTTTCCAAAATATATCACTTTACACACCACTAGGCATTTAATTTTTACCTTTAACTTTAAAAGAGCATTTTGGCATGTGTTTTACGATTGTAAAAGTAATACATGCTTATTGCAGAAAACTTGGAAAATGTAGAAGAGCAGAAATATGTGTCTGCCTTATTTACCAACACTACCTGCTGGCTCTCCTACTCAGCTGCCCATTCCTCTTTGCAAACCACACTCTAGTGTTCTTATAACATGTAAAGCATTCCCTCAATTACTCCCCAGGATTCTGTTCACACTGATGACCAGTACTGATCACACTTGTTAGGTCCTCAACTTCCTTCTGTGTCTTTTTCTCTCCCTTCTCCTTTCCCTTTAAAAAGACCGATTTCATGAGCGACCTGAAAGCAGGGACCAAGTTTTATGCACACCCCTCCCTGACCACTTAGCATGGTAGCACTTGAACTTTCCTTTCTCTTTCATTCATTCAACTGTCCTATGTCTAGTGTTTCAAAGTAAGAAATGTCAAAGCATTGTCTTTAGGTTGGCTTTCAAATTAAAAGGCATCTCATGGGGGAAGAAAAACTTTAAATACATAAGCATAAAAGTAACCTGTAAATTGGTTATAAGGAGAGAAATGATCACCCTCACTTGTCAAAACGGGCTCCTCCCAAGGGGCAATAGTTTCAGATGACTTTCTGGCTTTTACCCCCAATCAACATTCATTTACTAAGCACCTACTGAGCACCTTTGAGGTCATATAGGAGATACAAAAATATACAAGATGGGGCACAACCTTTAGCAGCTTCAGTCTAATAGAGGGGGAAAAGACCTGTAGGTTACAAAACTTCCAAATGAGGTAAAACGTGTTAAGTGGCAGAAGATTGCTAGAATATTCTGAGCATTCCGAGATGCGAGTTCTTCCCTGATTGAGGGGATCAGGCATTTGACCCAGGTCTTGGAGTAGGGACAAGAAATACACGCGAGATGTGCATGTGTGTACGTGTGAGTGTGCCTGGGTGTGGGAGTGAAGGGATTCGAAGCAGAAAGTACAGACTGAGCAAAGGCAGGGAACCTAAGAGACCCAGCAGTGTTTAGGGAAGAGATGGGCCAAACTTGACTGAAGCAAAGAGAGTGACAGAAGAAAAAGCTGGAAAGGAAGCGTGTGAGCCCATGGCTGAGAGCCCAGAATGGCAAACTAATGTTTGGACTCTATTCCCACTAGTTTGGAACTATTCAGTCATTTAGCAAATGTTTCCTTATCATCTGCTATGTGCTGGGTGCTGGGATAGATACAGTGAGATACGGAAAGAAAAACAAGGCATGGGCCCTTGCTCTCCATGTTGACATTCCATGACAACATAACTTTCTAGAAGTATAAACTCAAAGAGAACTTATTAAGAGCAAAACAAAACTGGCCAAAAGACAACACTAGTGACAAGGAATTTTTTTTTTTTTTGGTTACTTATTGCTGAGTGACAAACTATCCCAGAAGTTAGTGACTTAAAATAACACTCACTTGATTACTTACAATTCTGCAATTTGGGATAGGCTTGATGGAGACAGCTGGTCTCTTTTCCACATGATGACAGCTGGAGTAGCTTGAACGACTGGGGTCTGGCTGGAACGGTCAACTTGTGTCTGGGTCTCAGACCTCATCATGGGTTGGTGTTGGGCTGCACTCCGCAGGCCTGCAAGCCTTGTAGTTGCCCAACCTTGAGGCCAAAGAAAGAGCCTGGAGATGGCGGCGGGGACGTTTATCGGACAGGGGGATCTTACACAAAGGGTCCTGGAGCAACACCCCACCGTGTGCGGCAGACTCCAGGCAGGATATGCCAGCAGTCTTGCTACTTGGGGGAGAAGGAGGCTACTATTTATAGGCGGAATTGACATCAGGTGGGCTCATTGGTTACCAGGGGCTAATTAAGCCCTATAATTAAGAGGATTGGATAGTCATGTGAGTGAAGCAGGGTCTGGCCGAGCAGGGCATGTACAGAGAGTAAGAGAAGAGCCATCCTGAGTGGCTGAACCGTATATTTGGGTTCCTCAGTTCTCCTCCACGTGGCATCTCTGGGTGGTTAGCTTGGTCTTCCTTCCAAAATGGAGACTTCAGACATTCTTCTTCATTTCTGGTAGTCTGGCTTCTTACATGGCAGCTGGCTTAACCCAGACTGCAAAAGAGGAAGCTGTTGGGCTCTTAAAGCATAGCCTAGAACTAGCACAGGCACTTCCAGAACATGCTAATGGTTAAAGCAGGTCCCAAAGCCAGCCCAGATCTGAGGGGAGAGATTTACACAAGGACATGAGTATCAGGAGGCATGATTCATTGGAGGCCACCAAAGCAACAGTCTACCACACGTCTTAAAGTCAAATAATTCAACAGCGTCTTCCACAATTTTAATCAACTGAGGGGCATTCAGTGCACAGATGTTGGTACTCTAGGGCATGTAACCTGCCTGCCCCACTCTACCCCTACCTCTTTGAATGCTGGCAGAATGCAGACATTTCTCACACCACTTACTGATCACTTACTAGAACTGCATCAGATTCTAGAACAAACCAACCTTGCAACATAGTTTCAAACAGGCCAACATCTAGGAAGGAAGAGGGCTGTTAGCTCAGAAGCATCTCACCAGGTCATTCCTGAGCCTGGGTCACTCCCAAGAGCTCCTGGTCAAGTACCCAAGCTTCAAAACAGGAAGAAAGAAACCCCATTCATGTCTGGCTCCAAGTGCCCCTTCGGCCACCTCCCACATCCCGTCTCTTCTAGGAGACACCTCACCCCTCATCTGTGTTACATGGTCCTGTCTCTGGAGAGCTAGGGCAGAAACACTGAGCTCCTGGTTCTCAGACTGACATTAAGATCCCTCTGTAGCATGTGTGACCTTCTTGTGTTTTCCATTTTCAATACTGGACATAGTTGTTCCAGGTATGACCCAAACGCCAAGTTCAGTGGTAGTAACAGGATTTCCGGGAGAAGCTTGGGTAGCAGTCTGGTTGGAGGGAAGGTGAGAGGGACTATGAGAGATTTCTTGAAACTTTTTATAAGAGTAATGTGACCCTACTTATAACTAGGATTGATCACCCCAAAATTGACATAAGAGCCGAGACATGATTAATAAAAATATACACTTAGCTCACAAATTAAATAAAAATGTGTACTTAGTACATACAAAAGCGAAAGTTAACTGAGTCAAACAGAAGAGCAGAAGTGGCAGGTGTTTTAAATTTCTTTTATTTTTTTACATTTTTAACCATCCGTCAATTATTCCATAACAAGGCAGTATCACACGATGACTGAACGTAGGCTCCAGAAATCAGGGTTTGAATTCCAGCTCCATCAATTACTGGTCATCTTGGTCAATTTCCCTGTGCCTTAGTTTTCTCATCTACACAATGAGGGTAGTAATAGTACCTTTCTCACAGCTTGCTGTGAGTATTAAGTAATACTCGCAAAGCGCTTAGAGAGTGCTCAGTAAACTACAAACATTCTTAATATATGTTATTCATTATTATTATTCCACACATTATCATTAACTTGAGGTTTTTCAACACATGTTCATCGATTTTTTTTCTCTTTATTAATTCTTGTTTGGAATGATCTTGGAGGCACTGACTGTTGAAGATGATGAGAAGCTAATGATCCCCCTCCACACCAACGTCTTGGTACCTTGGCCAACTTTAAATAGGTCTCGCCGAGAAAAGGTGTTGGGCTTCCCTGGTGGCGCAGTGGTTGAGAGTCCGCCTGCCGATGCAGGGGACACGGGTGCGTGCCCCGGTCCGGGAAGATCCCACATGCCGCGGAGTGGCTGTGCCTCTGAGCCATGGCCGCTGAGCCTGCGCATCCGGAGCCTGTGCTCCGCAACAGGAGAGGTCACAACAGTGAGAGGCCCGCGTACAGCAAGAAAAAAAAAAAAAAAAGGTGTTAATAACAAATGGCAAAGTATCAATAACAGATAATAAAAAAAGCAAAAAAAACACTTTAGGTAGTAGTTATTCTCCTAAGCCTTAGAAATTAAAAGTAAAAAAAATTGGTGGGCTTCCCTGGTGGCGCAGTGGTTGAGAGTCCACCTGCCAATGCAGGGAACGCGGGTTCGTGCCCCGGTCCGGGAAGATCCCACATGCTGCGGAGCGGCTGGGCCCGTGAGCCATGGCCGCTGAGCCTGTGCGTCTGGAGCCTGTGCTCCGCAATGGGAGAGGCCACAACAGTGAGAGGCCC
The DNA here is from genome assembly GCF_008692025.1 of Phocoena sinus. Lineage (NCBI taxonomy): Eukaryota > Metazoa > Chordata > Mammalia > Artiodactyla > Phocoenidae > Phocoena > Phocoena sinus. The sequence goes on along the minus strand of NC_045776.1, from coordinate 23,119,130 downwards.
GCGGACCACAAAAAAAATAAAAAATAAAATAAATAAAAATTGGTGACAGAGATATCCTTAAGAAGAAAATAGCTGAGAAATAAGCACTGAAGCTACATATACTTTAAATGTTTTAAAGTATACACCTTCTCATCAAATTTGTGTGGGGAGAAAATGAGACATATAAAAGTTATTTGGAATGTACTTTGGGTGTAATTGTACAATTCCACAGTATTATTTTTTGCCATCAATTGCTCTCCCAACATCCCCTTTTCTATCATAATCACAAGAAGCAGCAGAAGTATCCAGAGTTTAAAGGGGGAATATCAGCCCCCAGCAATGTGTTCACTGGAATCATTTCCCTGCTGCTCTGTGTTTACAGGATTTTATCTGCATAGAAGAACTGCAGGAGCTCTGGATGATAGTGGCTCTGAAAGAAATTGGCAAAGGGACACGTGAGGAAGGGAGTCAGTAAACCTCCTTGACTCTAGAACGAGCAGACAGTTGTCAAAGGCAGAGCATGAGGATAAACAATCTTCAGATTCTCAGCAGAGGAGGCATCATTACCCAAATGATGATCTAAACTGCCAATATATTTCACCCAACGATCTAAGCTGGAGCTGTCAATATATTTCACCCAATGATCTAAGCTGGAGCTGTCAATATATTTCACCCAATGATCTAAGCTGGAACTGTCAATATATTTCACCCAACGATCTCAACTGGAACTGCCAATGTATTTCACCCAACGATCTAAGCTGGAACCGCCAATATATTTCACCCAACGATCTAAGCTGGAACCGCCAATATATTTCACCCAACGATCTCAACTGGAACCGCCAATATATTTCACCCAACGATCTCAACTGGAACTGCCAATGTATTTCACCCAACGATCTAAGCTGGAACCGCCAATATATTTCACCCAACGATCTAAGCTGGAACTGTCAATATACTTCACCCAGCGATCTAAGCTGGAACTGCCAATATATTTTATGCATAATCCTCTGGGTGTTTTGCCATTCACATCGCATTATGCGTCAATTACAGTCGAAACATACTTGGCCTGAGTCATTTTAGGGGGGTAACTCCCTGGTGTGCCCAACCACCTTCTGCATTAACACTGGAAGGGCAGGGAACCTGGGAGAACCTCTCCTGCCCTTACTCACTCACCAGCTGCCGGCAGAGTTTAGGGTTCCTTTGATCCTCTTCACTCTGGAAGCTGTAGCCCTTCCTTTGTCTCAGATATGGAGAACAGGCTTGAAAAGTTGTTTTGCAAGCCTGAGAGAAATAATATCACCATCTTATTGTCAAAAATATTAAAGAGTTTTATAATCCCAAGCAAGGAAAAGTGTTGCATCCAGTCTGTGGTCTGGGGGCCACGAAGAGTGGAAGTAACTTCCAGGAAGTTTGAAAACTTGAATCTTAAAGGATTTATGCTTATAAAACGACCATGTCTATACTTTGGGGCTGGTGGGGAGGGCAAAGCTTTACACTTTATCACAGCCCTTATTGTCTCATCAAAAGTAGTGCTGGATTCCTAAATTCAATCTCAACCTTTCTCTCCCTCTCTCTCTCTCGCCCTCCCTCATGTGTGACCTTAAAGAAGGCAGATGATTTGGTGGAACCTTTGCTCCTGGTGGTTTTGAAACACTCACCTGCTCCAAAGCAGCCCTGAGGTCGATCCAACCCGGTTAGGACACATTTTCTCCAAGAATAACACAAAAGCTTCATAGGAAACTAAGAAGCCAAGGGTGGGAAATCTGTACCAGGTGCAGTGACAAAAGCTAACTGGGTATGAATAAATCTCCTCTGATAGGAGGTGCTGCCCCACAGAGCAAGTAGCACCTACCTGCCCCCATCCCCCCCACCCTCATTAACCTGAGTGTATCTGGCATTTGACAGGTGCTGGGACCGGGCAAGTGGGGTAAGAGCAAATGGAAAACAACACTCCTGCTCAGAGAGAGATTAGCCGTCGAGGAGGCACTTTCTCCAGGATTCACATGGATACATGGCTGAGTGTCCGTAACTGAACTGGCAGGAACTGAGGGCCTGGCATCTCGACTCGGCAGGGCTGCATTCCAACTCCCTTGAGGAATGGCATTGAGGTTTCATGCTGTTGGCTAGAGTCACGGACTCACCTTGGCAACCTGGGGATTCCTATCCGGTAAATGGGTCAGGAGAGAACCCTGAGTCTGCTTCACCTGACGGGTGAAAAATCTCTTCCATTTCCGCCCCGCAAAGGCAGCCAGTTGCCCAAACAAGACAAAGGCCGAGTATCTCGGGCTGTCATTCTCCTGTGGGTCCCCCGTGAACAAAACAAGAAACCTCGGGTCAGTACCAAAAGGCGGCTGCATCAGAGAACAGCACAACCCTGGTCCCTTGCTGCATGTTACATGTGGGACATCAGATCCAGTCTATGGCACTCAGCCAGCCAGGCTCCGGGACAGAGCAGAGACGGGCTGAGTCTTCAGTGAACCTCTTCTTCAGCAGACGAGAGGGTTAGACTGGGGGCTCACTGGTGCTACTCCCAGCTTCCCAGCTTTTTTCTTCATTATTTAACATTTTGGAGATTGATTATATTTACTTGGTTCGAAATTCAAAATAACCAAAATGGTTTATAAAACAGTAAGTCTCCCTTCCTACACCTCTCCACCCGCCACCAAATTTCCCTCCCCACAAAGTCATAAATTTTGTGTGATTCCTCCAAAAAATAAAGAAGAAAAAAATGAAATATATATTACATAGCCCTTTCCCACATTTTTAAACAAATGGATGTGGACCATCCCACTGTTATACACCTTGATTTTTCACCATTCTCTCTGGGAGCTCTTTCTATGTCAATATGTAAAGGGATTTTTTTTTGCTCTACCCTAATTCATTCGACCCATCCCCTGCTTACTACTTCCAGCATGTTTGCCAGGCCATCTCTCTTTACCCTGGTCTGGGTTCCTCCCACCTGCAGCAGAAATAACAATTCTGTTTCTTCCCTGATGCCCTGCCAGCTCTCCCTGCTTTGGGTCTGATTCGCTGGTTTGTCCCTGACTGCAAGTCAGTGGCTTCGGCCCTTCCTCCCTCTCCCAGGGGAGCTGTCTGGTCCGAGTATCTCCCTGCCCAGGTAAGGAGACGGAGGCTCAGGGCATTTCAGTGATTCACCTAGAGTCACACCATCAGGGAACAGCGAACCAGGGTAGCAACTCAGCCTCCTGACTCATGGTGAAGGGATTTTTATATCAGTGTTTCTTGATCTTGTCCAGCTCCAAGTGAACCAGAAGGGACTGGTCTGGGACAGGCCTCCTCACCTAGAAATGGGGGTCACAGACACTCAGCAAGAGTGGAGACCACTGATCATCTCCTGAAGTATTTAAAACAATTTTTTAGCACACGTGACACACACAGAAACTGCTTTCGTGTTGTCTACGTGTGTGTGTGTGTGTGTGTTGAATTGTATGTGTTTAATTCAATTCAACTAGCACTTATTGAGACCTGACTCTGAAGCATGACCCTAGTGCTGTGAGAGGTACAGAGATGTGTAAGGGGTTGCCTGTCCCCCGGGAGTCTGACAATCGTCTGATGGGCACAGCCCAGGCAGGCAGTGAAGAACTCTACGACAGGGATACAAACTGGCAGAAACAGCTCCCCATGAGTATTCCCAGGTTTCACCATGACAAGGAGTTTGTGATCAAAAACTACAGTCGACCTGGCTTTAAAAAATACTTGCATGGCAAACAAGCCCTGGCCATTAAGATGGCACCTCCAGAGAGATTTAGAGACACTTGCCCAGAGATATCTGCTTATATTCCAGGGAGGTGGAGTAGAGACCTTCCTCTCCCAGCCCCAGAGAGGGCCGGTTTACATCCCAGAGCAAAGCCCTATCTGCCTCTCTGAGCGGAAGGAGAGGCAAATGTCCCAGCAGCTCCTCTATATGCTCCAAGTTTTATAATTTCGAAGTTTCTCTTCCTCCCGTGAGGTGCAGGCACCTCGCTTTCGCTGGGTTACTCCTGGGGAATGAGGTGTTGGGAACTCACGCAAGACGCTCTGTGAGTAAATGCAAGTTCCCTGTCGCTCTGTTCCCCGTTCTAAAGGTCTTATCTTTCTGTGCATGTGCGTGCATGTGTGTGTGCGTGTGTGTGTGTGTGTGTAACTGGGGTAAGCTAACTGATTAGCTTCTCAGTCCTCCCGTTTTCTGTATCTGTGCACTTTTTGCTCTACCTGCCTTGTCACCCGGCAGTTAAGAGTGCAGGCCCTGGGCAAAGGGCCTGGCTTCATATCCACTTACTGGCTCTGTGAACCGTGGGCAAGTTACCTAACCTTTCTAGGCCTTGGTTTCCTCCTCTATAAAGTGAAGATAACAGTGCCTGCCTCACAGGGTTATTGGGAAGATTAGATGAGACAATCCATGTAGATTGCCCAGCACTGTGCCTGGTACACAGTAAGGGCTCACTAAGTGCAAACTACTCTTACTGTTACATTTATAAGAGCACTGAGTACACATGAGCGTCACCACCATCAGTGTACATGTACTCACTGCTCCATTACAGTGACAACTCCTTGCAGAGCGGTGATGAAATCCTACATGTCTTTATATGTCTTCCATAACCCCCAGCACAGTACCAATCTCTCTACAGGATTTCTTAATAAGTAGTGAACAATAGAGGCCTTGTTTCCTGAGCAACACACCAACCAGCGCTCACATTTGACTTTAAGAACCTGGAATCTTCCTGCGTTGTCTCACTTACATCATCTGACAGTCCTGGTCCGAAGGGTGATGTCTGTGAAGAAGGAGCCCAAGCCTTTCCCCTGGATCTTGCCCGGCATGATGGTCAGGGTCTTCAGGCTCTCGTGGATGACTTCAGAACTCATGGGCTCATACAGTCCATGCACCAGCAGGTCCAGGACAATCATTTTATACTTTCTCACCTGTTACCAAGGTTTAGAAAGCATTAGCAGCACAGGAGTTACTCCCCATGAGTTGAAAAGTATCTCCACTCCTAATCTTCCAATAACCCGGGACTTGGACTAAGAGGCCGTGGCTTTCTTCAGCACCTGCTGCCACAACTCTCAGCAAAGTACAAATGCTTCCGTTAACCCGACCCAAGAGCCCAATTCGGTCTTGGAAGGAGAGCAGTCTGCAGCATGGCCTATGGGTGGGTGAGGCTGGGGAGGGCACGGCAAGGAGGGTGGTGGACCTGGACGATCTAGCGATCTGGGTGTATTGGGTACCTTTACAGGGGATAAGGCGAAATGGTCACTTAAGTTTACAGATGTTGAAGGAAGAGGTGGGGGAAACATCTTTTACTAAACAAGCATTGATTATTAGAAAAAGTAAATTCACTGAAGGGTGTTAATCCTACCTGCAGCTCTGTTTCCCAAGGCTGATGATCCTGAGGTGTGATGACCCTAAGACGACCCCAAATGAGTCATGTGTGCCTTTGTACAATCTCCTTCCCTTGAGAGTGTAAGGAGCCAGTGACTTGCTTGTGGCCTCTCAAACATGACAGTGGTGACGGACATCATTCCCATGGTTCCCTTACATTATATGAGACTCCATCTAGCAGACAGGAGTGGGAGACACTCTCTCTCTGGCCGTGAAGAAGTGAGCTGCCATGTTGTGAGAGGGTGGCCTCAAGGAGCTGAGGGCGGCCACTCAGCAAGGAAATAGGGACCTTAGTCCTACATCTAGAAGGAAATGAATTCCAACGGCCACATGAGCTTGGAAGATGACCCTGAACTTCAGAAAGGAATGCAGTCTAGCCCACACCTTGGTGGCAGCCTTGCAAGACCTTGAGTAGGGGATGCAGCTAAGTGGTACCTGGACTCCTGACCCAAGGAAACTGTGAGATAATAAACGCCAGGCCCCTGATGGACTGTTACACAGCAGTAGACAACTAGTACATGAAGCCCCCCATCCCAGTGCTGAGGACTCCGGGCCATGAGGGCTGGCCAAGTGCCCCCTGCCCTTCCTACCTTGTCCGGGGTCTCACAGGCCATAGTTCCTAGGCTTCTCATTGCCATATGACGCTTTTTAAAACTGGGGTCCCAGGCTCTCTCTGCCAAGTTGAAAGACACATTCTTCAGAGGCTCCTGCTTCTGGAGCCTCAGTTTCCAAGAGACCAATACAAAAATGTATTGATTTGGGAGTGTTCAGAGTCACACCCTACCCATCGCCAACCCTAATCCCTCCCTCTAAAGAAAATACTGTGTTGCCCACTCAATTTTAATCCTTATTTCTCTACCTAAAGACATCTGGTTTTTGCTGGGAATATATTAGTTTGATCTACATAATGAAGAAATGGATGGAGGAAGGGGAAAGGGGTGGAGAAAAATAATGCAGAGCTAATGTTGAGGTACGTTTGGGGGCATTATGGAGAGAGGTGTCTAGGCAGTTGTGGGTGTGACAGAGCTGAGAAAAGGGGGCTTTAGAAGTGTTGATGTGATCTGAGAATAGGGATCCCTTTAAGAGGACAAGGTAAGCTGTGTTCTTTCTGTCGCAGAGTTTCCTTGACCCTTCTCCCTCCCCCAGCCCTTCCCCATTTTTCTGCTCTACTTCGTAGCTAAAGCTTGAAAGAAGTGCCTATACTTGCTTTCTTCAGCTGCTCTCCTCCAACCTCCCTTGAACCTTCTGCAATCAGGTTGATGGCATCCATACCCCCTCCCCACCCCCTCTCCCCCAGTGTAGCTAAATCCCAGGGTCAATTCTCAGAGCTCACCTCACTCAGCCTCTCAACAGCATTTGATACAATTAGCAAAGCACATCTACAGGCATTTCAGGGCACCTGACGGATGTCCTACCTTAGAATGCGAGCATCTGAGCAATTAAGATTAGGAAAAGAAATGCATAAATAATGCAAATTGGAAGCGCTGTGTGGCTGATGCAGAAATCTGTACTTCAAGGACTAAACTCTAATTAACTTCAAGGCAAGAGATAGGTTTTTAGAGCATTTAACCCCTGATGCTAGGAAGGTCCTGGTATTCTGCACATCACAGGACATACCAACATGTCCTGGAGTCAGAACCAAGATCCAGACAAGATCTAAGAACAAACCACTTCCTCACCATCCTTATTAGTGGGTGGGGGCTGGAGAGGAGACCCACAGCCCTATTTGGTATTCAGGTGATTAGCAAGTCTCATCAGTATTTCTGAATATTCACTGCAGTTCATTCTATATTTTTATCATTAAGTTCGCAGCAAGCTAAATTCTTCCCAACTCATCTTCTTGTTATCATATAAACATCCTATTCGTGTTTAAAGAGCTGTCATCAAACTTTTTTTCAGGAGAAGGAAACTCAGTAGAAGGAATGGAAGGAACCAAACGAAGGCAGAAGAGCAAGTACACATAGTGGCTGCTGAGCAGGGACATTTGTTCCTAAAAATTTGTCTCAGACCTTGGAAAAGAAAGATATCACTGATGTCCTTTTCTTCTTGGGCTGGGCAGTGGGGATGCAAAGGGGCTGGTCCAGCATTCTTTTCTGTGTTTGGTCCATGGAACTAAAAAAAGAACAAATCATCATATGAGCCACAAACACTCTTTGAAGCCTCATCATTAACAAGCATCGTCACACAAAGCCCTGTGCCAGGGTAAGAAGGTAAAGAAGCCGCATCCCTGAGGCCTCCTCAGGATGTCACCTTGGTGAGCAGATGGAACAGTCGCATCCAAAGATAAAGAGCAACACCAACATCCCTGATCATCAGGGAAACGCAAACCAAAACCACAATGAGGGATCACTTCACACCTCTCAGAGTGCACTGTCGGTCAAAGACTGCAGTGGGTTAGGACTTATTTCTTGAGGAACTGGGTGGTGAGCAATGCTCTTTTTTTTATATATAGATCTTTATTGGAGTATAATTGCTTTACAGTGTTGTGTTAGTCGCTGCTGTATAACAAAGTGAATCAGCTATATCCCCATATCCCCTCCCTCTTGACCCTCCCTCCCACCCTCCCTATCCCACCCCTCTGGGTCATCGCAAAGCATCAAGCCGATCTCCCTGTGCTATGCGGCTGCTTCCCACCAGCCAACTATTTTACATTCGGTAGTGTATATATGTCGATGCTACTCTCACTTCACCCCAGCTTTGCCCTCCCACCCCATGTCCTCAAGTCCATTTTCTATGTCTACCTCTTTATTCCTGTCCTGCAACTAGGTTCATCAGTATCTTTTTTTTTTTTTTTAGATTCCATATCTGTATGCGTTAGCATATGGTATTTGTTTTCCTCTTTCTGACTTACTTCACTCTGTATGACAGACTCTAGGTCCATCACCTCACTACAAGTAACTCAATTTCGTTTCTTTATATGGCTGAGTAATATTCCATTATATATATGTGCCACATCTTCTTTATCCATTCGTCTGTTGATGGACACTTAGTTTGCTTCCATGTCCTGGCTATTGTAAATAGTGCTGCAATGGACATTGTGGTACATGCCTCTTTTTGAATTATGGTTTTCTCAGGGTATATGCCCAGTAGTGGGATTGCTGGGTCATGTGGTAGTTCTATTTTTAGTTTTTTAAGGAACCTCCATACTGTTCTCCATAGTGGTTGTATCAATTTACACTCCCACCAACAGTGCAGGAGGGTTCCCTTTTCATCACACCCTTTCCAGCATTTATTGTTTCTAGATTTTTTGATAATGGCCATTCTGACTGGCATGAGGTGATACCTCATTGTAGCTTTGATTTGCATTTCTCTAATAATTAGTGATGTTGAGCATCTTTTCATGTGCCTCTTGGCCATCCGTATGTCTTCCTTGGTAAAATGTCTATTTAGGTCTTCCACTCATTTTTTAACTTTATTGTTTGTTTGTTTTTTTGCTGTTGAGCTCCATGAGCTGTTTGTATATTTTGGAGATTAATTCTTTGTCTGTTGTCTCATTTGCAAATATTTTCTCCCATTCTGAGGGTTGTCTTTTTGTCTTGCTTATGCTTTTCTTTGCTGTGCAAAAGCTTTTACATTTAATTAAGTCCCATGTATTTATTTTTGTTTTTATTTCTGTTACTCTAGGAGGTGGGTCAAAAAAGATCTTGCTGTGGTTTACGTCAAAGAGTGTTTCTTCCTATGTTTTCTTCTAAGAGTTTTATAGTGTCTGGTCTTACATTTAAGCTTTTAATCCATTTGGAGTTTACACTTGTGCATGGTGTTAGGTAGTGTTTTAATTTCATTCTTTTACATGTAGCTGTCCAGTTTTCCCAGCACCACTTATTGAAGAGGCTGTCTTTTCTCCATTGCATGTTCTTGCCTCCTTTGTCATAAATTAGGTGCCCATATGTGCGTGGGTTAATCTCTGGGCATTCTATCCTGTACCATTGATCTATATTTCTGTTTTTGTGCCAGTACCATACTGTCTTGATTACTGTAGCTTTGTAGTATAGTTTGAAGTCCAGGAGCCTGATTCCTCCAGCTCTGTTTTTCTTTCTCAAGAGACCCACAAAAAAAACCCCAAAACAATTAAGAAAATGGTAATAGAAACACACATACCGATAATAACCTTGAATGTAAATGGATTAAATGCCCCAAACAAAACAGACTGGCTGAATGGATACAAAAACAAGACCCATGGGCTTCCCTGGTGGCGCAGTGGTTGAGAGTCCGCCTGCCGATGTAGGGGACACGGGTTTGTGCTCCTGTTCGGGAAGATCCCACATGCCGCGGAGCAGCCGGGCCCGTGAGCCATGACTGCTGAGCCTGCGCGTCCGGAGACTATGCTCCGCAACGGGAGAGGCCACAACAGTGAGAGGCCTGCGTATCGCAAAAAAAAAAAAAAAAAACCAAGACCCATATATATGCTGTCTACAAGAGATCCATTTCAGACCTACGGACACATACAGACTGAAAGTGAAGGGATTAAAAAAGATATTCCATGCACCTGGAAATCAAAAGAAAGCTGGAGTAGCAATACTTGTATCAGATAAAATAGACTTTAAAATAAAGACTGTTACAAGAGATAAGGAGAGATACTACATAATGATCAAAGGATCAATCCAAGAAGAAGATATAACAATTATAAATGTTTATGCACCCAACATAGGAGCACCTCAATACATAGGCAAATGCTTACAACCATGAAAGGAGAAATCAACAGTATCACAATAATAGTAGGGGCTTTAACACCCCATTTACACCCATGGACAGTTCATCCAAACAGAAAATAAATAAGGAAACACAAGCTTTAAATGACACAATAGACCAGTTAGATCTAATTGATATTTATAGAACATCCCACCCAAAAGTGGCAGAATACACTTTCTTTCAAGTGCACATGGAACATTCTCCAGGATAGATCACATCTTGGGTCACAAATCAAGCCTCAGAAAATTTAAGAAAATTGAAATCATATCAAGCATCTTTTCTGACCACAATGCTATGAGATTGGAAACCAATTACAGGAAAAAACCTGTAAAAAACACAAACACATGAAGGCTAAACAGTGTGCAACCAAAAAACCAAGAGATCACTGAAGAAATCAAAGAAGAAATTTTTAAAAACATAGAAACAAATGACAACAAAAACATGACAACCCAAAACCTATGGGACGAAGCAAAAGCAGTTCTAAGAAGGAAGTTTATAGCAATACAATCTCACCTCAAGAAACAAGAAAAATCTCAAATGAACAATCTAACCCTACCCTTAAAACAACTAGAGAAAGAAGAACAAAGAAAACCCAAAATAAGTAGAAGGAAAGAAATTATAAAGATCAGAGCAGAAGTAAATGAAATAGAAACGAAGAAAACAATAGCAAAAATCAATAAAACTAAAAGTTGGTTCTTGGAGAAGATAAACAAAATTGATAAACCCTTAGCCCGATTCATCAAGAAAAAAAGGGAGAGGACACAAATCAATAGAATTAGAAATGAAAAAGAGGAAATCACAACTGACACTGCAGAAATACAAAGGATTATAAGAAACTACTACAAACAACTATAAGCCAATAAAATGGACAGCCACAAAGAAATGTACAAATTCTTGGAAAGGTACAATTTTCTAAGACTGAACCAGGAAGAATTAGAATATATAAACAGACCTATCACAAGTAATGAAATTGAAACTGTAATTAAAAATCTTCCAACAAACAAAAGTCCAGGACCAGATGGCTTCACAGGCAAATTCTATCAAACATTTAGAGAAGAGCTAACACATATCCTTCTCAAACTCTTCCAAAAAATTGCAGAGGGAGAAACACTCCCAAATTCATTCTACAAAGCCACCATCACCCTGATACCAAAACCAGAAAAAGATATCACAAAAAAACAAAATTATAGACCAATATCACTGATGAACATAGATGCAAAACTCCTGAACAAAATACTAGCAAACAAAATCCAACAACACATTAAAAGGATCATACACCATGATCAAGTGGGATTTATCCCAGGGATGCAAGGATTCTTCAATATATACAAATCAATCAATGTGATACACCACATTAACAAATTAAGGGATAAATACTATATGATCATCTCAATAGATGCAGAAAAGGCTTTTGACAAAATTCAACACATATTTATGATAAAAAAAAAAACTCTCCAGAAAATGGGCATAGAGGGAACCTACCTCAACATAATAAAGGCCATATATGACAAACCCACAGCAAACATCACTCTCAATGTTGAAAAAGTGAAAGCATTTCCTCTAAGATCAGGAACAAGACAAGGATGTCCACTCTCACCACCCTTATTCAACATAGTTTTGGAAGTCCTAGCCACAGCAATCAGAGAAGAAAAAGAAGTAAAAGGAATCCAAATTGGAAAAGAAGAAATAAAACTGTCACTGTTTGCCAATGACATGATACTATACCTAGAAAATCCTAAAGATGTCACCAGAAAACTACTAGAACTAATCAATGAATTTGGTAAGGTTGCAGGATACAAAATTAATGCACAGATATCTCCGGCATTCCTATACACCAACAATGAAAAATCAGAAAGAGAAATTAAGGAAACATTCCCATTTACTACTGCAACAAAAAGAATAAAATACCTAGGAATAAATCTGCCTAAGGAGGCAAAAGACTTGTACTCAGAAAACTATAAAATACCAGTGAAAGAAATCAAAGATGACATAAACAGAGGGAGAAATATACCATGTTCTTGGATTGGAAGAATCAATATTGTGAAAATGACTATACTACCCAAAGCAATCTACAGATACAATGCAATCCCTATCAAACTACCAATGACATTCTTCACAGAATTAGAACAAAAAACTTTACAATTCGTATGGAAACACAAAACCCGAATGGCCAGAGCAATGCTGTTTGTTCTTTGTTTACGAGATATAGAATTTGTAATTTTTCCATGTGTATATATTATTTAAAATATACATTATAAATAAATACAGCTTGCAAAGTGATTCTGATCTACAGCCTGACTTGAGACCCACTAAAGTAAACCAGTGCGTCTCAGACTTTAATGTGCACTTCAATCATCAGAGGAACTTGTTAAAATGCAGGTTTGGACTCAGTGGGTTTCGGGCGGGGGCTCCAGATTTTTCCATTCTTATAAGCTCCCAGGTGACACCAATGCTCCCGGGTCCCAAGTACCACGCTTTGAAGGATGAAAAGTTAGGAGCTCCAAGAGATAAGAGAGGACTGTGGGCTGGAAGAACTGGTAGAGACGTTCCACTGCACGTGGGTGAGCTTTAATGGAGAGGCAGAGCGTATTTCACACATTGGGATTCTATGTAGTATCATGGTAGTGGTAGTAATAACAGTTAAAATAGGAGAGTGGTAAAAGATAAGGCTACAGGAAGTAATTAAAGGCCAGCTGTGAAGGACTGACTGCTAAAGAGTTTAGTTTTAGTATTTTGTAGATAAGAGTGAACCGCTGATTTTTTTTTTTTTTGAGATGAAATCCATGTAACATACAATTAGCTAATTTAACAACATGGTGCAACCACCACGTTTATCTGGTCCTAAAACTTTTTCATTACCCCAATAAACACCCCATACCCATTAAGAAATCACTCCCCATTCTGCCCTCTCCCCAGTCCCATTAACTGGCTCTCTGTCTCTATGGATTACCTATTCTGAATATTTAATATAAATGGAAATCAAATAATATTATGACTTTTGTGTCTGGCTTCTTTCTCTTGGCATGACGTTTTTGAGGTTCATCCCTGTTGTAGCATGTATGGGTACTTCATTCCTTTTTAGGTCTGGACAATATTTCATCATATGGATAGGCCACATATGTTTATCCATTCATCTGTTGTTAGACACCTGGGTCGTTTTCACCTTCTGGGTATTGTGAATAGAGCTTCTATGAACAATGGTGTGCAAGTGTTTGGTATCTGCTTTCAATTCTTTGGGTATATAGCCAGGAATGGAATTGCTGAGACATATGGTGATTCTACGTTTAACTTTTTGAGGAACCGCCAAACTTTTCCACAGTGGCTGCAACATGCAAGGGTTTCAGTTTCCCCACATCACCAACTGTTGTTATTTTCCAGTTTATTTAATTATTATTATTACATTCAGCCTAGTGGGTGTACAGTAGTATGCCATTATGGGTTTGATTAGCACTTTTTTAATGACTACTGGTGTCTTTTTGTATGTTTGTTGGTGATTTGTGTACCTTTTTCAGAGAAATGTCTATTCAAATCCTTTGCCCATTTTTAATTAGGTTGTCTATCATTTTGGGTTTTTTTAGTTGTAGAGTTCTTCATATATTCTGGATACTAGACCCTTATCAGATATATGATTCACAAATATATTTTCCTATTCTGTATGTTGGCTTTTCATTTTCTTGATAATGTTTTTTATGCACAAAAGTTTTTCATTTTCTTGATAATGTTTTTTTATGCACAATAGTTTTTCATTTTGACAAAGTCTAATTTATCTATCTTCGTTGTTGTCATTGTTGCTTAGGCTTTTCATGCTATATCTAAGAATTCACTGCCAACTTCCCTGGTGGCACAGTGGTTGAGAATCTGCCTGCTAATGCAGGGGACACGGATTCGAGCCCTGGTCTGGGAAGATCCCACATGCCGCGGAGCAACTAGGCCCGTGAGCCACAACTACTGAGCCTGCACGTCTGGATTCTGTGCTCCGCAACAAGAGAGGCCGCCATAGTGAGAGGCCCGCACACCGCAATGAAGAGTGGCCCCCGCTCGCCGCAACTAAAGAAAGCCTTCGCACAGAAACGAAGACCCAACACAGCCAAAAATAAACAAATAAATAAATTAATTAAAGTACCTATCTTTAAAAAAAAAAAAAGAATTCACTGCCAACTCCAGTCATGAAGATTTACCCTTACGTTTTCTAAAATTTTTATAGTTTTATCTCTTAGGCTGTTGATCCATTTTGAGTCAATTTTTGTGTATGGTGTGCAGTAGGGGTTCAACTTCATCAGAACCATTGACCTTTATTTGTTTTGGTTTTTTAATTTTTTTTTAGTAGGAGAAATAACAGTGGTTCTCAACCCTAGCTGCATTAGAATCCCCTAAGGAACTTTTAAACATTTTAATGCCCTGTCTATACCCCAGACCAAGTCTACCATCATATCTGGAGGTGGGCCTGAGCATCAGTAATTTTTAAAACTCACCAGGTAATTCCAATGGGCAGTCACTGAATAGGGTGACCAGTGACCAATCATCTTGTTTTGTCCCTGTGATATTGTGATTTATAATAAGAGATTTAGGGAGAGTTGTGCACTTGGAGAGGGCATGGAGGCTCCTTGCCCTTTCCCCATGTCTTGCCCTATACATCTCTTCCATCTAGCTGTTGCTGAGTTACATCCTTTTATAATAAACCAGTGATTCCGGAAGTAAAATGTTCCTCTGAGTTTTATGAGCTGCTCTAGCAAATTAATCGAACCCGGGGACAGGGTTGTGGGAACCTTCAATCTTTAGCATGTTGGTCACAAGCACAGGTGACAACATGGACTTGTGACTGGCCTCTAAAGTATGGGGACTGAGCCCTTAACCTGTGGGATCTGATGCTATTTTCAAGTAGATAGTGTCTGAGTTGAATTGAAGTGAATTGAACTGAAAGGTAGGACACCCAGTCAGTATCCACCGAGAACTAGAGAACTGATTGGTGGGTGTGCAAAAAACACACATTGGAGCTTGGCCCTGAAGGCTTTCCTGGGACATGGGACTTTCAGTGCTAAGACCAGGAAAGTCCTGGGCAAACAAGGGTAAGCTGGCCACGCTGATTTTACTGGAGTTTAGAACTTATTTAATGCAAGTTACGGATAGAGCCCGGTCCCGTTAAACAGCTGTGCTTTAGAACATTTGATTCTGTTTGACCTGGAGATACATGGGGATTTGGTTTTTCCATCATCTCTGTGCCCCTCCCCTGCCAGCAGGTTTAGGTCATGCTCTCTTGGTCAGAAGACACTCAAGAGACCATGAATACACCTCTTTACCCCAGAGCGGCATTCTCTATTTCTTCTCCATCTCTGGCCAGCAGACCTCCCCTCACCATGGAAATGAGGGAGCCCAACCCACCCACCCTCCAGAAAGTTGCACTCCCACTAACTAGCAAGATTTTCTTTGAGTGAAAAGGTGTTCCCATACACTTTACATTAAGCCAGTGGTTCACACACCCGAGTCCGCATCAGAATCACCTGGAGGACTCGTTAAAACACAGATTCCCACACCCAGTCCCCAGAGTTTCTGATTCTGTACATCTGAAGCAGGACCCAATAATTTGCATTTGTAACAAGCTCCCAGGTGATGCTGGGATGCTCCTGGTCTGGGGACCACACTTTGAGAACCAATGCATTAACAGAAAGAAACCAGTATTACTATGTGATTCCTCTCCAGAACAAGAGGATTTAAAAATTCACACAGGCAAAAAACATGCTTGGTTGTTTCTTTCTGGGGAATCTCTGGACACAACCTTCTGTATCAATGGAACCTGCCACTCCTCAGGTTGAATGCCGTGGATCAGAGCCGATGGGCGCCGGACAGTGGGTATGGGGAGCTTAGAAGAAGCAAAGTTCTCTCGAGGTGATAGTCACTCACCAAGGGAGGCACAGGCCTCATTAAAAAACAGCTGGTGGCCCTGTTCTGAGGCATAAGAAAATCATGCCTGAAGCTTCTCTCCATTGGGAAGGAAAGCAAACGTGGTTTCCTGTTCCTCACACTGGCCTTCTCTTGCAGCATTAGCACAGCAGCTGAGGGCTTTAGCCACCCAAGGCCACTTCCCCAGGCCTCAGAAGCCAAGCATCCTGCCTTGTCACTTCTTAAAAGACACGTCTAGAATTTAAGGTCATGGAAGGCTCTCAAGCAGAGCAAAGTGCACGAGGGTTGAGCGCCCTCCTTGGGAGATTCAGCGTGTGGTTAGAAAAACACAGGGTGGGACTTCCCTGGTGGCGCAGTGTTTGAGACTCCGCACTCCCAGTGCAGGGGGCTGGGGTTCGCAATTCCTGGTCAGGGAACTAGATCCCATACGCATGCCACAACTAAGACCCGGTGCAGCCAAATAAATAAGAATAAATAAATAAGAATAGTTTTAATAAAAAAAAAAGAAAAACACAGGGCTCACCACCTCCCACCTCCTGCCTCCCCAGCACAAGATAAAAACTGTGATCTAGCTCAGTCTCGGGTCGTCAGGGCTCATCTCCATGTTTGGGGCAGAGAAAGCAAAGAATTCTTTGGCTGGGCCTCCTACATCAGAATCCCCCAGGGTGCTTGTTATAAGCCCCAGGCCTGCTCCATAATTACAGGATCAGTCTCAGGGAGTGGAGGGCCTGAGCGCTGCCCGTTTTTACAAGGTGCCTTGTGACGGTGCACATACACTGGTGTAGAAGAACCCCCGGAATACTCCAGAGGAAATTAACTACCTCCAGAAGTGGCATACTCCACTCACCTGAGGCCACTGGCATAAGAGATCCCGGAAGTGGGAGGAAGAGCTGGGGCCAGAGGGCACAAGAAGGGAGAGGTCAGTGTCTTTGCAGAGAACTGGGGAGGGAGGGCACACGTGTGTGAAGCACATTGAACTTCACTTTCGAAATAAAATTAAAATCACATCGAGCTGCACAGGCTATGATTTGTACACACCTGTTGGATACTATTCTTAAATTAAAAGTTTGCTTAAAGAATAACACAGGGCTTCCCTGGTGGCGCAGTGGTTGAGAGTCCGCCTGCCGATGCAGGGGACACGAGTTCGTGCCCCGGTCCGGGAAGATCCCACATGCTGCGGAGCGGCTGGGCCCGTGAACCATGGCCGCTGAGCCTGCGCGTCTGGATACTATGCTCCGCAACGGGAGAGGCCACAACAGTGAGAGGCCTGCGTACCGCAAAAAAAAAAAAAAAAAAAAAAGAATAACACAGAAGAAAAGTTCATTCAGGGCTGCAGAGCCCCTTACCTGAGCTTTGTGTCTCCTGAGCTTGCAGCTTCTTAAAGGCCTCCCTCCACCCAAGTGCCCTGCTGCCGGCTTCCCTCCTCCTCTCTGGCAAATTAAGTCCTTTTGACCCAACCCAATCAAACAAACCTGTTGCAATACAGGAGCTCTCAGAGGAATGTTGTAAATAAACTACGAAGAAACAGAGTATATGGATTCAAAGAATTCTTAGGTGTTCATAACTCCACCTACAAACCCACTTGCCCCCAAACAGTTGTTCTTTGCTGGGAGTGTTGGGTCCTCCTTCTGGCATGTTGCTCTGGGTTTCCCAGGTGCCTCATCTAGTGTGACTGAGTCCGGGAGGACACCTGGACACCTAAGGCAAGGCTCTGCTTGTAGTTTCATTCATCCTTGTGTATGTTCTTCAACGAATTCTGCCCCCTCTGGGAAGTCCTTCCCTCTGTGCTAATGCCCTGTCCCCGATGGGGACAGTTTCACCGTCACCGTGACCTTGCAGCTTGTCTTCATTGCCATGTTGTGGTCCTACCTGGTCTTCCTGAACAGACATGGATTTGGGGTGACTTAGATGAGTTTTGTGCTTTATGCTGACTCCCAGATGCCTTTGCAAATTTAAATCCTTCTGACTCAAAATATTACGTTTATCGTCAATAATCCTTTAACTTATTAAAGCCAAAATCTATATTATGAAGGCTAAAATTACATAATACTTTGATCTTATCTGTAAAATGAGGGGAAGAAACTGTTAGATTTGTAACAATCCTTCCAACACTGAAGGTATTAATGATAACAATATTAGTAGCTACTATTACTGGACACGTATATACTAGGCACTATACTTAGCATTTTGTATACACTGCAGGAGAGCCTGTTTAGCTGACCTCTACTGGTTAACCGTATTCTGCAGGCCCTCCACGAACGGTACCAACCAATGCTTGTGGCTGACAGTACCCACTGCTAACTTCTGCTCCACTAGTCCTCATAGGCTTACCAAGAATCAGTTTATGACAGCTGTACTTGTTACTGTAATTGCAAAATTTAAATATTATAGAAACTGATGAAATAGGAGTATACAAAGAAAGGAAGTTTCTGTGAAAGCAAAATTGAATATTTTGGAAGGATTCAACAATGGGAAGCTGCTAAAAATAACTGCTGTCCAATTAGGATTCATGTGGACAGAAGTTTGGAAATAGTCTTAATAATCTGGAATGATTTACTGGAATTGGGATGATCTTACAGAAAGTGATTTTACACGCATCTTCCCAGAAGCCTTTAAAGTCTCACTACATTGACAGAAACCAAAACTAGAACTCATAGATGAAGTATTATGCGTGTGGCTTGTGCAAGAGAGACATATCAAAAAATGCCCACTAGAGGATCCATGTTCAAAGAAAAGGCCATGGCCCTACATTAAAGATTGGGAAATTCTATATTTTAAGGTAAAATATTTGATTACGTATCATTTTTTATAATTCACCGCTTTAACCAACTTCTTCCATAAGCGCTCTAAAATCCAGTCCCAATATCTCAAATATGAGGTCTTTTCTGTACTTCACTTAACCTTTACAATCATCTTGAGAGGCAGGTTTACTTACGCCCATTTTAGAGGAGAAACTGGGGCTTAGAGTAATACAAACAACTCACCCAAAGAAAAATAGCTAGTAGTGGCAGAGCAGAGAGCTCCAGACTCCAAAATCTATACTTTCCATCACTATGTTCTAAGCCTATATCCAGCTCCTAGACGGTGTCCTGCGCGCTGACCAGGTAAGGACACACGGCAGAGACACTTCAGTTTGAAGCATCCATACCTTCCCTTCAGTCCCCTCCCATCTAAAGCTCTTAATACAGTGATCTTAATATAACGATCTATAACCCATCTATTGATCATAGATGGATTGAAATAGTTTGTGAAAAGAAAAAACGGCTTCATCAACATTGCCTAGTACATTTTTACAAAGAGAACGTCAGCTCTCTGATACAACGACCTGAGTGACATTACAGAAGGGACTGGGGAACCCAAGTGGACCTTAGCCTCTTCCCGCCGCCCGGGCCGCTCCAGCCAGCAGCCGGCCCTTACCTGTGGCGGTCACGTGGTGAAGAAGCGCGGTTTGGCCGAAGCTCAGGTCCTGGGCGGCGCGGAGAGCGGCTGTTCCCGGGGAAGCAGCCAGATGGGATGAGTCGGGTCAGTTTTCCCAGCCCTGAGCTCCTAACATAGAAGAAGGGAAATGAGAAGGTGAAGCAGGGTCTGTTCAGGATAACGAGTCAACGCAGAGTGTTGGAAAGAGAGACTCATATGAGGAAAAAAAAAAAAAATCAAAGTTTAGATGGAATTGAAGTGAGGGAGGGAACTGTCCTCTGATACCCACAAGGTTGTTCTAGGTGGGAATAAGCATCCCTTGGGCCCTTTACTTCGCCAAACTGTGCTGAGGTGTTTTTCCTCCTTTCCTATGCTGTGTTTGCCCCTTATTCGTCCCTCATTCCGAGTCCCACCCACAGTTTCTAAGGAAAAGACTGCAATTCTAGGGTCCTTCCCCTGCACCAAATGAAAGGGCTCTGTCCAGCACCGTTCCCCGTGAGACCACTAGATGGCGGCATCACTCAATGGACCGGTTCCAGGCAGCCTCCGTACCCAGCAGCCGCTGCAGCGCTTCCCTCCCTAATCCCTGTTGGAGCAGCTTTTAATCTCAGGACAGGACACTGTGCTCCAGGCCAAGTAGCTTCATTGTGACTGATTGGTGTACCACCAGCCAAAGCTGTACCGTTGACGCCCCTTCCAGCCCAACAAACACCACAGGACCTGAAACGACTGATTTAAACTCTCAACAATTTAAATGATTTATTGGGAAAACCAAACCAAAAAAACCTGGGTACTTGCAGATTTGGGGAGCTTCCTTCCCCCCATCCTTCCCTGGACTCTCCATCCAAGTGCGAGAATCTATTTACCAATAATTATTTATTGTCTGGCTCTGTGTTGGGTGACGTGGGCAACGTGTCCTAAAAGGAAAAAGTTATATTTTCAAAGCTCTAGGAGCTTATTGTTATGCTAATAAGCAATGTTCATTGAGTATTTCTATGTGCCAAACATTGGGGTGAATACTGCATAGACTATCTTGTTTGATTCTTATGTTAGGACTCTTATTATGATCCTCATTTTCATAATGGGGAAATTGAGGCACAGAGATAACTTTGCCCAAGGTCGCACAGTTAATTAGTGTCAGAGTTAGAATTCACCCACAGGCAGGCTTATGTCAGAGCCTAGACCCTTAGCCACAATGCTAGGCAAGTTTGGGAAATCTAACTAGGAGTCAGATGGGCATAAACCTGAGAAGTACATCAGAGTGGAAGGTTGGAAGAAAAAAGCAGAGGGACAGAAAAACAATGCCCTGAGAAAATAAGAATGAGGCTAAAACAAAGCCCTCTTTGGGTGCACAAGGGCACCCAAGTGACTATTGAGAATGCAATTTCAACAAAGAAGCTAGACTGCAGAGCTCAGGGGCTATGTGGAAAGAGGAAATGGAGGCATCTTGCTGCAAAAGGAAGGCAATAAATAGACTGGAAGAGACAGCAAGATCAAGAAAGGCATTCCGGTTTTGTTGTGTGATTTTAAAATCGAATAAAGCTTGGGCATGTTTGAAAACAGTTGCAAGGGAGGCCTAAGAGGTGGATAATGCAAGCAGTGAAAAGCAAAATAGGAAGAGCTGAAGGGAGGGATCAAGGGGACAGGGGACAGGGTTAGCTCTGGGGAGGAGGGAGAGAGATGCCTCCTCTTTTTATCTGAAACTGGGAGACAACCGCAGAGATGGAGATCCATCAGCGTGAAAATGAGGATAAGCAAGTTCAATCAGCCTCCGTCTTCTCAGTAAGACCAGAGTTGGGTTATCTGCCAAGAGTGAGAATAAGATCGAGGAGGTCATATCCTTGCATTGAACTAATCCGTGCGGTGCTTGGGATGACCAAAAAGCAGATAAAATTAAACCAGGCCACAGAAGCAGCTGGAGAAATAAAATCTGTGCTGCAAGTATAAGGATTCTCTGCCAAGTCTCACTGGTGACTCAGGACTGAAATCTCCCCACACATACCATGGACAGAAATACAACAGATAGACTCTCTTTTTTTTTGTTTTAACATCTTTATTGGAGTATCATTGCTTTACAATGGTGTGTTAGTTTCTGCTTTATAACAAAGTGAATCAGCTATACATATACATATATCCCCATATCTCTTCCCTCTTGCATCTTCCTCCCACCCTCCCTATCCCACCCCTGTAGGTGGTCACAAAGCACCGAGCTGATCTCCTTGTGCTATGCGGCTGCTTCCCACCAGCTATCTATTTTACATTTAGTAGTGTCTATATGTCCATGCCACTCTCTCACTTTGTCACAGAGATACACTCTTAATAAGCCCTCGTGTCTAAAGTTTCTTTGTGTTCAGGTGTTGAGACATTTTGCAGAGAAATAATGTCTTCCTCACTTGCCAAATGGGAAAACAAAAGGGCAGACAAGTTTTCCTGGTTGGCTTACGGTCACAGAGAAAATCAGGGCACAACCAGAATTGGTACCCAGGAGACTTACTGATCCAAATTCAGCTCTATTAAACACTTCCCACAAAGGACACAGCTAACAGCCCCAAAGAGTCCCAGACACAGCACAGACTTGGGAAGCATCCAGACCAGGACATGATGCCAAAAGAACAAGGTTCTCCTAACATGGCCTTAGGACACAGCACAGTTCTTCTGGGAATGAGAGGGGAAGTCTCTCTGGTAATTCGATTACAACAGATTGATGGGGTGATGATATGATGTCCTTCACATACCATAATTATTTATGGTTATTGTTTAACAACTCGGTTTTCACTCTCAATTAATATTTCCTTATTGTCAGAAGTGCAGGGGCTGATGCCACCGGAAGAAATCAAAAGAGAGTAATTATTGAGTCTGCATCACTGATGAAAAGGGCAACAGGCAGAATGAATCAATCAGCAACTCACTTTTGATTTAGACTTGGGAAGTGAAGACAAATGACAGCAGCGATCAACACGGCTTGATCTCTAGTGTCAGGATTTTCAGAAGCCCCTCCTTGTGCATAGTCTCATCAGTAAACTCTGTTAAAAGGAATGGGTTTTGATTTCTTCCCTCTCATCTTCTTTCAGAAACTTCCCCCAGGTCAGGCCAAAGTCTGTCTTGGTTTTCACTTCTAAAAAGAAATCAAATTGGCTGTCTGCTGAGCCACTAACTGGGAATGCCAACTTCTCATTCATTCATTCCTTGTTCTCCAAGTGCTTATGGAGATCCTACTTTCAACAAGGCAGAGCGTGCATCAGGTGGCACTGTGCCCTCTGGAGACCACTGGGAATGCAGGTGAGATATGGTCTCGGTAAGGGCCATAGAGAGGAGGTGACGAAGAGCAGTCCCTCGGGATATCCTTCGTAAAAGAAGGTGCGTCATCACCTGGGCTTACTGGTATAGCAGGGAGAGGCAGAGAGGAAAGGCAAAGGCATTCCGGGAAACAGGAGGAGCACGGGTGCGGGGCCCCAGATGGAGGACCTTGGATGAGCCAGGGGACCTCGTGCTCCCCAGACTCTTCCACGAGCCCCCAGCACTGATGGGAGCCCAGAGCTGCCCGTGGCAGGCGGACACCCCTTGGGAAGCTCTTCTCAAACGTCACCCGCCACCCCGCCCCCCGTTTGCTTCCCACTCTACTACATATCTGGTTTATTTTAATATAAAAGCAACAGTCTTTTGTTTCAAATCTTTGAGTATAGTAGATGCCACAGGGAGAAGCACTGGCTTTATCCCTCTTCTTCAAATACCCTCAGGCACAGAGAAGCAGGAGCCTGTGAAGTCTCTCCAGTTCTACAAACTATGAACAGAAAACCGCTCTCAGCCGTTTCCTTATCCAGCCCACCGTCCAGCTGTCCTGCCTTCTGTTTTCCTGACTATATTACTTGGCAGTCGTTATTAGTACTGGGATGCAAGGATATATTTCAAACTCTTCTGTAAATAGCCTGCAATGATCTCTGAAAATGCTTCGCTACTCACTTGACCCAGGAAGCTGACAGAATCATGCAAACCAAGAGGTTCAAATCTCCATGTTCACTGCCCAGACCACCAAAGTGTGCATATCTAAAAAAACCGCCAAGTCTCTGAAAGATGTCACTTTGCAGAAGCAATGTGTGCCCCTCCATCGTCACGACGGCGGTGGGGCTGGCACAGCATTGGTGGCCCCTAAAGAGTGCTGAGTGTTTTCTGCAAATGCTTTAACATGCAGAGAGTAATGCTGAACTTAAGTGCTCTGATGTCAATTCTCTCTGGGCATTGAGCTCATCCAGGTGAACAAAGCCCCAAGGTGTGCCTCTGGATTTACAGAGCTCATGATCCGATTCACCCCTGCGTGAACCCCCTCTGCCACCATCCAGTGAGCCTTACTGAAAAAGGGCAGATTGTTGCACAGAGAAAAAGATATCCCAGAAGAAACTGAAGAAGCAAAAACTTATGGCGCAAGAATAAATTCAGCATTAAACAAATGCAAATAAAAGTTAAAAAAAGAAGGAGAAGTTCAAGTTTAAACACCTTTCCTATCTGAGACATTAATTCACACCATCACCAAACACCCCTACTTCCAAAAATTAACCATAAACGTATATAAACATTTTCCAGCCCATCTGGTTAAATCTGTAGCAATCAATGAACTGTGTTGAACTACAAGGTTTAGTAGAATCGGTTGAATCCAGAAAATGTTCTGTGCTGTCTTACCTGAGCTGGGTGCTGAGGCTTCTGCCTCAGATCTCATCCTGATGAAAGGCAAAGTGACTACCCCCAGGAATGCCGCTGTCCTTTAAACAAGCTCGGGGCCGGCTGTAAGCTGCATTTTGTCCTTGAAGATGAAACATTAAACAGATTAGAGTTTTATCACGAGAGGGAAATACATAATAACACCTTTTTAAGCTATCTGCCCCTGATAGTGGCTAAACATTCATTACAGGCCATGCTGTTGTGCAAACTTTGAAGATTCTCACGTTAGTTTCCTGTTTCTGCAAGGGCCCAGGGAGAAAGCTACGCGCGCTTCATCCTGGAAGAGAACTGGATCAATAGACAGCACCGTGAGAGGCAGATCAAGACCACAGACATGACCGCGTGTCGTCTTGTCCCTGCTTTTAACATCCCCAAGCATTTTCATGCTCTTTGTCACGTTGTACCCCACAATCCTAGGAAGGGGGTCATTCTCAGGGCTCTTTGACAAGTAGGGAAACTGAGGGACAGGCAGAGTGAGCAGGGGACTTGCCCAAAGTCTCAAACCTGGTTGATGGGGCTGGGCTTCCTCTCCTGCTTTGACCAACCAGAGTCATTGGAGGGTTCGGCCACTCACCTCTACAGGCCATTCTTACTCTCTCTATGGTCTTCCTTTCTCTCAACCTTGACCTTTCCCCACCTTGGTTTCTACCCCCCATCCCTCACCTCCCTTGTCTCCATTTTCAGTTTGCTGTGGACATTGCTTCACACGTTCCTTCCTCCGCAATGAATCGGTCTCAGGATTGCACTTACTTTTCCTTCAATTTTGCATTTACACTAGAATCCAATAGAATTCCAGTGACCAACAAGTGTATAGGCATTTTATGACAATGAGAACGACGTCAGGCACAATTTGACCAACAAAACAGTACATCCATGTCCAAAAGTGCCCTATAATGTGTACTGGATTAGAAATCCAGGCTATGATTGGGACAGCTGACTCTTCCTTGAGGGATTGGAGAAAACTACAGTAATAGAGCACTCTTTCATATAGCCCACAACAGATGTATTTCAACAATTCCATCTTTATCCCACAATACCGACCTCCCACCATAGCTCCATCACAGCGTTCCTGCACCTTTCCCAATATTGTTCATTTAATTGCTCCAGAAAAGAACAAAAAGGGGCTTCCCTGGTGGTCCAATCGTTAAAACTATGCTCTTCCACTGAGATTCTGCATGCCGCATATGCGGTGCAGCCAAAAAAGAAAAAAAAGAAAAAGAAAAGAAAAGAGAAAAAGAAGTCAATTTTATCAACATATATTTGTTCAGGAATCAAGTCTGCAGACTTTAGGTGCTCTGGGCCTAGAACAGCTGCTTCTCTCTCCTACTGGTCTCTGTTCCTTCAAGAGAGTATACGTTAGATCGTCCCCTGAAAGGAAGGGAAAGTAGGTAACAAGCAAATCACCTAATTTTACCCACTAGGAATTTTCTTTTTGTAGCTCTTAAGTTTGGGAGGAAACTTGACAATATCTATCAAAAGTCCATGTGCACATGCCCTTTGACTCAGCAGTTCTGTTGATAGTGGTTCACCCAGGGCAGTGATGATTTTGTGCAAATTAGAAAAAGGAACCCCTTCCTCAAGACATTTTATGTCTATCTGCCAGGAAAGTATCATAATAAGTATTTAAAGTTATGACGTCCACCTGAAACTGACACAACATTGTAAATCAACTCTACTCCAATAAAAATTTTTAAAATATATATATATAATATTTTAAAAATAAAGTTATGATGTCTACAAAGTGATTGGTAACCACACAGATGAGGCACTTTGTGCAGTGTACAACCTGTGCAACTGTATATGTTAACCCTGGTTACCTTGTAAATACATATGAAGAATGACATCAGGATATATGTTAAAAGGTGTTCATTGAAATATTATTTGTAACATCAAATAAATTATTGCAATGTCCATCAGCAGGGGACAGTTTAAATAAATTAGGGTACCTTTATACAATGGAATACTAGGGAGCATTATAAAACAAATAGAGTAGATCTATATGTGCTGATATAAAGAGATGTTCAAGGTATATTATTAAGTAAAAAAATCAAGGTTCAGAGGAGAATATATTATAAATCAACGTACGTAAATTTTTAAAAAGAAATATGTGCCGCTATGGCCATTTTTTTTTCCTAAAAGGGCACTCAACAAATCATTAACAGGAGTCTCCTAGGAGGAGAGTAATTGGGTGAAGAAGGAAGCTTTTAGTTCAAATGTATATCTTTTTGTGTAGTTTGAATTTTTCTTACCAAACATATTTATTGCTTTCAATTTAAAAAATCAACATGGATTATCAGAATAGAAAGTTACAGGTGTTTTTTATTTCATGCACTTTTAAGCATAAAAAAGTCTAAGACATATATCTTAATTACTGTGCACATCCCCCCAAGAGAACACATTAAAAAATAAGCTGCAGTGTTTTGTTTTGTTTTTTGTAGCAATGGGACTGAGGAGGGGAAGGAGGGAGAAGGCTGGTGGAGAAGCAGGAAGGCAGAGCCCTCTGTACATCTTAGGGCATTTTCACCTCTCAATTCCTGCTTCTGAAAACAAATACTAAAGTCATTTATCTGTTAGACAATGAATATATTTAATCATAGATGAAGAGCATCATTAACTCACCTTTTTCTATTAATTCAGTTCTAGTTGGGTGTAAATTCAGTGATTCCAGAGTTGCCCATTATTAAAAACCCAGGGACCTGGTAGAAAGCTACTAATTGTGTGTTACTTCACTTTACAATACGAAGTGGGTGTAGAAGAAGGACATTAGCTGTCTTTCTCCCTTTGATTTTGATCCCTAGAGAAAAGAGAGTTCTAATTGTTCCTTTCTATTTGTTCCTGAATTTAAAACTCTATTAGAATAAAAGTAAAGCTGAATTCATTATTACAAATTTTGTGCTAAGAATTCACTTTCCCAAATGAATGTTTATTTAGGCCACAGATACGTTATTCCTCAAAAAAAAAAAAAAAAGAGAGAAGGAAAAGAAAGATTGTTCTTGGATGAGCAGAAGTGACATTTAATATAATGAAGTAACATAGCAACCCCAAATCTAACAATAGAGTGACATTTTTCTTTTTTTAAAAAAAGAACTATTTGTATTTCTTTCAAAAAATATTCCCTCCAGGAACGGATGTAGGAGGAGAGCACACTGAATGTGATAAATTTTACAGAACATTTTTTCTACTTCGGAGTTTTGTATTGTGAATCATGCATTTGTTCCAGTGTTAAGGGTATCAGACCAGTGTTAAGGGTATCAGATCCAGTGTTAAGAGTATCAGACCAAGTTATACATATTCTACACATTGGAAAATAAGTTTTAAATACTGAACTAATTCCAGGGCAAGGTCTTCCCTCCACACATTAATGTAACAAATACTCTTTCTACCTTGCTGAATTTCTGTTTGGAGACCTATTATTTAGAGGCCAGTATTTATTTGCTGACAATATTTGCCTTGGTTGCCCTGACTGTGTCGTTAAACAAATATTTATTCATTCAATAAACATTTATTGAGAGTCTCCTTGGTGCCATGCTCTCTGCCCAACACGAGGGCATAGGGAATATAAAGATAAATATACAAATAAAAGTATCAATACATGATCCCTGCCCTCTGAGAGGTCACAGGCTGGGAGCCTAAGGGCTCTTCTGGTTGTTTGTTCTGTACTATCAGGGCCAGGACTAATGTAAGGCAAGAGAGACACCTAGGACAGAATTCTAGGAGACGCCTGCTCTCCGGGGTGTGCAAAATGCAGACGGCATTACCTGGCCACCTGGCTGCCTGACCTCCCCACATGGCCTCCTCTTCCTTTCTGCTGCCCTTCTCCCAATTCACTGACACACTCACTGTTATCTCAGTCACTTCCCCCCAAAATGTCTACACTCGGTGTCTATTTTTCATGCCCAGGTTACCCTCCCTGTAACCACCGCTTGTTTAACCACTTCTTCCAGGTCTTGTTCAAACCCCACCCTGAAAGTCCTCCCCAGGCCTAACAGCCTGGTCAGTTTCTCCCCATGCACTTGCACTCCTGCAATGGCCTTTATCACTAGCCAATTTTTGAAAAATAATTTTGATTTCTTTGGAGACACTGCTTTGGGAGAGATCCTTGGTGTTCTCCTTACTTGCTATAAGTAATAAATCCTTCCTTCTCCTGAAAAAAATTTTTTTTTAATTTTTAAAATTGAAGTATCTTTTTTTTTCTTTAAGATTTATTATTTATTTATTTATATTTGCCTGCGACACATGGGATCTTAGTTCCCTGACCAGGGATCGAACCCACGTCCCCTGCATCGTAAGGCAGATTCTTTACCACTGGACCACAAGGGAAGTCCCGAAGTATCATTTGTTTATTTGTTTGTTTGTTTTGTTGTTTGGTTTTTTGGGTTTTCTTGGGCCACACCGCAGCTTGCATGATCTAGGTTCCCTGATCAGGGATTGAACCTGGGCCATGGCAGTGAAAGCGTGGAGTCCTAACTACTGGACCACCAGAGAATTCCCTAATCGAAGTATAGCTGATTTACAATGTTTCAGGTGTATAGCAAAGTGATTCAGTTGTATGTATGTATGTGTGTGTGTGTGTGTGTGTGTGTGTGTATAAAATATTCCTTTTCAGATTCTTTTCCATTATAGTGATTACAAGATTATCGCTAGCTTACTTGTATTCAAATTATTATTTTTATTTTTATTTTTTTGCAGTATGAGGCCTCTCACTGTTGTGGCCTCTCCCGTTGTGGAGCACAGGCTCCGGACGCGCAGACTCAGCGGCCACGGCTCACAGGCCCTGCCGCTCCGCAGCATGTGGGATCTTCCCGGACCGGGGCACGAACCCATGTCCCCCGCATCGGCAGGCGGACTCTCAACCACTGCGCGACCAGGGAAGCCCTGTATTCAAATTATTACATCGGAACCTATCCCCCGACCCAGAGTTGGGAGGCTGCGGAAAGCAAGGCCTGTGTTCCAGTCTTTGCAGACCTCACTCCAAACCTGTGGGACTCAGCACGGTGCTTTACACATGTGTGTGTCTTAGTCCATTCAGGCTGCTATAACAAATTACCGCAGACTGCATGGCTCAACAACAAACATTTATTTCTCACAATTCTGGAGGCAGTAAAATCCAAGATCAAGGAGCCAGCAGATGTGGTGTCTTGTGAGGGCTAGCTTCCTGGTTTGCAGACAGCTGTCTTCTTGCTGTGTCCTCACGTGGCGGACAGCAGAGAGAGAAGCAAGCTCTCTCTCAGCTCTTCTTTGTAAGGGCACTAATCCCTTTCCTGAGGGCTCCACTCTCGTGACCCAATCACCCTCCAAACACCATCACATTGGGAACTAAGTTTCAATATATGGATGTGGGAAAGGATGCAAATATTCGGTCCATTAGAGCAGACTTTCAGCAAATGATTCCTTCATTTATCTGAATCTTTACAACCTTCAGCACATATTTAGTGTTTCTTTTTGCTTTAACAAAAGCAAACATTGGTTTGAGGCATTTGCAACACTTGAGTTTAATTCTACAGAAGCGAGGTAGAACTATAAGAAGTTAGCTTGCTAAAAGAAAATGCGTTTTCTTATTTCCCAGCAGCTAATTAAACGCAATAAGAGATAAAGTAAATGGATCTTTTGCTGACCACTAGTTTCATTTGCATGGGCGGTGTTGTGGGGGAGAGTAAATTGTTCATGACCAGCTAGGCTGTCTCTTTATTGTATAAAAATGGCCACTGGGTGAAGGTCTCCACGGCTACTTTGGGGCTGGCGGGGATAACACCACTACTGAATGGCTCCTAATAAGGAATCACACTGGTGACCCTCGTCAGATTGGGAAGCAACAGCAAGGTCTTCTCTTTACTGGTGTTGATCATGTTGAATGGAATAGAATTGCATGCAGCCAATTTCATAAGCAGCGTTCCCTGTGTATTACTAACACACACCACTCCCTCATTGTTGGAAACACCACACACGCACCACAAATGGCCATCTAAGTGTAGTTACAGTACTTATCGAGATGGTGTCCTGGAGGAGTTAGTGGCCTGGGACCCTTAGCATAGCTCTACTAATGGCATTTGCTCTATACAATGACATTTGATCTATCACAATTATTTCGGTATTGATCCCACCTGAGCTTTTGTGCAATCCATCCTGGAATTAACTTAATGGCCAAAGCTTGAATCTGCCCAATCCCTGGAACTCAGGAGTCACCCTTCCCTCTTGCTGTTTCCTTACAATAAGGACCTGCTGGATGAGATGTTTGTCTTCATGGTGTGACTTGATGATGCAGAGTAATTTCGCCAAAATAGTTTAGGCAAGCAAATTCAAAATACTGAATGGAAACCCCGTATCTTTTTTGGAAGATCTTAAAGAAAGCTCTATGTTTTTCCTCCCTCGTCCCTGCACATACAGGCATCACTCCTCTTCTACCTAAAATGTGTAAGAATCAAAATAAGCACCACATGCTGAATGTAGAACAGAACAGCGTTTTTCTGGTCCATGATGACTTTACAACTGCGATCAAAATAGGTCTTGTCAACCCGGAATGGTTCCAAATTTGGAAGTCCCAGAGCACATTCAGGAGATGTGCCCTGAAATGTAGCAACATTATTGCCAGAGGGTAAATAAAGGGAAATTCACGCTGTTCAGTATATATGCTTCTGAACTTATGTAAGATCAATGAGATTTTTTAATTAGTTAATTGGAAGTTGGTTGTTTGAAAGGAGATAGGAATGAAGAATCATTGATTTTATCTGCTTACAAGTTTTGACTTTAGGGCTTCCTAAAAGTATGGAGCTTCCTCAAAAAATTAAAAATATATCTGCCAAACCTATCTATGAAGCAGAAACAGACTCAGAGAACAGACTTGTGGTTGCCAAGGGGGAGGCGGGGTGAAGGAGGGATGGATTGGGAGTTTGGGATTAGTAGATGCAAACTGTTATATATAGGATGGATAAATAAGATCCTACTGTATAGCACAGGGAACTATATTCAGTATCGTATGATAAACCATAATGGAAAAGAATATGAAAAAGAATGTATATATGTATAACTGAATCACTTTGCTGTGGAAGAAATTTTGCTTCACAGAGATTAACACATTGTAAATCAACTATACTTCAATAAAATTTTAAATAAATAAATAAAATCTTTTTCATAAAGTCCAGTTTTCTTTTTTGCAACTTATTTTTCCTCAAAAAGTTAACTGTCTTTACTTTTCCTATTAATACCTTTCCCACCTATTTGAACCAATATCATTCAATTGTTTTACAAACACTGACAAAGCTCTTATCTTGTGCCTCATTCTGGGAATATAAAGATGGAGAAGAAACCATTTTTTTGTCTACAAGCAGTTTATAATCTAGGAGAGAGGCAGATTTATAAGTCAATAACGTATAAGAAATAGGGTGTCATGAGTGCTACCAGAGAATTATAAAGGTGAAGGGGAGAGAAAGACAGGAGTGGTCACTTCTTGAGCAGATAAGAGTCAGAATTCTAAGAATCTGAGTCGTTAACATCAGACAGCTTCTCCAGAACTAGCAGTTTCTGGTTTGAGTGTATCTTCGAGGGACTCATTCAGATGTGTCTGCCCTTAGTTAACTGCATATGTCATAAACTCTTCAGTTAAAGATTTGTTAGCTGGGGAGAGTCTTTGTGTTTTCAGTGATGACAGATATGTTAGTCATTGCCTATCATGTTGATCTCTGGTTTATGGGAAGATAGCCAAAGAGGAAATTTAATTTCCCAGTTTCCTTCAGGGTCAATGGGAAATCACTCACTTTTCTGCCTTTTGGCCACGTGGCTCCCCTGACACACTTTTGTACACAACACTAGCAGGTAAGCAGGCATCTACTCGTGATCACCAGCTTCTGAATTCACTCCCTCAACTTTTAGCTAAATATGGATGAAATTTAAAATTCAGTGACTTCTTATATCAACTAGTGTTTCCAAACTGCAGACTGCGACTCATTAATAGGTTATGAAATCAATTCAGTGGGTCTTCATCAGCTTTTTAAACAAGAAGTAGAATAGAAAAGAAAACAGAATAGAAAAATCAGAATTCATTTCACCCAGTAAGATAAAAATCGTTCGGTGAAACTTTTCTTCCGGTTTTGCGTGGGTGTAGTCACAACGTAAAATGTATTTCTTACCGTGTCACAGGGAGAAAGTTAAGCCACTGAACTAGATTCTAATCCTCATAAAGGCACTTATTAGCCATCTAGCAAATATTTGTCGAATTGACCGAATTTGTATGTGTGTTTGTGGATTTACTCAACAAATATTAAGTCTGCATGTGTCAGTATGATACTGACCATTGCAACCCTTTATTTAAATTTTGTAAAAATGAAGGACAAGAGCAGGTTTTCAAAGGTTAATCAGATTCAGTAAATGCTCTTTTTTTAGGGAAAAATCAATCCATTTACCAGGACTGCTTTACAACCTTTAATCTGGCTTAACCCCCCACCTGCTGTATAAAACAGACCCTAAGGTCTCTAAACGATGTTCAGAAACAGATCTTATGAAAGTGTGAAGCCCATGGGTCCTTAGTAAACAGAGCCTTCAGATCCTTATCTGTCTACTGCTGGTCCAAACCCCTCCCTCACAGTCAACCCGAGCAGGTGGGCACAAGTGTCCTTGCCCCCAGCATAGAGGTCGTCACAGGTGCCTGTCCCTAGTTCCTTTATCAGGCCTTGGGTGCTGAGCACTGATCTTTCCTGGCTATGGCGGACCCCACCCCACCGGCACTGCCACCGGAGGTTGGGCTCTTCCTGGAAGCCATGTTCTCACTGTCCAGGACTATCACGATTCTCAGCACCCATGAGGGTCACGTGCTGTACCCAGCTCGCCAGATCTGGGCCAAGCTAAAAGGCGCCGGCACCATCCCAAAGACTCTTCTGTTCTTCCATCTCCCTGCCTGCATGGGGTAGATTGTCCTACGAATTCTCAGGTTCTCTGCCTGCGGGTGCACAGTGAGTGGAGGGAGTGCTGGGAGCGGGCTGCGGGGTGAGGAGTCGTGGCAGAGGCATCCGGTGAAGAATGCAGTTGGTGACTAAGACTCAGCCTCCGACCGCTTGCAGCCTGGTGGAGGGCAGGGTACCATGATGGTCCACAGATAACCTGAGCAACCAGGGTATTGGGCAAGACTCTCAGAGATCCCCTCCTCCCTCACCCTCCCTACTCCAAAGTAGAGCGCACCACCTGCGCCCCGGTAGCAGGGACCAGGGCTCTAAGGTTTCACAGCGCCGCCACGACATGTGTGCGAGTGCTTCCTGGAGCAGGCGCTTATCACCTCCCCAGGCCCCACCCCTGAAGGTCAGGCACGCTCCTATCAACTAAGCTCCAAAGCTTGGGCAACCCTTATGAAAGTCCACCCTGGGTCAGTTAGGCTCTGAACAACCTTTGCTGCTTTTCTGAGCTTTCTGAAACTCCCTGGCAAACAGGCAAAGTGTGAATGTTTTCACAGTGAGCAGTCAACATTCTGAGAGTCCTCTTTGCCTCTGACCTGCACCAGATGTACCTTATGCTGAAGCTGAGTGGGTTTGCAGGTGTGTCTCAGCCTTGTTCCCAGTCAAACCCTTGGCTGTGGGCTGGTTCCCCTTCCTCTCTGCCAAGACTTCCCCAGGCCCCGGGACGCCAGGGACATCTGTTGCCTCTGTTGCCTGCCTCTCATGTGAGGCCATTCCTATCCTGAGTCAGGAAAAGAGCATCCCGGTCAACAGGCAGCCAGGGCTGAACTGTCTTGTCTTACAAATTCTCCCAGTGTCTCGTCATTGTGGACACTCCCTAGTTTGTTCTGTGCAGAGAGTCCAGAGCCCTCTAGATTTCTGTGGGGAGCACAGATGTGGCTCCAGAGGGACGGAACACCAAAGCTCGCTACCCAGACAGAATCTGCAGTGGGGTCCATTTCTGTGCCCTTGGTCCCAAATCCAAACATCCCAGCAGCCTTGTCTGTCTCTTAGTACAACCCAGAGTCCCAGCATCCCAAGGAGGACAACTAATGAATAGAGCAACACAAAAAATTAAATAGACTCTCTGAAACTCCCTTAAGGAGCTCCTCCTCAGAAACTGAAGAGAAATTCACTATCATTCCTGTGTGATCTGGAAGATCAATTACATTCCAGAATCTTCTTCTAATTAAAAAAAGCCAGTGGGCTTCCCTGTTGGCACAGTGGTTGAGAGTCCGCCTGAGGATGCAGGAGACGCGGGTTCGTGCCCCGGTCCGGGAAGATCCCACATGCCGCAGAGCGGCTGGGCCCGTGAGCCATGGCCGCTGAGCCTGCGCGTCTGGAGCCCATGCTCCGCAACGGGAGAGGCCACAGCAGTGAGAGGCACATGTACTGCAAAAAAAAAAAAAAAAAAAGCCAGCAACCAGCAAAGAGTTTTTAGGCTGTCAGTTGTCTAGTTTTTGGCACTGCAGCAAAATGGCTAAATCTAGATCTGAATCAATTATACCCCAATAAAAGTTTTTTAAAAATTAAAAAAAAAATACTATACTAATTAAAAAAAAAATCTAGATCTGGGATCAAATCCCAGCTTTGACACTTAAAACCACTTAACCCTCTAAGCCTCAGTTTCTCTGTCTATAAAATAGAGATAATTCTACAGCTTACCACATTAGGTTGTTATGAGGATTGATTGAGAGAACCTATCTTTTTTTTTTTGGCCTCACAGCACACGGGATCTTAGTTCCTGGACCAGGAATCGAACCTGTGCCCCCTGCAGTGGAAGCACAGAGTTCTAACCACTGGCCTGCCAGGGAATACCCAAGAGAAACTATCTTAAGTATAGAGTATAGTATCTGGCACATAGGAAACAATAAATGTTAATTATTGTTGTTACAATTATTAGCAATTAAGAGAACTGGTAAAAGAGTAGGATAAGGTAATTAAGACTAAGACAAACGATAGAGAGTTTATAGACCAGGCTCCTTACGTCAAGGTAGAACTTAAATTGATTATATTTCAATGTAACCTACTTGTTTGCTTGTCCACATGACAATGCATTAGAGACACAGCACATAGTACAGTGGAAAGAACATGGACTTCGGAGTCAGACTGTGCTCACATCCCTTTCTTCTACCACCTGAGAGATTTGGGCAAATTATCTAACCTGTCTAAGTCTCAGTTTACACATCTACAAAATGGAGTAATAATAATTAACTTGCAGGATTGTGCTGATGATTTAAAAAGCCTCCTCTCATCCCCAGCTCTCCCAGGCTGGCAGCCCCTCCCATGGGCACAAACAATTCTTACCCTGTGGGAGCCCGTATCACATTGTACCATATTATCTCCCCCACTATAAGGTAAATGTCTCGATTGGAGCGAGTCTATTTTGTTTGTCTTTCAATCTCTGGTATTTAGTGAGGTCCTTGGACATAGCTGGTGCCCAGCAAAAGCTTGCCAGCTGACTGAATGAATTACTGAAAATGGCAGAAAAATAGAGTGATAGGAAAAATGACCCATGTTTACTACCCATATTCCAGGACAACCTTAGTAGCTATATCATAAGCTAACTGTGTTGTATGCTGTATGAGATTTTCTCACTGTAGTAGATGTACTTTGATTTATGTTTCATCCAAATCTTCATGATAAGTGGTATTATAATGCATGCCACCATATCCCTGTGTCCTCTGGGTTCTTTGTTATCTGACCTTGCTTCTAAACATTCCTCCGAATGGAAATCTTTTCTTAAATTTCATTACGCAAATAACACATGGTCACACAAAAAATCGCCAAGTCTGGATAAGCTAAACTAAAAGAAACCTAAAACACTCCAAATTCTACCACCAAATAATTATTGTTAACATTTTGGATAGAGCCTTCTGAAATTTTTTTTACACAGCTTTCTTGAATTATAATTCTCATATTGTATTAGTTTGCTAGAGCAAGATATGAGTCAGGGTTCTCCAGAGAAACAGAATGGGATGTGTGTGTGTGCATGTGTGTGTATGTGAGAGAGAGAGAAAAAAAAAGAGACAGAGAGAGAGAGATTTATTGATTAATTTTAAGGAATTGTCTCACACGATTGTGGAGATGCAAGTCTGAAATCTGCAGGGTAGGCCAGCAGGCTGGAAACCCAGGGAAGAATTGCAGCCCAAATGCAGGATTCCAGCAGAATTCCTTCTTGCTCAGGGGAGGTCAGTCTTTGTTCTATTAAGGCCTTGATTGATTGGATGAGACTCACCCACATTAGGCAGGGTAAACAGCTTTACTCAAAGTCCATGATTGAAATATTAATCTCATTCAAAAACACTTTCTCAGAAAGTCCAAAATAATGTTTGACCAAATATATGGGCACTGGTTGTCCAGCCAAGTTGACACTTAAAAGTAACGATTGCAGGTGGCCATGACAAAATACAATAGAGTGGGTGGCTTAAACAATAGGAATTACTTTCTCACAATTCTGGAAGGTACAAGTCCAAGATCAAGGTGTTGGCAGGGTTGTTTTCTTCTGAGGCCTCTCTCCTTGGCTTATAGATGACCATCTTCTCCCTGTGTCTCCACATGGTCTTTCCTCTGTGTGTCTGTGTCTTAATCTCCTCTTCTTAAAAAAGACACCAGTCATATTCGACTAGGGTTCATCCTAATGACCTTCATTTTAACTGAATTGCCTCTTTAAAGACCCTCTCTCCAAATATAGTCACATACTGAAGTACTGGAGGTTAAGACCTCAACAAATGGATTTTTGAGGGGAACATAATTCAGTCCATAACAGTACCACTCTGAAACCGAGCAGGAGTAGGGCCCTCCCAGTACAAAAGCCTTCTGTGTCCCCTGTTTCTTTTTTTATTAAATAGTTTTAGTTAGCAATAAATGCTCGTTATATAATATTCCAAAAAACAGAAGAAAATTAAAAAGACAATAATCGTACCCAGAAACATACTAGAAAATTTTAACAGCTGTGCAGAAATAGCTTTCTTGGGATTTCCCTGGTGATCCAGTGGTTAAGATCTGCCTTCCAACGCAGAGGACGCGGGTTTAATCCCTGGTCGGGGAACTAAGATCCCACATGTCATGGGGCAACTAAGCCTGTGCGCCGCGACTACTGAGCCCGCATGCCACAAACTAGAGAGCCTGTGTGTCACAACTACAGAGCCCACATGCTCTGGAGCCCACAAGCCACAACTACACTGAAGCCTGCATGCCGCAACTAGACCCAAGGCAGCCAAAAGTAAATAAATAAATAAATGTTAAAAAATACTTTTTTTGCTTAACTGCTTTTTCCTTTGTTTCTGCATTCCCTCACTTTCCTAATTAGTACTGATGTGTCTTTGGAACTAGGGGAAGGCCTAGGAGACTAAAGCCTTTTTGCTACAAACAAGAAACAGACGGGCTTTTGTACCTGGGAAGGCCCCGCAGGGTCTTGCTTGGCTTCACAACCAACACCACAATGAAATATAGAACATTTTTATCACCCCCAAAAGATTTCCCACACCCATTACCAGTCACTTTGCATTTGCCACCCCCAGTTTGAGGAAACTGAGGTCTGGAGATTAGTCCAGGGCCAGAATCCAGCTGAGAAAAACCACAGGGCTTCCTCCAGGGAGGAATTTGAGATACTGATAGACAGTATAACTTGTTCAGTTATACTAATTTTTTTGTGTCAAAATAAGAATATCCCAAGAATTTTTCCCTCTGTCAATAAATCCTATGGCTATCCCAACTGTATGACTGCGCTGCTAGATATCTGCTTCCTGTACTTTGGTTCATCAGCATGCTACAGCCTTCTACTCATGCATCCTGTTTATTCCCCCTTGGAAGTAGGTACAAAGTGCCCTTCTGAGGGAGTGAAGGGCTATCCAAGTCAAAAGCACTTGCTTTCCCACACACACCAAGGGTTTAGCTCATAACATGAATGTCAGCAAAAAAACATGATATTATTGTTCAGAAGTGTTTCCACAGTATCCCCACTTGGAAAAGACAAACCACTTAGTTTTATTTACATTCTTTAGAAAGGACGTTGGAAAATGCCACGATAAGTTATGTCATGGGTTATACAGTTTTCTGGTTGAAAAATAAAGCACAAGGGGGGGAATTTCCCTTCTAATTTTATACGTCCCTAGGATGCTGGTTTCTTTAGACTTTTTGTTACTTTTACTGACTAAAGTGACTTTAAGCACAGCACTTAGCAGCCACCATAATTTCAAACATTATCACTGTGCAGTTTGAAGATGCCCACCAGTACACTACTGTTTTATAAAACAAATAAGTAAAATTATTCTGGGGTGCTGGGGTTTCTATAAAAGAAAGCATGGTAGGAGACAAGTTACAAGGGTTCAAAAAACACTGTCCACAGCATGGTGGGGTGGGGGTAGATACTGTGGTTGCAAAATAGCGTAATAAACCTAGAATCGCCTATGGTTTAATGGCTGACTAACAGCCTCCTGCTAGGGTCAAATTCCTATCAGTGAGAGAGGCTTATAGCCACTTGCTTGGACCTTATGCTTGCAGTGCAAAGATATTCCAGTCCTAAAATCCGGGAACTGGCCCAGCAGCACTTCTTGAGAATCAAAAGTCAGAGCATGGTCAAAGTTGCTACTATACTCCTGTTTCAGTTCATGCCCCTTCTGGCTTGACAAGCCAGTCCCACACCCATATTTCCAGCTCTTCAGGTCCAAGAATAAAACCAGAAATGTCCACCATCCTCAACGGTAGAAAAAGACAGGGATGCTGCAAATGTACACACCTCTGCCCAGTCGGATACCTCTCTCTCAGCCGAAACACAGACAGAGATTGTCCATTTTTGAGAGGTAGTCAAAAAAGGATAATCCAGAATTTACATACAGATTATGTTCTTGATTCTCTATGATGTAATTATCTATTAAGAATAAAATAGGAAGCTACCATCAACAGCATTAATGGCTTTCAGATGAACTCATTGAAATAGGAATCCTGAAAATACAGACAGATTCAGGTCAACAAGGAGAAGCAAGAAGTACCAGGGCCCATGGTTTCTCCCTCTCAGTTTAGGGAAAAGTCTTCTTTCCCAACTTCCCTAGCTTTGTCTAATGACATCAGCAATTTCTCAATCACTTAAAAGTCCAAAAGAAGCACCTTTGACTCACTCTTCTTTTTTACATTTCTAGGGCATTATTTCCTTGAAAAGTCTCACATCCTCCCTTCTTCTGTCCTCAGCCAGGGTAGGTCCTCAGTAACCACACGCAGATCATCACATCTGACTCTAAGCTCCTCTCCATCCCATCTGCTGATACATCCGTGCCGGATATCCCTGAAATGCCATCTTCATTGCGTCATTCCTCAGCACAAACACATCGAATGGCAGCCCCCTGGCACCTCCAACATCAGTCTGTAATCCCCTACCAGGTTTTTGGAGTCCTTTGTAAATGAGATTCCTCCACTAGACTTTCACTCCTAGATGCAAGGCTGGTCTTGATGATCCCCCATTGTAACACAGAGTAGGCAGGGAGTAAATTCACCAAATGAACCAACAACAACCCCTGAAGCCCACGGAGCAGGTCATGTCACTCATTGATTACATTTACTGGAACAGAGAAGTTAATGAGTGGTGTGGATGTTTTGCTTTTGTACAGGTGAGGAAGCACAGGAAGGGCATTTTGACAGGTCAGTGTTTTGCCTGTCATGTAAGCTCTTGAGATCCTTCTTGAGTGCAGAACAATAAAACACAATTATTTAATGACTACTTATAAACAGTAGTATAGACTCAGAGGAATTGATGTCAAACATTTCTTAAAGTTGACTGCAATATTGTGATTTATAGGAAAAATCTATATTTGGTCTTTATCCACAGTTCCTGGCTCACAGCTCCCAAAACCCCCAGAATTTCCTGAACGATCAGAGCAATGGGATGTTTGGCTTCTTGTCCTCTGTTCCTGAAAATACTTCAGGGAAGGTGACCTTTGGATCCCACCCAAGGGTGGGGCTGGTTGCCAGGAGAACTGACCCCATGTTTAGAGGGTTAGAACTTTCAGTCCTACCCCCCACCTCCCATTCCTCATTTCTGGGGAGCATGGAGGGGCTTGAGGTTGAATCCATTGCCTTTAGCCAATGATTTAGTCAATCATGACTATGTAATGAAGCCTCCATAAGCACCCAAAAAGGACAGCTTCTTGGTCCTTTTTGGAGAGCTTTCATGTTGGGAAGAAGGCTTCTGTGTGCCCTTGAGTCAGGCCCCAAGCACATCAAGGACAGAAGCTCCTTTGTGGGGAACCTCTCCCTATGTATCTCCTCATCTGGCTGTTGATTTATGCCCTTTAATATCCTTTTATAATAAACTGGTAATCTAGCAAGTAAAATGTTTCTCTGAGTTTTGAAAGCCGTTCTAGCAAATTAATTGAACCCAAGGAGGGGGTCAGTCAGAAGCACAGGTAACAACCTGGACTTGCTCTTGGCCTCTGAAGTGGAGGGTGGTCTTGTGGGACTGAGCACTTAACCTGTGGAATCTGATTCTATCTCCAGGTAGAGAGTGTCAGACTGAGTTGAATTGTAGGACACCCAGCTGGCATCCGAGAATTGGACGTGGGGAAGCTTCCATGGACACAGGTTGGAATTGGGTCCAGGAGCCCTTTTCATTTACTGTACATAATTTGAGGTTATGATAAATACCCTGTATGACAAAGGCACATTGTTTTGTTTGATCACATACACTCACACGCAAGGCAGATACACTATAAATAGAGCCACTTGAAAATATAAAAACAAAAGGACACATAACTGGGGCAGTCACTTGACATTTCTGGACCTCAGATTCCTGATCTGTAAAATGAGGAGGTTGTACAAACCAGATGATCTCTGTGTTCCCTTCAAATTCTGATATTATTTTATTCCATATTCTAGAAAACCATCCTCTGCTTCTTAAATTAGCAAGTTTATTAGTTTGAGCATTTAGTTTTAAGAGTACACAGGCCAGTGTACATGAACGTGGTTAAGTGTATGCATTTGGTATAATACAGAT
Organism: Phocoena sinus; assembly: GCF_008692025.1. Classification (NCBI taxonomy): domain Eukaryota; kingdom Metazoa; phylum Chordata; class Mammalia; order Artiodactyla; family Phocoenidae; genus Phocoena; species Phocoena sinus. The sequence goes on along the minus strand of NC_045776.1, from coordinate 23,078,152 downwards.
AGAATGTCCCATTTCTACATGTTTAAATTGTCTCCAGTTTTCAAGGCTTAATGCAAATGTCCCCCCCTCCAGGAAGTCTTCCCCACCCCTTCCAGCCAGAAGCAATCTGCCCTCTTTTGAACTTCCTCAGTTTTGTTTCACCCTATTTTATTGCACTTTCCAGTTTCTTCCACCTTCCAGCACCAATATTATGGTAAAGGATGTAAAAAATCTTATTTCTCTACTCAGTTGTAAAGTCCTTGGTGTCAAGAATGAAGTCTTTGGACTTCATGTGTAGCCAGGCACATTTAGCAGAGGATCCTACAGGAGATGGATTCTCAGTAAATTGAGGGAAGAATGAAGCAAGGGAAGGAAAAAAAGAAAAAAAAGACGTGTGTTACTTAAAGGAGAGGACTTAGAGGAGAAGTGCTTTAAGGGAGTATTCAGGAGAAAGTGAAGAAGCAGAAAAGAAAAGAGAGCTGGGTTAAAAAGCCGGCTGATGAATGAAAGAGATTATGTCTAAACAAACAAGGGGCAGATAGAGGAGGGAGAGGGATGCATATGAGAACGTTTTCTTTATGGAAGATGCTTTGCTTCATAGCCTTTCCTTCTTCTCTCTCCTGTTGCATTTCAAGTCCACTTGTTGAATGTGTTTACCTGCTACCGGAAAGAAGTCAGAGCTAGCCGTGCATATGCAATAATTGCAGACAGGCTTGCACTCTAAGAAGGCACGTTAATTCCTTCTCTAGGATATAAGCTCTATCCCTCTGAAGGCAGTCAGCTGACTGACTTAGTCAGGAACTTTTCTCCACTGCAAATCAGCAGATTCGTTCCTACAGTGAAGTCACTGGAACATCTTATTCAGCCAAATCATTTCTTCTTCGGCAAAGCTATGCCAGCTCTCACAGTGCCAGGCGGCTCCTCCCTCACCCAGGACATTGTCTTGATAAAGCAACTTAGCCTGAGTCAGCAGGGTCATGGGGCAGAACCCTCTGTCTTAGATAAGAGGCATATCACCCATATACTGCCTATCTGACCATCCTTCCCAACTCAGAGCTTATTTTCATTTGATGCTAGCTTTGTTCCAACCATTGAGCCCCGTCAGTCCAGGTCTGGCTCCCCACGACTAGACTATCTTCATAGAGCCAGCATGTCAGACTCGAGGGTTCAAAATAGAACACTTTGCCTTTCCACACATCAAGCTTGCTTTTCTTTCTGATTCCTCAACCCTTGATAAACATCTCTCTCCCAGGTCAGGAAGCCTCCAGACCTTTCTACTAAGCAGCCCTTGGGGTTGCTTAGGCTTAGGCTGACCTGTGGCCGGCCAAACAATACCCACTTGTCATGCCAAATGAGGAAAGAAATGTTATGGAAGAGGCAAAAGGCTTTCAGCCCTCAAGATCTGCAGCTCAGCAGGAACTTGATGGGAAAGGTGCTTCTCTTACTCCTGTTATTGTGGGTTCCCCCATGGCCAACAAAGAAGAAAAGAGTTTACTTGAACTGGAAGTAGATTTGGATAATTTGGAATTAGAAGATATTGACACAACAGATATCAACCTGGATTAAGACATTTTGGATGACTGAATAATGCTTCCCATTTACTCAACTAAACAGATCCTTATTATGGACAGGTATGGATCGTCACCCTGACCACAGTGCTTTGGACTCTGAGAAACTCCTTAGATTTTTATATGTAGATACTGTGGTCCACTGAGAGTACAATACCCTCCTATTCGGAGGAGTTTATGTGTAGCATCTAAATCACAATGTTTCCTTGTTAACTAAGACTGCTGTGGGCTTTGATTTTTTTCACACTGTCATTAGACTGTATCTCATAAAATCGTTTGAATTTAAAAAAAACAAACAAAACCCTTAACTCTTTATCTCTTAGCCTAATGAAATGCCAGGATCTCCATCCATCTTTGCTACAAAGTCCGGGGATGAAGCCAGAGTTCCCCTCCTTATCCAAAAGTGGCCACCAAAGCCAAAATTAAGTCAAAAAACCCCTAATCAAACCTATTGTATAGCACAGGGAACTATACTTAGTATCTTGTAATAACTTACAATGGAAAAGAATCTGAAAAAAGAATATAGATAGATATAATTGAATCACTTTACTGTACATCTGAAACTAACACATTATAAATGAACTATATTACAATAAAAATTTTTAAAAAAGATAATGAGGACTAGTCACACCACACACACACAAAAAAAAACCAAACTTAATCACTTTTCCTAGGAAGAAGGGTTTTATAGCCACTCCCATGGCACAGGAAACAGTAGTTCTCTATACACAGTGCATCGTTTACAGTGTTCAAAAGGTCACAGCCTTAGGCGGCTTCCAGACTCTGTTTCCAGAGGCAAAGCCTATCAAAGCTCACTACTCCACCTGCTCTGGCCGGACCTTCACCCCAAGAGTGGGAAATGCTCACAGAACGGTTGAGCTGCCTGCTCTCAAGTAGTTGGTTTGCATTTCTAACATTCTCCTGTTCCTGAGATCTGACCAAAGAATGATCACTTTCCATTTCCTTACATTTTTTTTTAACCAACGACGCTTTTTTTTTTTTTTTTTTTGCGGTATGCGGGCCTCTCACTGTTGCGGCCTCTCCTGTTGCGGAGCACAGGCTCCGGACACGCATGCTCAGTGGCCATGGTTCACGGGCCCAGCCGCTCCACGGCATGTGGGATCCTCCCGGACCGGGGCACGAACCCGTGTCCCCTGCATCGTCAGGCGGACTCTCAACCACTGCGCCACCAGGGAAGCCCTTTTTTTTTTTTTTTAATTTATTTTTGGCTGCATTGTGTCTTCGTTGTTGTGCATGGGCTTTTCTCTAGTTGTGCTAGCGGGGGCTACCCTTCACTGCGGTGCGCGGGCTTCTCATTGCGGTGGCTTCTCTTGTTGCGGAGCACGAGCTCTAGGCGCGCGGGCTCAGTAGTTGTGGCTCACGGGCTTCAGCGTGCAGGCTCAGTAGTTGGGGTGCACGGGTTTAGTTTCTCCACAGCATGTGGGATCTTCCCGGACCAGGGCTCAAACCCGTGTCCCCTGCATTGGCAGGTGGATTCTTTTTTTTTTTTTTTTTTTTTTTTGGCAGGTGGATTCTTAACCACTGCGCCACCAGCGAAGCCCTCGTCTTTGTTTTTTAAATAATAATTTGTTTTTGTTAAATAAGTTAAAGGCTAAATTATTTAACTTCAAGGTCCTGAAAATCATCTTGTGCCTGTCCCTCTCACCCCGTCATCTTGGTATCAATCAAACAGTCCTCTGTCAAAGTCTCCTTCTTTGGCGTCATCATACACCCTGAATACTCTTTCTTCACTTTGCCCGTTTTCTGCTCAGCTTCAGGCCTCAGCTTTAATGTCATTTCCCCAGGAAAGCCTTCACTGATTCCTAAGCCAGATTACCTCCCCCTATTAAACACTCTCTGGCACTTTGTGCTTATCTCTTTGGAGAACTTATCTCAATTATAAAATTGTATGACTCGTTTCATGTCTGTTTCTCCCACTTAGTAGATTGTAAGCTCCATGAAGGCAAGAACTAGGCTTATCTTGCAGCCTTAGTGCCTGGCTTGATAACTTACAGATTTGTCCTTGCTACAGTTTGCTGAATGAATGTTAATTAATGTTTGAATTAAAATTAATGAGCTTTCCTTTACTTTTGTCTCTATATGAGATGATGGATGTTCATTAAACTTATTGTGGTAATCATTTCATGATATATGTAAGTCCAGACATTATGATGAATACCTTAAACTTGTACAGTACTGTATGTCAATTATATCTCAATAAAACTGGAAGAAAAAAAATATGATAAAATTAAATTAATGAGTTTCCTCACCCCTATCCCAGATGGGTTAGGTGTGTCTTCTCTGTGTCCCCATTATACATTGTAATGCTCCTTCTATTACTGTACTGACATAATTACCTGCAGATGTGTCTGCTTCCCACCTCTCTTCACTCTGCAGTCCTTCACCTGCCCTGACACCTCCGTCACCTGAGCCCTCCTTGAGGGTGGGGACAACCAAATGTTTGTTTGAAACGAAGTAGTCACTCAAAAAATGTTTACTGAATGAATGGAGGCTTTTGGGGGAAAAAGAACAGGATCAAAGGTGAAAACTCAGCATAAGACCCAGATTTGTGGGTCATCTCAATGGGTTACATTTAGGATTGAACCTTGGGGGTCACCCTTCATTATAGAGCAGGAGGAAGAGGAGATGGCAAAGGTGAGGCCAGAGATCCAGAGGAGTATTGTGCCAGGGACAACAAAGAGAGTTTCAAGAAGGAAGGACAAGTCCATTGGGACAAATTTTGCTGAAAGAATAAGGAAGTGGGCTTCCCTGGTGGCGCAGTGGTTGAGGGTCTGCCTGCCGATGCAGGGGACACGGGTTCGTGCCCCAGTCCGGGAAGATCCCACATGCCGCAGAGCGGCTGCACCCGTGAGCCATGGCCGCTGAGCCTGCGCGTCTGGAGCCTGTGCTCCGCAGCGGGAGAGGCCACAACAGTGAGAGGCCCGCGTACCGCAGAACAAACAAACAAACAGAAAGAATAAGGAAGTTGAGGACTAAAAATATATGGTTGAATTCTATTTAAAAAAAAGAAGTTTTGCACAGTTTTAAAAAAGATTTGTGGAGATGGAAGCCAGATTGTATGAAATGAAGAAGGGAACGTTTTCACAGGAGAGAGCAGAGACGTAGGCTGTTTGTTGAAAGGGCTTGGCAGCATGGAGGCGAGTCCAGCTCCCCTATTTGGACAGAGTAAAATGAGCTCCAAGATATACAGACTGCCAACAAACACATGAAAGAATGCTCAATATCATTAATCATTAGGGAAATGCAAATCAAAACTACAACTACACCAGTCAGAATGGCCATCATCAAAAAATCTACAAACAATAAATGCTGGAGAGGGTGTGGAGAAAAGGGAACATTCTTGCACTGCTGGTGGGAATGTAAATTGGTACAGCCACTGTGGAGAACAGTATGGAGGTTCCTTAAAAAAACTACAAATAGAACTACCATATGACCCAGCAATCCCACTACTGGGCATATACCCTGAGAAAACCATAGTTCAAAAAGAGTCATGTACCAAAATGTTCATTGCAGCTCTATTTACAATAGCCAGGAGATGGAAACAACCTAAGTGTCCATCATCGGATGAATGGATAAAGAAGATGTGACACATATATACAATGGAATATTACTCAGCCATAAAAAGAAACGAAATTGAGTTATTTGTAGTGAGGAGGATAGACCTAGAGTCTGTCATACAGAGTGAAGTAAGTCAGAAAGAGAAAGACAAATTCGTATGCTAACACATATATATGGAATTTAAGAAAAAAAATGTCATGAAGAACCTAGGAGTAAGACAGGAATAAAGACACAGACCTACTAGAGAATGGACTTGAGGATATGGGGAGGGGGAAGGGTAAGCTGTGACAAAGCGAGAAAGTGGCATGGACATATATACACTACCAAATGTAAAATAGGTAGCTATTGGGAAGCAGCCGCATAGCACAGGGAGATCAGCTTGGTGGTTTGTGACCACCTAGAAGGGTGGGATAGGGAGGGTGGGAGGGAGGGAGGCGCAAGAGGGAAGAGATATGGGGACATATATATATGTATAACTGATTCACTTTGTTATAAATCAGAAACTAACACACCATTGTAAAGCAATTATACTCCAATAAAGATGTTAGAAATACAAAAAAGTGAGCTCCAGAATGTTCCTTGTCACATTTTCTTCTAACTTCTCCTTTCTCCCCTAATAAGTACAGAATGGGCTGAATTCATGACAGAGAGTTCAATTTCCATTTTCTCACTGTTGGCAAATAATGCTTATTGAATGTTATTTTCACAGTTGGCATGAAATAACATTCTATCCCTTCCCCAAACTTACATAAGGACTACTGCTGCTTTTCATGTCTATTAAGAAAATGTGAATGAAATCTAAAAAAGTAAAAATCATTTTTCTTCACAAAAGGTGCTAAAATATATTTTTCTACCAAGAAAAAAGAATTGAAAATGCTTTTTAAAAAAATCTTCATGGAAGCTTTCGAAAATATATTCCAGAGCAATTACTCCAAGAGTAAGAATGTCAGGAATAAATTACTTTCTTAATACGTCAAACAATACGTGCCTCTGGCACAGGGAGAGACATGAACAAATTCATCTTAACAAAGAACAGATGATGACTAGCAGAAGTGTCCTAAATTACAGACCTTGGAGACTGGGAACTTTGGCCAGCTTTCAACTTGAAAGCAACCTCTGCAATGCTAGCCAGGTAAATCTGCATTTGTGTCATAATTCTGAGTCACCAGACTACAGGAAAGCCCAGGTAATATTGTCCCAAGCAACGCTCAACAAATTAAAATGGAGTAAAATTTACTGAAAGTCACAAAAGACCTTTTGACAGAGAATGTTTCCACATAACCTTGAAATTGGAGCTCTGACAAAAGAAATTGCTACAGGAAGCTATCTTCCAGTATTGAAAGTTGAACTCGTAAATTGCCAACAGGTTGAACGAGGTTCTTAGCTGAACTTGAACCAAAACAGCCTAGTACGGGGGGGTTCTTAACCATAGGTAGTTTCTGAACTTGGACTAAGAAAAATGTATTTATTCTCACTAATCTCTACCTGGAATTTAGCATTTTCTTCAATTATGGATGTAGGTAACAAACTGCTACGATTATAGAAACCATGAATTTTCGTATCACCTTCCAGTTGTTGCAGGTACTGTGTAATATCATTTATACTCATCTTTACTAGTTATTAGAACCATCGTTAGATTTTTATTTAATGCAATATAAAGTAGCATATGTATTATTATACCCGAAATTTGAGGTTTAAAATATTTTGATAACTTTATTTCATTATAATTGGATTCTTCAGTTATTCTATGTATTTTATTTTATGCATTTAAGAAAACATCCTGAGGAGTCTGTAGGCTTCAACAGACTGTCAATGGTGTCCATTGCACACAAAAGATTAAATACCCCGATCTGGTATTTTATGAATAAAGCTTATGGTTCATCATTTCTAATTGCAGGCACAAAGATATGAACAACAGATTCTGTTTGCACCATTTGGTGCCCTTAGTAAGTTAGAATCCAGATATAATTTTTTCAAGGTTGCATTGTTTAGGACTAATCATTTATTCCATGTTGTTCTATGCAACTTAATTTTGGTTCAAGTGTAAGAAAGGAAAGATATTCTACTTCCCTTTGGATGCCTGTTAAAACAGAATGCTCCCTATTAATTGCTGGAGCTGGTGCCGACCCCAACATGAACCATCAGAATTGAATCAAACCTCCAGGGAGGTCCCGGGGTCCCCCAGACATTCCTAAGATAACCAATGGCCATGGAAATAACATCTAGAATTCCCAGCCAAGGAATGCAGATTGGTGTAGGAGGTGATTCATTTTGGGAAGCATTTCAGAGTGCTAGTCAATCTAAGGTCAAAGAGCACTGGGAGGAGAGGCACACCAGGTTTCCTTTGTAGTTAGACCACATCTTGTTGATGTAAAAAATACGAAATAGTCAACTTAGTGTCAGAGCTGTTCTAGGGTTCTGATATTCTATGCACCAAGAACCCACCATTTATTGCTCAGTAGGAAACTATATTGGATAATCAAACTCAAGTTATCAATTCAGGTTCTTCTGTAGCTACTCTCTTGGCCAGAGAAATCTTGAACACTTTATAGAAAAATGTCCCTGTATTGCCCCCAAGAGATAGAATCTCAGGTAGCTTTTCATCCAACATAGTCAGAGAGCCATGAAGCCTGCTGGGTCTATTAAGGACCTGTATATAAAATTATGCTCAAGATACGAAGAACACTACTTGGATGGTCAAGGCAAACATTCCTGAGATTTTGTTCCTAGACATTATTCAGAGACTTTACATGCATCCTATTCGGTGCAAACATTCCACCTGGTGCCTAGTTCGTAATTACACATCTGGTGAATTAACAATAAAACTATACTGCTCAAGATTTAAGCATTACAAACTCTCAGTGTGAGAAGGAAAGAATAACTGTTTGCCCTGGCATAGGAACCTTTTGAAGGTATAGAAAGTATCATGGGCTTCTTCTTATTCTGTATCTAGAAATAAAAATCCATTCACAGCAACATGAATTCACAGAATCTAGGACTTCAGGAGTCCTCCGTGCTTCTCAAGTGCCAATTTGTGTGGAACCGCCTAAACCTGTTGGATTCTGATGCTGTAGGTCTGGAGTGGGGATCCTGATTTCATTTTTCTAACAAGTTCACCGGTGATACCAATGTTGCTGATCCTGGAGTCCTCCCTTAAGAGCTTACAGATAATGATGGAGCCCGGACTAGGATTTAGAATAAGTAACACCAAGAAGCCTCTGACACAGGAAGATCTTAGGGGCAGTCTTAGCAAGACCAAATCACTTTGGATCACTAAAAGAAAGAGGTTATTTCCACAATGACATGACATAGTAAATTTTTGCCTTACTCTCTCCAGTATACTTGAAAGTCTTAGAGAAAAATCAAGTGTGATACAATATTATCCATAAACATCAAAATGCTATTTTTCCTTGAGGAGTAAAGGTTCTTCGATTATTAACAAGCCTATGATATTAACCTCTTTGTTCTTCACAAAAATTTCCAGAAATTTCCTTAAAATATTTTGTTAATGAAGACACTGTTTATTATGCTATTAGTTTACTCTTTCAGACAGCCTGCAAAGTTATATTTATTTTAATTATATAAAGAATTGTTAGCACTTTTATGGAGGTAATTATCATCATTAGCACATTATTGTATTTTGGGAATAATGAAAACATTGTTGTTTCTTAATGATAGTACTTACCTTCACCAAATGTCTTTATGTCTCACCCCCAGACTAGGCTGACAAGTTTGTTTTTGCAGAGTGTCTAGCACAAATGCCTTTAGATATACTGTTTACTTTCTCTTGTATTTTTAAAGAGTTTACATTTTTAATAACCCTAATTTACTGAGGGATAATTCCCAGCAGCGCAGTCAGCATTCATTATTCATATTTCCTATTCTAAGGCAGATGGAGTTGTGTAAATCTAAACATGTGATTATGACTTCCCTGGTGGTGCAGTGGCTAAGAATCAGCCTGCCAATGCAGGGGACAGGTGTTCGAGCCCTGGTCTGGGAAGATCCCACATGACGCAGAGCAACTAAGCCCGTGAGCCACAACTACTGAGCCTGCGCTCTAGAGACAGTGAGCCACAACTACTGAGCCCGCGTGCCACAATTACTGAAGCCTGTTTACCTAGAGCCCGTGCTCCGCAACAAGAGAAGCCACTGCAATGAGAAGCTCGCGCACCGCAACGAAGAGTAGCCCCCGCTCGCTGCAACTAAAGCCCACGCACAGCAACGAAGATTCGATGCAGCCAAAAATAAATTAACTTAAAAAAAAATGTGATTAGCACAGTCTGCTTTAGCGATAGATAATGTGCCAACCTAAAACCAATGATCCTGCTCACGTATATTCTCATTACAAAGAGAATGACCTTCCATAATTCTCTGAAACATCAATAATATGGTTTTCCCTTAAGAAAACACATTGTAGTGTTTGGATTAAATCAAGCTGCTCTAGGGAATTACCTGGCGGTCCAGTGGTTAGGACTTGGTGCTTTCACTGCCAGGGCCCGGGTTCAATCCCTGGTTTGGGGAACTAAGATCCCGCAAGCAAAAAAACAAACAAAAAAAAAAAAAGAAAGAAAGAAATCAAGCTGCTCTATTTTCATGGCAATTGATACAAAAGTTTTTCCAAGCATCCTTCTTTGATTTTGAGAAAGTGGGCAAATGTGTACCCATCTCGAGACAACTGGCTACACACCTCTTTAAACTTTGCCTAATGAAGTTTTACAGGGAAGTCATGTAGCCAAGTGTGCAGCATCAGCCTGCCCCTTTATAGCTCCTCTCACTTCACAGGTGAACCAGCCCAACCAAAGGCAAACCCAGAGATGGTGGGTGGCCTCAACTCCCAACAGCACAGGACTCACACAGGCTGCTCCACACCCACATGCTTCTTTGTTCAGTGACCTACCCCAATACGTATTTCTTCCTCCTAGTTTCCTGTTGATTTGGGCCTTGGCACCTTGTTTTACCAGATCACCGGCCTTGTAATCATCCTTCCAGGAAACGCTTGTGCCTTCTTTCCAGGCTCAGCATTTTTTTGTATTTTCTGCATGGCTATTTTGACAACTCCAGAAGGCCTGGTGAGCTACATTCTGAGCAGCCAAGAATGGTCCCCACCTTTTTCTTAGAGGGTCCAGTGGAGGACACCAAAGAGGAAAGCCTAGAAGAAAGGTATTAGATCCATAACAGTTTCCATGGAGAACATTTGCTCCAAAAGAAACAGCAGTGCACAATACAAATGGTTTATTTTATATATTTACTGGGGTGGATATAAAATTCATGCAGTAACGTGTGTAAATTACATCACTCAAACTTGATGATTTTTTACACATGAATACACTTGTATAGCTAGTGTCCAGACTGAGATATAGAATGTTCCCTTGTGTCTCTTTTCAGCCAACCCCCTTAAAGCTAACCTTTACTGACTTCTATCATCAAAAATTTCTCCTTAAAAGCTAAGTTCTCATAACTCATCCAATCAGTCATTTCTGTGCTCACAGCACCAAGTAAAATGTCATGATCATTTCTCACTCACAATAAATTTAGCTTTTTAAGTGTTGTAATAAACAGTATTTACGTAAAAAATTTTCTGCTTAATCCCAGCAAAACTGAAATTAAGAACTATATGTAGTTATTCCCTAATTTATTTTGCCATAAGAAGGATTGGCTCATAAAAATGGAAGAAGTTCTTGGAGCCAGTTGGGCTTCAGAATTTAGAAACTTTGGGATTTGGGAAAACATTATAAGGAGCATATACTGTATGTTTTATAATATCCTCAATGGGATCTGGGGTAGTGCCACAAAACATTCTTGTTACTGAAGAGAAACATGTAAATATTTACATTATGTTGGAGAAATGAAGACTATAGACAGCCTTGTGACAAATCCTTATTTGTCACCAAATAAATTCTGGCTCCACCAAAATTACAAAATCATGGGGGAAAAAAACCTTCTGGATTCCGGAATTACGGATAAGAGTTAGTGAACTTGTAGGTAATACATTATTTAAGGAACTTTTCTACTTAAGTCAAGATTTGCTCTTGTGCTCTTCCACAGAGCTTTCTAGGTAACCCAAGTTTAAGAGGTAATCGCTTCTGGGAGTATGTCTCTATTTGCCAGATGAGATGCTGTCTGATTCATGAATAAAGCCAGTTAAATCTTCAAATTTACTCAGTTAAATTTTGTTTTTTAACAGATTGGAGACAGTGATGGGCTCCAAAGTGAATTTCCGACATTTGGGGACAATGAGAAACACAGGTATGGCACCCAAGAACTCTTTGAATTCATTGTCTTTCTTTCTCATCATTTCTGAGGGTTGTTGAATGAAAACTTATTTCCTGGTATAGAGGAAACCGGTCAGCAGTTGGGGAGAGAGGCTGAGTGCAGGGGTGCAATGGTTATCCTCAGCAGCTTCTCACCCTAGCAACCTGCCTATCTCTCCCACCATCACACAAAGTTAGCCCTGCACCCATGACCTCTGTCCAATCACATGGACACGGGACGGAATAGACATGCAAGATGAGATCTCATGCCTGCTCTAGAGCTCTATTACAAAATTCAAATCTAGTCTATTTCAGGTGATATAATGGTAACGGCAATGAAAATAATCAATAAACAATCCATAATAGGAATAGAAAAGAGTTTTATTTGCGCCAAGCTGAGGACTATAGCCCGGAGCCACAGATTCGAGAAGGACTTGAATTGTGTTCTGCCAGACTACAAAATGGGGGAGGCTTATAAAGGCAAAACCCACAAAGTTGATAAGTTGTTTGTCAATAATTAGGATTGGAGCTGGCAAGAAGTTGGGGGCTTATTAAGCAAGGATTGGTTGGGGTTTGAAATGGTGGCAGAGTTACAGGAGAGACGTTGAGACCATAATGTTGCAACTGGCAGCTGCTAGCAGACATCGTTTTGAGAAGGGATGGTGGTGTCCTTGAGTCTGATTATAGTTCAGAAAATTCAAGGGCTTCCCTGGTGGTACAGTGGTTGGGAGTCCGCCTGCCGATGCAGGGGACATGGGTTCGTGCCCCGGTCCGAGAAGATCCCACATGCCGTGAAGCGGCTGGGCCCATGAGCCATGGCCGCTGAGCCTGCGCGTCCGGAGCCTGTGCTCCGCAACGGGAGAGGCCACAACAGTGAGAGGCCCGCGAACCACAAAAAAAAAAAAAAGAAAATTCAAGTTCTCAGTAATGCAGGCATGTGTCTGAAACCATATCCACAATGGCCACTAGGCTCCATTTTGAACGCCTGAACCACAGTTACCCCATTTTGATTTTTTTTTAACTTTTTAAAAAATTAATTAATTAATTTTTTGGCTGTGTTGGGTCTTTGTTTACTGTGAGAGGGCTTTCTCTAGCTGCGGCAAGTGGGGGCCACTCTTCATCGCGGTGCGCGGGCCTCTCGCTATCGCGGCCTCTCTTGTGGCGGAGCACAGGCTCCGGACGCGTAGGCTCAGTGGCCATGGCTCACGAGACCAGCCGCTCCGCGGCATGTGGAATACTTCCCGGACCGGGGCACGAACCCGTGTCTCCTAGCATCGGCAGGCGGACTCTCAACCACTGCGCCACCAGGGAAGCCCTGCCTTGCCTCTTTTTTATCCTTTACATCTTTAGTTAAAAACTATTATTATTATACTTTAAAATCACACGAACCCGATTACAGTAAAGAATTTTGGGTGATAACATTTTCTGAAATAAGAATGAAATATCCTCCAATATCATAACCGTGGGTGAGTATAGATGTATTAAGGTATGGTCCTAAAGCTTTCAAGATGACAATTTAGGGTTCCAGTGCTCTTCTGAGAGGGAACATTGAATATCTATTTATGGTGACTGTGATTGTAGGGATCATTAGTAAATTCCCTGCAGGCCAAAGTGTGTCAGCAACCGTGGAGAGTAGCAAAGAATTCGGCAGAAGACCAACTCTTAGACAAACAAAAATTGCTCAGAAACAAAAGCGTTCCTCAAGTGCGGAGGCTTCGCATTTCCTGGGTCCTCCCTCTTCTGCTTCTCCATTCTCCTGGCGTGTATCCCGCTCTTAAATCTCTGCAATCCTCTCCCTGCCTCCACTGGCTGTCCAGATCCGACCCAAAGTCCCAGCCTTCCTCTCTTCTCGGGGTCGGAGACTGGTACCCGTCGACACGCCCCATCCCACCCGATTCCCGGCCTCGCCCGCGCCTGCGCAGAGCCTCTTCTCGAGCGAAAACTCAGCCATCACCCCAAACCATACCGCCTGCTGCGGGAAGGCGAAGTCTGCGGTAGCCAGCCCCAGGTCTTTTCGTGGGGCGGCGGTATTCGTCTTTATATCCGGACTCCCCCCACCCTACACGACCCCTCTCTCACTACTTGGGGTCGGGCCCTTAAGGGCATGCACCGGCCCTAAACGATAACCTCTAGCCACCAAACAGAGGAAGGTACTGCGAGGCTGGAACGCGGGTGTGCCAGTCGCGAAACCTCAAAGCGGAGCCCAGCCCCTCAAGGCTGGGTTCCTGCCTCCGTATTGGCCTGCGCGCCCGTCAGTCTCCCCCCATGGGGCCGCGCCGGAGGTACTCCCTGTTCCCTCTTCTCAGTACGCGCATTTACTGGCTGCCTCGGCTATTATCCATCCGACCCAGCCATTCCGATCCTGACCTGGAGCCGGCTCCGGAAAGCCTCGAGAAGGGGAGGGCGGAACTCGGCCGGAGCTGAGCATCGTTCGGGTGGGCTGCGGGGCCGCGGCCTTTCCGCCGGCAGCACCACCTGTCGCCTGGCTAGACGTCGGGTAAGGCTCCGCACGGCTCGCAGCTGCGGGCGGCCTGCCGCGGCGGGGCCCGGGCGGGAGTTCCGGGATGGGACCGGGCGCCGGCCTCCTCACCCCGGCCCGGGGAGCCGAGCGCGGACCCGCCGCCGGCCTCCGCGCCTGCGGCCCTCAAGGTCCCAGCTTGGCGGATGGGAGGGCAGGGTGAAGGGAAGTGGTTCGTCGAGTCTCGGCTGAGACCGTGGGGAACGGTGGGGTCTCGCCACCCCCTGTTTGACCGTGGGCGGCTCTTCCCTGGCGCACGGTTTGGGGACGCGACTTCCCGGTCGAGACTCGCTCGTCCCAGGGCGCCCCCCCTTCCCAACCCGGAGTAAGGCCCTGCGGCTCCCTTAACAGGAGCATCTCTTATACCCTTTACTCCCGCGCCCCTTAAAGACCGATTTTGTCGCTCCAAATCCTATTATCTAATAGTTCTCTTTTTCTGCAAGGGTGAATTAATGGCAGGACTTAGGCATTTTGTTTGTGTGTTGTGATTGTTCCTTGCTTTAAAGGACGTTTGTCGCAGGCTAGAAAGTTCTAAGATTGGAACGGTTCTGTCCATTCATGTGAAATGACATCTGTGGACCAGGATTGGCAGATGTTTCTTTGACGCTGGTGATATCCATTTCTGCTTGTGTGGTGTTACACTGAGGTCCCGGATTTGACTTTCTTGGTTCCGAAGATAATTCTAGAAAATTTCCGTTGCCGTTTGGTGAGAAGAAGCTTAATCAAACTAACAGATCTCAACAGAAGTGCTTCCTTACAAAATGTGTTATCGCATATCGGTTTGATTTACCTTCTTAATGTTTGTGACAGTCACTTCAAAACAAAACAGTTGATAGCACTGTTATTTCTTTTAGTGTTGCAACTGATAACATGGAAGCACGTATTAATTGTTAATCAGGAGCTGAGTGCTGTTTTCTGCAAGAATTATCTCAAAGTAATGCCCTGAAGTTGGTACTCTTTATTATCTCCAGGTTACAAATGAAAATTAGAAAGGCTAAGTAACTTACCCAAGATCACAGGTTTTACGTGGCAAAGCCTGGATTCGAACTCAGGCAATCTAACTTAATAGCTCCAGCCTCCTCTTAAGCTTGTATGCTCCTTAAGCACTGTTCATGCTGTAAAGCTAAGTGCAGTGTTGTGCTCCTAAGTTTTGATTTTTAGTTGCCAAGCATTCTGGAAATTAGAGAAGAAACAGTCATTACCTTACAACCCCCCCCCACATACACAGCTGTGTGTGTGCGCGTGTGTGTATACACATATATATACACACACTATAGTAGTTACACAAATGATAGGTAAATATATATTGTGTAACTACTATAACTATTTGAGTTATGTTACATGGTTTGCAGAAATAAAGGAAAAATGTTTAGCGTTATCTTCTAATAGTGGACCTTTAGTCAACTGTGAGCAATGATTTATAATCTGTTATCTGATTCTTTTATGGTAGCTATAAAGACTTAATTAAAAGTTAGGCATAGGGCTTCCCTGGTGGTGCAGTGGTTGAGAGTCCGCCTGCCGATGCAGGGGACATGGGTTCGTGCCCCAGTCTGGGAAGATCCCACATGCCGCGGAGCGGCTGGGCCCGTGAGCCATGGCCGCTGAGCCTGCGCGTCCGGAACCTGTGCTCCGCAACGGGAGAGGCCACAGCAGTGAGAGACCCGCGTACCGCAAACAAACAAACAAACAACAAAAAAAACCTACTACAATCTACCATCCCCATCCTTTCAAAACAAAAAAAAAATTTTTTTACCACCAAAAAGGGAGGAAGATAATTACAACATGAAAACGAAGACAATAAATTTAGTATTATGAAAAACTATACTGGGGCTTCTCTGGTGGTGTAGTGGTTGAGAGTGCTCCGCAACGGGAGAGACCACAATGGTGAGACGCCCGCGTACCGCAAAAAAATAAAATAAAATAAAATAAAATAAAAATAACTGCATGCGTTACTTGAATATTTCATTGCAAAAGTCATATAGTTATTAAAAAAAAAAAAACTATACTGAAACCATGCACCTCAGATTGGAACTTGAACCCACATGGCCGGGACTCAAACCTGGCCAAAACCCAGATTGGGACTTGAACCCATGAGGCCAGGACTCGAACCCAGGGAAAACCCACAGTCTTCCAACTGAGATCACACACCTGGTTTCAGGACTTAATGAAGCTCAGGTTCCTGATGTCTCATCGCAGAAAGAATTCAGTGAGAGACAAAGTGATAGGTAAGAAGTGGATTTATTTAGAGAGAAACACACTCCGCAGAGGGAGTGTGGGCCGTCTCAAAAGGCGAGACGCCTTGGGAGAAATGCACTCAACAAACAGAGCGTGGGCCATCTCAGAAGGTGGGAAAGGCACCAGGGTATGGGGTTGTCAGTTTTTTATAGTGGTGGGTAATTTCATAGGCTAATGAGTGTGAGGAGTATTCCAGCTGTTTCAGGAAGGGGTGGGGATTTCCAGGAATTGGGCCACCGCCCACTTTTTGATCCTTATAGTAGCCTTGGAACTGTCATGGCACCTGTGGGTTTGTCATTTAGCTTGCTGATGCGTTACAATGAGCTTTTACTGGGGCTCAAGGTCTAGTGGAAGTCGACCTATCTGCCATCTTGGACCCATTTGGTTCTAATCTGTTTATGTCATGTCCTTGGGCTATGTCATTCTTTCAAAGGTTGTGCCCTGCCCCCTTCCCTCCTATTTCAATACTATGTTGTGCTAGTTTTTCTCATTTGGTTATAGACTAGTGAAAAACGTGTCTCAGACAGACACCAATTCAGAGACCACTTGGGAATGATTGGGTGACATAACTGATTCCAAGCTGGTAATTAGCTGCATCCAGATTCAGACTGACTGCAGAGCTTGTGCTCACTGTACCTAGTCATGACCTCTCTCTAATTTTGGTCTCTGTTACATTGAACTTCTGCTTTCTACCCCCCAGCTAGGGGGCCAGGGAGAGTATTCTCCAGCAGTCAGTGGCCTAGCAGTTTCAGTCCCAGTCCAGTTTATAAACACCACCCAGAGAGTAAATTCACTAACCCCCAGGGCAAGGCAGGATGAATGACAGACACACTAGAGGGAGAAACCACAGGCATACCTCAATAGCCAGGAAGCTCAAGTAAGCAGCTTGAGTTTTCATATTTGTTCAAAATGGGAAGCCCCACCTTATTTTGTTTCCTGTTTTTGCTTCACTCATTTTTACAGTTCCTCCATCCTGTCTGTGTAACATGAGGAGTTAGGTGTGGGTTTTCCCCATTTTGTCCTGTTGCCTCCAGCTGCTATTAAGCCTGCTGTCTGTCTGTCTGTCTCTCTCCTTAGTCCTTGGTTCTGTTTCTGGCAGAGGTTGGTTTTTCTCCTTAAGTTTTTTAACTTATGCCTACTTGTTTTAAAGACACTATTAAAACTACTTTTATATTTTATTTTACTCTCTATCACTTAGTCATAAAGTAATCATTTGAGTGCTGTAACACTTTACTCTTTAAGTCTTTAATACTTTTCTGCATCTATTCTCTCATTTGATCATTACAGTTACCTATGAGGTAGATTTAACAGGTAATCTTTATTTTACAGACTAAATTCAGTATTTGATAGAAGCAAAATTTTAGCCAGGAGCTGAAAACAGAAGATTTTATATGTCAGAATGCTGATCTTAAGTTAACTACTTGAAGGGAAAAACTTTCTTCCTACTCACAGACTCAACTCTTCTGGCCACCAAATGTGAGTTCTCCAGCTCTAGGCAGACACTGACGGGGTGTGCTACAACTTAATTCTAACACTGTCTACCTGGTGGTAACTTCGGATCCCACAAGTTAGGGACTCAGCCCGGAAAGACTGCCCCCACTTCAGATGCCAAGTGCAAGCCCCAGGTTTTGACCTATCCTTCTTACCAACCAGCTGTAAATCAGGGCTTCCCACAACCCCTTACTCAGGTTAGATCATTTGCTGTAATGGCTCACAGAACTCAGGGAGACACTCTACTTATATTTACCGGTTTCTTATAAAAGGATACAACTCAGGAACAGATGGAAAAGACACATAGGACTAGGTATTGGGGGTGGGGTCGGGCAGGGCACGGTGCATCCTTGCCCTCTGCTCTTGCCACCCCCCAGCACCTAGATGTGTTCACCAACCTGAAAGTTCATCAACTCTCCTTGTTCAAAAGTTTTTATGGATCTTAATCGCCATCGTTCCCACCCCCTTTCCCAGGGGAACTGGAGTGGTACTGAAAGTTCCCACTCTCTAATAATCACTTGGTCTTTCTGGTGACTGAGGTTCTGTAGTGGCCTCACCCTAAGTCACCTCATTAGCATAAACTCACGTCTGATCAAAAGGGGCTGCTTATGAATAGCAAAAGATACTCCTGTCACTCAAGAAATTCCAGCAGTTTTTAGGAACTCTGTACAAGAACTGGGGACCAAGACCAAATACATTTCTTATTACACCACAAGTACTAATTGCAAAGTGTATTTTTCTCAGATAGTCTTTGATTTTAAATAAAGTAAAAGGTATTCCATACTGTTTTAGATTTTCCTACCTCACCAATATGCTGCAATACTAATCAGTCTTTTGGTACCAAAGTTTTAATTGTGGTAAATAATGCTTTCTCTCCTGGAAGAACCACACAAACATGATCAGGGCTGCACCTTCAATTTCTGTCTTTTCAAAATTTATTTTGAAATAATTTGAAAGACGTGGTTGTATACATCATACTTCTTGGCCCCTTAATACTTCACTGTGTATTTTCAGAAAAGGATACCTCTTACATATGGTTATCGAACTCAGAAAATTTTAAATTATACAAGACTTTTATGTAAGTTACAGTGTATCTCCCAATTTTGCCAGTTATCCCAGTAATATCCTTGATGGCATTTTGGGGGATCAGGTTTTGCATTTAGTTGTCCTATCTGTTCGGTCTTCTTTAACTTGCATTGGTTCTTTAGTGTTTTTCATGGCATTTACATTTTTGAAGAAAACCAATCAGTTATCTTATGGTTTCTCTCGTGATTCTTTTTTATTATCATTATTGAAATACATTTGACATGAAACATTGTGTAAATTTAAGGTGTACAACAGGTTAATTTGATACGTTGTAACATTGCCATTGTACTGATAATTAGCACCTCTGCAATATATTGGTATAGGTATATACCTATAGGTATAATTACCTAATTATAATTTCTTTTTAGTGGTTGGAATAATTAAGTTCTAGTCTCTTTGCAAGTTAGATGATTATAATACAATATTGTTGTCTGTGTTCACTATGCATTAGATCTCTAGGACTTATCTCTTAGGCCTCTTGTTGAAACTTTGTACCTTTAAACAACATCTGTCCTATCCCTTTCCCCAATTCCCGTCTCTCATGATTCTTGATGTGCTTATGATCATTTAGATTTCTTGTTTTGTGCCCATATTTAGGTACCACATTTATATGAAATATCCAGAATAGGTAAATACAAAAATACAGAAAGCAGACTGGTGGTTGCACTCACTGGGGGAGTGGGGAAAACTGCTTAATGGGTGTGGTATTTCCTTCTGGGATGATGAAAATGTTTTGGAACTAGATAGAGGTGGTTGTACAACATTATGGACTTTCTAAATCCCTCTGAATTGTTTATTTTAAAACAGTTAATTTTGTTATGTGAATTTCAGCTCCATAAAAATTAACTTAAAATCCTAACGTAGATGATTTTGCTGCACCCCCATATACAGCCCATGGATTTCTCAACAAATAGAAATTCCATTTAAAAACTATTGCATGATAATTATAATGGTTTATGATGATTAAAGAAATAAATGAGCATTGCAAATTGATATTTAGTAGAAAAATTGATATGCAGAAGAATCTATTATATTCCCATCAGTAAATATTTAAGGTTTAATGTATTATGTAGTTTTCCATTTTGAAAAATTCTCATAATGTTTGCTATGGATGTGAAAGGACAAAAACATGTTTTCAAGACAATTTGCCTGATTTTTAAATATTACATAACAGGTTTTCTAAAAACAAAAAAATTTTAGTACACTGAATTTAAATATTGAATATTACTAATACCTTAAAATTTGACATCTAGGTTAAGAATCTGGATGGCTTCACTTCCTCTGAAAGTGTGTGCTCCAGGCTTTTCTATTATTTACATTTCCACCTTCAACCTAAACTCTCCCACACCTGTTTACATTGAAATCACTTCCGTGAAAACACTTACTGTTTACTAGATGTTTCATACCTTGCCACATTTGTGTGGATTAGAAAAAGGGTAAATATTTGGCACACTGTAGTAGGTAATGCATAAAGAGTAGCAATGATTATTATCCAAGGACTTAGACTGTTGTCAGGAAAAGTGAATCTTTGCCTTCACCTTATGTATTTTATAATCCCTTACAACCTGTAGAAACATAAATGTATTTTTTAAACATCTTTATTGGAGTATAATTGCTTTACATTGTTGTGTTAGTTGCTGCTGTATAACAAAGTGAATCAGCTATATGTATACATATATCCCCATATCCCCCCCTCCTGCGTCTCCCTCGCACCCTCCCTATCCCAGCCCTCTAGGTGGTCACAAAGCACCCAGCTGATCTCCCTGTGCTATGAGGCTGCTTCCCACTAGCTATCTGTTTTACATTTGATAGTGTATATATGTCAATGCCACTCTCTCACTTCGTCCCAGCTTACCCTTCCCCCTCTCCATGTCCTCAAGTCCATTCTCTACATCTGAATCTTTATTCCTGTCCTGCCCCTAGGTTCTTCAGAACCTTTTTTTTTTTTAATTCCATATATATGTGTTAGCATTTGTATTTGTTTTTCTCTTTCTGACTTACTGCACTCTGTATGACAGATTCTGGGTCCATCCACCTTACTACAAATAACTCAATTTCATTCCTTTTTATGGCTGAGTAATATTCCATTGTATATATGTGCCACATCTTCTTTATCCATTCATCTGTCAGTGGACACTTAGGTTGCTTCCATGTCCTGGCTATTGTAAACAGTGCTGCAATGAACATTGGGGTGCATGATGCTTTTTGAGTTATGGTTTTCTCAGGGTATGTGCCCAGTAGTTGGATTGCTGGGTCATATGGTAGTTCTATTTTTAGTTTTTTAAGGAACCTCCATACTGTTCTCCACAGTAGCTGTATCAATTTACATTCCCACCAACAGTTTAGGAGGGTTCCCTTTTCACCGCACCCTCTACAGCACTTATTGTAGATTTTTTGATGATGGCCGTTCTGACTGGTGTGAGGTGATACCTCACTGTAGTTTTGATTTGCATTTCTCTAATGATTAGTGATGTTGAGCATCCTTTCCTGTGTTTGTTGGCAATCTCTATATCTTCTTTGGAGAAATGTCTATTTAGGTCTTCTGCACGTTTTGGGATTGGGGTGTTTGTTTTTTTGATATTGAGCTGCATGAGCTGCTTGTATATTTTGGAGATTAATCCTTTGTCAGTTACTTCATTTGCAAATATTTTCTCCTATTCTAAGGGTTGTCTTTTCGTCTTGTTTATAGTTTCCTTTGCTGTGCAAAAGCATCTAAGTTTCATTAGGTCCTATTTGTTTATTTTTGTTTTTATTTCCATTTCTCTAGGAGGTGGGTCAAAAAGGATCATGCTGTGATTTATGCCATAGAGTGTTCTGCCTATGCTTTCCTCTAAGAGTTTGATAGTGTCTGGCCTTACATTTAGGTCTTTAATCCATTTTGAGCTTATTTTTGTGTATGGTGTTAGGAAGTGTTCTAATATCATTCTTTTACGTGTAGCTGTCCAGTTTTCCCAGCACCACTTATTGGAGAGGCTGTCTTTTCTCCATTGTATATTCTTGCCTCATTTATCAAAGATAAGGTGACCATATGTGCGTGGGTTTATCTCTGGGCTTTCTATCCGGTTCCATTGATCTATATTTCTGTTCTTGTGCCAGTACTGTAGCTTTGTAGTATAGTATGAAGTCAGGGAATTTGATTCCTCCAGCTCCGTTTTTCTTATGGTTGCTTTGGCTGTTCAGGGTCTTTTGTGTTTCCATACAAATTGTGAAATTTTTTGTTCTAGTTCTATGAAAAATGCCATTGGTAGTTTGATAGCGATTACATTGAATCTGTAGATTGCTTTGGGTAGTGTAGTCATTTCACAATGTTGATTCTTCCAATACAAGAACATGGTGTATCTCTCCATCTGTTTGTATCACCTTTAATTTCTTTCATCAGTGTCTTATAGTTTTCTGTATATAGGTCTTTTGTCTCCTTAGGTAGGTTTATTCCTAGGTATTTTATTATTTTTGTTGCAATGGTAAATGAGAGTGTTTCCTTAATTCCTCTTTCAGATTTTTCATCATTAGTGTATAGGAATGCAAGAGATTTCTGTGCATTAGTTTTGTATCCTGCTACTTTACCAAATTCATTGATTAGCTCTAGTAGTTTTCTGGTGGCATCTTTAGGATTCTCTGTGTATGGTATCAGGTCATCTGCAAACAGTGACAGTTTTACTTCTTTTACGATTTGGGTTCCTTTTATTTCTTTTTGTTCTCTGATTGCTTTGGCTAAAAATTCCAAAAGTATGTTGAATAATAGTGGTGAGAGTGGGCAACCTTGTCTTGTTCCTTATCTTAGTGGAAGTGGTTTCAGTTTTTCACCATTGAGAACAATGCTGGCTGTAGGTTTGTCATATATGGCCTTTATTATGTTGAGGTAAGTTCCCTCTGTGCCTACTTTCTGGAGGTTTTATATCATAAGTGGGTGTTGAATTTTGTCAATAGCTTTTTCTGCATCTATTGAGAAGATCATATGGGTTTTATCCTTCAGTTTGTTAATATGGTGTATCACATTGATTGATTTGTGTATATTGAAGAATCCTTGCATTCCTGGGATAAACCCCACTTGATCACGGTGTATGATCCCTTTAACGAGTTGTTGGATTCTGTTTGCTAGTATTTTGTTGAGGATTTTTGCATCTATGTTCATCAGGGATATTGGCCTGTAGTTTTCTTTTTTTGTGACATCTTTTTCTGGTTTTGGTATCAGTGTGATGGTGGCCTCATAGAATGAGTTTGGGAGTGTTCCTCCCTCTGCTATATTTTGGAAGAGTTTGAGAAGAATCGGTGTTAGCTCTTCTCTAAATGTTTAATAGAATTCGCCTGTGAAGCCATCTGGTCCTGAGCTTTTGTTTGTTGGAAGATTTTTAATCACAGTTTCAATTTCAGTGCTTGTGATTGGTCTGTCTATATTTTCTATTTCTTCCTAGTTCAGTCCCGGACGGTTTTGCTTTTTTAAGAATTTGTCAAATTCTTCCAGGTTGTCCACTTTATTGGCACAGATTTGCTTGTAGTAATCTCTCATGATCATTTGTATTTATGCAGTGTCAGTTTTTACTTCTACTTTTTCATTTCTAATTCTACTGATTTGAGTCTTCTCCCTTTTTTTCTTGGTGCTACTGGCTAATGGTTTAACAATTTTGTTTATCTTCTTAAAGAACCAGCTTTTAGTTTTATTGATCTTTGCTATTGTTCCCTTCATTCCTTTTTTATTTATTTCTGATCTGATCTTTATGATTTCTTTCCTTTTGCTAACTTTAGGGGGTTTTTTGTTCTCCTTTCTCTAATTGCTTTAGGTATAAGGTTAGGTTGTTTATTTGAGATGTTTCTTGTGTCTTGAGGTAGGATTGTATTGCTATAAACTTCCCTCTGAGAACTGCTTTTGCTGCATCCCATAGGTTTTGGGTCATCATGTTTTGACTGTCATTTGTTTCTAGGTATTTTTTGATTTCCTCTTTGATTTTTTCAGTGATCTCTTGGTTATTTAGTAATGTATTGTTTAGCCTCTTTTTCCATCCCCTCTCTTTCAGTCTGTATGTGTCCCTAGGTCCGATGTGGGTCTCTTGTAGGCAGCGTATATACACAGGTCTTGTTTTTGTATCCATTCAGCCAGTCTCTGTCTTTTGGTTGGAACATTTAATCCATTTACATTTAAGGTAGTTATCGATATGTATGTTACTGTTACCATTTTCTTAATTGTTTTGGGTTCGTTATTGTAGGTCTTTAACCTTCTCTTGTGTTTCCTGCCTAGAGAAGTTCCTTTAGCATTTGTTGTGAAGCTGGTTTGGTGGTGCTGAATTCTCTTAGCTTTCGCTTGTCTGTAAAGGTTTTAATTTCTCCATCAAATCTGAATGAGATCCTTGCTGGCTACAGTAATCTTGGTTGTAGGTTTTTCCCTTTCATCACTTTAAATATGTCCTGCCACTCCCCTCTGGCTTGCAGAGTTTCTGCTGAAAGATCAGCTGTTAACCTTATGGGCATTCCCTTGTATGTTATTTGTTGCTTTTCCTTTGCTGCTTTTAATATTTTTCCTTTGTATTTAATTTTTGATAGTATGATTAATATGTGTCTTGGCGTGTTTCTCCTTGGATTTGTCCTGTATGGGGCTCTCTGTGCTTCCTGGCCTTGATTGACTATTTCCTTTCCCATATTAGGGAAGTTTACAACTGTAATCTCTTCAAATATTTTCTCAGTCCCTTTCTTTTTCTCTTCTTCTTCTGGGACCCCTATAATTCGAATGTTGGTGTGTTTAATGTTGTCCCAGAGGTCTCTGAGACTGTCCTCAGTTCTTTTCATTCTTTTTTCTTTATTCTGCTCTGCAATAGTTATTTCCACTATTTTATCTTCCAGGTCACTTATCTGTTCTTCTGCCTCAGTTATTCTGCTATTGATTCCTTCTAGGGAATTTTTTATTTCATTTATTGCATTGTTCATCATTGTTTGTTTGCTCTTTAGTTTTTCTAGGTCCTTGTTAAACCTGTCTTTTATTTTCTCCATTCTATTTCCAAGATTGTGGATCATCTTTACTAACATTACTCTGAATACCTTTTCAGGTAGGCTGTCTATTTCCTCTTCATTTGTTTGGTCTGGTGGGTTTTTCCCTTGCTCCTTCATCTGTGTCTTTCTCTGTCTTCTCATTTTGCTTAACTTACTGTATTTGGGGTCTCCTTTTCTCAGGCTGCAGGTTTGTAGTTCCCATTGTTTTTTGGTGTCTGCCCCCAGTGGGTAAGGTTGGTTCAGTGGGTTATGTAGGCTTCCTGGTGGAGGGAGCTGGTGCCTATGTTCTGGTGGATGAGACTGGATCTAGTCTTTCTGGTGGCCAGGACCACGTCTTGGTGGTGTGTTTTGGGGTGTCTGTGGACTTATTATGATTTTAGGCAGCCTCTCTACCAGTGGGTGGGGTTGTCTTCCTGTCTTGCTAGCTGTTTGGCATAGGATGTCCAGCACTGTAGCTTGCTGGTTGTTGAGTGAAGCTGGGTCTTAGCGTTGAGATGGAGATCTCTGGGATAGCTTTTGCCGTTTGATATTATGTGGAGCTGGGAAGTCTCTGGTGGTATAGTGTCCTGAACTCGCTCTCCCACGTCAGAGGCTCAGGCCTGACACCCTGCTGGAGCACCAAGAGCCTGTCAGCCACTCAGTTCAGAAGAAAAGGGAGAAAAAAAAAGAAAGAATAAAGTAAAATAACATTATTAAAATAAAAAAAATCTAAAATTAAAAAGTAATAAAAACAAGAAAGAGGGCTTCCCTGGTGGCACAGTGCTTGAGAGTCCGCCTGCCAATGCAGGGGACAACGGGTTCATGCCCCGGTCTGGGAGGATCCCACATGCTGCAGAGCGGCTGGGCCCGTGAGCCATGGCCGCTGAGCCTGCGCGTCTGGAGCCTGTGCTCCGCAACGGGAGAGGCCACAACAGTGAGAGGCCTGCGTACCGCAAAAAAAAAAAGAAAGAAAGAACAACCAACTGAAAAACTAATCCACCAATGGTAACAAGCGCTAAAAACTATACAAAAAAAAAAAAAAAGGACAGACAGAACCCTAAGACAGATGGTAAAAGCAAAGCTTTACAGACAAAATCACAAAAAAGCATACACATACACACTCACAAAACAAGAAAAAGGAAAAAATATATATATATTTAAGAAAAAAGGAAGAGAGCAATCAAATCAGTTAACAAATCTACCACTGATAATAAGCTCTAAATACTAAACTAAGATAAACATAAAACCAGAAACAAATTAGATGCAGAAAGCAAACGCAAGTCTACAGTTGATCCCAAAGTCCACTGCCTCAATTTTGGGATGGTTTGTTGTCTATTCAGGTATTCCACAGATGCAACGTACATTCAAGTTGATGGTTGGAGATTTGGTCCGCTGCTCCTGAGGCTGCTGGGAGAAATTTCCCTTTCTCTTCTTTGTTCACACATCTCCCGGGGTTCAGCTTTGGGTTTGGACCCGCCTCTGCGTGTAGGTCGCCTGAGGGCGTCTGTGCCCGCCCAGACTGGACGGGGTTAAGGAGCAGCTGGTTAGGGGGCTCTGGCTCACTCAGGCTGGGCGGAGGGAGGGGTACGGAATGCGGGGCGAGCCTGCAACGGCAGAGGCCAGAGTGACATTGCAACAGCCTGAGGCATGCTGTGTGTTCTCCCAGGGAAGATGTCCCCTGGATTACGGGACCCTGGTTGTGGTAGGCTGCACAGGTTCCCGGGAGGGGAGGTGTGGACTTATGCTTGCACCAGACTTCTTGGTGGGCTGCAGTAGCAGCCTTAGCGTTTCATGCCCGTCTCTGGTGGTCTGCGCTGATAGCTGCGGCTCATGCCCTCTTTTGGAGCTCATTTAGGCAATGCTCTGTATCCCCTCTCCTCACGCACCCGGAAACAATGGTCTCTTGCCTCTAGGCAGTTCCAGACGTTTCCCGGACTCCCTCCCTGCTAGCTGTGGCTCACTAGCCCCCTTCAGGCTGTGTTCACGCAGCCAACCCCAGTCCTCTCCCTGGGATCTGATCTCTGAAGCCCGAGCCTCAGCTCCCAGCCCCTGTCCGCCCCCCGCCCCCCCCCCCACCCCCGGCGGGAGAGCAGAGGAACCTCTCGGGCTGGTGAGTGCCGATCGGCACCAATCCTCTGTGCAGGAATCTCTCCACTTTGCCCTCTGCACCCCTGTTGCTGCGCTCTCCTCCCTGGCTCCCAAGCTTCCCCCCCAACCCACTGCCCGTCTCCGCCAGTGAAGGGCTTCCTAGTATGTAGAAACTTTTTCCTCCCTCCACAGCTGCCTCCCAGAGGTGCAGGTCCCGTCCCTATTCTTTTGTCTCGGTGTTTCCTTTTTTCTTTTGCCCTACCCAGGTAAGTGGGGAGTTTCTTGCCTTTGGGGAAGTCTGAGGTCTTCTGCCAGCGTTTAGTAGGTGTTCTGTAGGAGTTGTTCCACATGTAGTTGTATTTTTGATGTATTTGTGGGGAGGAAGGTGATTTCCACGTCTTACTCCTCTGCTAACTTGAAGGTTCTGCCACATAAATGTATTTGAAAATTTTTTTTCACTTGTGGGAAGTGAAGCTTTCTAAATCTGCTTTTGAAAACTGATCCCTGATATTCATGCAGTTCTATAATATGTTTCTCATCATCTTTATTTGCTTTGTTTTTCCCAGGTGAGAGAAACGATGTTGTCCAGGTTTAAAATAGTTGCCACTCCTTGTACTCTGGCATGTCGTCATTTGCACATAAAAGAGAAAGGCAAGCCACTTATGTTGAACCCAAGAACAAACAAGGTTAGTAACATTAATTCTAACACACATTTTCTCTCTTCCTGGTAAAGGTTTGATATATTTTAGACTGATAAAGTATGACATTTTTGTATTCTGTAGCTTTATACTAAAACTGTTCGGAAATGTGCGTGAATTTTCTCTTTTCTCCGCATTGTGACAATTATGGCTGCTTTATACCTCCCAGATTTCACCCTCACAGTTTCTACCACAGTTTCTACCACCCAAGAAGGATTGAGTTTATTTCCTAGTTCTAGCTCAAAAGCAAAACAAAACAAAAACCCAAGAGTAGCATATGGGCCAGAACTGTTGGCCAGATGCAGTATATTTAGATTTATCCCGTTTAGTCATATTGTCATTTTTATAAATGTTTGGTAATTTCCTAATCCCTGATGGATTATTCTAACTGCCCTTGGAGGGAAAGAAATAGAAGGGGCCTTTTATTTCCCCCCCTAGTATGCTTACCTGCACACTGAAGAGTCTAGTTAAGGGATTTTTATCAATATTGACTCATGTGGAGAAATGGCATGTATCTAAAGGAAAATAGCTCAAGATCAGCCGAAGTGTAACTGAAAGTAGGGTCCAGCTGCTCGCTGCTCAAAAGCCATTAAAGAGGCAAGATTGATGGAAAGTTAAGTTTGCTTATTTTGGATGCCAGCAACGAGGGGGAGGGCAGATGCCCGTCCAGAGGCATACACGCCCCCACAGCCAGTGGGCAAGAGCTTTCATAGGTCGAGGGAGGCGCCTATGTGCAGAAGCAGCACAGTCAGCTCTGACAGTCATCTTGACATTGGTCATTGTTGGTCCGACCAGTGTCACCTTGATTGTTTTAGGTACAGTTAATCTTCAGTTCCAGGGTCGGTTCTCATTTCTTTGAGGCTAGTTCTCGCAATTGTGACAGCTTATGTCATGGCTACAGCCTGGTCATCACATAGTTAACTTCTTCCACCTGGTGAGTGTTTCAGTATCTATAAGACAGCTCCCAGGATACAGCTCAGAATGTTATCTGTAGCCCGTAAGGAGGGACTAAAGGGCCTTGACTATGCTTAACGACTAAACTATTATCATGTGGTCTCCTTTGACTGAGGACATGGGGGTGGGCAAAGACCATAGGGTCCTGCTCTGTTGCAGAGGGAGGTACACTTCTGTGTAAACTGGGAGGGCATTGCGGTTGTGTAGATGAGCAAAAGAGGTTTGGTGGAACAAGTGGCATTGGAAGACAGAAAAGAGTAGGAGAAGGGCAGGTGAGAGGAAGGTTGTTTCTGCTGACTGTTAAAGAGCTAATCAAGACATCTATTTAAACTATGTTGTCTTCACTTATACCAGGCCAGCAAATTTAAGAATTTTATCAACTATTAACATAAATACTTAATACATAAAATTATTTCTTAATAATCATTTTAATTTCTACTGTACATTATAAATAAAACACTTTTGAGTGTCTCTTAAATCTAAATGGAGATAGGCAGTGAAACCATGTGTAGCTACTCATTTATCTTTGGCAATAGGATAGGTAAAGCACTTTTAAATGAACACAGTTCATTTAAAACTATATAAAATACAGGGGTTTTAACCCCTTTATATTTTTCCAGCCTTAGATAAAATCTTGTAAGGAGCAACATGAGGCACAAGGATTTAGTGATTTGAGTCTTCTCCCCTTTTTTCATTATAAAAGTTCATCAATTTTGTAGGTCTTTACAAAGAACCAACTTTTGGTTTAATCTTTTAATTTTTCCAATTGTTTTTTTCTATTTATTTATTTGTTTTCACTGTAATCTTTATTATTTCCTTCCTTCTTGCTTCAGTTTAGTTTGTTCCTTTTTCCCCCTAGTTTCCTTAAGATGGAAGGTTAGGCAATTGATTTGAAATTGTTCTGCCTTTTTAAGTTACATTTACAGCTACAAATTTCCCTTAGCATTATTTTCACTGTATCCTATAAGTTTTGGTATGTGTGTTTTTAATTCATCTGAAGTATCTTCTAATTTCCCTGTGCTTTCTTCCCTGACCAATTGGTTTTTTAGGAGTGTGTTGTTTAAAATCAAAGTGTTTGTGAATTCCCCAAATGTCCATTATTAATTTCTTTTATTTTTAATTTTTAAAATTTAATTAATTAATTATTTATGGCTGCATTGGGTCTTCGTCGCCATGCGCGGGCTTTCTCTAGTTGCGGTGAGTGAGGGCTACTCTTTGTCATGGTGTGTGGGCTTCTCAATGCGGTGGCTTCTCTTGTTGTGGAGCACGGGCTCTAGGTGCACGGGCTTCAGTAGTTGTGGCACGCAGGCTCAGTAGTTGTGGCTCGCAGGCTCTAGAGCGCAGGCTCAGTAGTTGTGGCTCACAGGCTTAGTTGCTCCGTGGCATGTGGGATCTTCGTGGACTAGGGCTCGAACCAGTGTCCCCTGCGTGGCAGGCGGATTCTTAACCACTGTGCCACCAGGGAAGTCCCCCCATTATTAATTTCTAATCTCATTGCATTGTGGTTGAAGATCATACTTTGGGTGACTTAAATCCTTTCAGATTTACTGAGACTTGTTTTATGGCCTGATGAATGGTCTGTCCTGGGGAATATTCCTTGTGCACTTGAAAAGAATGTGTATCCTGCTTCTTTTGAGGGGAGTGTCTGCTAGGTCTAGTTGCTTTATGGTGTTGTTCAAGTCTTCTTTTTCCATGTTGATTTTCTGTCTAGTTGTTTTTTTCCATTATTGAAAATGAGATATTGAAATTTTCAGCTTGTTGAATTGTCTTACTCCCTAATTCTGTCAGTTTTTGCTTCATGTATTTTGTTATCTAACAAAATATGTTTATAATTGTATCTTCTTAATGGATTGATGCTTTCAGCAAAATGCCCTCCTCTAGTAACATGTTTGTTTCAAAGTCTATTTTGTCTGTTACTAACATAGCTACTCCAACTCTCTTTTGGTTACTATTGACATGGTATATCTTTTTCCATTCTTTTACTTTCCACCTATTTGTATCTTTGAAACTTTCCACCTATTTGTATCTTTGAATCAAAGTGTGTCTGTTGTAGTCAGCATATGATTGGATCATGTTTTTTTATCCATCCTGCCAATCCTTTTAATTATAGAGTTTAATCCATCTACGTTAGTGTAATAACTAATAAGGTATGATTTATGTCTGCTATTTTGCTATTTGTTTTAAATGTCTTATGTGCCTTTTGTTCCTCTTTACTCCATTGTTCCCTTCATTTGTATTAAATTTTCTATGATGCCATTTAAATTCCCTTGTCTTTTCTTTTCCTGCCTATTTCTGAGTTATTTTCTTAGTGGTTTGCCCTGAGGATTACAATTACCATCTTTAATACAGTCTAATTCAGTTTGATACCAATTTAATTTAAACAGTACAGCAAAATTTTGCTCCTGTAGAGGTCCATCTCCTTCTTTTGTGCTGCTTCGTCATACAAAGTACAAAGTACAAATTACATTTTATATGTTGCATGACCGTCAACACAGATTTATAATTACTGCTTTATGTAATTGTCTTTTAAATTGGGTAGGAGAGAAAAAGATCTACAAACAAAAAGTACATTTATACTGTCTTTTATATTATGTAGTCATTTTATCCATGTTCTTTATTTCTTTGTGTGGATTTGAATTATTGTCTAATGTCTTTAATTTAGGCCTGAAGGACTCCCTTTAGTATTTCTTGTGAGATGGGTCTGTTAGCAATGAATTCTCTGTTTTTGTTTATCTGGAATGTCTTAATTTCTCCATTTATTTATTTGTTTATTTATGGCTGTGTTGGGTCTTCGTTTTTGTGCGAGGGCTTTCTGTAGTTGCGGAGAGTGGGGGCCACTCTTCATCGTGGTGCACGGGCCTCTCACTATCGCAGCCTCTCCTGTTGCGGAGCACAGGCTCCAGATGCGCAGGCTCAGTAATTGTGGCTCACGGGGCTAGTTGCTCCGTGGCATGTGGGATCCTCCCAGACCAGGGCTCAAACCCGTGTCCCCTGCATTGGCAGGCAGATTCCCAACCACTGCGCCACCAGGGAAGCCCAATTTCTCCATTTTTGAAGGATGGATTTGTAGGATTTAGAAATTCGTGGTTGACAGGTTATTTTTCTTTCAGCACTGTCTATGGCCTCCGTGGTTTCTGATAAGAAATCAGCTGTTACTCTTTTTGAGGATCCCCTGCACGTGATGAGTCACTTCTCTTTGCTCTCAGATTTCTGCTGTCTTTGGCTTTTGACAGTTTGAATATGATGTGTCTAGGGGTAGAGTTCTTTGAGTTTTTCTTGATTGGAGCTATTGAGCTTCTTGGATGTGTGGATTAATGCTTCTCATCAAATTTGGGAGGTTTTTAGCCATTATTTTTTCAAATATTCTTTAGCCTTTTCTCTCCTCACCTCTGGGCCTCCTGTTATGTACGTGTTGGTACTCTTGCTGGTCTCTCAGGTCTGTTCACATTTATTCCTTATTTTTCTTTTTTTTTGTTTTTTTTTAATTTTTCCTTTCTATTTCTCAGACTGGATTATCTCGGGTGACCAATCTTTAAATCTGATGGTTTTTTCCCTCCACCACTCAAGTCTGCTTGTTGAGCCCCTTTAGTGAATTTTTTATTTCAGTTGTTGTAGTTTCAATTCCAGAATTTCTATTTAGTTCCTTTTTTATCTTCTCTGTTTATCAGTATTCTCTATTTAGTAGGATGTCATTCTCATACTTCTTCTTAGTTCATTAGACAATGGTTTTTTTTAGTTTTTTTGATATATTTAAAATAACTAACTTTTTTCTTTTTTTAAATTGAAGTATAGTTGACTTACAATGTTTCAGTTATACAGCAAAGTATATTCTTTTTCAGATTCTTTTCCATTATAGATTATTACAAGATATTGAATATAGTTCCCTGTGCTGTACAGTAGGTCCTTATTGTTTATCTGTTTTTTATATAGTAGTGTGTTAATCCCAAATTCCCAATTTATCCCTCCCCTAGAATAACTAAAGTCTTTGTCTAGTAAGTACAATGTTTGGGCTTCCCCAGGGGCAATTTCAATTAACTGCCCTTATTTCCTGTATATGAGTCAGACTTTATGTGTTTTGTTGCTGTTGTTGTTTGTTTGTTTGTTTTTTGCTTGCCTTATGATTTTTGGTTGAAAACTGGGCTTTTAAAATAATGTGGCTGCCCTGGAAACCAGA
This sequence comes from Phocoena sinus, assembly GCF_008692025.1. Lineage (NCBI taxonomy): Eukaryota > Metazoa > Chordata > Mammalia > Artiodactyla > Phocoenidae > Phocoena > Phocoena sinus. Next base: position 23,045,573 of record NC_045776.1, on the reverse strand, counting down.
TATTCATTCCTCCCAGTCGTTTCTGAACTAATTCCTTCTTCTTGTTATGTATGCCTACTGAAGTCTCTGCTTTGTTAACTTAGTGATCAGCCAATGATTAAACAGAAACTGAAATACCTAGAACCATTAAATCTCCCATTCTTTGCCAGGGGGCTTTGTGTACCTGCTGGGGTGTGCCTTCAGGACTCAGCCAGGCAGTTTACAACTACGCATCAGCCTTCACTTCCTGTTTACACAGAGCCTCAAGGTTAGCTAGAGGTGGGAGCTTAGGGCTTTCTCAGGTCTTTCCTGGACATGCGTACAGCTGTGCATATGACCTTCTAGGTTCTCAGGAATATGTCTCAGCATTTCAAAGTTCCCCATGGACATCTCATTTCTCAGCTTTTCCTTTTCAGCTTTTTGGTTAGCCTGTTGTTTGCCCCAACTGTTACCTACTGCCTTGGGGAGCTGCTATGTTAAATAATTGCCTCTGATTGTTTTCAACAGACCCTTCTGGCGGGAAAGGCTGTTCACACTGCCTGAGCTCCAAGTCAGGTCAAATAAAGACAGCCTTGCAAATAGGGTCTTCCAGGTCAGATAATAACAGTTTCCTGGATATGGGGCTTTAGAAGAATCTCCAAACCCTCCTGCCTTCTCCAGTGACTGCCAGGCTCTGATTGTCAAAGCGATTGTTTCACAGTGATTGCGTTTTCAAGGTTACTGTGGAGCTGGGGAGGGGAGATAGGAACAAGGCAAGTTAAAATGCCATGAAGCTTGCTGTTCTCACTGAAATTCAGCAGTTTTTCTTGAATAAATGCTCTCCAACTGCTGAAAGCTTTGGTTAATTTCCAGAATTCTGATCATTTGGCCAGGGTTCTTGTTGCTTTTATGGAGGAAAAGATTTTTAGAAGTCCTTTCTCTGGCATTTTTACTGACATCATTGATAAAAAAAAAAAAAAAATTAACCCATAGCTGAATACCAGAAACTGAAAAAGAATTTATTACATAGGTTAATTTTTCTTAAGTAGCATTCTTCCTTCCCCCTCCCTCTGTTCAGCCTCACTCCTTTCCAGTCTCGGTAGCCTCTTAATTTGGTTTGTGTTCTTTCAAACTGTATTCTGTTGATTTCATTTTTAACGTATGCATACATCTGTATATAATATGTACTTTATGGGGGTTTTCTAAACATAATAATTAACAGTGAATTTGTTTTGATTTTCAACTTGACTTTTTCTCCTAACTGTGTATCTGGGAGATCTTTCTACTGCACACTTAGAGATACATGTTTAAGTGTTTTTATGGAAATACCATAGGTTGCTAACTCTTCCATAATTGATGGACTTTTAGTTAGTTTGTAATAGGCAAGAGAACTGGAAACAGTGCTACAATTAATCTCTTCATATACGCGTCTCTATATATGAATATATCTCTAGGATAACTAACTAGAAGTAGAATCGCTTTGTGTGCATTCAAGATATGGAAGCGACCTAAGTGTCCATCAAAAGATGAATGGGTAAAGAAGATATATGTACACACAATGGAATATCATTCAGCCATAAAGAAGAATGAAATTCTGCCATTTGCAACAATATGGGTGGACCTGGAGTATTATGCTCAGTGAAATAAGTCAGACAAAGGCAAATACTGTGTGATGTCACTTATATGTGGAATCTAAAAAACAAAACAAGTGAATGGATATAACAAAACAGAAACAGACTCACAGATATAGAGAACAAACTAGTGGTTAGGAGGAGAGGAGAGGCAAGGGGAGAGGGGCAAGATAGGGGTAGAGGATTAAGAGGTACAAACCACTTTGTATAAAATAAATAAGCTACAAGGATATATTGTACAGCACAGGGAGATATAGTCATTATTTTATAATAATTTTAAATGGAGTTTAATCTATAAAAACATTGAATCACTATGTTGTACACCTGAAACTAATATTGTAAGTCAACTATACTTCAGTTAAAAAAATAATACATTATGTGCATTTAAAAAAAATCTAAGAGTACTTTGAAATTGGCTTTCAAAAAGCCTAAACCAGTTTATATTCCAGCAATGGTATGTGAGAGTGATTCTTTTACCATACCCTCCCCAGTACTAGATATGATCAGTCATAAATTTATGAAAGTCCGGGCAAAAATGATATCTTGTTGATCTTTTTAAGTTTATGTTTAAATTATGTTTGGTAGGACGCACCATTGCTACCCCTGTAAGTAATAATTTTTAATCCTTCTGTTTTTTCCTTTTTAGGGGATGGCATTTACATTACAGGAACGACAAATGCTTGGCCTTCAAGGACTTCTACCTCCCAAAATAGAGACACAAGATATTCAAGCCTTACGATTCCACAGAAATGTGAAAAAGTTGAATGGCCCTTTGGAAAAGTAAGAGTTGATTAGATGCTTAGTTTTTTTATTGGTGTTCTGATCAGAAAAATTGGGAGTATTATGATTATTATCGCATGAGAAATATACAGTCTCAATGAAACTTTTGTTTTAGTTGGTTTATAATGATTGTTTCCTTCACTTATTTTCACTATTGTAAAATTTAGCAGAAATCAATATTTTATGGTTAAAATCACAGAGCATTTCAGGTTTGAACGGAATGTTAGAAGCAGAGGCTATCACCTAATTTGCACCCATTCTATTCAATAACTTTTATTGATCACCTACTTTGTGTGTGCCATTGCTAGCCACTGAGGATATAAACTGGGTGACAGATAGGGTGGCCATGTAATATATCATCCAATCCCAGACACTTTGGGGAGTAAAAAAGAAGTAACTGAAACTGTCCCGGGCAAATTAGAATGTATGGCTACCGCAGTAACTCACAGCCTAGCCTGCCTTCTAGGAGTTCATCAGTAGATGGCTATACTATGCCTGTCATTGTATAGCACAGTGAGAAAAAGGGACATGTAGAGTACATTCTGAAAATGTGAAGAGGGGTGCCAGCCGAGCTCGGGGAGTCACTTCCTGGAGGAAGTGATGCCTGAGCTGAATTTGAAACAGTATGTTACAAGGAGCAGGCAAATGAGAAAGAAGGGCAGGGTATTCTGGTACAGGGATCAGTCTGACTGTAGAACTAAAAATATTTATTGGGTTTATAAAATATAGGGGATTATTGGATATTGGTGACTAGTGAGAGTGGTTTCTTTACATTATGGGGCATATATATATACGTGAAAAAATATATAGTCTCGAACTCATGTTACCACGGAGAAAAGACAATGTCAAGAAGTGGCGTGAGAGTTAAAGACGGAGGGGAGTGTTAACGGGACCTGAAGTCAGGAAAATCTGAAGTGTATATATGTGTGGTGGGGGTCAGGGAATGACAGAAAAGGACCCCAGAGAGTGTGCCAACTGAGCTGCATTTGGAGAGCATGAGTAGAGGACTGTGCCTGGTCAGAGGGTGTTCCAGGCAAAGGGTGTGTGGGCGTATGCTGCAACTCCAAGGTCAGAGTTGTGGTGCATTTGAGGAAGTGAAGTGATTCAGTATGAAGATGAGGCTGGAAAGTAGTCATTGAGGTCTAGTTAACTATTTTAGGAGCTTAAGCCTATTAAACTGGCATTTGGAAGCCCTTCAGGGAGAATAGAAATGATCAGAGGTATGTTTTTAAGAGAAGAATAGGATTGGAGCAGGGGAACAAAATTGTGAGAATAGAGACTACAACACTGTAAAACATCTATACTCCAATTTTAAAAAAAAACTAACTTTTACTATATTTATTTTTAATTTTTTTCAACAATACCTCTGTGCTCTTTTAATCTTTGGTTACTTATTCTCTAGTTTTTAGCTTAATGGTTTGTTTACTAAACAAACATAGAAGCTTTAATCCTAAAATAAAAAAATAAAATAAAGGCTGTTGCTTTGATGCCTGTGGTGTTAATAAGGTTTGAAAAAAAAAGGTTCTTGAGGTAGCCCAGGTGAGAAGTGACGGTGGCTTGGGCTGGGTGGGGATGGAGGGAGGAAATAAATATTTGAAAGATATTTCACAGGTAGTCTCTGTGGGACATACTGATTTATTAGGTTGGGGTGGGGGAGGGTGGGAGAGGAAGAAATCAAGAATGGGCTCTGGATGGATTCCCATTTGATCAGATGATAACAAGAGGAGAAACAAATGTGGGGAAAAGACAATGAGTCTGTTTTAGACATATTTAATTCAGTGTGATTACTGGTTTTTCAGGCCAACATCTCCCTGTTTTCTAACCTCTATTCTTTAAAAGCTGTTATTTATATATTTATGTGAATTGACCATTGCCTCCTTTTGTGCTACCTGTGTGCCCTGTATAGAACTTAAAATGCCTATAAGCCTCCTGGATTATAAGCTCCATGAGGGAAATTCCCTGGTGGTCCAGTGGTTAGGATTCCTTGCTTCTACTGCAGGGCAGCATGGGTTTGATCCCTGGCCAGGGAACTAAGATCCTGCATGCCATGTGCTGCGGACAGATGGATGGATGGATGGATGGGTAAATGAATAAACAAACAAACTCACTCCACGAGGACAGGGGCACTTCTTACATCCCTGGAGTTCAGAATAGTACCTGGCACATAGTATTTTGTAAATATTTGAATGAATGCCACTTTATTTCCTTATTTACGTGTCAGTCACCTTGAAGATTAGGTCCTTGAAGGTGGGGCCTCATGGTAATTTTTGTGTTTCCAGTGCCTGATACAGAGCCTGACTCACAGTTAGAGCTCAATAAATGTTACCTGTTGGTTCTGTTATTACTCTTTTCATCATCACCATCTACCATTTAAGCACATTTTTATTTTTGTTGATTTTCAGTCCTGGGTATTATGTAATGATAATATAGGGTTTTGTTTTCCAGGGGGAGGGAGTCCTCAATTTTAGATGTTTAGATTTGACTTCAAAGGCCAAAGTCTTTAGCCTAATGCTGGCTGATGTAGGCATTATTTGGTGTGCTTAATTTCAGATACATCTATATAATGGGAATACAAGAAAGAAATGAGAAGTTGTTTTACAGAATACTGCAAGATGATATCGAAAGTCTAATGCCAATTGTATATACACCAACAGTTGGTCTTGCCTGCTCCCAGTATGGACACATCTTTAGAAGACCTAGGTAAGGCTTATTTTTAAAAATATATTTGCAAATGACTATTGCGTAGAAAAAACATCACTTCGTAGCCCCTATTACATTTCTATTTTATGTATTGCAGTCTTATCCAACCACATTTCCCACCTCACAAAAGCTTAATTTGGACCAAAAGGGATTAATAAAAATCTAACATGTGATATCTTTTATTTTGTGGAAATACCATCATTTATTCCTAACCTTCTTTAAGTATTTATGATTGTTAGAGGAAATGTGCATTTTTGTACCAAAAAAAAAAAAACCCACAGTATTCTTAATTTTGGTGGCATATTCGGCAGAATAATCATAAAAGTTTTTGACAATCTGGCCAATTAAGAGATAGATTCTCATTTTTTTATCAGCTTTATTTCTATTGTTTGTCCTTTTTTATGAATTTACACAAATTTTACTTTCTGATAGTTCAAGTACCTCCAAATATTTTAAGTGGAAAGGGTACTGGAATGAGCATTGGCTCAAGTCTTTGAATAAGTTACTTTATTCCTCCGAATCTGTTTATCATAATGTAGGAATACCAGTATCTTTCAAAGAGCTGCTGAGAAGGTCAGATGAGGAAACTGATGTGACAGTTTTTTGTAAACTTATAAGCATTGTATAAATGCTATTTTTACTTAATTTGAGTTTTCTTCTCTGTTCCTCTAACGTGTAATCATTTTCCACAATCCTTATGTTTTTCCCATGTCCTGCTTACGTATTGATACAAATGTAGAAATGCAAACACTGTGTGATAGCATTTATCTTTAGTCTCCTCTCATGTAGTCTAGTGGCTTTCAAACTTTAATATGCGTATGAAACATCTGTGGGGCTTACTTAAAATGTTCATCCTTGCCAACTTTCCTCTCCTTCCTATTCCCAAGATTCTGATGAAAAAGAGAAAGGTCTGGAGGTCCGGATTGTAATGAACACCGTCGGTGATGGTGTTGCAGGTATTCCCCGGAAGACACTTTGAGAACACTGTCTGTTCTGTCCTATGTGCTGCCATCAATTAATATGTCTAAGCATTTCTGTGGTATAACCCAGCTGTTCAGCTCTTTTATAGTTTCATTTTCACTTATAATAGTACTTCCCAATCCAGATTAAAGGACAAAGGAAAACAAAAAGATACTGATGCCTGGGCCCCAACCACAGAGATTCTGATTCAGTTTGTCTAGAGTTGGGCCCAGGTGTTGCTGTTTCATAAAATCTCCTGGTGTGATTTTGATGTGCACCCAGAGTTGAGAACTCACATGAAACATAAAGAGCTTTTGGGTGAGGGCAGATACCGTGTATCATTTGTGCAGTGGCAGTGGTTTTTTGTTTGTTTTGCTTTTTACATAGAAGATGGTCAGTAGGTCTTGGTTGTTTAAGTCCAAGCTAGTTAAATCAGAATCTCTGGGGGTAGAACCCTGGCATTTTAAAAAGCTCATCAGATGGGCTTCCCTGGTGGCGCAGTGGTTGAGAGTCCGCCTGCCGATGCAGGGGACATGGGTTCGTGCCCCGGTCCGGGAAGATCCCACATGCCGCGGAGCGGCTGGGCCCTTGAGCCATGGCCACTGAGCCTGCGCGTCTGGAGCCTGTGCTCTGCAACGGGAGAGGCCACAACAGTGAGAGGCCCGCGTACCGCAAAATAATTAAATAAATAAATAAAATAAAAAGCTCATCAGATGATTCTACTATGAAGCTCTGGTTGAGAAACCGTTTAAACTGATTTAAGCTGGGATAGTAATGCCAAAGTTAAGATGTCGATAAGAAGAATGGATAAGCATCAAGTTCCTACTGTATAGCACAGGGCACTGTATTCAATAGCCTTTGATAAACCATAATGGAAAAGAATATGATAAAGAATGTATATATGTATGTATAACTGTGTCACTGTGCTGTACAGTAGAAATTAACACAACATTGTAAATCAACTATACTTCAATAAAATAAATTTTTTAAAAAGGATATCAGTGAGAAAGTTAAGAATCAGTTTGAAGGCACTGGGAGCCCATTGGCCCTCGTCTTTACTTGGCCTGTTTTCTAGAACCTATGTTTCTTTTTTTTTTTTTTTGCAGTATGCGGGCCTCTCACTGTTGTGGCCTCTCCCGTTGCGGAGCACAGGCTCCCGACGCGCAGGCCCAGTGGCCATGGCTCATGGGCCCAGCCGCTCCGCGGCATGTGGGATCTTCCCAGACCGGGGCACGAACCCGTGTCCCCTGCATCGGCAGGCGGACTCTCAACCACTGCACCACCAGGGAAGCCCACCTATGTTTCTTTTTTCTGTCTCTCTTCCTGCCTTCCTCTCTTCCTTTATTGAAATCTGGATTATCTCAATTGGATAACAATATACAGTGTTTAAAATAACTTTTTACTTTTTCCTAATGCTTCAAGGATGGATTTTTTATGTGAAATTACTATAGTTTTCTTCTCTCCCTTCCTGCTCCTTCAGATTTCAAATTTTGTTTCAGTGACTTTTGACAGTAGTTTACTTAGCTTTATCGTGCTTTCCTGCATTGGTGGGTTGTCTTTATATTGCTTTTTACTGGAGGTATATTGAGTTTATTTGAATAGGAGATGTGGATACATTTCTTCTTGGGTAAAAATGATCACATCATTTAATAATAACCTTTGTTGCAGCTACTATGTGAACAATGCAATTACAGTTTGAAGTGGTTGAAAATAAACCTGTGTGACTTAGGTAAATCTGCTTGGAAATGACAGTGTCTTGATGTTTTACTAAAATATCTAAATATTCCAATTATGAACAAAAACTTAGAAAAAACTAAAAACTGTTGTGAAATGCAAAAGTGTTTTTGTTCTGTTGCAGGGGATTATTTATTTCAATCTCAGACAGAGGTCATGTTAGATCAATTGTGGATAACTGGCCAGAAAATCATGTTAAGGTACTAATAGCACAACCTTCCTTTCACAATGTTTTTCTTTCTATGTAAGTTACCTCTTATAAGGCAAAATTTTCAAGAACAGTTTTTTTTCATTGTTGCTCTGATTTATTTTGTACTTGCATACATGTAGATTTAGTGCTCTGAGGAAATCATGATAGTAATTATAAAATGGGTTACTGGTATAGAGTTTGCCCTGGGAAAGCAACTGGGCCTAGTAAGGTGAGCCTGTTCACTACAGTACCACTGGTATCTCTTGCTTTCTCTATATTCCTTTACTTTTTCAGTTAATATTATTCTAGGTAAAGAAAATACATTAAAATGCCATAAAAACTTTTATTCTGGTAGGCAATGGGGAGGATTCATTATGTCTTTTTTCTTCTAATTCTAAGATAGATTTAGATCCTTAAGCAAATATAACACTCTTAGCATTTCAAATTTAGCAAATATAAACAGCTGTCAATCTGGCTGTCTTTCATAAAACAAAAACTAATGACTTATTTAAGATCTTTTGGTAGGCTTTAGTGTTTATTACAGGCAGTAATCTTAGTTGCCTTTATTGCAGGTTTTCCTCACCAAAATAATCTTTGATGAATTATCATTTGTTCTAATAACCTAAAAAAAATTTGGTCAGATAATTAAATTCATAGTATCCTCTTAAAACCTTGTAGGTGTATTTTTTATTCTAGATTTTTTTTCTCCATTGCTAAGGTTTTTCTTGTTTGGCTTCAGTTATTATTTGGAGTAACATGTTATTTCTAAACTCTTTGTTTCTCTTAGGGTTAATCTTTATCAGAAGTTCCCCTCTCCCCTTTTTAGTCCTTGTGAACATATTCAAGTTGATCCTCTAGTCAGAAGCATTCTACTCCTAAACCAAAGACACAGGGAAATCAAATCTAGTTAATTCTCCTCTTTACATCTATATTCTAGAAACCCTAGAATTTTAAGCATTCTTGGTTGGTGAACTTTGAAAGTTAGTTAAGAAACAATTTTCTTTTTAAAAGTGAGAGTGAAACTATGTGAAGAGAATCTTTTTTTGAGGTTTTCTGTTTTGTTTTGAACAGTAGCTTTTCTGAGATAAAATTCACATACAATGCAATTCACTGGCTTAAAATGTAAATTCAGTAATTTGTAGTATATTCACAGAGTTGTGCAGCCATCGTCATTGAGAACATTTTCATCACAGCTCCCTCATCCCCACCCTGCCAGAAAAGCCCTGTACCCATTAGTGTCACTCCCCACTCAGCCCTAGACAACCACTAATGCACTTCTCTCTCTGTAGCTTTACATGTTCATGTGAATGGAATAATCTAATACGTGCTATTTTGTGACGAAGAGAATCTTTTTGTGAATGTGTTTCTTAAGTGCTCCATTTTGGACAACTTATAATTTATTTTACTTTATCTTATTTGTAATTAAGGCTGTTGTGGTGACTGATGGAGAGAGAATTCTGGGTCTTGGAGATCTGGGTGTCTATGGAATGGGAATCCCAGTAGGAAAACTTTGTTTGTATACAGCTTGTGCTGGAATACGGCCTGATAGATGCCTGCCTGTGTGTATTGATGTAGGAACTGATAATCCAGTGAGTAAAATCATTTTCCCCCTTTGACCCTTCTCCCATATTAAAAAAAAAAAAAACTGCTTTATTACATTCCTCTTTTGAAGAAATATAAGAAGAGAAAATTCTGTGATTAGATATTAGCCTTTGTCTTAAACGCCTTTTAATATTTATGCAAATAATAGTGAATTAATACTATTAAGTTTTTTGAAGAAGGGCAATAAAGTTTTAAAAATTATTAACTTCTCTATTTTACAATTTTCGTTTTATAGAATGTGTTTTAAATGGTTACATAACAGAATGCTTTTATTTTTACGTTTGTTCTCTTTTATAGGCACTCTTAAAAGACCCATTTTACATGGGTTTATATCAGAAAAGAGATCGATCACAACGTTACGATGATCTGATTGATGAGTTTATGAAGGCCGTTACTGACAGGTATTTTTTAAAAGTTTGAGTATATGAAAGCATCTCTTAAAAAAAAAAAAGGAACCACAGTTTTGTTTTCCTTTATCTTTTGTGAAGATAGGTAGAAGGAGATTAAATTTTGGAGAAATTAGGTTCTTTCCTGCCTGATTCGATGTGCTGATGTGTGGTGATACCCTCTGCCTTGCCTTCCTGAGTTATCTGACATCTTGAGCACACTGAAATCTTGAAGTCTGCATTCACTGCTCCTAAAATCCCCTCACTGTGCGGTTCTTTCAGCCCTTGGCATCCAGGCTGACTCCACCATTCCAGTGAAACCCTTGTGCAGCTTTCGTGTTTTAAATTCTGACCGTTTGGTCTTCTTCTCTCTCCTCCTCTTTGCAGCATCTGACCAGGTTTTCCACTCCTACATCCTTGAAATTGTTTTCTCTTGACCACTAAAAGACTTTCCTAACTTGGTCTTTCTCCCACCCTTTTTCTTTCCTTTGTCATCTCCACTGGTTTTTCTTCCTCTCTTATTAAATGCGGGTGAATACGTAGTTCTCTTCTCTTGTCGTAGTCTTGTAAGCTATGACCTTTATGCACGTGACTCCTAAGTCCATGAATACCCATCTCTGTACTCCCACATCCCTCTGAGGCTTGCGTTCCCAACAGTTGGAATCCTCCATCCAGACATTTTGTTGCTCCTTCATATTCATGTCCAGAACAACTCCTTCCCTTTCTAAATTGCCTGTCTTCTGTAAATCCAGCCTCTAATAATGGCATTAACATGGTTGACAGGGTTGTCGCCAGACCTTTGATCTTGGTCTAATCTTTGACTTTTTCTCCTCCTCCATCAACCACGTATAGTGTCACTCAATCCTCACATCCAGTTGGTACTATCCCTTAAATGCCTCAGAAATATATCTCCTCTTTTCCATTGCCACAGCCTTTCTGCAGATCTTCATCTCTCTTTTGGATTCTTTAAAACCTTCCTCCAACTTCTCTCCATTTCCTCTCCACCTTACCACCAGATTAGTCTTTTAAAAACATGCACTTTGTTATATCACTCTTTTGTTTGAAATCTATCAGTGGTTTCATGTTGCCATAGGGTAAAGTCCAAACTCTTTATGATCTAGCCCTGCCCTACCTTGTAGATTATTGGTACATGGAAGATAGTAAAAAATTAACTCCTGGGCTTCCCTGGTGGCGCAGTGGTTGAGAGTCCGCCTGCCGATGCAGGGGACACGGGTTCGTGCCCCGGTCTGGGAAGATCCCACATGCCACCAAGCGGCTGGGCCCGTGAGCCATGGCCGCTGAGCCTGCGCGTCCGGAGCCTGTACTCCGCAATGGGAGAGGCCACAACAGTGAGAGGCCCGTGTACCGCAAAAATTAACTCCTTTTCAGAATCAAAGTTGACATATCTAAAACTAAACTTTTTATCTTCCCCAAAATTGCCATCTCCTCCCCTTCCCCTCATTTCCTTACCTTGGACAATCAGATAGTATCTCTTAGTCATCCAGCATCTCTCTCACTTCCCAGGTGGTCCTCATTGTCAACTTCTTTTTGTTCATTCTGATGTCTGCTGATTGTCCCTTTCACTTCCTGTGGCTTCTGCTTCAGATATTCTTGTCGTCCTCTAGCTGTCTAGCTATTTTTCCTTCTTTCTCATCTCTCCCCAGGTTGATATATGCTGTGTATCACTGGCAGGTTTATCCTTCCTAAAGGGAGTCTCAGATGAATTCTTCCCTTCTCTAGCCTTCAGTGATTCTAGATCAGATACGGAATAAAGTCCCCATTCCCTAATTTTGCATTCAATGTTCTCCGTTATCTGGCTCCAACCTACCTTAACCAACTTCTCCCTTATACTTTCATATAGACCCTGAAATATATAGCCAGACTGTTGAAAATTCAGGGTCAGCAAAATACACCTTGTTTTTCTTTCTACCGCTTTACTTTTTGTTGTTCTTTCAGGACCCAAATAAAGTCCCACCTCCTTTTCAAGCCTTCCCTTACTCCACCCCACCAAGATGATTGATATCTTTTTCTGCATGCCAGTCAACTCATACAGCAATTATTCTTTAACCTCTTATTTAATATATACTTGCCTGTGTTGCTGTTTAACTGTGAGCGTAATGAAAATTCACATATCAAATATATACTTTTTGAGACTCAGAGACAAAATCTCTTGCTTTTTAGGAAGTTACTTGTGCTTACGTGTGCTGGACACCCTCCTAGGCACTTGGTAATAGTTTATGCAGATTAATATCCCATAGGTCCATCATACTGCTACCTTCATTTTAAGAACCCCATACATTTTTCTGAATGAGTAATAGATTTTTCTACATTTTGCGTTCTAGTCTTTCACAGACTCTGAAAATTGCCAGATGGCCTTAAACGAACTAACTTTGTACATTATTTTAAAATGTGATCATAAGGACAATTAGACAGGAAAGCTGTTTAAAAGTGGTATTTTCAACACAACTATTATGGGCTTTGCTGTTTTTAGATATGGACAGAACACACTTATTCAGTTTGAAGACTTTGGAAATCATAATGCATTCAGGTTCTTGAGAAAATATCGAGAAAAATACTGTACCTTCAATGATGATATTCAAGGTAAAGCAAAAGAAAACCTTAGGTTTTTGATTCCTACTTAAAATTTTTTTTAATGTGCCTACTTTTTACATCACAATGTTTTACTTGTCTTACAGGGACGGCTGCAGTTGCTCTAGCTGGTCTGCTTGCAGCCCAAAAAGTCATTGGTAAATCGATCTCAGAACACAGAATCTTATTTCTTGGAGCAGGAGAGGTAAAGTTCCTATAAGCTTTTAGGATTGAAAACCAACACTCTCCTTTAGAATTGGAAAATGGGGTATAATGAACTTATAATTTTGTTGAGATAGAGGGTGTGAATTCAAGATCAGTGTTGTGAATAGGTAATTTTAAATGTTTGGAAAGAATATCGCAAAGAATCAAGCTTTGTGTGCTTTGTAAGGGAAGAATAGACCCAATATTTCTCATAACATATAATTCTCATAAATAAAGTAATTTAATATGGCGTCATACTCTAGTCCTTGTTTTTTAAAATTTATGTTTTGTTGCACAGGCTGCTCTTGGAATTGCAAATCTTATAGTTATGGCTATGGTGGAAAATGGCCTCTCAGAAGAAGAGGCGCAAAAGAAAATTTGGATGGTTGACAAATTCGGTTTGTTATTTAAGGTAAGGTATTTAAAATTTGGAGAAGCAAAAGAATGTTGTTATAGTGATATGTTTAGTTTTTTTTCATATTCAAATCATAATCTCTGTGTTGGCACCAGACTTATTCTTTCTTGCTTTATTCTCTGACTCTTGACCCGTCTAAAACCTAGTGGTTTTTCATAGGAATTCAGAAGTTTCTAATTAAATCATTAGCAGGACATCTGATATTTGAGCAGAAATTCTTTAACCCTTTGGAGATCATAATCTCTTGTAGCAATCTCATGGAAATCTAAGGACCTTTTCCCCAGAAAAAGGCACATATTCCTAAGGTCAAATGATGGATAATAAAGAGTTTTATCCCAGATCAACTTGGTATCCTTTGGACCTACCTGCCTTCCTATCATTGATTGCCATTTTTAGTAGCTTAAGAAATGCCTTATATCTTATACTGTGTAACACATTGAAATGTAGGTAAAATGTCTCATAGTTGAACTTATCCAGTACACAATGCTGTTGTATTTTTGCCATATATATTGAGATAGAGGTTACTTGTCGTCTACATCTTTGGGCAAGCTTATGTTAGTGTACTTTGCTCCAGTTCTGAAATCTTTTCTTAATTAGTACCAGTATTCTATTAGTACAAAAAATGAAATGAAAAATTAAAGTATGTGAATGAAAAATCTTGAATGCTTAAATTATAACTAATTTTTTTAAGCGTTTAAAAATGTACCAGACATTGTGATAAGACTTTACAGGTATTATCTCATTTAAAGTTTTTTTAAAAGTCTCATTTGATCTTATCAAAAATTCAGTGAAATTTTACAAATGAGGGAAAGAGGTTTAAAAAGGCCAGCTCACTTTTCCAAGATCATCACCTTACAAGTGATGGAGGTAGGATTCACACCCAGGTAGCCTGACTGTGAATCCTATGCTCTTAATCATTCAACTGTGCCGCCTCCCAAAGCTGTAACTGCCATATTTGCTTGTATGTAAGATACAAGGATTACAAGACATTGTACTTGGAAGGCTATTGGGAGGTGTATCTGTTTTTACTAGTACGCAATTATGTTGGTGTTTCTTTTTGTGATGTTGGTTTTTATAAATGTTTTGTGATTCTTTATCATATTTGTAATGAGTCTAGTTTAGAATGAATACAAGTGAGAAGAAACCCTGTGCATCTGCAAGTTCAAGGTATATTTTTCTTTTAAGATGAGTTTTAGGCTTCATATCTCTCCTGAGGACCCAAAACACTGCCCTCCTTTCTGAGACTGAGAGTTTCCTGTTGAAGCCCTCATGGAAGAACTGTGGTCTTCCTGGGAGCAGGCATGTGAAACCACTGTTCTGAGAACTTGGATCTGTTGAGGCTGTATTTCACTCATTTAATTACTTCCCAACCAAGTGATGATGGTGTGCTACTTTTCCCAGCCCCTGCTGGTCCTTACCTGGGGTTATTCTGAAGTTCTGATGGAAAAAGTCACCGTTGCATGGGAGGTCTTCTCTTTTAACAAAATAAGGATTTCTCAGCCTGGTTGGTTTTTGCATTCCACATGTTTTTGTCTGCTTTACATTGTTGAGAAATTCTTCATTGTTCTAGTGTGGTATATCTCCTGCCCTTGTGACACTACTAAGGAGTTAATTTTTACAGTTTTTGACCTGGGATTTGGTGAGGAAAGTGTGTTCCTTCATTCAGCTATCTTGAACCAAAATTCCCCTTTCCTCTTGTTTCTGAACTTTTGGTAGTGTAAGTCCATGATGTCTATCTGAAATCCTAAGAACTCTGAAATCCCTGAGTTTTTCTTCAAATTCATTTGGTTATAAATCTGACAGACCTGAACTTACCTACTAACTTTGGTAGCAAGACCAAAGAGGGTATTTCTAATCTTCACCTTTTGTACTTGGTGTGACTATTCATAAGTTCTGTTCAGTTGTGGAGTGCCCGTTGCGAGGGTATTTGTGATATATTATCATAAGACAGTTCTAAAATATGAAATTCTGAATTTTAAAACACAGCTAGCCCAGATAAGGGATTGTGGGCCTTTGTGCCCTGTTGGATTTAGGAGGACTTCACAGAGTAAATGAGTTTCTGAGAGGGATTAGTAAGTTTCTGGTTATAATGGAATTTGATTTGTGTTTTATATTTGGGTTTATGAGCAATATGAAGATAGGATTGGAAGATACGGGTTAAAAAGAAAGGTACATTGGACTTCCCTGGTGGTGCAGTGGTTGAGAGTCCGCCTGCCGATGCAGGGGACACGGGTTTGTGTCCCACATGCCGCGGAGCGGCTGGGCCTGTGAGCCATGGCCGCTGAGCCTGTGCGTTCGGAGCTTGTGCTCCACAACGGGAGAGGCCACAGCAGTGAGAGGCCCGCAAAAAAAAAAAAAAAAAAAAGGTACATGAAAATGAAAAGATATTCTTATTGTAGAAACAATATGTGACTTATAATGATGTCTTTTCAATTAATCCTTAATAAGCAATTACTAAAAAACTGTATTTTATCTAAAAATTCAGGGGCGGAAAGCTACAATAGACAGTCATCAGGAACCATTTGCTCACTTAGCCCCAGAGAGCGTACCTGATACTTTTGAAGATGCAGTAAATATACTTAAGCCTTCAGCTATAATTGGTAAGTAAAGTTGTTGTCAAGTCATTCTGTTACTTACCTGTGTAATGCCAGTCATAACTTCCATGCAGGATTACTCAAAGTGAAATGACAGATTTTACCTAGCTTTCAGCATATATAATGTTTTCTATGATAGCTTTTCTTAAATTGAAGTATATCTGATGTGCAATATCATATAAGTGACAGGTGTAAATGTAGTGATTCACAATTTTTAAAGGTTATACTGTGTTTATGGTTATTATAAAATATTGGCTATGTTCCCTGTGTTGTAGGTGGTAGCTTTTAGATACAGTGTGTAAAGTTTTGTTAATGGATGTTGCTTGTACTTTTAACTTCTAGAAGCTGTGTGATTGATCATGCTTTGCTTTTAGAGTTGGTATGACTGGTGGGCTCAAAACCTGAAAAAGACCAAGGTTATTTGACAGACCAAGAAAATCCTATGCAGAGTTAAAGATTTTCACTGGCAACAAAGCTGTAAGCCTTTGGTATGTTTTAAGAGTCAGGCGTTGCCTAGCTGACATCAGACTATGCAACATGGCATTAAGTTCAGAGCAGAAAATGTAAAAGTCTTTAAAAGAGGGACTCTTTCATTTCCTATATAGCTGTAAGATTTGAAGCTATCATTTTTCTTGTAATGTTGCCAATTTCTTGGAGGAGCTCTGTGAAATGTTAAATAGTAAACTTACTGTTTTAAGTCTCAAACAGTCTTTATGGTTAGGAAAAGGATGTCTGTATTAGCTTCTTCACTGATTAGAACTCATAATTTTTTAGAGTGAGAAGTAATCTTAAAGATTGCAAGTGTGTCTCTCTCAAAACTCAGTATGGAAACCTAAGAATCTGTCCATTGACTCAGTCCCTGGAGGGTCAAGGAAACAAAAAGAAAAAAATGTTTAATTCTTTTAGAACTCATGGATTCCTAAGACTATGTCCACATACCTCCACATGGGGAAACACTGAGTAGAAGTTCCTTTTTTACATGAGAAAAACAAGCACAGAGATGTTAAGCAAATTGCCCAACATTTGTGAATATTTCATATAGCCGGTAGTGACCGAGCAAGCACTAAAACTTTGGTCTCCAGATCAGTATTTTTCTCTATTACATATCAGTTTATAAAATGGAATTTAAAATTTCTTTGACTGTTGAATGTAAGTCTTATTGGATGAACTGTGTAAGCACTCAGCCGAGGCATTGCTTGGTCATCCCCGGATTCCCACCATGGGCTAAGTATTCTTCCTTCATGCTGTGCTTCTATGCACTGCATGCTTAGCACCTGTTACAGGTTTTCTGATTTTCTGTTTACTCTGTTGTTCTTTCTCTCAACTATAAGCTGCCTGCATTATGTTCATTTTTATATCCTAATGGCCTAATACAGTGTCTCAGACATTGTAGGGGCTTATTAAAAGGTCATTAAACTGAACTCTATCAAGAAAGTGGATTGTGGGGCTTCCCTGGTGGCGCAGTAGTTGAGAGTCCGCCTGCTGATGCAGGAGACACGGGTTCGTGCCCCGGTCCGGGAAGATCCCACAACACCGTGGAGCGGCTGGGCCCATGAGCCATGGCCACTGAGCCTGTGCGTCCGGAGCCTGTGCTCCGCAACGGGAGAGGCCACAACAGTGAGAGGCCTGCGTACCGCAAAAAAAAAAAAAAAAAGAAGAAAGTGGATTGCTTTAGTCAAGAAGATCTTTTATCACTTCTGAACTCCTGTTATTTTATAATGAATACCACAGAGTTTAACAAGTTAACATTTGAGGTGCAAGTTTTTAATTAAAACAATTTTTTTAATTGTGGTAAAATACACATAACATAAAATTTGCCATAACCATTTCTGAGTGTACAGGGAGGTAGTGTTAAGTGCATTCACATTGCTGTGCAACCAATCTCCAGAACTCTTTTTACCTTGTAAAACTGAAGCTCTCTGTGCACCTGAAACTATCGCAACATTGCTAATCAGCTATACTCCAATATAAAATAAAAAGTTAAAGGGAAAAAAAAAAGCTGAAGCTCTATGCCTGTTAGACCAGTGGTCCCCAACCTTTTTAGCACTAGGAACCGGTGTCATGGAAGATAATTTTTCCACAGACCAGGGAGGGGATGGTTTTGGGGTGATTCAAGCGTATCACATTTATCGTGCACTTTATTTCTATTATATTACATTGTAATATATAATGAAATAATTATACAGCTCACCGTAATGCTGACAGGAGGCAAAGCTCAGGTGGTAATGCGAGCAGTGGGGAACGGCTGTAAATGCAGAGGAAGCTTCGCTCCCTCACCCGCCGCTCACCTCCTGATGTGCGGCCCGGTTCCTAACAGGCCACAGACTGGTACCAGTCCGTGGCCCCGGGGTTGGGGACCCCTGTGTTAGACAACAACTACATGATGGAGGTAGTCTTATACTCTTTTTATTGTCCACAATTTACTATATCTGGGGTAGACAATAAATATTTAAGTGAAAAATTTTAACATTTTATTGTTTCTCTTTTCAGATTTAAGATTGGAATTATCTCAGCAATGCAAAATCTTATCTTTGTAATGGGATAAGCACAGGTCTTATCTTTACCTGTGCTTTTGTTGTGTTATTATAGAAATGATATTGATGAGAAGGCTATGCTTTACTTGTAATGAAGTTTGTTTTTTTCCCCCCCTTATTTTATTACAGGAGTTGCAGGAGCTGGCCGACTTTTCACTCCTGGTGTAATCAAAGCCATGGCTGATATCAATGAGAGGCCTATAATATTTGCATTAAGTAATCCTACAGCACAAGCTGAGTGCACAGCTGAAGAAGCATATACACTTACAGAGGTATTAATAATAGTATGAATTGGTTATGTCTGTTATTTTCTCTCTATTAGCCTATTAGTTATACATTCCTGAATAATTCTTTTTATGGTTGCTCTAGAGATTACAGCATGTATCCATGGATCATCAAATTCTGATGTAAATTATTGCTTGTATCAATTCTGGAAAGCAGTTACTTTATATATCCATTTTAACACCCTCAGGCCTTTTGTGCTATTGTTGTGCATTTTAATTCTCTCTGTATTTTAAATCCCCAAAGACATTCTTTTTGTTTTAAACAAAAATTATTCATTTAGATTTACCTACATTTTAATATTTTCTATTGCCATTGTGTCCTTCATGCATACCTGTGCTTCTATCTAGGATTATTTCTTCTACCAGAAGAACTTACTTTAAGTGTGGGTCTGATGAATTCTCTTGATAATTTCTTTATTTTGCCTTCATTTTGAAGGATATTGTTTCACTCTGCATGTAAGTCAGAGTTGGTAGATACTTTATTTCAGAACTTTGAATGTATCGTTCTTCTGTTTTCTGACTTCTGTTTTCTTTTTGATAGACCATTTTGTCTTCGGTTTTAAGCAGTTTTTCTACTATGGACTTAGGTGTGGTTTTCTTTGTATTTATTCCACCTGAGGACTGTAGAGCTCCTGAATCTGTGGCTTAATGTCTTTTTGGACACATTCTGTCTCTTCTCTTGTAGGACTTCAGTTATGTGAATGTCAAGACTTTTTCACCATATCTAATATGTCTCTTTCACTATTTTCTATGTATACCATCCTGTTTGTTCTCTGTGTTTCAATCCTGTGATTTTCTTTGGACTTATCTTCCAGTTTGCATATTCTCTTTTCAGCTGTGCTAAATCTGTTGTTAGGTTCTTAATTTTATTGTATTTTTCACTTGTGGAATTTTATTTCATTCTTTCCATAATTCATTAATTTAGCATCACAGACTTAAAATCACGTATTATAGAAATAATCAATTTATAAATACTACTTTCTTGCCCTCACATGTCATGAAATAATTGTTTTTACCCTCTTCACATGTATCTTCACCATCATAGGGCCATTCTTTTGAGTCATGTGACAGCTCTCTGGAACAAATTTTTACTTTCATCTAAATTGTTTAAAATTTAGCTCTTTTGAATTCTTTGACACTGCCACTGGGTTATATCCCAGGTAAAAGTATCTGCTTGTATACCGTTAAGACAGTTCTTTTTCCCTTACTGTTCTATAGAGATATATTTGTAATCTCCACAATGTAATCAATTCCTGTATTGTTCTTGCAAGTGATCTTTAAGTGACTCTAGGAAGTGATTTTTTTCTTTTAAGTTGGTTACAATGTTGTGTTAAGTTTCAGGTATATAGCAAAGTGATTCGGTTATATACTTTTTCATTTTTTGTATTTGTTTCCATTATAGGTTATTACAAGATGTAGAATATAGTTCCCTGTGCTATACAGTAAATCTTTGCTGTTTAGGAAGTGATTTTTAAAGCCTTGTTTACAGTGATATATAGGAGTAGTAATTGTTAGGTCATACCCTTGAGAAAAATTAATAAATTTTATAAATGTTTTTGTCTCTATTAAAAGTATTTTATTATGGAAAATTTCAAGATATACAAAAGTAGAAAGAACAGTATAATTAACTCCCATGTACCAATACCCTGCTTCAAAAGTGATCAACTTATTGCCAATCTTGTTTCTTCTACATCCTACTCACCTTAGATTTTGAAGCCAGTCTCAGACATATCATTTTATTATAAATATTACAGTGTATCTCTCAAAAGTTAAGGATTCTTTTAAAAATACAATCACAGTATTATCACACCTCACAATTTTAACAATATTTTTTAATAACTTATTTGATTCTTTTGTATAGCTTTCAGTTCTCTGCTAAAATTTTGTCTTGTCATTCAATTTCTTGAATATATGAATCATAATTAAGGTTAATGTCTGATAGTAACAAATATCTCACTCTCTGTGAGTCCACTTCTATTATCTGTCTTTCTTCTTGGTTATCCAGTTCTTGTCTTTTTGTAAACCTAGTTTTACTTCTTTCACTTCCTTATTGAGTGCTAGGTAGTGTGGATGAAGGATAGTAGCAATAATTTGAGGCTCGGAATGAAGTTACCTTCCTCCATAGAAGCTTTGCCTTTCCTTTTGGAGGCTGTTAGTCTGGGGCAGCTCCATGTAATTCAGCAGGATGTGGTCCATGGGAGGCCTCATCTGTTTCCACAGTTTACGTTTTCTCTTGGGTATGAATCAAAAACCTTGGGGTATTTTTTTTTTTTTTTTTTTGTGGTACGCGGGCCTCTCACTGTTGTGGCCTCTCCTGTTGTGGAGCACAGGCTCCGGACGCGCAGGCTCAGCGGCCATGGCTCGCGGGCCCAGCCGCTCTGCGGCATGTGGGATCTTCCCGGACCGGGGCACGAACCCGTGTCCCCTGCATTGTCAGGTGGACTCTCAACCACTGCGCCATCAGGGAAGCCCAACCCTGGGGTATTTATTAGCACCCCTCACCCGTAGTGGTCTCTGAAGTATACTTTTTCTCTCTCTGTCATCACGAGACTCCTGATAACTTCAGTGCTCTGGCACTCAGCCACAGATTTTCCTTTTGAAATCACTCACCTGAAGGAGGAAAGCTTCAAATGTTGGGCCCAAATACCTTGCTTTCCTCTTTTTTTGGATATTGACTGTCTCCACCTCCAAGCTCTCCCTATCTTGGTAGCACTCCCCCTTCCTTAAAACATATTTTTAATATATTTTATCCAGTTTTTCTCATTGTTACCAGAGGGAGAATTGGTGTGAAACAACCTAGAAGACTATTGCCAAAGTAGAACTCTCAGAACTTTTTGAACTTAATATTCACGCTCTTGATATATTTAGCATTATTTTTTTTCTCATTGTTACAAATTTTATTTTGACACATATATCCTCTCAGAATTCCTTTTGTTTCTATATTGCCACTTTGTGTTAGTCAAAATAAATTTGCTTCCAACAGTTATAATAATTACTGAAACTTCTAATAATTATTGAAATCTTTTCTTTTGAACTCATCCCCAAAGTCAGCATACAGATATATTAAAAAAAAAAATCAGTCTCTTTAGTATACTGTCTTACTTCTTTATCAAAGAGTTGTATTACTATTAGCTTGATTGCTCATCCTCTTCACCTGTCTTTACTACTTAACACTAACGGTTTTTGCCCCCAAATTAAATCTTAGTCTTACACAAAGACTAGTTGATAAATATGCTCCATGTATTATGGGTCTTGGCATTTCCAAAATATAAAAAATTTAAATGTTTTGGGCAGTAGTAGTATATCAGTAGGAGACTTCAAACATTTAAGAATTTTATTTTTTGAATAAATGTTATTGTAATAGATGTACACCGTTTGAATGAATAAAAATTCCTCAAGGAAACCAGTTTGACACACTGTATCAGTTCTGAGATGCAAATTTTCTCACAATTTTTATAACTTTGAAATTGTGTTATCTCTTAAAAATGGTAAAAAAGCATTGTGTCATAGTTTAATTTAACATAATTTTTTTCTTAGTGTTACATAAAATAACGGCATAAATGTATGTATTTGTAGTTACTGCTAAAATTTTAAGTGTCCTTTTGTTGTTTTTGGTGGAGGGATGTCTCAGTGCTAGTCTAACACCCTCTGCTGCTTAGGGAGAAAAATGCGTTTAAAAAAAAGTGTTTTTATATTTTAATGGCCAGTTGCTCAAAGAACAAAGAATAGGCTAACCTGGGCTTCAGAATGAGAATACTGTTATCATTAAGGTCTTGCCACATTTAAGCTATAGGTTGATTATGAAAGAAGAAGAATTAAAAAATAAAAAAGATGGCCTGTTGTGACCACCTAGAGGGGTGGATTAGGGAGGGGGACACAAGAGGGGGAGGATATGGGGATATATGTATACATACATATAGATGATTCACTTTGTTAGACAGCAGAAACTAATACGACATTGTAAAGCAATTATACTCCAATAAAGATGTTTAAAAAAAAATGGGCTGGAGAAGATGAACTGCTGTTGAATCTTGCCATTCTAGAGAAGATGCCCAAGATCTTTCTAAATCTCCAAATTTACTGATATCATGAGGATATAACATTTTCCCCATAAAGAGCTATATTGTATAATCCACTTTATAAATCTATTAAAATTAATGGTGGCACAAAAATAATCTATATTATTATATACATTGTGGTAACTTGTATGGCATTAACCATGATCTTCAAAGAAACAAAATTTTTGTCACAAATAAAGCTAGGCTTAGAACAGGTAGAGAATGGTAAGGCTTAGAACAGGTAGAGAATGGTAATAACTATCTGTAGAAAATTCTATAGCTTTCTGGAGTTGTAGGTCCAAGACACTCACCTGGGCCCACCACTGGCACAGTTGACTTGCTTCTACACATAAACCTGAGATCATTTTGAAATTGAAAGTATGTCTTGTAAAAGTAATAATTACTACACATGGTAGATCTTCAGGTTGTCCAAAGGGTCAAATTCTTGAGTGCTAAATCCACTAATGCCAAGGGTCTACTATATTTCAAAGAATAATCACTCTTGCTATAATACACATCTGTAGATGTAGGGGAAATATAAAGCATTATAAACACTAAAATAACTGTCAAATGTTTAGGTGTCATGTCATTTTGTGCATCCTACTGTGTGGAGATAGTTCAGCTTTCTGTGAATCACCTTTTAACTTCATCTAAGTAGCTGTTTAAACATGACTTCCTTTAGTTATACTTCAAGTATTCCAAGATAAGTTATCCTGTTTGAAAACTATTGTTTTCTTGCCTTTTTTTTTTTGGTCAGGTAGGGGTGCGACAGATGGAATTTGTGGGGGAAAATTATATATAAAGGATTTATAAATTAACCTTCAGGTACTTTTCAATTCCATGGGCACCAAATTCTCTTAGAAATATTGAAGGTGCTAGTAAAATGTATTATATGCTATTATAGAGCACAGTACTAAAATTGGTGGATACAACAAATTTGGAGACTTCCTTTTCTTTAACAAGACAACATGCCATGTTTTTCTGGAGTGACTGTGGTTATACCATATGCCTGTTCTATAAACTGCCTATCTAGGGGGCATTGTAGCATAATAGAAAACCATGGGTTTTAGAGTTATAAAAATCTGGATTCAAGTTTAACTGCTACAGTTGTGATGTGTGACTTTTTACAAAGTACTTGGAAATATTTAAGCCTTTGATTTCTGAGATTTTTAAAATATATATATTAGTGAAATGGAGATGATAATCTCATAAGCCTTCTGTGTGGGCTAAATTAACTGAGTTAACACATATAAAGCACCTGGTACAGAGCCAGAAACAGCAGATGTACAGTAAATGGTAGCAGTTTAATTTTTGATGTTTTCCCCTCATTCACAGATGTTTATAGCAGTCTTTATTATTAGGGATGATATTTTTTTGCCGTCTACATTTGTTAAGTTTTAAAGGAAATAGAAGTGTCAGGTTTTAAAGAATTTATTAATGGACTTTTTCAACTTTGAATGCTTGCTATGCATAAAACAAACCTTATTCTAATAAGGATTTGAATGAGAGGATTATGTTTTATAGTAAATTATGCCTGTTTTGCAAGTAGTATATTGGTCTACTACAGGGTTTAATTTTGTTTTAATTCACCTCAATTTTCTAGTCCACATAAAGTAACAAAATTGAGGTTATTTCATTTCTCAACAGGGAAGGTGTTTGTTTGCCAGTGGCAGTCCATTTGAGCCAGTGAAACTCAGTGATGGTCAAGTCTTTATACCAGGTCAAGGAAACAATGTATATATTTTTCCAGGTAAATGCCACCATTATTTATGTTATAGAATAATCATTAATAACTACATTAAAATTCCTTATGAAATTCTTTAGAATTTAAGATTTAAAAAACAATGGTATTTACAGGATTTTGCTATGAATGTACAGGAAAACTCAAGGAATTCAGCAAATCCAACTTGCTCTATTTCCCCTAAAAATTTATTTATTCATACCGTTCATTAAATTTGTTTTTATTATAGAAATAAAGTAGTACATGGTTCATAAAAATGCAAAAGGAACAGAATGTTAAAAAATTATTTAACCTCTCTATCTCCCCTTCGTACCTCCTTATCATACTTATCAGCTATAACCACTGTGGTTTCCTTTGAGTTTTTCTGATGGTTACCATCATGACTGGCACACTTCTCCCTTATCTTGATTCTTCCAACTCTAGACTGTATGTGTGAACTTCCAACTGTGAAATCTAAGTAATAGTCCACACGTAATACCTAATACCTCCTAATACCTTGCTTTCTCTCTCTACCTGTCAATTTCTATTACTACTTTTAGTTTTCCTGGTAGTTACCTTTATCTCTATATAATAAAGAGCTTTTGTAAGCAATTTAAGACAGTTTTTATTAGCTTGCCACAGTAAAAATGAAAAAAAAAATCTGGTATTTAGCTTTCTTATCTCTTCTTATTTTATCTCTCAACTATGGTTGGTATTTCTACATTGCAGAGAACTTTTGAAACTTACATTGTGTTCTGGTTGTTTTCCATGTTTTGTCTCTGGATTGATTCTGAAATTACATGATTATATGTTATTCATGTCTAAACAAGAGTGTGGTTTGATAAATACATTAGAACCTGCAATTCTAGATCAACAAAATTTTTGACACTCAAAGTCTTTTAAGTGTCAAGTATAATGAATCCTCCTCTAATTTCTTGCCAGCTTCCTTCATTTCATCCTGATCCTGCCCCACAGCAAATCATTTCTGTGGTGCTTCTCTCTTGCCCATGTACACTCTTCCTCTTTGTGTTGGTCTCATTTTCCTGGAATACATCTTTGAATAAGTTTTTTTATGAAGCATGGATGAAAACTGAGTTTTTATGTATCTGAGAATGTCTTTATTTTGTTCTCTCGCTTGATGGTTTGGTTGGGTAGAGATTTGTAGATTCAAAGTCATTTTTGTCAGACCTTTGGAAACACTTCTCCGTTCACTTTCAGTGGCCAGGGTTGCTGATGAGAAATCTGGTGTCAATGAGATTCTCATTCCTTTATACCTACTAGCTTTGTCTCCCTAAAAATGTTTCAGTGTTTTATCTATCTTTAGATCTCTGAAATATTAGTGGGATGCATCCAGGTTTGGGCTTTATTTCTATCATGCATGTCTGCAGGTGGGCCAATTCACTATATTTTCTTTTCCAAAGGACTTTTTGTTCTGTCTTTCCCCCCCCTTATTTCTTTCCTTTCATTATTTCTGTTTTTCCCTTATGGAACTTGTGTTAGACCATGGTCAAATCCCTCTGTTGCCCTGACTTGTAACTTTTATTCATATTTTCGCCTCTTACCTTTTTTGTTCTTTAATATGGGGGATTTCTGTGGTGTTTGTTAATTTATCTGTATCTGTTTTGGTTTCCTTTTTCCTTTTTTTTTTAGCACTTCTAGTGTATGTTTTGTTTCAACAGTCTTTTTTTATTGAAAATTTCAAACATATACAAAAGTAGAGGGAAGAATGAAATCCCACGTTCCATTCTCCCACTTTTTGGCAGTTATCAATTTGTAAACAGTGTTATTTAATCTATACTCCCACCCACTCCACCTTCACTGGGTTATTTTAAAGCAAGTCAGAGACAGCATATAATTTCATTAATAAGTGCTTCAGTATGTGTCACTAAAAAAAATAATTTTTAAAAAATTAAACATAACCATAATAGTGGTATCACACCAAAGGAAATAAATAATAATTGCTTAATATCATACCATCAACTCAGTAGGTTCAAATATTATTTTTTACTGTCAATACCTTTTCTTGTCATAGAATAACTTTTTAATAGCCACTTTTTTTTAAGCTTGCAGCATCCTTTCGGATCTCTCCTGAGAGTTATTACGATTCTTTTAAATATTTCTTCCTTTGTGCTGTTTGTTATTACGATTCTTTTAAATATTTCTTCCTTTGTGCTGTTTATTTTCCAGAAGTTTCTGGTAATCCTTAGTTTATTCATTTTAATGAAAGAATTATGTGGAGTAAAATAGTGATTTGGCATGAATTTCCTTTGTACTTGTGTCTTTCTCCTTGTGGGCCTCTCCCTGAATAACTGACCACAGGCTCTAAGATTTTAGGACATATTTATAGCACACATAGGCTGGCATCAAGGAAGCACGTTATTATAACTGTTGTTAAAATAAAGATTTTGGGCCTGTGAACATCCTAGTGCACTTTCGTCCTTTTTCTAGTGCACTTTCCTCCTTTTCCTCCCAGCAGAGTGGTTGTGTAGAGTTCTGCTCTGCTTGTCTCTTGAGATCTAGCATCTGTAACAGAAACTCTGCCATCACTGATGATCCCCTTGTAGAACTTGATAATGTTCAAAATCAGTCTGTTCCATCCGACAGTATTTCTCTGGCATAAAGACCGTGAAAATAATACTTCTCTGCTGATTTTAACAAAGCCACTTTTAATATCGTATTTGACTAACGGAGAATTTGGCAGTTGATTACTTTTATATAACATTTCAATGTTCTAACTTTATTAATAACAGTTATTAGGACTATAAATATAGACAAAAGAATGACTTGGTAGCAGAGGTCAAAATGGGCTTAAAAACAGCATTGGCCAAAAGAATGATCAAAAAGCAGTTAAAAACTCAAGGCTTTGGAAATGTTTGAATTACCTACTCCAGCAATTATACCTGGATGAACAACACAATTAAAACCTAAAAGGGCCAGAGCCTTCCTAATCAGGAAGAAGTGACTTAGAGGTAAAGCTGTGCTTTTCATGGAGAGAGGTCAAGAGTTGGGAGTCTGGCACCTGTAAAGGATGGGATGCTAGTGAGCCACCTCCCACTTTGGGCTGAAACCTTAAAGGACTGTACCTTGGAGTGTGGGTATAGTTTGCACTTGAGGTGATCTGGAAAACCTCAAGCCTTTGTTTTGGCCTACCAGTGCCCACAAGTGCCTGGCAGAAGCAAGCAGAAGTCTTCTCTGGTACAAGATAACACTATCCTATTCCTCAAGTACTTTTACAAATAAATTTTCAAATACAACCCTAGTTAAGAAATAAAAGATAATGAAGCACATAAAGAGACAAGCCAACACAAGCCAAAAGTAGCAGATACAACAAAAAGAAAACTCTGGAACTCTAAGTATCAGACAAGTGCTGTGAAACAAATACGCTTATTATGTGTATGGGATAAAAGCCAAGCTTGAAAAATTCAGCCAAGTAACACTAAATTCTACAATTGAAAAATACAATAAATTAAGAACTCAGTGAATGAGGCTTACAACAGATTAGACCAAAGGAAATTAATAAACTGGAAGATAAGCCAGAAGAAACGATCCAGAGACCAAAAAAGGGGGGAAATATGGAAAAACAGATATATACCGTTAATTGATATACATTTAATTGAGGTCCCAGAGAAAGATGAGAGTAAGTAAAGCAGAGGCAATATTTACAGGCCTCATGGCTGAGAACTGACAGATGACATCACTACACAATATTCAGGAAGCTCAGTGAAATCCACATGGGATAAGTAAAACGAAATCTACATCCAGTAACATCCTTGTGAGGCTTCAGAAAACAACAACAAAGAGAAGACTGTGAATTCAGCCAGAGCAAACAGACTTCCTTCAAAGGAATAATTGTCAGGCCAACTGACTTCTCAGCAGCAACAAGAGGCCAGAAGACAATGGAGTGACCTGTGTGAGTGGCTCTACAAAATACTTGTGAAGCTAGAGCTCATTACACAGTGAAAAGCCCCTTCAAGGATTAAAACAAAATGAAGATATTTTCAGAAGAGGAAAAAAAGAGGATTCACCATCTGCGGACATGTAAGAAAGGAAAGTAAATTATAAAGAGTATTCCTTAGGCAAAAGACAATCCCAGCTAGAAGCTCAGAGATGTAGGAAAGAATGAAGAGCAAAGAAAGTTGTGAATATTTGAGTTAAACAAAAGGAACGTTTTATGTGTAGGGCAAAACAATAATGACGTGGGATTTTGAAAGATATAGAGACAAAATTAAAAGGCACAATAATAATAGCTACATAGAGTTAAACTGTTAGGAGATCCTAACTTCCATTGTCTGGCAGGAGGGCAAACTAAAAATTAACATGAAACTTTGATCAGAATGCATGTTATAAATTTTAAGATAACCACTAGAAGACTAGAAGAACTTCCAAACTATGATAAGAGAATATTAGGGGAGGAAATGAAATGACTTTTTTTTTAATCCAAAAGGCAAGAAAGAATAGGAAAGGGAATATGGAATAGACAAACGTAAGAAGACAATAGATTTTGCCCCAAACATTTAATTAACTACATTAAACGTAGATGGAACGAATATTCAACTTAAAAAAAAAAATTATCTAGAGGCTGGGTTAAAATAATGAAGCTATTAACCACCGTGATCCTCTTCCCATCCCTGAGTAACTGAGTTACCATACTTCCCCACTCTGGCCAAAGACTGCTGGGATACTCTTTGAATAGTGTGAAACCCCGAATAGAGTTTGCCGTATTCATGCTCATAGCGATCAATTTTTTAAGTTCCTTACATATGAGAAACACACAAAGGAAGGGATTTTAAGGAAAATCCCTTACATGAACAATTTATTTCATAAAAGAAACTAAATAGACAAACAGAAAAAAGCCGTTTAGGAAAAAACAGATTATGTGGGGAAATGGAATGTTAAAAAAAAAAAAAAAAAACTATCAGTATCCTCATGGAGACAAATATTCCAGACACAAGACAGAATTTTATTTTTAAAAAAATTCGAAAACAAAAATGAGCTCTGGTAAATGAAAAGTTTGGTAGGAGGATTATAAGAAAAAGTTGAAGAAGTCATCTGGAAATAGAGCAAAGATCAGAGGATGGAAAATAAAGACAAGAAAATTAGAGGACTAGTCCAGGAGGTGCAATATCAGAAAGTAGAAATTTCAGGGAGAGAGAACAGAAAAGTGGAGGGAAGGAAATTATCAACGACTTCATGAACATTTCCCCAAATTGCAAGACCCAATTTCCAGATAGGAAGGGCCCACCTACCAAGTGCCAAATATGGTGGGCGAAAGTAATGCACCTCAAGGCACACATTGTGAAATTACAGAACATTAGGTACAAAAAAAGATCCTACCTACTTCCAGAGATGCAACAAAAAGATAATCGTTGAAAAAGGATCTGGAGTCAAATTGGCACCAGACCTCTCACCAACAATGCTGGAAGCTGTGAGGTATTGAAATAATGCCTTACAATTCTTAAGGAAAATTATTTCCAAATTAGAATTTTAAACCCAGACAAACTATCAAATAAAGTGGAAGGTAGTAAAAACGTGAGTGTGTGTGTGTGTGTGTGTGTGTGTGTGTGTTGGGGTGCTGGCGGGGGCTCTTCAAAAATGCAAGATTTCCAGATATGTTATCTCCTATGCACTGTTTTTCAGAAAACTACTGGAGAATATATCCTACCCAAAAAATGGAGTAACAAAAATACTAGGAAGAAGTGAGATTTAGGAAATGGACTCAACTTAGAAGCAAAGGGAATCCCCATGAAGATGAAGAGAGTTTCTAGGATGATAGCTCCATATCTGGAATGGAGAGCAACCAAGCCAGATTGGAGTTTCAGCAGAGATTTATTCTCGAGGATGAAATTAGAGAAATGTGAAATAGCTGAAATTACTAGATGATTTAGACAACTAAATGAATAAGTGTCTCAGCATGAAATAATTTTAAGTACCGAAAAATCAAAGGAAAAAGCAGGACAATAACCTTAGGGAAAACAAAAAGGCAGAAGAGGAAAAGTTAGGATATAATGTTAATACACGGCTCAGCTGTGAAGAGCACTTATGAAGTCGTAATAATATAAACACTGATTCAACCAAAATTATGCTCTAACTATATTGGTAAGAGGGCTGGAAATGTGCAAGAAAGCTAAATACTTATTTCCAACAGGAAGGAGTCGGTGATCTCCAAAACTCAAAGTCAATCAGAAGAAATAGAAGCAAGCTGTGAGAGAGAGAAATACTAAAATAATCAGCTAAAAGAATTAAAAGTAGTTACTTCTCTAGAGCAAGAAATGGAGGATTAGAGATGGACTGGGAATTGATTTTTTTTAAGTCAGTATCAACATTTTTTTTAAAATATTTATGTATTTTGGGCTGCGTTGGGTCTTAGTTGCAGCACACGGGCTCTTCCTTGTGGCGCATGGCTTTCTCTAGTTGTGGCGCGTGGGCTCAGTAGTTGCGGTTGCGTGGGCCTAGTTGCCCCGCAGATTGTGGGATCTTAGTTCCCCAACCAGGGATCGAACCCCCATCCCCTGCATTAGAAGGCGGATTCTTAACCACTGGACCACCAGTGAAGTCCCGGGAATTTATGTTTTTGTAACAACTGTTGATGAATTGTATGCATTTGTAATTTTGATAAATGTGAAAACTAAATTGAGAAAAGCCATTTGATATTTCTAAAATTGTTTCTTCTAATAAGTAAGAATTATAACAGTTAAAGATCACTTAATTTTAGTGCTCAGATTTATCTTGCCTGCTTCATTGTTTGAAGGGGCTGTTTGGGGTAGGGGTGGGTTACCATTAATTTGCTTTAAATCTAGGAATTTATTTGGCTACTTTCATAATTGGAAGTGACTTTACTAAGTAAACTATATAAAATGTATTCCAGGTGTGGCTTTAGCTGTTATTCTCTGTAACACCCGGCATATTAGTGACCATGTTTTCCTAGAGGCTGCAAAGGTAAATGTTTTAAATATTGTTTGGTTATTTTATAAAGGATGAATTATAAAGCTGAATGGATCTTAAAAACAGAGAGAGAATGGGTTAAATCTGCCTTATGAGTGGAAAGGAAGTTACTCATCCGTTGCTTTTTTGATTTACCTTCTACTTTTGCATAAAATTAATTTATCATTTTTCCAGTGTTGGATTGTAAGCTGTGAATCCTTTCATAAATACTGTACCAGTATTACACATATCTGAAAGTATGTTTTGTGACAGCATAGATAAAATGTCTTTAAATCTGATTTTTTTAAAAGTCTTTAAATCCGGTTATTTCTTTACTGTTTAGTGGTAAACGGTTTTAACTTCTGCAGTGGTTTAAGTGTATTCCTGCTAGAAATAAGGAAAACATGTTACCTGTATTATTCTCTGCTCCCCCAACCCTTTCCCCATTTTATTAGTCCTTATTATTCTGTTATTTAAGCAAACAAAAGTAAAGTTCTCTTTTTTCCTCTTCAGGCTCTGACAAATCAATTGACCGATAAAGAGCTAGCTCAGGGGAGACTTTACCCGCCACTTGCTAATATTCAGGAAGTTTCTATTAACATTGCTATTAAAGTAAGTAATAATTTATACCTCTTCACATAAATTTTAATGGTGTTTTCTTCATGCAAGTAACACAAGTTCATTAGAGAAAAATCAGAAACATTTAGAGGGTGCAAAGAAATTTTAGGTTGCTCATATTCTTACTACAGAATATAACTCACATTTGTTGCCTTCTATTGTTTTTTCTTCCCAAACACATAATAAAAACGCACACACATGCAGTCACCTGTGCCTGTTTTAAAAATTGGTTTCTCACTGCGGTTTTTTCCACTTAATATATTGTAAGCCTTCCCCCAGGTAAATCAATAATAATTCTCATGATCACTAATGCTTCATGGAATTCTCTTTGTTATATCATAGTTTGCTTAACCATTTCTCTATTTTGGGGGACATTTAAGCATCTTTCGTTTTGTTAGAAATAATATTGTAGTGAACATCCTTAGATAAGTCTTTATGTGCATTTGTGATTGTTTTTTTCTTAAGATAAATTTCTAATCCTAAGAACAAAAGGATTAACATGCTAAGGCCTCCGATATACATTGCCAAATGATTTTTTTTTTTTTGCGGTATGCGGGCCTTTCACGTTGTGGCCTCTCCCGTTGCGGAGCACAGGCTCCGGACGCACAGGCTCAGCAGCCTTGGCTCACAGGCCTAGCCGCTCCACGGCATGTGGGATCTTCCCGGACCGGGGCACGAACCCGCGTCCCCTGCATCGGCAGGCGGACTCTCAACCACTGCGCCACCAGGGAAGCCCCAGAATACCTTACTATTGTAAAACAACTGAAGAATTTAGAGCCCAGAATTAGGATGAATAGAGTTCAACTTGAGAATTACAGGATATTACAGGTGGGACAGATTTGGGATGTATCAGTTGGTTAGATTACTGGTGTGTCCGCATGAAAGGTAGTACATGGGGAAATAGACGGAGATCTGTGCTGGGGTTGGTATAGGAGCAGAGCCCCCAGGTCGTCTCTCTTCCCCCTCCTTCTCCGGTGTCCTGAGGCTTTCCTTTTTAGGAGCCACGGGATCAGGTGAGCAGACAGTGCTGTGTATCTGTCGCCCAGCACCACCCACAGCCACTGGGCAGCCCCATATAGTCACCGGTCACCTGCCACATGCCTGCTTGATCAAGGAGGACTCCCTCCCATCTCAGGCCTTGCCCCCAGCCTTCTCTGTGGGTACAGATATGTTTCCTACAACAGACTGGGCAATACAGCTGACCCTTGAACAATGCAGAAGTTAATGACCAACCCTCTGTGCAGTCGAAAATCTACATATAGCTTTACTGTTGGCCCTCAGTTTTCCGAGGTTCCGCATCCACAGATTCAACCAACTGGGGATCACGTAGTACATATTTAGTGAAAGAAATTCACATATAAGTGGACCTGCACAGTTCAAACCCGTGTTGTTCAAGGGAATTCTGTCTCAAAATAGAGTGAGGTTGAACTCCTAAGACCAAGGACCATCTTGGTCTATCTAATTCCCTTGGAATTAGTTCCAAGGGAACTATCTAATTCCCTTGGAATGGTAATTAGAGGAGGAGAAAGACATAATTGTTTGATTTTTTTTTTTTTTTTTACCACGTATCACTGCATTGTTTTAAAGTTAAAATTAAACCATAACTTGAGAACTTAACTAGATGACAGGCACCATGCTACCCTGTGAGGAAGCTCTTCATACTACCCCATCTTACATCAAAACAGAGAGTCACAGGCTTTATCTTCACCACCAGTCATTGTGTGTGGCTTGCCACAAAGATCAGAAATTCATTCAAGCCAGTTTAGGTGGGAAGTAACCTAGCTTAACTGTTTAGGATCTGGGACCTAGAATCAGAATGCTTTGGGTTTGAAACAACAGTTCTCACTTTAAATAGCTTGGGCAAGTTACTTAAACTCCTCAAACTTTGGTGTTCTCATGTATAAAATGAGAATAATAATAGTACTTATGTCCTAGAGTTCTTGGGAGGATTAAATGAGATACCCACGTAAAGCACATAGAACATGCCTGGCACTCAGTGATGGTGGTGGTGAGTTGCCATGTATAGGTTCTAGCCCTAACTTTACTTGACCTTATAGTTCTAGTGTCCAACACCTGATTTATAATAATTTCTATGTCTTTTAATTCAAATTCTAGAGGAAAAACATCTGGCTAACTTTGGGTTAGATTTTCACCCTAGTCCAGCCACCTATGACTAGGAAGTAGAGTCTCCTACACACAGTCTCAGCAGGGCGGTGGGGAGGGACACAGGTGGGGCAGGCTACCAAGTAGGTCTGCTGGACCAACACACAGTAGAGCTTAAAATTATTGAAGTATTAAGGAAATGCTGATAATAATTCGGGGGGGGGGACTTTAAAGTCACTTTAAAACACATTGAACTTATGGTGAGACTGCAGATGTTTTTACCTTTTAATAGTATGTGAATGTCTTGAAGTGAGTCAAAGTAATGTTATTTTTTATTATAAAAATACGCCATTCTTCCAAATTCATTACTTTGTGTTTTAATAATACATTTTCTCTTAAATGGGTTAATACTCAGAGTCTACACAGTAATCTTTTTTATTTTTCAGGTTACAGAATATCTATATGCTAATAAAATGGCTTTCCGATACCCAGAACCTGAGGACAAGACCAGATACATTCGAGAAAGAATATGGCGAAGTGAATACGATTCCCTGCTGCCGGATGTGTACGATTGGCCAGAGCCTGCGTCACGCCCTCCACCAACAACGGAATAGAAGCACACCACTGATAAACACTTTCCATGCTTCAGGGACTCCTTTCTTCAGACAAAAAGAGAGGACGTTCTCAAATTTATGGGTTTTTCTGTGTTTTATTCTCCCCTACCACTTTGCTTATTTTTTCCCATGAATCTCCACTTCTGTCTGTACAGGATGGACCTGTTGAGTACATTGTTAATGCCCACCTGCACCCTGAAATCAGATGACCATAATGCTTTCATTCTGATTTGTAGGTCATACCACATCAGAGATATTAAAAAGGTACTTGCGAATGTCTTCACTTGTGCTCCTGTTCACTCTTGCCGAAGTATTTGCTATTTACTATTATAGCTAATCATCTTCTCTCACCCAGTTCTTTTAGGGCTACTAAAATAGAGATCTACTTCTGTGGATATGAGTACAGAATTTTGGGAAGAAGACAAATTTAACCAAATTCTAAGGACAAATTGTCAGTATCTAAAAATGTCCTTTTATTTCCGCTTCATTTTACCTTCATGCTCTGAAATTCCTTTTCAGTAGATAGATCAGGAAAAATCTACTCTATTATGTATTTTCTGGGACTAAACTGAGGCTTAACTATAACGTGGGAGAAATGTGAAGTACTGCCGCCTTTATACAAATCAACTAGTCATTGTTTTCAACAGTGTATAAAAATCTCAGTGTAACTTTTTAAAATAAATATCTTAAATTGCTTCAATTCTGCTATTTTATTGCCCAACGAGAAATTCAGGTTTGCTTATTATGAAAAACACATATTTTCATTTTCTTCTAGATGATTCTAAAGAAGTGGGTATAGGATACCTGATGCATAAATTATGATTTTTGACAGCGTGTGACCTAACAGATTAGCCATATGTTTCACATCTAAATGAGTCATATTTAGACTCATCTATGAGTCTATACCCTTATTCCAGTAGTGATGCTCTTTATTACTTGATATAATTTTGGAATGTTCATATGATACATTCCTTTAGCTATCCATTGAAGGTGGATTTAATTGTTTGAAACCACCAAAATTAATTTAGAGCTAAGTGGGAATGAATAAAGTAGGTGTTCAGACCAGTAAATGTCATTTTTAATCCCAGTAAAACGGGGAATAACTGGCTAGTGAGACCAGTTTTCTTATGTGGCTTACACGTTGGAGAGTTCCTACAGAACAATCCCAAACATTTTGAGAAGTAGTATTGCTATATATGAGCCTAACATAGTTTGCTTTGGGGGAACAAACGAAACTTAAATGCCCATTCTAGAATATTAACTACGAAAAATTATTCATAGCTACATATCAGTGTGCACATTATTTGATTTTTCCCTCCACAGTCCTTGATATGTTAGATGTGATATTCTGCAGGGAGATAAAAAGGCTTCATTTTTATGTTCCTGCCTCCTTTTACCTATAGGCAGAGGCTGATTCACAATAATTTTGAATATAATTCAGTGTTTTTAAGAATGCTCAAAATAGCATTGCCATTTGGAGTATGGGAAAATGCAGTTGGTTAAACCCACTTAACAGATGAGTAAAGTCAGAGGTATGTTATATCATCAATCTGTTTTGTAAAAAAAAGCAATCGGGTCACAATTTGTTTTTTCAATTAAGGAAAAGGTTTATGTTTTTCATATTACTTTTGTCAAAACAAAATCATCCACAAAAATATTTTCTGTGAAATCTTGATTTTAGTTTAACATTACAAGTAAAATAATTTACAGACCTGTTTTTCACCTAATGCTTATTGAAGACGGGAAAATGTAGAATTAAAGTAATTTTACTAAGATGTTTGTTTATTAAATATGCCTAATACAGTATACATGGAAATTAAAAATATTTTAAGGAAAAAACAAGGCCAAATGGCATATAGCCTGCTTCCTTAAATAAGACAGAAATCATATTTATTTAGAAGCTACTTATTATATATTATTTACCAACCAGTATTTTAAGAAGTAACAGTTTTTTGGATACAAATTAAAATGTTTTAGTATATAAGCTAAGAATACAGGCAGGAGCTAACAGCATGGTGGGAAGGGAGGTGGCATAATGGCAGCAAATTGGAAAAGAAATGGACCCTCTATGGAAACTTTTGCCCAGCGAAAAGGTAATTAACTTGAAAAATAGCAATGGACAGTCATTTTTATTCTTTTGAAAAAAGAAGAAATTCTGTAGATTAGTCTGTCATATTATTTAGTGGGAAAAGTGAGAATACCTATTTTTCTAATCTGAGACCACCCACCTGTACTGTGAAATAAATTGGATAACTAATGAGGGTAAGGTTTATTGACTATAATGGGAAAAGTGTTAAAAGATTTTGGTTAAAACCTTCTTAAGGGATGGATTCTTAACCAGGAAGTTGCCACCAAGTCACTGTGAAGCTTTAAAATGCAGATACCTCTGCCCCCTCCTTTAAGGCCCCCTGGACCACCTGGAGCAGGGCTGTGGCAGGTGTATTTTCAGTAGGTCCCCAGGTGATTCTGATGCACACACTTCCCCTCCCCTCCCAACCACTGTCTTAAAGTGGATGCCCAGATCATGTGGAGAGCTAACTAATTCCTCCTGCTGATGCGGTGGGTCTGGGGTGGGGCCTGAGATCCTGCATTTCTGACAAGCTCCCAGGTGATGCCCGTGCTGCTGGTATAGAGAACACACTGAGTGGCACTGCTCCAGAGTACTGAGTGTGGTGTGCGTTTTAAGTTTAGTGCTCAGATAGTATATACTTTCTCTGAAAAAGAAAACTGAAATTCTGTTCTTTCATCTATTTTTTGTTATGTATAACTTACCTAGGATGTTCATAAGAACAAAAATACAGAACTTTTAAACAGCTTATTCTGAAAATATGTAAATAGAACATTGTTCAATTCTAAATTAGATTTTAAATATACTTGTTAAGGAAAACCTAGCAACTAGTTTTCATTTATAAAAGATTATCAAGTGGACATTTGTTCTCTGTTATTATTTGTCTTATGATATGACTTACCCTATCCTTTGTCTTTTCTTTCTCTAAATTATCAGCCTCTGGAGAAATGAGATTCTACATTCTCCTTTGATAAGGAGTTGCTAGTGAATTGAGACCAAAGCATAACAATTATCAAGGGGTATGGAGCATTATTTACTCTCAGATAACTGAGAAAGCCCAAAGGGGAGAGTAGAGGAGTGGGAGAAGTCTTGCCTTAGAAAAAATACTTCATCCAAATGCTCCTGTTGCTTTTCCCAAGCCCATTCAGTACCCCTCAGAAATAACCTCTTCAAACTTTGAACAGCTCCAAGGTTGAATTCACCAAAATGGAATCAGCTGTGTTGCGCATACATCCTTGAGAACATTAATATAAAGCTCAAAGCTCTCTACTGGGATTCCATTTAAAGGGACTGTCCTAAAGAATGAAGCAACACCAATATCGTAATTCCTCTCCACAGGTGCGGGTACATTGCTGACTTTATAGAAAATGGCAGAGAGATTCATTATCTACTTTGGCTCTCAACTGATTTATCATTTGTACTTTCATGTACATCTAGATGTTAAAATGAAATAAATCCTCCACAGACAAGCTAAATAAAGTAACATACTTAATATTTAAAATATTCAAGACAATTTTACTACAGAAAACTTACCTCTCATCTGAAGTCAAGATGTTTTAATATAAGTGGACAAAAAGCTCAATGCTTTGTTCCAAATTTTATAAATTAATCTGGGCCTAATTAGGACAGGACTCTTATTGCATAATTCCCTTAATCCTTGCCAGCAGTTTCTCAAATAAACCAGTGATTAGATTTTAAAACAATAATTACTTTCGTTACTTGGGTATGGAAAATAGTGCCTCTCAAAGAGAAAAAGTCAGGGTCTGGAAATGTGTACAGAGTTCAGTGACGTAAAACACAAATTAAGTCAAATGACTGGGATGCTTTGTATATTTCTGTAACAGCTTTTTGCCAGTAAACTGACTCTTTGATATGGCTATTTAATCAATCCTGTTTTTCCCAAATAAAAACTTATTTTCCACTTTGCTCTTTGGGAAATTACCCCTACATTCAGCACACTTTTAAAAGTTTTAAGACGAAGGGGAGATTTATGGGTATATACTCCCCAATTTTCAGTATGTCCTTTTATGTTCTAGGAAAACTGTTCCCCTTTATTTTCCTAATTTTAAGTGTACACTCTAGCAAATCATTGATTCCTACATAGTCACTGAATTAGCACCAACACGTTAGGTATGTTCAGTTAGCAAATGATGATAAACTAAATTTTATGGATAGCACCTACTCTGCCGGGCATTGTCCTAAGCAGCTTACATGCATCAGCGTATTTAATCCTCACAACCACCTTCTGTCACTGTGCCTCTTTTACAGAGAAGGATACAGATGCTCAGATAGGTTTAAAAGATTCGCCCAAGTTCTCTGCTGGTGAGAGGCAGAGCTGTGTGTCACCTCAGCCCTTCTCAGGGAAGAAGGGCCTCTGTGACCGGCGATTTTATCTGGATCTTAAATACCTTATCTTCAGGAATTGTTATTTCAGATGAAAATTGTTCACCTATTATGATATTAGTCTTAGGTCCTTTTTAACGTGTTTTACCAGTTCACGTGATTTTTACTTTTTCCCATTTATAATTCAAATACAACATAAACCTATTTAATTTGTTAGTCTTAAGCATTTTAAGTACTAGATGTAAACAAAAGATTTGGTTTTGAATTTGATAAATTACACCAAGAATTCCAGCTGACATCTTTTGATTTGCTAATCTTCACAAAACCACCAACTGCTATCGCTCTGTGCAAAGCAGTTTCAATAGTGCTTATACACTTTGTATCTTGACATCTGCCGTTGTCGATATGAATTGGAGTTGTAAGATATATTTTTAATTATGTCTATTGTATTACATCCATGTCTATAACTTCTTCCACTAAAAGGTCATAACAGAAAGTAGTAATATAAAAATGTATGTGTGGAATAAGGAATTTCTGAGATCTATTTTAGCTAAATATTTGACAAAGTAAAATTTCTGCCTCATGTTTTATTATACTTTGCCTAATGACCTTTAACTTGAAATTAAAACCATATTTTGCAATTGATATTGTGTTTCCTTTGGTAACATCCCAAGCATTCATTATTGACTTGAAAGAAGCCACACGTAGCAAAAGTCATTGCTTACCCTTTCTCACCTTTGTATTTAAGATAAAGAGATGGAATAAGCCGTCTTCTGGTAATAGCTTATGGGAATACCGGTTTAAGGGGAACGCCTTGTGTAGAGTGTATTTTACCAGATTGACTTACTCCAGATGGTTCCAGGAGTCAGTCTAAAAACTTCCTAATGGTGTGAACTGTTTTCTTCTCATTTGTTATAAATTTCTTATCATAAATTCTACTGAGATGTGTGTATTTTCTTTTTTTAAATTGAAGTATAGTTGATTTACAATGTTGTGTTAGGTGTACAGCACAATGATTCAGTTTTTATATATACACATATTCTTTTTCAGATTCTTTGCCCTTATAGGGTATTACAAGGTATTGAATATAGTTCCTTGTGCTATACAGTAGGTCCTTGTTGGTTATCTCTTTTAAATATAGTAGTGTGTATCTGTTCATCCAAAACTTCGAGATGTGTGTATTTTCTTAATAAAATTTTCATATGCATCAGAAATGTATGACCTTGTTTTTAAAGGCTGCTGTATATAGGGCACTCCTAAAACTTGGTATTATTTTAAACCTTAAAACACATGCACACTGCAGAATACTTGATCCCTTGGGACTATGCTGTTAGACCGAAATTCACTGTGGAGCTAGTCGTGCTCCCCATTTTTTCATTTCCTTCTGTTTGGTTCCCTACTCCCTTTCTCTCCTTAGTTTGTTTAATCAGAGGAGTAAAGGAATGAGTTCTCATCTCTTCCCCCTACCGCATACAGATTCTAAGACCCTAACGTTAGAATACTAAAGCAGGAAAACTGTATGTTGATTTTGTGATAAAGGGGGAAATGGTATAATAGCTCATACTTACTGAGTACTTCCTTCAAGCCAGGTACTATTCTAAGTACCTGATACGCATTTACTCATTTAAACTTCACAACAACCTTATGAGGTGTTAGGTACTGATATTTTCCCCATTTTACAGATGTAAGGTCTGAGGCGCAGAACTCTTAGGGTCACATAGCTACTTAAAATGGCAAAGCCACTATTCAGAGCTCCTGCGTCCTGTTTTGACAAAACTCTGATCCTGTTTAAACTAGATTCTCCACGTCCTCTGAGCACAGGCTGAGCAGCACAACGCCGCTGTAGAACATCCCAGTCGTGCTCAGTCAAAATCACTAATTTCAAGACACCCTCAATGCTCCTGGCACTTGCCCGTCCAGTGACTCTGATACCTTCCCTGTTGTCAGATTCCCTGACATCCTCCCACACCCTTGCTCTCGAGACAGCTTTGCTTCCTATTTCACAGACAAATAAGACGATCAGAAGAGAATGTCCTCAAGCTCCCCTTCTCCCTATCTCCCCAGGAACCTTGAGAAAGTGAAAAGCAGCAGCTCCTAACTTCCAGGAGCTGGCCTGATACTAGGAACTCACAGCTAGGCCTCGGCCGGTGCTCTCCTGTTGAATGGAAACCATCTCACATCAGACAAGAACATCGACATCAGACAAGGCCGCTCTGACCACAATGGATCAAGGCCCAAACAAGGCTACTCCACCATCACGTCTACACATGGACAAACCTAAGCATTGTCCAAACCACAGAAATAACCTCCCTCGCGCCTTCCCCCCGGCCCCCGCATCCTGGCTAATATGCTTGATTACAATACTTTACCAATGACAGTTTTAGCCTCACTCTAGTCTGCATTCCCTATAGAAAAGGTTTATTGAGATAATCAGTCATACGTGTGTCCCTGCTTCCTGACAGCACCCAATCCAGAGTGAACCCCGGCTTCCGTGGGCCCTCTGCAAAACTACCCAGCGAAACCCCGAATCCTGTAATAGATGCTTCCTAACACACTCATACTGACACCCCAGAGTTCCCCATGTGCGCTCTCCCCGGCTGCAGTGAGTGATAAACCCAACTTGGTCACAGTTACAGCTGTGCTCTTGGTGCTTTTTGGCTGGAGGGCAGTGCCAACCTGCATCTGCACCCACGTGCTTAGGAATGGGCCACACTCCTGTCAGCCAGAAACAGCCCCCCACTTGGGCATGAGGTACCATCTCCTCTCACCTGCTTAAGGGCCTTGCTCATCAATTCTCCCCTCTCTGCATCATCCATTTTCCCTCTATTGGATCACTGTCATGCTGACTGGGGCTGGAGGACTCCTGACTCTTCTTCCCCTCCAGCTATTGCCCCAAGTCACTATTCTTTAAATCAAAACCCTTCAATACTTCCTCTATACTTCCTGACTTCCATTCTTCTCCTTCCACTTGCTCTTGAACCTCTCCAATCAGGCCTTCATAGCCAGCATCCACAGAAACCTACACACTGCCAAATTCAAAGGTCACACTTCAATTTTACTAGATCCGTAAGCATCATTTGTCACAGTTGATCACTTCCTCCTTTTCATTGTTATTATTTTTTAATATAGATATAATTTCAAACTTAGAAATGTTGCAAGAACAGTGCAAAGAACTCCCAAGCACCTTTACCAACATTCACCAATTGTTTATATTTTGCTCTATTAGTTTCGTCATTCTCTCTTTCTCTCTCACTATATAAATATTTATTTGATGATTTAAGAATAAATTGCAGACATGATGCCCCTTTACTCCTAAGTACTTCTGTGTGCATTTCCTAAGACCAAAGGTATTCTCTCACATAATCATAGAATAGGATTCTTTATGTATAGTATCATGTCATCTGCAAACAGTGACAGTTTTACTTCTTTTCCAATTTGTATTCCTTTTATTTCTTTTTCTTCTCTGATTGCTGTGGCTAGGACTTCCAAAACTATGTTGAATAAGAGTGGACATCCTTGTCTTGTTCCTGATCTTAGAGGAAATGC
This sequence comes from Phocoena sinus, assembly GCF_008692025.1. NCBI lineage: Eukaryota > Metazoa > Chordata > Mammalia > Artiodactyla > Phocoenidae > Phocoena > Phocoena sinus. The sequence goes on along the minus strand of NC_045776.1, from coordinate 23,003,021 downwards.
TTTCAGTTTTTCACCATTGAGAATGATGTTTTCTGTGGGTTTATCTCTGTGCTTCCTGGACTTGGGTGGCTATATCCTTTCCCACGTTAGGGAAGTTTTCGACTATAATCTCTTCAAAGATTTTCTTGGGTCCTTTCTCTCTCTCTTCTCCTTCGGGGACCCCTGTAATGCAAATGTTGTTGCATTTAATATTGTCCCAGAGGTCTCTTAGGATGTCTTCATTTCTTTTCATTCTTTTATCTTTATTATACTCCGTTCTTCTGCTTCAGTTATTCTGCTATAGATTCCTTCTACTGTATTTTTCATTTCGGTTATTGTATTGTTCATCTCTGTTTGTTTGTTCTTTAATTCTTCTAGGTCTTTGTTACACCTTCTCGATCTTTGCCTCCATTCTTTTTCCGAGGTCCTGGATCATCTTCACTATCATTATTCTGAATTCTTTTTCTGGAAGGTTGCCTATCTCCACTTCATTTAGTTGTTTTACTGGGGTTTTATCTTGTTCCTTCATCTGGTACCTAGCCCTCTGCCTTTTCATCTTGTCTATCTTTCTGTGAATGTGCTTTTTGTTCCACAGGCTGCAGGATTGTAGTTCTTCTTGCTTCTGCTGTCTGCCCTCTGGTGGATGAGGCTATCTAAGAGGCTTGTGCAAGTTTCCTGATGGGAGGGACTGGTGGTGGGTAGAGCTGGCTGTTGCTCTGGTGGACAGAGCTCAGTAAAACTTTAATCCGCTTGTCTGCTGATGGGTGGGGCTGGGTTCCCTCCCTGTTGGTTGTTTGGCCTGAGGCAACCCAACACCGGAGCCTACCTGGGCTCTTTGGTGGGGCTAATGACAGACTCTGGGAGGGCTCACTCCAAGGATTACTTCACAGAACTTCTGCTGCCAGTGTCCTTGTCCCCACGGTGAGCCACAGCCACCACCCTCTCCGCCTCTGCAGGAGACCCTCCAACAACAGCAGGTAGGTCTGGTTGTCTCCCCTGGGGTCATTGCTCCTTCCCCTGGGTCCCGATGCACACACTACTTTGTGTGTGCCCTCCAAGAGTGGAGTCTCTGTTTCCCCCAGTCCTGTCGAAGTCCTGCAATCAAATCCAACGAGACTTCAAAGTCTGATTCTCTAGGAATTCCTCCTCCCATTGCTGGACCCCCAGGCTGGGAAGCCTGCCGTGGGGCTCAGAACCTTCACTCCAGTGGGTGGACTTCTGTGGTATAAGTGTTCCCCAGTCTGTGAGTCACCCACCCAGCCGTTATGGGATTTGATTTTATTGTGATCGTGCCCCTCCTACCGTCTCATTGTGCCTTCTCCTTTGTCTTTGGATGTGGGGTATCTTTTTTGGTGAGTTCCAGTGTCTTCCTGTCAATGATTGTTCAACAGTTCGTTGTGATTTCGGTGCTCTCTCAAGACGGAGTGAGAGCACGTCCTTCTACTCCGCCATCTTGAACCAATCTCCCTGTAGCTAAGTTTTTTAAGAGAGCTTTGAATTTCTTTTATTTTATATTTTGATTTTATGACTAGAACAAATGAGCTGTAAAAAGTTATGAGATGATCAGGAAAATTTGAACAGTGACTGTATATTTGATGATGTTAAGGAATTATTGTCTTTGTATGATAATGATATTATGGTTGCATTTTTTAAAGTCCTTATCTTTATATTTACATACTGAACTATCCACCATCATTATACAGAGATGAAATTTTTTTAAAAAGAAAAGATCCTTAAATGCTTTTAGAAGTGTTTATGGAAAAAATGATACTGTGCCTGGAAATGAAAATAATCCAGGGCTTTTTGTTGCCTTTGGAGAGGCAGGGGCTCTAGGGGAAACAAATTGGACCAGGTGTTACTAACTGTTGAAGTTGAGTGACGATTACACATAATGGTTCATTAAACATTTTCTCAACTTTTGTGTATGTTAAAAATTTCCCATAATGTAAAGTTTTAAAAACGGACAAAAAGCACTGTCCAGTATTCTCTAAAGCTATAAGAACCTCTGAGGAGTTGTAAGAAACCTTGATTGGGGTATGGGTGGTGGGTGGCAGGAACCAGCCAGGAACCTCTGGAGTGGGCAGATCTATGGAGGGTACCGCTGTGGGGAAGCCCTAGCTGAGTTGTGATCGAGACCTAGCTGTAGAATGTGTCTTCCTGAGCACTTCTTAGCTAGGCAAGTGTCAGAATAAATAACGTTCAAGGTCCAGTTTTTAATACTTTGCTAAACCAGTCCCCACACAAACAAATCCACCTAATTTTTCCATTTCCAGAACACTAATCCAAGTCTCGACCATCCTACAAGAACCAGTTCAAGTCTGTTTCTTTTTGGGGGGGGTGGGGGGCACCTAGCGCAGCTTGTGGGACCCCTTGGCAGTGAAAGCACAGGGTCCTAAGCACTGGACTGCCAGGGTTTTCCCTAACCCTTTCTTAACTGAGTGATCTCCCTATTTCTACCGTCTTATCACTCCTTTTGGCTTCTCTTTTGTTCCCTCATATTGTTAGTGGCTCCCTGATACCTCTTTTCCCAACCTCAGTGTATGCTCCTAAAACCAGGGGCCATGACATACTTAAAAAACTCTCTCGGGCTTCCCTGGTGGCGCAGTGGTTGAGAGTCCGCCTGCCGATGCAGGGGACACGGGTTCGTGCCCCGGTCCGGGAGGATCCCACATTCCGCGGAGCGGCTGGGCCCGTGAGCCATGGCCGCTGAGCCTGCGCGTCCGGAGCCTGTGCTCTGCAACGGGAGAGGCCACAACAGTGAGAGGCCTGCGTACTGCAAAAAAAAAAAAAAACAGGGCTTCCCTGGTGGCGCAGTGGTTGAGAGTCCGCCTGCCGATGCAGGGGACACGGGTTCGTGCCCCGGTGTGGGAGGATCCCACATGCCGCGGAGCGGCTGGGCCCGTGAGCCATGGCCACTGAGCCTGCGCGTCCGGAGCCTGTTGCTCCGCAACGGGAGAGGCCACAGCAGTGAGAGGCCCGCGTACCGCAAAAAAAAAAAAAAAAAAAAAAAAAACAACAAAAAACTCAGCCCCAAAAATAATACTATTCACAAAGTCGGAGCTCAATTAACACTTGAATAAATAAAAGCTTTGAAGAGGTCCAAAAGTAAATGATCTAATGGTTTATTGAGCAAAGCAGTCGGGGTCGGGGGGTGGGGGGGAGAGGATGGGATCTTGATCCCTCTATCCAGGTAGTTTTAAAAACCTCACATCCACAGCACTTCTATTCCTGTTATGAAGCTGTTGGATACTTTGACCACTTTGAGCATGTGAGCAAATACCAGTGCATCTAGCACTGCATAGGAGCATGAAATTTTAAAATTATTATTATTTTTTTCGCCTGCGTTGGGTCTTCGTTGCGGTGTGCAGGCTTCTCCTTGCAGTGGCTTCTCTTGTTCCAGAGCACAGGCTCTAGGTGCACGGGTTTCTGTAGTTGTGGCACGTGGGCTCAGTAGTTGTGGCTCATAGGCTCTAGAGTGCAGGTTCAGTAGGTGTGGCACATGGGCTTAGTTGCTCTTCAGCATGTGGGATCCTCCTGGGCCAGGTCTCGAACCCGTGTCCCCTGCATTGGCAGGGGGAATCTTAACCACTGTGCCACCAGGGAAGTCCCAAGCCTGAAATTTTGAAAATTGGGATTTAAATCAATGAGTGTTTTCCCCGTGGTTTGTAGTTACTACACGCAGTTTAGGCCCCGGCTCTTCACTCGCGCGTCCAGCAGGCAATGCTGTGCGTTCACTAAGTGAACACACCTGCGACGCTCGTGCGTGCACAGCACAGGCCGCTTCAGATTTTCAGCAAACATTCCCACAGCACAGGCAGCTTCAGATTTTCAGCAAACATTCCGCTGTATACCTGGAATAGCAAAGTGAAATGGAGCGGAGACTCAGGATCTATAGTAACGCTGCTATGAACTCTGATTCTAAGGCAGCGCAAGCTTACACTTTCAGATTTAGTGATTAAGATAGAACGATTCATCCCCACGAAAGAACAGACTTTACACAAAGATATGCCAGAGCAAAGCATCTGGGTGAACACTCTTGTTTGAAAACATTACACGGAAAACAAAAGGCTGAACCGTATATGTTTTTCACCTTGGGGGCTCTGGTCCTCACGGGTTACCGCCACCATCGAACCCAGCGCGCTGGTGCGGGCGACTGAAGGAGAGGGAGTCCCACTGCAGCACAGAGCGGATGCCCGGGGCCGCTGCCTAGCCTCCAGGCGCGGTTGAGCTCCGGCAGGAACCACCGAGCGCGGACCTCCGGCGCTTCCTAGAGCGGCCTCACGTGGGCACGGCCGGCGGCGCACTTCCGCCCGCGCGCGTCGTGTCCCCGTGGACGGCTGGCCCTCGCTGCGGGCCTGCGCCTCCCTCGGCTCTTGCCGCGGGTCTCGGGGAGTGGGTGAGTGGGGCAGGGTGCGCCGGAGGGGGGCGGGCCAGGGTCTGAGCCGCTGAGGCCCCCCACGCGCCCGCCGAGGTGGCTGAGGGCGCGCTTCCTGCGGACTCGCGGGCCGGGACCGGAGCAGAGGACCCAGGCCCGGGAGCGCCGGGGAAGAGCACGCGCCTTGTCCACCTCCACCCCCAGACGGGGGCCTCAGTTGCCCGGCGCTCCTGCCGACGCCCACCCCTCCTTTTGCTACACTGATGCTGAATTGGAGGAGAGGCTTGGCTGGCCAACGGTTGGAGACCTGGCCTCTGGCCCTGGCTCTGCCTTGGCCGCTCACTCATCTCGGGGGTCACGCTTTTTTCATCTCTAAAATGGAGGCTGGCAGTATCTGCCCTACCTGCACCACTGGGTGATGGCAGGGTTGGCACTGCCTGCCTAGAAACTCGTTCTGAACCCGGCAGCCTTTAGAATCTTCTGGGAAGCCTTCCAAGTGCTGAGGCCCCAGAATCACCAGGTGTTCGTGATATGGAGCCGGGACTGAGAACCACTGGCCCAGAGTGTCAAGTGACAGTTCTGCGATCGATCGTGTGCTGTGTTCTCGCCCGGAATGTGCACTTCCTCCAAAGTGGTTCTTAGTCATGAAAAAGCAAGCGGCTGGGTTTTTTTGGGTTTTTTTGTCCAAAAAGACAGGGATCAAAATCTGGTTTGGTCACTTATTTCCTAGTGCTTAGAATGGTGCATGTCACAAAACATGCACCATTGATTAAATAAATTAACTTCTGATTACTTCCGACCTAGTGGAAGAGTTGATTATTTGGCTTGTTTTTCAACTTTTTATTATGGAAACTTTCAAATATATACAAAAATAGAATCATGTACTGAATGTACCAACTCACAGTCAGTTTCATCTGGTACCTTCACCCCCACTGGATTATTTTAAAGTAAATCTAAATGTACCGTTTCATCCATTAAATACTTGTTTATAGAACACAGTAACTCCTTAAATATAAAACCATCATCAATCTCATAAGAATTTCATGTTAACCCTCTATCCAGTGAAAGTTTACATATCCCCTGTTGTCTCTTTTTTTTTCTCCCATTGTCCAAATCAGGAGTCAAACAAGCTACACATGCTACACTTGGTTGACGGCTCATATCTCTTCATCTCCTCCCTTTTTTTTTTTTTTTTTTTTTTTTTTGCTGTATGCGGGCCTCTCACTGTTGCGGCCTCTCCCATTGCGGAGCATAGGCTCCGGATGCGCAGGCTCAGCGGCCATGGCTCACGGGCCCAGCCGCTCCGCAGCATGTGGGATCCTCCCAGACCGGGGCACGAATCTGTGTCCCCTGCATCGGCAGGCGGACTCTCAACCACTGCGCCACCAGGGAAGCCCCTTCCTCCCTCTTTATTATTGTTTTTCCTTGTATTTCATTTGTTGAAGAAGCCAAGTCATTTGTCCTGTAATGTTTCATACATACTGAATTTTGCTTTTTCCGTCCCTGTGGTGTCCTTTAATAAACTGGTATTGAGATAACAGCTTTTCCAGATGCAGGTTATACTTTTTGGCAAGAAAACCTCCTAAATTACTGTGTACTTCATATTACATCGCATCAGGAGTTGGATTAGGTCTTGTCTCTCTTTGTGGTGTCAAGATTGATCACTGGACCTTTTCCGTACAAATTGGGTGACTAGTTGATCAGGGAATTACTAAAGGATGATAGCTAATAACTACAGAAGGAATGAGAGAATATCAGCTAATGAAATAATTGGTCCTGGAAATGATCATTAGTGGCTGTTAACGTCAGAAAAAGAGAGACAGCCAGACAGCATGTGCTCCCTGATGGAAGTACCCAATAATACCACTTGTCAAGTATTCTTAGACGATGGGTGAGGGATAAAGATGAAACAGGATTGACCGTGAGTTGATAATTGTTGAAGCTCGGTGATGGGTATGTGACAGTGCATTATATTAATCTGTGTTTGAAATTTTTCCTAACAAAAGTTTTTTTTAAAAAAGATTGACTAGTGAGCTCACGTCAGCCCGATCCATCCATTATAGTTCTCCATTAGCCTTTCACTAAGTGATTCTCAAAACTGACTGCATGTTAGAATCACAGGGGAAGAATTTTTTTTTTTTAATTCTAATACACACGTTTTTTGCAGAATTTCCTGTTTAATTGTTCTGGGATGGAGCCCAATCATTGATATGTTTTAAAAGCTCTCTAGGTGATTCTAATACTCTCATACTCTCCAGGGTTCTGTACCACTGGCTTAGATCTATTATTTGTTACACATGCAAAGTGATTATATTCTATTATACTTTCTGCATTTATTACTTTAAATTTTCAACTTTCTACATTCTGTGTATTCTTCCGCCTCTTGCAAACTGCAATCCAATGAGAAAGCCTCTGCAAATATTATCAGAGGAAGTCTTGATCTTGGAAGTGAAAATGTGGAGTGACACATGGAAAGGACACTAGCAGTAACCTCTAGGCTTGTGTGGGGGGTGGAGAGATGTACCACCCACCTGATGTGTGAGGTGACTGTATCCCCAAATGGAAAGGGAGATCAGGTGATATGTAGTTAGAAGAGCATGTTCAGCATTATGACACATTTCTTAAAAATCATCAATATTAAGTAAATTAAATATAAAATAAATTAAAATCAAATAAATAAATGAAATGCTGCTTATTGCAACCAAAAACAATTCAAAGATTTAAAAGAAAAGTTAATCTCCACTATCACCACCATCATTTTAATCACCCCTGAGATAACCAATATTAGCAATATGGTGTATATTCTTCCTCACCAGACTGTCTTGTATAATGTAGGGGTTTGGGCATTGTTATAAAAATGAGATTATGCCATAGCCATCTGTAACTTTTCTCACTGTCTTCCCTTCAGGACAAGAGTTACAGACCTGACTGAACTGTAGAATAAATAGTTCATGAAATGAATATACAATAAAATATTCAGTTGTTTCCCTATTGAGATATATATATATATATGTTCAGATGGTTTCCAAATTTTAGCCACCTTAAAAGTAGCACAATAAACATCATTGTACCCAGATCCTTTATTTCTGTAAGGTCGATTTCCAAAACTGGGATTGCTGGGTTAAAGTATATTGCTATTAGCAGCATCATTATTACTGGTAATATATATTGCCAGATTACTCTCCCAGAACATAATAGCAATTCATACTAAACACCACTAGTAAAATGCAGGTACCCATTTTCCCTTGTCTTGGTTAGCACTGGATAGCATTAATATTTGCCAGCTGATGTGTGGAAAATAATGTCTCTTTTCCTTTAATTTGCATTTCTTCTGACTACAGGGTGACTGAGCACTTTTCATGCTTATTGGCTGTTTGGATTTCTGCTGTGAATTTCCTGTGTATATTCATTGCTTATTTTTCTATTTTATCAGTTTTTTTTGTTCTTATTAATGCACTTACTTGGACCATTTCTTAGGGGCATTAACCCTTTATCATACAATACAGTTTTCTCCAGGTGTTTTTTTTGGTCCTTTGACTTTAAGAATCTTGATATATGAAAGTTTTTATGTAGTAAAAATGTCGTTTTAAAAAATTTCTGGGTTTCATGTCAGTAAGGACTTTCTCATCCCCAAAGTTATATACATATTTTCCTAATTTTTTGAGCATATTTTTTGGACCTTTCACATTTATATTTCTAAACCATATGGAATATATTTTTATATACAATGCAAAATAAGAATCTTGCTTTACTTTCTTCTGCAGAAGTAGCCAATTATGTCAGTGCTGTTCATTAAAAAAGCCACCCTTTTTATACTTTTGTTGTATATTGATCTCTGTACGTACCTGAGTTTATTTCTGGACTGTCCCTTCTCTGTCACTTCTATTTTTGTGCCAATATTATTCTGTTTTCTTTATGCCTGATTAGTAAGTGTTAATATCTAGAAAAGTTAAGTCACTACTCAATGCTTTGTGTACTTTTCTTGCCCATTCTCAGACATGTATTTTTTCTTCCATGTGATCTTTGGGTTGCTTTTGTTCCAAGATAAATCCCACTGGAAATCTGATAGAATTTACATTAAATATATATACATTAATTATGAAAAGGTAGACATTTCTGTGATAGTATATCTTCCTATCAGGGAAGCGAATGTGTATCTCTTTGGGTCTTTTAGGGTCTATTCCTTTCCTATTAACTTTCTAGTTATTTTATAAGGCTTAGTTTTCTCTTGTGAGTGAGGGGTTTATTCCTTATTTTTATTTTTATCTGGCTATTGCTAGGACTGAGAAAAGTTTTTGATAGATTTTTTTCCCCTATAGATGATATATTTATCCAGCTCGCTGCCAAATTTTCTTGTTTTAGTAGTTTTTCTTAAACTTAATATGTTTGTTTTCTTCCCTGCCATCAATGTGGATGCTCTATAATTGGTTATACTGATATATAAGTTTGAGTTTGTGCTTATTTTATTTGATGCATATCTCCTATCACAGAAGTATATGAGAGATAGATGTGCCCAAAAGTAGTAAAAGGAAAAAGAGATCTCAGGAGTTGGCAGAAATCTACACACTCAACAGGTTATTGCTGATCACTTATAAGATCAGAAGCCCAGGTGCTAACCCCTCATGGACTCTATTATTATGGGAATGAGCCGTTCACTCAGCATTACTGTGTGGTATTAGCATTACTGTAGAGTGTTGTAGAGCATTGCTGTGGTTTATGATGTTTCAGAGAAAGGGCTGCTCACCACGGGCACCAGAGATATCACTTAGTGAGCATAATTAAATTCCAGCTCTTGCCCAGAATCTCACTAGAGTTGTTTATTTATTAGAAAGACTTTTTAAAAAAATTAATAAGCAGAAAGTACAGAGTTCTTATATACCCACTCCTTCCCCCAATTTCCACTAATATTAACATCTTACATTAGTGTGGTAGTGATGAGCCAATATTGATACATTATTTTTTTTTAATATTTACTTATTTATTTATTTGGTTGCACTGGGTCTAAGTTGCGGCAGGCAGGCTCCTTAGTTGCAGCTCGTGGGCTCCTTAGTTGCGGCATGCATGTGGGATCCGGTTCCCTGATACATTATTATTAACTAAAGTTTACATTAGGGTTCATTCACTCTTTGTGTTGTATATTCTATGGGTTTTGACCAATGTACAATGACGTGTGTCTGTCTTTACTGTATCATACAGAATAGTTTTGCTAAAAAATCCCATGTGCTAAATCCCATGTCCTAAAAATCCCGTGTGCTCCACCTATTCATCCCTCCCTCCCTTCCCCCAAACCACTGTCCTTTTTTTTTTAACAACAGAAATTTATTTTTGTACAATTCTAGAGGCTAGACATCTGAAACTAAGGTGTCGCCTGGACCTTTGTTATGGATAATGAAGCTACAACATAAGGAATGCTTAAGACAGAAGGTGACATGATAGAGTTGCCCTGGAGCTAGTGTCCTGGCGTCTGAATCCTAGCTCTGCCACTTACTAGCCGTGGGACCCTAGGCAAGTCATTACCTCTCTGTGCCTCAGCCTCCCCATCTCTAAAATGGGGATGATGGGGCTTCCCTGGTGGCGCAGTGGTTGAGAGTCTGCCTGCCGATGAAGGGGACACGGGTTTGTGCCCCGGTCCTGGAAGATCCCACATGCTGCGGAGCAGCTGGGCCCATGAGCCACGGCCGCTGGGCCTGCGCGTCGGGAGCCTGTGCTCCGCGAGCCTGTGCTCCGCAGCAGGAGAGGCCACAACAGTGAGAGGCCCGCATACCGCAAAAATAAATAAATAAAATAAAATAAAATGGGGATGATGATATAGTACCCACCTTGTAGAGTCAAACCACTGTGTTTTTACCATTCCCGTAGTTTGGCCTTTACCAGAATGTCATATAGTTGGAATTCAATTATAGTTATTAATTGACTGGGTTTGGCTTTTTTAACATTTATTTTTGTTTGTGTGAGCAGTCATACAAGGTTTGGTAATTTGTGGTTTTAACTGATTAAGAGTTACTAAAATCTTTCTTTGGATTTCTGTGGAAAACTATTAGAGAACAGGAATCCAAGCTATTCTTAATAACCAAAACATAGGTAATAGTAAAACTCACAAGAACCTGTTTTTGGTGATTTTGAGCAGCGATGTGTAATAATCCCTAAGGGCTCTTCTCGTTCCAGGGTGGAAGATGTCTATGGATGTGACATTTCTGGGGACAGGCGCAGCATACCCATCCCCAACCCGGGGTGCCTCTGCTCTGGTCCTTCGGTGTGAAGGCGAGTGCTGGCTCTTTGACTGTGGGGAGGGAACCCAGACACAGCTTATGAAAAGCCAACTTAAAGCAGGTCAGTGTGCATTCAGCTCTCTCATTAAGGCTGTCTCTTGTTCTGCTTCATTTTCTTGGCTCTCCTTGGGCCTTTTGCTTAGAAAAGCCCTGACAGTTGCACTCCATTTCAGTGCTGGAGCCCTGGCAATACTTGGAAGGTGCTGAGGTATCTGGCCACACCCACTAAACTATCTTCCTTCCTTCCTTCCTTCCTTCCTTCCTTCCTTCCTTCCTTCCTTCCTTCCTCCCTCCCTTCCTTCCTTCCCTCCTCCCTCCCTCCCTTCCTTCCTTCCTTCCTTATTTATGTATTTACTTTTCATTCTTCCTGTAAATGTTGAGAGCAAGGATTTCTATAGGCTTAGGGCATGGAGGATGGAGTGGGTTACATCAGACATATTAAATAAACACTGCCCAAGCAAAGGAACATACTTATTTCCACCAGGAGATAGGTATAAGTATCATGAGAGAATACAAAGGGTGGTAGATGTTCTGGGGAGTGAAATGTTCTTTTCCACTTGGGGTCATTCTCAGAGAAGGTGACCTGTGAGTTGTTAAAGGAGGAGGAAGGGTTCCCTGGGCTGGGGAGAAGAAGGGCATTCCAGCCATAGGGAACAGAGTGAGCTTAGCACCAGGCAGACTGAAGAGTACCATGTTCACCAGAGCCTTGGCCCAGAGTCAGGCAGACCAGGGTTCCAGTCCCAGCGGTGTCTTGGCTTATTACCTGAGCAGGTCAGCCAATTAAGCTTTACTTTGCTCACCTTTCAAATGGGCTTAAAAACTCAACTTAGAAGGGGTTGTGAGAATTGTATACAATAATCCCTTCTCTGTGTGGTTGTCTCCTTCTCATCAGTTAAATCTTAGCTCAAATGCTGTCTTCTCAAAGGCTGAACCTCTGGGGTTAAGTAATTTCTCCTCACCCCAGGCATTCTACTATTTTGTGCTGTTTTTATTGACTTCTTAGCATCATCAATATCTAAAATTATGTTATTTAAATAGTTGTTTCTGTGGTCACTGTTTATTTCCCTGTACAATAAAGTAAACTCAGTGATCACTTACATACCTAGTAGATGCCTAGTAATATCTGTTCAGTTAATGCATGAATAAGATGTTCAACACTTAGCACAGTGCCTCTCACTTGTTAGGTCTTGATAAATGGTAGTTACTGAAATTCCTACCACTCATCACAGTACCTAGCATTTGATGACTAAAGGAAGTATAGTTCTATCATCCAAGGATTCCTTGGTCTAGTGATGAAAACTGACATGCAAACAGTCATGGTGTAATTTGCTAAGTAAGAATAATGGAGGTGTTTTCTAACTACTTTTGAAGCACTAAGGAGGGGGGGCACTAACTGTATCTGTGTGTTCAGGGAAAGCAACCTAGAGATGGTAACAGTTGAGCTAGGATGTAAGAGATGAATAGAAGTTTCTCTGGGGAGAGAAGTAGGGATGGACCTTCAAGGAACAGACAACAAAGTGAGCAAGAGTTTCTAGGAGAGAAATGACATGTTTGGGGAATATTAAGCTATCCAGAACTTTGAGTACTTGGCTGGATAGATGAGAGATAAGAATGCTTAAGGAAGTAAGTAAGGGCAGACTATGAGGACTCCTGTGGTATTCTAAGGTATCTGCACCTTATTCTATTGGCAGCAAAGAATCATTAAAACATTTTAAGCCGAAAAAAAAAAAGAATTAAGCTGAGCAATGACACGGTCTGATTTGTGTTTTAGGACAGTTTTCCAATGGCAAATATATTGGGAGAGAGAGATTGGCATCAGGAGACCAGTTCCAAGGCAGTGGCATTCACCTGAGAGAGAGAGAGAAGATGAAGATGTTGAAGCAGGAAGTAGGGATAAGGATGAAGATGAGAGACTCAAAGAGATACTTATAGAGCCATCAGCAGGTGGTGACTGAGTAAATTCCTAGTCTGTGAAGAAGTGAAGAATTATTACAAGTTACAGGTGATGATGTCCCAGACCAAGATTGGGAGTTAGGAAAAGAGCTGTTGGAAGAAGGAACTAATGCACTTGGGACACGTGGCCTTGAGGTGTACACAGTTCAACCCTGATTATATACTGTCTTATGTTGAAACCCTGAGGTCAGAGCAGGTATTGTGCTTTACTTCCCTTGGATCACACAGGGGTTCCTTTCACGAGAACATGCCTCCACATGCCAGAGTGGAGGCTGCAATATTTAACAGTTTAGAGAGTAGGGGTTAAGGTGGCAGGGTGATTAAAATAGAAACAAGTAACTGTTGTGTTAAGAGGTTTGGGTGTAGGGTAAGTCTTCACTTTTTATTTAGTACCTGTATCAGTTATGTAATGCTGCATAGCAGATTATAAATTTAGTGGGTTATTTGCATTTATTATCTCATCGTTTCTGTGGGTCAGGGAGTTCGGGCCTGGCTTAGCTGGATTCTCTGCTTCAGGGTCTCACTAGGCTGCAATCCAGGTCTTGGCCAGGGCTGCGGTCTCATCAGAGTCTCCACTAGGGGAAGAATCTGTTTTCAGTGCTCACTCAGGTTGTCAGCAGAATCCTTGTAGTTGTAGGACTGAGGCTGCCTGCGGCAACTAGAGGCCTCCTGTAGTTCCTCGTCATGGGGGTTTCTGCTTCAGGGTGGCTTGCTCGATTACTGCCAGCAAGGGAGAGAGATTCCAGAGCAAGTCTGCCAGCAAGATGGAGTCTTGTAAATGACATAATCGTATTGCATCCTTGTGCCATATTTTACTGGTTAGGAGTAAGTCCCCAGTCCCACCCACACTCAAGGGGAAGGAATTATAGAAGGATATGAACAGCAGGAGGCAGGGGCCATGGTGGTACCCATGTACCACCTTAACTCTATCTGCCACAATGCCTTTCTCTAGTGTTTTATATTTTACAGCTATTTAATATATTTTTTTAAACAATGCACAAAGCTCGAGCTTTTTAAAATAAAAGTTTGGCAAAAAATAATAATAAAATAAAATCTAAGGGAACCTTTAGTTTACAAAATTTTGTTGACTTAAGAAAAAATTTTCTGGCTTCAGAGAGGAGGGTGATATGGTAATCCCAGAACATTAGCTGAGACACTCTAGCGCTTCAAAAGCCCCTGTCTCAACCTGGAATGCATCACCCTCAAAACATCTTGGTTTCTCTCAATAACCCAATATGGACCTATCGCTATTGGAGCCATTGAAGCCCTTTTAGCTTATACTACCTCCTGGGGTAATGGGTTTCATAAGGAAGTATTTTCTGTTTCTCTAGATATACTTCTTGCAAGTTTCCTTGGTCCTAATATGCAAGCATCTGATTAAAAAGTGTAGGTTTGGGCTTCCCTGGTGGCGCAGTGGTTGAGAGTTCGCCTGCTGACGTGGGGGACGTGGGTTCGTGCCCCGGTCTGGGAGGATCCCATGTGCCGCGGAGCGGCTGGGCCCGTGAGCCGTGGCCGCTGGGCCTGCGCGTCCGGAGTCTGTGCTCCGCAACGGGAGAGGCCACAACAGTGAGGAGCCCGCGTACCAAAAAAAAAAAAAAAAAAAAGTGTAGGTTTGCCATAGCTACTTTTTTCATAATTTTAAAGAGTGAGCTTAAGCCTTTTTTTCCTCTAAAATGATTACAAAAAGTATTATAAAAGATAAGCTTAAAAATGATTATAATAAGTATACATGCTCGTTGTAAAAGTTCAAACAAAGCAGAAAAATATAAATAAGAAGCCTAAATCCCCCTCTCTTTGGTGAATTTTCTATACATGTAGATATGGTAATGGTGTAGGTATATTTGTGTGTGTGTATAATTTTGCATAAATGGAATCAAACTATACTTGGTGTGACCTGCTTTTTTTCAACTGAATATTACGTATGAACGATGTATTGCAGACATTTTCCTACGGCACTAAATATCACTGCATTATCCCTTAGAGGATGCTTAGTATTCTGCTCCTATATGGATGACATTTTCCCTGGTAACTTTCGTGATCTTAAGTGAAAGGGAACTCATGCATTTTTCTCTTTTCATTTGATAGCTTCCTCTTACCTTTGATAATTGTGGTTGCCATTCCTTCTCCCTCTGAAATCAACTTTCTTGAAAAATGAAATGTTTGTCTTCCCTGAAACTGTGATATCTGTGGGAAGTACCTTTTCTTACTTAATTTATCTCACTTGCTTTGAGTTCACAGATTGTTTTGGTGTTCAGTTTTGGCTGTGTTTTGCAGTAGATAGGGAGAGGCCCAGAAAGTCTGATTTGGCAGTTTTGAGGTCAGCGTGAGACTCAACAACTGTTGTAGTTCTTTTGTCTCTTGAGTCCTCAGGTCACACTTGGGGGCGTGTTGGCAGCCCAGACAGCAGGAAGGGGGCAAGGAAAGGGTTCCAGAAGTCAAAAAACTGCAAAAACGAGGACTAAAAAGAGAAAACAAAAAGGAGTATGTTGAGGAAACTTCTAGCGTGCCTCCTGGCGATTTTCAAGGTTCAAGATCAGCCTCTGCCCAGTCTGTTCTCTGCCACAGGGGCCTGGCTTGGTGTAGTAACACTGGGAACACTCGCTTGGAGAACACTGTTACCTAGATGTCACAGGACAAATCCCATCACAATAAACTATTCCTGTTCTTTTATGGCATTGATAAACTGTTCCTGTTCTTTTATGGTTTCAAATGTTTGAAATGGGTGGGCCATGAGCTAGGACTGGAAGCCACTGTTATACTAAAAATGTGTTAATTGTGATTGTTGCTTTTAAAAGGCCTTGTGGTGCATCTGAGAAAAATGTTGATGTGGCATCCTGCCACATACCAGGAGTAAATTCAGTTTACCAATGGCTAAATCAAGTTACAACCTAAGTCAGTATGCACTGGAAAAGCTGTTGTATTAGTTCAGATTGAGAGAAAGGGAGGGGCCCACATGCCTTTACGTAGCACCGTGGGGGATCTACCCTCTAAACTGCACTCTGCATCTATTGCCCACTTCCTCCCCCTCGGTTCTTCACCCCACTCCCTTTCCACCTCCCTCCTTCTCCCTCCTTCCTTTCCTCTCCCTCCCTCATCCCCCTTCCTTTTTCTCCTTCTTCGGCCTCACCCAGACAAGCAGGCTCTGGCTTGGTTAGTTAATCTCTGTCCAGTGTGGAGTCCTTAAAAGGCAATTTTGAATTCAGGCACTGGTCCAGTCCGTTGGAGCCAGGGGAACATTTTTATGCTGGAAGTACTGTTCATATTTGCTGTTCTCAGAGGGAGCAGTAGGGGACAGTGTAACTGCCAGATGTTTTTAACACTTGTGGCCTATCTGGTAACTTATGTGAATCATTTTGGTACACTTTATCCTTTTTTTTTTTTTTTTCCCCAGTAAGAGGATGTGTAGGAAAGTACTCTTAAAACTGTAACACTGTGTAATTTGAAGATGTTTTATGAAAAAAAGTTATATCTTATTAAAACCATCTAGTGAAATAATACCTGTCTTTCTTGCTTCTAGAATCATGTAGAAGAATATAAAGAAATAAGTTTATGGTGATAAGTAGAACTTCTAAATTCATTTTATTGCTTTCTATGTAAGTTGTTATGCATGTTTCAAGTAGCTTTGTATGGGTTTTGTTTCTGAAAAATTCCCAAATTTATTTCTCTGCCTCAATCAAAAGGGAGAATTACTAAGATCTTCATCACGCATCTTCATGGAGACCATTTCTTTGGCCTTCCTGGCCTCCTCTGCACAATCAGCCTGCAGAGTGGCTCCATGGTCACCAAACAGCCAATCGAAATCTATGGCCCTGCGGGGCTTCGGGACTTCATCTGGCAAACCATGGAACTTTCTCACACGGAGTTGGTCTTCCCTTATGTGGTCCATGAGCTGGTGCCTACAGCGGATCAGTGTCCTACAGAAGAACTGAAAGAATTTGTACACGTGAATAAAGCAGACAACCCTCCCAAAGACGGACAGGGAAGAACTATCGTGTTAGACTCAGAAGAAAACTCATACCTCCTGGTTGATGATGAACAGTTTGTTGTGAAAGCATTTCGCCTCTTTCATCGAATACCCTCCTTTGGATTTTCAGTTGTGGAGAAGAAACGCCCAGGTAAACTCAATGCACAGAAACTGAAAGATCTTGGTAAGTGTTTTTTTTCCTTTCTCGTCAATCGAGTTGTTGTTAACCAGAGCAGTTAGAAGTGTCATAGAAACCTTCTTTTCTTGTCTCCCAGGCCTAAAACTGACATTTTCTCTACTTCCTTTGCCCAAAGTTTATTTATTAAGGGAAATTCTTGAGGCCAAAATATGCTATACAGAGCAAAAACCAAGTATCTATTTGAATTCTCTCTTCAGCTCCCTAGATGCACATTCTTGATCTGTCTTATCTTCAGCTTTTACTATCTTGGTTGGTGGAGTAGACCTGTTGTCTCAGGTCTAGGCTTTTATTTTTTCATGTCATGTTTTTGAAATATGTTTTCAGTGACATCTTTGGCCAGAGACTTTTTGCCATAGTTCTTAACCTTGCAACTCCAACCAACTGCTTTCTGGGTTTTCCTTCTTTATTGACTTTGCCTAGTCAATCAACCTTGATTAAGTTAATTTGGTGTTTAGAACACTGCCTTAACCAGTTTTACATACCTGGGTTCATCACACTCGGAAGCAAGCATCCAATGATTGGCTTGGGGCCCATCAAAGGCTTCATACCTCCTCCATGCTAGGCCATCATGTGCGAGAGTTCTTCAGCGCCTCTCCCAAAGCAGTGTCCGGGTACATCATTCCTCTAGCATACCACCTTCCTTGGCATGGCTACAACAGAGCCTGTGAAAACATGGTGATGGTGATGGTTTTTTTGTGTGTCTTTTCTTTACTTACGCAATGTCTTCTTTCTTTTCCAACTAAAACAAAATGCTAAGTAATGAGGAAAAGTGCCTTAGGCCAAAGGTATTTTTATTATCTAAAAACCTGTGAAAATACTGTTGTATTGGGAAACTTTAAACATGATCTATGTTAGAATTAGTGAACACATTCTGTTTGTTTGTATGTGTTGCCCAGAGTGATGATTAGGTGTTATTCTCGATTAATATGAGATTTAAGCCCAGTTTGGTAAACATGGAACTGCCCCTGTCTACAAAGAAGATTGATTATTTATAACTGCCTGAAATTCTGCTTGATCTTGTGATCCAGACAATCCCCTCTAACAGTTTTTTTTTATGATGTTAGTTTGTTGGTACCTTGTCATTTAAATGGGCTCTTTAATTTTACCCAAAGATGAGCTTATTAAATACAGCACTCTCAAATAATGTTATTCCCATGCACAGCAGAGAATCAAGGCTGATATCTTGACTGTAATAAGGTTTTAGTGGGACTTAAGAGCTTAAAACTCATCTGACACGTGCGCTTGGAAATGTTTTAAGCACTCGGGCATTGCTAATATCAATAGCCAACAGTGAACTTTTAAAAATGTATAAATATTCCAGTTTTCCACAAGTAATAAAATATTTATAACAATTATGAAAAGAATTGGATGCCTTTTCCACTTGCTATTTGCTGTGCTGTTGAAACAGACTCTCTTAACAAGTCATAAATGCCATTCCCATGACGTGATGTTATCTGCCTCTGTCATTAGGTGTTCCGCCAGGTCCTGCCTATGGGAAGCTGAAAAATGGAATTTCTGTTGTTCTGGAAAATGGAGTTACAATTTCTCCCCAAGATGTCTTAAAAAAGCCTATTGTTGGAAGAAAAATCTGCATTTTGGGTGACTGTTCTGGGGTTGTGGATGATGGAGGAGTGAAGCTGTGCTTTGAAGCAGACCTGTTGATCCATGAAGCAACCCTGGATGACACCCAGATGGACAAAGCAAAAGAACACGGCCACAGCACGCCACACATGGCAGCAGCATTTGCAAAGCTGTGCCAAGCAAAGAGGCTTGTTCTGACTCACTTCAGTCAGAGGTACAAACCAGTTGCCTTGGCCAGAGAAGGAGAAACAGATGGGATCGTAGAGCTTAAAAAGCAAGCTGAATCAGTGTTAGATCTCCAAGAAGTGACTCTAGCAGAAGATTTTATGGTGATTGGCATTCCAATCAAGAAATGAAGCCAGTGTTCCTGAATGCATTCTGGTGTGTCTGTGAATATGTTACTGAATGAACAGTCAAGTTTGTTTTGTTGTCGTCGTCGTCGTTTTGGTCTAAAATTATTTGGGTCCTAACAATCCTAACAAGGATGGAGCTGCATTGCTGAACTGACTCAGCATTGAGAAGGGAGCAAGCTTTGTGATAATAGGTCACTTTAAAAAGAATAAAGCCAGAATCCTTCTTCGAGTCCACACTTGACAAAATGATAGACTGCTCAGGTGTACACGTTTTGTGGCTGCTGCCTCAGAGGGTAGCCAGTATGCCATGCAATCCTGGGCTTAGCTTCTGCCCGGCTTTATTGCTGTTGTTGGCAAAGCAGTAGCAGGGCTTGGCCCTCCTGGCTAAAAATGGTATTTTGGCATTTTGTGTTGAATCTGTTCATGTTATTAACAGAATAGAGAGAAATGTAATGAGACATTGGATATGAAGGATTGAAGCTGGCACGTTAAGTCTTGAATTCTTTGCTTGAATACTGAGTGCAGAGTCAGGCTAGGTGTTTATCCTCCAATTAATATTTTATTGAACTTTCCAGTTTGCTTTAAACCTGTGGTTCTCAGTTGGAGGTGATACTCTCCCTTAGATGGAGTTTTGAAATTGTGGGGATGTCTCTTGTCAAAACTAGGGGTGGTTACTACTGGTATTTAGTCAGTAGGGGCCAGGATGCTAGATCCTACAAAGTTCGGTCAGTCCTAAACAGTGAAGAATTATCTCATCCCAAAATGCATATTGCAGGCCTGTTGAGATACAGCAAGTTAAAACTTATACTCCCACTGTGAATATACTTTATAAAAATTAGTGACATACTGAACTGAACTACGAGGTAAGTCAAATTCTACAACAAATCCTAAAAAGCTAGCTAAGGGAATATGTTGGAATTGGAACATCTTATCAAATATTATTTGTCATAAATGAGCTATGAGCTGGAGCTTATGAATCTGGAGGTTAAAAAATGATACCTGTCCAACTTGCGTTTACGCTTTCCAATAAATAATTCTTTGAGCACAGTTTTAGTAAATGTTCTTTCTAGAATAGCTTTTCTTCCTGAGTTGCCTTCCACCTCCCTTCTGTCTTTCATGGGGTATCTCGGACTCATTTTCCCACAGTATTTCTCAAAATGTGTCAATGGAGAGGTAGTCTCAAGTACTGATTCAGTCAAAAGGCTTCCCTCATCAAATCAGTTTGGGAAACCCTGTATGCTATGTGTCCCTCCGGCAGAGTTCTGGTTCCCATAAGTACATTAAAAACAGCACTGCTTCAGGGATCACCAGCCAGTCTTTGGTGCCAGAAGGACCTGGTTCCAGAGTCCCATTCTTTACCTCATGATGGTCCTGTGTGCTCTGGAGCAGATGACTTACTCTCTGAGCTTTAGCT
Source organism: Phocoena sinus (assembly GCF_008692025.1). Classification (NCBI taxonomy): domain Eukaryota; kingdom Metazoa; phylum Chordata; class Mammalia; order Artiodactyla; family Phocoenidae; genus Phocoena; species Phocoena sinus. The sequence goes on along the minus strand of NC_045776.1, from coordinate 22,982,934 downwards.
GCTCATCTCTAAAAATGGGAAAAATAAGAATAAGACAGTGAGAAATTGTCACTGAAAAATAAGGCAGGGAAAAACTTAAATAAGACAGTGTATAAAAGGAGCATAGGGCTTCCCTGGTGGCGCAGTGGTTGGGAGTCCGCCTGCCGGTGCAGGGGACACGGGTTCGTGCCCCGGTCCGGGAAGATCCCGCATGCCGCGGAGCGGCTGGGCCCGTGAGCCATGGCCGCTGAGCCTGCGTGTCCGGAGCCTGTGCTCCGCAACGGGAGAGGCCACAGCAGTGAGAGGCCCGCATACCGCAAAAAAAAAAAAAAAAAAAAAAAGGAGCATAGCACATTGCTTCAGGGCATAAAGTACAGAGGCCTGTCAACTCTACTGAACCCCTTTCTGAGTCATATTTCACCGTATACTATCTATTAACATCTCAAGAACCTCTGAGTTTATTGTACACTTATTCAGAAAGACTGTCATGGTGTATACTGTTAAACTTCTTTGGGTCCTGGAGCTTTTCTAGTAAAAATTGACTCCTGGATGGGTCTGGAATCCCTAGAGTAGTGATAATCAAGATGGGTCTAGTTACTCAATATCTCAGTCATTCTGAAGCAGTCTCCAGAGTGGTCTGACTCAGCCCTGCTCTAGGCTCCCGGCCTGCCAAGTACCAAAGTTGACCAGACCTAAAGTGTATCTTGACTTCTGAACTCAATTCAAACAAGCATTTATTAGATACCAGCGGTGTGCCAAAACCTGTACAGGAGGGAATGGCTAGTACTAGTACCTCTAATGCCTGGAGCTCTTGTGGGTAAAGATTGTATCTTAGTCACCTCTGCATTTTTGGAAATACCCACCTGTAGTAGGCACTCAGAAATATTTATTGAATGAAATGAGGCCTTGATGTCATGAATGCACAAAATTTATGACCTAAAGTTTAGAACCTGTGCCTAGCCCATTTTATGACTGTATTTGTCCAAACATTTTAGCTGCCTGATTGGTGGTACCCCGTTCACTGCGTTGGGAGTACATAAATGAATATAAGGCAGAATTTCAAGCTCACTGTGTAAGTGCTGAAGACTGATAGGTAAATATCAGTAAATATGCAGTTCCTTCAAGTGTTTCTGATTTTATAGCCTACCACTCCATTTTGCTGTTCCTGAGCATTCCTTGAGAGCTGACTTGAGCTCAAGCCCTTAGAATCAGGCTCTATTACTATGTGTGGGCTAAGCCCTCAGAGAACATGATGTGGAACGAATTGATATGTTGGATTAAGTGTAGGGTATCAGTTCATGGTGAGAGTTCTTTCTTGGACTCTCTTCTGGCCTAGAATTTGTTCTTAATGGTAGAACACATTCTAAGAATTTGTGGAGCTAGAATTAAGAGTGAATCTTAAATTGGATTTCCTAGAGCTTGTAATTTGTTCATGGTTATGTGACTCCAGATGGAATTAGAATATGTGGTGTTCCCCAAATTTATTTGATCACTGAATCCTCTTTTGCCAAGGAGCATCTTGGAACACTGAGAAATGCTGTTTCTTAATACTTCTGAAAAGTATTATATTTATAATTTTTACCTGGACAATTTATTGAAGTAATAAGTTCCATATCTACACCGAGTATAGTATTTTCTTTGTCTTAAACTGACTTTCCAGTTGTCAGGAATTCATAGGTTCCTGCTTATTTTAAATAAATATGCACTTTCTGTTTCTCTAAAGGTATTTAGACTTGCCCAAATATACCCCAAATCATCTTTGTTTTCAAATACCCATGCCTCATTAATATACTTTTAATAAACTTTTAAACATAAAAGCAGCATATGCTCAGTAGTTAATTTTTTTTAAAGGTTCAAGAAAAGAAGATGATTACTCATAATTCCACCATCCAGAGAGCTACCGCCTTGGTCCAGTGATCCTCAAACTGAGATGTGAGTCAGTATAACTCAAGGTAGTACATAGGTGGACAAGGGTGCGTAGGTAGCCAGAGATCCTTGGGCTCTGATTCCAAAGACTCTAATTCAGTAGGTCTGGGGTGGAACCCAAGAATCTGCATTTTTAAAAAACCACCCCCAGGTGATTCTGAAGTATATGAGTGGTAGAACACATGAGGAGAAAAAGCTGTCTTTATTTATGCACTTTGAAAAATTGAGGTGTGTATAAATATTTTATGTATATTTAAACATGCTTATAGATCTATGTATATTACACACATGCATATTTTTACATGTAGGTTGACCTCAACTATTTTTCTCATTTAACATGAACATTTCCTCACAGTATTAACTGTTCTTTGAAAGCATGAATTTAATGGTTTTATATTATTCCCTTCTATAGAGGTAATATAATTTATCTGTTTTCCTACTTTTGGGGCATTGAGATTGTTTTCCATTATTATAAATAATACTATCATGAATATTCTTGGGCATAAATCTTTGTATCTCTGAGTATTTCCTTAGGATTGATTTCTCTGAAGGTCAAAACATCTGACTTACTGTTTTGGACTCTGGGTAAGAATCTCCCACTTGTTTTCCAACTCAAACCGCAGTAGCATGAGAGAGGCCTGTTTCACTACTCCATTGACAGATGATATTGAATATCATCAATTAATGACTTTTCTAACACTTCTCTTCCAAGACATTTGTCTTATAAAGATAATTTTTGCCTTCTAGTGAAAATAACTTTATTATGTCTTTCAACCACCACATATAATTCAACTGTGATTTCCTTGAATATTTTTATGCCACCTTAAAATCTGACCGTTCTTTCTTAAAGGGGTAAACATCCTTCCTGCTTCAAATATGTTCATGACAGATGTAACAGTGAAGGTAACTTTTGTCTTCACAAAGATATAAATTTATGGTGAAATGTACTGATTCTGTCCTTACTTACCGATGGATTTTTTAGGTACTGAAGGAGTCAAGAGTTATTTTGTTTGTTTTTATGGGGAGAATAAAAAGGAAACGCTGGTGATGTTCACTCTTTGGCAGGATAAGAATAGAGTTTAAGGTGGGGTGCGGTGGGACATGGGGTAAGATTGAGAAATTCTTTTCTTCCATAGTACGAAGTAAAAAATAAAGAGTACTTTAACCATATTATGTTTTTTAAAAAGGGGCAGGTGGCAGTAAATACTGGGTGAATAAGAGTGGAGGATCCTTAGCGAAAGGTGCAAGGGATGTGGGGAGGGACAGGCAGAGGACTGTTTTATATAAGCCTAAGAGCCCTAGTACTATTTGGTATTTGGAACTACTTATGTGTGTATGTGTGTGTCCTTTAGTTTAAAAGTTACATCAAAACACATAAACATAGATAAGACCCTGCTCCAAATAATTGTCAGTTGGTGTCTCCAGATGGGTGCCCCAGGCAGCTAACAGTTCCTTTCAAGACTTTTTAACATTCCGATCCATCCTCCATACCACAGAGAGATTTTTTTCAAAATGCAGATCAGATTTTATGCGCGCAGATTTTAACGTTCTTGCCTTGCCCTCCCTTCCCAGCTAACCTTACTGAACGGCGCCACTCGTTTGTGCGGCCCCAGCCACGTGGGCCTTCAGTCCTTTGTCAGAGGCTCCTGTTGTTGCTCAGTCTTGGCATGGACTGCTCCCTCAGCCTGGAGCGCTCTTCCTCCTCTCCCCAAGTTAACCCTTGCTGGGCCTTCTGCTCACAGCTCTGCAGTCACATGCTCCTGGAAGCCTTCCCAGACTTCCCCACTAGGTCGCATGTGACTCTCAACAGTACCGGCACCCCACATTCCTGTTGCCTGTCACTTCATATTTTCAATTTGTTCCTGTGAATATTCTGTTGATGCTTCTCTTTCCCACTAGCACTGTAAGCTTCACAGGAGCAGAACTGTGTCTGACTTTGTTTCCCTTTGTGCCCTAGCGCCTAGCTCAGCCCCTGGAACAAATTAGGCATTCAATAAGTAGTGGTGACTGGTTCAAGTTTCCTTGCCATCCTGTTATTCTATAAGATGCAATACCTTGTTCTCCTAGGGATTTTTCCTGATTAATATTAAAAGCAAAAAAAAGCAAAAATCCCTACCCTTAATCTCTGAACTAAAAATAGAGAGGAAGACAGTGGTTGCCTATGACCTTAAAATGAGGCAAATCTTTATAAATACTAATTCTAAAGCTTTAGCTTGGTGTCCTAAGATATGCAGACAGATAACCTAGAGTCGGGAAAGGGCTGGAAAAAGGAGTTTCTCTGCCTGAGAAAGTGGGATGTTGGCCTTCGCTATGCATAGGAAACTCAGAACAAAGGTATAAAGAATGAGGGGAGAAGGCCAAGCCCCATGCGGGAGTCTGGGGCCCCATGCAGGGTAGGGAAACGGTGGAAGAACCTTAAGAACACAGAGGACTGATGTTCAATTTTATGGTGGCTGCGTTGCGTTAAAGTAAGTCCCTCCATTTCCCGCAGACTTTCTTTGAAGTCTGCTGGACACATAGGATTTGGGGATCTCTCCTCAACACTTCACACCACCAAACTAGAACACGTTCTGAATTCCATGACTGGGTTGACCTGGGTGGGAAAAGGACAGCAGGAGTGAAAGAATGAGACAATCCCAAACTAATACAGTTCAGAAGGAGCACAGTCAGAGGTGTGACCACCAGAACCTTCTCCCAGGAATTTTCAGAAGGTGGTAAGGAGGGCACTGACCTTTACATAACCCATGGAATGGGGAGGTAATAGAGGGTTGAGCCAATTTCACGTATACCTTAAAGGACAGGGTAGCTCTAGCTGACACCTGGACACAGATATTTAGGTGCCCTCGACAGACATTTTTTTTTTTTTTTTTTTTTTTGCGGTACACGGGCCTCTCACTGTCGTGGCCTCTCCCGTTGCGGAGCACAGGCTCCAGACGCGCAGGCTCAGCGGCCATGGCTCACGGGCCCAGCCGCTCCGCGGCATGTGGGATCTTCCCGGACAGGGGCACGAACCCATGTCCCCTGCATCGGCAGGCGGACTCTCAACCACTGCGCCACCAGGGAAGCCCGACAGACATATTTTTAAGGATTAAAAAGCTGTCACATCGAGGATAAGGAAGTTGAAGGGGGTGCCTAAGTTTATCCAAAGTAAAGAATATTTCTGCTCCTAAATAAAGCTAGCTGAGAAACACTGTGGCTCTGATGTCAGCATGCTAACCATACAGCAGGTACAAAGACTAAATTCGCCCACAAAAAAGTAAAAGGGGAAAGGCGAAGGATCAAGTTTCCCGGCTATATAAATCCCCCTGTAACTGCCAGAAACTCTTCAGGCAGACTCAGGTAGAGCTAAGCAACACTGAGTTCAGTGTCACGAAATGTAACCAAGGCTATTTTGTCTAGGTTGTTCTCCTCATTGTTGTGGCTTCCAGATCATAGGCTTGTCTGAATGACACCATATCTCCATCAAACATCCTGGACTGGAGTTGACCTTGTAGACATATCCATGTCTGGGGCATCTGGGGCAGCAATCCAAGTGTTGCTCCTAACTGGCTTACAAAGGGTCTTGCGTGGAACACATCTTCACACAGCTAGTAGCTACTGGAATGTCATCGATTTTCTCCCCCATACACCTACACTGAAAGGTAGTATAGCCTACTGCAAGTGGTCTTCAAACTAGGGTATCTGTACCCCTGGAGATATGCAAAAACTTTTCTAAGGGTATACAGGCATGCTTTCATATGAAATATTTCCTAAAATCAATCTTTCTGAGAACTAGCATAGGCAAAGTGTCTTACTGGGTCAATTGTACAATGCTCCAGGATACCAAAGAAGGGGATAATTGAATTATTGGTATTGGGGTGAAAACATGAATGACTGGGTAACACATTCTTTTCAAGTTGGGTAGTTTCCAGTGTGTTGCTTTGAATAAAACTGAAGGAGGATCTAACCAAGTTCAGATCAAGGAGTAGCTAATCTGTCCAATGATAGATTTTAATTGCTTTATTGAGATATAATTCACATACCATACAATTCAGTGGGTTTTCATATATTCATGGGGTCGTGCAACTATCACCACTATCAATTTTAGAACTTTTCAGTTATCCCCAGAAGAAACTCTGTACCCTTTGGTAGTCACTCTCACTTTCTTCCCAAACCCCATGGCCCTAAGCTACTTTCTACCACTAATCTACTTTTACCTACTAATCTACTTTCTGTCTCAATAGATTTGTCTATTCTGGACATTTCATACAAGTTGAATCATATAATATGTGGTCCTTTGTGACTGGCTTTTTTCACTTAGCTTAATGTTCTCAAGATGTAATCCATGTTGTAGCTTATATCACTACTTCATCCTTTTTATGGCCAAATAATATTTTATTGTGGAGACATACCACATTTTATTTATCCATTCATCAGTTATCCAATGATAGATTATTAAAAGTATTTTTTACAATATACTTATATCAGGAATGCAAAATGAGACATGGCTACAGATCTTTTAATAAGTTAAAAGAAGATGATATAAATAACTTTAATTTTAAAGTAAATTACTAAAACAGCTTCCTTAAAAAACACAATTTGCTAGAACTGACACAAGAAAAAACATAGGACGATTCACTTTTCTATTTATTAAGGAAACTGAATTTGTGATTAAACCCTTCTTATAAAAAAACAAAACTCCAGGCCCAGATGGTTTTGCTAGTGAATCATTCTAAACAATTAAGGAAAAAATATACCTTTCTTCCACAGACACTTGCAGGAAACAGAAAATGAGTTAGGAAATGTTCCCTCTTTTTCTGTTACTTTTTCTAAGTAACCTTGATACCACAACTTAAGGACATCAAAAGACAGGAAAATTACAGGCTAATTTCTCTCACAAAAACTCTTAAAATAATTAGCTAATTGAATCCAGTGACATGTAAAAAGAATAAGACATTTGACAAAGGGAGTTTATTTAAGAATGCCAGTTTTGTTTAACATTTAAAAATCAATATTATTCACCACATTAACAAAAACTACTGGGCATATACCCAGAGAAAACCATAATTCAAAAAGACACATGCACCCCAATGTTCATTGCAGCACTGTTTACAATAGCCATAACGTGGAAGCAACCTAAATGTCCATCGACAGATGAATGGATAAAGAAGATGTGGCACATATATACAATGGAATATTACTCAGCCATAAAAAGAAACGAAATTGAGTTATTTGTAATGAGGTGGATGGACCTAAAATCTGTCATACAGAGTGAAGTAAGTCAGAAAGAGAAAAACAAATATTGTATATTAACGCATATATGTGGAATCTAGAAAACAGGACTTCAGTCCTACAGCTGCAAGGAGCTTAATTCTCCCAACAGCAAGAATGAAACATGCTTCCCCAGAGCCTCCAGATAAGAGCCCAGCCCCTGTTAACACCTTAATTTTGGGATTGTGAGACCCTAAGCAGAAAACTCAGTCAACAACTACAAACCCCCTCCCTCACAATGGACTTCTCATCTACAAAATTGTGAGATAATAAATATATGGTATTTTAAGCTGCTAATTTTGTTGGTATTTTGTTATGCAACAATAGAAAATGAATATAGTCACTATGTAATTTTCAAACACGGTTTTATTGAGATATAATTTACATACCTCACAATTTATTCAAGTGTACAATTCAATGAATTTCAGTATATTCACAGAGTTGTACAATCACCATCATTAATTTTGGAACATTTTCATCACTCAGAAAAGAAACCCCTTATTCTTTAACTATCACCCCTCAGCTTCCCATCCCCCTAGCCCTAGGCAAGCACCAATTTACTTTCTGTCTCTGTGGATTTGCCTATTCTGGACATTTCATATAAATGGAATCATACAATACATGATCTTCTGGTTTCTTTCACTTAGCATAATGTTTCAAGGTTCATCCAAGTTTATGTCCATGTATCAGAACGTCATTCCTTTTTATGGCTGAATAATAAATAGTCCGTTGTGTGGATATACCATATTTTGTTTAGCTGTTCATCAGTTGATGGATCAGGCTTGACTCTTTTTTTCTGTAATTGTGGTTAAAAAACCCCACAAAAAACCCACATAATATAAATTTACCCTAACAATTTTCAAGTGTATATTACAGTATTGTTAACTATATACATATTGTTGTACAGTGGATCTCAAGTACTTCTTCATCTTGCATGACTGAAACTTTATACCCATTGAACAACAACCCCCTGCTTCCCCGTCCCCCCAGCCTCTGGCAATCACCAATTGCTATGTAATTTTGGGTACACAATTTGGACAGGGTTCGAAAACTTGAGTAACATTATTATTACAAAGTTATTTTCATCCCCATTTACTCACTTATAAAACAAGATTCTCAGGGCTCACATCTATAAAAATGAAAACTAGAGATAGTATGGGTACTGAACCTGGTCATGCTTTAGCGTTAAGTAATATTTATCAATGGTCTTGGGCTGCACTACACAGGCCTACAAGGCCTGTGCTTGCCCAGCTTCAAGACCAATAAAAGAGCCCGGAGTCAGCAACAGAGACATCAGTGGTTTAATGGATGGAGCTTACACGTCTGAAGCAAGGTCCTGGAGCGACACCCCATCCTGTGTGGTGGCCAGCAGTCAGGACATGGTGGCTGTCTTCGTCTCTGGGGGAAGGGGAGATTACCAGTTATAGGGGAATTAATGTCAGGTGGACTCATTAGTTACCAGGGAACCCAGTAGAGGGGCATGCCCCTCACTGTGCCTTTGATAAGAACAATCACCAGCTGGGGCCTGGACCAAATACATAGAAAGGTCAGTCATGTGCGTAGGGTTTTGGTAAAGCAGGCATTGATCTAGCACAGGATGTACAACAGCCATCTTAAGTGGCCTGACCATAAAAATGGGCACAGAACTGATTGTAAAAAAAGGAAAAAAAAAAGACTCATTGATCTCACTTAAGAAATGTATTTCCGGGGCTTCCCTGATGGTGCAGTGGTTAGGAATCCGCCTGCCAATGCAGGGGACACGAGTTTGAGCCCTGTTTCAGAAGATCCCACATGCTGCAGAGCAGCTAGGCCCGTGCGCCACAACTACTGAGCCTGTGCTCTAGAGCCCGCGCACCCAGAGCTGGTGCTCCAAGACGAGAGAGGCCACCGCAATGAGAGGCCCGCGCACGGCAATGAAGAGTAGCCCCCGCTCACCGCAACTAAAAAGGAAGCCCACACACAGCACAGAAGACCCAACGCAGCCAAAAATAAATTAAAAAAAAAAGAAATGTATTTCCAATAAAATTTAACTTTTCATATTAGTAACTTGTAATTAGGTTATTTTGATAAATTATAACTACTTATAATTTTAATGATAAGTCAATCCATAAGAAATTTTTTGGCCACAAGAAATATAAAAAAATTGTTTTCAATATATTCAGATTTTTGTTACAGAAAAATATGATAGAGTGATCAATAAAAGTATGCAAAAAAGTATAAAAGGGCTTCCCTGGTGGTGCAGTGGTTGGGAGTCCGCCTGCCGATGCAGGGGACACAGGTTCGTGCCCCGGTCCGGAAGGATCCCACGTGCCGCGGAGCGGCTGGGCCCGTGAGCCATGGCCACTGAGCGTGCGCGTCCGGAGCCTGTGCTCCGCAACTGGAGAGGCCACAATGGTGAGAGGCCCTCGTACCGCAAAAAAAAAAAAAAAAAAAAAAAAAAGCATAAGAATACTATTAATAAAGGTAAGTAGAATGGAGCACAATCAAAAGGAGAACAGGAATGATGAAATATTTTACCAGGAGGACCACTGGTGTAGTAGATGGGAGCACAGACTCTGAAGTAAAACTGCAGTGTGGTCTTGAATAAATTATTTCATCTCTCTTTTGCCTTAGTTTCTTCATCTGTAAATCTGGAATGGTAATAGGATTGCCATGAATAAACTGTTATGAAGATTAAATGATTTAACGTAGATAAACAATTAAAACCGAAAGTACTATATACAAGTTAGACATTATCATTGTCAAACCTCAGATCTGAGCCCAGGGTGTTCCCTCATCATTCACTTCAGCTTTAACTCCCATGGAGTTTGGAAACTGCCCTCAGAGCACTCCACCAGCCCAGAGGGTGGGTAGGGAGTACCCACACCCCCCCAGTTTAGGAAGGTTGGGTCCAGGACACATTGCTTTGAATCTGTTTAGGCCACTAGCCACATGGGCTACTGAGCATCTGAAATGTGACTAGTCCAAACCAAGATGTACTATAAGTGGAAAATATTCCCTGGATTTCACACAATATGAGAAAAAGAATATAAAATATTTCAATCATTTTTTACACTGATTATGTGTTGAAATGATATTTTGGACATATTATGTTAAATAAAATGTATCATTAAAATTAATCTCACCTGTCACTTGACTTTTTTAATGTGCCTACCAAACAATTTAAAATGACATATGTGGTTCTCCTTGTATTTCAACTGTACAGTTCTTCTTTACACAGTCCGCCTCAAGGTCAGCAGTCAGAGTGATCCTTTAGAAAGATAATTAAGGTCACATCACTACCCTGCTCAAAATTCCCCAGTAATATTGCGTCTCACTCAAGAGTAAAGGTCAAAATCCCAACCAAGTTCTACCAGGTCCTAAATGATCAGCCCTATCCAATGCCACCTCCAATCTCCCTGGTCTAGGGTGGGACCCAGATTTTGCCAAACCTGAGGCTTACACCATAGGTGAACAGGAGGGAAAGGAAAGAGGAACGTGGTTCCTTGCTAAGGAAAAGAATGCAAACTACAAATATAAAATTAGTTACAGAATTGATGTTAATTTAGAATTAGAAAATAAATCTCAACAATTTAATTCAAATCCCTTTCTTCTGATATCACTTTAGGCAATTTGTCAGACGTGCTTACACAGAGATTCTTCCAGATTGCAGCCTGGCTCCACCACCCCATCTAGAACTCTCCACAACTCCCAAAATTCCCCTCAGGAACAGAGGTCCAGGCAAGTGTCATTGGCTTCGTGGTAAATCTCACTCTGCTCCAATCTCATCTCCTATCACCCTCTGCTCTTTCTGTCACCTCGCTGTTCCTCACACCAAGCGTGTGCCCACCTTAGGGCTTTTCTACTTACTGTTTCCTGAGTTTGAAACATTCCATCCCCAGCTACATTCATAGCTCGCCCTCTCATTTCCTTCGGGTCTCTGCTCAAATGTCATCTCATCAGAGCAGCCTGACCTAGATAGACACTCAAAAACCTCTGTTGAATGAATGAATGTATATAAACTGAATGACAGGGAGACCCTATCAGTTTTCAATATGATATCATTTCTTCAAGGAAATAATTCACTCTGTACCCCCAGCCCATATCCTCATAGTAAATATGAAGTGAAGTCATAGGACATTCTATTCCTTTCTATCTATGTCTTTCTAGAAGAGCAGTTTAGCATGGTGGCTAAGAGTGCGATGTTTGAAATCCTAGCTCTGTCAGTAGCATGTGACCTTGGGCAAGGTCACTTAGTTTCTATGAGATTCAGTGTCTTCCTCTGTAAACTGGATAATATAACAGTATCTATCTCACAGGGGTGTTGGGAGGATTAAATGGGTTAATATGAGTAAAACACTAAAAATAGTGCCTGGCATATAGTAAGTTCTCAAAAAATGTTGGTAAACAATAGCATATGTAAATTATATAGACTATAAACTCCTCAAAAGCAGGAGCCCTGCATTCTTTGTAGCTCAGCTAACATGTAGAGCCCACTCAAGATTTTTCTCCTGGTTTGGCTCAGCGGTATTAATTTATTAACACATGCAGGCATTGTCTTGCTTGCTGGTTTCTCCATCTGCTCTAAATTTAGTACTAAATAAAGACAGTTGTGGGGTGGAGGAGATTTTAGAGATCTCTGGTCCAAATCCATTGGGCTTTTGTTTTGTTCAAAAGCTGTAATCTAGACAGAATTTAGAAATATCTGCTGAAGACTGTTTTTAGGCATGTGTTGCAGAAATTTGTAGCATCTATTTACGTTGTTATGTGTATCCATACTTTGAATCTTCAACCATTTGCATATGGCAATATCCTGATATTCCAAATTTGATGTTACTCTGTATATGAGCCCACATAATTCCTAACTCATTATAATGTATGGCTATTAAATAAATTGATTTATGAGAAGCAATCCACTTTTTCAATCTTAGAAGTAGAATAGTCACAATTCTACAATCCCAGGTTTAAATAAAGATGTCTAGGAGTAGGGTTCCATTATTAAATTTTACATTTGTTTTAGTGCATAATAATACCTTATGTCTGTATACCTTATTTAATGTTTACAATCACCCAGTAAGGTAGGCAGGTAGGGAAGTATCATGAATCTCATTTTATAGATGAAGAAATTAGAACCAAGAGGTGTTAACTGACTTGCCTAAGTTTACTAAGTGGTAATAAATGGCAGAGCCAAGACTATATTCAGTTTTCTGACTATTAGCCAGTGTCCTTTTCCACTCTTCGGGCAGAGGGAAAAGTTAGGAATTCTTCCACCAAGTTTTACAGCCAGACTGTATGAAGGACCTGACAGTACTCACCAACGGTGGTCTGTGTGTAAAGGCTCCTTTGGTCAGTCCCAGTTTGTAATGCTATAGGCCCATCCCCTTGGCAATGAAGATTTATACCAGGAAAATGTTGCAGATAACCGTGTTTAACTGCATCTGCTAGAACTGAGAAACTTTGGGATTGAAAGATCAAAAACAATCATTGAAGAACTAACTTGAATAGTGGCGGGGAATCTTCCAATCAAGTACTCAACCTCTTTGCTCCTTACTTCAAGCTAAAGATGCCTATGAAACCCCACATAATGTGGCAGCAGACGATATTTTTGTAGACAGAACTTTGAATAAAAGCAATCATAGTTTTGAAGAGTCTGTTTTCACTGGAAGAGAGCCACCACCCCAGAATTTCTTGTCACTAAATAGTTAGGAGGGAACAGGATCAGAAGTAGAAAGAGAAGTAGCCTGAACATACAGCTGATGGGGACGGACTCTACTTGGTTTATGATGTAAAGGAGTTAGCGTGAGTGGTAGAGACAGAATGACTAAAATCTCCATGCAGTTAGCGTATATATTCTGATCAGATGAGTGTAAACTGGCATAGACAAGTATGAAACATTTGATGTTGGACACAGAAAGGGGTGAAGAGAAAGCCAGACAATGTAAGGGATCTATTCCACATAACACTCCAGTATGATAGCTAGGAGCCTTTATATTTCAGAGGACTGAATACCCATTCAATGAGCTTGAACAATAACAGAATTTATCGGTTTCTGATAAGTCCAAAGAACAGGGATGGTACCAGCATCAGATGCAACTGGTTCCAGAGCTCAGAGGAATCAGAGTTTTCCCTCTCTCTCCTTCTAACTTTTAACTCTGCTCTCCTCTGTTTGTTATCCCCTTTCCTACTGCAGATGGGCTTCCTCCGTGTAGTCAGAGATGGTTGCCAGCAAAGGCAGGCCAATGATCCATCCTAGCATAGCCATCCCAGCACAAAGAAAAAGCACGGCTTCCATGTATAAATTCACAGAGAAGGATTGTGATTGGCCAGTGTGAGCCATATATCCACCCATGGATCAGTCTCAAACACTCAGGTGAGTTCCAGGATTCATCAATCCTTGGTCATGTCTCCACATGCAAATCAAAGCAAGCAGATGGGGTCTGTCCCCAGAAAATTGGTGATGAGGAATTTGGCTGGGCTATCACAATCCACTATAGTAGTAGTTCCAAAATTTGTCTGAAGGTAAAAATCACCTGGACCTTTGTTAGAAAACAGATTCCTGGGCTTCCCACTCAGACCAATGGAATCAGAATTTACAGGGGAGAAGAATGGTAATTTGTACATTTAACAAATAACCCAGGTGTATTAGTTTACTACTGCTGCTGTAACTAATTACCAAAATCCTTAGTGACTTAAAACAACTTAAATTTATGTTACAGCTCTGGAGATGAGAAGTCCAGAATCAGTTTCAATGGATGAATGTCAGAGTGTGGAAAGGACGGGTTTCTTCAGTAGACTCTGAGGGGAAAATTAATTTTTTGCCTTTTTCAGCTCCTAGTGGCTTTCTAACAACAAGGCTTTTTTTTTTTTTTTTTTTCCTTTTTATCTTTGGCTGCGTTGGGTCTTTGTTGCTGCATGTGGGCTTTCTCTAGCTGCGGCGAGCAGGGGCTACTCTTCGTTGCGGTGTGCGGGCTTCTCATTGTGGTGGCTTCTCGTTGCGGAGCATGGGCTCTAGGCCCACGGGCTTCAGTAGATGTGGCATGTGGGCTCAGTAGTTGTGGCTCACGGGCTCTAGAGCGCAGGCTCAGTAGTTGTGGCACACAGGCTTAGTTACTCTGCGGCATGTGGGATCTTCCTGGACTAGGGATCAAACCTGTGTGCCCTGCATTGGCAGGCAGATTCTTAACCACTGCGCCACCAGGGAAGTCCCTCATAGTGGCTTTCTAGTGATATTCCTTGCCTTGTGGCTCCATTTTCCATCTTCAAAGTGCACCACTTCAACTTCTGGTTGCAACGTCACATTGCTTTCCCTTTGACTCCAAATCCTCCTGTGTCTCATTAGTCAGGATTATTATGATTACATAAGGCCCACCCAGATAATCCAGGATAATCTCTCCACCTCAATATCCTAATTTAATCACATCCGAAAAGTCCCTTTTGCCATATAAGGTAATATTCATAGGTTCCAGAGATTAGGACATGGACACAGTTGGGCCATCATTCAGTCTATTGCACCAGGTAATTCTTATTATCAGGCAAGGCTGAGAAATACCACAAGGAATGGTTAGTTAACATAAGAACTGCAACATAAATATTCCAAACTATAAATACTGTAGAAGAATAACTAATTATTTAACTGTATATAATATATAGATGCCCAAATTGGGCATCCCAACCACCATGTTTTGGCAGGTACCAATAATTCATGATATTTTATTGTTGTATAGTGGATCATTGAATGAATTTACCACAATCTGTTTGTACATTCACCTGTGGATGGACATTTGGGTTATTTCCAGTTTTTGGCTATTTTGAATAAAGATGCTATGAATATTTGTGTACAGGTCCTTGTGAAGATATATATTTTCAACTTGGGGCAGTGGGATAAACATCTAAGAGTGGAATTTCTGGGTCATATGGTAAATGTATATTTAATTTTTTTTTTTTTTTTTTTTGTGGTACGCGGGCCTCTCACTGTTGTGGCCCCTCCCATTGTGGAGCACAGGCTCCGGATGCGCAGGCTCAGCGGCCGTGGCTCACGGGCCCAGCCGCTCCGCGGTATGTGGGATCTTCCCGGACCGGGGCATGAACCCGTGTCCCCTGCATCGGCAGGCGGACTCTCAACCACTGCGCCACCAGGGAAACCCTATATTTAATTTTTTAAGATACTGCCAAACTGCTTTCCAAAGTGACTGTCCCATTTTACACACCTACCAGCATTCCAGGCACTCCACACCCTTGTTAGCTCTTGGCATGGCAAGTCATTTTAATTTTATCTACCCTAGTAGGCATAAAGAGGTGTCTCACTGTAGTTTTAATTTGCATTTCACTGATGACTATTACTATTGAGCCTCTTTTCAATAGTATATTTTTGCCATTTGTACATTTTCTTTAGGCATTTTGTTTTCTTTGTCTTATTTCTCTCCCATCACTCTTTCCTGATTTTTTTTTTTTTTTTTAAGATCCTGCTAATGCAAATGCCCTTAAAGTAGCAGTGGTGGCTTCATCCGTGGTGGTTTCTGCTAAGTGAGGCCTTGGAAGGAAGTGATGATGGTAGATGAGATTGAGGAGGTGGGTCTGGTGTGGTCAATGCTGAGGGCAGAGTGGGGAGGAGCTGTGAGCGGTTACAGATCAGGAAAAGCTAGGACAAGAGCAGCTGTAGTTTGGGCAGAAATGAAAGCCTTCCCCATCACCTTAGGGCTTTCCTCCCTCAGTTGTTCCTGTCGAAGTTTTATTATTTGCAACCAAAAGAGTAGTAACTAATATAACCTAACAGGTCACTGTGCTCCCTAGCCATCTGATCCAATATAAATCCTGACAATCCTGAGTAGTAGCTATGAGACTTCTTTGGATTTTTATCTTCTGAGCCTTTGTTTCCTTATCTATAAAAAAAAGAGTTAATGGCCATCATCAAAAAGTCTACAAATAAATGCTGGAGAGGGCGTGGAGAAAAGGGAACCCTCCTACACTGTTGGTGGGAATGTAGATTGGTGCAGCCACTGTGGAGAACAGTATGAAGGTTCCTTAAAAAACTAAAAATAGAACTACCATGTGATCCTGCAATACCACTCCTGGGCATATATCCGGAAAAGAAGAAAACTCTAATTCGAAAAGATACACGCACCCCAATGTTCATAGAGGCACTATTTACAAAAGCCAGCCTAAGTGTCCATTGACAGATGAATGGATAAAGAAGATGTGGTATATATATATATACAGTGGAATATTACTAAGCCATAGAAAATAATGAAATAATGCCATTTGCAGCAACACAAATGGATGTAGAGATGATCATACTAAGTGAAGTCAGACAAAGACAAATATTATATGATATCACTTATATGTGGAATATAAAAATTAGTACAAATGAACCTATTTATAAAACAGAAACAGACTTACAGACATAGAAAACAAACTTATGGTTACCAAAGGGGAAGGGGCAGGGATAAATTGGGAGTATGGGATTAACAGATGCACACTACCATATATAAAAGAGGTAAACAGGGCTTCCCTGGTGGCGCAGTGGTTGGGAGTCCGCCTGCTGATGCAGGGAACACGGGTTCGTGCCCTGGTCCGGGAAGATCCCACATGCCGTGGAGCGGCTGGGCCCGTGAGCCATGGCCGCTGAGCCTGCATGCCCAGAGCCTGTGCTCCGCAATGGGAGAGGCCACAATAGTGAGAGGCCTGCGTACCACACACACAAAAAAAAGATAAACAACAATAATTTACTGTATAGCACAGGGACCTATATTCAGTATCTTGTAATAAACTGTAATGGAAAATAATACAGATATATACATATATAAGCATAACCGAATCACTTTGCTGTACACCTGCAACTAATAAAATATTGTAAATCAACTATATTTCAATTAAAAAAAATTTTTTTTTATTTAATAAATTAATTTAAAATGTTAATGGCACCTTCCTCACAGAATTATTGAATAGCTGACATGAGATCACACGTGCAAAAATGCTTAGCAAATTTTTAAGTGCCCAAAGGGTGTAAAGTGTTGTTGCTCCTATGATTGTTAACCAGGAAGTGACTGACAAGTGCTGGCAATCAGTCATCTTGTGAAAGGGTATTCCCTTTCTAGTTCCCTTTTGCCAACTTCATTACGTACATCCAGGTGAAAAAGTCTGAGGGCCACTTGGAAATAAGAGTTTGCCAAAAAGGGATGGGGCAAAAGAACTAATCTTTGATTCCTGAATGTAGCTCATTTGATTCTCACAACAACCTTAAGTTTCTTTTGAGGATAAGCGCAGGAGTGGAACTGCTGGGGTTTAGGGCTACCCAGCCTTATCCTCACGCAGTAATGCCCAGGGCTCTCCTGAATGACCACGCCAGGAGCAGTCACTTACAGTCTCATCGGGAGCACCTTAAGCGTCCTGTCACTCCACCCACTGCCAGCAGTTAATGGCATCTGATTTCCTTTTCTCCAATCTGAGAGGTGTAAAATGGTATTTAGTTTTGATTTACATTTCACTGATTACTAATGAGGTTAAACATCTCTTAGTAGACTTATTAGTCATTCAGGTTTCTCCTGTGAATTGCCTCTTCGTATCCTATGCTCATTTAGTTTTCTGTCAGATTCCCTGTCTTTTCCTTAAAGCTATCTTTATACTTACCAGGTGTTTTTTTGGTTTTTGTTTTTTTTTTCGGTACACGGGCCTCTCACTGTTGTGGCCTCTCCCGTTGCGGAGCACAGGCTCCGGACACACAGGCTCAGTGGCCATGGCTCAGGGCCTAGCCGCTCCGTGGCATGTGGGATCTTCCCAGACCGGGGCACGAACCCACGTCCCCTGCATCGGCAGGCAGACTCTCAACCACTGCGCCACCAGGGAAGCCCTTCCTTAAAGCTATCTTAAAGGAATTTTTTTGAATATTATAAGTATTTATTTTGTGTTAATTTTGAATATTACAAATAACTTTTCCCAATTGACCACTTGTCTGTTAGTTCCATTTATGATGGCCTCCATAGGACAGAAATGTTTAATTTTGATTTCATCAAGTCTATGGATTTTTTTCCCCTTAAAATTTGTGCATTTGGCCTCTTTTTAAATTTTATTTTATTTATTTTTGGCTGTGTTGGGTCTTCGTTACTGTGCATGGGCTTTTTTCTCTAGCTGCGGCAAGCCGGGGCTACTCTTTCATTGTGGTGCACGGGCTTCTCATTGCAGTGGCTTCTCTTGTTGCGGAGCACGGACTCTAGGCGCACAGGCTTCAGTAGTTGTGGCACGGGGGCTCAGTAGTTGTGGCTCACAGGGGCTCAGTAGTTGTGGCTCACGGGCTCTAGAGCGCAGGCTCAGTAGTTGTGGTGCACGGGCTTAGTTGCTCTGCAGCATGTGGGATCTTCCCGGACCAGGGCTCGAACCCGTGTCCCCTGCAATGGCAGGTGGATTCTTAACCACTGTGCCACCAGGGAAGCCCCACATACTTTCAATTCAAGTTCAGAAGTATGTAACCTCATCCATCTTACATGTATATCTCCTTTCTGCCATGTCAAAATCTCAGTTCTCAATGACACCAATATGCTCATTTCCTTTATCCTTCTTTTCAACAAATTATTTTTTGATTTTGCTATTCATATTTATTGCTTTTCTTTCCTCTCCCCCACCATCATCAAATATCATTGATTTTTGCCCTTATCTTTATGGGCTTTTGCACTGAACGCTTAGCTCCTTTGGTTTCAATATTTCTTGTTTGTTAAGTAAATGCATACGGCACTATAAATCCCTTTTAAGGACTACCTTACATATACTTTGACACGTGGTGTTTCATTTTTATGTAATTTTCCTTATTTTAATATCTTTATTCTGGTATTTAATAGTATTTTTTGCATTTTCAGATTTTTAGGAATTTTAAGCTATCCTTTTGTTATTGATTTCTAAATTTATTGCATTCTTCATTAGAGAACATGGGCTGTATGATGTTAACTCTTTGGAATTTATTGAGGTGCGTGACTAGTACATGACTGATCTTTGAGACTATTCCATATATTCTTGGAAAGAATATATATCCTTTATTTGTTGAGTATAAAGCTCTCTATTAGACTGAGCTTACTAATTGAGTCATTAAAATATGTTTTACAGGGGCTTCCCTGGTGGTGCAGTAGTTAAAAATCCACCTGCCAATGCAGGGGACACAGTTTTGAGCCCTGTTCCGGGAAGGTCACACACGCCATGGAGCAACTAAGCCCGTGCGCCACAACTACTGAGCCTGCTCTCTAAAACCCGCAAGCCACAACTACTGACCCCGTGCGCCTAGAGCCAGTGCTCCGCAACATGAGAAGCCACCTCAATGAGAAGCCAATGCACCACAACGAAGACCCAACGCAGCCAAAAATAAATAAGTAAATAAATAAAATAAATTTATTTTAAAAAAATATATATTTTTTATCTTCACTTAAAAAAAAAAACTATTTGATCTATCAGTTTCTAAGGTAATACACACAGTCCCTGACCTATGATGGTTCAGCTTAAGATTTTTCAAATATACGATGATGGGAAAGCTATACAGTTTCAGTAGAAACTGTACTTTGAATTTTGAACTTTGATCTTTTCCTGGGCTATCGACATGCAGTACAATACTCTCTCCTGATGCTGGGCAGTGGCAGCGAATCATAGTTCCCAGTCAGCCACAAGATCACCAGGGTGAACAACTGATACATATACAACCATTCTGTACCCATACAACCACTTTGTTTTTCACTTTCAGTATGGTATTCAATAAATTACATGAAATATTCAACACTTTATTATATAAAATAGGCTTTGTGTTAGATAATTTGACCCAACTGTTGGCTAATGTTAAGTGTTCTGAACTTGCTTAAGGTAGGCTAGGCTAAGCTATGATCAATAGTTTAGGTGTATTAAACGTGTTTTCAACTTTTTATCAGGATATAACCCCATAGTAAGCTAAGGAAGAGCTCTATATTAAATGTCCAAGTACGGTTGTTGATTCTTCTATCAGTTGTTGCTTTATATTTTTTTGAAGTGATATTGTTAGGTGCATATAGTTTATAATCTTTATAGCTTCTCAGTCTATACTGCATATGAAGTCCTCTTTGTCCCTTATGATGTTTTCTACTTTTAGGTCTATATTGAGTGATATTAAATGGAGTTCTTTTGGTTCATATTTACCCTGTATCTCTTTTTCCATCTCTTAATATTCAAATAACGATTCACTGGGCACTTCCCTAAGCAGTGTTGTATAATAGCATGGCAAGCATCAGGATGCCCCTGAGTCCAAGTTCAGCTCCTAAGGTTGCAATCCTGCACTGCACCCTGCTCATTTTCTTATTATTTTTCTCTCCCACGACTGTCTTGTTCATTATTATATCCCTATCTTGGAGCACTGTAGCTGACACCTAGTAGGCACTCAGTAAATATTTGTTCAATATGAATGCCCTCAACAGCATACAGCCTTAATAGGAAAATGAGATCCCTTCAAGAATAATTTATGGAGCACTTACTACATGCTAAATCTTTCCCACACGTATTACCTCTTTGATCTTATCTCCATCCTTGCTCCTCTCTCTTACCCTGTCCTATCTGCACTGATCCTACTGTTGTTACATTAACACACTAGGCTCATTTCTACTTCAGGATCTTTATACCTGCTCTCCCCAGATTTTTGCATAGCTCACTCCTTTACACCTCAGGTCTGCTCAGATGTCACCTCTTCAGACAACCTTCCCTAATCACCCTATTTAAAATACTACTCCACCCTCTCTCCAAATCTGGTTATTCTCTATGCTCTTTTTGAAAAAAAAAATCACTATTTAATATTATATTATTTGTTTGGCTACATGTTTACTGTCTGTAGAATGTAAGCACTTTAAAGACAGAATTTGTCTTATACACCACTACATCCCCATCTAGAGCAGTGCCTGGCAAACAGTAGACACAAAAAATTTTTGTTGGAGAGAATTTTCAGTTAATTCTCAGGGAAAAAATGTTAAAGAAGTATGATGATACTTATTTTTACAGATGAAGTAACTAAAGCTGAGAAGATTCAGTAACTTGCCTAGGAACACAGTGATGGAGAAGGATTTGAACATAGGTCCCTTTGACTCCAAAGCTCATCCATAATGCCCACCGCTATTTTATTGTCTCCTAATGAAGGAGAATGCAAACACACAAGATGGTAGGAAATCAGGTGCCAGTTGGGGGCTTGTGGTTTTTTGGATGAGATCAGCTGAGACAGAGTCACTGGTAGACAAAGGGTTGGGCCCTACGGATGACTGAGCGTTGGAAAAGTGGGGAAGGGAGGGAGGCAAACCCTAGGCCTGGCCTGTGATTGCCCACTGTGGCTTTTTCCTTTGCTGAAGAATCAGTTCTGATTTGCTCCCTGGGGGAGCAGTTAGGGCAGGCTGTAGGGGAGGAGGGCATGAGCCTGCCTTCCAGGGCCTTTGGGTCAAACCCTCCAACAAAGAACCCTATCCCAGGGGACTTTGTGGACTGTGGTTAGGATAGGATTTAGGACCTGCATTCTAACTAACTGGCGTAGCCTCAGGCAAGTTCAGACCAGAAAGCCCCCCTGCAAAGCCATTTATCTATGTGCTGGGGAGGGCAGATGGGCATCCAGGCTGGAGGGGGCTTCTGAGCCAGGGCATCTTTTTTAGAGAGGATAGGTGTTATTGTTGAACCAGGTAGGAGCTGACCTGATAACCAGCATCCCTGAAAAGGAGAGAGAGGAAACAGCTCTGACCACCAGTGGCTTCCAGGGCCTTCTCATTTCCTTGGCGATTAAAGATACGTATACGGATATGCAGGTACCCAGCAATGGATGAGTCTTGCGCGGCCTCAGAAAGGGCTGTGCCCACTCTGGAGAACAGTATGGTGGTTCCTTGAAAATCTAAAAACAGAGCTACCAAGCTACAGACCTACTAGAGAATGGACTTGAGGATGTGGAGAGGGGGAAGGGTAAGCTGGGACAAAGTGAGAGAGTGGCATGGACATATATACACTACCAAACGTAAAATACATAGCTAGTGGGAAGCAGCTGCATGGCACAGGGAGATCAGCTCGGTGCTTTGTGACCACCTAGAGGGGCGGGATAGGGAGGGTGGGAGGGAGGGAGACGCAAGAGGGAAGAGGTATGGGAACATATGTATATGTATAACTGATTCACTTTGTTATAAAGCAGAAACTAACACACCATTGTAAAGCAATTATACTCCAATAAAGATGTTAAAAAAATAAAAAAATAAAAAAATAAAAAAAAAGAAAGGGCTGTGCCCCCCTCGCAACTTAGGAGCAGACCCTGGATCCTGCAGTGCT
The DNA here is from genome assembly GCF_008692025.1 of Phocoena sinus. NCBI lineage: Eukaryota > Metazoa > Chordata > Mammalia > Artiodactyla > Phocoenidae > Phocoena > Phocoena sinus. Next base: position 22,960,518 of record NC_045776.1, on the reverse strand, counting down.
TCTCCACCAGGTTCACCTTGCAGGCCAGGCTCCGGCAAGCTCTGGGTAGCCATAGGCAGGGAGGGAGTGGAGGGCAGGAAGTGTGGGGACAGTTAAAAGGTAGCAGCTGAGCTGCATGAGCTGCTTGTATATTTTGGAGAAAACCATAATTCAAAAAGTCATGTACCACAATGTTCATTGTAGCTCTACTTACAATAGCCAGGACATGGAAGCAACCTAAGTGTCCATCAACAGGTGAATGGATAAAGAAGATGTGGCACATATATACAATGCAATATTACTCAGCCATAAAAGGAAACAAAATTGAGTTATTTGTAATGAGGTAGATGGGCCTAGAGACTGTCATACAGAGTGAAGTAAGTCAGAAAGAAAAACCAATACCATATGCTAACACATATATATGGAATCTAAAAAAAAAAAAGGTTCTGAAGAACCTAGGAGCAGGACAGGAATAAAGATGCAGCCGTAGATAATGGACTTGAGGACACGGGGAGGGGGAAGGGTAAGCTGGGACGAAGTGAGAGAGTGGCATGGACATATATACACTACCAAATGTAAAATAGCTAGCTAGTGGGAAGCAGCCACATAGCACAGGGAGATCAGCTTGGTGCTTTGTGACCACCTAGAGGGGTGGGATAGGGAGGGTGGGAGGAAGACACAAGAGCACGGGGAAACGGGGATATATGTATATGTATAGCTGATTCACTTTATGATACAGCAGAAACTAACGCACCATTGTAAAGCAATTATACTCCAATAAAGATGTTAAAAAAAAAAAAAAAAAAGGCAGCAGCTGGGTGCAGCTTAGCAGAAGTGCCAGGGAAGTGAAAGTCAGCCAGGCAAAGGAAAGGGGAAGAAGCAAAAGCAGAGAGGCAGCAGCTGCCACTGGGAAAAAGGGAAAGAAAACGCTCAGAGCGTGGCAAGTGTTCTGGGAGCCTCAGAGAGGTGAGGGCTCTGCCGGCCTTCTTTTCTTGGAAGAGGGGGACTGAAGGGCTGAGTCTTGGAACCAGGTGTCCTTACCCTTCACACGGCTCCTTCCTGAGGGTTAGCTGTGGGGTGTGTGCTGCTGAGATGCTCACAGCATCCTTCTTCTCCTTCAAGTACCTCCCCTCTAAAAGGTGCCACTTGATTATCCTCAAATCGCTAAGAAAATAGTAACTGTAGTTTTGGTTCAAGGTAAAGCTAATGATTTTCCTCAAGGTTGTCTCCCAGGAAAAATGCTTCAAAAATAAAAGACGTTGGCGATGTTAAGGTATAACAGTTTCCCCCTTAGAGCTGAAAGCTACAATCCCTTTGTACAAATATTCATTATAAAATTCTTACATCCCTAAAATGATACCATAGCACAAATGCCAACTCTTTTTTTGTTTGTTTGTTTTTGCTTTTGATGATATCATCGTTTCTAGCACTCCCTGCCTGCAATGTTCCCTCTTGTGCCTGTGACTTGAGGACATGGGGAGGGGGAAGGGTAAGCTGGGACGAAGTGAGAGAGTGGCATGGACATATATATACTACCGAATGTAAAACAGATAGCTAGTGGGAAGCAGCTGCATAGCACAGGGAGATCAGCTCGGTGCTTTGTGAGACTGTTAGATGCCAAGTTCACTTGTTGGACTAAAAACTGTCTAGATTTAAGGCTGATTTGGAGTCTCCTAGGGAAGGGGAAAGACTGGATAAATTATAACCCTTTCAGTTAATGTTCATCACCATTCAATTCCTTACTCTGAAGTATGGCATCCAGTAGGCTCACTCTGCATGTACATTGAATGAAAGGATGTTTGAAAAAAGAAAGCTGACCTTATGATTGAAAACCATTTGAAGTGCATAGAATCACAACTGCGGACTGTCTCCTAAATGTTCCTTACCATTATTCCCCTCCCCAATAAAATTTGCATTTTATTTTATTTTATTATTATTTTATTTATTTATTTATTTAGCGGTACGCAGGCCTCTCACTGTTGTGGCCTCTCCCGTTGCGGAGCACAGGCTCCAGACGCACAGGCTCAGCGGCCACGGCTCACGGGCCCAGCCGCTCCGCGGCATGTGGGATCTTCCCGGACCGGGGCACGAACCTGTGTCCCCTGCGTCAGCAGGTGCACTCCCAACCACTGCACCACCAGGGAAGCCCTAAAATTTGCATTTTAGACCCTATAGTTCTGGGCCCTAGAGTCTACCTTGCCTCTGGAACTCTGATCCAGGGAGCAGCAGTATCAGCCTCACCTGGGAACTTGTTAGAAATGTAGACACTCCAGCCCCACCTGGGATCCACTGAATCAGAATTTGCACTATCACAAGATCCCCAAGTGATTTGTGTGCATGTTAAAAGTTGGAGAAACACTGCTCTAAAGCACCTGGGCCACCTTCTTCCTAAGGCACCTGGTCAGGAGGCCCTCCGAGGCCCTGGCTTCAGCTTATAACTATAAGGGTCACCGGGCAGCTCCATACAGTACAGTGTGTGGCAGGCTGGAGGCTACAGAGGGTTCAAATTCCAGCTCTGCTGCTAAAGGAACTTTATCACATGGGCAAGTGGCTTAAAAAATTCAACTTACAGAAAACTTGCAAGAATAGTACAAAGAACTTCTGTATACCTTTATCCCTATTCACCAATTATAATGTTAACATTTTGCCACATATACTTTAATATTTTCTCTCTCTACCTATATAAATATTATTAATGTTTCTGAACTCTTGGAGGGTTAGTTGCATACATTGGTATGCCTTCCCCCTTAATACTTCAGTGTGTACTTCCTAAGAACAAGGACATTCTCTTACATCATCACAACACCAGGTCCAGATCCAGGGGGAGGCAAGCAAGGCCTGGGAGTGAGTGATCCCAAGGGGGGCTTCCTTAAATTTTGCACCCTAGGAGCCTTGCTTGCCACACCTAGTCCTGGCCCTACACACTACAGTCATCAAAATCAGGAAATCTAACATTGATTCTGTTGCCCATATTACAATTTTGTCAATTGTCCCAATAATGTCCTCGATAGCAATTTTTTCCCCACACCCAATTCAGAATCACGCGTAGAGTTTAGCTGTCATGTCTATTGAGTCTCCTTCAATCTAGAACCGTTCTTTAGTCTGTCATGACATTGACATTTTTGAAAAATAAAGATCAGTTCTCGGGCTTCCCAGGTGGCACAGTGGTTGAGAGTCTACCTGCCGATGCAGGGGATACGGGTTCGTGTCCTGGTCTGGGAAGATCCCACATGCCGCGGAGCGGCTGGGCCCATGAGCCATAGCCACTGAGCCTGCGCATCTGGAGCCTGTGCTCCGCAAGGGGAGAGGCCACAACAGTGAGAGGCCCGCATACCACAAAAAAAAAAAAAAAAAAAAGATCAGTTCTCTTACAGAATGTCCCTCAACATGGGGACAAGTTTTTTAAATCTCCTGATGGTTCAGTTTAACCACCTGTAGATTGAGACTTGAGACAGGACAGGTGTGGGTGGATTAAAAAGTAGCTATTACGGGCTTCCCTGGTGGCGCAGTGGTTGAGAGTCCGCCTGCCGATGCAGGGGACGCGGGTTCGTGCCCCGGTCTGGGAGGATCCCACGTGCCGCGGAGCGGCTGGGCCCGCGAGCCATGGCCGCTGGGCCTGCGCGTCCGGAGCCTGTCCTCCGCAACGGGAGAGGCCACAACAGTGAGAGGCCCGCGTAACGCATAAAAAAAAAAAAAAAAAAGTAGCTATTACTGATTAGGAGCTTGTCGGTACCATGCTAAGTGCTTTACATGCATTATCTCATTAAGTCCTCCCTACAGCTCTGTGACAAAGGCTGTCTTTTTACCCCCGTTTCACAGATGAAGAAACTGAGGCTTGGAATAATTTGTCCAATGTAAGGAGTGAAATGGGGACCTGAACCAAGTCAGTCTGCCTCCAAGGACTATTTGCTTAGTAACCATGCTAGTGATGCTTACCTAAATTTATGTAACATAAAATTCACCCTTTTGGGAATTCCCTGGCTGTCCAGTGGTTAGGATTCAGCACTTCCGCTACTGGGGCCCCGGGTTCAATCCCTGGCGGGGGAACTAAGATCCCACAAGCTGCTCGGCGTGGCCAAAAAAAAAAAAAGAAAATTCACCATTTTATTTTCCCCCCACATTTACTGAGATATAATTGATATATAACATCATTTAAGTTTCAAGTGTACAAAGTGATGATTTGATACATGTATATATCACAAAATGATTACCATTATAAGGTTAATAAATCTATCATCTCACATAATTACATTGTTTTTTCTTTTGTGGTGAGAACATGTAAGATCTACTCTCTTAGCAACTTTTAAGTATACAATACAGTATTGTTAACAATAGTCAGCATATACTATTAGGTCCCCAGAACTTATTCATCTTATAATTAGAAACTGGTACTTTTGGCCAACATCTCCCTACTTCCCCTGCCTCCCAGCCCCTGTCAACCACCACTTTACTCTCTGTTTCTATGAGTTTTAATATTTTAAAGTGTACAATTCAGTGTCTTTTAGTACAGTCACAATTTTGTACAACCATCAGCACCATCTAATGCCAGAACATTTCCATCACCCCGAAAAGAAACCATATATCTCCCAATTCCCCTCTCTCCTATCCCCAGACAACCACTAATCTACTTTCTGTTTCTATGGATTTGCATATACATACAATATAATACTACTGAACAGTAAAAAGGAACTAACTACTGATACACACAATAACATTTTGGATCTCCAAAACAACTGAGTGAAAGAATCCAGATACAAAAATCTGCATACTCTTAAGATTTCATTTATATGAGATTCTAGAAAAACCAAAACCTTAGCAACAGGAGGCATGTCAGTGGTTACCTGGGGTCTGGAGTACGGAGGTGAGGATTGACTGCAGAGGGACAGAAGGGAACATTTTGGAGTGATGAAAGTGTTCTAAAACTGGATTGTGGTGGAGGTTAGACGATGTATGCGTTTACCCAAATTCATCTCTCTACCTAAAAAAGTTTGTAAATGTAAAATTATACCTCAATAAAACTGTAAAAAAAAAAAACCCAAACATACCTGTCTTCCATTGTTCAACTCATCAACATGTCTTCCTTCATAGGCTGGCCCCGAATCTATCTTCCCAGCCTCATCTCCCACCTGTCCCCTCCGTGCATTCACTCAACAAATATTCTAACATGCAAGGCCCAGTGTTAGGCACTCTGGAGGGAGTGAGAGAAGAGAACCTCTGTCCTCAGGGAACTCACAGCCTAGTCTGGGAGCAGAAAGAAAGGGTGCTCAACCTTGAAAAACATCAGGGGTCCTAGAGGATCACTGAGTCTTATAGGAGAGGAAGAAGAAGATACGTTCCAGTCGCTTTCAATTTCAAGTTGCAAACAAGTTTCAATTTAATTTTTTGAATAGGGAATACATTCACATGGTTCAAAAACAAAAGAAAGTGTACGGTGAAAACTTTCCTCCCACCCATGCCCCATCTGCCCACTTCCCACTCCATTCCACACAACCACAGCTGTCATAAATACACATTACTTTCTCTCCTTTTTAACAGAAAAGATAGCATAATATACACATTGTCCTGGGCCTTGATTTGTCATTTGGTAGTAAACCTCGGAGATCTTTCCATACAGGTATAGCAAAAAACTTTACTCTGACAGTTATACAGTGTTCCTTTGTATGGATGTGCCATAATTTATTTATCCAGCCTCCTTTTGGTAAGCATTTGCGTTATTCCCAACAGCCTGTTACGGCAAACAATGCCACAGTAAGTAACCTCTTATAAGTAGTATATTATGTTTTGTTTTGTATATGGCCAAATATATCTGTGGCTACATATTGAAATTTCTTTAAATCATTTACAAACACACCAACCACTTCCACATCTCTAGGCTGTTTTCTCTGCCTTGAAATTCCCCACTCAATCCCTTTCTACTGGCAAACTCCTGCTTTATCTCAAGATCTAGCTCAAATGTCACTGTCTTGTGAAGATTTCTGAACTCCCGCAGGCAAGATGGGGTTGCTCTTACTCTTTTCTCTCACGTATTCCATCCCCACATCACCAGAATTGTCTACTAACACTTCACTCTTCCCCCACTTGACTGGGAGGTACTCAAGGGCACGTGCTATAGTAGATTTATCTCAGAAGCCCTTAGAACTCGGTACCTGGTAGATATTGAATAAAACATTCATCGCATGAACGGTTAGGACTGACAAAGACGGCTCACATTGCTCCTGTCCCTCACTTTCAGCTGCCTCCCAGCCTCTGTTAATACTTAGAGGACTGCCACCAGACAAAGGTGGGCCGTGATTTCCCTTCCCCTCCCACCTGATTCCTTCCTTCCTGCCTTCACCCCTTTCCCGCCTCGGGAATCTGTCCACAGCTGCCCTTGTGGCCCTTGCTGGATCCAGCTATTACGGTGGGGAAGGAAGGAAGAAAGGAAGGAAGGAAGGAAGGAAGGAAGGGAGGGAGGGAGGGAGTGAGGGAGGGAGGGAGGGAAGGAGGAGGGAGGAGGGAGGGGGGAGGGAGGGAGGGAAGGAGGAGGGAGGAGGGAGGGGGGAGGGAGGGAGGGAAGGAGGAGGGAGGGAGGGAGGGGGGAGGGAGGGAGGGAAGGAAGGAAGGGGAGAAAGAAAAGAAAGCGAAAGAAAAGAAAGAGAGAGAAAAGAAAAGAAAAGGAAGGAAAAGAAAGAAAGAGCAAAAGCAAGCAAGGAACTGGAGCCTTGGCTCCACCCATCTTCTCCCTTCCTCATCAAGCCTGGCTTTGGCCGCCTCTAAAGCTAAAACAACAAATCACCTGATAGTCAAATGCACATCAGTCAGCCTCAAGCATAACTTCCTACACTTTAAGCCAGAGGAGATGACAGAGTTTACTATAGTGCTTTTAGGAATGTGGGAAACACAGTGTTCAGGTTAATCAATGTTAAGTGATCATCAAAGGCAACTTGGATAATTGTAAAAAAAAAACCAAAACACTGGGTTAACCCCAAAATGATCACGTACTACCTCTTGCCTGGGGCTGTTAATTGCTATGTCATTTCCACAAGAATACTGTATATTATTCTATTCCTTCCTAGGTGGGCAGTACAGGAGGTGAGAGCTCTCTGTCTCCATCTCTGGGATGAAAAGGTTAAAACTCTGTATTCTCCTCACCCTGGGGAAGCTCCAGTTCACCGGAGGTGGAGCCATCAAAGAAAACAAAAGGGAAAGAAAGCTTTCAAGCCTTTGCCTGCCCAGGACAGAGATGGATCTGGGAATTGAGACGTTTCACCCAGGGAGGTCTCAGGAAAGGTGGTAGCTTGGATCCTTTGGGGGCTGTGGTCTTCAAAATTTCTTGCTTACCTCCTAAAAGAAATTTGACAAACTATGTTTCTTCTTGTATTTTTAAAGGTCATATGTAAAATGTTTCATCTTAAGTTTAAATAATGGCAAAGTTTGTTATTTTTGGCATATTATAGGTACTGGTATTTAAAAATAAGATTGTTACATCATTCTTTAAGTGTATCCAAGGGAATCTAAATATCACGATGCATCTATCATCCATTTAAAAAATACATAAAAAGCATTTCTTTAAAAGAAGTTTAACATCATTCTTTATCTCTTTATCTTATATTTCCATTCCACTTGCCCCGGAACATTTTAATGTAATATTTTAGGCTGGAAAGTCTTTTATTGATCAGCCTATTTTATTTCCCTATAAAAATAAAAATTAAAAAAACTTTGAGTCTCTAAGTTTAAAACATTTATCTCAATTGTATTACCAATATAATTTTGTTATTCTTTTGGTTCAATTTTGAATATCTAATTTATCTAAATTACATACTATGAATTTTGATCAACCATTAAAGTGTAGAATATTTTTGCCAGAATAAAATAGGGTTCAGAGTCAACTCTATTTCTCATTTCCACTTGTATGGATAGAAGCATGAAACACCTTGTTCATTCATTCAACAAATATTTATTGAGCACCTCCTATATGTCAATAGGAACTCTAAGCACTTGGGATAACTTAGTAAACACTACAGATAAATCCCTGCTCTTGTGGAGCTTTCATTCTAGGGGGAGATGAGAGACAATAAGCACTAAGCATAACACATGAGTAAATAAGACAGTATGTTAGAAGATAAGAGCTATGGGAAAAGATAGAGCAGGGTAAGCGTGATCTGGGGTGTAGAATGAGGGTTCAGAATAGGTTGTGATTTCAGAAAGGTCAGGGTGGGCCTCACGGAGAAGATGACATTTGACTAAAGTAAGTGAGGGAATTAGCAATGCAGATATCTGGGGAAACGTGTGTTCCAGGCAGAGGAAACAGCTAATGCAAAGGTCCTACCTTGGGAACCTGGCTGGTGTCTTCTAGGGTCAGCTAGGAGGTCAGTAAGTCTACAGCAGAGTCACCCAGGAGAAGAGTAACAGGAGATGCGATTAGAGAGGTAATGATCAGAAGGGTTGTGACGGTGTAGATCTCATAGAACCCTGGAGACTATTTTAAGGATACAGACTTTTACTCTGAGTGAAATGAGGAGCCATTGCAGGGATTTAAGCAGAGGAATGATATGATCTGACTTGTATTTTAGGAGGATCACTCTGGCCGTTATGTTGAGAATAGACTCTAAGGGGCAAGCATGAAAGCAGGGAGAGCTTTTAGAAGACTAACCCAAGCATGAGATGATGGTGGAACAGACCAGGGGAAGCAGTGGAGGTGGTGAGGAATATTCTGACTCTGGACTAGACATGGGATGTATAAGAAAGAGGGAAGTCCAGCATGACTCCAGGGCTTTTGATCTGAGCAACTTGAAGCGTGGACTTGTCATCAACTGAGACAGGGAGGTTGTTGGGCTGAACAGATTTGAGGGAGGAGATGTGCAGTAGGCTGCTGGGTATCACAATCTGGAATTTAAATGAGAGGTCTGAGCTGAAGATATAAATTTGGGAGTTGTCATCATATATGATGATCTCATGTATCTTAGATGGTACTGAAAGTCAGGAGGCCTGATTAGATCACCAGTGAAAGGTGAGTAGAGATAGAAAAGAGAAGAAATCCAAGGAATGAGCCCTGAGTCATTACAAGGTCTGGGAGAAGAGATGGAATCAACAAAGAAGAAAGAAGTAAGGGAATGAGGGATCTGATGAAGTGACGAGGAAGAAAACCAAGAGGGTGTAGTTAAAAAAAAAAAAAAAAAGGTGAATCAAGTGGTTAGCTGTATCAGTTGTTACAAAGAGGTCAATTTAAGATGATAATTGAGAATAGGTCATTGGACTTAGGCAATGTGAAGTTCATTGTTGACCTTGACAAGAACAGTTTTGATAAAGTGATAAGGATGAAAGCATGAATGGAGTGGGTTTAAGAGAGGGTGGGAGACCCTCTCAGCTGAAGACCTAAAATATGCCACATATGTAATCTCATGTGTGTTGTTTTGATTCTATTACCTATGTATGTAGTCTTAACATATACATCATATTTGGCATGTTTTTCAACTTTATATTAAATGTATCATATGTTATGTATTTTGTTGCTCTAGAATGGGAGAAGAACTAGAGACAGCACAGAAAGCTCTTTTAGGAGTTTCGTTGCAAAGGAAGCAGAGAAATGGGCAGTTACTGCCAGTGGAAGTGGGTCAAAGAGAAGATTTCGTAGGACTGGAGAAATAACAGCTGCTTATAAAAGTTTATGGGAATCACCCAGTAGAGAGGGAAACATTGATAAGATAGAGGAGGGAGGATAATTGGTGGAGTGATGGTGACACCCTTGATTAAGCAAGATGATATTGGGGTCTATTGCCTTAGCAGAGGGACTGGCTTTAGCTGGCAGCATGGAAAATTCACCTACGTAATGGAAGGGAAGGTGGAGAAGAGGTTACAGATGCTGGTATGTGGGTATGGGTAGATGAGATGGCGAGATTCTGTGTAAGTTTTCGTGTCATTGCTTCAACTTTCTCACTGGAATAGGAAACAAGGTTATGAATCAAAAACAAGGATGAGAGGGAAGGAGGTACAGGTTGGAGGACAGAGAGGTATGACATCCAGAAGAATGGAGGAGGGAAGTAGAATTCCTGGGCAGCACTAAGGACCCACTTGAAGTTCCAGGTGATGAAATTAAAGTGAAACTAGCCAGCGTGATTGTGTTTTTCTTTAGCCACATCCAGATGTACGGGGGCTGATGTGAAGTAGATGGAGAGCTGGCTTGAATCAGCTTGTGGTTTTGCCCAGTAAGCACGGCAAAGGGGGAAGAGGAAAGGGGGTTGAGGGTGTGGTGTGCCAGGGAGTGATTGTAATGACTGACCAGGAGTGTAAGCTGGGTAAGGATGGGAGAGAGGATAAGTGGATCGCAGAGTTGTTGGAGTTCGAGTACTACAGGGAAATATGGAAATAGGAGGGGCTGTTCAGAGTGTGAGGGGTTTGAAACTGTGAAGAAGTTATTGAGTTTGATGAGGCTCTCGTGATTATGCCAAGTGAATAAGTGGCTGAGTTAGGGTAGGACAAGATCCTTGGAGGAGACGTCAAGGAACTGAGAGGGCAGGGAATGGGGATGATTATCGGGTATATATTACGACCGCTTAGGATTAAGACTGAAATGGTACTGGAGTGACTGACAAGAGCAAATGATGAAAAAATGAAGAGGAATGAGAGCAATGATGAGGGATACTGAACGACAAGATTCAAAGCTGCAGGTTAATGGGGAGGAGAGAGAGGGATGGTCTGGAAGCATTGTGGAGGAGCAAGCAGGAGGCCTACCTCACCTCCAGGCCCAGTCCATGAGGCTCATGGTTGAAAAAACAGGACCTACGACTTGAGAGGGGGAGGGGAAGCAGTGCCCCAGGGGAAAGTCAGGTTTCCCTTAAACTAGGAGGCAACGGAACCTGAAGAAATTCTGAGGAGGTTGAGCTTATAGGAATTGTCCTTTGAATAAATAAATATGGCCCCATATAATGTGGCCCCATATGATCCTGCCTCCACGTGTTCATGTCCTGTGTGGTCTCCTTCCCCTGAGTGGGGGTGGGACTTGTGATTTGCTTCTGGCCAACAGAGTACGGCAAAGTTGACAAGATGCATATGTATAGATAATTGCGAGAGATAGGAATGGAAGTTCAGATATAGCAATGTTATCAATTCTTTTAACTCCTTCTGAGGTATACTGCCAAATATCACATGTTGATCTATTATCAAATCACATAGTTAGGTTTTCCTTCAATTTTGTTGATAGCAAATAACTGAAAACCACCTGACTTGCAAGATAACTTATAACCATTCGCTTTGAGTCATTCACTTTCTCAGCACAGTCACCAATTTCTGACTTGTTCCTCTGAATTGTCCTGGAGGTTTTTTACATCTTGGATCGATGCGCCTTAGTAATGGGTGAGAGTTTTTACTTTGGTTGGATGGCGGGAGTAGAACAGTTTTGAAAGGGGGATGCTGTGTCTTCAGGTGCTTTCTCAAGCTGAGCAATTTTTTTTTTTTCTAAATCTTTGCCCGCATGTGGCATGCGGGATCTCAGTTCCCCCACCAGGGATCGAACCCGTGCCCCCTGCATTCGGAGCATGGAGTGTTAACCACTGGACTGCCAGGGAAGTCCCAAGCTGAGCAATTTTAAACTATAGTACACATTGCAGTGAGGCATCTGGAAATGAATTCCCTTAAAACTAGTCTTGGAAAGTCTTCATAAACCCCAGGGAACACCAGGTTGAAGACACAGTTTTAGAGGCTGTCGTGCAGAAGAAGAAAGAGCCCAAGCTGTGAAAGAGAGGACAGCATGGGATTAGGGTGGGGGAATAGACAGTTTCTGGGCGACAAGACTTAAGACATGACTTTAGAGCCTTCCGACAGTAATTAGTCTTGGTGGGACCCCAACAGAAATATTTCCTGGTTGGTGAAAAAATATATATGTAATTAGTATGTGTTTTCTGAAATTTTAAAAATATCAAATAAATGCATTCATCCTGTAAAATTTTCAAATAAAAGAAGTATAAAGTCAAGAGCAGAGTTTACACCTTTCCCTACCCAGCTGGTAACCTAGTTAACAGGTGTCTTGTAGGACCTTGACAGTCCCTTCCAACTCCGAGGTCTGACTAAATCTCTTCCAACAGGAACCACCGACTTTTCGTAACACCTGTCCAGGCTCTCAAATCTATGGTTCCATGATTGGCCTGCGCACCTTTTCAACCTAAGAAGGCATCTCAAGAGTTTAAACACCTTTGGATCTTGTGACCCAGGGCTGCAGTCATCCTAGTCTCTTTCCAAAGTACTAAACCGCCACAACCACCTTCTCCCCAGAGCAAGCTATTAAAGTCTAATTTTTGTGCCCACGCGGGTCCTCATAAACGAGGCCCTTTTGATCGCTATTTATAAACTTACTGGACACCCACTACACGCCGAGTTCTCCCGCGCTGCTTGGGTACTTTTTGGCAAAGGGACGCCCATTTGTCTGATGACCACTCCCCCCAAGCAGCCTTTCCCCCGACCTTTGCGGGAAGCGCCCTCGGCCAGGGCGATCCCAGGTTGGGACTCGGGGCTCCCCGCCGACTGTGCTGCCCCGCGGGCGCCTGCGCAGAACGACCCTCGTCACTCCGGCTGGAGGCGGGGGCAGCCAAGAGAAAGGAAAGCTGAGGGAGAAAAGGGCCAAACCCTGAAATTACCCGGATGTGGTCTCTGCGCGCGCATGCTCAGTGTCCTCTCGACAAGTTGGCAGCAACAACACGGCCCTGGTCGTCGTCGCCGCTGCGGTAACGGAGTGGCTCGGGTGGCGGAGCCCGCGTTCGCGGCCGCCCGCTCTCCTCCGGAGGCCCTTCCCGCCCTCCCCTCGGCTGCACGGCCGCCCAGGGAGCGGGAGCGGGTGCGGGGAGCCGGGCGCCCCGCGAGAGGGGCTCCCTGCCGCGGGGCGGCCCGGGAGCTCGAGGCGGCCCGGCCCGCGCGGGCAGCGGCGCGGCGCCGAGGAGGGGCGGCCTGGCCCGGACGCCTCAGCGCGGGGGCCGAGGAGCGCTCCGGGCCGCCGGGGGAGGGACGGGGCCGGCGCCCCCGCGGACGAGAGCGGACGCCCCTCGCCGTCGCCCGAGCCCAGGTAACGCGCCATGTCCCTCCCCTTCTCCCGACCGGGCCCGCGCACCCCGCCCGCGGCTTCCCCGCCCCGGGGCGGGCTCCCGGCGGCGGCGGCGGCGGCGTGTAGCGCGCGGGAGGCCGGCGGGCCGGCCCGGAGAACCAGCGCGGCCGCCTGACGGGCCGACGGCCCCGGCGCGGGTCGGACCGAGCCGTGGTGCCTCGCGTCCGTCGGTCTCCGGGGTCGGTCCTCCGGCCCCGAACTCCCTTCGCAGTTTGTCGCGGAATCAAGTTGAACTCGGACTGGGACTCCTGCAGCGGCCGCCGCTGCTCTTTGTTGTTCTGAGTAGTTTCAGTGTCCCTCCTGGCCGAGCGAGTCGGGTCGGAGTGTACTGCCTTAGGTCTAAATGAAAGTTGTAAATGGTTTGTCTTAATTTCTTTTCTCAAACAAATTTTTGTTTTCTCTTTGTCCCTTATTTTCTCTTCCTGGTTGAGTCATTCCAGTTATGTTTCTGGCTTTGGTTTGTGTACTTATTTTTTGAGTATTGTGGGTGATGGCGGTATGCAGGAAACATTCTTAGCAGCTGACACCCGCCCGCCGCACTCCTAATGAAAAATAAAAGACATAGTTTATCTTATTGCTAGGACTACAAGTACTGAGCGTGAAATTTGTGTGGGGTGTGTAGGGCGGTGGCTCCATCACATGCCCCAAACTGCTGTTACGATTTCTTAAGCTAGATTTTTAAAGATTTTCAAAGAAATTGGTGTGTTTTGTTAACTTGAACGGTTTTTTTTTGGGGGGGGGGAATAGAGAGGTTTAAAAAAAACCCTATTGAAAATTGATAGTTATTCCCCCCCTCGAACACCCTAGTAAAATTAAAAAATATATTTGCCTATTTTCAAATAGTTTATTTTGAATTTAGTTTCTTAACGTCTTTAGTTTTTGGACTGTAGTTTAAGGTGAAACTGCCAGTTATTTAGGAATAATAAGTATAAGATAAAGGGGAATCATTTTAATTAGCCTCAATTGGCTTTGTGAAAGCATGTTGTCTTGGCTGATTTTTAACAACATTTGAGTTTTGCAAGAATTAGCATCCTTTTAGTCCCAGTAGCAGTTTGACTATTCGGGTGTTAATTAGATTTAGAACGTTGCACTTGAATAGTTTTTATTGTAGTTTTCATAAATTGTCTTTGCTAAGTTGTTCTTAGACTATATTTCAGCTGAAATATAGCCTGGGGAGTTCTAATGTGCAGTTTTTCTTTTTCTGCTAAAGACTTATTTTCTCTTTTGCAAAGTTCTGATATGGTTAGTACGTGACATTTCAAGTTGTAAATGATTGATATAATTAACATCTTAAAATATGATTTTTTAGTTACAATGTTTCTCCCATAATGTTATGATTTTGAGTTTGTTACAGTACAAGTGTAATACAGGTAGGCCAAGCGTTTAAAATTTGGAGTATCTTTAGGTCTAAGGGTGGTGATGAATTATGTAGGTATAAGTTGTTGGAATTAAAACTAAGAGTTGTTCTAGAGAAAATTTATATAACATTTTGTGAGTCTATTAATAGAAGTGACTTTTTCTTTGCTTTCCAGGTTTTTGGGTGAGGTTGCTTTAAGGAGGTATTGCATCTTAATTTTTTTATTTTTGAAGTGGGAGTGCCTAAGTAGAAACTTCTATGTTTAGCTAAGTTTCTTCGATATGAGCGAGTGTAGAAAAAACTGCAAGCCCGTTTCAGATTTAATGAAAACTTGTGCTGAGAAAGTCACTTTGAAATTTTTCGGAGTAAGTTTTGTATGCATCATTGACCTTTTCCGAAGTGTTTGCTGCTCAAAGCAATTCTACTTATGCTAGGAAGCAGCAAATCTTATTTCTAAAAACCTATACTTCACTTTCTTAAGCTACATTTTAGTTGAGCTGTTTCACCATTTGTGTGTGAATTAATTTTTCTGCATTCCCCTTCAGATTTTCCCCCCCAAATTAAAGAGCAAGTATTAAACTAATTTATGCTGTCCAGTCACACTCCAGCTCTCTGGCTTTGAAGCTGTTTTTTCTGATTGAGCCGGTGTTATAGTAACATCATTCGACACTATTCTAATTGAGCTGTGAAGTGCTGAGGCCTCTACTAGGGCAATTAACCCTACAGGATCTGCCTCACTCATTACAATTAAAATGCATATTTAGTCTCATCTAAAATTTTGTCTCTTTTGGTGAGAACATACATTATTTTTCCTATGTTTAAGCTTTACTTATTTCAGTTCTGTTGTGTCACCTTCTAGCTTATACCTAACTTTTTTTTCATTTTTTTATTCAGTGATTTTAGAGTGAATCGTTCTTTAAACACGTTAGCCGTTTCCCTGCTCGTTGTATATGTTTGGATTTCCTTTTTTTCCCCTAGAAGATAGTGTAGTTAGGCAGAAATTTTTGTTTTGTTTCAGTAATGATTAAAGGTGAGGTGACAATCATGTATAAAAGTAATTGACTGAAATGAGTTTGATTGATTTCATTATTTTCTACACTAAAGTTAAAGGAGTTAGATCAGCATAACACAGAATTTAATACCACTTTGTCAAATTATCAAATTTTGGGTTTTTTGTTCCACAGTTGATGAAAATTCAATTGTTTTAAAAAGAGAAATTCAAACAGTTGACAAATATGTCTCGATATTATTCATTTGAGCAACCTTTAGTATGGTACTATTAGCATCATAATATGCCAAAACATATGCTTAATAATGAGTCAGATTTAGAATTTTTGGATTTTTTTTCTCATCCTAATATGTGTAATTTTGGTGATAGGAAATGTGGCTAAATTCCAGTTTCTAAAACAAGATATTTTAGGTTGTGTCACCTTGACACTATTACGTGGTGTACTTGGCATCCAGGAAAATTTGTTTTAACCATGACAGTGGATAAAAACTAGGGTAGTACTTACTTACGTAAAACTAAGATGATAGGTCATCAGAATCTTATAATTTAAGTCTTGATTTTTACTACTGCAGATTATAGGTCAGATAGCTACTAGAGATTGTAAAGAGTGCCTGTTTTTACATCTTAATTTAAAGTTGGTGATAATTGTAAATACCTTTAAGCTTAAAGACTGTACTTCATTATTTACATTTTAAATGAGAATTGTTTGCGGTTTGGAAAACTTGTAACTGTGTGGGGTTCGTCTTTTTATTGCTTTTTCACTCCCAAGGTTTAGGGCAGTGGTTCTCAACCTCGGCTACATTTTGAAATCTCTTGGGGAGCTTTACAAAATACCGATGGCTGGAACCCACCTCCAGAAATTGTGACTCAAATGGCTTGGGGTGCAGCCAGATCAGAGTTCCGAAATTGTTGAGCTATTAGGGTCCTCTAACTTCTTTTTTTTTTTTTTTTTTAACTGTTTCATTTGTGTCAGCTTTACATTCTTTAATACAGTGATATACACATGCGTGATATAATTATCTCACTTCCGACTTAATGGGTTCCTTGAAGGTATTGCTACATTTGTTTTGTTTCCAAATCTGTCCCTCTGTCTCTCTCCTCTTTGAATCTCTTTCTTCATTTTTCAATTAATTTGAATTGTCTGGTGGCAAGTTATAGGAAGCTATATCTCTCCTGATGCGAAGTTGGTTTATCATTGCTATCCCAAATAGGAAGTTGATATTTTGACATATTCTAAAATGCTTATTTGGGTTCCTTTTAAAGACTAAAGACTTTGTTTAGGTGCCAAACTTTGCATCTAAACTCCCAGTGAGAATTTGATCTTCCTAGAGGTTAATCTGCTTGGAAACCATCACATTTTCTAGGCATCAATTGACTGGTCACTTTGCTGGTTCCTGAGAAGCAGGTTGCATTGATTTAGGTTTTACTATCAGAGGTTAACTTACACACTGTGAGACAGTTGCTCAACAAGCCCAACTAGTTAGCAGTTCTTTAGAGATCATCTAGAGGGGCATGTTCAGTTCCCCCTTTATCAATGTATTACTTGAAGTAGTTCATAAGTGCTGGTCTACAAGTAGTTGCATCTGCGTCTCTGGAAGAGCTATTTAAAAAAAATAGAACAAAATATTCTTTGTCCCATTCCAAAACACACAGATTCAGGATGCGAATGGAGTGCAGGAGGCATGGGAATCTGTATTGTTAAAAAAAAAAAAGACCTCTTGATTTTAAAGCCTTTGGATATTTTAGTGTGCTTATCTTTATTGCTTCATTTGTTTTGATACAGTACAAGCTTTACTTTGCAATCATTGGTGCGCTGGAGTAATTTACTTAAAATTCATTGGGGTTCATCAAACCCCAATCTGCATGTTTAGAATGCAAATCTTATTTATGATGTCAAAAAAAAAGACTTCTACTGAATATTTTGTCTTTGGTGTGTAGTAAGGTATGATTTTTGTATCTTAATGTATGTAATTCAGGTCTTTTTCAAGTCAAAATGTATTTCTAAACGTTAAGACTGGATTAAGGTTATTTATCAGTGGTATTCACTAGTGAATTCTGGAGCATTTGATATCAGTATGTGGCCAGTCATTGAATCATCTGGTGAAAGGATTACTGTACATAAGCACACTAGGTGCATCTGTGTCATAGAGGTCTCCTATCAAAACTAGTTGAAGGAAGAATTTTATGTGTATAGTTGTTGAAATTAAGCAGCTGGCTAATAGTAAGAAAAATGGCATAACTTTTATGTAATTAATCTTTTAAATTAGTTTCATATATTCTTGACATTGCAATTTGTTTCACTATCTTTTTGGTAATTCGTAAAGTGAAGCATGTGGAGTAGCATAGACTACGTCAGTGCTTTGTAAAACTGACAACAACTCAGACTCCCAGGGTGCTTTTTAAAGGTAGGGCCCCACTCAATATATATTTAGTAGGCCTGAGCCTATTGCAGGGGGAAGTCTGATACAGCCCCTTTTGAAAGAATAAGCTAGATGACTTGATAGTCTTCTTCATTTAGAAGGTTTTATGAAATGTATTTTTCAGTTATTAAAATTCATCCTACTTCACAATCTTTTAAAACGGTATTTTCCAAAGTGTGGTCCATGGACTCTTGGGGGCCCCCATGACCCTTATCTTCTAGGGGTTCATGAAATCAAAATTATTCACATAATAAAATTGAGACATTATGTGCCCTTGTACTGTGTTGACATTTGCACTGATGGTAGGGAAGCAGTGGTGGGTAAACTGCTGGCACTTTAGCTTGAGTCAAGGCAGTGGCACCAAACACACGTTAAGCATTTGAAAAAATGCCAGTTTCAGGGGCTTCCCTGGTAGCGCAGTGGTTGAGGGTCCGCCTGCCGATGCGGGCACGTGGGTTCGTGCCCCAGTCCGGGAAGATCCCACATGCCGCGGAGCGGCTAGGCCCGTGAGCCATGGCCGCTGAGCCTGCGTGTCCGGAGCCTGTGCTCTGCGGCGGGAGAGGCCGCGACGGTGAGAGGCCCGCGTACCGCCAAAAAAAAAAAAAAAAAAAAGAAAAAATGCCAGTTTCTCTTAAGAATATCCTTGGTGAAGCAGTAAAAAGTTTTAATTTTTAAAATATCTACCCTGGTGTGCATGTCTTTTCAGTATTCGGTGTGATTAAATGGAAGTGTGCATAAAGTTCTTCTGCAATCAGCGTACAAGGTTCATCTCTAGGAAAAGCACTTGTGTGATTGAGCTGCACGCTAAACTATCTGCTTTTTTATTTTTGCTTAAAAGAATGACTGATAGGTAAACTGTAGTTACTTAGAGTTGGATATTTGGCAGACATTTCCTTGAAAATAAGTGAAGTGAGCCTGCCACTCAAGGAAAATAACTATTTGTTGCCAATGATAAAAATATGATCTTTCAAGTGAAAATTAGATTTTTGGAAAACTAGTATCTGCCACCATGGGCTTGCCAGCTTCCCAGTACTTAAAGATTTTTCTGATGAGATTGGTGATGAGATTTAGCAATGTGATTTTTAAAAATACATTGTGTAAAGAAATGTATCAACATTGGGAAGGTCCGTATAAATCATTGAACCAGTGTTTTTCCAGATGACCAATGCATGATGTTACAAATCATGCATGGGTAGGAGATCCATTCAAAGCACAATATAGACCAATGGATTTTTATATAGCAGAGCCAAGAAGTTCACTGATACAGTTTCAGATTCCACATTGCAGCTAACCTTTAGGAATTGCCATTTGTTGCATTTTGGTGTTGAATGAAAGAAGAATATCCATCATTATCTAAAAGGGCCATTAAAATAGTCTTTTCTTTTCCAATTATCTGTGTGAGGCATATTTTCTTCATAAGCGTTAACCAAAACAACGTGTATCACAATGATTGAATGCAGAAGCAGATATGAGAATTCAGCTGGCTTCTCTTAAGCTGGACGTTAAAGAAATTTGCAAAAATGGAAAACAGTGTCACTCTGAATACTGACTTTTAAAAAATTTTTATTTTATTTTTGGCTGCGTTGGGTCTTTACTGCTGTGCGTGGGCTTTCTCTAGTTCTGGTGAGCGGGAGCTACTCTTAGTTGTGATGCACGGGCTTCTCAGTGCAGTGGCCACTCCTGTTGCAGAGCACGGGCTCTAGGTGCGCGGGCTTCAGTAGTTGTGGCACGTGAGCTCAGTAGTTGTGGCTCACGTGGGCTCAGTAGTTGTGGCTCACGGGCTCTAGAGCGCAGGCTCAGTAGTTGTGGGGCACAGGCTTAGTTGCTCCATGGCATGTGGGATCTTCCTGGACCAGGGCTTGAACCCTGTCCCCTGCATTGGCAGGCAGATTCTTAACCACTGTGCCACCAGGGAAGCCCCTGAATACTGACTTTTTTATTTGTTTTAGAAAATAGTTATTTTTCATAAAATTTATTAATATGTAATCGGTTTATTTAAAATTAATTTAATAGAGTAAATAAACATTTGTTTTAATTTGTGATATGATAAATATTAATAGATGTAACTCATATAAGCAAAGGCTATTTGGAATTCTCAATAATTAAGAATGTAGGTAAGTGGACTGGAGACCAGAGAGTTTGGCAACTGCTATTTTATTTTATTTATTATTATTAATATCTTTATTGGAGTATAATTGCTTTACAATGGTGTGTTAGTTTCTGCTTTATAACAAAGTGAATCAGTTATACATATATCCCTGTATCTCTTCCCACTTGTGTCTCCCTCCCATCCCCCCTCCCTATCCAACCCGTCTAGGGGGTCATAAAACACCAAGCTGATCTCCCTGTGCTATGCGGCTGCTTCCCACTAGCTATCTATTTTACACTTGGTAGTGTATATGTCCATGCCACTCTCTCACTTTGTCCCAGCTTACCCTTCCCCCTCCCCATATCCTCAAGTCCATTCTCTAGTAGGTCTGCATTTTTATTCCCATCTTGCCCTTAGATTCTTCATGACTATTTTTTTTTGGTTTTTTAGATTCCATATATATGTGTTAGCATATGGTATTGGTTTTTCTCTTTCTGACTTACTTCACTCTGTATGACAGACTCTAGGTCCCTCCACCTCACTACAGATAACTCAATTTCGTTTCTTTTTATGGCTGAGTAATATTCCATTGTATATATGTGCCACATCTTCTTTATCCATTCATCTGTTGATGGGCCCTTAGGTTGCTTCCATGTCCTGGCTATTGTAAATAGAGCTGCAATGAACACTGTGGTACATGACACTTTCTGAATTATGATTTTCTCAGGGTATATACCCAGTAGTGAGATTGCTGGGTCATATGGTAGTTCTATTGTTAGTTTTTAAGGAACCTCCATACTGTTTTCCATAGTGGCTGTATCAGTTTACATTCCCAGCAACAGTGCAAGAGGGTTCCCATTTCTCCACACCCTCTCCAGCATTTATTGTTTGTAGATTTTTTGATGATGGCCATTCTGACTGGTGTGAGGTGATACCTCACTGTAGTTTTGATTTGCATTTCTCTAATGATTAGTGATGTTGAGCATCCTTTCATGTGTTCGTCGGCAATCTGTATATCTTCTTTGGAGAAATGTCTATTTAGGTCTTCTGACCATTTTTGGATTGGGTTGTTTGTTTCTTTGATATTGAGATACATGTAAATTTTGCAGATTAATCCTTTGTCAGTTGCTTCATTTGCAAATATTTTCTCCCACTCTGAGGGTTGTCTTTTCCTCTTGTTCATGGTTTCCTTTGTTGTGAAAAAGCTTTTAGGTTTCATCAGTTCCCATTTATTTTTGTTTTTATTTCCATTTCTCTAGGAGGTGGGTCAAAAA
Organism: Phocoena sinus; assembly: GCF_008692025.1. Taxonomy (NCBI): domain Eukaryota; kingdom Metazoa; phylum Chordata; class Mammalia; order Artiodactyla; family Phocoenidae; genus Phocoena; species Phocoena sinus. Next base: position 22,939,321 of record NC_045776.1, on the reverse strand, counting down.
GGATCTTGCTGTGATTTATGTCATAGAGTGTTCTGCCTATGTTTTCCTCTAAGAGTTTTATAGTGTCTGGCCTTACAATTAGGTCTTTAATCCATTTTGAGTTTATTTTTGTGTATGGTGTAAAGGAGTGTTCTAATTTCATTCTTTTACATGTAGCTGTCCAGTTTTTCCAGCACCACTTATTGAAGAGGCTGTCTTTTCTCCACTGTATATTCTTTCCTCCTTTATCAAAGACAGGGTGACCATATGTGTGTGGGTTTATCTTGGGGCTTTCTATCCTGTTCCATTGATCTATATTTCTGTTTTTTGTGCCAGTACGATACTGTCTTGATTACTGTAGCTTTGTAGTATAGTCTGAAGTCAGGGAGCCTGACTCTTCCGGCTCCGTTTTTCTTTTTCAACATTGCTTTGGTTATTTGGGATCTCTTGTGTTTCCATACAAATTGTGAATTTGTTTCTTCTAGTTCTGAGAAAAATGCCAGTGGTAGTTTGATAGGGATTGCATTGAATCTATAGATTGCTTTGAGTAGTACAGTCATTTTCACAATGTTGATTCTTCCATTCCAAGAATATGGTATATCTCACCATCTGTTTGTATCATCTTATTATTTATTTATTTTTTTACATCTTTATTGGAGTATAATTGCTTTACAATGGTGTGTTACTTTCTGCTTTATAACAAAGTGAATCAGTTATACATATGTTCCCATATCTTTTCCCTCTTGTGTCTCCCTCCCTCCCACCCTCCCTATCCCACCCCTCTAGCAACTGCTATTTTAAAGTAACTCATTATCTGTATTATTGAGAAGATTACGGGTTGGTTCCATTGTTTATATATGTGGTTTGTATTATATTGCTGCTGTTTCTGAGAATATTAACTCAGTTTTTTAGAAATTGAAGTATATGGTTGATTTACAATGTCATGTTAGTTTTAGGTGTGCAGCACAGTGATTCAGATATGTATATATGGATGAGATATATAGATAATATATATATTCTTTTTCAGATTATTTTCCCCTTATCGGTTATTACATAATGTTGAGTGTAGTTCCTTGTGCTATACCGTAGGCCCTTGATTAGCTCAACTTTTGTTCAGTTATGTACTGGGAAATATGTAGCAGTCAAGTTAAGTAAAAAGGGAATTCATTGGCTTCGTCTGGAATCAGAGCTGGCCTCAGAGTGCTGGATCCAGGGTCACAAGAAGCCAGTATCATCAGGATTCTATCTCTTGGCTTTGCTTTGCTTTCTGTTACTTTAAGTCTCAGATAGGTTCCAGACTAACTACTCTCAGCTTCAAGTTCAAGCCCAGCAAAGAGCTCCCCCCCACCCCACCTCTGTAGTTCCAACAAAAGTCCTGGAGCTGTGTTATTAGCCTGACTTGGGTCCTCTCCCATCTTTGAAACAGCTAATGTACCTAAGAGGTAGCTCTGGTTAGTCAGGATTGGGATTGTCCCACCTGTCCAGATTGGGAGATTCTCCTTGGGAAATCAGAGTACTGTTATAGAAGGGGAATTATATGCTGGCAGACAAAAAACAGATGTCAACTAGAGGACTTTGTTGATTCTTCTTTTAACAACCTTTAATTTATTCATTCAGAAAAATGTTAATTTTTAAATAAGATTATTTAAGGTGAAATTGCTGTACCAGTATGACATTTAAATCTAATCCCAGTGGGTAAACAAGAAGCACATCTCTAAATTTGTCCCTGTAGTTCATCTTAAAAGTTACCACAAAAAAAAGTTCTTTTTGTTTCTTTGATTGTGTTATTCCCATCTCAGATCTTTATAATCATTAATACCTGCACATGTAATTCTTTATGCTCTTGGAGGTTCTCCTCCAATTGCACTTATTTTGACAAAGCTCAATCTAGGCTGTAACTTGTACTGCACGCAGTTGAACTAATCCTGTGCACCGAACCCTGCCCCCTGCCCCAGCTTGTAAGCCTATGCTTAGAATTTCTTTCTAGTGATACTCTTCACCAGGCCAGGCTTTTTTTTTTTTTCCTTGTTAAGCACTCTCAAATATTCCCTTTTTCTTTTTTTTTTTTTTGCGGTACGCGGGCCTCTCACTGCTGTGGCCTCTCCGGTTGCGGAGCACAGGCTCTGGACGCTCAGGCTCAGCGGCCATGGCTCACGGGCCTAGCTGCTCCGCAGCATGTGGGATCTTCCCTGACTGGGGCACGAACCCGCGGCCCCTGCATCGGCAGGCAGACTCTCAACCACTGCGCCACCAGGGAGGCCCAAATATTCCCATATTTGATCCTTGACCAAAGTATCTATAACTTCTAGAAAATATACCTGTTTGTTTCACATAGTGTAGTCAATAATCCAAAAGTAAACATACATCCAAGAAATTTTAAAATGTCAACATTCATTAAAGTTTATGAATTTCTGTGAGAGCCTCTCAGGTCAGTACTCAGCCTTTTTAATTTTAGAGAGTATTTGAATTATTTTGGCTTTGTAGCCCATGGAGTTGCTTTTAGACCTATGGTCAACTTCAGGTGACAGCTTATGTTTAACAGCAAGGCTAGAGACAAAACACAAAATAGGTAGATATAAGAACAGACCTCTGTTCCTTTTGCTGACTTCCTGCCTCCCGTTACCCCATCACTGTGGGATGGCTTGTTCTATTACAGCGATTTTATCTAATACCTGTGTGTTGGAGACTTTTAAGTAACCCTAACTTCTCTAATGAGCTCTTCAAACTCAGCATATTTAAAGCTGAATTTGTTACTTAATCTCTTTTAAATCTTTTTCTTCTTTCTTTATCATTCTGTTAACCTATCTAGGAAATAGGCCATCTTTTGACTCTCTTCTTTTTACTCCTTATACTTAGTTGACTAAAATATCTAGTCTGTTCTACCTAGAAACGTCTTACTGGTTCCCCTTTTGTTTCCATTGCCCATGCCCCTAATCTAGGCCCTGTTACTCTTCTGATCTGATCTGTCTCTTGACTGGTTTTCTGTTCCTCTTTGCAAAGCTCTTCTCCATGCTCTCACTATAGTTTTCTTTCTAATACAGATCTAATGCTGTTATTCCTCCCCCTCTCTACCAGAAACCTGCTCTAGACAAAACATCTGCACTCTTGTCCCTCTGCTTTTTCCTATGATTTTCCTTCAGCCTGGGAAATTCTTATTCACATGTGGTAGTTGTAAGTACTCTCCCGTCCATATTCTGATGGCTCTCTTCTGGCACGTTAATATTTACTTCTCTGTGTCCCTCCCCCACCTTGAAATTAGGCATGGTCCTGGGTTCTTAGCTTGGGCACTAGTGACATTTGGGGCCAGATCATCCTTTGTTGGAGGGGCTGTCCTGTATGTTGTAGGATGTTTAGCAGCGGCCCTGGCCTCCACCCACTAGATACCGGTGTACTGCTCTGCCTTCCACCTCCCCCTTCCAGTTGTGGCAGTCAGCATTGTCTCTAGACATTGCCAAATGTCCCTGGAGGGACAGAGTTGCCCTGGTTGAGAACCACTGGCATGGCCGTGTGACTTGGTCCATCCATTGTGAACAGAAGTGATAGTCAACGTTTAAAAGCCAGTGCATGAGTTACCTATCTTTTCCCCTGCCATTTAAGGACATATGTAGAAATGGAGACTTTGTTAGCCTAATCCATGAGAGATGACAATGAGCAGTGATGGACAGTGCTGTTATGGGCATGTATCTGTGATTGACATATAGTTTATGCAGAAAACAAATCTTTGTTTTAGGCTACTGATATTTGGGAGTTGGTTGTCACTGTGACATAGACTAGCTTAGCCTGTTACATCATGCTAAGACTTAGCTTACCTGTGGATTTTCCATGCATTCCTATTTCCAGGTCACTTTAATTCCTACCTCTTTTAGGCATCTGTTACTTAGTGTAATGATATGTTGGATCGTCTGGATCAGTGGTTCTCAGTGGAGTAAGTACTGCCTCTTTAAGAGATGTTGTGGAAGTTACTGGGAGGGGCTTTGGTGGGGGGGGGGGGGGCCCGGCTAGGGATGCCATCCTGCACGTGAGAGACTGTGAAGAATTTTTTGCATACCACAACACTTTTAAATGCCCAGAATATTCATGTAGGAGGAAAACGTATAATTAGCCTAGAACCTAACTCCATGTTAATATATATTCAGTTTTTGGGAATTAAGTTTCTCTTAATTCATTTCTTTTTAATTTTTTTTAATTATTATTATTTATTTTATTTTATTTTTTGTGGTACGCGGGCCTCTCACTGTTGTGGCCCCTCCCGTTGCAGAGCACAGGCTCTGGACACACAGGCTCAGCGGCCATGGCTCATGGGCCCAGCCGGTCCGTGGCATGTTGGATCTTCCCGGACCGGGGCACGAACCCGTGTCCCCTGCATCGGCAGGCGGACTCTCAACCACTGCACCACCAGGGAAGCCCTGTTTGTTTTTTAAATTAATTTTTATTGGCGTATAGGTGATTTACAATGTTGTATTAGTTTCTTCTGTACAGCAAAGTGAATCAGTTATACATATACATATATCCACTCTTTTTTAGATTCTTTTCCCATATAGGTCATTACAGAGTACTGAATAGAGTTTCCTGTGCTATACAATAGGTTCTTATTAGTTATCTATTTTATATATGTATAGTAGTGTGTACATGTCAATCCCATTAATTCAGTTTAATTGAAGTTTTTTTTGTTTGGCACTTTATTGACAGTTAACTATTTTGGAAAATCCACCTCACCAACTGCAATGCCATTGTGCCAAAACAACACACCTGTCTTGGAAGGTCTGAATTTGTAGTTGTCATGTTTATGGTGATTTACTGTATCAGTTCAGGCATCCAACCTCTTTATTATACTTTCTGATTTTGTTGATATGCCTGAGCATTTTTATTGAAATACACACTTCATTATATATTAATCTTTTCCCCCTTTATATTATAATTAGGGCATTGTTAAAGTTTTTAAAAAGCGTAAATAGGTTAGAACTTTGTTTCCGGAGAGCTAATGGGGTGATATAAATTATTTGTTATTAAAAATGGGGTGGGGCTTCCCTGGTGGCGCAGGGGTTGAGAGTCCGCCTGCCGATTCAGGGGACGCGGGTTCGTGCCTCGGTCCAGGAGGATCCCACGTGCCACAGAGCGGCTGGGCCCGTGAGCCATGGCCACTGAGCCTGCATGTCCGGAGCCTGTGCTCCGCAACGGGAGAGGCCACAACAGTGAGAGGCCCTCGTACCGCAAAAAAAAAAAAAAAAGGGGGTATTCTCAAAAGCAGGGGTCCCCAGCCCCCTGGGCCGCACAGCAGGAGGTAAGTGGCAGGTGAGGGTGGGTAGCTTCATCTGCCGCTCTCCATCGCCTCTCCATCGCACGCATTACAGCCTGAACCATTCCCTCCCCTCCCCCGTGCATGGAAAAATTGTTTTCCACGAAACCGGTCCCTGGTGCCAAAAAGGTTGGGGAGGGCTGCTGGGTAGCGTTGAGAACCACTTTCTGATTATGTGCTACTTGTTTTTTTATCTGTAGTGCTTTGCTCCTAGCGGATACAGTGTTTGCTGAATTGGCCAATTTATGGTCCCCAGATTGCTTTTATATCCTGTTGCATTTGATCACCATAGCCAGTCTATAAACTTGGCAAGGCAGATATTGTTTCCATTTTATAGATAAGAGAACTGAAAGAGATGTTAACTTGCCTAATCATGCTGCTAGAGCTTTGATTAGAATATATAATTTTGTTTATACCAGTCCAGTGCCCTTGTCTACTATCATTCCATACCACTCTTTACAAAATTATAATCTAGAGCTATTTAATGTAGAACAACACCTATATACCCCTGCGGGTATTATTTTTTATACAAGGAACTTTTTTTTTTATTATTACAAGGAACTTTTAAATTATGTTTCAGACACTTGTGGTCATAGGAATATTTCCACTAGTGTTCAAAGAAATGTGCAATTAAAACAGTTTCTGAGAAACTGTTAGGGCCAAAAATAGCTTAAATTTTAGAGATGATAACATCCAACAGGGAGATTGTGATGAAATAGTTACAAACACTTTAATTACGTTATAAATTGGAACAAATCTTTTGGAATATAATATCAGAAAATGATTTCAACGACATAAGCATTTGCATTCTTCAAAATTTGTTGCAAGGAAATGACACCAAATAAAAAAGCTGTAGTCAACTTGCAAGCATTTGCCTGGTATATGAAAGGAACTGTGCACTGTACTAGGAATTTTTAGATGGGAAGGTGTTGCTGTTTTCTTCTAAACTTATAGCAACAGGGTGTGAAACAAATACATAATCAAACAACTATAATATAATGTGTTGTAGTTGGGGTGTGTTTTTAATTTGATGGAGGCATCAGGTAATATACTAGGGTACACAGTAAACACACCAGGGAAGTAATTCTCCTTCAGGATTGTGGGGAGAGGAGACTGTGTTAGGGGAAACTCTTGGAGAAATTGAGACATTTAAGCTGCACTTTGAAGAATGGCTAGGACTTCACCAAGTAGATAAAATAGGACTGGATATTTTAGGCAAAAGAAATAGCCTGAGCATGAATCTGAAAACACATGTAGAAATGCATTCATTTAACAATAAGAAACAGTTATATGTCCTAGGAATTGGGCATATAATGATGACTAAGACGAGTACAGTCCCTGTCCCTGAAAGCTTTTGAAGTCTAGAAATTATAGTTCTGAGATTTCAAACTGGTGATTTTCTTGGGCCAGATGTGAGTTGAAGGTGTGTTTGGTTTGGCGTACACAGTGGTTGTTCTTTCTCCTTCCTTCCTTCCCTTTCCCTACAGGTGTGTTGCCAATACTTATTTTTGACATATAAATAGGCATTGAAGATGTGGCAGCTCAAATGCCACTTCTGCCGGAAGTGAGTAGCAGCTATTCACTTTATTTATTTATATGGCTGTGCCGGGTCTTAGTTGTGGCATTTGGGATCTTTTTTAGTTGTGGCATGTGGGATCTAGTTCCCCTGACCAGGAATTGAACCCGGGCCCCCTGCATTGATTTTTTTGTCAAATTTTCTTTGACAAATTTTAATAAGAGAAAATGCAGAAAAATACATAATGTGTTTTAGGAAAATCTCTTTTTAAAACAATTAAAATAAACATTTTAGTATTCAGAGAGTAGCTGCTTTTTACTAAACATTAATATAGATTTTTCACTTTGTATGCTCTCCTTTTAATCCATGTTCAGAGAGAATTCAAGTAACTTAATTTGTCCCACTGCTTAGTGTGAGAGCTGGGATTCTAATCCAGATCTCTTAACTCCAAAACCTACCAGGCAGGTAATCTTTGGTTATCTGGAAAGTGTACCCTCAGCATGTGGGCAAGTGGTTAAGTATTCAAAGGTATAAGAAAAACTGCTTTTTCTCTGCCTAGGGCAGGCATTTATGTAAAACAGATAACAATAGAGGGGAACACGTGTTAAATAGCAAGTGATATAAATTTAAAGGAAGCCCAAAACTACAGCAGTGTCTGGTAGAATAGAAATTGATAGAAATGACTAAGATAAAGAATCATGTAACTTTGTGAGAGAATGTAGGGGGTAGTCAAAGAAAGAGGTAGGTCAAAGATGATTTACCATGCTTTCCAACGCTGGGTAATTGAGTGGCGTTTAAGCTGTACAAGTAAAGGTCGTCAGAAGAGGAACAGGTTTTGGTAGGGACTGATGAGTTAGTTTCATTAATTTGGTCGTGGAGGGTAGGCTTTTAAAACTCAAGTAAATGGCCGAAGAAAATAAAAGCAAAATAAGCATGGAATGCAACACCATCAACAAACAAATGAAAAACAACCTGGCGTAAGTACAGCCTCCACTCCTGCTTTATCTCGTTTATTCTTAGGCTGATAGCCTTTTCTTATTCCATGTGAGATTTTGAGGTTAGATAAGTTAGTTTGTATTATGAATGTTGAATGGATTTTTAATTAATATTCATTTTCTATATTTTAATTTTTTTGAAAATAATTTACGCTGTTGCTTTTATGGGTAAAATCTTTTGAGGAATTTAGTGGTCTCTCTTTTTTAAAAATAATACCTATTGATATATAATTCACATACTATAAAATTCACTCTTTTAGAGTGTATGATTTGATGGTTTTCACTATAGCGACAGAGTTGTACAACCATCCATTTTAGAACATTTTCATCACTCCCAAAAGAAACTCCATGCCCATTAGCAGTCACTCCTCCTCTCCCCCACCAGCCTTTGGCAACCACTAATTTACTTTTTGTTTTGGTCATTTGCCTGTTCTGAATATTTTATATAAATGGGATTATACAACACGTGGCCTTTTGTGACTGGCTTCTTTCACCTAACATGTTTTCCAGGTTCATCCATGTTGAAGCAAATATCAGTACTTCATTCATTTTTATGACTGGATAATATTGCATTGTATAGACATGCTCATTTATACATCCATCAGTTGAGGGGCATTTGGGTTATATTTACTTTTTGGCTATTATAAGATACTGCTGTGAACATAGGTTTCTGGTAATTTTGGATGGAATTACTAAGGGTGGGATTGCTGGGTTATGTGGTAACTCGGTGTTTAACATTTCGAGGAATTGCCAGACTACTTTCCAAGGTGGCTGTACCATTTTGCAGTCCCACCAGAAACATATGAGGGTTCCATTTTCTCCACTTTCTGGCCAATAGTTTTTTTTTAAAAAAATATTTATTTATTGGCTGTGTTGGGTCTTAGTTGCGGCACGCGGGATCTTTCGTTGCAGTGAGTGGGCTTTTCGTTGTGGCGTGCAGGCTTCTCTCTAGCTGTGACGCGGGTTCCAGAGCGTGTGGTCTCTGTAGTTGTGGCACTTGAGCTCTCTAGTTGTGACGTGCATGCTAAGTTGCCCTGCAGCATGTGGGATCTTGGTTCCCCGACCAGGGATTGAACCGGTGTTCCCTGCATTGCAAGACGGATTCTTAACCACTGGACCACTAGGGAAGTCCCTCGCCAATACTTTTTGTCTATTCTTTTGATTTATCCAACCTAGTGGATGTGAAGTGGTATCTCTTTGTAGTTTCTATTTGCAATTCAGTAATGACTAATGATACTGAGTACCTTTCATGTGCTTATTGGCCATTCTTCTTTGGAGAAATGAGTATTAGAATCCTTTGCCCATTTAAAAATTATTCATCTTTTTATTGTTGTCAGTGGTCTCTTATAACAAAGTTGTGTGCTGTTAACTGATAAACAGTATTTGGTACCAGATGATGGTGAATTTTTCATGTGCAGTGATAGACTTAGGTTTAGCTAGTTGTTGATCAAGAATATTTTAAAGTGCTGGTCTTCATAAGTAATCTTTTTAAGAAGTTGTGTTAAGATTTTACTTTAGGGTGTAGTACAGTCGACAGGACTTGATTGAACATACTTCTATAATAATGAAAAGGCCTAACTTTAACATTTTGGGAATGTCAAAAACAGCAACGTTTTAATTAAGTCATTTAAAATGCTAAGCACCACATTTTAATTACGTCCATTCAGTCTTTGACTTAACTGGAGCAATTCCATCTTTTCCTGAGAAATTGAATCTAGTTTGTGAAATGTGTTCTAATATCTGTCTTTCTCTTTTTTTTTTTTTTAGGTTATCCTGAATACCACATGTCTAATAATTTTCATTGCAACGTTAGCCGTTGTTTTTCACTGCCTCCAAAAGATCAAAATTGCTCCGGAAATTGGAAACGTATTTGATTTAAAAGAAATAACTAACAAATGGACAATATGTCTATTACGAATACACCAACAAGTAATGATGCCTGTCTGAGCATTGTACATAGTTTGATGTGCCATAGACAAGGTGGAGAGAGTGAAACATTTGCAAAAAGAGCAATTGAAAGTTTGGTAAAGAAACTGAAGGAGAAAAAAGATGAATTGGATTCTTTAATAACAGCTATAACTACAAATGGAGCTCACCCTAGCAAATGTGTTACCATACAGAGAACATTGGATGGAAGGCTTCAGGTTAGTCTTGTTCTAGAGGCTTTTCTGTATCTTCGGTAGTGGCAGATTTTTACAAATTCTTTTTTCCTCTTAAGTTACTATGGGAAATCTAATGCTTGCTCCGTCTCTTTAGATATCATAGTACATCCTGTACCAGTACATATTATGGGAATATATGGAAGAATGTATCTTTCATACAACAGAGATATAGCTTAAAAGTTTTTATATGTTTTGACTAAAAAAAAAGTTCTGTGTAGAAAATTTGGAAAATAAAAATCAGAAGAAAAGCCACATCTTTAGTAACTTGGTATTCATCCTTGTATCTTTTTTTTTTTGGTATTATATGCACATTTTAAAAACTGAGTTACACTCAGTTCTTTTATAATTTAGAAATCTGATATTGTATGTTTGGTACTTTTCATATGAAAAGCAATCCAAGAATTCAAGCATACTTTTAACACTTGCGGGGTTAAAAACTTACGTTTACAAATTTTCTTTACCTTTTATTTTCACTGATCAGATTTTTCATATAGAACTACATAATACATCTCCTGTATTTAATAGTTTTAAAGAAACATATAGAAAGCTTATATTGTTAGATTTAAAATTTTTATTTCTAGATTTTAGGCATGGTTTCTTCTTCAAACTTGTACTTTTTTTTGCATTTTTAAAACCTGAGCATAAGCCTTGAAATCATACCTACGTTTATTGCTTTGTGACCATGGCCAAGTAAGTTATTTTGAGCTTTAGTTTTTCTCATTTAAGAAATGGGGATTATAATACTGACTCTGTAGGACTGTAAGGATTAAATGAGAACATATAAAGTGCCTTGTATAACATGTGCTGTATAACTGATGCTCAATAAATGTTCATTTATTTTTCTTAGGTGGCTGGTCGGAAAGGATTTCCTCATGTGATCTATGCCCGTCTCTGGAGGTGGCCTGATCTTCACAAAAACGAATTAAAACATGTTAAATATTGTCAGTATGCATTTGACTTAAAATGTGATAGTGTCTGTGTGAATCCATATCACTATGAACGAGTTGTATCACCTGGAATTGGTAAGTAGACTTTGCTGTTATGCTTAGAAGCACAAAGGGAAAAGATCTCAATAGTGTTTTAATTTTTCTAAGTTAAATTACAGATTTGGAGATAGCCCAGGACTTCAACTAAGGTTAAAGAATCAGACATTTTTAATGAAATACAAATACTTAAATTTGAATTCAGAACAAACTTGTATTTTGACTGCTAAAACTAAGTATGCATAGTTGATATTTTGCCCACTTAGAACATTGTTTTTGAAAAATAAGATGGAAAGCATTTATGCATTGTTAGATAGCATTTATACTACTATTCTTGAATTGAAATTGTTCATGGAATTTTTGAATCCCTGGCTTAAATTTACGTTATGTTATTTTAAATATAATGGAAATTATTTTCATGCTAATGATTAATGTTTTATTTTCTTTTCTCCTTTAAAAATTTAAGATCTCTCAGGATTAACACTGCAGAGTAATGGTAGGTAATTCGTTTCTTGTAACTTTCTCTTTTCTTTTACCCCATCCCCTTTATTCTTTATTGACCCAGAACTAGTTTGTGTGGGTGCTGGTAACATTGACAAGAAAAAAACTTACTGCTTTGGAAATGTAGATTTGGGGGGGGGCATTCATCAGCATTTAAAACTGGATTTAAATAGGCTGTTGGCTCTTTGGCTTTGAACTGCTGTTTATGACCGAAAGTAGTCTAAAAAATATGATAGGGGAACATAAAACATACAAAAGAAGAATAGTTTTTGAATTGGTAAAAACTGGCTATTTTGGAAGAAAATCTCACAGAGCCAGTTTATTTTTTTATTTTTTTGAAAATCCTCAAATATTTATTTTAATTTAAATGGGTATAAATAACCTCTGATAATTTAGAATCATGTGTAATATAGTTTAAAAACACCAAAATTGTCATTTTTCTTCATTTCAGCCCAACTTATTTTTATGAATGGTAATTTTATGAAGGACTTAAAACTGTGTACTATATTAATTTTTTTCAGTCTTGTTACATTTTGAGTAAATAAAACAAGGCTACTTTAAAGTATCTGCCAATCACAGATGTTCTAATCCTATATTTAAAAGGAAAGAGTGTTTTGAGGCGGGGAAATGTAACATATGGGAGGTGTTTTTTGTGTGTAATATTTGAGAACAGAGGTCTGTTAAAACTCTGTTTTTTTAGCTCTGTTTCTTGGAACATGTTAATGAACTGAAATTTCTGTAAGAACTAATTAATTTGCAGAGAAATTCTAATAAAAGAGCCACTGTCATCTTAGTAAGGTGTGCCATTGTTTTGAAGGCAAAGTAGTGGCTCAGCACCTCTTTTGTTGCAGAATCTTAAGAGATGGGTCAGAAATATCTGACATTAAAATTTAGGAAGAGCATGGAAGTCTACTTGTTTTTATTCTCCACTTCTCTTCCATGTCAGTAATAATAAAGGAAGACTCTAGTGCCTTTTCATACTTGTTAAGGGTTAGTTGGTTTCTGAGAACAGTGGGCTGATAAGGGAAGCTGTTGTGGTGGTCTGAGAAGGGTAGCTTTAAGATTGATTGGGTAAAACCCAGTCTCTTCACCACACAGACGTTGATATCATATCACCTCTTTTTGAAAGTAAACACCCTTCAGATTTTCACCATTCTTCATCTGTGTTTTTGGAGAATGAAAGCTTTTAGCTCAGTGGGTGTTAGGGGTTGGGCAGCTGTAGTGATAACTATATCAGAATCTTCCTAGGGGTGTGGTTGTGAGGAGATCTGATTCTGAAGACTCATTACACTGCTTCCTGTCCTAAAATACTGCTGTTAGCAGTACCTGTTATTGATGGGCTTGTATGGGTTGATAGCCCCTTTTAGTTGCTCTAGCCCTATATTCAGCCTTAGGGATCCCCCTGGTGGTGGCTATGTAAAGCTGGCTTCAGTGACTTCTTTCCTCAGAAAACAACAGGTGTTTCCCACAGGGCCTTTTAGATTTGGACAAAGAAATAATATAAGGCCAAGGTAGTTAAAAGTTAAGCAAATGGGATAATTCCTTCACTTTTGAGTTGGGATCTTGGTGGTAATCATTTCCAGCCTGTCTCATCTCTCGTGAAACTTTCCATGACCACATTGACTTGTGTGTTGATTTTAACAAATATTTAATGAGCATGTATTGCCTGGTACTGTGTTAGGTTCCAGGGATGATAAGATAAATAAGGTATGTTTTTTCCCCTTGAGGGAGCTCATAGTCTAGTGGAGGAAAGAAAAGGTAAATAAGACAGTGACAGTACCATCAGACAAGCTGTGACCTGCTTGCTGGTGCTAATAAAGAACAGAGACCTAGGATGAGCTCAGTGTCTTCAGCTTTTCTGTCTGCTATGTGTTCTTTACTCCTCACAGAACATTTTACAATCTCTGTATACACGTATGTCTGCTTTAAGGGTATGGTTAAATCATAATAGCTAACACTTTCTAAGTATTTATTTTGTGTCAAAATAATTTACAAATATTGTGTCATCATTCTCATAATACTCCTACATGGTAGATGGCATTATTTACATTTTATCAGATGTAGAGACTGGTGCCTGGAGGGGTCAAGGAACTTGCCCAAGATTAGACAGCTAGGAGGGGCTGGAGTAATTTAAACAATAGAAAAATATCATAAAAGACTGTAAGCTCTGTGAGGGCAGTGATCTTTCTTTTGTTTACTGTTGTATCCCAAGTGCTAGAACAGTACCTGGAACATAGGTGCTCAATAAATACTTTTTCAGTGAATTAATTTGTTGAATGCTAGTCCATAAAGAGAAATACTTAATAGTTTGGTGTCTGTTTCCTGGACTTTAAAAATATATACTATATGTTTTTTTCAATCTTATTTTTTTGAATAGGCAATACATGGTCCATAAATCAAAATACTATAAAAAGGTATACAGTGAAAAGAAGTGCTCCCACCCCTGTCCCCATTCCCCCCTACCTCAGGTAATCACTTTTTTTAGTTTCTGGTGTTTCCTTCCAGGGTTTATTTGTGCAAAAATACATGTATTATTTCCCTTCTTTCTTACACAAAAAGCGTATTTGTGCACTGTACTGGACCTTGCTTTTTCACTTATATGATTTTTTAAACATGAGTATGATCATAGTGTACAGTGGTGTTTTATAACCTACCTTTTTTCTCTTGGCAAAAGTATATTGCAGACATCTATCCTTGTTGATAGCCAGTTTTACCTAAGAAACTTATGTTTTAAGTTATTTGATTAAAGAGACCTGTAGACTGGTAGAAGTCCCAAACTTACACTTGGGAAGGTTTAACCAACATATTAGGCAAGAAAAAGTTATGAAGCATAACTGTTTAAAAGCAGGATTCAGTTGTTATTTTCAAATCTTTCTTTTTTTTTTTTTTGAGGGGTGTGCTGCGTCATGTGGCTTGTGGAATCTTAGTTCCCGACCAGGGATTGATTGAACCCGGGCCACAGCAGTGAAAGCACCGAGTCCTAACCACTGGACCACCAGGGAATGCCCAGAATTCAGTTGTTATGATTGCCCATTAAGCCAAAACGTCAACTGAAAAGCAGAAATAATGAGTATCAAGTTGACCAGCTATATCCTCAAATCAGTAACTTTCTCCTTATGTACTAGCAATACTGTTATCTTGGTCAAAAGATCCCAGTCGCTATAAACAGCAAAGAACCCTAAAATTTCCAAGAATCCCTAGAGATGTCAGGATCTATGTGCAGAAAATCATAGGACTTTGTTGAAGAGTATATATTTTTTTTTGAAGAGTATAATTTTTAAGAAATTGAATAAATACAGTCATACCCGCTTTATGTCTCAAATGAATTTTTCTTTGCATTTTTATAATTTGGCCAACATTAGTGGTGAGTGGTTAGATCCACTTTTTTTACTGACATATAATGATATGTTAAGCTCCTTTTGGTTATCTCTTTGTTTCCATAGAATTTTCTAAAGAGAAACTCTTTGTAGTGGAATTTATGGGTCTTAAAAATATCAGCATCTTCATTACTTTTGATGCATGAAAAAACCCTTTAAGAGATTGTATGTGGAAGTCTGAACAATAGATTATTATTACCTCTTTGAAATATTCTCAGTTTAATAAAAAAGTAGCTGTGTAACTAGTTAGTATTTATGTGTAATGGATTTTTTCAAAGATTAACATAGAGAAAGATAAGGAGCATTATATGCTGATTCTCAATGGAAAAGAGAATGTCTTTTTGTGGACTGTTAACTGCTCTAAGAAAAGAACCTAGTGTTAGAGTTCAACGGATTATAAAATTCTAGGGTAGTGTTAGTTCAGATGCAGTAAAGCGTTGTTTGCTAAAGATAAAAAGCAAACCCCAAAACTATAGCCTAAAAAGAAATGGGGAGGTTCTGGGCAAGAGAACCATTGATTATTATAAATGCAGCTTCAATTTTCCTTTTTTTCCTCACAACAAAGCCAACTAATTATTCCCTGGTTTGTTCAAGAAAAGGTGTTGTATCAGCTAGAGCCTAGCTTTGCTTATTAAGGTGTAACCACATAGGTGAAAGATGTTGTTTATCGAGTTTTTTCACACTACATATTCATCAAACATCATTATTTGGATTGGGTTTCTAGAAGGAAATTTCAGTTTGACTTACCATTTGGGATTTTTCTGCTCATTCTGATCTTTTAGGGGACATTCAGTATACTTCACTTTCAAATAATATGTTACTAAACAGTAATTCTAGATCTGGAATTGGATAGCTGTCAGATCCCACTCATATTTTTACACCGTGAAATTAGCAAAAAGATTTTAAAAAGTAATTACTTGATCTCAATTTGGTCGTCTTAACTAGGTAAATATTTTCCCCAGCCACTTGATTTTTTGTCTACTTTATTCTATGTATTTAAGGTTTTGATTACTTTTAGATTATTAATCAAGAAACTAAAAATACCTCTTTAGGACCATTGCTGGAGGTTGTTGGAATATGGTCTACCTTCAGATTTCAAGGAGTCAGTCAGATTGAGCTGATGCCACTACCTCTAAATAAATAGCTTTTGCTGATAGGATAGTATGCTTTAAAAATAGTACTGGAAAATTCTGAGTTAGACTGATATACACTATAGTTGATTTAAGGTGTTATATTAGTTATAAGATTTTTTTTTCTGGGAATAGAAGCTTATAACATTTTAAAATATGTTTGCTTTTCTGTATAGCTCCACCTAGTATGTTGGTGAAGGATGAATATGTTCATGACTTTGAGGGACAGCCATCATTATCCACTGAAGGGCATTCAATTCAAACCATCCAGCATCCACCAAGTAATCGTGCATCGACGGAGACCTACAGCACCCCAGCTCTCTTAGCCCCATCTGAGTCTAACGCTACCAGCACCACCAACTTTCCCAACATTCCTGTGGCTTCCACAAGTGAGTTGTAGAGTCAGATGTAGTCAGCAAGATGAATTTTCCTAACCATTATATATTTATAGGTAGCCACTTGGAGGAAACCTCCAAGTAAGTGAAAATTAAAAGTACTCTGGTATCTTTCATAGGTAAACAAGCATTAAATAGGTTTTTGAGTTGTCCTGGAAAAAAATGGTGTTTGTAATTTATTTAAATGTTCTTATGTTGATGTACAGTCACTTGGAATTTAAGTAATGATTTAAATTAATGGTGTAATTTGTACCTTATTACACGCAGAAGTAAGAAGTCTCTTAAGCTTTCAGATCTACTTTAGAGAAATATTTAAGTTACCGACAAGTAGTTTTGAACCAAGAGGTTTATAAAAATCTTTGTTAATGGAATTGCAAGCTTTCCTCTAATCGGTATTTTTATTTTGCTTTATCTGGCAGAATATTACTTTATAATAGTCATCTCAGTCTCCAGTTGTGCAAACTTAGAAAAAGGAATCTTGACAAATTTGTTAGTAACAAACATATAACCCTCAAGATAGATGTTAAGTATTTTAGTCAACTTTGAAATAAAGCTAAATTCTGTGTATCTAACTTTATTTTATTTTTTTTCTAACAAGTCTATTTTCAAAAGATTCTTCCCATTAAAGAGGTACTCACCTTCTCTGCCATGTCATGGAGGCAGAGTGCTATTAGGTTCAGATTTTCTTGGGGCCTGGTCAAGGAAATAATGACCTTATTTTCATAGCCACCAAAGGTTGGACAGTTTTCAACTTGGCAAGTTGAGTGGCCTTTTTTTTGTTTTTAAATTAATCACAGAACAGGATCTTCGCATTTGTATTGTGTTATTTGTACCTGCTTGCTAAGGAGATTGTATCTAAGCCCACATCAGCAGTGAATTGTTGATAGATCTGGACTGATACTTGTTAGTTGATATCAAAGGAAGCATTATTCTGTTTAATATCAGATCAGATTCAGCATAGAAAGTTGATCTTTGGAATAAATGGAGGACTGATTTCTACAATTGAATTTCAAATAAAGTATACCAAATTTCCCCCTCTTTAATTCATTTTACCTCTTCACACAATATCTTTTGGATTTGCTACATGAGATGACAGTCTCACTATAGACAGCATATTCCAAGTGGGCCATATAGGTTAAACACAAACTTGAGAACCTGAACCTTTAACCACTTGCTGCTTCTGTTATCTGTCTACTCTTTATTCACTAATTTGGGAATATAGTTGACAAACAGAGTGGGTAGGGAAGGAGAATAAAAGAAGGTACGTTACAGCCACTTGAGCATAGATTAGTGCCACTTAACCTCTGTTGATACTACCTGGAGGTTGAATTTGCATGCCTTTGTTGATGCTTGCTAAAGTGACTTCATTTTAACTGTTACGTTCCCTGGGGCTGAGTCCTATTCAAATAAAGTGATATGAATGAAATGTGGATAATTTTGTCTTGGTGTTTTTTGGATATATTTTCGCAATGAGTAATGATTACCATAAGTTTTAGAATTTGTTGCAGAATGTTTCCTTAGATCTCAAAAAGTGTATTTATAAAATTAGAAGAAAGAAAAGAAATTGGACTAAAATAGGGGAATTGGAAGACTATGTGAGCTGATTTAGTTGTTTAATTTCATTTTATGTACTTGGAATTGTGTAATGGAAATACTCAGTACAGATAACTGCAGTGGGCTTTATGTTCATTTGGTACCTGAATATCTTCAGGGTTTCTTTCTAAATATCTGTAGTAAATTAAAATAATTTAATTTCTTCTGCATAGTGACAGTTTTTGTAAGATAGCTAAAAGTATGCACCATGTACAGTCGTTAAAAAGCAAGAGTAAAAATTTAATTAACCTTTAAAGATGAAAAAATTTGAGGGGGATGAATAGGATGGGAGGTAGCTGAAAACATCCTCTTAAAAAAAAATAGGGAGTATTGAAGTAGTCTCTTTAGCTTTTAATTTTATAATCTTAGCCTTAAGGAAGAGTTGTAGAGAGGAGAAAGATGTTCCTTTTTCTTCATACTTTGAGCTGTTCATTGCATATTCGAGCAATGGTGTCATTTACTCTCTTCTATCTGATTATACTCCCACATAGATGAGAAAAGATTGAGGTAATGACAGTAACAAATAACAATTATGGAATTTCATTGCTTTCCAAGTGAGATGCACAGTTGACTTAATTAATTCTTGCTTGAAGAAATTAAGCTTTTTCTGTACAAAAAATAAAGCCTTAAAAATGTAAGCAATTTCTTAGAATGGTTTTGAATAGAATAGTTCTCCTGGTATATTACATACAGAGAGAGCAACTAATTTCTTGTGAATCCAGGAGTATGATAGTGTTCTTAGAGGCAATTCTTGATTTTTAAAAGCACATGAAAAAATTTCAAAATAGACTGATTTTTTGTTTTGTTTTGTTTTAACTAGCAGATGCTGTGTTGATTGGACAGTGGAGCTTACCTTTTTTTTTTTTTAACCTTCTCACCTTACCCATCACATTCCATTTAAAATATTTGCCTGCTCTCCTTTTCTTTGATCACCCTCTAGCATTCTGCCATTACTAGTACCCGTGCTGATAATAATGAACTTTCTAGTTTTCAACATTTTCTTGAGCCTGGACTTTTGGAGTCCTAGTCAGAAAGGTCCAGAGCTAGATGGAGTGGCTGGGAGTGAGCTGATGTGCTTCTGAAGAAGTTATTATGATAGGCTAGACCTATAGTGGGGTTTTGCTGGCATTTGAAGAATATTTGTGAAGAAATGGGCCAATAAAATTAGCTAGATATTACTTAAAGGTAGAATAATTTTGAACTTCTTCAAGTTAAGGTTTGCCTTTATAGATGACTCTAGGGTTTTTTTATTATATAGGCCATGGATGAATTCTACTTTTTGCTCATCTTTGTAATTGTGACCATCAGATATAATTGATCCTTCATTTACTGTATAAAACCATAGGATTGCCTCTATAAATGTACCATATTAATGTCTTCTTGTTCCTCTAGGTCAGCCTGCCAGTATACTGGCAGGCAGCCATAGTGAAGGATTGTTGCAGATAGCTTCAGGGCCTCAGCCAGGACAGCAGCAGAATGGATTTACTGGTCAGCCAGCTACTTACCATCATAGTATGTATATGCTTTTTAAAATCTTCTAAGTAGTTGAGAAAAAATAGGCAGAGTTTATAAAAGCAAATTAATCCATGTGGGCCTTAATTTTTAGACAGCACTACCACCTGGACTGGAAGTAGAACTGCACCATACACACCTAATTTGCCTCACCATCAAAACGGCCATCTTCAGCACCACCCGCCTATGCCGCCCCATCCCGGACATTACTGTAAGCTCTTGTTTTTGTTGTAAGGGCCTTTTCTTTTTGAGAACTTTGTTTTCTTTCTATTTTTTTAAAAATGTTTTTACATCTTTTAGTCATCTTACAATTTGGTTTCATTAAATGATTAGTGCTTTTCAGTATTTTTGGTAAACAGTTTTATTTTTCATAGTTATGTTATCATACCTTTGTTTTAGAGGATTGATATTTACAGAATACTTTTATTTCTTTGTTGCTGATATTTCATTAACACCACATTGATTGCCATTCATTTGTTTGTTTGTTTTGTGTATGTTGTTAGATCTCATGTGTATCTGTATATCCACCCTAAGTGTATTGAAACTCCATGAGTGTCAAGATCTCAAGGTTTCTCTCACCACAGAGTTCAGCATACCATAGACACTCAGATGTTGAATCTGTCATTCCTCTACTCTGTGCAGGCTTGATTGGGAGGGATACCCTACTGATAACCATAGCTTGTAGTTTCAGGCAGAACAGGAACATTGTTCATTTGGCCTAGTAAAATCAAGAGTATAAATCTTTCATATATATTAAATCCCTTTTCCTCCATTATAAGATTAATAATACCAAAGAAAACTTGGAAAATACACAGAGGAGTAAATAAGAAAATAAAAGTTATCCAGAATCCTACTACCCAGAGATATCTACTTCTAATACTTTGTCACATTTTTCCTTCCAGTCATATAGTCGGGTATATATATAAATTTGGGGGGAGGAGGACATCAGACTGTGACTATGTTGTTGTACCCTGCTTTTTTACTGTTATGTTACTATTTTTCCATGTCTTAAGAGAATGTAGTTTTTAATGGCTGCCTGGGCCAGCATAGTTGGTTGTTACGGGTTTGGACCCTTAACTGGCTGTGTGACCACTGGCAAATTATTTAACCTCCCTAAGACTTAAGGGTAGTAATAGTAGTATCTGTCTCAGGGATGTTGTAAGAAGTAAATGTAATAATTCATGTGAGGTGTTTAGCACAATGTCTTAACACATAATAATCTCTCAGTTATGTTAGCTACTGTGCCATTTTGTAAATATTCTTAATTTAATAAACGATAAACACTTGTTTTAAAATGGACCTCACAATTTGAATTATTATTATATATTACATTATGAATTGTACTGTATTACATGGATAATTTATAATTACATTAAATTTTGCATGTACAACTATCGTAAATTGTTTAACAGTTGATATACAGCTCTAAAATGTTGGCTATTAAATGGCTACAAAAGTAATTCAAGAGTATTTGCTTATTATAATTATAAAGTAAACTAAGCTTTTACATTCTTAGACATTGCATAAGCTTGATCTAAACAGTTCCTAAGGTATGATAGTTATATTTAAGGTTTATTAAAAGTTTCAGCATTGGAAAACTTTTAATAAATGAAAATGGGATTTTTATTGTCTTTTCTTTAGGGCCGCCAGTTCACAATGAGCTTGCATTCCAGCCTCCCATTTCTAACCATCCTGGTAAGTGTATTTCAAAATTAATTCCTTACATTTAGCTTTTCTTTATGGCAATTGAAACACATACACACAGAGAGATTTTAATATAACTCCAGAGTAACTTAACTTTTCAGATAAGTACAATACTCATTATGGCATTAGTTAATCAACAGTTTATGAGTAACCAATATAAGCACACATAAACTGTCCATATTTGATTTTTTTTAACTGTCTCTGAAAGAAAAGACAAGAACTGCATTTTCGGCTAAAATATAAAGTACCAAAATACCAGTTTTAAGATGCATGTAATACATAAATATGCAGTAGAAGAAACTAGGTTTCAAAATAGAACAGCTGTAAAACTGTAGCTTAAAAAGCCAGGAAGAATCTGAAGTAGATGCTGAACAGAAAAATAATACACCGTATCTGTCTTAGAAGGTAGATTCAGGAATCTCTGGTTAACTGCAATTTAGAAACTATTTGCACTAAATTATGTTCAAAAGAGTAGATGAAATAGCTAAGTAAACTATAGAAATAATAAAAGAGAAAGTTTGGAAATAAAAGAAAATATTGAAGGCTTCTTAACATAAACAGTGGATTTTGATTTGCTTTTCTTCCCTCCGTCCTATCCTATCTGTTTTTCTTAGCTTAGAAAGATGCAGCTATATAATTTCAGTTCATCACCTTAATTTTCCCCCTAGTTCTACAAAAATTTTATTATGGAGAATTTCAACATATACCAAATACAAGTACAGAAATTGTACTCATTCCTCAGTTTCAGCTATTATCAACTAATGGCCAATCTTGTTTCATTTATACCCTCACCTACTTTTCATATCCTTACCTATTATTTTGATGGAAATACTATATAATCATTTGATACATAAATATTTCAGTATATATTTCCATTGAAGATTTTTTAAAAATATAACTACAGTAACCATAATGGTCAATTTAAAGAGTAACTTATAGTTCCTCAAATAGATAAATAATTTTCTTAAACAGTGTTCTGCTATTTATTATTTATGTTGGTTCTAACTTTTCTTCTAGCTGTTAAAGAAAAATAACATTGAGGGTAAGATCTTTATGCTTATAATTCTTCTCATATTTCAGTTTCGGGAATTTGAAGAATTTCTGGATCAAAAGGCCACATTGCTTTAGTGATCACATCAGAGTATGAGAACCAGTTTTATCATGCTCACCAGCAGTAGATGTGATACTTCAATTAACTTTTACTGATTTAGGAGGCAAATATTTGTTTTGATAAGGAGAAAAATGCTGCTGGTGGGACAGAAATATTTTTTAACAATACATATTTACTAGTTACATGTTTACATTTTTTAACATATTTTTTAATCATACATATTACTAGTTAAATTATCCTCTTAAG
Organism: Phocoena sinus; assembly: GCF_008692025.1. NCBI lineage: Eukaryota > Metazoa > Chordata > Mammalia > Artiodactyla > Phocoenidae > Phocoena > Phocoena sinus. The sequence continues at coordinate 22,916,821 of NC_045776.1, read as the reverse complement.
TGGATTTTCTGTACGTCATTTGCATATTTTTGTGGTTTTAAACATTTTTTGTGGGTCAAGGGGTCTTGCCTTTCTATAAACATTTTTATTAAGAAATGTAATAAACAGAACGTACATAAAACCAGTATACATACAGTCTGATGAATAACATTAAAGCCAAAACATGTGTAACCAACACCCAGACTGAAAATTAAAACTTTGCAGCACCCTCAGAAATTTTCCCTCCCCATGCATTTTGTCTCAGTCAAAAACTTTTCATCTCCTCCTGCAGAGATAACCACTATCCTGCTTTTTATGGATTTAATTTTTTTGCTCTTTGAAAACGATGAATGCATCCCTAAACAATCCAGTAGTTTGGTTTTACTGCTTTTTGAAATTATATAAATGAAATCATTGTATCAGAATCTTAATTCATGTTAATAAGCATATTGTGATAAAAGGGGGAAATCTGGAGTCTTAAGAATGAGAATTTTGCTGGCTTCAAGGCAGCATCATTGACAATCAGTAGTGACCCCTGGCAAATTGGGGGGTGTGGTTCTCAGTGTTCATATGGCTTGGCAGAAGGTGGTCCACAGGAGTAGGGATAATCAGGGCTCTAAAGAAAGATCTACCGTGGATGAATAGTGGAGTGGGGTTGGGAATGGTGGCATTTAGCTAGTTATTTGGACTCCGTTTTGGATTCAGCAGTTGCTTTGGCCTCTTGATGGATGTAGTTCATTCTCATGGTAGAACTCATGTTGAGGCCTAACAGCTCCTGGTGGTTAGGGAATAGCATTCACTAGTTTTGAGGATATGCATCTGTAGGACCCTGCACTGGCATTAAAGCCTCTGTTTTTGAGTAGAACGGGAAGTGACTTAATGGCGAGGATGATACTGAAAGGTCTTTGTCCACGTGGTTGCGGGAGGGGTCAGCTCTGCGCCTGTACCATTAATGGAGTCAGCTTGTTGGAGCCCAGCTGGCTGTGAACTCTCTGCCTGTGAATACGGATGGGCCCCAGAAGAGTTCTACCTCACAGCTGTTCTTCATTTCTCCTCTTGCACTGGTAAGAGAATATGCTGACTGGTCTTCCTAATGGGACAGCTTCCAGTCATAGTGCCCTCCTCCCTACCATTTAATCTCTACTGCTACTCAGTATTTCTTTTAAAATTTGAATCTAGTTATGTTATTTCTCTGTTGAAGAACTTGCACTGACTTCCCTACTTATTGCTTAGCCTATAGGATAAAGTCCAGATTCCTTAGCTGGGCAGAAAAGAATCTCTGATCCGGGACCCTGCATACTTCTCTAGCTTCATCTCTTCATACCTTAACCATCCTGAACTGCTTACCCAAGCTTGCTTGACTATATCATCCCTCTGTACTTTTTTTGTGCATGGTGTTCTCTGCCAGATATGTTATATACTCTGTATTAGTTGTCTGTTGTTTGCTCTGGCTCATAGTCTCTTGAGCTTGCAGTCAAGTTGTTGGCTCAGGCTGCCACCATCTGAAAGCTTTTCTGGGGTTGGAGAATTCACTTTCATGGTGGCTTACCACTTATCTGGCAAGTTAGTGGTATTGTGGGCAGGAAGTTCCAGTTTCTTTCTGCATGGACCTCTCTGCAGAGTTTCTTGAGTGTCTTCACATGGCAGCTTGCTTCCTCCAAAGTTGAGTGATCTAGAGAAAGCAAGACAGAACCTCGGGGTCTTTTAAGACTTAACCTCATAAATCACATCTTCATTTTTTTAAGATCCTATTTTGTAGAGAGGGGACTATACAAGAATGTGAATATCAGGAGGTGAGAATCATTGGGGCCATACCTCACACCCCTACCCTCTTAAGTGTGGTGACCTCTTTTAAAGTCACACCACAGTTGTGAAGAAGCATTCCCTAATCCCTCGTGTCCCCTGTTATCTAGTGCTTTGTAAGTCCTAGCTAGTAGTTTACAAGATCTGCTATCCTTTTTGTTTCATGAACAAATAGAAAAGGAAACCAAAGTAAAAATATTTTGTATTAGGTGTATGGTTAATGCAGCCCTTTAAGGTTTGATTAAGAAATGCTAAAATATTCTACCACTGACTTAGGACTGTATAGATGGGAAATATGCATATCTGAATACGTAAAATATTTTTAATAATTAAAAATCATCAATAATATATAGTATATCTGTTTTGATAAAGTATTTTTGAATATAATTGCATGTATGTCTTAGGAAATATAAGTAATATAAATTGTTGAAAGTGAAAAAACGTTAGTATTGGTCTTTACCTTGGTATAAAAGATTTCAGACAGGACATATACTTGGTGATTTCTAGGCTTTGATAACTAAGTTGAAAAATATTTTTGGAAAAAGTTAATCATTTCATTTTTAATCATTTCTTTTTATGGACTAACACTCTTGCTTTTTTGTAAAGCTGAGATATATTCATTAAATTAAATATTGATTGCAAATTAAAGCGAAGAGTTTCCTCAGCGTCTTTGAGATTGTTTTGGTCACTGATAAATGAATACAGAATTCACAGATTTTCAAATTCAGGTTGTGTTCTAGTACTTTGGAACTAACTACCATTTAAGAGAGTACCTTTATATTTTCATGAGAGATTCTCATAGGGCATCTCATTCAGATATAAATAATAAAAGGAATAATTCATAATGAGTTATTTAGGTGCTTCAACCAAATTTCTAACTTTTTCTTGAATGACTCTTGTTTCAGAAATTAAAGATAATACCTTGGAGACTTACATTTTCTATTATAATTGAATAACAGTTTTTTGATAAAGCTGTGCTTTGTAATATGTTTTCTCATTACAAAAACTATTTAGCTGAGTTTTTATATTAAAAAAAATTCATGTTCTTAACTCGTCTTTCAAAACCTTTCCTCTGGTCCATGATGAGCAAGCAGCCCATAGACTTCATGGGACCAGTTCAACCTCACTAACTTAAGGAACAAGAAACTAAAAATAGCAACGTCAGCAAGCACATAACAATCCCACTCGCTTTCAAGTGAGTTAGGACGTTAAGAAAGCTCTCTTGGAAATGAGTAAATTCTGTCTTGCTGTTGATACTAGTTTTGAGAGGCTGCAGACTTGTCACTTATGTGGCATTTGGTCCTTGGAGCAAAAGAGCACAGAGAGACCTAGAAAGGCTTAATGAGTGTTTCCTGTTACCTTCTCCTGTTTTAAAAATAAGAATGTTCCCTCCTCGTTGTATAACAAATTTAGAGTGCACTCTAAACCTTTAGAACCATTTCTAAACCTTTAGAAAAGGTTTTCACATGGTATTTTGTATCCCAGCACCACTAACTTCTCTGGATTACCTATTAGGTTACCTCTAGCCCTGTCTCTCCTCACAGATAGTAACCCCCTTCCTTCTGCTTTCCTGGGCCTTAATAATCCTTTTAATTAGAAGGTCATTTTTCATCCCTGGTCCGTGGTGCAACTCTGATGTCACTTTCCTTTTATACTCAGCTTGCCAAATGCAGCTTTATGTAACCATCATTGTTGTATGCTGTCTGAAATATTAGGCAAACAAAAACCCCTTTGGTGACTGGGAAATAATAACATAATGTTTAAGTGTAGTTGCAGATGTTGCAATTTATGATGATAAAAGTTATTTTTCTTATTTAAACATGGAGATTATACAGCTCTCCTTTTCCCCCTCAATTGACTCTCAGAAAAAAGATTGCTTGCCATGGAACTTTACTTGTAAATAGTATTCTTCAGTATGAACTAGGAAATGCATGTACTTGGATCTCATTTTTTTAACCAGCGTTGAAAACATTCGTGACTTCAGGATATTATTTGTAACAAAATTTACTGTTTGGGCTGATTGTTAAAGACCTTATTAAAGTGCTGTTACTGTTTATTGCTGCCAAAACATTGGGTAATTGTTATCTTGTCTTAAACAACCTCTTTAGTTTTAGCTTCAACCAGTATACCTGCCTGTTATGTTGGCTGAAGCTTCTTGTCCATAGCATAATGTGATGCCTTTAATAAAGAATTTTACTATAAGGAACAGCTTCATAAATATTTCAAAACTAGCTTAAGAAGGCACTTCAGTATATTGCTAGTTTTCATGTTCTCATGGTAATAAAAATAAAATATTTATTTTTATAAATATTATATTTTATTATTATATATTATTACATATTATATATTATTTTATTATTTATATTTGATTATAAATAAAAATATTTAAAGGAGTGTTTGTGATTAGTTGGTCATTCTGTATGGCAAAACATTTGAATTATTAAGTTTTTGAATCATCCAGTTTTCAGGTGGTCTCTTTTATTAATACTTCATTGGAAAGTCCTTTTTTCCTTGACAACATTTTGAAAAGCAATTAGATACATAGACTTTACAGGATTTTTGTTTTTAATATATTTTAAGCATTAATTATACTTCATTTTAACATCTTTTGGGAGGTTTGAAGAAATGTATTTTTTTATCATTCTATCTTTTTATATTGTTGAAAATTCTAGGTCAGCCAGAGTTCATAAATGGCACAGTGAGATGCAGATAAATAATTGGTTTATCATAGAAAACTTTCAATCTCTAATAAATGGCACTGGCCTTTATTCCCCCCTTATGTCAGACCCCTTTCTGCTCTAGGGCTTTTGCATTTGCTTTCCTCTTGAGCTGTTCATTCACAGTCTCCACATAGATACATGGTCTTTCAGGTCTGACTTTTTTGGGTAGGATGTGCCCCTACTGTCTAGTCTGAAGTACCTTTCCACTCATCTTCTGTCCCATGCCCTGTTTTATTTTCTTCACCGTGTTTATCATTACCTGAGTTGTCTTGTTCATTTATTTGATTACTTGTCTGCCTCTGCACCTCCATGAAAATAGGACAATAGCTGCCTTGTTTACTGCTGTGTGTGCCTACAGTGATTCTTATGTACCCCATAAATACCTGTTATTTAAAAAAGGAAACTCAAATAATTTGCATGTATGTGGGCTCTATGTAATAACTGTATTCACACAAAAATTAGAAATACTTGATCAACGATATTTGCAAACCAAACCTAGTAGTGGCTCTCTTTTGCCCAATTATTTAAAATCATTTATTGAAGTTCAAATGAATACATTCAACACATTTTCAGAGTTAAAATTGTAGTAGTTTTGACTTATTTGTAGTGAGGTGGATGGACCTAGAGACTGTCATACAGAGTGAAGTAAGTCAGAAAGAGAAAAACAAATACCGTATGCTAACACATATATATGGAATCGAAAAAAAAAAAAGGTTCTCAAGAACCTAGGGGCAGGACAGGAATAAAGACACAAACATAGAGAATGGACTTGAGGACATGGGGAGGGGGAAGGGTAAGCTGAGATGAAGTGAGAGAGTGGCTTGGACATATGTACACTATCAAATGTAAAATAGATAGCTAGTGGGAAGCAGCTGTGTAGTACAGGGAGATCAGCTCGGTGCTTTGTGACCACCTAGAGGGGTGGGATAGGGAGAGTAGGAGGGAGACACAAGAGGGAGGAGAGATGGGGATGTATGTATATGTATAGCTGATTCACTTTGCTATACAGCAGAAACTAACACACCATTGTAAAGCAATTATACTCCAATAAAGAGGTTTAAAAACCAGTTTTAGAGAGGGCAGACAGCAGAAGCAAGAAGAACTACAATCCTGCAGCCTGTGGAATTAAAACCACGTTCACAGAAAGACAGCCCTCTGCCTTTTGATCTCGTCTATGTACCAGATGAAGGAACAAGATAAAACCCTAGAAAAACAACTAAATGAAGTAGAGTTAGGCAGCCTTCCAGAAAAGGAATTCAGATTGATGATAGTGAAGGTGATCCAGGACCTCAGAAAAAGAATGGAGGCAAAGATTGAGAAGATGTAAGAAATGTTTAACAAAGACCTAGAAGAATTAAAAAACAAACAAACAGGTGAGCAATACAGTAACTGAAGTGAAAAATACACTAGAAGGAATCAATAGCAGAATAACTGAGGCAGAATGGATAGGTGACCTGGAAGACAGAATCGTGGAATTTATGGCTGCAGAACAGAATTTTAAAAAAAAGAAAGAAAAGAAATGAAGGCAGCCTAAGAGACCTCTGGGACAATATTAAACGCAACAACATTCGCATTATAGGGGTCCCAGGAGAAGAGAGAGAGAAAGGACCTGAGAAAATATTTGAAGAGATTGTAGTCGAAAACTTCCCTAACATGGGAAAGGAAATAGCCACCCAAGTCCAGGAACCGCAGAGAGTCCCATACAGGATAAACCCAAGGAGAAACACACCAAGACACATAGTAATCAAATTGGCAAAATTTAAAGACAAAGAAAAATTATTCAAAGCAGCAAGGGAAAAACGACATATAACATACAAGGGAACTCCCATAAGGTTAACAGCTGATTTCTCAGCAGAAACTCTACAAGCCAGAAGGGAGTGGCATGACATATTTAAAGTGATGAAAGGGAAGAACCTACAACCAAGATTACACTAGCGGGCAAGGATCTCATTCAGATTTGATGGAGAAATCAGAAACTTTACAGACAAGCAAAAGCTATGGAGAAATCAAAGGCTTTACAGACAAGCAAAAGCTAAGAGAATTCAGCACCACCAAACCAGCTCTACAATAAATGCTAAAGGAACTTCTCTAAGTGGGAAACACAAGAGAAGAAAACAACCTACAAAAACAAACCCAAAACAAGAAAATGGTATTAGGAACATACATATCTATAATTACCTTAAACGTGAATGGATTAAATGCTCCAACCAAAAGACACAGGCTCGCTGAATGGATACAAGAACAAGACCCATATATATGCTGTCTACAAAAGACCCATTTAAGACCTAGGGACACATACAGACCGAAAGTGAGGGGATGGAAAAAGATACTCCATGAAAATGGAAATCAAAAGAAAGCTGGAGTAGCAATACTCATATCAGATAAAATGGACTTTAAAGTACAGAAGGTTACAAGAGACAAGGAAGGATACTGCAGAATGATCAAGGGGTCAATCCAAGAAGAAGATATAACAATTATATATGCACCCAACATAGGAGCACCTCAATACATAAGGCAACTGCTAACAGCTCTAAAAGAGGAAATCGACAGTAACACAATAATAGTGGGGGACTTTAACACCTCACTTACACCAATGGACAGATCATCCAAACAGAAGATTAATAAGGAAACACAAGCCTTAAATGACACAATAGACTAGATAGATTTAATTGATATTTATAGAACATTCCATCCCAAAACAGCATGCTGATTACGGTTTCTTCTCAGGTGCACACAGAAAGTTCTCCAGGATAGATCACATCTTGGGTCACAAATCAAGCCTCAGTAAATTTAAGAAAATTGAAATCATATCAAGCATCTTTTCTGACCACAACGCTATGAGATTAGAAATCAGTTACAGGGAAAAAAACGTAAAAAACACAAACACATGGAGGCTAAACCATACGTTACTAAATAACCAAGAGATCACTGAAGAAATCAAAGAGAAAATCAAAAAATACCTAGAGACAAATGACAATGAAAACACGACGATCCAAAACCTATGGGATGTGGCAAAAGCAGTTCTAAGAGGGAAGTTTATAGCAATACAATCCTACCTCAAGAAACAACAAACATCTCAAACAATCTAACCTTACACTTAAAGGAACTAGAGAAAGAAGAACAAACAAAACCCAAAGTTAGTAGAAGGAAAGAAATCATAAAGATCAGAGCAGAAATAGAAACAAAACTGTAGCAAAAATCAATAAAGCAAAAAGCTGGTTCTTTGAGAAGATAAAATTGATAAACCATTAGCCAGGCTCATCAAGAAGAAGAGGGAGTAGACTCAAATCAATAAAATTAGAAATGAAAAAGGAGAGGTTACAACAGACACCGCAGAAATACAAAGCATCCTAAGAGACTACTACAAGCAACTCTGCTAATAAAATGGACAAGCTGGAAGAAATGGACAAATTCTTAGAAAGGTATAACCTTCCAAGACTGAAACAGGAAGAAATAGAAAATATGAACAGACCATCGCAAGCAATGAAATTGAAACTGTGATTAAAAATCTCCCAACAAACAGAAGTCCGGGACCAGATGGCTTCACAGGTGAATTCTATCAAACATTTTGAGAAGAGCTAACACCCATCCTTCTCAAACTCTTCCAAAAAACTGCAGAGGAAGGAACACTCCCAAACTCATTCTATGAAGCCACCATCACCCTGATACCAAAACCAGACAAAGATACTACAAAAAAAGAAAATTATAGACCAATATCACTGATGAATATAGATGCAAACATCCTCAAGAAAATACTAGCAAACAGAATCCAACAACACATTAAAAGGATAATACACCATGATCAAGTGGGATTTATCCCAGGCATTCAAGGATTCTTCAATATATGCAAATCAGTGTGATAACACCATATTAACAAATTGAAGAATAAAAACCATATGATCATCTCAGTAGATGCAGAAAAAGCTTTTGACAAAATTCATCACCTATTTATGATAAAAACTCTCCAGAAAGTGGGCATAGAGGGAACCTACCTCAACAAAATTAAGGCCATATATGACAAACCCACAACAAACATTCTCAGTGGTGAAAAAGTGAATGCATTTCCTCTAAGATCAGGAACAAGACAAGGATGTCCACTCTCACCACTGTTACTCAACATAATTTTGGAAGTCCTAGCCAACTCAATCAGAGAAGAAAGAGAAGTAAAAGGAATACAGATTGGAAAAGAAGTAAAACTATCACTGTTTGCAGATGACATGATACTATACATAGAGAATCCTAAAGATGCTACCAGAAAACTACTAGAGCTAATCAATGAATTTGGTAAAGTTGCAGGATACAAAATTAATGTACAGAAATCTCTTGCATTCCTATACACTGATGATGACAAATCTGAAAGAGAAATTAAGGAAACACTCCCATTTACCACTGCAACAAAAAGAATAAATTACCTAGGAATAAACCTACCTAGAGAGACAAAAGACCTGTATACAGAAAACTATAAAACACTGATGAAAGAAATTAAAGATGATACCAACAGATGGAGAGATACATCATGTTCTTGGATTGGAAGAATCAATATTGTGAAAATGACTCTACTACCCAAAGCAATCTACAGATTCAGTGCAATCCCTATCAAATTACCAATGTCATTTTTTGCAGAACTAGAACAAAAAGTCTTAAAATTTGTATGGAATCACAAAAGACCCCGAATAGCCAAAGGACTCTTGAGGGAAAAAAGAGCTGGAGGAATCAGGCTCCCTGACTTTGGGCTATACTACAAAGGTACAGTAATCAAGACATTATGGTACTGGCACAAAAACAGAAACATAGATCAATGGAACAAGATAGAAAGCCCAGAGATAAACCCATGCACCTATGCTCAACTAATCTATGACAAAGGAGACAAGGATATACAATGGAGAAAAGACAGTCTCTTCAATAAGTGGTGCTGGGAAAACTGGACAGCTACATGTAAAAGAATGAAATTAGAACACTCCCTGACACCATACACAAAAATAAACTCAAAATGGATTAGAGACCTAAATGTAAGACCAGACACTATAAGTCTCTTAGAGGAAAACATAGGAAGAACACTCTTTGACGTAAATCACAGCAAGATCTTTTTTGGTCCACCTCCTATAGTAATGGAAATAAAAACAAAAATAAACAATTGGGACCTAACTTAACTGTAACTTAAAACTGTTTGCACAGCTAAGGAAACTACAAAGAAGACCAAAAGACAATCCTCAGAATGGGAGAAAATATTTGCAAATGAATCAACGGACAAAGGATTAATCTCCAAAATATATAAACAGCTCATGCAGCTCAATATTAAAAAAAACAACCCAATCCAAAAATGGGCAGAAAACCTAAATAGACATTTCTCCAAAGAAGACATACAGATGGCCAAGAAGCACATGAAAAGCTGCTCAACATCACTAATTATTAGAGAAATGCGAATCAAAACTACAATGAAGTATCACCTCACACCAGTTAGAATGGGCATCATCAGAAAATCTACAAACAATAAATGCTGGAGGGGATGTGGAGAAAAGGGAACCCTCTTGCACTGTTGGTGGGAATGTAAATTGATACAGCCACTATGGAGAACAGTATGAAGGTTCCTTAAAAAACTAAAAATAGAACTGCCATATGACCTAGCAATCCCACTACTGGGCATATACCCAGAGAAAACCATAATTCAAAAAGACACATGCACCGCAGTGTTCACTGCAGCACTATCTACAATAGCCAGGACACGGAAGCAACCTAAATGCCCATTGACAGATGAATGGATAAAGAAGATGTGGTATATATATATATATATATATACAGTGGAATATTGCTCAGCCATAAAAAGGAACAAATTGGGTCATTAGTAGAAACGTGGTTGGATCTAGAGACTCTCATACAGAGTGAAGTAAGTCAGAAAGAGAAAAACAAATATTGTATATTAACGCATATATGTGGAACCTAGAAAAATGGTACAGATGAACCAGTTAGCAGGGCAGAAATTGAGACGCAGATGTAGAGAACAGACGTATGGACACCAAGGGGGGAAAGCGGTTGGGGGGAGAGCAGTGTGATGAATTGGGAGATTGGGATTGACATGTCGACACTGATGTATATAAAATGGATGACTAATAACCTGCTATGTAAAAAAGTAATTTAAAAAAATTATAGTAGTTAACATGAATGGACTTCACTAAAAATACAGATGGGACAAATGACCTTTCATCCAAGAGACAACTGAAAAATCCTGCTCATAGAAACTGTGTAGTTGGAGTGTAATTAACCTTGACTCTTGTCTGTGATGTCTGACTTGGTTATGCCCTCTCTTTCATTTAGGGATCTATAAATATATACCATAGATTGATGTTATTCAAGAACACTTCTCTGAAATACGTATTAGAATCAGTGTGCTTTAAAAAAAATAAAAGTTCAGACTACATAGAAAATATTATGTGCAGTTAGATGAAACATCATGGTAAAAAAATTTATGTTTCTAATTATTTCCGGTCTTTAAATTCCCTGTTGATTGGGTACTTTCAGGTAAGAACCAAATTCCAGATTTTAAAAATGACTTTTTTTAAGTTTCAAGAATGTTAGATAGTAAGCTGAAAAGTAGAAGTCATGGCAGTGCGTACTTTATAATGCATTATAAATTCTTTTGGGTGCTCTCCCTTTCCTTCACCCTTTAAGAAAAGCTTTGTCATATGGAGTGAAAGTGAAAGCCTTAAATCTTTCTCACATGATTGGCTGTTCTCTCCCATTTATCTCCTATAGCTCCTGAGTATTGGTGTTCCATTGCTTACTTTGAAATGGATGTTCAAGTAGGAGAGACATTTAAGGTTCCTTCAAGCTGTCCTGTTGTTACTGTTGATGGTTATGTAGACCCTTCTGGAGGAGATCGCTTTTGCTTGGGTCAACTCTCCAATGTCCACAGGACAGAAGCCATTGAGAGAGCAAGGTATTGATTGTATAGATAGATAGTTAATTTTAAAAATTGAACATAATACATTGTCTTTTATTCAGAGATATCTTTCAATGTAAATTATGTTTTCAAATATAGATAAAAGAATAAAGATTGTCTTGAAAATTCAGAATTTGTAAGCATTTCATTTGAATTGTAGATGTTTGTTATTTAAAAGATGATAAAATACAGTCTTTTTTTAAAAGTTAGTGAGGTTTCTGTGTTTTGAATCGTAACTAGACCTTTTGGAACCCGGTTTGAAAACTAGTTTTTATTTCCTCTGATTGTATGATATTTCTCCAAATTTATTGAGAGGAAATACCATAAAATGAAGACATGTTTCCACAGGTGATATTTATAATGGAAGACTGATAATAAAAGGTAAATGGTTAAGTAAATTTTAATACACTTTCATTTTTATGCAGTCATTAAAATATAAAAAGTTTACATAATCAAATGTAAATACTTAAGATGAAATATTACAGGAAAGCATACACAATTTTAGGTACTGTGTGATCTCAACTCTTTAAGGAAACGTGTGTGTGCATAAGCACATAATCTTGGCTCTATCCCTAGCTGTGTGATTTTGGCAAATTATCTACTCTCTAAGCCAGTGCTGTCTAATAGAATTTTCTGTGATGAAGGAAATGGTTTATATCTGTGCTGTCCAGTATAGTAACTTCTAGCCACATGTAGCTGTTGAGCAGTTAAAATTTGGCTCATGTGATTAACTGAATTTTTAAATTAATTTAAATTGAATTGTGAAGGTTAAGTGAGAATTTATATTGAATGTTCCTGATACATAATAAGCATTATGTGAATGTTCATCATTATTACATATGAATAGGATACTAAAAAAAATAAAGAAACATACAGAAATGTTAACAGTGGCTATCTTTTGGTTATGGTGTTATATAATGTCCTTTATTCTTTAAAATTTTTCAATATTGGGTATGCTATATAATCTGAACTAAAATTTATTTTTAAATACTTATCAAAATGAAATGTGATTCACTTTTTCTTCCTAAGGTTGCACATAGGCAAAGGTGTGCAGTTGGAATGTAAAGGTGAAGGTGATGTTTGGGTCAGGTGCCTTAGTGACCATGCAGTCTTTGTACAGAGCTACTACTTAGACAGAGAAGCTGGGCGTGCACCTGGAGACGCTGTTCATAAGATCTACCCAAGTGCATATATAAAGGTTAGTTGCAATTTTACTCAAATATTTTAGACTTGGAAAGCTCTGTTTGTTGTTTAAAGAATTGAGATGGAGGTGGGAGGAGTGTAAAAATGTCTCTTTATGTATTAAATAATCAAATTATGTTTGTATATAAAACACATTTCCTGGGCACTTTTTTTTTTTTTTTTTTTTTTTGTTGTGGTACGCGGGCCTCTCACAGTTGTGGCCTCTCCCGTTGAGGAGCACAGGCTCCGGACGTGCAGGCTCAGCGGCCATGGCTCACGGGCCCAGCCGCTCCGCGGCATGTGGGATCCTCCCGGACCGGGGCACGAACCCGTATCCCCTGCATCAGCAGGCGGACTCTCAACCACTGCGCCACCAGGGAAGTCCCTCTGGGCACTTTTATTGATATGATTGGTTATTTAGTTTTGTGGATGCATTCATGCCCTATTGTTTTATTAGCAAATTTGTTAAATGTTTTAGGGTAATACACAGGCTCTTGAAAATACTGAGTGAAACCTCCAAATTTCCTTTGATATAAAATATGTAAAACTCAGACTCTGAAATTGCATCTTAGCCAACCTTTAGAATTTTATGGAAGGGAATTCTAAAAGTATAGCTTTTCACATTAAGAACTGAGAAATGAAAAATTCTTCAGTACCACTTTTTTTAAGGTTATTTTGTGCATTAAATAGTTTTATTTACTATATTATATATATACTATATATATACTATAATTTTGCAAATTAAGCCTGAGGTATTTTTCATTAATTATTACATATTCAACCTATTTTAATTTTAATTTATAACATACACTGTTTTTGAAAGTGGAAGATGGTAATTAGATACCCTAAATATATTTCTAATTTCAGATTTTTCACCGTCATCCTCAGCATGTTTAAGATTAGCTATTGTAAGTTAGTGGAATTAACTCTGCCTCATCACTTAGTCCTGGGAAATTGCTTAGCACACAAATAGAATTATCTTTATTTGTGTTTTCTAATTTTTCCACAAGGAATTTTGCTTATTTGTGCTTTGTTATTATTTTTAAGTGGTGCTGTGTTTCCTCGTACGCTTTGTAGTCTGTTTAATATTTGTTGGCAAGTTTTTCTCAAGAGATTTTTTAATTTTTTCCTTCCCGTCATTGCTTCTCCCTGTAGGGCAGTTTTGCCTTAGTCTGGCACCCTGGGATCCACATCTCAGGACCAATTCTTATATTTAGAAGGTAGAGGAATTTCTGTCCCTTGAGGAAATTGAGTTCCAATCCCCAGGTATGCTCAGGGCCTAATTTCCTGTTGCATAGATTTCTCTGATGCTTACCTATGCCATGGACAAGAATTTTATTCCTAGTTGCATTTCTGAATTAACTGTCAAACTGTTTTACCAGCACTTGATTTATGGGCAGGTGCCCAGTTGTAGCCCTCGGAGAGCCTGTTTTCTCATTCCATATCACTCTGAGAAGTCAAATTCCTGTCCTCTACACCTGTTTGGTGCTGGTACCCCAGGTACCTTCTGTCTTTCGTCCTTGCTCTCCACTGTGGATTTTGTTTATCCATCATAAGTTAATGGACATGAGTTGTGTCTACTTTTTGGCTATTATGAATAATGCTGCTATGAATAGTCATGTATAAGTTTTTAGGTAGATGTTTTTTTTCATTTTCTTGGATATATGCCTAGGAGTGGAGTTGCTGGATCATAAGATAACTCTATGTCTGACTTTTTGAGGGACTGCCAGACTGTTCTCCAGAATGGTAGTGCTGTTTTACATTTCCACCAGCAATGTATATGGAGGGTTTCTGTTTCTCTATATTCTCACCAACACTTGTTATTATCTGCCTTTTTTATTTTAGCCATCCTAGTGGATATGAAGTGGTATCTGCCTCATTGTGGTTTTGATTTGCATTTCCTTAATGGCTAATAATGTTGAACTTCTTTTTGTGTATTTATTGGCCATTTGTGTTTCTTCTTTGGAGAAATGTCTGTTCAGATCTTTTCCCATTTTTTAATTGGATTTTTTAGTCTTTTTATTATTGTTATAAGCATTCTTTATATATTCTGGGTATCAGTCCTTTATCAAATACATGATTTGCAAATATTTTCTTCCATTCTTTGGCTCGTCTTTCACTTTTTACATGATAATGATTTGCAGCACAAAAGTTTTAAAATTTAGTATAGTCTGTCTATTCTTTGGTTGCTTGTGCTTTTGGTGTCATATCTAAGAAACCATTGCCTAAGGCAAGGTCATGAAGATTTATGCCTATGTTTTCTTCTAAGTGTTTTATACTTTTAGGTCTTATATTTAGGTCTATGATCCATTTTGAGTGAATTTTTGTGTATGGTGTAGGGAAAGGATCCCACTTTGTTCTTTTGTATGAGAACCAGTTGTTCCAGCAACCATTTGTTCAAAAGTCTGTTCTTTCCCTTATTGAATTATCTTGACACCCTGTTGAAAACTCAATTGACCTTAAGTGATAAAGGTTTTTTTTCTGGGACATCAATTCTATTTCGTTGCTGTATATATCTATCCTTGTGACAGTACTACCCTTTCTTGATTGCTATAGCTTTGTAGGAAGTTTTGAAATTGGGGAGTGTGAGCTTTCCACCTTTGTAATTTTTCAGGATTATTTTGGCTATTGCCAGCCCCTTGGATTTCCACATGAATTTTATGATTGACTTGGAAGATATCTATTTTTAATAGTTTTTCTAGCCTTTGTATATGTTTGGAGCAGAGAGCAGAGGTGATTATGCATAACTATGCATCCATCTTGACTACAAGTCTCTGGATTACTTGTGCAATTAGAAGTGAATGGACAGAGGACTACAGTGTTGAATATATACTTTGTGCCAGACAGTAGTTATGAACTTAACGGATATGAGGTAGTATTTAAAACATTTAAGCTTAAAAAATGTGGAATCTTGTATAATTAATTTCTAGGATTGTCAAATAATGTAGTATCTCTATTTTGGTACAAATGGTCCTTGAAAAGCCACCCAGGTATGAGACGTGTCATCACTTGATAAACCACTGTCATGGATAGATTTTTATAGCAATCTCAGACTTTTGCCTTGAACAATAAATAACTCTCTTGTGGTACATTTTAGTGGAGTAAAAAAAATCCCATTTTTGTTATATTAACTAAGATTTAAAAATAGTTATTTCTGTTTACTAAGTATATTGTTCTTCAGAAGAGTCTTCTTATTAGCCAGAAAGAGATGCCAAATTTATCCTAAATCTAACCATTGGCCTTTTCTTCATTTACTAATTTTTTTGGCCGCAGTAACTAAAGTTTAGGTTGTCAGGTAGATTATCACCAGAGATCGTGTTACTGGGGTGAACTGCATACAGATACATGAACCCTTGGAAGGAGTGCCCTTACATTGGGGAGTCCACATGGGGGAATCCATCCCTACCCCCAATACACATACATACACACAAACACATTTTTTTCTTTTTAGTTAAAATGAGGAAAACATAGGTTTGAAGAACCATTCTTTCATTTTATAAACCAAGAAGCTAGGACTAAATTGTATTTTTTTTTCTCCTAAGATGTTGATTTTTTTTTTCCTGCTTCTCTCATGATATAGCAGTCACCTTATATTTATGAAAATCTGATGTAACAAAATGGCATTTTACAAGCTTTAAATGGAGCAAATGTTTGAATTCTGTTTGAGTGGCATTGCTCTTTTGCTTTCAAAAGTAAGATCTGTTTTGTTTGTGTTGCTTAAGCAGTAGACACTCAGGTTTTTTAAGAGCTTTTTTGAGATACTGAGATAATTCACATACCATATAATTCACCCATTAAAAGAGTACAATTGAGTGATTTTTAGTATATTCACAGAGTTGTGCAACCATCACCACAATCAATTTTAGAACATTTTCTTCACCCCAGAAAGAAACCTTGTACTCTTTAGCTGTTACCTCCCAACAACCTATTTCCGCCAGCTCTAGACAACCACTAATCTACTTTTTCTCTCTATAGATTTGCCTACTCTGAACAATTTTTATAAATGGAATCATATAATGTGGTCTTTTGTGACTTCTTTCACTAAGCATAATGTTTTCAAGCTTCATCCATGTAGCATATATCTGTACTTCATTCCTTTTAGGACTGAATAATATTTCATATACCACATTTTGTTTATCCATTCATCAGTTGATGGACATATGAGTTTCTACTTTTTGGCTATATTATGAATAATACCACTATGAACATTCACGTACAGATTTTTGTGCGAACATACGTCTTCATTTCTCTTGCATATACCAAGGAGTGGAATTGCTGGATCATAAAATAACTCTGTGTAACTTTTTAAGGGACTGCCAAACTGTTTTCCAAAGTGGCTGTAGCATTTTATATTTACAGCAGCAGTATATGAAGTTTCTGATTTCTCTACAGTCTCATGAATACTTGCTGTTATCTGTGTTTTTGATTTTAGTCATCCTAGAGGGTGTGAAGTGGTATCTCACTGTGGTGGTTTTTGATATGCATTTCTCCTGTGATGATGAGTCAGTTTGTTTTTGAACACATATATGTTAGGGGCAGGGGGCAGGCTGTGTTTCTAAACCACAGCTGGACTAGGTTGAAGGTTATTATGATCCCACTTAAGTTTATTCCCACTTACTATATATCATGATTCTTACCTCCAGGTCAGATTACTTAGCAAGTCCTTAAAGCAGTCTTATATTCAGATGCCCAGTATACCACCAACACAATTATCTGTTTCTCTTTCTGGATTACTATTTCTTGGTGTTGATTTAAACAGAGTACTGTAACTGAGCCTTATAAAGAAGAATGCCAAAATTTGACTCCTGGTTGAAAGAGAATATCCTGAAGATGTTGACAGTGATCTTTATAAGACACTCACCTTTGTTAAATAATAAGTTTGTAATAAACTTATATGAGAGTAACCACAGGAAATGTGTTTAAATAAATGAAATCAGAGGTAAATTGTTGATTAGCCCAGGGGTGGTGATGAAATATGTTTTGGATCTGAGCCAAAAAGAATATTTAAAACCTTTGGTTACTTTGAATTGTTTTTATCAACAACTCAGTCAAATTTTGAAAGGAAGATGGTTGCATTTCAATGAAAGCCTTAATTTTGCTATCCAGTATAACAGATGAGACCTGTTATGGTATAGACAGAGTATACAGTGGGGAAGCAGCCTGAGTTTTAGTTAGCAGTATAGCCAATAATATGTCTTTTGGTGTGGGTGCTGTAATTACATAAATAACCCACGTGGAAAGAAGGTTTGCTGAGGTGCTTAATGAATCATTTTTACTACATCTGCAGATAAAAGTTTTAAAATTTCATCTCTGTGGTTAATATGTGCTCCTGGTGTTAGCATAGATTTAGATTAAGACAATCGAA
Organism: Phocoena sinus; assembly: GCF_008692025.1. Taxonomy (NCBI): domain Eukaryota; kingdom Metazoa; phylum Chordata; class Mammalia; order Artiodactyla; family Phocoenidae; genus Phocoena; species Phocoena sinus. The sequence continues at coordinate 22,898,835 of NC_045776.1, read as the reverse complement.
ATTATGATTGTTTATAACATATTGTAAAGAACCTATGTGTGAATATCTCTTGGTTATTTTTAATAACTCATGGTGGAGGTGGGGATATGTTGAGAACATATTGAACCCTGGGAATTTATAAGTAAGCTGTATTCCCTCCTCCTGGGCCATACTAGGATAATGATGGTTAAAAAAAAATTTTTTTAAGTGGTTGTAAAGACCTAAATGTAAAACATAAACCTCTTAGAGGATAACATAGGAGATGACCTTGGGTATGGCAGTGACTTTTTAGATACAACATCAAAGGCAGGATCCATGAAAGAAACAGTTGATAGGCTGGACTTCATTAAAATTAAAAATGTCTGCTCTACGAAGGACAGTGTCAAGAGAATGAGATGATTAGCCACAGACTGGGAGAATATATTTACGAAAGACACATCTGTTAAAGGACTGTTATCGAAAATATAGAAAACACTTAAAACTTAACAGTAAGAAAACACCCTGATTAAAAAATGGGCAAAAGACCTGAATAGATGCTTCAGTGAAGAGGATACATTGATAGCAAGTAAGCATATGAATAGATGTTCAAGTTCATATGTCATTAGGGAATTGTGAATTAAAACAACAGTGAGATACCACTACATACTGGTAGAATGGCTAAGATCCAAAACACTGACAAAACCAAATGCTGGCCAGGATGTGGAGCAACAGGAACTCTCATTCATTACTGGTGGAAATGCAAAATGGTACAGCTACTTTGGAAGACAGTTTGGTAGTTTCTTACATAGCTAAATGTATTCTAACCATATGATCCATCAGTCACACTCCTTAATATCTACCCAAATGATTTGAAAACGTATGTCCACACGAAAACCTACACACGGATGTTTACAGCAGCTTTATTCACAGCTGCCAAAAACTTAGAAACAACCAACATGTCCTTCAGTAGGTGAATGGGTAAATAAACTGTGGTACATCCACAGAGTGGAATGTTATTCAGCACTAAAAAGAAATGAGCTATTAAGTCATGAAGAGACATGGAGGAACCTAAAATGCACATTACTAAGTGAAAGAAGCCAATCTGAAAAGGCTACATGCATGTTGTATGACTCCAACTCTGTGACATTCTGGAAAAGGTAAAACTATGGAGACGGTAAGAAGATGAGTGGTTTCCAGGGATAGAGAGGAGGGAAGAACTCATAGGCAGTGCGCATAGGATTTTTAGGGTAGTGAAAGTACTCTGTATGGCACTACAGCGTTGGATATGTGTCGTTATACATTTGTCTAAACCCATAGAATTATAAAACCAAGAGTGAACCCTAATGTAGCCTGTGATTTGGGGTGATAACAGTGTGTCAGGGTAGGTTCATCGATGTAGCAGGGGCACCACTGTGGTGCGGGGCGTTGACGGTGAGGGAGGCTGTGATTGAGTAGGGAGGCAGAGCTCACTTTACTTTTTACCCAGTTTTATCGTGAGCCTAAAACTGCTCTAAAAAATAAGGTTTGTTAGTTTCTTTCTTTAAAAAAAAGTGGTTGTAGAGCTATTTGGCATTTCAAATATTTGAGTCCCACTTTGTACTGTGCTAGGTGATGCCTTCTAAGAGGTCAGAGAGCCCAGTGGAAAATTTCAGAATCTAATGGACTCTTGGGAATCTTGAAAAAACAGTGGGTTTTGTTCTGGGCATTGCGGGATTTCTGATTTCCAGACCTGACTTTGTCATACTTTCTGTCCTGAAGCCTTTTAGGACTGATAGTTTGGTCAGGTAATAAATACATCTATTTGTGACAAATTTCTATCTCTTCAGAGAATGGGATAGTCTAAGTTTTGTCCGTCATTGATGCTGGAAGATTGGCATTGAGTAGAGAAATAAGTAAATAGGAATGTGGTTTGCTGTTTGGAGAGGGTTCTCTTGTTTATTGTTGTTGTATGCTCTTATGTTTCATGTAAATACCATGGCTAAAGACAGAATTTTTCAGGCATCTGAAAACTAATGGTTTGGGTTCCAAACCTGTTGTTTATCTGATAAAGTACTATGTTATGCATTCTTTGATTTTTTTTTTTTTATTGTCAAGGATAATTATGCTTGCTTACATTTGGGTTTTGTGCATACTAGAAGGATTTTTTTAATGTAATTTACTCTTGACAAAGGAATATAGTCACATGGTTCAGAAATTAAAATGATATAAAAAAAGTGCATTGAGCAGTCTTGCTTCTACTCTGTCCTTGTTTTCCTTTCTTGCGACTTCTAAGATGATCACTCTGCTTGTGTAATCTTCCAGTGCTTTAAAAAATGCCAGCCCTTGGCATGGCTGATAAAGAACATTGAAATTACTTATGAACTCCTTAACTTATCCTGAAAGGTCAATGGCTACATGGGAGACCAAAACTAAAATAAAATATAATAAGTAACATTTATTGACAGCTTACTGTATACTATGCCAAGTTTATAACAACCTTATAAAAAAGCATGTACACTTAGCATTCCCATTTTATAGATAAGAAAATTGAGGCCTCAAGAGAGGTTAAGAAATTTAACCCATGTAGGTAGCAGGTATCAGTGATAGGATTCAAAGCTAAGCATTTTTTTTTTTATCACGAGCATACAGAAAGTAATGAGAAACTAGTTAATGAAATCCCATGTGTCTATCACTGAGATTCAGTAGTTGTTAAGATTTTACATTTACTTGATCTATTCTTTCTCCTCTGTTTCTAAAGTATTTTAAAACAAGTCCTAAATATCATGTTATTTTGCTCCTATGGATTAAAGTGTGCATCTCTGAGAAATGTAGTTGTTTTCTTATATAGTGACAGTGCCTTTTATTCACTCCTCCAAATAGAATGATAAAGAAAAGAAGTTGGCCGTGTGATCTAGGCCATGGATTCAGCCTAAAGAAAACTCTCAGCAATTTGGTTATGAAAGGGAGGGATGATTTCTTAACTGTTCATTTTACACAGTGGTGTGCTTTTTCACAAGGACAATAATGGCTGCCCCACACTGAACTCTAGATAAAGGATACAGAGAGCTGTGGCAGCCAAAGCTGTCCTCATAGTGAAATGTGCCTCTTGGTGAGCTTCAAGCCACCTTTCCTAAGAACTACATATACATAAAAAATTAAAATTTTGAATTCTTTAATTCTGAGAGCTAAATTAAGCTATGAGTTTTAAATAAATTGTGCATTGGTTTTTGATGTATGGAATATTTTCTGCTGGACTCATGGCATGAGACTTATACTTTTCTTTAAGGTCTTTGATTTGCGTCAGTGTCATCGTCAGATGCAACAACAGGCAGCTACTGCACAAGCTGCAGCAGCTGCCCAGGCAGCAGCCGTGGCAGGAAACATCCCTGGCCCCGGATCAGTAGGTGGAATAGCCCCAGCTATCAGTAAGTATACTTTTGATTTTTTTTTTTTAAAGTGCAATAGTTGGCGTTTTATCTTGATTGACTCAGTTGATTAGTTAATTTCAGCAATAATAGAAATTAAAGTTCTTTTTACTGGGATAACATTTTTGAATTTGTAAACAAAAAAAAGAGAACTGTTCTTCTGTAATAGTTGCCCTTTGTTTAGGACCCTGTGTTCATTCTTTTTGTATCAAAAAAGGGAGTATGGGATAAAGGAGAAAGGGGGCTATTATATTATATTGATCAGTCTCCCCTTTTTTTTGCTGATGCTTTTAATTCTTGCCTCACCAGCCAGGGTGGGTTGAGATCACCGACATGCTTTGCTTTATTCTAGAAGGAAAGCATATTTCAGTTTCAGAGTTAGGCACCTCTCCAGTTTTTTCTTAAGTATGCTAAGCATGGAGAGAAAACTAAGTGAGGGTGGTATTTTGGTAACTTGTAGACTTTTTTTTAATTTTAGGGTAAAATTGAACTGTGTGCCAGGTTTCACACTGATGGGGAATTTTTTACTGCAGAGTTAAACTCCTGACTATAGACTTTTATGATGGAAACACGTGGCACCCATCTTCCACGTCTGAAGGCATAACTAGTGATTCATTCAACCCCTGTTCTTAACCTCTTCAGTGTGGTAAGCAAATCACACTGGCTAAGAAAACTGCAGTGGCCCTGCAGGTTTCTCTACAGTACATAACAAATTCCTCCCATTAGTTTCATTGTAATATTGATGAATGCAGATTGACTATATGACTGTATGTTCTGACTGGAAAATTAGATGCAGAGTCTCCGTTGTGGCTTATGTTCAGGAGTTTACAATTTAGAGGTAGATAAGGCATACTCATTTAGAGAATTTTATTTTTTAAAAGATTTGGGCATCTAAACCATTAATTTGCTAGTTTTGATGTTATAAACATGCTTTTACTAAAGAATCCAGATCTATTATTAAATTTTTCATTCTCATCTACTGCCCCCTGTTGAGTAATTACATATTATCTCCGTTACATTGTGAAACTGAGAGACAGACATCATCTGGGTCATCCAAGAAGTCTTAGTGGAACCAGGACTGTTAACTGTCTCATTATTAGTCATGTCTTACTCTGAACTAGACTGTTTAGACAGACAGTAAGGTTCTTAGAACCAACCTGTAGACATGCACTACCTCTTAAAAACAAGTTGTTTTTTATTCCTTCACCTCCACTTCTAAAGAGAAAAACAGGTGGGGTGTTGGTGGATTGTGGTAATTCATAATTGATGGTAGCTAGAAGACCCATGTGGAATGTAGGTGGTCTTTACCAAAAGTTTTCAGTCCCTGTTGATAAAGTATAGATCTACACTTACTTTTTGGCACCTTGACAGAGAAGTTATATGCTGGGGAGAATGAAGTAAAGAAAGCTAATCACCTTATTAATGTAAGATTTAGGGAGGATGGGAAGAGATCAGCTGTCCCTCTGACGTCATCTAAATCTTTTCTGTTAGGTTTGTCAGCTGCTGCTGGAATCGGTGTTGATGACCTTCGTCGTTTATGCATACTCAGGATGAGTTTTGTGAAAGGCTGGGGGCCTGATTACCCAAGACAGAGCATCAAGGAAACACCTTGCTGGATTGAGATTCACTTACACCGGGCCCTCCAGCTCCTAGATGAAGTACTTCACACCATGCCTATTGCCGACCCACAGCCTTTAGACTGAGGTCTTTTAACTTAATGTTGGGGCCCTTAACATTATCAGGATGGTGGACTATAAAATGCAATCCTGTTTATAATCTGAAGATATATTTCACTTTTGTTCTGCTTTATCTTTTCATAAGGGGTTGAAAAATGTGTTTGCTGCCTTGCTCCTAGCAGACAGAAACTGGATTAAACAATTTTTTTTTCCTATTTAGAACTTTTCAGGCATGGCTCAGAGCTTGAAGATCAGGAAAAACACATTCTTATTAAATCTTCACCAGTTATGTATGAAGGAATCATTCCAATGCTGGAAAATTTAGCCCTTTAAAATGTTTTAGAGCCTTTTATATGCAGAACATTGATATGTGTGTTATTCTATAGAATAAATTCAATATTGCTGATTTTAAAGGCAGAGAAGTTCTCAAAGTTAATTCACCTATGTTATCTTGTGTGTGAGTTGTTATTGTTGAACATACTTTACTCCAAAATATTGTGCCATGCGGGTGAGTTAATTTTACCAAGAGCAACTTTACTCTGTGTTTAAAAAAGAAGATAGTAATGTATTATAACCTTTTATGCAAATGTTTTTTTCAAGTTAAACTAGTGAAGATGATTTCAATTCAGATTGTCTTGTGACTTCAATTTTTCTTTTGCCAAGGCAAAACACTAATCTCTGTATATTGAGAATTCCTTAAAATTACCAAAGGAATATCATTTAAAATTACATTTGTTATCTTTGTTGGATAACTGTTTATCACGAAATCTACTTTAGCCCTGTTAAACAGTAGATGTATTCTATATTTCTAGGCACAGGGTTGGTTACTAAGAAGCCTAGAGGAGGAATTTCTTTCCTTCATTAACATAGGGAAAGGTTTTGTATTTTTAAAAACACTAAAAGCAGTGTCACTCCATCTAATATCTTAACCATTCTGCAAAGGTGGCAGTGCTTAAACTAAATAATGAATATTTTGGGAATTGCTAAATTCTGTGTTAAATACAGTGCAGAATAAGGGAAACATTACCGTTCATAATAGGTAGTTTGGATATTTTTGTACTTCATTTGATGTGTGACTTTTTTTTCGTATACTGTTTAAATCATGTATGTTATGACATTGTTTAAAATTCAGTTTTTGTATCTTGGGGCAAGACTGCAAACTTTTTTATACTTTTTGGTTATTCTAAGCCCTTTGCCATCAATGATCATATGAATTGGCAGTGACTTTGTATAGAGAATTTAAGTAGAAAAGTTGCAAATGTATTGACTGTACCACAGATACAATATGTATGCTTTTTACTTAGCTAGTAGCATAAATAAAACTGAATCTCAACCTGCAAAGTTGAATTCTAGGTTTGATTTTTAAGTTTTTTTTCTTTTGCACTTTTGAGTCCAACCTTAGTGGCGAGACACCTTCTACTAAGTGACAGGCAAACAGCCAGTACTATTGGGCAGCTTTGGTTTTTTTCTCCCACTCTACCAGGACTTCCCTATGGACATTATGTATCAAGTGTAGGGTTGGTTATTTTTTTAACTTTTATTTTACTGTAGCAAAACTAGGCCTGATTGTCTATAAGATAAGTAGGTTGTCTACAGGATAAATAGTGTGAAATAAATCAAGGATTATCTTTCAGCTGTTTTTGCTTTCTTCATGGAGGGCCTTTCTAAGTGTAATAAGATTATTTCAGGTGTGTTACAAGTTTGAGACATGAGAAACACTTAATGCATGATAGTCATCCTTATATCAACTTAAATCAACAAATCTTCTACTTCTTTGCTTAGGTCTTCTTAGTAAGACCATCCTAGAAACCACTGAGTTTGCTTATTGCTGTGATTTAAACATATCTTGATCCAAGCTACTTGTATTTTGTTTTTTAAAATAACATTTCTACCAACTCATTTATACTCTTGAGTACTTACAGATACTTCTGTTAAAGACCTAATCTTAATCTGTAAAGTTTGGTGATTTTACGTTTTATTGGCAGATTTTTTAAAAGGTATCTTCATTCTCTAGAAATTTTTTACTTAGGTCTGTTTTATTGTGAATGAAGAATAGGAGCAAGAGGAGAGAGTTTTAGAATAACAGATTTTAAAAATTGAGGATGTTAGATTAGAACCACAAGCATGCTATGATATAATCCATTGCCTCCTATTCTACTTTAAAGAAGGTTTACATGTTTAATCATCTAGGGAAAGTATTGTGGAAAATATTTGCTAAGTAGTCTGTCTTTCAGGCCAAGCCACCCACTTTGGTTTCCTTTTGCAAAGAGCCATAAAAATACAAGTACATAGAAGTACTTCTAGTTATTAATTGCTTTATACTTGTGCCTAGGTTCAGTCACATGCTTTTGAGAAAACATCTAATATATTATAATCAGTTATTTCTGAGGGCTTATAGTTGTTGAACAGTATTTACGTTTCTTAGAGGTAGTCATCTTTGATGAGTAAGACTAAAAGAATCACAGTGTTTAAGATTTTATGGCTATTTTAAGAGTAGAATAGTGTCCACAGTTCTTGGAATCTGATTGCTCTGAGTATATGGTTCTGGGTGTGTTTTCTCTAGCTAGTTCATATCTCAGAGACTCTCAGAATATTGAATTTCAGTGGAAGCTGAGAGAGAGATGAACCAGGTTTGTACCTTTATAATCAATCCAGTATGAGGCCCATTCCACTTTTGTCTAGTGCCTTTCAGTGCATTATCAAAGGGAAATCCTTAAATCCAAAATGGTGTTGCCTTTATTTTCCAGGGAGTAGATTCTTTTGTGGGATATAGTCTGTCATTTTTTATAGTATACTACCCCTGGTATACAAAGATAATGATAATAAATCACTGCCGTATAACCTTGTTTTTCTAGAAGCATGGCTCGTTTGTATTGACCTAATAGGCAAATAGGTTGCCTGTCCCATTCCTCCTGTAAACATCGTAGGTTTACAGGTTGAGTGACCTGGCTTAGGGATAACCATACTCAGAATACCCAAATAAAATGAACACATATGAGCTGTGTTGTATTTCAAAGTTAAAAATCCACTTTCGTGTGGAAGGGTGTAGTGTAGAGAGGGGGTATTTGTAATAGAACATTGAAGGCAAAATAAAATGTCCTGTCTTCAGATGATAAATATCTTATTTCGAAAGTTTATTGCAGTTGTCTTTTTGACCATGCCCATCTGAAGAAGGGAAATTTTACATGTTCCATGGTGCTCCTTAAGTATATGTGGAGATTAAAGAATATATGGTGAAGTATTTCGATTCCTGGTTTGGTGGTAACTAGTTAGTAGTTACTAGCTATTATGCAAAATCAGATTAGTTCAGAACCTCTTTGAGAGCCTTTTGGAAGAAGAAGTTTTATTCTCAGTGAGGCAGAATAATCCTTTTTGTTGATAGTTTCTATGGGTTGCTCCCTCCATCACTGAGTCATTTTACTGGCATTTAATAATAGCAGATTGGGAAAATGGTGAATTTTAGGTTACTGGGGTAAATGAGTATATGAAAGCAATTACCTGTATGTAAAGTCAGTTAACAACTCTTTTGTGGATGGGGTTTGGCTAAGACTAGCAGATAGAAAAAATGCTTTTTTTTTTTTCCTTCCTAAAGGCAGAACCCATTGTTGCGGATAGCTATCTGTAAATAATCACCTAAGTCCTCCTTTGCAAGATTATTGAAGATGGGGTATGAGAATCTTGTGTGCAACCTTTCTATTTTTTCCTCACAACTAGATAATTTCTTTTCTCCTAAGATATATCAGGAAGGATGTAAAAAGTTAGTGGCCTTATTCATAGCATCCTCAGGCCCAGCCTTGTCTGTAAGCACTTGTCCCAGTGTTGCTAGGTTGTTTATCTTATTTATCTGGTATCACTGTGGAATGGAATTTTCTGCATAATCCAAACTTGCCTTATTTAAGCAGTAAAACTTTTTTTACTTTGGCCATTTTTTTGGGTGGAGTTATTTGATATGTATATTAGAGAACATACTAGATACAGTGTTTCTTTTGTGCCTCCTGTCTTGTAGACTTTAGAGGCTGCTAAGACATGTGGGACTGTTTTACCTGCACTGAATGGTCGCAGACTCCTATGGTTTGGAATGTTTGGTTTTGTTACACTCCCCCCGCCCCTTTAATGATAGCAGCCACTTCCTGTGTGTTACTAGTATACCTCCCCTTAGTTCCTTCTTCCCTTTCTGATTCATTTTCCCGACTGGGCAAGGAAGCCAGATAACCATACTTATTAGAACTTTCTTTAAAACACCAGGGCAAACTGGGACAGGACCCAAGGAAGCTTCCTGTAAAGTATTGAAAAGAACTTCACTGCTTTGGCATTTGATATCAGTTTGACTGCTTAGTGTGCTTCCTGATTCTTGCTGAGTTTCAGGTAGTTCAGATAGAGAGAAATGAGTCATATTCATAATTTTCCCCTTTGAAAGGTTTAGTTGCTTCCACTTGAATGCTGCTCAAACAAATACTGAGGTTACAAGGGTTGGTTACTAAGTTAGCATCAACAGCCAGAGGCAATACCATTACCTAGAGGACACCAGCAAAAAGAAAAGAACAGCAAAAAAAACAAAAACCTTGGAAAATGAGGGGGTCATTTTTGTTTTGTTTTGTTTTGGTGTCCCCTTTTTGAGTCCTATCTTCTGGCCTTCCTCCTCTACAGATATTTTTGACCTTTAGGTGCCTTTATGAGAATTGAGGGTCTGATATCCTGCCCCAAGGAGTAGCTAAAGTGATTGCTGATGTTTTCAGGGATTTTAACATCAGACTTGAATGAACCTTTTTTTCTTTTCCTTTCTTCATCATCTTTTTTTTTTTTTTTTTAATGTAGGAAGAACTAAGGAGAAAACTCTAGTGAAGACAATCATTTCTCTCTATTGATGCGGATAATTTTCAGTTTATTTCAGATGCTTTCTCAATAGGTCTCAGAACTAGTGTTCTTGTTCAACCTGAAACTAGTAGTGGCTCTGGGCTGGGGCCAGACAGTTGCACTCTCTAGTTTGCGCTCTGCCACTAATTTGATGTATGACCTTGGGCAAGTCATTTACCTTCTTTGGGCCTCAGTTGCCTCATCTGTAAAATGAGGGAGTTGGACTAGATGAGTTCTTCCAGCTCTGAAGTTTAAGTGACCTTGCCTACCTTGCAGCAGTTTTTGATTTCTTCCTTACCTTTGGTCTGCTGTCTGAGGGGGCTTTTTACTTATTTCCACATTATTCAAATGAGACTAGGCTTGATATTTTATTACTGTTCTGTGGACAAGAAGTTACATAATATGTCCTTAAAACTTAAATTCAACCAAAGGCCTAGCACCGCCTTGGGGGCTGCAATAAATACTTAAAAAAAAAAAATGGAGAAAAGCCTTTATCTTATTTTCCCATCATCTCTATTCAAGGTGTATTAAGGCTTTTTTTGCTGTCATGATATTCTACCTTTTGGGTTGGTATGTGTGTGACACCATCCTCTTAAGTACTGTGTGCTGGTAATTTTTTTTTTAAACTAAAATGGATTGAAAACTTACTGTAAATGCCTAATGGTTATTAGAGGTCATTGCTTTGGGTCTTTGGTTTCTTAACTCTTCTATTCTGAAAACAGGGAAATTCCCTTGAACTGTGTCAATTAAAATGGTTTATATGACTCAAGAAATCAATACCAGTGGATGATTATTCACTTTATTTTTGGCTCTTTTTAGGTCCATTTTGATTAGAAGACTTTTGGCTGGAGCATTTCTTTCAGAGTTCTCTTCCAGCCTATCCTTGGATGAGTGTAATTAATGGACTTGGCTTTTTCAAGGACCTTGAGAACCTTCCTTGGGGGGTGGGTCAAGGGTAGGGGATTGGGGAGTCCTGGTAGAGGCCAGCTGTGTGGTGGCTGGAAAGGAAGGAATGAAACCAGCTGCTGTTGCTGTGGCTGCTTGTCATTGATAGAAGGACTCATGGGCTTGGATTGGTTAAAAGGCCAAACATAGAGTCAGCAAACTTCTTCCAAGTTGGGTTCTGGCCGATGCCTTGGACATGTGATTTAAGGGAAAAGTGTGAAAGCTCCTGGATGATGAAAACCTGGTGAGCTGCAGAACCATTTGGAGGAGGTGACTAGGGGTTGGGAACAGATTTGGTGATAGTATTTCCCAACTCTGTCTCCTTCTCTGAAGTCAGAGGAATGCAGCTATGCCAAAACTCACAGAAGAGCCACATTTAACCTCTGCTTTTGGGAAAACTGGTTAGCTAAGGCTGGTAGTTCTTTTGTGGCTTTTTGTATACTTTTGCCTGGTTGAAGTCTGTGGCTAAAAAATAGTTGAACCTTTCCTGAGAACTCTGTAACAAAGTATGTTTTTGATTAAAAGAGAAAGCCAATTAAATCATTATGTGCTCATTCTTTTTCTTAAAGCCTGTGGATGTTTTAGATCTAGAAAGAATTTCTAATCACGTAGCGAATTCTCAGACTTGAGGACATTTTCCTTCATTGCTTTGTGGCAATTGAAATGGGAACTACAGCATTTCAAATATGACCATGGGAGAACAGTCCCCATTCTTTTCTCATTTCTAAAAGGAGAGAGTGGAATTGATGGTGGTTGAAGAGGTGGGTACTAGGGAATTATGAGAACCAAGATGCTTAAAGGAGAGACAGAAATTGGAAATTGGAGACTGACCCTATCATTGCCCATCTAAGGATAAAGAAAGCTATCCCCCCCTAGCTGCCTCCTTTATGAAATGAGGGGTCAGTGTGGGGCAGGGGGTGGTCAGGTAAGGTGTTTCTTTGGCAATGGCTTGTAAAAAAAAAAAAAAAATCACGACCAAATCAGAATTTTCTTTCTCGTCTTGCTGATGTGAGTTCCAGAGACATTTATCAGGCCGAGAGACTCATTCTCGCCTGACCTAAAATTTACAGTATTTTAAGCTGGACTTGGAGAGGGTTGTTGATTGGCATGCTGTTGAGGGGAAAAAACAAAACACAAAAAGCATTCCTTTGTGGAACTCTTCAGGAGTAAGGGCAGTTTTGTATATTCTTCATCTCTCTCTGCCCTCTGCTTTTGACCCTTGATTCTTTGTGCTTTATTCCATCTCCTGCCTTATCACAGCTCCCACAAATGACAACCTGAAAAGTCCCAACTCCTCTTCAAACCCTTCTCACCCTGTCTTCTCACTGTGATAAATTGTAGTGCCCTTTACCCTCAGCCCTTTCTGTTCTAAAAGAACAATTCTTTTAGTTCTGGCCCTACTTTGGGAATGGCGTCTACTTCTTTATTTTGATGTAGTCCTTTTGGGCCAGGCAGATGGACAGGATGGGTTCAGGGAATTTGTCACCAGCAGACCTACCCTAAAAGAATGATGCTTAAAGGAGTTTCTCTAAACAGAAAGGAAATGATAAAAGAAGAAAGGTAATATCAAGAAGAAATTTAAAATATGGTAAGCAAAATAATATATATGGTAAGCAAAAATATGTGTTAATACATAAATCTTATCTTGAGTTTTCTAAATTATGTTTGCTAGTTGAAGCAAAAATTGCAATACTACCTAAGGTGATTCTAAATGTATACAGAGTAAACATTTAAAACTATGAAAAAGCTAACCAAAGAGATAAACTCAGAAATACTATAGATAAATCAAAATGGAATTCTAAAACATGTTCAGGTAACTCACAATGAGGCAGGGCGGAAAAGAAAACAAGCAAAAAAACAGAACAAAGAGAAAATGTTTTTTTAAAATGTCAGACTTACTATCTAACATATTAATGATTATATTAAATGTAAATGGTTTAAATATACTAATTAAAAGACATATTGGTAGACTGTATTAAGAAACATGACCCAACTATATACTGTCTACAAGAAACTTCAAGTATAACAATATAGGCAATCTGAAAGAAAAAGGTTTATAGGAAAATATATATTAGGTAAACAGTCAAAGAAAAGCAAGATTGGCTATGTTAGTATCAGATAAAGTAGATTTAAGAGCAAAGAAAAATGCCAGAGATAGAGAGGGACAGTATGTAATGATAGTTAATTCATCAAGGCACAGTTAATCCTAAGTGTGTATACACCAAGCAACAGAGCAGAAAATGGGAAGCAAAAAATGATAGAATTGAATGGAGAAATATATCCACAACCATAGTTGGGGACTTCAACATAGCTTTTTAAACAGTTGATAGAATAGTTAAAATCATCAAGGATATAGAAGAACTCAACACCACCATCAACCAATATGATCTAACTGACATAGAACAAGTCATCCAAAAACAGCAAAATACTGTGCTTTTCAAGTGCAAACAGAACATATACTAAGATAGACTCAAAACTTAATGAATTTAAAAGAATTGAAATCATATAAAGTGTTCTCCAACCACAGTGGAATCAAACTAGAAATAAGTAATAGAGAGATAACAGGAAAATCTCCAAGCACTTAGAAACTAAACAGTGTATTTCTAAACCATGGGTTAAAGAGGAAGTCTCAAGGGAAATTTTTCAAAAATACACTGAACTGAATGAGAAATGAAAACATCAACATCTGTGGGATTCAGTTAAAGCAGTGCTGAAAGGGAAATTTATAGCCCTAAATGCAAACATTAGAGAAAAAGAAAAAAAATCTCAAATCAGTACTTTAAAGCTTCCACTTCAAACACTTAGAAAAACCCAAAGCAAGCAGAAGGAAGGAAATAAATTTGGAGCAGAAATCAGTACAATTGAAACAAAACCAACAGAGAAAATCAGTGAAACAAAGAACAGGTTCTTTGGAAAGATCAGTAATATCAACAAACCACTACCAAGACTGACAGAAAAAGACAAGACACAAATTACCAATATGGGGAATAAAATGGGATATCACTACAGCCACTATAGACATCAAAAGGATAAGAAGGGAATACTACAGATAACTTTACACACATAAATTTGACACCTTAGATGAAATTGACCAATTTGTTGAAAAACACAAATTACCAGAACTCACCCAACATGAAATCGATTATTTCATAGCCTTATAGCTATTAAGGAAATGGAAATAATTTTAAAATCCCTGAAAAGAAATCTCCAGTCCCCAGATGGTTTCACTGAAGATTCTACCAAAGAAGAGTTAATACCAATTACACAATATTATCCAGAAAATAGAAGAGAATGCTTCCCCATTCATTTTATGAAGCTAGTATTACCCTGATCCAAAACCAAACAAAGATGATACCAAAAAAAAAAAAACAGACCAATATCCCTCGTGAATATATATGCAAAAATCCTTAACAAAATATTAGCAAATAGAATTCAGCAACATACAAAAAATTATACACCATGACAAAATGGAGTTTATTTTAGGAATGCCAGCCTGGTTCAGTATTTGAAAATCAATCTAACTACCACATTATCAGGCTAAAGAAGAAAAATATCATCCTACACCCATTCATGATAAAAACTCAGAAAATAGGAACAGAGGGGAAATTCCTCATTTTAATAAAGCACATCTACAAAAAAACCTACAGCTAACATAATACTAAATGGTGAGAAACAATGCTTTCCACCTAGGATCGGGAACAAATCAAGGATGTCTACTCTCATAACTCTTATTCAGCACAGTGGTGAAAGTTTTAGCCAGTGTAATAAAGCAAGAAAAAGAAATAAAAGGCATACAGATTGGGAAGGAAGAAGTAAAACAATCCCTATTTGTAGATGACATGATTGTCTACGTAGATATTCCCAAGGAGTGTATTTAAAAACTAGAACTAGGGCTTCCCTGGTTGCACAGTGGTTGAGAGTCCGCCTGCCGATGCAGGGGACGCAGGTTCGTGTCCCGGTCCGGGAAGATCCCACATGCCGCGGAGCGGCTAGGCCCGTGAGCCATGGCCGCTGAGCCTGCGCGTCTGGAGCCTGTGCTCCGCAAGGGGAGAGGCCACAACAGTGAGAGGCCCGCATACCGCAAAAAACAAAAACAAAAACTAGAACTAATAAGTGAGTCTACTGAGGTCACTGAATACTAGATTTACGTACGAAAGTCAACGGTAGTTTTATCATAAGCAATGACCATGTGGATGCTGAAATTAAAATACAATACTGTTTACAGTCACTTGAAAAAGAAAGGTGTAATCTAACAAAACTTGTATAGGACTTGTATGCTGGAAACTACAAATGCTGATGAAATAAATTGAAGAACGTCTAATTAAATGGAGGAACATGCTGTGTGTTCATGGATTGGAACACTCAATAGAGTAAATATGTCAGTTATCCCTAGATTGATATACAGGTTTAATGCAGTTCCTGTCAAAATCCCAGCAAGATTTTTTTTCGTAGATATAGGTAAGATTATTCTAAAATGCACATGGAAAGGCAAACCAGAAGGTAAGGCAATTTTGATAAAAGAATAAAGTAGGAAGAGTTAGTTTACTCAAATTCAAGACATTAAAAATATAGTGTATGTGTGTGTGTGTATATATATATATATATATATATATATGATTACTGTATATTGATTACTGTAGTGGAGACTGTGGTATTGGAGGGACAGACACACAAATCAATAAGATGGAATAGAGAACCCAGAAGTAGACCCACAGAAATATGCACAACTGACTTTTAACAAAGGTGCAAAAGCAATTCAATGGAGAAATGATAGTTTTTTCACCAAATGGTGATGGAGAAGCTGGACACACATAGACAAGGAAACAGACCTTGACCCAAGTTTTATACTTTATATGTAAATTAACTAAAAATGAATCACAGACTTAACATGTAAAACCTAAAATTATAAACCTTTTAGAAAAAAATCTTTGGGATCTAGGATTAAGCAAGAAGTTCTTAGACTTGACACCAAAATCAAAATCCATAAATGGAAAATTTGATAAATTGGATTCTGTCAAGATTAAAAATATTTGCTCTGTGAAAGACCTTGTTAAGAGAATGAAATGACAATATCTAGACTATATAAAGAATTCTCAAAACTCAGTAATAAAAAATACAATCCCATTAGAAAATGGGCATAAGACATGAGACATTTCACTGAAGAGGATATAAGGTGGCATATAAGTATATGAAAAGATACTCAACATCACCAGCCATTAGAGAAATGCAAATTAAAACCACAATGAGATATCGTTATACACCTGTAATGGGTAAAATAAAAGTACATCATATGCTAACGGGGATGCAGAGAAAGTGGACCACACATACATTGCTGGTGGGGATGTAAAATGTTACAACCGCTCTGGAAAACACTTGGGCAGTTTCTCTTTAAAAAACCGAACATGCAACTAATCACAAATTCCACCAACTGCACTCCTGGGCATTTATCCCAGAGAACTGAAAAGTCATGTTCACACAAAAAAACCTGTACCTGAATGTTTATAGCTGCGTTATTTGTAATAGCTGAAAACTGGAAACAACCCAGATGTCCTTCAAGAGACAAATGGTTAAACAAACTGTGATACATCTACACCATGGAATACTACTCAGCAATAAAAAGGAAAAGACGGTACGTGCACATCTAGATGGAGCTCCAGAGTATGCTGCTGAGTAAAAAAAGACAATTCCTCCACATTACAAATTATTCCAATTATAGAACATTCTTTTTTTTTTTTTTTTTTTTTTTTGCGGTACACGGGCCTTTCACTCTTGTGGCCTCTCCCGTTGCGGAGCACAGGCTCTGGACGCGCAGGCCCAGCGGCCATGGCCCATGGGCCCAGCTGCTCCGCGGCATGCGGGATCCTCCCGGACCGGGGCACGAACCCGCGTCCCCTGCATCGGCAGACGGACTCTCAACCACTGCGTCACCAGGGAAGCCCTATAGAACATTCTTGAAATGACAGAAGTACAGAAATGAAGAGCAGATTAGTGGTTGCTAGAGGCCAAGGTTGGAGGTCAGTGCGTATACAGCAGAAAGGTAACAGAGGGATCCTTGTAGTGATGGAAATGTGTATCTTGACTATACAGTTGACCTTGGACAACCCGGGGGGCAAGGGGTGCCGACCCTTTAGCAGTGGAAAATTTGTGTATCACTTTACTGTCCCCACAAGTTCCGCACCTGTGCATTCAATCAACTGCATGTAAGTGGACCAGCGCAGGTTAACCTGTGTTGTTCAAGGGTCAACTGTATTAATGTGGATAACCCGGTGTGGAATTGCTCTATAATTTAGCAAAATGTTACTGCTGAGGAATCTCTGTATCATTTCTTTTTTTTTTTTTTTGCAGTACACAGGCCTCTCACTGTTGTGGCCTCTCCCGTTGCGGAGCACAGGCTCTGGACGCGCAGGCTCAGCGGCCATGGCTCACGGGCCCAGCCGCTCCGTGGCATGTGGGATCTTCCCGGACCGGGGCACGAACCCGTGTCCCCTGCATCGGCAGGCGGACTCTCAACCACTGCGCCACCAGGGAAGCCCTCTGTATCATTTCTTACAACTGCATGTGACTATAATTTTCTCAAAATCAAAAGTTTAATCTTAAAAAAAGTCATACTATGAGGCTTACAATGAAAGACAGGATCTCTCTTTCTCAAACCCTAACCCTAACCCTCACCCCTCTCTACTCCCATTCCTGTTTCTTAGCTTTTTTTCTGGGTTTACCTCCATCTTTCTAAATCGCATACTTGCGTTGCCATTTCTTGGTTTAAAAAAAATTTTTTTAGACATCCACTGACTTCCTAGTCTGAAAAATGAGGATTTGGCTCTCTCACACTATCACTACCACCATTATTTCCCATTCACTGATAGAATTAAGTCATAACTTTGATTAATTCAGTATTCATAGCTGAGACACTTGGTGTGTATTTTCTTTCTTGGATAATTTATTTTTGGCTTTTGCTTTTTTCCTGGAAATTAATTGCCTCAGTATTTTAATGTGCACATTTGCTTAGTCTGTGTGTCTCTTACTTTAGCCTCCAACTTTGCAAAAGAACGATGAAATTCCTTTTATTATGGTCAGTCACATCAGATAACCTTTTAGTTCCATTAATTAGTTGCTTTTCTGGAGGTGGCCTGTTTTACTGCTCCAGTGTGAACGAGGCCTGACCCCACTGCTAGTGTCATCCATGGACATCTTTTCACTGTTAGCGATAGGATTCTTGAGGATTACTTGGAACCAGAAGGTGAAGGTAGGAGGAGGGGGATATGACACTGTAGTGAGTTGCTGGTGAAAACCCTAGAGAAGTGGGCAAAGCTGAAGTCACCCCTCACACAGACGCTTAACAGAATATGCAGGATGGGATTTAGAATAGGTCAGGCAGCCACACAGCTAGCTGATGGGACAGGGATGCAAGGGTTCCAGGAGGAATGGAATCCATCCCACTGGTCCTGGCAGCAGTGACAGCTGGCATCATCAGCTTGGAATCAGAGCAGCCTGGTGTGGCATCTAACCCAGCCTCAAACCAGAAGTCAGGACTGCCACCCACGCACGGTCCACGGCACACTGTCCAGTGCTTACTAGTTGTGTGCTTCCCAAGACACGTTAGAACTTTGCAAACATCCCCATTTGCTATAGTTCTTGGCAGTAAAACTTTTAAGTAAATTAAAGCAGTACCATGTACTTATTCAATCAATGAAAAGGAATGAACATAATATACAAGATACATGGAGTATAATGAGAAAATGAACACCCACAAACTCACTCCCCACATTCAGAACTAGCACAGTTGTGTCGGGAACAACCTTTTACAAATCTCATATGAGGTTGGGTGCCCAGGGCTGCGGGGACCTTGGGGAAAACTTCAGTTGAGGCGAAACTTGCAGGATTGCCGTGGCACACAGCCAGCTGCCGCAGCTGCCATCTCAGGCAGCTCGGGTCACAGAAACAGGACGAGGGCAGGGCCGGGACACCTGCGACTGCTGCCGTACCCTCTGGTGTCCCATAGAACACAGCCCGAGGAAGCCCACCTTGGCTGTGCAGCATCCCTTCAGACCTCCCGTTTGCTAGAGGGGACTGTCCTCAGGTGAGCTGGAGGTCTCTCCCGCCACACTGGGTTCTCACACTTTACACTTCGTGTTCCACACCCGAAATCTAGCCCTCAGCCGTATGTTTTAGGTGCTCAGTGAGATGTGTTGATTGGTGGACTGCCAATCATAAGGGATAAGGGATAAGCTGGGATAAGCTGCATCCCTCTCAGTTCTGTGCTGCTTTCATTCGAGGCTGATCTCCAGGAACTAGAACTTGCTCCTCTGGGGCTGTTCTCCCTGAATGATGTTATCAGCAGGTTCTTCAGGACACTCTAGAACTGCTTGGGGAGTGAACCCTGAGAAGCTGTCCTCCAAGTCCACCGCATCTCATCACGGTGCTGCCCGGAGGCTCTGGCTCTGAAGAGAAAGGGATGCTCTGATATGTTCCTCCAGACCGTGAGTAATCCTGGGAAACAGAGTGTCCCGGGGCCTGCAGGTCTCACAGCCCTGTGGCTATGGGGCAGGGCACCCCTCACTTCCTACCTTTATGATGGCTCTTCCATGCTAAGCCTCTCTTCTGAAAACCCCTCAATCACTGAGCAATCTCTCTCGCTCTGAGCCTCTAGTTTATTCTACCCAGTTTAACACTTGTGTAATACTATCTTCTTTGTTCCCTCTTGTTTCAGGGAATCTATGTAAGCATCTTGTCTAGAGTGTGAATTCCTTAAGGACCTGGTTTATCTAGTAAGCAAAGAAACCAGCTCTGGTTAATTTAAGCGGAAAGGGAATTTGTTAAAAGGATCCAGCTTGGTAATTAGAATCCTAACTAGAGCAGGAGATGTGGGCTTGGAATCCACAGAGCCAGGCACTGCCTGTGTCACATTGCAGAACTTGTCTGCTGGGCCCTGAAACAGCAGCGAGCTTTGACTTCACTGCCCCTGCTGGCCTGATGTCGTTACTGCCTCTGGATCCTGGAGGGAACTGCCTCTGCAGTTCCAGCCACCCTTGCCAGCACGGATTCTGCACCGTCCCCAGGTCTTCTGTCGGTAGCCTACCAAGTGAAGTCTGAGTCAAGAACACATAATTGGAGAGCCTAGATCATCAGGTCCACATCTTGGCTGCAGGAGAGGCTGGGAGGGCAAGTATTTGGCAGGTTCTCCTTTTATAACGGGAGGTGGGCTCTGCCTGACAGGCGGGAATTCCTTAAGACTAGAGAGCTCAGAGGCTAAGGCAGGGACCATGACTTCCACTGCTTTGTGTGCTCTGTAGTGCCTAGAACGGTACCCATCATATGTAATCAGTAGGTTGTTGTGACTGGGGTGTGACTCGGCTAAAATCTTGCCCAGGAATGAGCCACAGAGCAATAGAGGGTTCATGCATTTATCACTATTTCTGGTTTTCAATTTAATTGGTTCTTTATTGAACCAGCACACCTGGAGGCATTTCAGAATGTCAGAAACCTAATATCTTGGCAAAACGTCAAGGTTGTTTTAGGTTTTCCCTATTATGCCTCAGGCTGCTATGAACATTAATGTTCAAGTTTTTGGATGGATATCTGTTTTTATTTCTCTTGAGTAAACACCTAAGAGTGAAACTTCTTGCCTGTATGCACATATTTTAAGAAAGTACCAGGGCTTCCCTGGTGGCACAGTGGTTGAGAGTCCGCGTGCCGATGCAGGAGGCACAGGTTCGTGCCCTGGTCCGGGAAGATCCCACATGCCACGGAGCAGCTGGGCCCGTGAGCCATGGACGCTGAGCCTGCGCATCCGGAGCTTGTGCTCCGCAACGGGAGAGGCCACAGCAGTGAGAGGCCCGCATACCGCAAAAAAAAAAAAAAAAAAAAAGAAAGTACCAAACTCTTTTTCAAAGTGTTGACATCATTTTACTTTCCTACTAGAAAAGTGTGAAAATTTCAGTTCTCCACATCCTCACCAACACTTGGTATTATGAGTCTTTTTAATTTAACCCATGCTAGTGAGTATATAGTGGTCTCTCATTGTGGTTTTAGTTTGCATTTCCTTGATGACTAATGATGCTGAGCATTTTTTCATGTACTTATTGTCCATTTATATATTTTTCTGTGAGTCTGTTTAAATCTTTTGCCATTTAAAAATCAGATTATTTGCCTTCTGATTGAACTGTAAGATTTTAAAATATATTCTGTAGAAAGATCTATATCAGATATATGTATGGTGACTATTTTCTCCCAACCTGCAACTCGCCTTTTCATGTTCTTAATAGTGTCTTTCAAAGAGCAGTTCAAAATTTTGATTACATCAAAGTTATTGTTTTTCATTTATTGTTTATTTGTGTCCTAAGAATTCTTTGCCTACCTCATAATCATGAAGATTTTCTCTTTTCTTGTAGAAGTTTTATAGTTTTAGTTTTTACATTTAGGTATGTGATACATTTCAAGTTGATCTTTATGTGTGCTGTAAGGTAAGGGTCAAGGTTTTTCCCTATAAGAATATCCAATTGTCCAAGCACCACTTATTGAAAAGTCTTTCTGTTTCACCCATTAAATTATTTTGACATCTTTGTAAAAAATTAATTAACTTTACAGTAGAGAAACCTGACAAATTTTACCGCAGCCCAGTGATCAAGGTTCATGTAAACAGTGATAAAATCATGTTGATACTCTGTGCCCTTGACATAATGTGATGAAAATGGTACTTTACATCTTTGATCTTCTTCCCAGTCTCATGATGAGAAAAACATCAGAAATCCCAACTGAGGTACATTCTACAAAATACCAGTACTCTGCAAAACTGTCAAGGTCATCAAAAACAAGGAAAGTCTGAGAAACAGTCACAACCAAGAGGAGCCTAAGAATACATTATGAGTAAATAGAATGTGGGATCCTGGGTGGGCTCCTGGGACAGAAAAGGGACACTAGGGGAAATCTAAAGAAATCTGAATAAAGTATGGACTTAGTAATATTAATGTATCAATATCATTTCATTAATTGCAACACATGTACCATTATAATATAAGATGTTAATAACAAGGGAAACTGGGTGTGGACTGTATGGGAACTCTTTGAACTATCTGTAAATCCAAACAAAAATAGTAATTTACCATGTTTTCTTTTCACTTTGTAATTTTTATTTTACATTTATTGGAAGAATTTATTTAGATGTTTACACAAAGTTTTTCTGGTATCATAGCTCATGTCCATCCAATAAATGGAAAATAAAAAAGTTGGTTTAGGTGTTTGCTAAAATTACTGAATGTTTAGAATCTGACTCTTCCGAATCCCTTCTGACCCTGAATTGCCCGACTGTTTTTATATACTGTGTCCTCTTTACACCATCGAGAGCCTTGTGATGCAGCATTTCTTAAAAGACCACTTCACTATCGTCTCAGGGACTTTCCTCTAAGTTGTTAACATGCATTCTGCAATTTTTGATGCTGACACTTTCTTCGTCTGACAAGAAGTTAACAAAGTTTCCAGGCAACAGACAGCATTCATGTTTCTTCACCAAATCGCCCTTTAAGGGTTTGTGACATTTTGAGGGTTCACGTATACTCAGGGAATATAGGCAGTGGACCAATAGCACTTCACATGTCATTGATTATAAGGTGACTTCCGATTTTCAGAGATGTTGAAATGTGTCTCAGAAAAATTGAAAATATATGTTAGTATTTTGCAACTTTCTGTTCTCATCCAGTGATATGTGTACATCTTTTTATGTTAGTTTATATAGACCTGCCTTGTTTTAATATAACAGCTGCAACATTCCATAGTGTGGATAGCCCACAATTTATCTAACCACTGTTCTAATATGGATATCTGACTTTTCAGAATATTATGAAAATGCTACAATAAATGTCTTTCACAGGGCTTTCTGAGTATTTCTCTAGGATAGATATTTAGAAGTAGAATTGTTGGATTAAAGAGTTTGCCCATTTAAAATTTTATTTTATTTTATTTTTTGCCTGCACCACGCACTTGTGGGATATTAGTTCCCCGACCACGGATTGAACCTGGGCCCCCAGCAGTGGAAGTGCAGAGTTCTAACTACTGGACTGCCAGGGAATTCCCAGTTTAAAATTTTAAATTGTCCCCCAGAAGGCCTTATCATTTTGCAGTCCCAACAAATGAGTATTAGAGTTCCCTCACCTTTGCCCACTTTGGATATTATCAACTTACAAATTGTGTCAGTCACACTGGGTTAAGGGTGATGTACTACTATTATTTTATTTTGAGTTTTCCTGATTATTAGTAAGTTTAGAAGGTTTTCATATGTTTATGGCTTGTTTATTTTTTCGGTGAATTGTAATTTTAAATTTATTAGTATAAGATTTTATATATCTGGACCTGGATATTTATCCTTTGCCTGTTGTGTATGTGTAAATGATTTCTTCCAGCCTGATTCTTGCTTTTAGTTGTGTTATTGGTCCCAATGTCTAATTGAAGTTTTGAATTGGTGTAGTTAAATTTCTCAGAAGCTTCCTTTACAGCTTTCTGTGTTTTATGTTTTGCTTAGGAAAGTCTTCCCTACTCAAAGATTACAAAAGCCCGAGGGGCATTTCTGGGAAAGGCAGGCACCCCTTGAGTGTGTGAACTGAGAGGCAGCCCCAGGAAAGGCGAGCTGGAGCTGGACTGTGATGAGGCTTAAGGACCAGGCAGAGGAGTCTGGACTTCAGTGAGTGCGTGAGGTCAGCCTGACCTATTTTGACATTGGAATGCTTCTTGCCACTGCCAGGGAGGGAGAGGCTATATTCCAAGTTAATATTCCATTTTCACACCTAACGTGGAAGAGAAACAGAGGCACTTAAGCCTGGAGTAAACACAGTCGTACTGTGACAACAAAAGCACCACTGATGGACTAATAAAAAGGGAAAGGGGGGGCTTCCCTGGTGGCGCAGTGGTTGAGGGTCCGCCTGCCGATTTAGGGGACGAGGGTTCGTGCCCCGGTCTGAGAGGATTCCACGTACCGCTGAGCGGCTGAGCCCCTGAGCCATGGCCGCTGAGCCTGCGCGTCCGGAGCCTGTGCTCCGCGACGGGAGAGGCCACAGCGGTGAGAGGCCCGTGTACCGCAAAAAAAAAAAAAAAAAAAAAAAAAAAAAAGGGAAAGGAACCAGGAGTGAAACGAGTACATCTTTGCAGCGTGTAAGGCAGCACCTCATAAACACTGCCAACATTTTGCTTGCTGTGACAAACCAAGCCCCAGGAGCTTCAGTTTAAATTGAAAAACAAACCACAAGCAAATTGCCCTTAACAGTTGTTTTAGGTCGGATTGCGTCTTCCAAAAAGATATATTGAAGTTCTAATCCCTGGTACCTGTGAACATGACCTTATTTGGAAATAGGGGCTTTGGGTGGGACCCTGTGAAGTCGGAGGCAGAGACTGGAGTGATGCATCTACCAGCCAAGGAACGCTAAGATTGCCAGCCACCGCCCGAAACTGGAAGAGGCAAGGAAGCCTCCTCTTACTTGGGAGCATGGCAGGGCCCACACCTTGATTTTGGACTTGCAGTCCCCAGAACTGTGAGAGAGTAAGTTTCTGCTGGTTTTTTGTTTGTTTTTTTTTTTGCGGTACGCGGGCCTCTCACAGCTGTGGCCTCTCCCGTTGCGGAGCACAGGCTCCGGACGCGCAGGCTCAGCGGCCATGGCTCACGGGCCCAGCCGCTCCGCAGCATGTGGGATCTTCCCGGACCGGGGCACGAACCCGTGTCCCCTGCATCGGCAGGCGGACTCTCAACCACTGCGCCACCAGGGAAGCCCAGCTTCTGCTGTTTTATGCCATCTGGTTTGTGGCACTTTGTTACAGCAGCTCTAGGAAATTAACACAACATTCATTCCTTGATCTTTGAAACAGGTAAGGCATGCCCACTGAACTGGCCTGTGCTGGAGGCCTCGGGCGGCTATCGGAGGGGTGAGATGGTGGCAGCACAGGACGAGTGGGAGGTGGTGCCTTCCTGCCCTGGCAGGTTGGATTCTCCATGGAGAAGTTAGTTTGAGGCCAGCCCAGGCCATGTTGCAGTGTCCCTAGGGGGACGTTCTGAGAACCAGAGCCTCAGTCTGGATGACAAAGGCTGAGAGGTAGACGCGGTGGGATGAGAGCATGTCTGCGATTCTGCCAGGACAGGGTTAGGGCCGGGGGGGCCTGCTGATCATCTCCTGGGGCTCCGGAGGCTCCTTTCCTTGGTACATTGATGATCGGCAAATAGGAGCACTCGGAAGGAGGGTGGTGATGTGCAAAATCTACCACCGAGGGTGAAAACACTACTGCAGCGGTACCCTGTGCACCCGTGACTGGCAGACACCTGGGGACCGGGGAGGTAGTGGTTCGAGTGTCTCGGCATCATCAGACCCGGCCCGTGGTTACTCATTGTTGCACTTTCGGCAACTTCTCTAATTTCTTTAAGCTTCAGTCTCTTTATCTGTAAAGCACTGACAGGCATACTTAAGGTCTTAGGTTTGATGTGAGGATAAATTGAGAAAAATGTATGTGAAGTACTTAACAATGTGCCTGCTGCCAGGAAGGGGTTGATAGAGCTTAGCAGCCATCATCTTCACCATCATCTTCACCATCACCATCATCACCATCATCATCGTCATGATTATCATCAGAGCCGTAATGGAAAACTGGTGTGTTTGGGGGCTGCCCCCTCACCATTGAAATGTACGGGCCTATCAACGTGCCCGGGGAAGGCGGGCTGTTGGGGGTCCTCATTAGGCACCTGGGGACTCCCGCCCTCCCCCAGGCACGCCCCGTCACCTCTGGGGTGTCCGGAGGCCGACCGGCAGCCGGGTATAGGCATGGGGCGGAAGCGGACTGCAGTCCGGGGTGTGGCGAGTCCGGGCCTGCAGGCCGCTGGGATCCTGGGAGGGGCGGAGGGAGTGGGGCGTGGGGCCCCGGGGAAGGCGAGGCCGACGCGGGGCGAAGCCCCGGGGAGCCGCGGGGGCCCAGGGCGAGGGGTCGGGAGGTGCACTCGGGCTTTCCGCTTCCCACGACGACCGCTAGGGGTCGCCAACGCCCCGCGCAGCGCCCTCCTCGGTGCCGCCTCCCCTCCGCCCTGTTCCTCCCGGCTCCTCCCAGGTGAGTCGCCGGCCTGTGAGGAGGACGCGCCCGTTCCAGCTCCGAGCCGCTCGCCTGGTACCCAAGCCCGAGGGCGGAGCCGGGAACCGGACTAACACCGGTGGTCCTGTCCCTAGATTTCGGGTATTAGGGTTCTTTAATTCGATGTCGCAAGGACTCCGGGAGACAGCCTAGGACGGCTGTCGTTTTCGTCCACAAAGAGCCTCGATCTTGCGGAGGAACTAAGCCAGGCCCTCGTTTTCTCAGAATCTGGGGTCTGAGGCTGAAGGTCGGCCGGCATCCTGAGCTCCTTCCCTTCCTGGACCTTAATGGAAGCCTCCCCCCATGATGCAAATGGCTTGGCGCTCAAAGCGTCGGAACGATGCTTGGTACCCATCAGGCCCCCAAAGTGCTCCCGTTACTGAAAGGTTGGGGGAACACCCCCCCGTCCCCGGCCTGAGCCCGGGGAGCCACAGGCCAAAGAGGAAGTTCTAGGGCCAGGCCCCGGAGGCACGAACATAACAACAACAGTAATAATAGCAACAGCTAACGCTGAGTCAGCACTTACTACGTGCCAGGCACCGTTCTGAACTCGTTAACTGTAGTTACTCGTTTAATCCTCACAAACATTTTCCGAGGGAATATTATCACTGTTTCACAGATGAGGAAAGTGAGGCATAGAGATCTTAAATCTCTCAGGGTCTCAGTTTCCTGAAAATTCAACGCTTTTGAAGGAAAGTAACCCACCAGGTTAGGCATCAATTATTTTACTGAAATAGCAGCCAATTCATGGTAAGTGGAAAAATGTAGGGGTGAGACCAGAAAAATGTGTTTTCTGGATGCGCTGCCGCGGGACAATTGCGTTTAAAAAAAATTGCTGAAGAACCTAGAGGAGAAACGGCTGCTAAAGGAGCTGCCCGTGAATTTTTCTCTTAAGGCGCCCCCTGGTGGGAAGGGCAGTCAAGGCTGCCGCCTTAGCAAAGTCCCTGGAAGGTCAGCCTTGGAAGGGATGTGTTCCCAGCCTGGTGAGGGAAATACCAGTTTTGCCCTAAGTGTGAGAGCCTCTCGGTGTGGGCAAGAGGCAGGGTGACATGAAGCTGGAGGGGACAGTCATTGAGTCACCTTCCCGACTGATGGCCTATTGAGAGGCCACTAAACAGAGGACTGTGTGGGCATTTGTGGCATGTGAACCACGTGGCACAGGCGATGTCGGGCAGAGGTGGAACTGGAGGGGCAGGTAAGCAGTGGCTTGAAGCAGTCCCAGGACTGCTAACAGTGTCAGAAACTCCATCACCAGAGAGAAGAGGACGTGGCAAAAGGCTGGGTCCCAATTTTGCCTCTCTCTGAATGTAGAAAATTCTTCCCGGTGCTGAGACAAGCCCTGCCTCCCAGTAAGTTCCTTCCAGGCCCAGAGCCCTGGTTCCCCCAGGGAGGGCGTCTAATGCCCCAGGATGAATGAGTTCATCAGATACTTTCCAGTGTGTGGGTGGGGGGATCCCTGGGGCCGCTGGAGGAGGGTGCTGGCCCTGTTTCAGAGCTGCCTTTGCAGTTGGAGCTCAAACCACCACCATGGCTGTGGGAGCACTGTCACGAGAGTCCTTACACCACCTTTTTGGGTCAGCAAATAGCTGTTGGGTCCATTTGTCCTTGAGAATGATGTACCCCCATAGTAGGAGGAAGAGGCATTCAAGGCTATTGTTACAGAAGAGCCTGGCCCCCCAGTACGATTGTCAGCTCCAGGGCACAAGTATCCTGTCTCATGCTGCTGCTCTAAGGGTTGCGGTCTGTACTCAGCCTCCTGGTGTGGTTCTCACCCACCACGTGTTGACTTCAGCTTCTTCCCAAAGAAAGAAGCTGCCCTTGTTTGGGCCCAGTCCCTGCCCCCCATGCTAGCCATAAACAATGCAGTGTCAAGCACTGGGTGGTGTTTTTTATTTGTTTGTTTGTTTGTTTTTGCGGTACGTGGGCCTCTCACTGTTGTGGCCTCTCCCGTTGCGGAGCACAGGCTCCGGACGCGCAGGCTCAGCGGCCATGGCTCACGGGCCCAGCCACTCCGCGGCATGTGGGATCTTCCTGGACCGGAGCACGAACCTGTGTCCCCTGCATCGGCAGGCGGACTCTCAACCACTGCGCCACCAGGGAAGCCCTGGGTAGTGTTTTATAAAGTTTATTTAATAATGTAGTAGAAAGGACAAGAGCTTTGAAGTCAGACCCACTTGTAAATATCTCACTGTTTATCAGCTAAAATATTAGGGCAAGCTTCCTCATCTATAAATAGTCGTGGTGGTAATGGTGGGGAATGAAAACTGTATTATTGGACATTGAGAAGATGAAAAGAACACCCATGGTGAGACTTCACAAACGGGAGACAGAGGCAACCCAGGCCCCTGATTCTTCAGTGGCGGTGTCTCCGGCAGGATTTCAGATTCTGCCCCCTAACAGCCCCGCTGCCCCAGGGCCTTTGCTTGGGCAGGATTTCAGATTCTGCCCCCTAACAGCCCCGCTGCCCCAGGGCCTTTGCTTGGCCTCGGAAGCACTCTTGTGATGTGCCATTCCCCACTGCTGCAGGCCTTTGCCTGAGCTGGTCCCAGAAGGAAGGCCCTCAGCTCTATGGGATTACATGAGGGGCAATGTGGGAAGTAATTTAGAGAGAAAAGAAAATTTTAAAGTAACAGCAGCTAATACTTTGGAGGGGAGTCTAAAAAGTCAGATGATTAAGTCTGGGAAGGAAAAGACTAAAAAGAACTGAAGAAAGAGACTGAGACTAAGAATTCAGGTCAGAAAGGGGAGAATTTCCAGCAGAGGGAAGCGTGGGTGTGGGGAGCTCGAGGGGCTCAGGAGTGGTCTTCAGCGAGAACTCTGCAGCCAGATGGCTCGGGTCTCATCCTAGCTCTTGCACTTACAAGCTTGGTCTTCGTCCATCTGTGCCTCACTTTCCTTATCTGTAGAATCACACCCCTCGGAGGGCAGTAACAAGGATGAAATGAATTCGCGTGTATGCATCACTCAGCGTAGTGCCTGCTGGTGGTGAGCGCTAGCTAGTGTTATTTTTCCTTTGAAATGAAAACTTAGAGAATTGGGGAACATGAGTGAGGGCTGAAGGGGTCCATAGGGACACCTAGTCTAGCCATTTATTATTATTTATTTGGGGCGGTACGTGGGCCTCTCCCATTGCAGAGCACAGGCTCCGGACGTGCAGGCCCAGCGGCCATGGCTCCCGGGCCCAGCAGCTCCGCGGCGTGCAGGATCCCCCCGGACCGGGGCACGAACCCGCGTCCCCTGCATCGGCAGGCGGACTCTCAACCACTGCGCCACCAGGGAAGCCCAAGCCATTTCTTTTACAGGTGAGAAATTTGAGCCTAGAGAGCTGCTCTCCCCATAGCCCCTCACAGATGCTCCAGAGTTGTGCCCATCACCATCTCCTTCTTTGCTGAGTTGTCAGACTCCTTCCGCAGCGCTCTTGGGTGTCTGGGTCTTGCTGAAGCACAGCACCTCAGCAGGGTCACCATGGCCTGTCTGTGCATCAGTCAGGGTGCTTTGGATGGGCAATCCAACTCATAATAGTTTAGGAAAAAGCAAAAAGAGGTAACTGCTCATGTACTAGGAAGTCTGGGGCGCCTTTGAGGCACAGGTGGATCTGGGGCCTGAAATGATCCTATCAGGACACTGTCTTGCCTTTGTGTTTCTGTAGGTGGGTTTCATCCTCAGGTGGGATCTGCTCGTGGTGGGTAAGGGGGACCACCTGCAACTCTAAATGCACATTGTCCTCAAGTTTTAAAATGTAGGGTTTATTATTAGATATGGGAAGGCAGACAATTGCCCTCCCATGATCAGGAGACAATTGCCATTGAAAAGATACTTTGTTTCTCACAGTTTCCAAGAGGACTGGGCTCACGGTGCAGGGCCACACGGGGAAGCATCACGGTGGGTCAGGAGGCAGAGGGCCCAGCAGCAAAACAAACGTGGGCAAGAGCCTTTACAGTGCTTGTGGGAAGGAATGGGTGAGCAGGGTAAGCAGGATTGGCTAGTTTGAATAATTTCAACGGGCTCTGAGGTAGAGGGGCTGCCCCTGGATGTCTCACACCTGTCCCTGGGGTGATTAGGGGAGGAAGAGCGTGGCCCCCGAAATGTAAGAGCCAATGAAGGAGGTGGTTGGGGGGTGTGGGCTCTGACTCGTTAGTTTGCATATGAAAGGCCCACTGGTTTACCATCTCTAGGAACTGGCTAGCCCTGGGAGGGGCAGTCTCATCAGGGTCAGCAAGCCCCCAGATGTCAAAGCATCAGAAATACAGAAAATTTAAAAACACGTAATGAATGCAACTTACAACTAGCAACCCCATAAAGAACATGCCTCTCTCAACATCACCTACTGACATCTGGGAGGGGTTCTGATTGGCCCACGCTTGTGAGACGCTCAAAGCCGCATGCTGGCGAGGACATGGAAAAACCGGATCTCTCATCCCTTATCGATGGGAACGTAAAATGGTACAGATACTCTGAAAACGGTTTGGCAGTTCCTTAAAAAACTAAGCTTTTAGGGCTTCCCTGGTGGTGCAGTGGTTGAGAGTCCGCCTGCCGATGCAGGGGACACGGGTTCGTGCCCCAGTCCGGGAAGATCCCACGTGCCATGGAGCGGCTGGGCCCGTGAGCCATGGCCACTGAGCCTGCGCATCCGGAGCCTGTGCTCCGCAACGGGAGGGGCCACAGCAGTGAGAGGCCCGCGTACCGCAAAAAAAAAAAGAAAAATAAAAAACTAAGTTTTTAGCCTATGACCCGGAAATGTCACATTTATCCCAGAGAAATGAAAGCTTATGTCCACACACAAACACGTATGTGAGTGTTCATAACAGTTTATTTGGAATAGTCCCCCAAAAGCCAATCTCAAATATTACACACTGTAAGATTCCATTTATACAACATTCTTGAATGACAAAATTAAGGAGATGGAGAAGAGATTCCTGTTTGCCCGGTGTTAGGAATGAGAGTGGGGTGGGAGCAGCACAAGGGAAACCTTTGTGGTGCTGGCGTGGTTATCTTGAAGGGGGTGTTGGTTACAGGAACCTGTCCATGTGGTGAATGGCATCACACTGCATACATATTGTCTCAGTGTCAATTTCCTGGCTTTGACATATTTGATCTCCTATGGTAGACATCACCATTGTGGGGAACTGAGTGAAGAGTACCTGGGACTTCTCTGTCCTATTTTTGCAACTTCCTGTGAGTCTATAATTGTTTCAAAATAGAGAGTAAACAAATCTTAAAGAACTCTTAGCTCTGAGAGGAAATAAAAGCCTTCCTGGGGTCGCTGGTCGTGTTAGGTCAATGAAGAATCATAGTTGCCTTGTTGGGGAGGCGTGGGTCTGGGCTGTGTTTTTCTGCCTGTGTCCTGGGAGAAGAAAGTCTCCGTTTTGCACTCCCATCGACCCCAGTTGCAGCCATGATTGTGCTGAGTGAGGAGATTCAGAGCTAATCAACATGGTGAGCTTTAGAAATAAAGACCCTGGTAGGTCTTTAGAAGCAAGAAAAGTGATGGAATTTTCTGTATTCAGCCCAAATGAATCCTACCTGGCAACCTGGAAAACACTGATGATGTACAGTGAAACAATTAGGAGACAATTTTATGTGCCCTGTGATTGTATCCATATGTAAAACATAAAAGCATGTGGCTAAATCAGGAAGAAAATAGGCACAAATGAATGCATCTGTGCTTTGATGGCAGTAGAAGTAAGGGTACGTGTCCTTCATCTGCTTTTTAAACAATTTAGGAAGTTGTTTGTGGTGTTTTTATTTTAGATTTGATTTTATTTTATATTTTTTTTTATTTATTTATTTAATTTATTTTTTGGCTGCGTTGGGTCTTGGTTGCTGTGTGCGGGCTTTCTCTAGTTGTGGTGAGTGGGGGCTACTCTTCGCTGTGGTGCGCAGGCTTCTTTTTGCAGTGACTTCTCTTGTTGCGGAGTGCGGACTTCAGTAGTTGTGCTTCGCGGTCTCTGGAGCGCAGGCTCAGTAGTTGTGGCACACGGGCTTAGTTACTCCTCGGCATGTGAGATCTCCCCAGACCAGGGCTCGAACCCATGTCCCATGCATTGGCAGGCAGATTCTTAACCACTGGTCCACCAGGGAAGTCCCTAGATTTCATTTTATTTTTTAAATGTATGCTTTGAGATGTATTTCTTCTCCTTGTCCCCTAGCAACCACTTCTGTTTGCTTCTTGTGTATCCTTCCATATTTTCCTGATGTAAATCCAAGCAAGCCTCAGTAATACTCTTACTTTTCTTTACTCTACTGTAAAAGTAGAGTACTAAATGCATTGTTTCTGCTCCTTTTTTCACTTAGCAATCTTTCCGAATCCCTGCATGAGACTTTTTTCCTAAACAAACAAAGGGGAAAAACCAAAGAAGCAAATAGAAGTGTAAATGCCATGACTGCCAACATAGCAAGCAAACTGGGATCCTGCACTTAGAGGACCACCTGGTTGGCAGAGGTCAGGCCACCTTCCTCCACTCCCCATCTTTCTCCCCACCTCATTTCCTAGTGAAATGAAGGAGTCACAGCCTTTGCCTGGCAAGCAATGCTCCCCCGTCCAGGCGGCTGGGCAAGTATCTGTTTCCATATTGGTTCACCAGGTTTGGGGACAGAAGGAAATGGGCTTCTGCCATCTGCTGGGGCATCTACCTGCTGTGCACTTGTCACTTACTGTCTTGCCCCTGCCCCCAAAGTAAATAATTTTGAACCATACAAGCAGCCTTAATTATAACTAGAACCCACTTCCCTCCCTTCTGCTCCCCTACTGGGGCAGCCTGCCCTCTCCTGCCTGTCCATTTGGCTACAGGAGACAATCCCAATCCATGGGTCTCCTGGGACGAGTGAGGACTTCCAAGCCCTTCATTCGGGGAGCTGAGAGGCACCCCTGGCCCCGGGGCTGCCCCGTTCCTGTCAGGGTGCCAACCCCACAGGGCAGGCCTTGTCTGGACGACGTTCTGAAAGGTGGGGGAGTCTGGGTGTGGCCGGCCCCATACCCTGGGAGATAGGACTGGGCTCCAGAACCCAAGGGTGGGATGCCATCAGGGATGGAGGGAGGATGACCTGATGTCGGGAAAAGCAGCAGAAATGCCAGTGGTGATGGCCCTTTCTGTGGTTTCCTGCCCTTGCATGGCTGTGTCTTTCTCCTTCCTGTACCTGGATGTGCCTCTTGGGAAGAGCCCTCAGGAGGCTGACTGTATAGAAGTTTGCCCCGCAGGGGTACTTTATCTGTCCTTGGGACAGAAGCACCTGCAGCCCCGGCCAACAAATCCTGGTGACTTGGCCCTGGAATGTAGGCGAGCTGGAAAGAAGTCCCAGACCACAGGACACCCTGGAGCCAGCTCCTTGTACTCAGTGGATGGCGCCTCTGTTTTCTCCTGGAAAATGTGTAAAATGGCCGCCTTCCACTGGCCAACAAGCCCAGTGTCACGAGATCTAATTTTTTAGAAGTTGGAACCCAGATTTCTCTTGATGCTCCCTAAAGTTGGAACATTGGCAAATGATTTTAAAAAATTGTCAAACATCGCAGGCCAGTCAAAACAGGTCTGAGAGCCAGATTTAGGCCTCAGGCCGCCAGTTCGTTGACCTCAGACCCAGACCTCTTCAGGCCCTGTGCGGTCTGCTGGCGGGCACCCAGCCGCCTCCACCGGCAGCAGGTAAAGGTCTGCAGCCTCGCCCGCCCCACTTTGAGCTGTCATTCAGCTACGAGACACTGAAACACTGCATTTTATTTATTTATTATGACCTTTTAATTTATTTCTTTGTTGTAGTTGCTGTACAATGTTATATGAGTTACAGGTGTACAATGTAGTGACTCACCATTTTTAAAGGTTATCCTCCATTTATAGTTATTATAAAATATTGGCTATATTCCCTGTGTTGTGCAATACATCCCTATAGCTTATTTTATACCTAATAGTTTGTACCTCTTAATCCCCAACCCCTATATTACCCCTCCCCCCCTTCCAACTCCCTGCTGGTAAACCACTAGTTTGTTCTCTATATCTGTGAGTCTGCTTCTCTTCTGTTATATTCACTAGTTTGTTGTGTTTTTAGATTCCACATACAAGTGATATCAAACAGTATTTTTCTTTCTCTGACTTAGGACATGCTGCATTTTGAGACATGCGCGTATGAAAGATTTTCTGGAAGTCTGGTGCCCATCTTTCCCACTGTTTTGCAGGAGCAACTTGAAACGGCTCATGTGCTCTGCAGTGACACTTGGTGACCTCGAGCCAGGCCTGTCACTTCTCTCTAGGCCTCAGTTTCATCATCTGTAAAATGAAGGAGTCCAGCTAGACACACATCCAGATCAAACTTTTGTTGGTTTTAGGACCAGTTTTTTGGAGGGGGTGGGGGAGGAGAAGGAGTTTTCATACCATCGGATTAAAATGCAACAATTTCACTCATGGTTTTAGCCAAGTCCTTAAGGCAGCACCGCCCAATGGAAATATGATGTGAACCCTGGATATAGTTTTAAACTTTCTGATAGCCACATTAAAAAATTAAAAAGAAAGAGTTGAAATTAATTTTAATAATACATTTTATTTAATGCAGTATAAAAATATTATCAGTTCAACGTGTAGTCAATATAGAACAGTTTTTAAAAAAATTTTATTTATTTTGGTTGCTCCAGGTCTTAGTTGCGTACGGCTTGTGTGCTCCTTAGTTGTGGCTCGTGAACTCTTAGCTGCAGCACGCACGTGGGATCTAGTTCCCGGACCAGGGATCCAACCCACGTCCCCTGCATTGGGAGGCAGATTCTTAACCATTGCGTCACCAGGGAAGTCCCTAGAAAACTTAAAATATTTTACATTATTTTTCATACCAAGTCTTGGAGAGCCAGTTTCACACTTACGGTACATCTCATGTGCTTGGTAGCCACACGTGGCCAGTGGCTGCCGTGTTGGACAGTGAAGCTCCAAGGCAAGAACTGCCAACTATTCCCACATTCCCAAGTGAGATGCCAGGTCACCTAAGGGACTGGGTGAAACAGTGACTATCTTCCCCTCCTCCCACCAGACTTTTCTTCCCAATGAAAAAACGTCTTCACAGTGACGGACAGACTCACCACATTCAGTTTACCCAGCAAGCACTGCTCTCTGACACAGGAAGCTCTCTGTTTCCACCTTCTGTCCATCAGCTCTGGGGCCAGTTCCAGGTAGGCAAGCCCTGCAGAGGAGAGTTGGAGTGCTCACTCCATCGGGACGTTTAGCTGACCACCACCTCTAGCCTTGAGAGCCAGCGGGAACATGTCCCGCTGGTAAAGCGGGCCTTACCCACCACTGCCAACCCTGAAAGAGCCAGAGGCAGCTGTGAGTAGGAGAAGAGACTTGAGGTGGGGAACAGAGAAGACTCCCACCATGCTTCCTTTCCAAAGGCAGGGTCCCAGCCTGCAGCAGCCCTGGGTAGGAGAGTGAGCTTGAGCTCGAAGTTTGGAAGTCCTAGATTGTTCCACTGGGCTGGGGACTCATTCCTGAACTAAGGCTATTTTTGTTTCTGAAAGTAATTAGAGGATTTTCTGTAAATACTCCAGCAAAGACAAAGTCTGTGTGTTGCCTGGGGGAGGGGTGGGGAGGGAATGGGAAATGCCGAAACAAGCAGGACTGTTGATAATTGTTGAAGCTGGGTGACTGGGTACCTGGGGGTTCATGATACCATTTTCTATATTTTTGGTGGTGTGTGAAAATTTCCATCATACAAAGTTTTAAACGGTGACCAGAGGACTTTTTGAAATTGGGAGTGAATAGGCCAGGCACAGAAGCTACTGGAGAGTCATTTATGGGTAGGATCAGAGCAGGTTTCAGTGGGTAAAAATTGTGGGCAAAAATTGTAAAATAATAAAACTGCTTTCTGGGTACATCCCATGAGACCCACTTGTCCAATGCACTGGTTGTTTCTTCTGGGTGGTTGAATTTATAGGTTCTCATCCTCCAACCATTGCCTTTTCACATTCCTGGGGATGTTCTTTCTGGCTGAGACCCCCCAGTGCTCGCCCCAGCAGGGCCTGGGCTCCCCAACTTTTTTGGGTGGTTTTATGACATAGTAGCTCCTTATGACAGACACCCAGATGGATGTTCCTGAAGCACACAGGCCCTGGGGGCACAGGAGGACAACCTCTGTGAAGATAGTGAGCACAGCAGGGACCATTAGTCACCAAGGAGCAATTGACATTTTGAAATGAACTCATGGTCTCCCATAAATAAGCTCAAACACTGAATCATGCCTGGGGCAGGGAGGCCATGGCTGGGGGTCGGCTGAAGTGCTGTGGGACGCTTGGTAAAACGTCTAAATGTGTGTAAATGTCTAAATATGTGTAAAGTGAGCAGCCTGGTGCGTCAAGGTCTCTCCATTTGGAGCCTCTGTCCCTGAAACCCACACCTGGGGCCTCCGTGGGCCTCTCCGCCTCTGTGCGTTTGACTTTTGTTCCTGAGTGTAAGAGCTAATACTTTGTGAAGACTTCTTGAGTGTTAGGCATTGTCCAATGCTTGTGCGAATTCATCTGCACAGCAATGCTGTGAGGAGGGGATCTTCATTTCCCTGCTGCGTAGATGACAAACAGGAGCTCCCAGAGGTTTCTGATGAGTGACTTGCCCAAGGACACACAGGGAAGGCCACCACTGTGGGATCCCCCCTGCCACCCCCCGGGGAGCATCAGGAAACCGGGCTCATTACGCAGACAAACCAAAAAGTCCTGGCTGCCTGGGAAGGCTCTGGGGTGGGGCTCCCAGCTGAGGTCCTGGAAGAGTCCAGCAGCATTATGTTTCTTATGGGACGTTCCAATACCTGCCTGGTGACATGTGGGCCCTGCCAAGCAGGGGTTCTTGGGTTACCTGGGAGAAGAACTGATTAAGAATAACTTGCGATGAGGTCAAATGTTTCTTTCAAAGTGCGAGAGAATGGTTTTCTGGGCCAACCCTTCCCTTTGCCCAGCCCAGGTGGCCACACCCTTTGTTTGCTTAGCAGATCCTTCCTCCGGCGGCCCTGCAGAGGCCATCAGAGACGTGAGCTAAGAACATCTAACGCTTTTGAGTTTACGAAGTGCTTTCCTGACACCATCCTGCTTCTCTCTCCATAATACAACAGCAGGCCTTTCAGACCCGCTGGAGAGATTAGGAAGCAAAGCCTATGGTGGCCAGATCTACTGCCTGGCAGCTCAGCCAGGACTCAAACCACAAATTCAAAATCAGATTTCCCCCCAAAAAAAAGGAAAGGGAAAAGAGGTGTCAAACTGATGGGATTTTGTACAACCACCCTGGGTGTCTTAAGGATTTCTCTCAAGCCCAGTTCCTCTGTGCTTTTTTGTCAAGCACATACCCCTTCCCTTTCTCTTCCCAGGTCTTCTTGCTGATGAGTAAACAAAATCCTTTATTGTCAGTCACCTTGGAAAATGAGGGCAGCATTAGAACTGGACTCATCAGACTGTGCAAGCATCCGTCTGGATGAGCAGGCTTCTGGGTCCAGGTTTCAATAAAGGCGGACAATGCCAGGCTGGATGATGACTTAGGACTAATTAAACTGGAATTTTCGTGGAGTACTTAGATCCATCCCAGGGATAGAGAATTCATTGCGGCCTCCTTCCTTAAAGGCGGAGGAAGGTCTAAGTGGAGAGGTGGGTGGAGTGGGGCAAGGGCGTGACTTGCCAGCCACAAGACCATCTTGTCCCCGCATGGCCAATGGGAGCCCAGGGCAATAAGAAGCCCCCTTTTGAGAGGTGGGAAGCCCTGCCTGCTCCTGTCCGGTTTCTTGGAGTTCTCCTGTGGGTTCTTTTGCCTTTTTTCTCCGCCTTTGCTATGTCTCCTTGGTCTCTGCCCCCTCCCTTGCCCCCCACCAGCCTGCTCCGAAACTTGGCTCTCCTAACCCAGAGGCCTATAAAGCTTTCCTGATGACCAAGAGCTTCAGTGCAAGCCTCAAAAGCTTCCTTTGCCAACTTGCTGACGAGGACGTTGTCCCCTATTTGGCCAGTTGGAGTTCTACTTGACTCCTGAGCCTTTGTAGCTTCTTTTCCATCCCGTATGACAAAATACTCCAGGCTCATCATGTACAATTCTTGTCCCAGACATTTCTCCCTGAAGTGCTGGGAAATGGAACACTACTGTCAAAATTTGGTTAATGAAGACAGTTAAAAAGATGACTTTGTGTGTATATTTTCACCCCATTCTACCTCCTCCTCTTCTTTTATGGAGCACATAGTTAATACATATTATACTCCCGCTTTATTTTATCCTTTTTATTTTTAAAGTCCGTAAAAGTCTAGTAAATTCTATTTTACTAGAATATGTCTTCGTATTGGTTATTTAAGGTCAATTAGTGGTGTATCCTTTTCATTCCTTTCAGAATTTTTGTTTGTTTTCTCCAAATTTCTGGGAGAAATATGTCACTACCTCCTAACTATAGTTATAGTTTAGGATTTGCCTATTTTTTCTTTTACCTGTCAACATTTTGCTTTCTATATTTTGAGGCTATTTTATCATGCACATACAAATTTAGATTTGCTAGATATTTGTGGTGAATTGATATTTTCATTATTATGAAACACCACTTCTAGTAAAGTTTCTCAATTTTTTTCTTTTTTTTTTGTTTTTTTGCAGTATGCGGGCCTCTCACTGTTGTGGCCTCTCCCGTTGTGGAGCACAGGCTCCGGACGCGCAGGCTCAGCGGCCATGGCTCACAGGCCTAGCTGCTCCATGGTATGTGGGATCTTCCCAGACCAGGGCACAAACCCGTGCCCCCTGCATTGGCAGGCAGACTCTCAACCACTGCGCGACCAGGGAAGCCCAATTTTCTCAATTTTAAACCTATTTTTTCTAATATTAACATGGTTACTCTGACTTTCTTTAGAGTTTTGATTGCCAATTCTTTTTCAATACTTAACTTTTAACCTTTCTGTATCTTTTTACTTTAGGTGTGCTTCTTATATGCAACTTATAGCTAGGTTTTGTTTTTATAAAGTCAGACTATCTTTTAATTGGAGGATTTAGTCCATTTACATTTAATATAATTACTGATTCACTTGGGCTTAAATGTTATTATTTGCTCTCTCTTTGCCCCAATTAGTCTATGTTTCCTTTTTCTTTCTTGACTTCTTTAGTTCTTTTAAAATTATTTCATTTTCTTTTCTTAGTTTGGTAGTTATCCTTTTTTTTAAAATATGATTTTTAGTGGTCAAACTTAGAGATTACAATTTTTTTTGAGTTACCAAATTCTAAAAGAAATTAGTACTTTTACCTCTTCTTAGACAATATGAGTACCTTACAAAAACCTTAATTCCATTTATTCCATTTCTGATATATATGCTATTTTTGTGGATCCTTGCCCTGCAGCATGTAAGCTTTGAAAAGCTATGCTCAGTCTCTTAGCTGCTGTCTGTGGCTCAGCAAATGCACCCAGGCTCTGGACACCTGCCTTACCTACCTGAGTTTCTGCTCTCCGTGAGGTCTTGGCCCAGTAATTTTTCACTCTTATGTTAGCTCTTCCTTCAGTGATTTTTATATTTAGTCCAGCTTTGCTAGTTGTCCTTGGTGAAACAATTGGTCTGATTTACCTATTCTGTCATTAATGGCAGTGGAGTATTAGCTATACTCTACTTGAAGAAGACTCACTGAGCAGGTATAGGGGCAAGTATTGCTTCTAATAGAGCAGTCTAAATCCCAGAGCTCTTTAGCACCTGTGGTGTCTGGGAAAGGTGATTCACAGACCCAGCCGGTGATGCTGTTCTGGGGCGGGGGGGTGTGTCAGCCAGTCCTAGGAGCTGCACATATTTCTTATCTGCCTGAATAAACACAATCCAACAGGGCACCTGAGGTGGCCTGTGCTGTCCTGAGCAGATTTGGGATTAGTGCCCAGGGCCCGGTGCCATAGGGGTCTCCCCGACGTCTGTAGGTCAGTATGAAAATAGACTCCGTTCCACTTTCACAAAGATGGATACAGCAAGTGCTCAGTGCATGTTCAAAGACCTGGGTCAGAATCAAGGGTCAGAATCAGTCCATCCTTGCCAGGGGCCAAGGAAGGGTGAGAGACAGGCCATTCCTGGAGCTAATGCATCATCTTCCTGTGACTGTGAATGAAGCTGCCATTGCAGGTGGGGGCTCTTCATGACCCTCACTGGCAAGGGCACAGCTCAGGTCTGACTCCACACCTCACACAAGGCCATTTTCTTGGTGTTATGAATTGAATGGTGTCCCGCTAAAATTCATATGTCGAAGCCCTAACCCCTGATACCTCAGAATGTGACTGTATTTGGAGATAGAGCCTTTAAAGAAGTAATAAGTAAATGAGGTCATATGGGTGGTCCCTAATCCAATGGGACTGGTGTCCTTATAAGAAGAGGGAGAGACACCAGAGATGCAAATGCACAGAGGAAAGGCTGTGTGAGGACACATAAGCAGACGGCCACCTGCAAGCCCAGGAGAGGGGCCTGAGGAGAACCACACCTGCCGACACCTTGATCTTGGACTTCCAGCCTCCAGGACTGTGAGAAAATGAAGTCCTGTTTTTTAAGCCCCCAGTCTGTGGTACTTTGATATGGCAACCCTAGCAAACGAGTACACGTGGGGTCAAACCCTCTCTTGGTTGATGGGAAGGTGATGGTGAGAACCTCTGTCCTCCTGGGAAACACCCCCCACCCCACCTGGTCCAGCTGTATCAGGCTTTGTTCCCTCTATTTGTGTCTGGGTCTGTTTGCCAGGCTTATCTCATCCTCCTTTACCAACCAGCCCCTTCCCAGGGAGGAGATTCTAGCAGGTTCCCGTCTCAGAGGCCAAGAGCCCAGATTTCTGGGGTTTCTGTCCCCAGGGGACAGGGCACCTGAGTTCCTGGCTATACAGGGAGTACCAGCAGGACCGTTGGCTGGACTTGCTCCCGGGATCCTCACAGCGCAGGGGCAGTGACACTTAGCTGCCTCGTGGGCTCGTTCACAAACTACTGTTTTGGACTCTACACCCCCATGCACCGCTGCGTTTTTTGTTTTGCTCTTGTGGACCCTGGGGCTCTTGGGAAGCCTGAGAATGACCTGGACAAAGCTGTGGCCCTTGCCCCCTGACCGTGACAACCCAGACTTGACCCGGTGACCCTCAACCCAGCAGTGGGCGGGGCAAGCGGATGATCCCTTGAAGCTTCAGTCCCCAGGGAGGAGGTGAGGC
This sequence comes from Phocoena sinus, assembly GCF_008692025.1. Classification (NCBI taxonomy): domain Eukaryota; kingdom Metazoa; phylum Chordata; class Mammalia; order Artiodactyla; family Phocoenidae; genus Phocoena; species Phocoena sinus. Next base: position 22,857,786 of record NC_045776.1, on the reverse strand, counting down.
ACCGGCTTCACCCTCGGGGGGTGACCACACCTGCCTGCAGCTGCTCTTGGGAGATCATGAGTGTTCAAATTGCATCTCATGTGCTTCATTAGGCAACAACACATACATGAAATTCACTTTTTACTCATTGACCACAAAGCACTAGAAACTAAGATTTCAGGCCTGAGTAATGACGCTGGTAACAAACAGCCCCTGCTTAAACTCAGCTCCCAGGAAACATACAAGTGATAACATACCTTCCACAGGCTGGTTCTCTTGGTTGGTCCTAAACCCTAAGAGGCTGTTCTGTAATTCTCCCAGCATAAACCCTCATTCAAGGTAATTCTGGATATCTGATTCAAACACCAAAGTGGTGATTTTTAAATGAGTCATGTACAAACCTCTTTTAAACAAAGGAAACCAAAAGTCTTATGCCCCCCAGGGCTGATTTAAATGATTCTACTTATAATATTACTTAAATAAGTCTGGACACAAAATTATTTAAACTCTGTATCCTTAATAGCTCTTACATGACTCTAAAACCTAAGCCAGTGTACAACTGAAATACAGAAAATCCCTATGATGTCGCTGAAACTCTACTTAGCTCACTTACTTTAATGGGAACTCATGGTACTTTTCTGAACCCAAACACTGAATGTTGTGCTTGGTGACACCACCCGAGTGGTGTGATGACCAGGTTCCTCCCTGTCTTACCCCGACTGGAGAAACTGCACACCTTTCCCTTGTATAGGACCCCGTGATGTTCATGAATGAGAGCTTCTCCTCCATTCTTTTTACAAATACTATTTGGCTCTGAAATCTCCATAAACACTTAGCTATGAGATGATCTTTCATGTGATATGGAACATGTTTACATTAATTTTTAAGATTTTCATTCAAATGGAAGTTAAAATTCTCATGGGGGGTCACGGACCTCCTGAATGGGACAGGTGCTTCTTGGGGTGTTTGCAGACCCCAGTTTTAAAATTCCTCTGTTTGAGGTTCTGGATGCCGTGTGAGAAGCCTCTCTCACTATTGTCTCCAGCTACTCTCATGCCCTGTGGGCCCAGGTTCCCCCTAAGGCGCAGGGCCCGGCTTGTTTTAGTTTCGCCTTTACTGGGTAAAGCCAGGCGTGCCGCACATCTGCAGTTCAACCAAAACACAAATGGCTCTTTAACTGCCCTGAAATGGGTTCCTGCCCCACTGGGCCCCCAGCCGTCCCTGGAATGTCCCCAGGTCTCTGGGAGGGGCCTTTGCCACACAACTGACCCTGCCAGGTTGTTTGCTCCCCCGCCCCGAGGAAAAACCTAGTCACTCACACGACTGGAATAGCAACTGGAGACGGATCTAAAAACAGAAACACCTGCCTCCGAATGGTGACAGGAAACAAGATTTCAGAAATGCCACAATGAGGCCAGGGGGAGGCAGCCACCCCTCGCTCGTATCTCCCATGCTTTGGGCTGTCAGCTGGGCCTGTGCCCCGGGAAAGTGGTGGCTGCCCAGGCTGGTGCTGTCCAGCAGTGGGTCCTGCCGGGCTGGCCCTGGGGAGACTCCTGGGTCTAGGGTGGTAACTGGGAGCTGGTCCCGGAGGGACCCTGAGGCCACCCTGCCCGACCTTCCCTTGGCCTGGGCAGCTCCTGGCAGGCCCTCCTGACCGATGACGCCTCTTTTGGGGCTTTTAGGGGAAGTGGAGGGGTGCTGTGTTCAGTCTGGGGTCTCCAAAGTGGGGTGCGTGCACCCCCAGAGGGTGTGGAAGATGATCCATGGGGTTGAGAAGAGAAAATAATAGTCCATCTATCTAGATTAATGGTTTACTTCAAAAATGAAAGAGAAAGCTGTGCAACATTATTAAGGCTGAGTGCCGACGGACTCTGGCCTCCTGGATTGTCCCGTGGGCGGGGGCGTCGCGGGGGTGGGAAGGGGCCCCTGGGGGAGGGAGGAGGATTGTGGAAGGGGGAGGGGATATCTTAGCACATTGTAATTTACATGTGCCCACTGAGGGGAACTGAGAGATTCTGTTACCTCTTTTGGAGTAAACGAACTCTCGCGAGAAGGGCAAGTGGCTATAAAACATCGTTGAGGGGCTTCCCTGGTGGCGCAGTGGTTGAGGGTCTGCCTGCCTTTGCAGGGGACACGGGTTCATGCCCCGGTCCGGGAAGATCCCACATGCTGTGGAGCGGCTGAGCCCGTAAGCCATGGCCGCTGAGCCTGTGCGTCCGGAGCCTGTGCTCCGCAGCGGGAGAGGCCACAGCGGTGAGAGGCCTGCGTACCGCAAAAAAAAAAAAAAAAAATTGTTGAAAGGAACCTTGGACCGGAGCCGACACTAACATGGAAATCACGGTGAGCGGCCCCAGGTGGCACAGCTGGCCCTTCCCCGAGCCCTGGTAGGAGCTCGCTGTCAGCCACGTGCTTTAAGCAGATCTGACAAAGAGTTGGTCAGAATTGAAATTGTCCAGAACACTACATGACTTTACATCCTTAATCATTCATGGTGAATGTTGCCTCCAGTGGACACTGTGCCATGAGAGAACAACAAGACATTAAAAAATATTCTTAATTTCATCTTTATCTTGTCCTTCAGAATCTTCTTTTTTGGATGCTTTACTTTGTACATAATATGATAATATGATTTTTTGTACATAATATGATAATAGTACCTAGATAAAACAAGATCATCAGAACTTGTGTGGAAGTGTGAACAGCTTTTTTGCCCCCGGGGAAGCGTGGGTTGCACAGAAGCTCGAGGATGGCTGACCTCAGACTTCACGAGCCTCAGAATCATGGGAGGTTTGTAAAGACACAGGGCGCTGGGTCCACCCCAGGGGGTCTGGTTCAGGAGGTCTGGGATGGGATGTGAGAATTTGCAGGTTCCCAGGCGATGCTGCTGGTCTGAGGAGGCTCTGGACTGTAAAAATGACCACAGCCTGAGGGAACACACTCTGAAGGTGAGGCCCACCTCTGCCATGTCACCTTCCTTGCAGTGAAGACAAGTGTCTCCCTGAATGCCAGTGACACCCCCAGCCTGCCACGCTGCCCTGACGTCGCCCTCAGCGGTGGATTCCTTTGCCTGAGGTTTTGCAAGCACCTCTAGAAAGGGAAACAGCACTCAGGACTGCCTGGCTGCCTGGGGCAGGGGGCGGGGAGCAGGACCCTGTAGCCTGTCTACTGGCTTTGCCCTGAGGACACGGGACTGGGTAGCTCAGGCTCTGATGGCTGAGAGATCTGATGGATTGCTTGCGTGGCCACACACTAGCTTTTGACCTCAAGTCTTCCAGAAGATAATATAGGTGCAACAGGACCAAAAAAGTCGTACGGTTTCTCCTCTTGCTGCCTTCTAAGAAGGGTGTGTCTTGCTGGGTGAAGGCTCTTGCTGCCGGGTCAGTGAAGCGGTGGGTCCGTGAGGGTGGAGAGGCAGAGCTGACCTGCGAGAGGAGGGGGGCCGTGGCAGGAGCTGAGCGGCTAGGAGGGTGCTGGGAGCGGGAGGGTGGAGGAAGCTGTGGCCAGTGCAGGGGAGATGCGAGAAGGGAGCTGGGAGCCCTGGGGGGGCAGGCCGCACGCTGCTCCTCTGTCCCCTCTACCCCCTCAGCATTAAGGGCAGGGGCTGGAGGCTGAATCCAGCACCCACATCTGCTGGCAAGCCTGGCACAGCATGGAGCCTTCCCGGCTCCCTCTGCCCCGAGGCTCCCTCCCACACATAGTCACATCCAGCTTTTTTTTTTCACACCTATTTTTCTAGGGGATGCTTGAAATCCGGAAGCAGTAACACATCAAGGGATGCAGTTTCAATGGCAGGATTTCTAGCACAGGCTGGGCCGTAAAGAGTTAGTGTCTTATATTGGACCCCAATCACATCCACGTACATACAGGCTGTGTGCTTCTGAGGGAAGGTCCACTGTACTTCGCTTTTCCGCACCTGCCTACACTGGCTGCCAGTGAAAAGTATTACGCTTCCAGCCCCAAGCATGCAGCCTACAGGGAGAAGGGAACAGGCTGCCCTGGGCTCCTTCCCAGCCCCCGGTGCACCTGGGCTGGTGCTGCCCTGGTGGGGGAAATGGGAGCCCCAGGCTCCAACCTTCTCTAGCCCTCTTCCTCGAGGGGTCCGAGGTTTAGGGTGAATTAAGGAGCCTCCTTTACCTACAACTTGGTGCCCAGAAGGGACCGGTATGGAGACAGCCAGGGGGACCTGGGTCCAGATCCTTGGGCCCTGCACTGAGCCTCAGTTCCTTGATCCGTGAAACGGGGTGATGAGGGTGCTCAGTGCAGATGGTCACGAGGATGAAGCAAATGTGTGTGAAGTGCCGGAAACTGGCTGCTCCCTTGTATCCTTATTATGTGCTGATCCAATTTGACTAAATTCCAGAAAACCCCTGTGGGTCATTCCACTGAGAGGTAATCACGGAGAATCCTATCCTGGTGTTCCTGGGGGCATCTGAAGGTAAGAGGCATTAACTCATTCACTCATCCACACACAGATAAATATCAGAGTGCCGATTGCATGTTGGACAATAAACTAATAAACATATAAGAAGAAATGGTGATAAAAGCTTCTCTGGAAGGGCTATTCATGCAGTAGGGCCTTGGGGCTCCCGTGGGTCTCCATGGAGACTGCACTGCTGGGTGGGGTGAGGACGGAGCACATAGTGGGCACTGTAGGTAGATGGAAGCCTATTTCCACCCCCAGGCAAAGAGCGGAAGAACCACAGAGGGGTTGCCAGGCCGAAGGGCCCAAGTGAGACAGAGGGAGGCCGAGGCTGGAGGGGCTGGTCCAGTCTCTTCCTTGCTCTGGGTGGGGGTGAGAGGCTGCTGGTCTGCACACATCCCTCCTGGAGTCATCCTGGAAACCTAGTCAGGGTTTTGGACTCGGACCTGGATGCAAACCCTGCTCCCCTGCTCTGCCTGGGGAAAGTCAGTTTAGTGCTCTGAGCCTCAGTTTTTCCATCTGTAAAATGGTGATAATTATATCTCCTTATTCACTCTACTCAGGAGAACCAAATGAGATGGTAAGAGGAAGCGCTTTCAGGATGACAGCAGCATATACCCCATGTCTACCACATGGCAGATCAAAGTGTCAGCCCATAACAGCGATCTCCTCCTCCGCTGGGCTTTTATATTTAAAGAACAACAAAGCAATAACAAAAGCCCTCAAAGGTAACAGCAGCATGGAGCAATCTGACCTTTCAGCCTCCTCATGGTGGGGCATGGAGCCTACAGATGGATGTGGGGAGAAGAAAAATCTGAATATCGGTGTAACTGTGCGCCAGAAAGGGGAACAGTCACCTCCCCCTCACTGGCCAGCAGACACCGGCATTAAAGCCACAGTTCTCATGAGGTCCCAATGGCTCCGACGGTGATCCAGATGCAGAGGCTGCTCCGTCAGCCCGGTGGGCAGCTGCCCACTTCTAGACGGGCCCAGGGGACAGTGCTGAGACTGCAATGGCCAGACTGCAGACAGCGGCGACCTGTCTGCATTCCCCACTCACTGCCTGGGGCACTAGGTGGTCGCTTGCTCACCCTTTCCGCCCCCGCTCCTCCTTTCTGCAGAGCCTTGACCCACCAAGCACAGCCCTGACCGGGGACACCTTAGAGCAAGGGTCTGGCTCTACTTTTTTTTTTTTTTTTTTTGCGGTACGCGTGCCTCTCACTGTTGTGGCCTCTCCCGCCACAAATGCTCCCGGGAGCATTTGCACTTTAATTCATACTCATGTCTTAAGCAAAAGAGATGAAGCTCTAATGGTGGAATTTAGGCATCTATCTAGGATAGGTGGCTTTCTTTGACTGAACTATCCAGGAGAGGGTGTCGAGTGTGGGGGTGGTGGTGGAATAGAGCCAGGTAACAAAGAGGCAGAGGCAGAGGAAGCAGGATGTTGAAGACTGGAGTTTCTAATCCCAACTTCAGCTAACTAATAATTATGTGATTTTGAGCAAAAAGTCTTTTCACGTCCTGGTGCTTTTCTCATCCATCCAAGATCTGCCTTCTTGACCTCAAACAGGAAGGTAATAGCTGTGAAGTGTTTTGATACCTAAAGCATCACTCCAACACAAAGATCGGCCGATTCCAGTGCCTCCTTAGAAGGTACATTTCTTCCTTCCAAGGCAAGGGAAAAGAAGGTGTCTGCAGGTGTAGCCACCCTGTTCTCAGCCCAAATCAAGACTGTTGGTTTGAGGACAAGACTATTATAGATCCTTGGCATTTGTACAATTGGCATTTTAGCCATTCCCAGAAGGTCCTTGACGGGTGTATTTTCCATTTCGTAGGGGCACAGATCTGCGTTACTCACTTCCTACTGAGTGAATCTAGTGGATGGTCCAGCACCCTCATCCAAGATGTCTCACTGTTCTCTTGTTGTAACAGATGTAGTAACTAATTAAGTGATTACAAACGTCCTTTGTAAATAAGTGCTCTGTATTCATGACATGGCCCTCTCGAAAGTCTCAGGAGAGACTATGCATGAGGGACGTGGGTCTCCAGGAAAGTGTTTATTTGCAGTCAGGAGACTGACCTGTGACAGCCATCTCCAGAATCCGTCCAACATGCCTTGAAGAACAGCCCCAGGAAGTGGCTTCCTTTTATGGCCGTCTTAGTTTCCGGTTCCTAGAAACAGCTGATTCCAACAGCACCCGATGACTACACATCACCTGAGAGGGCATGAGGCCAGGAGTGGATGAAAACCACATTTTACTTGGACACCAAAGCGCGTTGCAGTCTGAATTGCAACCATACCCTGCAATGGTCCCAGCGCCTGCAGCAGAATTTGCACCGGGTTTATTTCCGTTCCACCCAGGGAACATGTGTGCTCTTACAAATGCGCACCACACCCGAGTCCACGCCAAAGACAGTTGCAACAAATTGCACCACCTGGATTTTTTGGTTTGTAATAGCTAGCCTATGTTGGCAGTGCAAGTTGGCCAGTTGTGTGCTATATTAAACCCTTCCTACTCCTTTTCTCGTTTGCGCCAAGGGCACACAAAGCTGCCCAGAGGAAGGAATTTAGCCAGCATTAGAAGAATGCACTGAAGTCCTGTTTCCTAAACTCTAGGGGAGATCTGAGTGGGAGGGGAAGACCTGGCTAGCAGGACGGAACCTGTTTTCTGTCTTTTTTCCCCAGGCCAGTAGCTGGGCCCAGCTGACACATGTTAGTGGGAGGGGCGTGGGCAAGGGAAGGGAGTGGAAGCACTTTTCCTGAGGATTCATCCTGGCCCAGGGTTTTCAGCTGCCACCCTCGCAAGCCTCATCCCTCTGTCTGGACAGGTCCAATGGGCCCAGGCAGAATGGGCTGTAGGTGAGACCAGTCATCCCCCTGCCCTCACCAGAAGCCCCAGCCCGGGCCAGAAACCTGATGGAACCTAGCTGCTCTCTTTATTTGACCCTCCAGTCAAGTATCTGGACTGCTGGGCCGAAGTTCATCTTTTTCTCTGACGTCTCTGCCTGGTGAGTCTCAGTTTTTTCTCTCCTCGTCACCTCCCCCTTTTGTGAAATGGCACACGGATCCCACTCTGGACTCCCTCAGGGTTTGCGCAGGCTGGCTGGGCTCCCTGTGTGCTGATACCTCCACGTGGCCAGCCCCCTGCTTGGCTTCGTTTTGGGAGCTGAGGACTCTGCCGAGCCTCCCTCGCAACCCTGAACAGGGCCGTCCTCAGGGCCGTCCTCAGGCCCGTCCTGCCGCATCCTAGGCAGGATGGAGGTCCCCTCCAGGCCCTTGTAAGGCCTCCAGGATGTGAAAACACAGGGTGTCTCTGGGGATGGTGGGAGGGCAGTGGTGTAGGATGGAGTCCACCCTAAGAGAGGCCCCACGCTGCTCGTACCTGCCAAGGGGGCCCTGCAGGCGACAGGACGCCGTGTGTGACCCACCTCTCCCTGCAGGGCCCGCGCATGCTTGGTGACATGGAATAATGGATGCACAGATGTCCAGGAGAGTCTGCTTGCTATGAACGCCATGGAATAGAGAGGTACTTTTTATGAATAAAATATTTCCCACCCAGGGACTCTGTTTTACGATAATTAAAGCTGACCGTGAATCCAGCCAGCCAGCTTTAGATGCTACAAACGTCCTGAGGGAAGGAAGGCTTCGGGTCGGCACCGTGGGAGGTTGTTCCAACCAAATGGGCAGCCTGGGCTCAGCTTCCCCGAATGTTGCCCTCGCCTCAGAGCCTCCTGGTTTCCAGTTCTGGAAGCCTCGCTGAGTCCCATTTCCCCCTCCTCTGCAAAACGGGGTCACCGCCCTGCCTCTGGGACTGGCAGAAGGGTCAAAAATAAAAATATAAGGAACTCGTTCTTATATTATTGGAAAGAAAGTGAGGCATTTAAGTGAGGCATCAGAAGCCCCCGGGTGTGCGGACTCTGAGAGCAAGAGGCCTCTCTCCCTGGCTCCGGCCTCAGCATCCCCGGCTGTGCTGTCAAGGTTTCCCCCATTTGTGTCATCTTTCCTGGTCAAAATATGATGTTTGTTACTCAAGCAGAACTTCTTGTTCCTCTTTTACCTGTGCAGCCTATGAAGCCCTCAAGAACCTAGCCGGGGGGAAGTCCAGGCACTTTCAAATGAGGAAGGGGTTCCCAGAAGCCCAAGGAAGGTGGCCAACAGCTGTAAATCTCTCTCATGACACAGCTTTGCAGACAGTGAGCGCATTGAAGGAGTCTCAAAGACCTGGATGCCACCTGCCTCAAATGAAAGTATGTGATATGTGATAAATAGCTTCCAGACTCATCGATTTTACTCTTGGAAGTGTATGGGGGAAGTTTAGTAATTTAAGGTATTTTAATATCCTATACGGATGTTTGGAAAAATGCAGATTTTTCATAGATCAAGAGTAAACACAAAGGGACTTCCCTGGGGGTCCAGTGGGTAAGACTCTGCGCTCCCAGTGCCGGGGGCCTGGGTCTGATCCCTGGTCAGGGAGCTAGATCCCACATGCCGCAACTAAGACCTGGCGCAGCCAAATAAACAAATTTTTTTTTTTTTTTTTTAAAAAGATTAACCACAAGTCTTCAAAGAAATTTCGGGCTTGCGGCTTAACAAGGCCAGCTTGGGAGAGTGTGATGCCCTCATCCTCACCTCTTCCACACAGCCTCGCCTGGCCCATCCTCACCTGCTGAATCAGGACCTCAAGGGTGAGGTCCAGCACCAGTGCATCTAAAAAGGCTCCCAGGCAACTCTCATGTTCAGGCAGAATTAGCAGCACCAGCTCAAGGGTGTTCGCTCTTAGGTGGAAAGGTCTGGAAGGCACTCCCTCATCGATGGTTTCTGGTCTCTTCGTAGATGAGCTAGTGATTTCTTCAAGGTCGAAGTGATACAGTGACAAATCTATTGGGGAGCTTTGCTGGATCAAACCAGTGTTAATATCATGCCCTAGAGCATGAGGATGTCTGGGCGTTAGCTCCAGGTGACCTCGGCACTGCACAGCGCACCCAAGAGGCTGGGTGCGGATCTGCCAAAGAGGAACAAGGTCTCACACTTAGGTGGCTTTTTCCATCTTTTGATGATGGGGAGCAAATGCATCTAAGGATGTCTCTCAAAGCCCTGTAAAGGTAAGACAGCATCCTCCAACCCCTCCTGAGGCCTGCAAGTGAGGCTTCCTTCATGGAACCGGGGTCAGATGGGAAAACCACAGAAAAATGACACTTCCCAGAGGGCTGCAGATGTCCTAAGTTTTCAGATAAATTCTTGGCACCCGGAACATGGATTCTTAGGCAGCTTACTTCTTCATTGTTTGTTCCACAAACAACATAGTATCTTTCACCAGATAGATTCTGAGGCAACTTGGTGGAGTTGCCAGGTTTATGGACAGTGTGTCCTTGGTGGCAAGTGCAGTAGAAGGAGGGCCTGGATAGCTATAAAGCCTGTCCTTGGAGAAGAGTGGTCTGGGGCCTGGCAGCAGAGAGACTTCTAGAGGACCTGGAAAGTGTGAGAGACAGATTTTTTTTCGCGGTATGCGGGCCTCTCACCGTTGTGGCCTCTCCCACGGCAGAGCACAGGCTCTGGACGCACAGGCTCAGCGGCCGTGGCTCACGGGCCCAGCCGCTCCGCGGCATATGGGATCTTCCCGGACCGGGGCACAAACCCGCGTCCCCTGCATCGGCAGGCGGACTCTCAACCACTGCGCCACCAGGGAAGCCCCGAGAGACAGCTTTTTAAGAAGAGGGCCTGAGGCTCAGGAATACTGACTGTGGCATCTCAGTTAGAATGTAAGCTACCGGTGGGCAAGGAATCAGTACAGAGCAAGGGTGAAGAACGTAGGTGTCAGAATCCCACCAACTGGGCTGAATGCCAGTTCTGCCCCTCACTGTGTGACCTTGGCAAGTTCATTCATCCGAGGTGGTCTTCTTACCTGTGAGACGGGGTGCTACTTCCCCCAGAGGTTTAAGTATTAAATGTGACTGTAGGTAAAACAGTAGCACGCTTAACTCGAGTACTCCTAGATGGTTATTTTAGCCATTTAAAAGTGTTTTTCTGTCACTTGCCCATAGACTGTCTAGTATGTCCCACTTGTTCAAGTTGACTGGCTAAGTGAGGGCTTGGTCTAATGTTTATCTAATAAACTCAAATGTTCTTCTAAAGCGGTGGTTCTCACTTTGTTGTACACCTGAAACGAACACATTGTAAATCAACTATACTACAGTAAAATTAAAATATTTTTACAAAAGCAGTGGTTCTCCAGAAAACTAATACTAAAGTTTCCTTGGGTTATTTGTATGGAAATATGTTAATATAAATGTTTCAGACATTACATGAAATTCCTAAAAATCTTATATGTTCTGGTATAATGTGATAAGTCATAATTCTAGTTATTACTTTAAAATGTATATCTCAGAAATAACGAAATTTCCTTGTCAATTGCATCATTATGAACTTTCATCAAATCTTTAACCGTGGTCATTTTTAAGCCTTTTGTCATTTACAGACAATTCTGTGTGTACTCTGATGCTTTTGCAAAAATGTTCCTGTAAAAGGGTTTCATCTTCAAGGAATTCATGGAAAAGACTCTGACAAGCACAGGTTTCTGGTAACTGACTATACTGCTGAACTGAATGAAGAAGCATTTTCAGAACTCTAATGGGAAACTGATGAACTCATAAAAGTGCCAACAAAAGATCAAGATGAAAAAAAATTAATTACATGGGACTGAGTGAACTGATGAGGATTATAATTTTTGTGATTTTCTGTTTGAATAAAAAAAATGTTATTAAAAAAAAAAGCAGTGGTTCTCAATCAGGGGCAATTTTGCCCCCCAGGGTACAATTGGCAATGTGTCAAGGCATTTTGGATTGTCACAACTGTGTGTGTGTGTGTGTGTGTGTGTGTGTGTGTGTACAACTGATGTCTGGTAGGCGCAGCACAGGGACAATGCACAGGACAGTGCCCCCCTCCCCGGTTATTCAGCCCCAAATGTCAACAGTGCTGAAGCTGAAAGTCCCTGATGTAAAGGGAGAAGCTAAGGTGAGCCCACTCAGACGAGGGGAGGTGGAGAGGCAAATGGGATCCCCAGGTCTGGGATCTGGCAGCAAATGAAATTTCCTGCACACATCCCTGGAAGAGCAACCCTCTTCTCAATTAGGATACCTTTAGCAGTTATCACTCACAGGGTTAAGTAACAGAAACTGGATTCAGAGTTAAGACTCATAAGGTCAGTGGACTGATTTAAATAGTTGTTTTGGTAAGATGTGAAAAAGCAATAGAAATTAGACGGTCAGAACGGGAAAGCAGCTGGGGTCTGAAATGTGGTCCAGGAAAAAGAAAGGGCATCACATAGTAATAAAATAGATGAGGCCTGTCTCCCATTTTTTATTTTCTTTCTAGGATAAAGCAAATTACATACTAAGAGACTACAGGTAAAGGAAAGTTTCCATGATTCTGGAAAGACTAATTCCTCAAAAAGTCAACGGTAATCTGGCTGGGCCAATATCTGCTCATGCTTGGTCTCAAAGAAGAAATTAAAAACCTAAGTAAAACTCCTGGTTCAACCACAGTTTCAGCCAACTTTGACGTTCCATTTGCTAGTCAGAGCACTTTGGTGCCTAATTTGAGTCCACAAATCAATTTTGAAAGAAGACATGGTGCCTTAATCTAGCCCAAGTCCTTCATGGTCATGACAGTTCGAGAATAAAAATGAACTGTATTATATTAGGAAATGCTGCTGAAATCTTTTGATTGGCATGCCCAGGAATTAGAGGACCACTGCGTTAAATGAAAAATGCTCACACCACAGTTGTCAGCAACTCATGAAACATTTTCCACGAAATCTTCCTGAAAATGCTTTAGATTTGGGGATTTTTATCTTTACCTTAAGCCAGCTACTTGGACTCTTAAGCCTCAGCTTTTTTTTTTTTTTCTCTGCAAAATGGAGGTAATAGTCCCTACACCTGTAGGGCTGTGGTAAAGATTAAGTAAGATTACTTACCTGAGTTCACTTCGTACAAACTGGGTCACCCAACTAAAGGTAGAGCTCTAAAATCCGAAGGCTTTTTACTTTTACTTCACATTGCTCTCAGCAGCACCTCAACATTTTCTTTCAGGGTCATGCTGGGTTTTACAAAAAGCCAGAACAAGAGGGAGGCTGCCAACGAGGGCAAATTATTTCACAGTATCTCTAGGTCTTAGTTTCTTACTTGAATTTCATGTAGGTAATCATTTCCATTTACAGATAAGGAAAATGATATTCAAAGAACATAATCTGCAAAGCATGGCATTAGATGCCCTTTACTGAAACCAGAAAATAAGGGAACTTGAACTGAAATAGAGTCTAAAGCTAGAAAATAAGCTTCTGTCGGCCTAGCCCAGGAGCAGTTTCCAAATGACCAGGAAAGCATGGGAAATGACTGAAAATCAGATGTGCTCTAAAAGGTGCCACCCAATTCCCTTCAGTGCTTTAAGTGGGTTTAAAGACCTCAGAGAGAGACATGGAGTCCAACTGAGTCCATGATTTACCTGGAAGGGTTTACCTACAGGTGCCCAAATGGTGGTACGGTGGAAGGGATCACAGAGAATGCTGCTATTCCTGGGGAAAGTTAAAAAAGCTAGGGGCGAGAGTTGAAGGGAGGTTACTGAAAAGGTTGAGGAAATGGAATAGAACATTTAGAAAGACTTGTCTACTAGTAAAGAAGGTAAAGGAACCATTTCTGTAATCCTTGACCACAAATAGAATCTTTGATATGAGGGTATATTTTCCAAAAAGTACTAGGCACCACTTGCTTGGGAAGAGAAAAAAATCACAAAATGTGATCCTGAGGCAAGAGTCCTCACCACAAGCACATGAGAATAAGATCTCAGTGGTGTTCATGTTGCTCAAGAAAAGCCACTGGGAACAGGCCAGGAAAATTAGACATGTTTAGAGTTTGTTCTTTTAATTTCCAATGAGATGGTGGCTCTCAGAATATGAATTCTGAGAGCCTTCATCTGTGCAGTGAAAAGACAAACTTAGGAAGATATGTCCGGCCTCTAGATAACTGGAACTACCAGAATTAAAAAGAAACATCCTCAACAATATCATTGGGTGACAATAAATGTGCAGTTTCCAAGAAGTTCAAATTCAGCAATGTACAGAATAACAAAGGAAAGTTGCTACTTAATCCAAGTACAGCCAAGAACGAATTCACAGTCCATTCTTGGTTCTTATCGATAGAGGGGAAAAAAAACGTCCTTAACTGAGGTAGCACAGACTGTTTTAAGAAAGTAGCTTTAAGAGAAACCCACGCAATTACTTTTACACATATACAATTCTTAAAATGTCCAACAAGTTCTTCTTATAGCCTCCACCAATGTGGAAGAAATGCACTAGCCCATCTCTCCAGTTTTCCTCTGTGGTCTTACTTTCAGAAAACCTTACTTTACGAAGAATTCCAATAACAATTTCTTAATAGTAGTAGGTTTGGCTATTTCTTATTAACACATCAATATTTTAAAAATTGTCACCTAGGGCTTCCCTGGTGGCGTAGTGGTCGGGAGTCCGCCTGCCGATGCAGGGGACGCGGGTTCGTGCCCCGGCCCGGGAAGATCCCACATGCCGCGGAGCGGCTGGACCCATGAGCCATGGCTGCTGAGCCTGCGCGTCTGGAGCCTGTGCTCCGCAACGGGAGAGGTCACAGCAGTGAGAGGCCCGCGTACCGCAAAAAAAAAAAAAACTGTCGTCTGATAGTGAACGTCAGAGACTTTAAATCTAGGTAACTTACAAATATTTAGCATTAGCGAAATCCATGAGCTATCAAGTATTCCCGCATTCCTTGTGGAAATCTTAGCTTTCTAGTTTTAGATTTATCTTTAAAGTACAATGCCTAATTTCCATAGTTTAGCATTTCACACCTATGACTCAAGTAGACTTGAAACCACTACCCCATTCAAGTCTCTTGTTAAAATGCCTTGGTAATTTCCTTGAATTTGCAGCACCAGATCGTGTAAAAAACTCCATTGTAATGTCACGGAATAGATATGAACCTCGGTGCTTTAAAATAGAGAAATACGTATAATTAATTTCATTTTAAATAATCATTACATTCTTATAGTTCCAGGATCACATTTTTAAAAAACCCTCAAATTTTCATTTTGAATAGAGGCTAACTATTGTCGACTTATCCAAGAATATTCCACTTTAACAGGACTCCATCTGACTGTCTCTGGCATAGGTCATCTCTATATTTTGAGGTTTTATACAGCCTTTAAGTTGGTGGGATTGATTTTTCCCATCTAGGTGTTCAAAATTAATATATGCAGTAAATTATGCATGACACTGCTAGAGGCTTTAGGTGAACATTGAGATGTTGCTGGTAGGCATTAGACAAAGATTTATATAATCTTGGCCTTCATTGACTGTTCTTTTTTTAAAAATTTATTTTATTGAAGTACACTTATTATATTGTGTTAATTTACTTTCTTCTTAAACGAGCTTCTTATTACTAAGCCAATTCTTTTCAGGTTTTTATTGTTGTGCATTCAGTTGAATATTGTAGCTCCTTCCTAAGACTTTCACACTTAAAAATATATTTTTCCATATGCTCTTACAAAGATTGAAGATTTATCATTTTAAACACAAAGGCAGCAGGAACTCATTTAGGTGTCAGGTGACAAACATCGCCATTTCCCACGAGCCCTCTAAAAAACACCCCGAGGGCCTAGAAATGTGGTTTCTCTTCAGCTGTTTTCCTCTTTTGCCTTCCAATCCCCATCTCTGATCACTGAACTCTATTTTCTGTTTAAGATATCTAACCACTTCTCCCTGTGGAAGCTCTCTTGCACTGCTGTACCAATGATACTTATAAAACCAGATAAACATGGATACAGCATAGAAAATCCCCAAATGGCAAGAAAATTTAACATTCATAACTTTCAATTATTTCACATGGTCAGCTGAAGACACTTACTAGGAATAATTACTCAGACACTCAAGTCGGAAGGTATGGCAGCTTAAAGAGAAGAGCTCTTCTTAATCTTTATTAAATGGAATCTCCTTATTACGTTTCTCAATGTCCTTCCCTATTCCATCAATGCTCCACTGCCTACGGTTACTTAACCACTAATAGAAAATGGCTAAGGTATGGAATAGCCATAAAGCAGATTATTACTGCAACCACTAAATCATACTGTGGAAGTATACTGACCTGGAAAAGAGGCTCACAATGTATCAGGCATACCTTGTTTTATTGCGCTTTGCTTTATTACACACTTTTACAAATTCAGGGTTGGTGGCAACCCTGCATGGAACAAGTCTATCAGTGCAATTTTTCCAATAGAATTGGCTTACTTTGTGTGTCACATTTTGGTAGTTCTCGCAGTACTTGTAACTTTTTCATTATTTTGTTACGGTGATCTGTGATCCTTGATGTTACTGTTGTAATTGTTTTGGGGTGCCATGAACCGCGCCCATATACGATGGCAAACTTAAATTCATAAATGTTGTGTGTTCTGACCGCTCCACCAATGGGCTGTTCTCCCATCTCTCCCACTCCTTGGGCCTCCCTATTCCCTGAGACACAACAATTTTGAAATTGGACCAATTAATAACCTCTAAGTGTTCAAGTGAAATCAAAAGCTAGAAATGCCATTTAGTGAGGAAGGCATGTCAAAAGCAGAAACAGGCCGAAAGCTGGTCCTCTTGTGCCAGTTAGCCAGGTTGTGAATTCGACGGAAGAGTTCTTGAAGGAAATCCAACCAGCCACAACATTCCCTTAAGCCAAAGCCTAATCCAGAGCAAGGCCCTAACTCTCCTCAATTCTATGAAGGCTGAGAGAGGCGAGGAAGCAGCAGAAGAAAAGTTTGAAGCTATCAGAGGTTGGTCCATGAGGTTTAAGGGAAGAAGCCGTCTCTATAACATCAAAGTGCAAGATGAAGCACCAAGTGCTGACGTAGAAGCTGCAGCAGATTATCCAGAAGATCTAGCTACGGTAACTAATGTGAGTGGCTATATCAAACAGATTTTCAATGTAGATGAAACAGCCCTATATTGGAAGATGTCATCTAGGACTTTCATAGCTAAAGAGAAGTCAATGCCTGGCCTCAAAGTTTCAAAGGACAAGCTGACTCTTGCTAGGGGCTAATGGCAGCCAGTGACTTTAAGGTGAAAGCAAGGCTCATTTACCATTCCAAAAATCCTAGGGCCCTTAAGAATTATGCTAAATCTACTCTGCCTGTGCTCTTTAAACGGAACAGAGCTTGGATGGTAGCACATCTATTTACAGCATGGTTTATCGAATATTTTAAGCCCATCATTGAGATCTACAGCTCAGGGAAATAAAAAAAAGATTCCTTTCAAAATATTACTGCTCATTGATAATGCACTTGGTCACCCAGGAGCTCTGATGGAGATGTATAATGAGATTAACACAACATTCTTTCTGTAGCCCATGGATCAAGTAGTTTCAACTTTCAAGTCTTATGTTTTAATAAACATTTTGTTAAGGCTATAGCTGCCATGGATAGTGATTCCTCTGATGGACCTGGGCAAAGTCGATTGAAAACCTGGAAAGGGTTCTAGATGCCATTAAAAACATTCATGATTCGCGGGAAGAGGTCAAAATACCAACATTAACAGGAGTCTGGAAGAAGTTGATTCCAACCCTCACGGATGACTCTGAGGGGTTCAAGACTTTAGTGGAGGAAGTACCTGCAGATGTGGTGGAAACAGGAGGAGAGGTAGAATTAGGAGTGGAGCCTGAAGATGTGACTGAATGGCTGCCATCTCATGATAAAACTGTAAGGGAGGAGTTGCTTCTTACGGATGAGCAAATAAAAAGGTCTCTTGAGATGGAACCTACTCCTGGTGAAGATGTTGTGAAGACTGCTGAAATGACAACGAAGGATTTAGAATATGACATAAACTTAGTTGATAAAGCAGCTTGGGGTTTGACAGGACTGACTCCAAATCTGAAAGAAGTCCTACTGTGGGTAAAATGCTATTATGCAGTATTGCACGCTACAGAGAAATCTTGCATGAAAGGAAGAGTCAATTGATGTGGCAAACTCTACTGTTATTTTAAGAAATTGCCACAGCTGCCCCAATCTTCAGTAACCACCACCTTGATCAGTCGGCAGCCATCAACATAGAGGCAAGACCCTCCAGCACCAGCAAAAAGATTATGATCCACTGAAGGCTCAGATGATGATTAGCATTTTTTAGCAATGAAGTATTTTAAAATTAAGGTATGTACATTGTTTCTTTGACACAATGCTATTGCACACTTGACAACAGTGCAAACATAACTTATATGTGGTGGTCTTGAACCGAACTCGCATTTCCGAGGTATGCCTGTATTATAAATATTCCTAACCTGCATTATTTATAAAAAGTTTTGGAATGAGAAAAGCAGAAATTTAAGGGAGGGGAGGTTGGTAGCAGAGTGAGAACCAGTGTCTTGTTTTTACGCTAACACATCCACTGCTAAGAATAATCTGAAGTATAATAACATTCCTGTACCTTTTTTTTTTTACATTGGAGCATAGTTGCTTTATAACGCGTTAGTTTCTGCTGTACAGCAAAGTGAATCAGCTACACGTATACATACGTTCCCTCTTCCTTGGATTTCCTTCCCATTTAGGTCGCTACAGAGCAGTGAGTAGAGTTCCCTGTGCTATACAGTCGGTTCTCATTAGTTATCTGTTTTATACACAGTAGTGTATATATGTCAATCCCAATCTATCCTACCCCCTCTTCCCCCCTTGGTATCCATACGTTTGTTCTCTATGTCTGTCTCTATTTCTCCTTTGCAAGTAAGTTCATCTATACCACTGTTCTAGATTCCACATATAGGCATTAATATGATATTTTTCTCTTTCTGACTTTACTTCATTCTGTATGACAGTCTCTAGGTCCAGCCACGTCTCTGCAAATGGCACAATTTTGTTCCTTTTTACGGCTGAGCAATATTCTGTATCTATTTTCTACACCTAATTATTCTAGCCTTTTTCACTCTTGCTAAAAACCTACTTT